>NC_140049.1:0-1497052 GCF_963513975.1 Fringilla coelebs
AGCCTAGGGTTAAGGCAGGTGCCACAATTAAAGGCATCGCAGAGGCCATGTTGTGGCAGTTTTGCGATGCCCTTGGGATGCCTTTTGCAGCTGCAGTGTTCCTGGAGCTCTGGGCTTTTTAGTTTTCAGAACCCTAACCCTAACCCTAACCCTAACCCTAACCCTAGGCCGGGCAGCAAATCAGCCTAGGGTTAAGGCAGGTGCCACAATTAAAGGCATCGCAGAGGCCATGTTGTGGCAGTTTTGCGATGCCCTTGGGATGCCTTTTGCAGCTGCAGTGTTCCTGGAGCTCTGGGCTTTTTAGTTTTCAGAACCCTAACCCTAACCCTAACCCTAACCCTAGGCCGGGCAGCAAATCAGCCTAGGGTTAAGGCAGGTGCCACAATTAAAGGCATCGCAGAGGCCATGTTGTGGCAGTTTTGCGATGCCCTTGGGATGCCTTTTGCAGCTGCAGTGTTCCTGGAGCTCTGGGCTTTTTAGTTTTCAGAACCCTAACCCTAACCCTAACCCTAACCCTAACCCTAGGCCGGGCAGCAAATCAGCCTAGGGTTAAGGCAGGTGCCACAATTAAAGGCATCGCAGAGGCCATGTTGTGGCAGTTTTGCGATGCCCTTGGGATGCCTTTTGCAGCTGCAGTGTTCCTGGAGCTCTGGGCTTTTTAGTTTTCAGAACCCTAACCCTAACCCTAACCCTAACCCTAGGCCGGGCAGCAAATCAGCCTAGGGTTAAGGCAGGTGCCACAATTAAAGGCATCGCAGAGGCCATGTTGTGGCAGTTTTGCGATGCCCTTGGGATGCCTTTTGCAGCTGCAGTGTTCCTGGAGCTCTGGGCTTTTTAGTTTTCAGAACCCTAACCCTAACCCTAACCCTAACCCTAACCCTAACCCTAGGCCGGGCAGCAAATCAGCCTAGGGTTAAGGCAGGTGCCACAATTAAAGGCATCGCAGAGGCCATGTTGTGGCAGTTTTGCGATGCCCTTGGGATGCCTTTTGCAGCTGCAGTGTTCCTGGAGCTCTGGGCTTTTTAGTTTTCAGAACCCTAACCCTAACCCTAACCCTAACCCTAACCCTAACCCTAGGCCGGGCAGCAAATCAGCCTAGGGTTAAGGCAGGTGCCACAATTAAAGGCATCGCAGAGGCCATGTTGTGGCAGTTTTGCGATGCCCTTGGGATGCCTTTTGCAGCTGCAGTGTTCCTGGAGCTCTGGGCTTTTTAGTTTTCAGAACCCTAACCCTAACCCTAACCACCCTAGGCCGGGCAGCAAATCAGCCTAGGGTTAAGGCAGGTGCCACAATTAAAGGCATCGCAGAGGCCATGTTGTGGCAGTTTTGCGATGCCCTTGGGATGCCTTTTGCAGCTGCAGTGTTCCTGGAGCTCTGGGCTTTTTAGTTTTCAGAACCCTAACCCTAACCCTAACCCTAACCCTAGGCCGGGCAGCAAATCAGCCTAGGGTTAAGGCAGGTGCCACAATTAAAGGCATCGCAGAGGCCATGTTGTGGCAGTTTTGCGATGCCCATGGGATGCCTTTTGCAGCTGCAGTGTTCCTGGAGCTCTGGGCTTTTTAGTTTTCAGAACCCTAACCCTAACCCTAACCCTAACCCTAACCCTAACCCTAGGCCGGGCAGCAAATCAGCCTAGGGTTAAGGCAGGTGCCACAATTAAAGGCATCGCAGAGGCCATGTTGTGGCAGTTTTGCGATGCCCTTGGGATGCCTTTTGCAGCTGCAGTGTTCCTGGAGCTCTGGGCTTTTTAGTTTTCAGAACCCTAACCCTAACCCTAACTCTAACCCTAGGCCGGGCAGCAAATCAGCCTAGGGTTAAGGCAGGTGCCACAATTAAAGGCATCGCAGAGGCCATGTTGTGGCAGTTTTGCGATGCCCATGGGATGCCTTTTGCAGCTGCAGTGTTCCTGGAGCTCTGGGCTTTTTTAGTTTTCAGAACCCTAACCCTAACCCTAACCCTAACCCTAGGCCGGGCAGCAAATCAGCCTAGGGTTAAGGCAGGTGCCACAATTAAAGGCATCGCAGAGGCCATGTTGTGGCAGTTTTGCGATGCCCTTGGGATGCCTTTTGCAGCTGCAGTGTTCCTGGAGCTCTGGGCTTTTTAGTTTTCAGAACCCTAACCCTAACCCTAACCCTAGGCCGGGCAGCAAATCAGCCTAGGGTTAAGGCAGGTGCCACAATTAAAGGCATCGCAGAGGCCATGTTGTGGCAGTTTTGCGATGCCCTTGGGATGCCTTTTGCAGCTGCAGTGTTCCTGGAGCTCTGGGCTTTTTAGTTTTCAGAACCCTAACCCTAACCCTAACCCTAACCCTAACCCTAGGCCGGGCAGCAAATCAGCCTAGGGTTAAGGCAGGTGCCACAATTAAAGGCATCGCAGAGGCCATGTTGTGGCAGTTTTGCGATGCCCTTGGGATGCCTTTTGCAGCTGCAGTGTTCCTGGAGCTCTGGGCTTTTTAGTTTTCAGAACCCTAACCCTAACCCTAACCCTAACCCTAGGCCGGGCAGCAAATCAGCCTAGGGTTAAGGCAGGTGCCACAATTAAAGGCATCGCAGAGGCCATGTTGTGGCAGTTTTGCGATGCCCTTGGGATGCCTTTTGCAGCTGCAGTGTTCCTGGAGCTCTGGGCTTTTTAGTTTTCAGAACCCTAACCCTAACCCTAACCCTAACCCTAGGCCGGGCAGCAAATCAGCCTAGGGTTAAGGCAGGTGCCACAATTAAAGGCATCGCAGAGGCCATGTTGTGGCAGTTTTGCGATGCCCTTGGGATGCCTTTTGCAGCTGCAGTGTTCCTGGAGCTCTGGGCTTTTTAGTTTTCAGAACCCTAACCCTAACCCTAACCCTAACCCTAACCCTAGGCCGGGCAGCAAATCAGCCTAGGGTTAAGGCAGGTGCCACAATTAAAGGCATCGCAGAAGCCATGTTGTGGCAGTTTTGCGATGCCCTTGGGATGCCTTTTGCAGCTGCAGTGTTCCTGGAGCTCTGGGCTTTTTAGTTTTCAGAACCCTAACCCTAACCCTAACCCTAGGCCGGGCAGCAAATCAGCCTAGGGTTAAGGCAGGTGCCACAATTAAAGGCATCGCAGAGGCCATGTTGTGGCAGTTTTGCGATGCCCTTGGGATGCCTTTTGCAGCTGCAGTGTTCCTGGAGCTCTGGGCTTTTTAGTTTTCAGAACCCTAACCCTAACCCTAACCCTAGGCCGGGCAGCAAATCAGCCTAGGGTTAAGGCAGGTGCCACAATTAAAGGCATCGCAGAGGCCATGTTGTGGCAGTTTTGCGATGCCCTTGGGATGCCTTTTGCAGCTGCAGTGTTCCTGGAGCTCTGGGCTTTTTAGTTTTCAGAACCCTAACCCTAACCCTAACTCTAACCCTAGGCCGGGCAGCAAATCAGCCTAGGGTTAAGGCAGGTGCCACAATTAAAGGCATCGCAGAGGCCATGTTGTGGCAGTTTTGCGATGCCCTTGGGATGCCTTTTGCAGCTGCAGTTTTCCTGGAGCTCTGGGCTTTTTAGTTTTCAGAACCCTAACCCTAACCCTAACCCTAGGCCGGGCAGCAAATCAGCCTAGGGTTAAGGCAGGTGCCACAATTAAAGGCATCGCAGAGGCCATGTTGTGGCAGTTTTGCGATGCCCTTGGGATGCCTTTTGCAGCTGCAGTGTTCCTGGAGCTCTGGGCTTTTTAGTTTTCAGAACCCTAACCCTAACCCTAACCCTAACCCTAGGCCGGGCAGCAAATCAGCCTAGGGTTAAGGCAGGTGCCACAATTAAAGGCATCGCAGAGGCCATGTTGTGGCAGTTTTGCGATGCCCTTGGGATGCCTTTTGCAGCTGCAGTGTTCCTGGAGCTCTGGGCTTTTTAGTTTTCAGAACCCTAACCCTAACCCTAACCCTAACCCTAACCCTAACCCTAGGCCGGGCAGCAAATCAGCCTAGGGTTAAGGCAGGTGCCACAATTAAAGGCATCGCAGAAGCCATGTTGTGGCAGTTTTGCGATGCCCTTGGGATGCCTTTTGCAGCTGCAGTGTTCCTGGAGCTCTGGGCTTTTTAGTTTTCAGAACCCTAACCCTAACCCTAACCCTAGGCCGGGCAGCAAATCAGCCTAGGGTTAAGGCAGGTGCCACAATTAAAGGCATCGCAGAGGCCATGTTGTGGCAGTTTTGCGATGCCCTTGGGATGCCTTTTGCAGCTGCAGTGTTCCTGGAGCTCTGGGCTTTTTAGTTTTCAGAACCCTAACCCTAACCCTAACCCTAGGCCGGGCAGCAAATCAGCCTAGGGTTAAGGCAGGTGCCACAATTAAAGGCATCGCAGAGGCCATGTTGTGGCAGTTTTGCGATGCCCTTGGGATGCCTTTTGCAGCTGCAGTGTTCCTGGAGCTCTGGGCTTTTTAGTTTTCAGAACCCTAACCCTAACCCTAACTCTAACCCTAGGCCGGGCAGCAAATCAGCCTAGGGTTAAGGCAGGTGCCACAATTAAAGGCATCGCAGAGGCCATGTTGTGGCAGTTTTGCGATGCCCTTGGGATGCCTTTTGCAGCTGCAGTGTTCCTGGAGCTCTGGGCTTTTTAGTTTTCAGAACCCTAACCCTAACCCTAAACCTAGGCCGGGCAGGAAATCAGCCTAGGGTTAAGGCAGGTGCCACAATAAAAGGCATCGCAGAGGCCATGTTGTGGCAGTTTTGCGATGCCCCTGGGATGCCCTTTGCAGCTGCAGTGTGCCCGCAGCTCTAGGCCTTTTAGTTTGCGGAACCCTAACCCTAGGCGTAACCCTAACCCTCACCCTAGGCAGGGTAGCCAATCAGCCTAGGGTTAGGGCAGGTGCCAAGGAGAAAGCCCTCGAGGAGGCCAGGTTGTGGCAGTTTTGCGATGCCCTTGGGATGCCCTTTGCAGCTGCAGTGTGCCCGCAGCTCTGGGCCTTTTAGTTTGCGGAACCCTAACCCTAGGCCTAACCCTAACCCTAGGCCGGGCAGGAAATCAGCCTAGGGTTAGGGCAGATGCCAAGGAGAAAGCCCTCGAGGAGGCCAGGTTGTGGCAGTTTTGCGATGCCCCTGGGATGCCCTTTGCAGCTGCAGTGTGCCCGCAGCTCTGGGCCTTTTAGTTTGCGGAACCCTAACCCTAGGCGTAACCCTAACCCTAACCCTAGGCAGGACAACCAATCAGCCTAGGGTTAGGGCAGGTGCCAAGGAGAAAGCCCTCGAGGAGGCCAGGTTGTGGCAGTTTTGCGATGCCCCTGGGATGCCCTTTGCAGCTGCAGTGTGCCCGCAGCTCTGGGCCTTTTAGTTTGCGGAACCCTAACCCTAGGCGTAACCCTAACCCTAACCCTAAGCAGGGCAGCCAATCAGCCTAGGGTTAGGGCAGGTGCCAAGGAGAAAGCCCTCGAGGAGGCCAGGTTGTGGCAGTTTTGCGATGCCCCTGGGATGCCCTTTGCAGCTGCAGTGTGCCCGCAGCTCTGGGCCTTTTAGTTTGCGGAACCCTAACCCTAGGCGTAACCCTAACCCTAGGCCGGGCAGGAAATCAGCCTAGGCTTAGGGCAGGAGCCAAGGGGAAAGCCCTCGAGGAGGCAAGGTTGTGGCAGTTTTGCGATGCCCCTGGGATGCCCTTTGCAGCTGCAGTGTGCCCGCAGCTCTGGGCCTTTTAGTTTGCGGAACCCTAACCCTAGGCCTAACCCTAACCCTAGGCCGGGCAGGAAATCAGCCTAGGGTTAGGGCAGGTGCCAAGGAGAAAGCCCTCGAGGAGGCAAGGTTGTGGCAGTTTTGCGATGCCCCTGGGATGCCCTTTGCAGCTGCAGTGTGCCCGCAGCTCTGGGCCTTTTAGTTTGCGGAACCCTAACCCTAGGCGTAACCCTATCCCTAACCCTAGGCCGGGCAGCAAATCAGCCTAGGGTTAAGGCAGGTGCCACAATTAAAGGCATCACAGAGGCCATGTTGTGGCAGTTTTGCGATGCCCTTGGGATGCCTTTTGCAGCTGCAGTGTTCCTGGAGCTCTGGGCTTTTTAGTTTTCAGAACCCTAACCCTAACCCTAACCCTAACCCTAGGCCGGGCAGCAAATCAGCCTAGGGTTAAGGCAGGTGCCACAATTAAAGGCATCGCAGAGGCCATGTTGTGGCAGTTTTGCGATGCCCTTGGGATGCCTTTTGCAGCTGCAGTGTTCCTGGAGCTCTGGGCTTTTTAGTTTTCAGAACCCTAACCCTAACCCTAACTCTAACCCTAGGCCGGGCAGCAAATCAGCCTAGGGTTAAGGCAGGTGCCACAATTAAAGGCATCGCAGAGGCCATGTTGTGGCAGTTTTGCGATGCCCTTGGGATGCCTTTTGCAGCTGCAGTTTTCCTGGAGCTCTGGGCTTTTTAGTTTTCAGAACCCTAACCCTAACCCTAACCCTAACCCTAACCCTAGGCCGGGCAGCAAATCAGCCTAGGGTTAAGGCAGGTGCCACAATTAAAGGCATCGCAGAGGCCATGTTGTGGCAGTTTTGCGATGCCCTTGGGATGCCTTTTGCAGCTGCAGTGTTCCTGGAGCTCTGGGCTTTTTAGTTTTCAGAACCCTAACCCTAACCCTAACCCTAGGCCGGGCAGCAAATCAGCCTAGGGTTAAGGCAGGTGCCACAATTAAAGGCATCGCAGAGGCCATGTTGTGGCAGTTTTGCGATGCCCTTGGGATGCCTTTTGCAGCTGCAGTGTTCCTGGAGCTCTGGGCTTTTTAGTTTTCAGAACCCTAACCCTAACCCTAGGCCGGGCAGCAAATCAGCCTAGGGTTAAGGCAGGTGCCACAATTAAAGGCATCGCAGAGGCCATGTTGTGGCAGTTTTGCGATGCCCTTGGGATTCCTTTTGCAGCTGCAGTGTTCCTGGAGCTCTGGGCTTTTTAGTTTTCAGAACCCTAACCCTAACCCTAACCCTAGGCCGGGCAGCAAATCAGCCTAGGGTTAAGGCAGGTGCCACAATTAAAGGCATCGCAGAGGCCATGTTGTGGCAGTTTTGCGATGCCCATGGGATGCCTTTTGCAGCTCCAGTGTTCCTGGAGCTCTGGGCTTTTTAGTTTTCAGAACCCTAACCCTAACCCTAACCCTAGGCCGGGCAGGAAATCAGCCTAGGGTTAAGGCAGGTGCCACAATTAAAGGCATCGCAGAGGCCATGTTGTGGCAGTTTTGCGATGCCCCTGGGATGCCCTTTGCAGCTGCAGTGTGCCCGCAGCTCTAGGCCTTTTAGTTTGCGGAACCCTAACCCTAGGCGTAACCCTAACCCTAGGCAGGGCAGCCAATCAGCCTAGGGTTAGGGCAGGTGCCAAGGAGAAAGCCCTCGAGGAGGCCAGCTTGTGGCAGTTTTGCGATGCCCTTGGGATGCCCTTTGCAGCTGCAGTGTGCCCGCAGCTCTGGGCCTTTTAGTTTGCGGAACCCTAACCCTAGGCCTAACCCTAACCCTAGGCCGGGCAGGAAATCAGCCTAGGGTTAGGGCAGATGCCAAGGAGAAAGCCCTCGAGGAGGCCAGGTTGTGGCAGTTTTGCGATGCCCCTGGGATGCCCTTTGCAGCTGCAGTGTGCCCGCAGCTCTGGGCCTTTTAGTTTGCGGAACCCTAACCCTAGGCCTAAAACTAACACTAGGCAGGGCAGCCAATCAGCCTAGGGTTAGGGCAGGTGCCAAGGAGAAAGCCCTCGAGGAGGCCAGCTTGTGGCAGTTTTGCGATGCCCCTGGGATGCCCTTTGCAGCTGCAGTGTGCCCGCAGCTCTGGGCCTTTTAGTTTGCGGAACCCTAACCCTAGGCGTAACCCTAACCCTAACCCTAGGCAGGGCAGCCAATCAGCCTAGGGTTAGGGCAGGTGCCAAGGAGAAAGCCCTCAAGGAGGCCAGGTTGTGGCAGTTTTGCGATGCCCCTGGGATGCCCTTTGCAGCTGCAGTGTGCCCGCAGCTCTGGGCCTTTTAGTTTGCGGAACCCTAACCCTAGGCGTAACCCTAACCCTAACCCTAAGCAGGGCAGCCAATCAGCCTAGGGTTAGGGCAGGTGCCAAGGAGAAAGCCCTCGAGGAGGCCAGGTTGTGGCAGTTTTGCGATGCCCCTGGGATGCCCTTTGCAGCTGCAGTGTGCCCGCAGCTCTGGGCCTTTTAGTTTGCGGAACCCTAACCCTAGGCGTAACCCTAACCCTAGGCCGGGCAGGAAATCAGCCTAGGCTTAGGGCAGGAGCCAAGGGGAAAGCCCTCGAGGAGGCAAGGTTGTGGCAGTTTTGCGATGCCCCTGGGATGCCCTTTGCAGCTGCAGTGTGCCCGCAGCTCTGGGCCTTTTAGTTTGCGGAACCCTAACCCTAGGCCTAACCCTAACCCTAGGCCGGGCAGGAAATCAGCCTAGGGTTAGGGCAGGTGCCAAGGAGAAAGCCCTCGAGGAGGCAAGGTTGTGGCAGTTTTGCGATGCCCCTGGGATGCCCTTTGCAGCTGCAGTGTGCCCGCAGCTCTGGGCCTTTTAGTTTGCGGAACCCTAACCCTAGGCGTAACCCTATCCCTAACCCTAGGCCGGGCAGCAAATCAGCCTAGGGTTAAGGCAGGTGCCACAATTAAAGGCATCACAGAGGCCATGTTGTGGCAGTTTTGCGATGCCCTTGGGATGCCTTTTGCAGCTGCAGTGTTCCTGGAGCTCTGGGCTTTTTAGTTTTCAGAACCCTAACCCTAACCCTAACCCTAACCCTAGGCCGGGCAGCAAATCAGCCTAGGGTTAAGGCAGGTGCCACAATTAAAGGCATCGCAGAGGCCATGTTGTGGCAGTTTTGCGATGCCCTTGGGATGCCTTTTGCAGCTGCAGTGTTCCTGGAGCTCTGGGCTTTTTAGTTTTCAGAACCCTAACCCTAACCCTAGGCCGGGCAGCAAATCAGCCTAGGGTTAAGGCAGGTGCCACAATTAAAGGCATCGCAGAGGCCATGTTGTGGCAGTTTTGCGATGCCCTTGGGATTCCTTTTGCAGCTGCAGTGTTCCTGGAGCTCTGGGCTTTTTAGTTTTCAGAACCCTAACCCTAACCCTAACCCTAGGCCGGGCAGCAAATCAGCCTAGGGTTAAGGCAGGTGCCACAATTAAAGGCATCGCAGAGGCCATGTTGTGGCAGTTTTGCGATGCCCATGGGATGCCTTTTGCAGCTCCAGTGTTCCTGGAGCTCTGGGCTTTTTAGTTTTCAGAACCCTAACCCTAACCCTAACCCTAGGCCGGGCAGGAAATCAGCCTAGGGTTAAGGCAGGTGCCACAATTAAAGGCATCGCAGAGGCCATGTTGTGGCAGTTTTGCGATGCCCCTGGGATGCCCTTTGCAGCTGCAGTGTGCCCGCAGCTCTAGGCCTTTTAGTTTGCGGAACCCTAACCCTAGGCGTAACCCTAACCCTAACCCTAGGCAGGGCAGCCAATCAGCCTAGGGTTAGGGCAGGTGCCAAGGAGAAAGCCCTTGAGGAGGCCAGCTTGTGGCAGTTTTGCGATGCCCCTGGGATGCCCTTTGCAGCTGCAGTGTGCCCGCAGCTCTGGGCCTTTTAGTTTGCGGAACCCTAACCCTAGGCGTAACCCTAACCCTAACCCTAGGCAGGGCAGCCAATCAGCCTAGGGTTAGGGCAGGTGCCAAGGTAAAAGCCCTCGAGGAGCCCAGGTTGTGGCAGTTTTGCGATGCCCCTGGGATGCCCTTTGCAGCTGCAGTGTGCCCGCAGCTCTGGGCCTTTTAGTTTGCGGAACCCTAACCCTAGGCCTAACCCTAACCCTAGGCCGGGCAGGAAATCAGCCTAGGGTTAGGGCAGGTGCCAAGGAGAAAGCCCTCGAGGAGGCAAGGTTGTGGCAGTTTTGCGATGCCCCTGGGATGCCCTTTGCAGCTGCAGTGTGCCCGCAGCTCTGGGCCTTTTAGTTTGCGGAACCCTAACCCTAGGCGTAACCCTATCCCTAACCCTAGGCCGGGCAGCCAATCAGCCTAGGGTTAGGGCAGGTGCCAAGGAGAAAGCCCTCGAGGAGGCCAGCCTGTGGCAGTTTTGCAATGTCCCTGGGATGCCCTTTGCAGCTGCAGTGTGCCCGCAGCTCTGGGCCTTTTAGTTTGCGGAACCCTAACCCTAGGCGTAACCCTAACCCTAACCCTAGGCAGGGCAGCCAATCAGCCTAGGGTTAGGGCAGGTGCCAAGGAGAAAGCCCTCGAAGAGGCCAGGTTGTGGCAGTTTTGCGATGCCCCTGGGATGCCCTTTGCAGCTGCAGTGTGCCCGCAGCTCTGGGCCTTTTAGTTTGCGGAACCCTAACCCTAGGCGTAACCCTAACCCTAACCCTAGGCAGGGCAGCCAATCAGCCTAGGGTTAGGGCAGGTGCCAAGGAGAAAGCCCTCGAGGAGGCCAGGTTGTGGCAGTTTTGCGATGCCCCTGGGATGCCCTTTGCAGCTGCAGTGTGCCCGCAGCTCTGGGCCTTTTAGTTTGCGGAACCCTAACCCTAGGCGTAACCCTAACCCTAGGCAGGGCAGCCAATCAGCCTAGGGTTAGGGCAGGTGCCAAGGAGAAAGCCCTCGAGGAGGCCAGGTTGTGGCAGTTTTGCGATGCCCCTGGGATGCCCTTTGCAGCTGCAGTGTGCCCGCAGCTCTGGGCCTTTTAGTTTTCGGAACCCTAACCCTAGGCGTAACCCTAACCCTAGGCCGGGCAGCAAATCAGCCTAGGGTTAGGGCAGGTGCCAAGGAGAAAGCCCTCGAGGAGGCCAGGTTGTGGCAGTTTTGCGATGCCCCTGGGATGCCCTTTGCAGCTGCAGTGTGCCCGCAGCTCTGGGCCTTTTAGTTTGCGGAACCCTAACCCTAGGCGTAACCCTAACCCTAACCCTAGGCAGGGCAGCCAATCAGCCTAGGGTTAGGGCAGGTGCCAAGGAGAAAGCCCAGGAGGCGGGATTGTGGCAGTTTTGCGATGCCCCTGGGATGCCCTTTGCAGCTGCAGTGTGCCCGCAGCTCTGGGCCTTTTAGTTTGCGGAACCCTAACCCTAGGCGTAACCCTAACCCTAGGCCGGGCAGGAAATCAGCCTAGGGTTAGGGCAGATGCCAAGGAGAAAGCCCTCGAGGAGGCCAGGTTGTGGCAGTTTTGCGATGCCCCTGGGATGCCCTTTGCAGCTGCAGTGTGCCCGCAGCTCTGGGCCTTTTAGTTTGCGGAACCCTAACCCTAGGCGTAACCCTAACCCTAGGCAGGGCAGCCAATCAGCCTAGGGTTAGGGCAGGTGCCAAGGAGAAAGCCCTCGAGGAGGCCAGGTTGTGGCAGTTTTGCGATGCCCCTGGGATGCCCTTTGCAGCTGCAGTGTGCCCGCAGCTCTGGGCCTTTTAGTTTGCGGAACCCTAACCCTAGGCGTAACCCTAACCCTAGGCAGGGCAGCCAATCAGCCTAGGGTTAGGGCAGGTGCCAAGGAGAAAGCCCTCGAGGAGGCCAGGTTGTGGCAGTTTTGCGATGCCCCTGGGATGCCCTTTGCAGCTGCAGTGTGCCCGCAGCTCTGGGCCTTTTAGTTTGCGGAACCCTAACCCTAGGCGTAACCCCAACCCTAGGCCGGGCAGCCAATCAGCCTAGGGTTAGGGCAGATGCCAAGGAGAAAGCCCTCGAGGAGGCCAGGTTGTGGCAGTTTTGCGATGCCCCTGGGATGCCCTTTGCAGCTGCAGTGTGCCCGCAGCTCTGGGCCTTTTAGTTTGCGGAACCCTAACCCTAGGCGTAACCCTAACCCTAACCCTAGGCAGGGCAGCCAATCAGCCTAGGGTTAGGGCAGGTGCCAAGGAGAAAGCCCTCGAGGAGGCCAGGTTGTGGCAGTTTTGCGATGCCCCTGGGATGCCCTTTGCAGCTGCAGTGTGCCCGCAGCTCTGGGCCTTTTAGTTTGCGGAACCCTAACCCTAGGCCTAACCCTAACCCTAGGCCGGGCAGGAAATCAGCCTAGGGTTAGGGAAGGTGCCAAGGAGAAAGCCCTCGAGGAGGCCAGGTTGTGGCAGTTTTGCGATGCCCCTGGGATGCCCTTTGCAGCTGCAGTGTGCCCGCAGCTCTGGGCCTTTTAGTTTGCGGAACCCTAACCCTAGGCGTAACCCTAACCCTAGGCAGGGCAGCCAATCAGCCTAAGGTTAGGGCAGGTGCCAAGGAGAAAGCCCTCGAGGAGGCCAGGTTGTGGCAGTTTTGCGATGCCCCTGGGATGCCCTTTGCAGCTGCAGTGTGCCTGCAGCTCTGGGCCTTTTAGTTTGCGGAACCCTAACCCTAGGCCTAACCCTAACCCTAACCCTAGGCAGGGCAGCCAATCAGCCTAGGGTTAGGGCAGGTGCCAAGGAGAAAGCCCTCGAGGAGGCCAGGTTGTGGCAGTTTTGCGATGCCCCTGGGATGCCCTTTGCAGCTGCAGTGTGCCCACAGCTCTGGGCCTTTTAGTTTGCGGAACCCTAACCCTAGGCGTAACCCTAACCATAGGCCTGGCAGGAAATTAGGCGAGGGTTAGGGTAGGTGCCAAGGAGAAAGCCCTCGAGGAGGCCAGGTTGTGGCAGTTTTGCGATGCCCCTGGGATGCCCTTTGCAGCTGCAGTGTGCCCGCAGCTCTGGGCCTTTTAGTTTGCGGAACCCTAACCCTAGGCGTAACCCTAACTCTAGGCCGGGCAGGAAATCAGACTAGGGTTAGGGCAGGAGCCAAGGGGAAAGCCCTCGAGGAGGCCAGGTTGTGGCAGTTTTGCGATGCCCCTGGGATGCCCTTTGCAGCTGCAGTGTGCCCGCAGCTCTGGGCCTTTTAGTTTGCGGAACCCTAACCCTAGGCGTAACCCTAACCCTAGGCAGGGCAGCCAATCAGCCTAAGGTTAGGGCAGGTGCCAAGGAGAAAGCCCTCGAGGAGGCCAGGTTGTGGCAGTTTTGCGATGCCCCTGGGATGCCCTTTGCAGCTGCAGTGTGCCTGCAGCTCTGGGCCTTTTAGTTTGCGGAACCCTAACCCTAGGCGTAACCCTAACCCTAACCCTAGGCAGGGCAGCCAATCAGCCTAGGGTTAGGGCAGGTGCCAAGGAGAAAGCCCTCGAGGAGGCCAGGTTGTGGCAGTTTTGCGATGCCCCTGGGATGCCCTTTGCAGCTGCAGTGTGCCCGCAGCTCTGGGCCTTTTAGTTTGCGGAACCCTAACCCTAGGCGTAACCCTAACCATAGGCCTGGCAGGAAATTAGGCGAGGGTCAGGGCAGGTGCCAAGGAGAAAGCCCTCGAGGAGGCCAGGTTGTGGCAGTTTTGCGATGCCCCTGGGATGCCCTTTGCAGCTGCAGTGTGCCCGCAGCTCTGGGCCTTTTAGTTTGCGGAACCCTAACCCTAGGCGTAACCCTAACCCTAGGCCGGGCAGGAAATCAGACTAGGGTTAGGGCAGGAGCCAAGGGGAAAGCCCTCGAGGAGGCCAGGTTGTGGCAGTTTTGCGATGCCCCTGGGATGCCCTTTGCAGCTGCAGTGTGCCCGCAGCTCTGGGCCTTTTAGTTTGCGGAACCCTAACCCTAGGCCTAACCCTAACCCTAACCCTAGGCAGGGCAGCCAATCAGCCTAGGGTTAGGGCAGGTGCCAAGGAGAAAGCCCTCGAGGAGGCCAGGTTGTGGCAGTTTTGCGATGCCCCTGGGATGCCCTTTGCAGCTGCAGTGTGCCCGCAGCTCTGGGCCTTTTAGTTTGCGGAACCCTAACCCTAGGCCTAACCCTAACCCTAGGCCGGGCAGGAAATCAGCCTAGGGTTAGGGCAGATGCCAAGGAGAAAGCCCTCGAGGAGGCCAGGTTGTGGCAGTTTTGCGATGCCCCTGGGATGCCCTTTGCAGCTGCAGTGTGCCCACAGCTCTGGGCCTTTTAGTTTGCGGAACCCTAACCCTAGGCCTAACCCTAACCCTAGGCCGGGCAGCCAATCAGCCTAGGGTTAGGGCAGGTGCCAAGGAGAAAGCCCTCGAGGAGGCCAGCTTGTGGCAGTTTTGCGATGCCCCTGGGATGCCCTTTGCAGCTGCGGTGTGCCCGCAGCTCTGGGCCTTTTAGTTTGCGGAACCCTAACCCTAGGCGTAACCCTAACCCTAACCCTAGGCAGGGCAGCCAATCAGCCTAGGGTTAGGGCAGGTGCCAAGGAGAAAGCCCTCGAGGAGGCCAGGTTGTGGCAGTTTTGCGATGCCCCTGGGATGCCCTTTGCAGCTGCAGTGTGCCCGCAGCTCTGGGCCTTTTAGTTTGCGGAACCCTAACCCTAGGCGTAACCCTAACCCTAGGCAGGGCAGGAAATCAGCCTAGGGTTAGGGCAGGTGCCAAGGAGAAAGCCCTCGAGGAGGCCAGGTTGTGGCAGTTTTGCGATGCCCCTGGGATGCCCTTTGCAGCTGCAGTGTGCCCGCAGCTCTGGGCCTTTTAGTTTTCGGAACCCTAAACCTAGGCGTAACCCTAACCCTAGGCCGGGCAGGAAATCAGCCTAGGGTTAGGGCAGGTGCCAAGGAGAAAGCCCTCGAGGAGGCCAGGTTGTGGCAGTTTGGCGATGCCCCTGGGATGCCCTTTGCAGCTGCAGTGTGCCCGCAGCTCTGGGCCTTTTAGTTTGCGGAACCCTAACCCTAGGCGTAACCCTAACCCTAGGCAGGGCAGCCAATCAGCCTAGGGTTAGGGCAGGTGCCAAGGAGAAAGCCCTCGAGGAGGCCAGGTTGTGGCAGTTTTGCGATGCCCCTGGGATGCCCTTTGCAGCTGCAGTGTGCCCGCAGCTCTGGGCCTTTTAGTTTGCGGAACCCTAACCCTAGGCGTAACCCTAACCCTAGGCAGGGCAGCCAATCAGCCTAGGGTTAGGGCAGGTGCCAAGGAGAAAGCCCTCGAGGAGGCCAGGTTGTGGCAGTTTTGCGATGCCCCTGGGATGCCCTTTGCAGCTGCAGTGTGCCCGCAGCTCTGGGCCTTTTAGTTTGCGGAACCCTAACCCTAGGCGTAACCCTAACCCTAGGCAGGGCAGCCAATCAGCCTAGGGTTAGGGCAGGTGCCAAGGAGAAAGCCCTCGAGGAGGCCAGGTTGTGGCAGTTTTGCGATGCCCCTGGGATGCCCTTTGCAGCTGCAGTGTGCCCGCAGCTCTGGGCCTTTTAGTTTGCGGAACCCTAACCCTAGGCGTAACCCTAACCCTAGGCCGGGCAGGAAATCAGCCTAGGGTTAGGGCAGATGCCAAGGAGAAAGCCCTCGAGGAGGCCAGGTTGTGGCAGTTTTGCGATGCCCCTGGGATGCCCTTTGCAGCTGCAGTGTGCCCGCAGCTCTGGGCCTTTTAGTTTGCGGAACCCTAACCCTAGGCGTAACCCTAACCCTAGGCAGGGCAGCCAATCAGCCTAGGGTTAGGGCAGGTGCCAAGGAGAAAGCCCTCGAGGAGGCCAGGTTGTGGCAGTTTTGCGATGCCCCTGGGATGCCCTTTGCAGCTGCAGTGTGCCCGCAGCTCTGGGCCTTTTAGTTTGCGGAACCCTAACCCTAGGCGTAACCCTAACCCTAACCCTAGGCAGGGCAGCCAATCAGCCTAGGGTTAGGGCAGGTGCCAAGGAGAAAGCCCTCGAGGAGGCCAGGTTGTGGCAGTTTTGCGATGCCCCTGGGATGCCCTTTGCAGCTGCTGTGTGCCCGCAGCTCTGGGCCTTTTAGTTTGCGGAACCCTAACCCTAGGCGTAACCCTAACCCTAGGCCGGGCAGGAAATCAGCCTAGGGTTAGGGAAGGTGCCAAGGAGAAAGCCCTCGAGGAGGCCAGGTTGTGGCAGTTTTGCGATGCCCCTGGGATGCCCTTTGCAGCTGAAGTGTGCCCGCAGCTCTGGGCCTTTTAGTTTGCGGAACCCTAACCCTAGGCGTAACCCTAACCCTAGGCAGGGCAGCCAATCAGCCTAAGGTTAGGGCAGGTGCCAAGGAGAAAGCCCTCGAGGAGGCCAGGTTGTGGCAGTTTTGCGATGCCCCTGGGATGCCCTTTGCAGCTGCAGTGTGCCTGCAGCTCTGGGCCTTTTAGTTTGCGGAACCCTAACCCTAGGCCTAACCCTAACCCTAACCCTAGGCAGGGCAGCCAATCAGCCTAGGGTTAGGGCAGGTGCCAAGGAGAAAGCCCTCGAGGAGGCCAGGTTGTGGCAGTTTTGCGATGCCCCTGGGATGCCCTTTGCAGCTGCAGTGTGCCCGCAGCTCTGGGCCTTTTAGTTTGCGGAACCCTAACCCTAGGCCTAACCCTAACCCTAGGCCTGGCAGGAAATCAGGCTAGGGTTAGGGCAGGTGCCAAGGAGAAAGCCCTCGAGGAGGCCAGGTTGTGGCAGTTTTGCGATGCCCCTGGGATGCCCTTTGCAGCTGCAGTGTGCCCGCAGCTCTAGGCCTTTTAGTTTGCGGAACCCTAACCCTAGGCCTAACCCTAACCCTAACCCTAGGCAGGGCAGCCAATCAGCCTAGGGTTAGGGCAGGTGCCAAGGAGAAAGCCCTCGAGGAGGCCAGGTTGTGGCAGTTTTGCGATGCCCCTGGGATGCCCTTTGCAGCTGCAGTGTGCCCGCAGCTCTGGGCCTTTTAGTTTGCGGAACCCTAACCCTAGGCGTAACCCTAACCCTAGGCAGGGCAGCCAATCAGCCTAAGGTTAGGGCAGGTGCCAAGGAGAAAGCCCTCGAGGAGGCCAGGTTGTGGCAGTTTTGCGATGCCCCTGGGATGCCCTTTGCAGCTGCAGTGTGCCTGCAGCTCTGGGCCTTTTAGTTTGCGGAACCCTAACCCTAGGCCTAACCCTAACCCTAACCCTAGGCAGGGCAGCCAATCAGCCTAGGGTTAGGGCAGGTGCCAAGGAGAAAGCCCTCGAGGAGGCCAGCTTGTGGCAGTTTTGCGATGCCCCTGGGATGCCCTTTGCAGCTGCAGTGTGCCCGCAGCTCTGGGCCTTTTAGTTTGCGGAACCCTAACCCTAGGCGTAACCCTAACCCTAGGCCTGGCAGGAAATCAGGCTAGGGTTAGGGCAGGTGCCAAGGAGAAAGCCCTCGAGGAGGCCAGGTTGTGGCAGTTTTGCGATGCCCCTGGGATGCCCTTTGCAGCTGCAGTGTGCCCGCAGCTCTAGGCCTTTTAGTTTGCGGAACCCTAACCCTAGGCCTAACCCTAACCCTAACCCTAGGCAGGGCAGCCAATCAGCCTAGGGTTAGGGCAGGTGCCAAGGAGAAAGCCCTCGAGGAGGCCAGGTTGTGGCAGTTTTGCGATGCCCCTGGGATGCCCTTTGCAGCTGCAGTGTGCCCGCAGCTCTGGGCCTTTTAGTTTGCGGAACCCTAACCCTAGGCGTAACCCTAACCCAAGGCCGGGCAGGAAATCAGCCTAGGGTTAGGGCAGGTGCCAAGGAGAAAGCCCTCGAGGAGGCCAGGTTGTGGCAGTTTTGCGATGCCCCTGGGATGCCCTTTGCAACTGCAGTGTGCCCGCAGCTCGGGGCCTTTTAGTTTGCGGAACCCTAACCCTAGGCGTAACCCTAACCCTAGGCCGGGCAGCCAATCAGCCTAGGGTTAGGGCAGGTGCCAAGGAGAAAGCCCTCGAGGCGCCCAGGTTGTGGCAGTTTTGCGATGTCCCTGGGATGCCCTTTGCAGCTGCAGTGTGCCCGCAGCTCTGGGCCTTTTAGTTTGCGGAACCCTAACCCTAGGCGTAACCCCAACCCTAGGCCGGGCAGCCAATCAGCCTAGGGTTAGGGCAGGTGCCAAGGAGAAAGCCCTCGAGGAGGCCAGGTTGTGGCAGTTTTGCGACGCCCCTGGGATGCCCTTTGCAGCTGAAGTGTGCCCGCAGCTCTGGGCCTTTTAGTTTGCGGAACCCTAACCCTAGGCGTAACCCTAACCCTAACCCTAGGCAGGGCAGCCAATCAGCCTAGGGTTAGGGCAGGTGCCAAGGAGAAAGCCCTCGAGGAGGCCAGGTTGTGGCAGTTTTGCGATGCCCCTGGGATGCCCTTTGCAGCTGCAGTGTGCCCGCAGCTCTGGGCCTTTTAGTTTGCGGAACCCTAACCCTAACCCTAGGCAGGGCAGCCAATCAGCCTAGGGTTAGGGCAGGTGCCAAGGAGAAAGCCCTCGAGGAGGCCAGGTTGTGGCAGTTTTGCGATGCCCCTGGGATGCCCTTTGCAGCTGCAGTGTGCCCGCAGCTCTGGGCCTTTTAGTTTGCGGAACCCTAACCCTAGGCCTAACCCTAACCCTAGGCCGGGCAGGAAATCAGCCTAGGGTTAGGGAAGGTGCCAAGGAGAAAGCCCTCGAGGAGGCCAGGTTGTGGCAGTTTTGCGATGCCCCTGGGATGCCCTTTGCAGCTGCAGTGTGCCCGCAGCTCTGGGCCTTTTAGTTTGCGGAACCCTAACCCTAGGCGTAACCCTAACCCTAGGCAGGGCAGCCAATCAGCCTAAGGTTAGGGCAGGTGCCAAGGAGAAAGCCCTCGAGGAGGCCAGGTTGTGGCAGTTTTGCGATGCCCCTGGGATGCCCTTTGCAGCTGCAGTGTGCCTGCAGCTCTGGGCCTTTTAGTTTGCGGAACCCTAACCCTAGGCCTAACCCTAACCCTAACCCTAGGCAGGGCAGCCAATCAGCCTAGGGTTAGGGCAGGTGCCAAGGAGAAAGCCCTCGAGGAGGCCAGGTTGTGGCAGTTTTGCGATGCCCCTGGGATGCCCTTTGCAGCTGCAGTGTGCCCGCAGCTCTGGGCCTTTTAGTTTGCGGAACCCTAACCCTAGGCCTAACCCTAACCCTAGGCCTGGCAGGAAATCAGGCTAGGGTTAGGGCAGGTGCCAAGGAGAAAGCCCTCGAGGAGGCCAGGTTGTGGCAGTTTTGCGATGCCCCTGGGATGCCCTTTGCAGCTGCAGTGTGCCCGCAGCTCTAGGCCTTTTAGTTTGCGGAACCCTAACCCTAGGCCTAACCCTAACCCTAACCCTAGGCAGGGCAGCCAATCAGCCTAGGGTTAGGGCAGGTGCCAAGGAGAAAGCCCTCGAGGAGGCCAGGTTGTGGCAGTTTTGCGATGCCCCTGGGATGCCCTTTGCAGCTGCAGTGTGCCCGCAGCTCGGGGCCTTTTAGTTTGCGGAACCCTAACCCTAGGCCTAACCCTAACCCAAGGCCGGGCAGGAAATCAGCCTAGGGTTAGGGCAGGTGCCAAGGAGAAAGCCCTCGAGGAGGCCAGATTGTGGCAGTTTTGCGATGCCCCTGGGATGCCCTTTGCAGCTGCAGTGTGCCCGCAGCTCTGGGCCTTTTAGTTTGCGGAACCCTAACCCTAGGCGTAACCCTAACCCTAACCCTAGGCAGGGCAGCCAATCAGCCTAGGGTTAGGGCAGGTGCCAAGGAGAAAGCCCTCGAGGAGGCCAGGTTGTGGCAGTTTTGCGATGCCCCTGGGATGCCCTTTGCAGCTGCAGTGTGCCCGCAGCTCTGGGCCTTTTAGTTTGCGGAACCCTAACCCTAGGCGTAACCCTAACCCTAGGCCGGGCAGCCAATCAGCCTAGGGTTAGGGCAGGTGCCAAGGAGAAAGCCCTCGAGGAGGCCAGGTTGTGGCAGTTTTGCGATGTCCCTGGGATGCCCTTTGCAGCTGCAGTGTGCCCGCAGCTCTGGGCCTTTTAGTTTGCGGAACCCTAACCCTAGGCGTAACCCTAACCCTAACCCTAGGCAGGGCAGCCAATCAGCCTAGGGTTAGGGCAGGTGCCAAGGAGAAAGCCCTCAAGGAGGCCAGGTTGTGGCAGTTTTGCGATGCCCCTGGGATGCCCTTTGCAGCTGCAGTGTGCCCGCAGCTCTGGGCCTTTTAGTTTGCGGAACCCTAACCCTAGGCCTAACCCTAACCCTAACCCTAGGCAGGGCAGCCAATCAGCCTAGGGTTAGGGCAGGTGCCAAGGAGAAAGCCCTCGAGGAGGCCAGGTTGTGGCAGTTTTGCGATGCCCCTGGGATGCCCTTTGCAGCTGCAGTGTGCCCGCAGCTCTGGGCCTTTTAGTTTGCGGAACCCTAACCCTAGGCGTAACCCTAACCCAAGGCCGGGCAGGAAATCAGCCTAGGGTTAGGGCAGGTGCCAAGGAGAAAGCCCTCGAGGAGGCCATGTTGTGGCAGTTTTGCGATGCCCATGGGATGCCTTTTGCAGCTCCAGTGTTCCTGGAGCTCTGGGCTTTTTAGTTTTCAGAACCCTAACCCTAACCCTAACCCTAGGCCGGGCAGGAAATCAGCCTAGGGTTAAGGCAGGTGCCACAATTAAAGGCATCGCAGAGGCCATGTTGTGGCAGTTTTGCGATGCCCCTGGGATGCCCTTTGCAGCTGCAGTGTGCCCGCAGCTCTAGGCCTTTTAGTTTGCGGAACCCTAACCCTAGGCGTAACCCTAACCCTAACCCTAGGCAGGGCAGCCAATCAGCCTAGGGTTAGGGCAGGTGCCAAGGAGAAAGCCCTTGAGGAGGCCAGCTTGTGGCAGTTTTGCGATGCCCCTGGGATGCCCTTTGCAGCTGCAGTGTGCCCGCAGCTCTGGGCCTTTTAGTTTGCGGAACCCTAACCCTAGGCGTAACCCTAACCCTAACCCTAGGCAGGGCAGCCAATCAGCCTAGGGTTAGGGCAGGTGCCAAGGTAAAAGCCCTCGAGGAGCCCAGGTTGTGGCAGTTTTGCGATGCCCCTGGGATGCCCTTTGCAGCTGCAGTGTGCCCGCAGCTCTGGGCCTTTTAGTTTGCGGAACCCTAACCCTAGGCCTAACCCTAACCCTAGGCCGGGCAGGAAATCAGCCTAGGGTTAGGGCAGGTGCCAAGGAGAAAGCCCTCGAGGAGGCAAGGTTGTGGCAGTTTTGCGATGCCCCTGGGATGCCCTTTGCAGCTGCAGTGTGCCCGCAGCTCTGGGCCTTTTAGTTTGCGGAACCCTAACCCTAGGCGTAACCCTATCCCTAACCCTAGGCCGGGCAGCCAATCAGCCTAGGGTTAGGGCAGGTGCCAAGGAGAAAGCCCTCGAGGAGGCCAGCCTGTGGCAGTTTTGCAATGTCCCTGGGATGCCCTTTGCAGCTGCAGTGTGCCCGCAGCTCTGGGCCTTTTAGTTTGCGGAACCCTAACCCTAGGCGTAACCCTAACCCTAACCCTAGGCAGGGCAGCCAATCAGCCTAGGGTTAGGGCAGGTGCCAAGGAGAAAGCCCTCGAAGAGGCCAGGTTGTGGCAGTTTTGCGATGCCCCTGGGATGCCCTTTGCAGCTGCAGTGTGCCCGCAGCTCTGGGCCTTTTAGTTTGCGGAACCCTAACCCTAGGCGTAACCCTAACCCTAACCCTAGGCAGGGCAGCCAATCAGCCTAGGGTTAGGGCAGGTGCCAAGGAGAAAGCCCTCGAGGAGGCCAGGTTGTGGCAGTTTTGCGATGCCCCTGGGATGCCCTTTGCAGCTGCAGTGTGCCCGCAGCTCTGGGCCTTTTAGTTTGCGGAACCCTAACCCTAGGCGTAACCCTAACCCTAGGCAGGGCAGCCAATCAGCCTAGGGTTAGGGCAGGTGCCAAGGAGAAAGCCCTCGAGGAGGCCAGGTTGTGGCAGTTTTGCGATGCCCCTGGGATGCCCTTTGCAGCTGCAGTGTGCCCGCAGCTCTGGGCCTTTTAGTTTTCGGAACCCTAACCCTAGGCGTAACCCTAACCCTAGGCCGGGCAGCAAATCAGCCTAGGGTTAGGGCAGGTGCCAAGGAGAAAGCCCTCGAGGAGGCCAGGTTGTGGCAGTTTTGCGATGCCCCTGGGATGCCCTTTGCAGCTGCAGTGTGCCCGCAGCTCTGGGCCTTTTAGTTTGCGGAACCCTAACCCTAGGCGTAACCCTAACCCTAACCCTAGGCAGGGCAGCCAATCAGCCTAGGGTTAGGGCAGGTGCCAAGGAGAAAGCCCAGGAGGCGGGATTGTGGCAGTTTTGCGATGCCCCTGGGATGCCCTTTGCAGCTGCAGTGTGCCCGCAGCTCTGGGCCTTTTAGTTTGCGGAACCCTAACCCTAGGCGTAACCCTAACCCTAGGCCGGGCAGGAAATCAGCCTAGGGTTAGGGCAGATGCCAAGGAGAAAGCCCTCGAGGAGGCCAGGTTGTGGCAGTTTTGCGATGCCCCTGGGATGCCCTTTGCAGCTGCAGTGTGCCCGCAGCTCTGGGCCTTTTAGTTTGCGGAACCCTAACCCTAGGCGTAACCCTAACCCTAGGCAGGGCAGCCAATCAGCCTAGGGTTAGGGCAGGTGCCAAGGAGAAAGCCCTCGAGGAGGCCAGGTTGTGGCAGTTTTGCGATGCCCCTGGGATGCCCTTTGCAGCTGCAGTGTGCCCGCAGCTCTGGGCCTTTTAGTTTGCGGAACCCTAACCCTAGGCGTAACCCTAACCCTAGGCAGGGCAGCCAATCAGCCTAGGGTTAGGGCAGGTGCCAAGGAGAAAGCCCTCGAGGAGGCCAGGTTGTGGCAGTTTTGCGATGCCCCTGGGATGCCCTTTGCAGCTGCAGTGTGCCCGCAGCTCTGGGCCTTTTAGTTTGCGGAACCCTAACCCTAGGCGTAACCCCAACCCTAGGCCGGGCAGCCAATCAGCCTAGGGTTAGGGCAGATGCCAAGGAGAAAGCCCTCGAGGAGGCCAGGTTGTGGCAGTTTTGCGATGCCCCTGGGATGCCCTTTGCAGCTGCAGTGTGCCCGCAGCTCTGGGCCTTTTAGTTTGCGGAACCCTAACCCTAGGCGTAACCCTAACCCTAACCCTAGGCAGGGCAGCCAATCAGCCTAGGGTTAGGGCAGGTGCCAAGGAGAAAGCCCTCGAGGAGGCCAGGTTGTGGCAGTTTTGCGATGCCCCTGGGATGCCCTTTGCAGCTGCAGTGTGCCCGCAGCTCTGGGCCTTTTAGTTTGCGGAACCCTAACCCTAGGCCTAACCCTAACCCTAGGCCGGGCAGGAAATCAGCCTAGGGTTAGGGAAGGTGCCAAGGAGAAAGCCCTCGAGGAGGCCAGGTTGTGGCAGTTTTGCGATGCCCCTGGGATGCCCTTTGCAGCTGCAGTGTGCCCGCAGCTCTGGGCCTTTTAGTTTGCGGAACCCTAACCCTAGGCGTAACCCTAACCCTAGGCAGGGCAGCCAATCAGCCTAAGGTTAGGGCAGGTGCCAAGGAGAAAGCCCTCGAGGAGGCCAGGTTGTGGCAGTTTTGCGATGCCCCTGGGATGCCCTTTGCAGCTGCAGTGTGCCTGCAGCTCTGGGCCTTTTAGTTTGCGGAACCCTAACCCTAGGCCTAACCCTAACCCTAACCCTAGGCAGGGCAGCCAATCAGCCTAGGGTTAGGGCAGGTGCCAAGGAGAAAGCCCTCGAGGAGGCCAGGTTGTGGCAGTTTTGCGATGCCCCTGGGATGCCCTTTGCAGCTGCAGTGTGCCCACAGCTCTGGGCCTTTTAGTTTGCGGAACCCTAACCCTAGGCGTAACCCTAACCATAGGCCTGGCAGGAAATTAGGCGAGGGTTAGGGTAGGTGCCAAGGAGAAAGCCCTCGAGGAGGCCAGGTTGTGGCAGTTTTGCGATGCCCCTGGGATGCCCTTTGCAGCTGCAGTGTGCCCGCAGCTCTGGGCCTTTTAGTTTGCGGAACCCTAACCCTAGGCGTAACCCTAACTCTAGGCCGGGCAGGAAATCAGACTAGGGTTAGGGCAGGAGCCAAGGGGAAAGCCCTCGAGGAGGCCAGGTTGTGGCAGTTTTGCGATGCCCCTGGGATGCCCTTTGCAGCTGCAGTGTGCCCGCAGCTCTGGGCCTTTTAGTTTGCGGAACCCTAACCCTAGGCGTAACCCTAACCCTAGGCAGGGCAGCCAATCAGCCTAAGGTTAGGGCAGGTGCCAAGGAGAAAGCCCTCGAGGAGGCCAGGTTGTGGCAGTTTTGCGATGCCCCTGGGATGCCCTTTGCAGCTGCAGTGTGCCTGCAGCTCTGGGCCTTTTAGTTTGCGGAACCCTAACCCTAGGCGTAACCCTAACCCTAACCCTAGGCAGGGCAGCCAATCAGCCTAGGGTTAGGGCAGGTGCCAAGGAGAAAGCCCTCGAGGAGGCCAGGTTGTGGCAGTTTTGCGATGCCCCTGGGATGCCCTTTGCAGCTGCAGTGTGCCCGCAGCTCTGGGCCTTTTAGTTTGCGGAACCCTAACCCTAGGCGTAACCCTAACCATAGGCCTGGCAGGAAATTAGGCGAGGGTCAGGGCAGGTGCCAAGGAGAAAGCCCTCGAGGAGGCCAGGTTGTGGCAGTTTTGCGATGCCCCTGGGATGCCCTTTGCAGCTGCAGTGTGCCCGCAGCTCTGGGCCTTTTAGTTTGCGGAACCCTAACCCTAGGCGTAACCCTAACCCTAGGCCGGGCAGGAAATCAGACTAGGGTTAGGGCAGGAGCCAAGGGGAAAGCCCTCGAGGAGGCCAGGTTGTGGCAGTTTTGCGATGCCCCTGGGATGCCCTTTGCAGCTGCAGTGTGCCCGCAGCTCTGGGCCTTTTAGTTTGCGGAACCCTAACCCTAGGCCTAACCCTAACCCTAACCCTAGGCAGGGCAGCCAATCAGCCTAGGGTTAGGGCAGGTGCCAAGGAGAAAGCCCTCGAGGAGGCCAGGTTGTGGCAGTTTTGCGATGCCCCTGGGATGCCCTTTGCAGCTGCAGTGTGCCCGCAGCTCTGGGCCTTTTAGTTTGCGGAACCCTAACCCTAGGCCTAACCCTAACCCTAGGCCGGGCAGGAAATCAGCCTAGGGTTAGGGCAGATGCCAAGGAGAAAGCCCTCGAGGAGGCCAGGTTGTGGCAGTTTTGCGATGCCCCTGGGATGCCCTTTGCAGCTGCAGTGTGCCCACAGCTCTGGGCCTTTTAGTTTGCGGAACCCTAACCCTAGGCCTAACCCTAACCCTAGGCCGGGCAGCCAATCAGCCTAGGGTTAGGGCAGGTGCCAAGGAGAAAGCCCTCGAGGAGGCCAGCTTGTGGCAGTTTTGCGATGCCCCTGGGATGCCCTTTGCAGCTGCGGTGTGCCCGCAGCTCTGGGCCTTTTAGTTTGCGGAACCCTAACCCTAGGCGTAACCCTAACCCTAACCCTAGGCAGGGCAGCCAATCAGCCTAGGGTTAGGGCAGGTGCCAAGGAGAAAGCCCTCGAGGAGGCCAGGTTGTGGCAGTTTTGCGATGCCCCTGGGATGCCCTTTGCAGCTGCAGTGTGCCCGCAGCTCTGGGCCTTTTAGTTTGCGGAACCCTAACCCTAGGCGTAACCCTAACCCTAGGCAGGGCAGGAAATCAGCCTAGGGTTAGGGCAGGTGCCAAGGAGAAAGCCCTCGAGGAGGCCAGGTTGTGGCAGTTTTGCGATGCCCCTGGGATGCCCTTTGCAGCTGCAGTGTGCCCGCAGCTCTGGGCCTTTTAGTTTTCGGAACCCTAAACCTAGGCGTAACCCTAACCCTAGGCCGGGCAGGAAATCAGCCTAGGGTTAGGGCAGGTGCCAAGGAGAAAGCCCTCGAGGAGGCCAGGTTGTGGCAGTTTGGCGATGCCCCTGGGATGCCCTTTGCAGCTGCAGTGTGCCCGCAGCTCTGGGCCTTTTAGTTTGCGGAACCCTAACCCTAGGCGTAACCCTAACCCTAGGCAGGGCAGCCAATCAGCCTAGGGTTAGGGCAGGTGCCAAGGAGAAAGCCCTCGAGGAGGCCAGGTTGTGGCAGTTTTGCGATGCCCCTGGGATGCCCTTTGCAGCTGCAGTGTGCCCGCAGCTCTGGGCCTTTTAGTTTGCGGAACCCTAACCCTAGGCGTAACCCTAACCCTAGGCAGGGCAGCCAATCAGCCTAGGGTTAGGGCAGGTGCCAAGGAGAAAGCCCTCGAGGAGGCCAGGTTGTGGCAGTTTTGCGATGCCCCTGGGATGCCCTTTGCAGCTGCAGTGTGCCCGCAGCTCTGGGCCTTTTAGTTTGCGGAACCCTAACCCTAGGCGTAACCCTAACCCTAGGCAGGGCAGCCAATCAGCCTAGGGTTAGGGCAGGTGCCAAGGAGAAAGCCCTCGAGGAGGCCAGGTTGTGGCAGTTTTGCGATGCCCCTGGGATGCCCTTTGCAGCTGCAGTGTGCCCGCAGCTCTGGGCCTTTTAGTTTGCGGAACCCTAACCCTAGGCGTAACCCTAACCCTAGGCCGGGCAGGAAATCAGCCTAGGGTTAGGGCAGATGCCAAGGAGAAAGCCCTCGAGGAGGCCAGGTTGTGGCAGTTTTGCGATGCCCCTGGGATGCCCTTTGCAGCTGCAGTGTGCCCGCAGCTCTGGGCCTTTTAGTTTGCGGAACCCTAACCCTAGGCGTAACCCTAACCCTAGGCAGGGCAGCCAATCAGCCTAGGGTTAGGGCAGGTGCCAAGGAGAAAGCCCTCGAGGAGGCCAGGTTGTGGCAGTTTTGCGATGCCCCTGGGATGCCCTTTGCAGCTGCAGTGTGCCCGCAGCTCTGGGCCTTTTAGTTTGCGGAACCCTAACCCTAGGCGTAACCCTAACCCTAACCCTAGGCAGGGCAGCCAATCAGCCTAGGGTTAGGGCAGGTGCCAAGGAGAAAGCCCTCGAGGAGGCCAGGTTGTGGCAGTTTTGCGATGCCCCTGGGATGCCCTTTGCAGCTGCTGTGTGCCCGCAGCTCTGGGCCTTTTAGTTTGCGGAACCCTAACCCTAGGCGTAACCCTAACCCTAGGCCGGGCAGGAAATCAGCCTAGGGTTAGGGAAGGTGCCAAGGAGAAAGCCCTCGAGGAGGCCAGGTTGTGGCAGTTTTGCGATGCCCCTGGGATGCCCTTTGCAGCTGAAGTGTGCCCGCAGCTCTGGGCCTTTTAGTTTGCGGAACCCTAACCCTAGGCGTAACCCTAACCCTAGGCAGGGCAGCCAATCAGCCTAAGGTTAGGGCAGGTGCCAAGGAGAAAGCCCTCGAGGAGGCCAGGTTGTGGCAGTTTTGCGATGCCCCTGGGATGCCCTTTGCAGCTGCAGTGTGCCTGCAGCTCTGGGCCTTTTAGTTTGCGGAACCCTAACCCTAGGCCTAACCCTAACCCTAACCCTAGGCAGGGCAGCCAATCAGCCTAGGGTTAGGGCAGGTGCCAAGGAGAAAGCCCTCGAGGAGGCCAGGTTGTGGCAGTTTTGCGATGCCCCTGGGATGCCCTTTGCAGCTGCAGTGTGCCCGCAGCTCTGGGCCTTTTAGTTTGCGGAACCCTAACCCTAGGCCTAACCCTAACCCTAGGCCTGGCAGGAAATCAGGCTAGGGTTAGGGCAGGTGCCAAGGAGAAAGCCCTCGAGGAGGCCAGGTTGTGGCAGTTTTGCGATGCCCCTGGGATGCCCTTTGCAGCTGCAGTGTGCCCGCAGCTCTAGGCCTTTTAGTTTGCGGAACCCTAACCCTAGGCCTAACCCTAACCCTAACCCTAGGCAGGGCAGCCAATCAGCCTAGGGTTAGGGCAGGTGCCAAGGAGAAAGCCCTCGAGGAGGCCAGGTTGTGGCAGTTTTGCGATGCCCCTGGGATGCCCTTTGCAGCTGCAGTGTGCCCGCAGCTCTGGGCCTTTTAGTTTGCGGAACCCTAACCCTAGGCGTAACCCTAACCCTAGGCAGGGCAGCCAATCAGCCTAAGGTTAGGGCAGGTGCCAAGGAGAAAGCCCTCGAGGAGGCCAGGTTGTGGCAGTTTTGCGATGCCCCTGGGATGCCCTTTGCAGCTGCAGTGTGCCTGCAGCTCTGGGCCTTTTAGTTTGCGGAACCCTAACCCTAGGCCTAACCCTAACCCTAACCCTAGGCAGGGCAGCCAATCAGCCTAGGGTTAGGGCAGGTGCCAAGGAGAAAGCCCTCGAGGAGGCCAGCTTGTGGCAGTTTTGCGATGCCCCTGGGATGCCCTTTGCAGCTGCAGTGTGCCCGCAGCTCTGGGCCTTTTAGTTTGCGGAACCCTAACCCTAGGCGTAACCCTAACCCTAGGCCTGGCAGGAAATCAGGCTAGGGTTAGGGCAGGTGCCAAGGAGAAAGCCCTCGAGGAGGCCAGGTTGTGGCAGTTTTGCGATGCCCCTGGGATGCCCTTTGCAGCTGCAGTGTGCCCGCAGCTCTAGGCCTTTTAGTTTGCGGAACCCTAACCCTAGGCCTAACCCTAACCCTAACCCTAGGCAGGGCAGCCAATCAGCCTAGGGTTAGGGCAGGTGCCAAGGAGAAAGCCCTCGAGGAGGCCAGGTTGTGGCAGTTTTGCGATGCCCCTGGGATGCCCTTTGCAGCTGCAGTGTGCCCGCAGCTCTGGGCCTTTTAGTTTGCGGAACCCTAACCCTAGGCGTAACCCTAACCCAAGGCCGGGCAGGAAATCAGCCTAGGGTTAGGGCAGGTGCCAAGGAGAAAGCCCTCGAGGAGGCCAGGTTGTGGCAGTTTTGCGATGCCCCTGGGATGCCCTTTGCAACTGCAGTGTGCCCGCAGCTCGGGGCCTTTTAGTTTGCGGAACCCTAACCCTAGGCGTAACCCTAACCCTAGGCCGGGCAGCCAATCAGCCTAGGGTTAGGGCAGGTGCCAAGGAGAAAGCCCTCGAGGCGCCCAGGTTGTGGCAGTTTTGCGATGTCCCTGGGATGCCCTTTGCAGCTGCAGTGTGCCCGCAGCTCTGGGCCTTTTAGTTTGCGGAACCCTAACCCTAGGCGTAACCCCAACCCTAGGCCGGGCAGCCAATCAGCCTAGGGTTAGGGCAGGTGCCAAGGAGAAAGCCCTCGAGGAGGCCAGGTTGTGGCAGTTTTGCGACGCCCCTGGGATGCCCTTTGCAGCTGAAGTGTGCCCGCAGCTCTGGGCCTTTTAGTTTGCGGAACCCTAACCCTAGGCGTAACCCTAACCCTAACCCTAGGCAGGGCAGCCAATCAGCCTAGGGTTAGGGCAGGTGCCAAGGAGAAAGCCCTCGAGGAGGCCAGGTTGTGGCAGTTTTGCGATGCCCCTGGGATGCCCTTTGCAGCTGCAGTGTGCCCGCAGCTCTGGGCCTTTTAGTTTGCGGAACCCTAACCCTAACCCTAGGCAGGGCAGCCAATCAGCCTAGGGTTAGGGCAGGTGCCAAGGAGAAAGCCCTCGAGGAGGCCAGGTTGTGGCAGTTTTGCGATGCCCCTGGGATGCCCTTTGCAGCTGCAGTGTGCCCGCAGCTCTGGGCCTTTTAGTTTGCGGAACCCTAACCCTAGGCCTAACCCTAACCCTAGGCCGGGCAGGAAATCAGCCTAGGGTTAGGGAAGGTGCCAAGGAGAAAGCCCTCGAGGAGGCCAGGTTGTGGCAGTTTTGCGATGCCCCTGGGATGCCCTTTGCAGCTGCAGTGTGCCCGCAGCTCTGGGCCTTTTAGTTTGCGGAACCCTAACCCTAGGCGTAACCCTAACCCTAGGCAGGGCAGCCAATCAGCCTAAGGTTAGGGCAGGTGCCAAGGAGAAAGCCCTCGAGGAGGCCAGGTTGTGGCAGTTTTGCGATGCCCCTGGGATGCCCTTTGCAGCTGCAGTGTGCCTGCAGCTCTGGGCCTTTTAGTTTGCGGAACCCTAACCCTAGGCCTAACCCTAACCCTAACCCTAGGCAGGGCAGCCAATCAGCCTAGGGTTAGGGCAGGTGCCAAGGAGAAAGCCCTCGAGGAGGCCAGGTTGTGGCAGTTTTGCGATGCCCCTGGGATGCCCTTTGCAGCTGCAGTGTGCCCGCAGCTCTGGGCCTTTTAGTTTGCGGAACCCTAACCCTAGGCCTAACCCTAACCCTAGGCCTGGCAGGAAATCAGGCTAGGGTTAGGGCAGGTGCCAAGGAGAAAGCCCTCGAGGAGGCCAGGTTGTGGCAGTTTTGCGATGCCCCTGGGATGCCCTTTGCAGCTGCAGTGTGCCCGCAGCTCTAGGCCTTTTAGTTTGCGGAACCCTAACCCTAGGCCTAACCCTAACCCTAACCCTAGGCAGGGCAGCCAATCAGCCTAGGGTTAGGGCAGGTGCCAAGGAGAAAGCCCTCGAGGAGGCCAGGTTGTGGCAGTTTTGCGATGCCCCTGGGATGCCCTTTGCAGCTGCAGTGTGCCCGCAGCTCGGGGCCTTTTAGTTTGCGGAACCCTAACCCTAGGCCTAACCCTAACCCAAGGCCGGGCAGGAAATCAGCCTAGGGTTAGGGCAGGTGCCAAGGAGAAAGCCCTCGAGGAGGCCAGATTGTGGCAGTTTTGCGATGCCCCTGGGATGCCCTTTGCAGCTGCAGTGTGCCCGCAGCTCTGGGCCTTTTAGTTTGCGGAACCCTAACCCTAGGCGTAACCCTAACCCTAACCCTAGGCAGGGCAGCCAATCAGCCTAGGGTTAGGGCAGGTGCCAAGGAGAAAGCCCTCGAGGAGGCCAGGTTGTGGCAGTTTTGCGATGCCCCTGGGATGCCCTTTGCAGCTGCAGTGTGCCCGCAGCTCTGGGCCTTTTAGTTTGCGGAACCCTAACCCTAGGCGTAACCCTAACCCTAGGCCGGGCAGCCAATCAGCCTAGGGTTAGGGCAGGTGCCAAGGAGAAAGCCCTCGAGGAGGCCAGGTTGTGGCAGTTTTGCGATGTCCCTGGGATGCCCTTTGCAGCTGCAGTGTGCCCGCAGCTCTGGGCCTTTTAGTTTGCGGAACCCTAACCCTAGGCGTAACCCTAACCCTAACCCTAGGCAGGGCAGCCAATCAGCCTAGGGTTAGGGCAGGTGCCAAGGAGAAAGCCCTCAAGGAGGCCAGGTTGTGGCAGTTTTGCGATGCCCCTGGGATGCCCTTTGCAGCTGCAGTGTGCCCGCAGCTCTGGGCCTTTTAGTTTGCGGAACCCTAACCCTAGGCCTAACCCTAACCCTAACCCTAGGCAGGGCAGCCAATCAGCCTAGGGTTAGGGCAGGTGCCAAGGAGAAAGCCCTCGAGGAGGCCAGGTTGTGGCAGTTTTGCGATGCCCCTGGGATGCCCTTTGCAGCTGCAGTGTGCCCGCAGCTCTGGGCCTTTTAGTTTGCGGAACCCTAACCCTAGGCGTAACCCTAACCCAAGGCCGGGCAGGAAATCAGCCTAGGGTTAGGGCAGGTGCCAAGGAGAAAGCCCTCGAGGAGGCCAGGTTGTGGCAGTTTTGCGATGCCCCTGGGATGCCCTTTGCAGCTGCAGTGTGCCCGCAGCTCTGGGCCTTTTAGTTTGCGGAACCCTAACCCTAGGCGTAACCCTAACCCTAGGCCGGGCAGGAAATCAGCCTAGGGTTAGGGCAGGTGCCAAGGAGAAAGCCCTCGAGGAGGCCAGGTTGTGGCAGTTTTGCGATGCCCCTGGGATGCCCTTTGCAGCTGCAGTGTGCCTGCAGCTCTGGGCCTTTTAGTTTGCGGAACCCTAACCCTAGGCCTAACCCTAACCCTAACCCTAGGCAGGGCAGCCAATCAGCCTAGGGTTAGGGCAGGTGCCAAGGAGAAAGCCCTCGAGGAGGCCAGGTTGTGGCAGTTTTGCGATGCCCCTGGGATGCCCTTTGCAGCTGCAGTGTGCCCACAGCTCTGGGCCTTTTAGTTTGCGGAACCCTAACCCTAGGCGTAACCCTAACCATAGGCCTGGCAGGAAATTAGGCGAGGGTTAGGGTAGGTGCCAAGGAGAAAGCCCTCGAGGAGGCCAGGTTGTGGCAGTTTTGCGATGCCCCTGGGATGCCCTTTGCAGCTGCAGTGTGCCCGCAGCTCTGGGCCTTTTAGTTTGCGGAACCCTAACCCTAGGCGTAACCCTAACCCTAGGCCGGGCAGGAAATCAGACTAGGGTTAGGGCAGGAGCCAAGGGGAAAGCCCTCGAGGAGGCCAGGTTGTGGCAGTTTTGCGATGCCCCTGGGATGCCCTTTGCAGCTGCAGTGTGCCCGCAGCTCTGGGCCTTTTAGTTTGCGGAACCCTAACCCTAGGCGTAACCCTAACCCTAGGCAGGGCAGCCAATCAGCCTAAGGTTAGGGCAGGTGCCAAGGAGAAAGCCCTCGAGGAGGCCAGGTTGTGGCAGTTTTGCGATGCCCCTGGGATGCCCTTTGCAGCTGCAGTGTGCCTGCAGCTCTGGGCCTTTTAGTTTGCGGAACCCTAACCCTAGGCGTAACCCTAACCCTAACCCTAGGCAGGGCAGCCAATCAGCCTAGGGTTAGGGCAGGTGCCAAGGAGAAAGCCCTCGAGGAGGCCAGGTTGTGGCAGTTTTGCGATGCCCCTGGGATGCCCTTTGCAGCTGCAGTGTGCCCGCAGCTCTGGGCCTTTTAGTTTGCGGAACCCTAACCCTAGGCGTAACCCTAACCATAGGCCTGGCAGGAAATTAGGCGAGGGTTAGGGCAGGTGCCAAGGAGAAAGCCCTCGAGGAGGCCAGGTTGTGGCAGTTTTGCGATGCCCCTGGGATGCCCTTTGCAGCTGCAGTGTGCCCGCAGCTCTGGGCCTTTTAGTTTGCGGAACCCTAACCCTAGGCATAACCCTAACCCTAGGCCGGGCAGGAAATCAGACTAGGGTTAGGGCAGGAGCCAAGGGGAAAGCCCTCGAGGAGGCCAGGTTGTGGCAGTTTTGCGATGCCCCTGGGATGCCCTTTGCAGCTGCAGTGTGCCCGCAGCTCTGGGCCTTTTAGTTTGCGGAACCCTAACCCTAGGCCTAACCCTAACCCTAACCCTAGGCAGGGCAGCCAATCAGCCTAGGGTTAGGGCAGGTGCCAAGGAGAAAGCCCTCGAGGAGGCCAGCTTGTGGCAGTTTTGCGATGCCCCTGGGATGCCCTTTGCAGCTGCAGTGTGCCCGCAGCTCTGGGCCTTTTAGTTTGCGGAACCCTAACCCTAGGCCTAACCCTAACCCTAGGCCGGGCAGGAAATCAGCCTAGGGTTAGGGCAGATGCCAAGGAGAAAGCCCTCGAGGAGGCCAGGTTGTGGCAGTTTTGCGATGCCCCTGGGATGCCCTTTGCAGCTGCAGTGTGCCCACAGCTCTGGGCCTTTTAGTTTGCGGAACCCTAACCCTAGGCGTAACCCTAACCCTAGGCAGGGCAGCCAATCAGCCTAGGGTTAGGGCAGGTGCCAAGGAGAAAGCCCTCGAGGAGGCCAGGTTGTGGCAGTTTTGCGATGCCCCTGGGATGCCCTTTGCAGCTGCAGTGTGCCCGCAGCTCTGGGCCTTTTAGTTTGCGGAACCCTAACCCTAGGCGTAACCCTAACCCTAGGCAGGGCAGCCAATCAGCCTAGGGTTAGGGCAGGTGCCAAGGAGAAAGCCCTCGAGGAGGCCAGGTTGTGGCAGTTTTGCGATGCCCCTGGGATGCCCTTTGCAGCTGCAGTGTGCCCGCAGCTCTGGGCCTTTTAGTTTGCGGAACCCTAACCCTAGGCGTAACCCTAACCCTAGGCAGGGCAGCCAATCAGCCTAGGGTTAGGGCAGGTGCCAAGGAGAAAGCCCTCGAGGAGGCCAGGTTGTGGCAGTTTTGCGATGCCCCTGGGATGCCCTTTGCAGCTGCAGTGTGCCCGCAGCTCTGGGCCTTTTAGTTTGCGGAACCCTAACCCTAGGCGTAACCCTAACCCTAGGCAGGGCAGGAAATCAGCCTAGGGTTAGGGCAGATGCCAAGGAGAAAGCCCTCGAGGAGGCCAGGTTGTGGCAGTTTTGCGATGCCCCTGGGATGCCCTTTGCAGCTGCAGTGTGCCCGCAGCTCTGGGCCTTTTAGTTTGCGGAACCCTAACCCTAGGCGTAACCCTAACCCTAGGCAGGGCAGCCAATCAGCCTAGGGTTAGGGCAGGTGCCAAGGAGAAAGCCCTCGAGGAGGCCAGGTTGTGGCAGTTTTGCGATGCCCCTGGGATGCCCTTTGCAGCTGCAGTGTGCCCGCAGCTCTGGGCCTTTTAGTTTGCGGAACCCTAACCCTAGGCGTAACCCTAACCCTAACCCTAGGCAGGGCAGCCAATCAGCCTAGGGTTAGGGCAGGTGCCAAGGAGAAAGCCCTCGAGGAGGCCAGGTTGTGGCAGTTTTGCGATGCCCCTGGGATGCCCTTTGCAGCTGCTGTGTGCCCGCAGCTCTGGGCCTTTTAGTTTGCGGAACCCTAACCCTAGGCGTAACCCTAACCCTAGGCCGGGCAGGAAATCAGCCTAGGGTTAGGGAAGGTGCCAAGGAGAAAGCCCTCGAGGAGGCCAGGTTGTGGCAGTTTTGCGATGCCCCTGGGATGCCCTTTGCAGCTGAAGTGTGCCCGCAGCTCTGGGCCTTTTAGTTTGCGGAACCCTAACCCTAGGCGTAACCCTAACCCTAGGCAGGGCAGCCAATCAGCCTAAGGTTAGGGCAGGTGCCAAGGAGAAAGCCCTCGAGGAGGCCAGGTTGTGGCAGTTTTGCGATGCCCCTGGGATGCCCTTTGCAGCTGCAGTGTGCCTGCAGCTCTGGGCCTTTTAGTTTGCGGAACCCTAACCCTAGGCCTAACCCTAACCCTAACCCTAGGCAGGGCAGCCAATCAGCCTAGGGTTAGGGCAGGTGCCAAGGAGAAAGCCCTCGAGGAGGCCAGGTTGTGGCAGTTTTGCGATGCCCCTGGGATGCCCTTTGCAGCTGCAGTGTGCCCGCAGCTCTGGGCCTTTTAGTTTGCGGAACCCTAACCCTAGGCCTAACCCTAACCCTAGGCCTGGCAGGAAATCAGGCTAGGGTTAGGGCAGGTGCCAAGGAGAAAGCCCTCGAGGAGGCCAGGTTGTGGCAGTTTTGCGATGCCCCTGGGATGCCCTTTGCAGCTGCAGTGTGCCCGCAGCTCTAGGCCTTTTAGTTTGCGGAACCCTAACCCTAGGCCTAACCCTAACCCTAACCCTAGGCAGGGCAGCCAATCAGCCTAGGGTTAGGGCAGGTGCCAAGGAGAAAGCCCTCGAGGAGGCCAGGTTGTGGCAGTTTTGCGATGCCCCTGGGATGCCCTTTGCAGCTGCAGTGTGCCCGCAGCTCTGGGCCTTTTAGTTTGCGGAACCCTAACCCTAGGCGTAACCCTAACCCTAGGCAGGGCAGCCAATCAGCCTAAGGTTAGGGCAGGTGCCAAGGAGAAAGCCCTCGAGGAGGCCAGGTTGTGGCAGTTTTGCGATGCCCCTGGGATGCCCTTTGCAGCTGCAGTGTGCCTGCAGCTCTGGGCCTTTTAGTTTGCGGAACCCTAACCCTAGGCCTAACCCTAACCCTAACCCTAGGCAGGGCAGCCAATCAGCCTAGGGTTAGGGCAGGTGCCAAGGAGAAAGCCCTCGAGGAGGCCAGGTTGTGGCAGTTTTGCGATGCCCCTGGGATGCCCTTTGCAGCTGCAGTGTGCCCGCAGCTCTGGGCCTTTTAGTTTGCGGAACCCTAACCCTAGGCGTAACCCTAACCCTAGGCCTGGCAGGAAATCAGGCTAGGGTTAGGGCAGGTGCCAAGGAGAAAGCCCTCGAGGAGGCCAGGTTGTGGCAGTTTTGCGATGCCCCTGGGATGCCCTTTGCAGCTGCAGTGTGCCCGCAGCTCTAGGCCTTTTAGTTTGCGGAACCCTAACCCTAGGCCTAACCCTAACCCTAACCCTAGGCAGGGCAGCCAATCAGCCTAGGGTTAGGGCAGGTGCCAAGGAGAAAGCCCTCGAGGAGGCCAGGTTGTGGCAGTTTTGCGATGCCCCTGGGATGCCCTTTGCAGCTGCAGTGTGCCCGCAGCTCTGGGCCTTTTAGTTTGCGGAACCCTAACCCTAGGCGTAACCCTAACCCAAGGCCGGGCAGGAAATCAGCCTAGGGTTAGGGCAGGTGCCAAGGAGAAAGCCCTCGAGGAGGCCAGGTTGTGGCAGTTTTGCGATGCCCCTGGGATGCCCTTTGCAACTGCAGTGTGCCCGCAGCTCGGGGCCTTTTAGTTTGCGGAACCCTAACCCTAGGCGTAACCCTAACCCTAGGCCGGGCAGCCAATCAGCCTAGGGTTAGGGCAGGTGCCAAGGAGAAAGCCCTCGAGGCGCCCAGGTTGTGGCAGTTTTGCGATGTCCCTGGGATGCCCTTTGCAGCTGCAGTGTGCCCGCAGCTCTGGGCCTTTTAGTTTGCGGAACCCTAACCCTAGGCGTAACCCCAACCCTAGGCCGGGCAGCCAATCAGCCTAGGGTTAGGGCAGGTGCCAAGGAGAAAGCCCTCGAGGAGGCCAGGTTGTGGCAGTTTTGCGACGCCCCTGGGATGCCCTTTGCAGCTGAAGTGTGCCCGCAGCTCTGGGCCTTTTAGTTTGCGGAACCCTAACCCTAGGCGTAACCCTAACCCTAACCCTAGGCAGGGCAGCCAATCAGCCTAGGGTTAGGGCAGGTGCCAAGGAGAAAGCCCTCGAGGAGGCCAGGTTGTGGCAGTTTTGCGATGCCCCTGGGATGCCCTTTGCAGCTGCAGTGTGCCCGCAGCTCTGGGCCTTTTAGTTTGCGGAACCCTAACCCTAACCCTAGGCAGGGCAGCCAATCAGCCTAGGGTTAGGGCAGGTGCCAAGGAGAAAGCCCTCGAGGAGGCCAGGTTGTGGCAGTTTTGCGATGCCCCTGGGATGCCCTTTGCAGCTGCAGTGTGCCCGCAGCTCTGGGCCTTTTAGTTTGCGGAACCCTAACCCTAGGCCTAACCCTAACCCTAGGCCGGGCAGGAAATCAGCCTAGGGTTAGGGAAGGTGCCAAGGAGAAAGCCCTCGAGGAGGCCAGGTTGTGGCAGTTTTGCGATGCCCCTGGGATGCCCTTTGCAGCTGCAGTGTGCCCGCAGCTCTGGGCCTTTTAGTTTGCGGAACCCTAACCCTAGGCGTAACCCTAACCCTAGGCAGGGCAGCCAATCAGCCTAAGGTTAGGGCAGGTGCCAAGGAGAAAGCCCTCGAGGAGGCCAGGTTGTGGCAGTTTTGCGATGCCCCTGGGATGCCCTTTGCAGCTGCAGTGTGCCTGCAGCTCTGGGCCTTTTAGTTTGCGGAACCCTAACCCTAGGCCTAACCCTAACCCTAACCCTAGGCAGGGCAGCCAATCAGCCTAGGGTTAGGGCAGGTGCCAAGGAGAAAGCCCTCGAGGAGGCCAGGTTGTGGCAGTTTTGCGATGCCCCTGGGATGCCCTTTGCAGCTGCAGTGTGCCCGCAGCTCTGGGCCTTTTAGTTTGCGGAACCCTAACCCTAGGCCTAACCCTAACCCTAGGCCTGGCAGGAAATCAGGCTAGGGTTAGGGCAGGTGCCAAGGAGAAAGCCCTCGAGGAGGCCAGGTTGTGGCAGTTTTGCGATGCCCCTGGGATGCCCTTTGCAGCTGCAGTGTGCCCGCAGCTCTAGGCCTTTTAGTTTGCGGAACCCTAACCCTAGGCCTAACCCTAACCCTAACCCTAGGCAGGGCAGCCAATCAGCCTAGGGTTAGGGCAGGTGCCAAGGAGAAAGCCCTCGAGGAGGCCAGGTTGTGGCAGTTTTGCGATGCCCCTGGGATGCCCTTTGCAGCTGCAGTGTGCCCGCAGCTCGGGGCCTTTTAGTTTGCGGAACCCTAACCCTAGGCCTAACCCTAACCCAAGGCCGGGCAGGAAATCAGCCTAGGGTTAGGGCAGGTGCCAAGGAGAAAGCCCTCGAGGAGGCCAGATTGTGGCAGTTTTGCGATGCCCCTGGGATGCCCTTTGCAGCTGCAGTGTGCCCGCAGCTCTGGGCCTTTTAGTTTGCGGAACCCTAACCCTAGGCGTAACCCTAACCCTAACCCTAGGCAGGGCAGCCAATCAGCCTAGGGTTAGGGCAGGTGCCAAGGAGAAAGCCCTCGAGGAGGCCAGGTTGTGGCAGTTTTGCGATGCCCCTGGGATGCCCTTTGCAGCTGCAGTGTGCCCGCAGCTCTGGGCCTTTTAGTTTGCGGAACCCTAACCCTAGGCGTAACCCTAACCCTAGGCCGGGCAGCCAATCAGCCTAGGGTTAGGGCAGGTGCCAAGGAGAAAGCCCTCGAGGAGGCCAGGTTGTGGCAGTTTTGCGATGTCCCTGGGATGCCCTTTGCAGCTGCAGTGTGCCCGCAGCTCTGGGCCTTTTAGTTTGCGGAACCCTAACCCTAGGCGTAACCCTAACCCTAACCCTAGGCAGGGCAGCCAATCAGCCTAGGGTTAGGGCAGGTGCCAAGGAGAAAGCCCTCGAGGAGGCCAGGTTGTGGCAGTTTTGCGATGCCCCTGGGATGCCCTTTGCAGCTGCAGTGTGCCCGCAGCTCTGGGCCTTTTAGTTTGCGGAACCCTAACCCTAGGCCTAACCCTAACCCTAACCCTAGGCAGGGCAGCCAATCAGCCTAGGGTTAGGGCAGGTGCCAAGGAGAAAGCCCTCGAGGAGGCCAGGTTGTGGCAGTTTTGCGATGCCCCTGGGATGCCCTTTGCAGCTGCAGTGTGCCCGCAGCTCTGGGCCTTTTAGTTTGCGGAACCCTAACCCTAGGCGTAACCCTAACCCAAGGCCGGGCAGGAAATCAGCCGAGGGTTAGGGCAGGTGCCAAGGAGAAAGCCCTCGAGGAGGCCAGGTTGTGGCAGTTTTGCGATGCCCCTGGGATGCCCTTTGCAGCTGCAGTGTGCCCGCAGCTCTGGGCCTTTTAGTTTGCGGAACCCTAACCCTAGGCGTAACCCTAACCCTAGGCCGGGCAGGAAATCAGCCTAGGGTTAGGGCAGGTGCCAAGGAGAAAGCCCTCGAGGAGGCCAGGTTGTGGCAGTTTTGCGATGCCCCTGGGATGCCCTTTGCAGCTGCAGTGTGCCTGCAGCTCTGGGCCTTTTAGTTTGCGGAACCCTAACCCTAGGCCTAACCCTAACCCTAACCCTAGGCAGGGCAGCCAATCAGCCTAGGGTTAGGGCAGGTGCCAAGGAGAAAGCCCTCGAGGAGGCCAGGTTGTGGCAGTTTTGCGATGCCCCTGGGATGCCCTTTGCAGCTGCAGTGTGCCCACAGCTCTGGGCCTTTTAGTTTGCGGAACCCTAACCCTAGGCGTAACCCTAACCATAGGCCTGGCAGGAAATTAGGCGAGGGTTAGGGTAGGTGCCAAGGAGAAAGCCCTCGAGGAGGCCAGGTTGTGGCAGTTTTGCGATGCCCCTGGGATGCCCTTTGCAGCTGCAGTGTGCCCGCAGCTCTGGGCCTTTTAGTTTGCGGAACCCTAACCCTAGGCCTAACCCTAACCCTAGGCCGGGCAGGAAATCAGACTAGGGTTAGGGCAGGAGCCAAGGGGAAAGCCCTCGAGGAGGCCAGGTTGTGGCAGTTTTGCGATGCCCCTGGGATGCCCTTTGCAGCTGCAGTGTGCCCGCAGCTCTGGGCCTTTTAGTTTGCGGAACCCTAACCCTAGGCGTAACCCTAACCCTAGGCAGGGCAGCCAATCAGCCTAAGGTTAGGGCAGGTGCCAAGGAGAAAGCCCTCGAGGAGGCCAGGTTGTGGCAGTTTTGCGATGCCCCTGGGATGCCCTTTGCAGCTGCAGTGTGCCTGCAGCTCTGGGCCTTTTAGTTTGCGGAACCCTAACCCTAGGCGTAACCCTAACCCTAACCCTAGGCAGGGCAGCCAATCAGCCTAGGGTTAGGGCAGGTGCCAAGGAGAAAGCCCTCGAGGAGGCCAGGTTGTGGCAGTTTTGCGATGCCCCTGGGATGCCCTTTGCAGCTGCAGTGTGCCCGCAGCTCTGGGCCTTTTAGTTTGCGGAACCCTAACCCTAGGCGTAACCCTAACCATAGGCCTGGCAGGAAATTAGGCGAGGGTTAGGGCAGGTGCCAAGGAGAAAGCCCTCGAGGAGGCCAGGTTGTGGCAGTTTTGCGATGCCCCTGGGATGCCCTTTGCAGCTGCAGTGTGCCCGCAGCTCTGGGCCTTTTAGTTTGCGGAACCCTAACCCTAGGCGTAACCCTAACCCTAGGCCGGGCAGGAAATCAGACTAGGGTTAGGGCAGGAGCCAAGGGGAAAGCCCTCGAGGAGGCCAGGTTGTGGCAGTTTTGCGATGCCCCTGGGATGCCCTTTGCAGCTGCAGTGTGCCCGCAGCTCTGGGCCTTTTAGTTTGCGGAACCCTAACCCTAGGCCTAACCCTAACCCTAACCCTAGGCAGGGCAGCCAATCAGCCTAGGGTTAGGGCAGGTGCCAAGGAGAAAGCCCTCGAGGAGGCCAGGTTGTGGCAGTTTTGCGATGCCCCTGGGATGCCCTTTGCAGCTGCAGTGTGCCCACAGCTCTGGGCCTTTTAGTTTGCGGAACCCTAACCCTAGGCCTAACCCTAACCCTAGGCCGGGCAGCCAATCAGCCTAGGGTTAGGGCAGGTGCCAAGGAGAAAGCCCTCGAGGAGGCCAGGTTGTGGCAGTTTTGCGATGCCCCTGGGATGCCCTTTGCAGCTGCAGTGTGCCCACAGCTCTGGGCCTTTTAGTTTGCGGAACCCTAACCCTAGGCCTAACCCTAACCCTAGGCCGGGCAGCCAATCAGCCTAGGGTTAGGGCAGGTGCCAAGGAGAAAGCCCTCGAGGAGGCCAGCTTGTGGCAGTTTTGCGATGCCCCTGGGATGCCCTTTGCAGCTGCAGTGTGCCCGCAGCTCTGGGCCTTTTAGTTTGCGGAACCCTAACCCTAGGCGTAACCCTAACCCTAACCCTAGGCAGGGCAGCCAATCAGCCTAGGGTTAGGGCAGGTGCCAAGGAGAAAGCCCTCGAGGAGGCCAGGTTGTGGCAGTTTTGCGATGCCCCTGGGATGCCCTTTGCAGCTGCTGTGTGCCCGCAGCTCTGGGCCTTTTAGTTTGCGGAACCCTAACCCTAGGCGTAACCCTAACCCTAGGCCGGGCAGGAAATCAGCCTAGGGTTAGGGAAGGTGCCAAGGAGAAAGCCCTCGAGGAGGCCAGGTTGTGGCAGTTTTGCGATGCCCCTGGGATGCCCTTTGCAGCTGAAGTGTGCCCGCAGCTCTGGGCCTTTTAGTTTGCGGAACCCTAACCCTAGGCGTAACCCTAACCCTAGGCAGGGCAGCCAATCAGCCTAAGGTTAGGGCAGGTGCCAAGGAGAAAGCCCTCGAGGAGGCCAGGTTGTGGCAGTTTTGCGATGCCCCTGGGATGCCCTTTGCAGCTGCAGTGTGCCTGCAGCTCTGGGCCTTTTAGTTTGCGGAACCCTAACCCTAGGCCTAACCCTAACCCTAACCCTAGGCAGGGCAGCCAATCAGCCTAGGGTTAGGGCAGGTGCCAAGGAGAAAGCCCTCGAGGAGGCCAGGTTGTGGCAGTTTTGCGATGCCCCTGGGATGCCCTTTGCAGCTGCAGTGTGCCCGCAGCTCTGGGCCTTTTAGTTTGCGGAACCCTAACCCTAGGCCTAACCCTAACCCTAGGCCTGGCAGGAAATCAGGCTAGGGTTAGGGCAGGTGCCAAGGAGAAAGCCCTCGAGGAGGCCAGGTTGTGGCAGTTTTGCGATGCCCCTGGGATGCCCTTTGCAGCTGCAGTGTGCCCGCAGCTCTAGGCCTTTTAGTTTGCGGAACCCTAACCCTAGGCCTAACCCTAACCCTAACCCTAGGCAGGGCAGCCAATCAGCCTAGGGTTAGGGCAGGTGCCAAGGAGAAAGCCCTCGAGGAGGCCAGGTTGTGGCAGTTTTGCGATGCCCCTGGGATGCCCTTTGCAGCTGAAGTGTGCCCGCAGCTCTGGGCCTTTTAGTTTGCGGAACCCTAACCCTAGGCGTAACCCTAACCCTAGGCAGGGCAGCCAATCAGCCTAAGGTTAGGGCAGGTGCCAAGGAGAAAGCCCTCGAGGAGGCCAGGTTGTGGCAGTTTTGCGATGCCCCTGGGATGCCCTTTGCAGCTGCAGTGTGCCTGCAGCTCTGGGCCTTTTAGTTTGCGGAACCCTAACCCTAGGCCTAACCCTAACCCTAACCCTAGGCAGGGCAGCCAATCAGCCTAGGGTTAGGGCAGGTGCCAAGGAGAAAGCCCTCGAGGAGGCCAGGTTGTGGCAGTTTTGCGATGCCCCTGGGATGCCCTTTGCAGCTGCAGTGTGCCCGCAGCTCTGGGCCTTTTAGTTTGCGGAACCCTAACCCTAGGCGTAACCCTAACCCTAGGCCTGGCAGGAAATCAGGCTAGGGTTAGGGCAGGTGCCAAGGAGAAAGCCCTCGAGGAGGCCAGGTTGTGGCAGTTTTGCGATGCCCCTGGGATGCCCTTTGCAGCTGCAGTGTGCCCGCAGCTCTAGGCCTTTTAGTTTGCGGAACCCTAACCCTAGGCCTAACCCTAACCCTAACCCTAGGCAGGGCAGCCAATCAGCCTAGGGTTAGGGCAGGTGCCAAGGAGAAAGCCCTCGAGGAGGCCAGGTTGTGGCAGTTTTGCGATGCCCCTGGGATGCCCTTTGCAGCTGCAGTGTGCCCGCAGCTCTGGGCCTTTTAGTTTGCGGAACCCTAACCCTAGGCGTAACCCTAACCCAAGGCCGGGCAGGAAATCAGCCTAGGGTTAGGGCAGGTGCCAAGGAGAAAGCCCTCGAGGAGGCCAGGTTGTGGCAGTTTTGCGATGCCCCTGGGATGCCCTTTGCAACTGCAGTGTGCCCGCAGCTCGGGGCCTTTTAGTTTGCGGAACCCTAACCCTAGGCGTAACCCTAACCCTAGGCCGGGCAGCCAATCAGCCTAGGGTTAGGGCAGGTGCCAAGGAGAAAGCCCTCGAGGCGGCCAGGTTGTGGCAGTTTTGCGATGTCCCTGGGATGCCCTTTGCAGCTGCAGTGTGCCCGCAGCTCTGGGCCTTTTAGTTTGCGGAACCCTAACCCTAGGCGTAACCCCAACCCTAGGCCGGGCAGCCAATCAGCCTAGGGTTAGGGCAGGTGCCAAGGAGAAAGCCCTCGAGGAGGCCAGGTTGTGGCAGTTTTGCGACGCCCCTGGGATGCCCTTTGCAGCTGAAGTGTGCCCGCAGCTCTGGGCCTTTTAGTTTGCGGAACCCTAACCCTAGGCGTAACCCTAACCCTAACCCTAGGCAGGGCAGCCAATCAGCCTAGGGTTAGGGCAGGTGCCAAGGAGAAAGCCCTCGAGGAGGCCAGGTTGTGGCAGTTTTGCGATGCCCCTGGGATGCCCTTTGCAGCTGCAGTGTGCCCGCAGCTCTGGGCCTTTTAGTTTGCGGAACCCTAACCCTAACCCTAGGCAGGGCAGCCAATCAGCCTAGGGTTAGGGCAGGTGCCAAGGAGAAAGCCCTCGAGGAGGCCAGGTTGTGGCAGTTTTGCGATGCCCCTGGGATGCCCTTTGCAGCTGCAGTGTGCCCGCAGCTCTGGGCCTTTTAGTTTGCGGAACCCTAACCCTAGGCCTAACCCTAACCCTAGGCCGGGCAGGAAATCAGCCTAGGGTTAGGGAAGGTGCCAAGGAGAAAGCCCTCGAGGAGGCCAGGTTGTGGCAGTTTTGCGATGCCCCTGGGATGCCCTTTGCAGCTGCAGTGTGCCCGCAGCTCTGGGCCTTTTAGTTTGCGGAACCCTAACCCTAGGCGTAACCCTAACCCTAGGCAGGGCAGCCAATCAGCCTAAGGTTAGGGCAGGTGCCAAGGAGAAAGCCCTCGAGGAGGCCAGGTTGTGGCAGTTTTGCGATGCCCCTGGGATGCCCTTTGCAGCTGCAGTGTGCCCGCAGCTCTGGGCCTTTTAGTTTGCGGAACCCTAACCCTAGGCCTAACCCTAACCCTAACCCTAGGCAGGGCAGCCAATCAGCCTAGGGTTAGGGCAGGTGCCAAGGAGAAAGCCCTCGAGGAGGCCAGGTTGTGGCAGTTTTGCGATGCCCCTGGGATGCCCTTTGCAGCTGCAGTGTGCCCGCAGCTCTGGGCCTTTTAGTTTGCGGAACCCTAACCCTAGGCCTAACCCTAACCCTAGGCCTGGCAGGAAATCAGGCTAGGGTTAGGGCAGGTGCCAAGGAGAAAGCCCTCGAGGAGGCCAGGTTGTGGCAGTTTTGCGATGCCCCTGGGATGCCCTTTGCAGCTGCAGTGTGCCCGCAGCTCTAGGCCTTTTAGTTTGCGGAACCCTAACCCTAGGCCTAACCCTAACCCTAACCCTAGGCAGGGCAGCCAATCAGCCTAGGGTTAGGGCAGGTGCCAAGGAGAAAGCCCTCGAGGAGGCCAGGTTGTGGCAGTTTTGCGATGCCCCTGAGATGCCCTTTGCAGCTGCAGTGTGCCCGCAGCTCGGGGCCTTTTAGTTTGCGGAACCCTAACCCTAGGCCTAACCCTAACCCTAGGCCGGGCAGGAAATCAGCCTAGGGTTAGGGCAGGTGCCAAGGAGAAAGCCCTCGAGGAGGCCAGATTGTGGCAGTTTTGCGATGCCCCTGGGATGCCCTTTGCAGCTGCAGTGTGCCCGCAGCTCTGGGCCTTTTAGTTTGCGGAACCCTAACCCTAGGCGTAACCCTAACCCTAACCCTAGGCAGGGCAGCCAATCAGCCTAGGGTTAGGGCAGGTGCCAAGGAGAAAGCCCTCGAGGAGGCCAGGTTGTGGCAGTTTTGCGATGCCCCTGGGATGCCCTTTGCAGCTGCAGTGTGCCCGCAGCTCTGGGCCTTTTAGTTTGCGGAACCCTAACCCTAGGCGTAACCCTAACCCTAGGCCGGGCAGCCAATCAGCCTAGGGTTAGGGCAGGTGCCAAGGAGAAAGCCCTCGAGGAGGCCAGGTTGTGGCAGTTTTGCGATGTCCCTGGGATGCCCTTTGCAGCTGCAGTGTGCCCGCAGCTCTGGGCCTTTTAGTTTGCGGAACCCTAACCCTAGGCGTAACCCTAACCCTAACCCTAGGCAGGGCAGCCAATCAGCCTAGGGTTAGGGCAGGTGCCAAGGAGAAAGCCCTCGAGGAGGCCAGGTTGTGGCAGTTTTGCGATGCCCCTGGGATGCCCTTTGCAGCTGCAGTGTTCCCGCAGCTCTGGGCCTTTTAGTTTGCGGAACCCTAACCCTAGGCCTAACCCTAACCCTAACCCTAGGCAGGGCAGCCAATCAGCCTAGGGTTAGGGCAGGTGCCAAGGAGAAAGCCCTCGAGGAGGCCAGGTTGTGGCAGTTTTGCGATGCCCCTGGGATGCCCTTTGCAGCTGCAGTGTGCCCGCAGCTCTGGGCCTTTTAGTTTGCGGAACCCTAACCCTAGGCGTAACCCTAACCCAAGGCCGGGCAGGAAATCAGCCTAGGGTTAGGGCAGGTGCCAAGGAGAAAGCCCTCGAGGAGGCCAGGTTGTGGCAGTTTTGCGATGCCCCTGGGATGCCCTTTGCAGCTGCAGTGTGCCCGCAGCTCTGGGCCTTTTAGTTTGCGGAACCCTAACCCTAGGCGTAACCCTAACCCTAGGCCGGGCAGGAAATCAGCCTAGGGTTAGGGCAGGTGCCAAGGAGAAAGCCCTCGAGGAGGCCAGGTTGTGGCAGTTTTGCGATGCCCCTGGGATGCCCTTTGCAGCTGCAGTGTGCCCGCAGCTCTGGGCCTTTTAGTTTGCGGAACCCTAACCCTAGGCCTAACCCTAACCCTAGGCAGGGCAGCCAATCAGCCTAGGGTTAGGGCAGGTGCCAAGGAGAAAGCCCTCGAGGAGGCCAGGTTGTGGCAGTTTTGCGATGCCCCTGGGATGCCCTTTGCAGCTGCAGTGTGCCCGCAGCTCTAGGCCTTTTAGTTTGCGGAACCCTAACCCTAGGCCTAACCCTAACCCTAACCCTAGGCAGGGCAGCCAATCAGCCTAGGGTTAGGGCAGGTGCCAAGGAGAAAGCCCTCGAGGAGGCCAGGTTGTGGCAGTTTTGCGATGCCCCTGGGATGCCCTTTGCAGCTGCAGTGTGCCCGCAGCTCTGGGCCTTTTAGTTTGCGGAACCCTAACCCTAGGCGTAACCCTAACCCTAGGCAGGGCAGCCAATCAGCCTAAGGTTAGGGCAGGTGCCAAGGAGAAAGCCCTCGAGGAGGCCAGGTTGTGGCAGTTTTGCGATGCCCCTGGGATGCCCTTTGCAGCTGCAGTGTGCCTGCAGCTCTGGGCCTTTTAGTTTGCGGAACCCTAACCCTAGGCCTAACCCTAACCCTAACCCTAGGCAGGGCAGCCAATCAGCCTAGGGTTAGGGCAGGTGCCAAGGAGAAAGCCCTCGAGGAGGCCAGGTTGTGGCAGTTTTGCGATGCCCCTGGGATGCCCTTTGCAGCTGCAGTGTGCCCGCAGCTCTGGGCCTTTTAGTTTGCGGAACCCTAACCCTAGGCGTAACCCTAACCCTAGGCCTGGCAGGAAATCAGGCTAGGGTTAGGGCAGGTGCCAAGGAGAAAGCCCTCGAGGAGGCCAGGTTGTGGCAGTTTTGCGATGCCCCTGGGATGCCCTTTGCAGCTGCAGTGTGCCCGCAGCTCTAGGCCTTTTAGTTTGCGGAACCCTAACCCTAGGCCTAACCCTAACCCTAACCCTAGGCAGGGCAGCCAATCAGCCTAGGGTTAGGGCAGGTGCCAAGGAGAAAGCCCTCGAGGAGGCCAGGTTGTGGCAGTTTTGCGATGCCCCTGGGATGCCCTTTGCAGCTGCAGTGTGCCCGCAGCTCTGGGCCTTTTAGTTTGCGGAACCCTAACCCTAGGCGTAACCCTAACCCAAGGCCGGGCAGGAAATCAGCCTAGGGTTAGGGCAGGTGCCAAGGAGAAAGCCCTCGAGGAGGCCAGGTTGTGGCAGTTTTGCGATGCCCCTGGGATGCCCTTTGCAACTGCAGTGTGCCCGCAGCTCGGGGCCTTTTAGTTTGCGGAACCCTAACCCTAGGCGTAACCCTAACCCTAGGCCGGGCAGCCAATCAGCCTAGGGTTAGGGCAGGTGCCAAGGAGAAAGCCCTCGAGGCGCCCAGGTTGTGGCAGTTTTGCGATGTCCCTGGGATGCCCTTTGCAGCTGCAGTGTGCCCGCAGCTCTGGGCCTTTTAGTTTGCGGAACCCTAACCCTAGGCGTAACCCCAACCCTAGGCCGGGCAGCCAATCAGCCTAGGGTTAGGGCAGGTGCCAAGGAGAAAGCCCTCGAGGAGGCCAGGTTGTGGCAGTTTTGCGACGCCCCTGGGATGCCCTTTGCAGCTGAAGTGTGCCCGCAGCTCTGGGCCTTTTAGTTTGCGGAACCCTAACCCTAGGCGTAACCCTAACCCTAACCCTAGGCAGGGCAGCCAATCAGCCTAGGGTTAGGGCAGGTGCCAAGGAGAAAGCCCTCGAGGAGGCCAGGTTGTGGCAGTTTTGCGATGCCCCTGGGATGCCCTTTGCAGCTGCAGTGTGCCCGCAGCTCTGGGCCTTTTAGTTTGCGGAACCCTAACCCTAACCCTAGGCAGGGCAGCCAATCAGCCTAGGGTTAGGGCAGGTGCCAAGGAGAAAGCCCTCGAGGAGGCCAGGTTGTGGCAGTTTTGCGATGCCCCTGGGATGCCCTTTGCAGCTGCAGTGTGCCCGCAGCTCTGGGCCTTTTAGTTTGCGGAACCCTAACCCTAGGCCTAACCCTAACCCTAGGCCGGGCAGGAAATCAGCCTAGGGTTAGGGAAGGTGCCAAGGAGAAAGCCCTCGAGGAGGCCAGGTTGTGGCAGTTTTGCGATGCCCCTGGGATGCCCTTTGCAGCTGCAGTGTGCCCGCAGCTCTGGGCCTTTTAGTTTGCGGAACCCTAACCCTAGGCGTAACCCTAACCCTAGGCAGGGCAGCCAATCAGCCTAAGGTTAGGGCAGGTGCCAAGGAGAAAGCCCTCGAGGAGGCCAGGTTGTGGCAGTTTTGCGATGCCCCTGGGATGCCCTTTGCAGCTGCAGTGTGCCTGCAGCTCTGGGCCTTTTAGTTTGCGGAACCCTAACCCTAGGCCTAACCCTAACCCTAACCCTAGGCAGGGCAGCCAATCAGCCTAGGGTTAGGGCAGGTGCCAAGGAGAAAGCCCTCGAGGAGGTCAGGTTGTGGCAGTTTTGCGATGCCCCTGGGATGCCCTTTGCAGCTGCAGTGTGCCCGCAGCTCTGGGCCTTTTAGTTTGCGGAACCCTAACCCTAGGCCTAACCCTAACCCTAGGCCTGGCAGGAAATCAGGCTAGGGTTAGGGCAGGTGCCAAGGAGAAAGCCCTCGAGGAGGCCAGGTTGTGGCAGTTTTGCGATGCCCCTGGGATGCCCTTTGCAGCTGCAGTGTGCCCGCAGCTCTAGGCCTTTTAGTTTGCGGAACCCTAACCCTAGGCCTAACCCTAACCCTAACCCTAGGCAGGGCAGCCAATCAGCCTAGGGTTAGGGCAGGTGCCAAGGAGAAAGCCCTCGAGGAGGCCAGGTTGTGGCAGTTTTGCGATGCCCCTGGGATGCCCTTTGCAGCTGCAGTGTGCCCGCAGCTCGGGGCCTTTTAGTTTGCGGAACCCTAACCCTAGGCCTAACCCTAACCCAAGGCCGGGCAGGAAATCAGCCTAGGGTTAGGGCAGGTGCCAAGGAGAAAGCCCTCGAGGAGGCCAGATTGTGGCAGTTTTGCGATGCCCCTGGGATGCCCTTTGCAGCTGCAGTGTGCCCGCAGCTCTGGGCCTTTTAGTTTGCGGAACCCTAACCCTAGGCCTAACCCTAACCCTAACCCTAGGCAGGGCAGCCAATCAGCCTAGGGTTAGGGCAGGTGCCAAGGAGAAAGCCCTCGAGGAGGCCAGGTTGTGGCAGTTTTGCGATGCCCCTGGGATGCCCTTTGCAGCTGCAGTGTGCCCGCAGCTCTGGGCCTTTTAGTTTGCGGAACCCTAACCCTAGGCGTAACCCTAACCCTAGGCCGGGCAGCCAATCAGCCTAGGGTTAGGGCAGGTGCCAAGGAGAAAGCCCTCGAGGAGGCCAGGTTGTGGCAGTTTTGCGATGTCCCTGGGATGCCCTTTGCAGCTGCAGTGTGCCCGCAGCTCTGGGCCTTTTAGTTTGCGGAACCCTAACCCTAGGCGTAACCCTAACCCTAACCCTAGGCAGGGCAGCCAATCAGCCTAGGGTTAGGGCAGGTGCCAAGGAGAAAGCCCTCGAGGAGGCCAGGTTGTGGCAGTTTTGCGATGCCCCTGGGATGCCCTTTGCAGCTGCAGTGTGCCCGCAGCTCTGGGCCTTTTAGTTTGCGGAACCCTAACCCTAGGCCTAACCCTAACCCTAACCCTAGGCAGGGCAGCCAATCAGCCTAGGGTTAGGGCAGGTGCCAAGGAGAAAGCCCTCGAGGAGGCCAGGTTGTGGCAGTTTTGCGATGCCCCTGGGATGCCCTTTGCAGCTGCAGTGTGCCCGCAGCTCTGGGCCTTTTAGTTTGCGGAACCCTAACCCTAGGCGTAACCCTAACCCAAGGCCGGGCAGGAAATCAGCCGAGGGTTAGGGCAGGTGCCAAGGAGAAAGCCCTCGAGGAGGCCAGGTTGTGGCAGTTTTGCGATGCCCCTGGGATGCCCTTTGCAGCTGCAGTGTGCCCGCAGCTCTGGGCCTTTTAGTTTGCGGAACCCTAACCCTAGGCGTAACCCTAACCCTAGGCCGGGCAGGAAATCAGCCTAGGGTTAGGGCAGGTGCCAAGGAGAAAGCCCTCGAGGAGGCCAGGTTGTGGCAGTTTTGCGATGCCCCTGGGATGCCCTTTGCAGCTGCAGTGTGCCTGCAGCTCTGGGCCTTTTAGTTTGCGGAACCCTAACCCTAGGCCTAACCCTAACCCTAACCCTAGGCAGGGCAGCCAATCAGCCTAGGGTTAGGGCAGGTGCCAAGGAGAAAGCCCTCGAGGAGGCCAGGTTGTGGCAGTTTTGCGATGCCCCTGGGATGGCCTTTGCAGCTGCAGTGTGCCCACAGCTCTGGGCCTTTTAGTTTGCGGAACCCTAACCCTAGGCGTAACCCTAACCATAGGCCTGGCAGGAAATTAGGCGAGGGTTAGGGTAGGTGCCAAGGAGAAAGCCCTCGAGGAGGCCAGGTTGTGGCAGTTTTGCGATGCCCCTGGGATGCCCTTTGCAGCTGCAGTGTGCCCGCAGCTCTGGGCCTTTTAGTTTGCGGAACCCTAACCCTAGGCCTAACCCTAACCCTAGGCCGGGCAGGAAATCAGACTAGGGTTAGGGCAGGAGCCAAGGGGAAAGCCCTCGAGGAGGCCAGGTTGTGGCAGTTTTGCGATGCCCCTGGGATGCCCTTTGCAGCTGCAGTGTGCCCGCAGCTCTGGGCCTTTTAGTTTGCGGAACCCTAACCCTAGGCGTAACCCTAACCCTAGGCAGGGCAGCCAATCAGCCTAAGGTTAGGGCAGGTGCCAAGGAGAAAGCCCTCGAGGAGGCCAGGTTGTGGCAGTTTTGCGATGCCCCTGGGATGCCCTTTGCAGCTGCAGTGTGCCTGCAGCTCTGGGCCTTTTAGTTTGCGGAACCCTAACCCTAGGCGTAACCCTAACCCTAACCCTAGGCAGGGCAGCCAATCAGCCTAGGGTTAGGGCAGGTGCCAAGGAGAAAGCCCTCGAGGAGGCCAGGTTGTGGCAGTTTTGCGATGCCCCTGGGATGCCCTTTGCAGCTGCAGTGTGCCCGCAGCTCTGGGCCTTTTAGTTTGCGGAACCCTAACCCTAGGCGTAACCCTAACCATAGGCCTGGCAGGAAATTAGGCGAGGGTTAGGGCAGGTGCCAAGGAGAAAGCCCTCGAGGAGGCCAGGTTGTGGCAGTTTTGCGATGCCCCTGGGATGCCCTTTGCAGCTGCAGTGTGCCCGCAGCTCTGGGCCTTTTAGTTTGCGGAACCCTAACCCTAGGCGTAACCCTAACCCTAGGCCGGGCAGGAAATCAGACTAGGGTTAGGGCAGGAGCCAAGGGGAAAGCCCTCGAGGAGGCCAGGTTGTGGCAGTTTTGCGATGCCCCTGGGATGCCCTTTGCAGCTGCAGTGTGCCCGCAGCTCTGGGCCTTTTAGTTTGCGGAACCCTAACCCTAGGCCTAACCCTAACCCTAACCCTAGGCAGGGCAGCCAATCAGCCTAGGGTTAGGGCAGGTGCCAAGGAGAAAGCCCTCGAGGAGGCCAGGTTGTGGCAGTTTTGCGATGCCCCTGGGATGCCCTTTGCAGCTGCAGTGTGCCCACAGCTCTGGGCCTTTTAGTTTGCGGAACCCTAACCCTAGGCCTAACCCTAACCCTAGGCCGGGCAGCCAATCAGCCTAGGGTTAGGGCAGGTGCCAAGGAGAAAGCCCTCGAGGAGGCCAGGTTGTGGCAGTTTTGCGATGCCCCTGGGATGCCCTTTGCAGCTGCAGTGTGCCCACAGCTCTGGGCCTTTTAGTTTGCGGAACCCTAACCCTAGGCGTAACCCTAACCCTAGGCCGGGCAGCCAATCAGCCTAGGGTTAGGGCAGGTGCCAAGGAGAAAGCCCTCGAGGAGGCCAGCTTGTGGCAGTTTTGCGATGCCCCTGGGATGCCCTTTGCAGCTGCAGTGTGCCCGCAGCTCTGGGCCTTTTAGTTTGCGGAACCCTAACCCTAGGCGTAACCCTAACCCTAACCCTAGGCAGGGCAGCCAATCAGCCTAGGGTTAGGGCAGGTGCCAAGGAGAAAGCCCTCGAGGAGGCCAGGTTGTGGCAGTTTTGCGATGCCCCTGGGATGCCCTTTGCAGCTGCTGTGTGCCCGCAGCTCTGGGCCTTTTAGTTTGCGGAACCCTAACCCTAGGCGTAACCCTAACCCTAGGCCGGGCAGGAAATCAGCCTAGGGTTAGGGAAGGTGCCAAGGAGAAAGCCCTCGAGGAGGCCAGGTTGTGGCAGTTTTGCGATGCCCCTGGGATGCCCTTTGCAGCTGAAGTGTGCCCGCAGCTCTGGGCCTTTTAGTTTGCGGAACCCTAACCCTAGGCGTAACCCTAACCCTAGGCAGGGCAGCCAATCAGCCTAAGGTTAGGGCAGGTGCCAAGGAGAAAGCCCTCGAGGAGGCCAGGTTGTGGCAGTTTTGCGATGCCCCTGGGATGCCCTTTGCAGCTGCAGTGTGCCTGCAGCTCTGGGCCTTTTAGTTTGCGGAACCCTAACCCTAGGCCTAACCCTAACCCTAACCCTAGGCAGGGCAGCCAATCAGCCTAGGGTTAGGGCAGGTGCCAAGGAGAAAGCCCTCGAGGAGGCCAGGTTGTGGCAGTTTTGCGATGCCCCTGGGATGCCCTTTGCAGCTGCAGTGTGCCCGCAGCTCTGGGCCTTTTAGTTTGCGGAACCCTAACCCTAGGCCTAACCCTAACCCTAGGCCTGGCAGGAAATCAGGCTAGGGTTAGGGCAGGTGCCAAGGAGAAAGCCCTCGAGGAGGCCAGGTTGTGGCAGTTTTGCGATGCCCCTGGGATGCCCTTTGCAGCTGCAGTGTGCCCGCAGCTCTAGGCCTTTTAGTTTGCGGAACCCTAACCCTAGGCCTAACCCTAACCCTAACCCTAGGCAGGGCAGCCAATCAGCCTAGGGTTAGGGCAGGTGCCAAGGAGAAAGCCCTCGAGGAGGCCAGGTTGTGGCAGTTTTGCGATGCCCCTGGGATGCCCTTTGCAGCTGAAGTGTGCCCGCAGCTCTGGGCCTTTTAGTTTGCGGAACCCTAACCCTAGGCGTAACCCTAACCCTAGGCAGGGCAGCCAATCAGCCTAAGGTTAGGGCAGGTGCCAAGGAGAAAGCCCTCGAGGAGGCCAGGTTGTGGCAGTTTTGCGATGCCCCTGGGATGCCCTTTGCAGCTGCAGTGTGCCTGCAGCTCTGGGCCTTTTAGTTTGCGGAACCCTAACCCTAGGCCTAACCCTAACCCTAACCCTAGGCAGGGCAGCCAATCAGCCTAGGGTTAGGGCAGGTGCCAAGGAGAAAGCCCTCGAGGAGGCCAGGTTGTGGCAGTTTTGCGATGCCCCTGGGATGCCCTTTGCAGCTGCAGTGTGCCCGCAGCTCTGGGCCTTTTAGTTTGCGGAACCCTAACCCTAGGCGTAACCCTAACCCTAGGCCTGGCAGGAAATCAGGCTAGGGTTAGGGCAGGTGCCAAGGAGAAAGCCCTCGAGGAGGCCAGGTTGTGGCAGTTTTGCGATGCCCCTGGGATGCCCTTTGCAGCTGCAGTGTGCCCGCAGCTCTAGGCCTTTTAGTTTGCGGAACCCTAACCCTAGGCCTAACCCTAACCCTAACCCTAGGCAGGGCAGCCAATCAGCCTAGGGTTAGGGCAGGTGCCAAGGAGAAAGCCCTCGAGGAGGCCAGGTTGTGGCAGTTTTGCGATGCCCCTGGGATGCCCTTTGCAGCTGCAGTGTGCCCGCAGCTCTGGGCCTTTTAGTTTGCGGAACCCTAACCCTAGGCGTAACCCTAACCCAAGGCCGGGCAGGAAATCAGCCTAGGGTTAGGGCAGGTGCCAAGGAGAAAGCCCTCGAGGAGGCCAGGTTGTGGCAGTTTTGCGATGCCCCTGGGATGCCCTTTGCAACTGCAGTGTGCCCGCAGCTCGGGGCCTTTTAGTTTGCGGAACCCTAACCCTAGGCGTAACCCTAACCCTAGGCCGGGCAGCCAATCAGCCTAGGGTTAGGGCAGGTGCCAAGGAGAAAGCCCTCGAGGCGGCCAGGTTGTGGCAGTTTTGCGATGTCCCTGGGATGCCCTTTGCAGCTGCAGTGTGCCCGCAGCTCTGGGCCTTTTAGTTTGCGGAACCCTAACCCTAGGCGTAACCCCAACCCTAGGCCGGGCAGCCAATCAGCCTAGGGTTAGGGCAGGTGCCAAGGAGAAAGCCCTCGAGGAGGCCAGGTTGTGGCAGTTTTGCGACGCCCCTGGGATGCCCTTTGCAGCTGAAGTGTGCCCGCAGCTCTGGGCCTTTTAGTTTGCGGAACCCTAACCCTAGGCGTAACCCTAACCCTAACCCTAGGCAGGGCAGCCAATCAGCCTAGGGTTAGGGCAGGTGCCAAGGAGAAAGCCCTCGAGGAGGCCAGGTTGTGGCAGTTTTGCGATGCCCCTGGGATGCCCTTTGCAGCTGCAGTGTGCCCGCAGCTCTGGGCCTTTTAGTTTGCGGAACCCTAACCCTAACCCTAGGCAGGGCAGCCAATCAGCCTAGGGTTAGGGCAGGTGCCAAGGAGAAAGCCCTCGAGGAGGCCAGGTTGTGGCAGTTTTGCGATGCCCCTGGGATGCCCTTTGCAGCTGCAGTGTGCCCGCAGCTCTGGGCCTTTTAGTTTGCGGAACCCTAACCCTAGGCCTAACCCTAACCCTAGGCCGGGCAGGAAATCAGCCTAGGGTTAGGGAAGGTGCCAAGGAGAAAGCCCTCGAGGAGGCCAGGTTGTGGCAGTTTTGCGATGCCCCTGGGATGCCCTTTGCAGCTGCAGTGTGCCCGCAGCTCTGGGCCTTTTAGTTTGCGGAACCCTAACCCTAGGCGTAACCCTAACCCTAGGCAGGGCAGCCAATCAGCCTAAGGTTAGGGCAGGTGCCAAGGAGAAAGCCCTCGAGGAGGCCAGGTTGTGGCAGTTTTGCGATGCCCCTGGGATGCCCTTTGCAGCTGCAGTGTGCCCGCAGCTCTGGGCCTTTTAGTTTGCGGAACCCTAACCCTAGGCCTAACCCTAACCCTAACCCTAGGCAGGGCAGCCAATCAGCCTAGGGTTAGGGCAGGTGCCAAGGAGAAAGCCCTCGAGGAGGCCAGGTTGTGGCAGTTTTGCGATGCCCCTGGGATGCCCTTTGCAGCTGCAGTGTGCCCGCAGCTCTGGGCCTTTTAGTTTGCGGAACCCTAACCCTAGGCCTAACCCTAACCCTAGGCCTGGCAGGAAATCAGGCTAGGGTTAGGGCAGGTGCCAAGGAGAAAGCCCTCGAGGAGGCCAGGTTGTGGCAGTTTTGCGATGCCCCTGGGATGCCCTTTGCAGCTGCAGTGTGCCCGCAGCTCTAGGCCTTTTAGTTTGCGGAACCCTAACCCTAGGCCTAACCCTAACCCTAACCCTAGGCAGGGCAGCCAATCAGCCTAGGGTTAGGGCAGGTGCCAAGGAGAAAGCCCTCGAGGAGGCCAGGTTGTGGCAGTTTTGCGATGCCCCTGGGATGCCCTTTGCAGCTGCAGTGTGCCCGCAGCTCGGGGCCTTTTAGTTTGCGGAACCCTAACCCTAGGCCTAACCCTAACCCTAGGCCGGGCAGGAAATCAGCCTAGGGTTAGGGCAGGTGCCAAGGAGAAAGCCCTCGAGGAGGCCAGATTGTGGCAGTTTTGCGATGCCCCTGGGATGCCCTTTGCAGCTGCAGTGTGCCCGCAGCTCTGGGCCTTTTAGTTTGCGGAACCCTAACCCTAGGCGTAACCCTAACCCTAACCCTAGGCAGGGCAGCCAATCAGCCTAGGGTTAGGGCAGGTGCCAAGGAGAAAGCCCTCGAGGAGGCCAGGTTGTGGCAGTTTTGCGATGCCCCTGGGATGCCCTTTGCAGCTGCAGTGTGCCCGCAGCTCTGGGCCTTTTAGTTTGCGGAACCCTAACCCTAGGCGTAACCCTAACCCTAGGCCGGGCAGCCAATCAGCCTAGGGTTAGGGCAGGTGCCAAGGAGAAAGCCCTCGAGGAGGCCAGGTTGTGGCAGTTTTGCGATGTCCCTGGGATGCCCTTTGCAGCTGCAGTGTGCCCGCAGCTCTGGGCCTTTTAGTTTGCGGAACCCTAACCCTAGGCGTAACCCTAACCCTAACCCTAGGCAGGGCAGCCAATCAGCCTAGGGTTAGGGCAGGTGCCAAGGAGAAAGCCCTCGAGGAGGCCAGGTTGTGGCAGTTTTGCGATGCCCCTGGGATGCCCTTTGCAGCTGCAGTGTGCCCGCAGCTCTGGGCCTTTTAGTTTGCGGAACCCTAACCCTAGGCCTAACCCTAACCCTAACCCTAGGCAGGGCAGCCAATCAGCCTAGGGTTAGGGCAGGTGCCAAGGAGAAAGCCCTCGAGGAGGCCAGGTTGTGGCAGTTTTGCGATGCCCCTGGGATGCCCTTTGCAGCTGCAGTGTGCCCGCAGCTCTGGGCCTTTTAGTTTGCGGAACCCTAACCCTAGGCGTAACCCTAACCCAAGGCCGGGCAGGAAATCAGCCTAGGGTTAGGGCAGGTGCCAAGGAGAAAGCCCTCGAGGAGGCCAGGTTGTGGCAGTTTTGCGATGCCCCTGGGATGCCCTTTGCAGCTGCAGTGTGCCCGCAGCTCTGGGCCTTTTAGTTTGCGGAACCCTAACCCTAGGCGTAACCCTAACCCTAGGCCGGGCAGGAAATCAGCCTAGGGTTAGGGCAGGTGCCAAGGAGAAAGCCCTCGAGGAGGCCAGGTTGTGGCAGTTTTGCGATGCCCCTGGGATGCCCTTTGCAGCTGCAGTGTGCCCGCAGCTCTGGGCCTTTTAGTTTGCGGAACCCTAACCCTAGGCCTAACCCTAACCCTAGGCAGGGCAGCCAATCAGCCTAGGGTTAGGGCAGGTGCCAAGGAGAAAGCCCTCGAGGAGGCCAGGTTGTGGCAGTTTTGCGATGCCCCTGGGATGCCCTTTGCAGCTGCTGTGTGCCCGCAGCTCTGGGCCTTTTAGTTTGCGGAACCCTAACCCTAGGCCTAACCCTTACCCTAGGCCGGGCAGGAAATCAGCCTAGGGTTAGGGCAGGTGCCAAGGAGAAAGCCCTCGAGGAGGCCAGGTTGTGGCAGTTTTGCGATGCCCCTGGGATGCCCTTTGCAGCTGCAGTGTGCCCGCAGCTCTGGGCCTTTTAGTTTGCGGAACCCTAACCCTAGGCGTAACCCTAACCCTAGGCAGGGCAGCCAATCAGCCTAAGGTTAGGGCAGGTGCCAAGGAGAAAGCCCTCGAGGAGGCCAGGTTGTGGCAGTTTTGCGATGCCCCTGGGATGCCCTTTGCAGCTGCAGTGTGCCTGCAGCTCTGGGCCTTTTAGTTTGCGGAACCCTAACCCTAGGCCTAACCCTAACCCTAACCCTAGGCAGGGCAGCCAATCAGCCTAGGGTTAGGGCAGGTGCCAAGGAGAAAGCCCTCGAGGAGGCCAGGTTGTGGCAGTTTTGCGATGCCCCTGGGATGCCCTTTGCAGCTGCAGTGTGCCCGCAGCTCTGGGCCTTTTAGTTTGCGGAACCCTAACCCTAGGCCTAACCCTAACCCTAGGCCGGGCAGCCAATCAGCCTAGGGTTAGGGCAGGTGCCAAGGAGAAAGCCCTCGAGGAGGCCAGGTTGTGGCAGTTTTGCGATGCCCCTGGGATGCCCTTTGCAGCTGCAGTGTGCCCGCAGCTCTGGGCCTTTTAGTTTGCGGAACCCTAACCCTAGGCCTAACCCTAACCCTAACCCTAGGCAGGGCAGCCAATCAGCCTAGGGTTAGGGCAGGTGCCAAGGAGAAAGCCCTCGAGGAGGCCAGGTTGTGGCAGTTTTGCGATGCCCCTGGGATGCCCTTTGCAGCTGCAGTGTGCCCGCAGCTCGGGGCCTTTTAGTTTGCGGAACCCTAACCCTAGGCCTAACCCTAACCCAAGGCCGGGCAGGAAATCAGCCTAGGGTTAGGGCAGGTGCCAAGGAGAAAGCCCTCGAGGAGGCCAGGTTGTGGCAGTTTTGCGATGCCCCTGGGATGCCCTTTGCAGCTGCAGTGTGCCCGCAGCTCGGGGCCTTTTAGTTTGCGGAACCCTAACCCTAGGCGTAACCCTAACCCTAGGCCGGGCAGCCAATCAGCCTAGGGTTAGGGCAGGTGCCAAGGAGAAAGCCCTCGAGGCGGCCAGGTTGTGGCAGTTTTGCGATGCCCCTGGGATGCCCTTTGCAGCTGCAGTGTGCCCGCAGCTCTGGGCCTTTTAGTTTGCGGAACCCTAACCCTAGGCGTAACCCTAACCCTAGGCAGGGCAGCCAATCAGCCTAGGGTTAGGGCAGGTGCCAAGGAGAAAGCCCTCGAGGAGGCCAGGTTGTGGCAGTTTTGCGATGCCCCTGGGATGCCCTTTGCAGCTGCAGTGTGCCCGCAGCTCTGGGCCTTTTAGTTTGCGGAACCCTAACCCTAGGCGTAACCCTAACCCTAGGCAGGGCAGCCAATCAGCCTAGGGTTAGGGCAGGTGCCAAGGAGAAAGCCCTCGAGGAGGCCAGGTTGTGGCAGTTTTGCGATGCCCCTGGGATGCCCTTTGCAGCTGCAGTGTGCCCGCAGCTCTGGGCCTTTTAGTTTGCGGAACCCTAACCCTAGGCGTAACCCTAACCCTAGGCCGGGCAGGAAATCAGCCTAGGGTTAGGGCAGATGCCAAGGAGAAAGCCCTCGAGGAGGCCAGGTTGTGGCAGTTTTGCGATGCCCCTGGGATGCCCTTTGCAGCTGCAGTGTGCCCGCAGCTCTGGGCCTTTTAGTTTGCGGAACCCTAACCCTAGGCGTAACCCTAACCCAAGGCCGGGCAGGAAATCAGCCTACGGTTAGGGCAGGTGCCAAGGAGAAAGCCCTCGAGGAGGCCAGGTTGTGGCAGTTTTGCGACGCCCCTGGGATGCCCTTTGCAGCTGAAGTGTGCCCGCAGCTCTGGGCCTTTTAGTTTGCGGAACCCTAACCCTAGGCGTAACCCTAACCCTAACCCTAGGCAGGGCAGCCAATCAGCCTAGGGTTAGGGCAGGTGCCAAGGAGAAAGCCCTCGAGGAGGCCAGGTTGTGGCAGTTTTGCGATGCCCCTGGGATGCCCTTTGCAGCTGCAGTGTGCCCGCAGCTCTGGGCCTTTTAGTTTGCGGAACCCTAACCCTAACCCTAGGCAGGGCAGCCAATCAGCCTAGGGTTAGGGCAGGTGCCAAGGAGAAAGCCCTCGAGGAGGCCAGGTTGTGGCAGTTTTGCGATGCCCCTGGGATGCCCTTTGCAGCTGCAGTGTGCCCGCAGCTCTGGGCCTTTTAGTTTGCGGAACCCGAACCCTAGGCGTAACCCTAACCCTAGGCCGGGCAGGAAATCAGCCTAGGGTTAGGGAAGGTGCCAAGGAGAAAGCCCTCGAGGAGGCCAGGTTGTGGCAGTTTTGCGATGCCCCTGGGATGCCCTTTGCAGCTGAAGTGTGCCCGCAGCTCTGGGCCTTTTAGTTTGCGGAACCCTAACCCTAGGCGTAACCCTAACCCTAACCCTAGGCAGGGCAGCCAATCAGCCTAAGGTTAGGGCAGGTGCCAAGGAGAAAGCCCTCGAGGAGGCCAGGTTGTGGCAGTTTTGCGATGCCCCTGGGATGCCCTTTGCAGCTGCAGTGTGCCTGCAGCTCTGGGCCTTTTAGTTTGCGGAACCCTAACCCTAGGCCTAACCCTAACCCTAACCCTAGGCAGGGCAGCCAATCAGCCTAGGGTTAGGGCAGGTGCCAAGGAGAAAGCCCTCGAGGAGGCCAGGTTGTGGCAGTTTTGCGATGCCCCTGGGATGCCCTTTGCAGCTGCAGTGTGCCCGCAGCTCTGGGCCTTTTAGTTTGCGGAACCCTAACCCTAGGCCTAACCCTAACCCTAGGCCTGGCAGGAAATCAGGCTAGGGTTAGGGCAGGTGCCAAGGAGAAAGCCCTCGAGGAGGCCAGCTTGTGGCAGTTTTGCGATGCCCCTGGGATGCCCTTTGCAGCTGCAGTGTGCCTGCAGCTCTAGGCCTTTTAGTTTGCGGAACCCTAACCCTAGGCCTAACCCTAACCCTAACCCTAGGCAGGGCAGCCAATCAGCCTAGGGTTAGGGCAGGTGCCAAGGAGAAAGCCCTCGAGGAGGCCAGGTTGTGGCAGTTTTGCGATGCCCCTGGGATGCCCTTTGCAGCTGCAGTGTGCCCGCAGCTCGGGGCCTTTTAGTTTGCGGAACCCTAACCCTAGGCCTAACCCTAACCCAAGGCCGGGCAGGAAATCAGCCTAGGGTTAGGGCAGGTGCCAAGGAGAAAGCCCTCGAGGAGGCCAGATTGTGGCAGTTTTGCGATGCCCATGGGATGCCCTTTGCAGCTGCAGTGTGCCCGCAGCTCGGGGCCTTTTAGTTTGCGGAACCCTAACCCTAGGCGTAACCCTAACCCTAGGCCGGGCAGCCAATCAGCCTAGGGTTAGGGCAGGTGCCAAGGAGAAAGCCCTCGAGGAGGCCAGGTTGTGGCAGTTTTGCGATGCCCCTGGGATGCCCTTTGCAGCTGCAGTGTGCCCGCAGCTCTGGGCCTTTTAGTTTGCGGAACCCTAACCCTAGGCCTAACCCTAACCCTAACCCTAGGCAGGGCAGCCAATCAGCCTAGGGTTAGGGCAGGTGCCAAGGAGAAAGCCCTCGAGGAGGCCAGGTTGTGGCAGTTTTGCGATGCCCCTGGGATGCCCTTTGCAGCTGCAGTGTGCCCGCAGCTCTGGGCCTTTTAGTTTGCGGAACCCTAACCCTAGGCGTAACCCTAACCCTAGGCCGGGCAGCCAATCAGCCTAGGGTTAGGGCAGGTGCCAAGGAGAAAGCCCTCGAGGAGGCCAGGTTGTGGCAGTTTTGCGATGCCCCTGGGATGCCCTTTGCAGCTGCAGTGTGCCCGCAGCTCTGGGCCTTTTAGTTTGCGGAACCCTAACCCTAGGCGTAACCCTAACCCAAGGCCGGGCAGGAAATCAGCCTAGGGTTAGGGCAGGTGCCAAGGAGAAAGCCCTCGAGGAGGTCAGGTTGTGGCAGTTTTGCGATGCCCCTGGGATGCCCTTTGCAGCTGCAGTGTGCCCGCAGCTCTGGGCCTTTTAGTTTGCGGAACCCTAACCCTAGGCGTAACCCTAACCCTAGGCCGGGCAGGAAATCAGCCTAGGGTTAGGGCAGGTGCCAAGGAGAAAGCCCTCGAGGAGGCCAGGTTGTGGCAGTTTTGCGATGCCCCTGGGATGCCCTTTGCAGCTGCAGTGTGCCCGCAGCTCTGGGCCTTTTAGTTTGCGGAACCCTAACCCTAGGCCTAACCCTAACCCTAGGCCGGGCAGCCAATCAGCCTAGGGTTAGGGCAGGTGCCAAGGAGAAAGCCCTCGAGGAGGCCAGGTTGTGGCAGTTTTGCGATGCCCCTGGGATGCCCTTTGCAGCTGCAGTGTGCCCGCAGCTCTGGGCCTTTTAGTTTGCGGAACCCTAACCCTAGGCCTAACCCTAACCCTAGGCCGGGCAGCCAATCAGCCTAGGGTTAGGGCAGGTGCCAAGGAGAAAGCCCTCGAGGAGGCCAGGTTGTGGCAGTTTTGCGATGCCCCTGGGATGCCCTTTGCAGCTGCAGTGTGCCCGCAGCTCTGGGCCTTTTAGTTTGCGGAACCCTAACCCTAGGCGTAACCCTAACCCTAGGCAGGGCAGGAAATCAGCCTAGGGTTAGGGCAGGTGCCAAGGAGAAAGCCCTCGAGGAGGCCAGGTTGTGGCAGTTTTGCGATGCCCCTGGGATGCCCTTTGCAGCTGCAGTGTGCCCGCAGCTCTGGGCCTTTTAGTTTGCGGAACCCTAACCCTAGGCGTAACCCTAACCCTAGGCAGGGCAGCAGTTGCCGAAATCTACCTTGGTGACACCTGCGAATAGAAAAGGCTGAGGCTTCATCACCAAGTCCTCTAATGCATCCAGAGGGCTCACAGGAGCAGCAAACCTCGTGCATCCGCCAGTTCGTGACGGGGCTTGGCAGACTCCAAGTGGATTGCCTAAAGGACACAAACAAGAACAGATGCTTAGACTTGCACCAGGAAATGAGACTTGAGCACTTACAACTGCTTCAGCACACTATTCAATGCTCACCTTGCCTACCTCAACTTCACTGCTGCTCTCTGCCGTGACTTCCTAGAAAGAAAGACAAAGAACCGTGCTGCAACAGAGTCACCACTTACACTCCCCCTGCAGAGACAAATGGTGACTGACCTGCTCGGGGCATGCCGCTCACCCAGGATGGGGCACTCTGGCACAGATTTAATCCAGATGAATCTGAAAATAAAGTTAGGACAACAGTCAAAGAGCTGCAGGATAACTTAAAAGCTCCAGACATCTTGTGTCCATCTACAAATCCCATATACAGTCCAACTGCACCCCACATGACAAATTTCAAGTCCCAGGGACTTCTCCTTTTGCACCAGGCTAAGCAGCAGGGCAGAGCAGCTCCAGCACAAACCTGTGCAGGCACCCGTGACACAGGACAGGACGTGACCAACAATGGGGACACAACAGGAACAGAAATCTCTGGGCAAGGAAAATGACCAGAAGGACTGAGAGAAAGCAAACTGAGATGACCGAGCGAGGAGAGATGTTGAGCTGATGAGGCTCAGAGAATCCTAGAGGAAGAAGATGCTAACTGAATGCAGTTCTTGGAATAAATCAAAGATGGATGCCTGAGAATCCTACAGCCAGAAGCCTCTACTTGATCTCACATTCTAACAAGTCCTAATCTGACATTGTGGATCCTTGTGGGGCACAGCTGTCCATACAGCTCAGAACAAGACCTGAGAAGACATGGGACTGGATGCTTCTAAAGAGAGAAGAGATTCTGATGCCAGCCTGCGCTCACGAGTCAAGAGTTCTACAGCATTGATACCAGACCAAGGAAGGCAGGGATCACAGATGCTAAGAATGATGCCAGGGTTTCTGATAAGCCCCTCAAATAACTAAGGTAAAAGACATGGGATACCCAAACAACACAGATAGCACGACAGACAGGTGACATGACACACAACGGGACTGCTCTGCCCTGTGCACCTCAGCTCTGTCATCAAAAGTGAGACTTTCCTTTCATGTGGCCTAAGGAGCCACTTCATGGATGCCCCCATCTCCAAAGCCAAATCAAAAACCCCTCCCGGTGGGTCCCACCCCAGCACCCCACTTTCATCCCCTCTGTGGGTCTTGGCCCTCTACTTATCTCTCAGACATCTGGGCATGCCAGTCTGTGTCAGGTGCACAAGAAGGCCACCTCGCCATCTGGGAAATCCTTGCTGACACCAGGCTGTTGTCTCTCAGTCTGTCAAGAGAAAGGAAACCAAACATCAATGCACAACCTCAGCAGCACAGCAGCCAAAACACAGTTCTGCTACTTGCCATTCTCCTGAGAATGCCCGGCTCCTCGGGCCGCAGACTTCAGGCTTCCTCGGAGGGTGACGCCATTGTAACAGGATGCACCTCGGTTAAGAGGAGACAAGGTGACGTGTCACTGCTAACACCTGAGGGGAGCCTCGCACCTCCTCCCGACCTCCCCGACTGACCACAACTCCTCGGCCATTACCGAAGTCTGCCTGGGTGACACCTTTGAACAGAAATGGCAGAGCCTTCATCACCAAGTTCCGTAACACATCCAGAGGGCTCACAGGAGCAGCAAACCTGGTCCATCGGCCGATTGGTGACAAGGCCTGGCACAATCCGACGGGACTGACTAAAGGGCACAAATGAAAATGGATGCTTAGAGTTGTACCAGAAAGTGAGACCTGAGCAACAACTACTTCTATACACTACTCACTTTGCCCAGCTCACCTTTACTGCTGGTATCCAGAGTTACTTCCTAAAAAGAAAGACAAAGAACAGTGCTGTAACACAGTCACCATTTACACTTCTGCTGCAGAGACAAACATGGACTGACCTGCTCAGGGGTAACCCCTTCACCTGGGATGAGGCACTCTGGCACAGATCAATCTGAAAAAAAAGGGAGCACAATAGTCAAAGTGTTGCAGGATAACTGAAGAGCCCCAGACATCTTGTGTCCATCTACAAATCCTATCTAGAGTCCCACTACACCCCACATTACCAATTTCAAGGCCCAGGGACATCTCCTATACCACCACACTATGCAGCAGGGCAGAGCAGCTCCAGCACAAACCTGTGCAGACACCCGTGACACAGGACAGGACGTGACATGACAAACAATGGGCACACAACAGGGACAGAAAGCACGAGGCAATGAAAATGACTGCAAGGACTGAGAGAATGCAAAATGAGATAACTGAGATGAGACTGATGGAGGGCTGATGAGGCTCAGAGAACCCTGGAGGAAGAAGATGCTAACTGAATGATTTATTCCAAGAACTGCAAAGATGGATGCCTGAGAATCCTACAGCCAGACTCCTCTACCTGACCTCACATTCTAACAAGTCCTAATCTGACATTGTGGATCCTTGTGGGGCACAGCTGTCCATACAGCTCAGAACAAGACCTGAGAAGACATGGGACTGGATGCTTCTAAAGAGAGAAGAGATTCTGATGCCTGTCTGAGCTCCTGAGTCAAGAGTTCTATGGCATTGATGCCAGGATAAAGAACACAGATCACAGATGCCAAAAATGGTTTCTGATAAGCCCCTCAAAGGCCTAATGTAAAGGACATGACATATCCAAACAACACAGAATGCACGATACACAAGTGACATGACACACACAGGGACTGCTCTGCCCTGTGCACCTCAGCTCTGTCATGAAAAGTGAGACTTTCCTTTTATGTGGCCTAAGGGGCCACTTCTTGGACACCCCCATCTCCAAAGCCAAATCAAAAACCCCTCCTGGTAACTCATGATCATCCCCTCTGTGGGTCTTAGCCCTCTACTTATCTCTCAGACATCTGGGCATGCCAGTCTGAGTGAGGGGCACAAGAAGGCCACCTGGCCATCTGGGAAATCCCTGCTGACACCAGGCTGTTGTCTCTCAGTCTGCCAAGAGAAAGGAAGCCAAACATCAATGCACAACCTCAGCAGCACAGTGACCAAAACACAATTCTGCTACTCACCATTCTCCTGAGAATGCCCGGCTCCTCAGGCCCCAGGCTTCAGGCTTGCTCAGAGGCCAACACCATTGTGGCAGGGTGCACCTGGGTTAAGGGGAGACAAGGTGATGTGGCACTGCTGACACCTGAGTGGAGCCTCGCTGCTCCTCCTCCCTACCTCCCCAACTCACCACAACTCCTCAGCAGTTGCCAAAGTCTACCTTGGGGACACCATCGAATAAAAAATGCAGAGGCTTCGTCACAGAGTCCTCTAATGCATCCAGAGGGCTCACAGGAACAGCAAACCCAATCCATCGGCCAGTTGGTGACAGGGGCCTGGCAGAGTGGATTGCCTAAAGGGCACAAATGAGAATGGAAGCTTAGAGCTGCACCAGAAATTGAGACCTGAGAAACAACAACTACTTCTATACACTACTCACCTTTACTGCTGGTATCCAGAGTTACTTCCTAAAAAGAAAGACAAAGAACAGTGCTGTAACACAGTCACCATTTACACTTCTGCTGCAGAGACAAACATGGACTGACCTGCTCAGGGGTAACCCCTTCACCTGGGATGGGGCACTCTGGCACAGATTTAATCCAGATGAATCTGAAAAAAAAGGGAGCACAATAGTCAAAGTGTTGCAGGATAACTGAAGAGCCCCAGACATCTTGTGTCCATCTACAAATCCTATCTAGAGTCCCACTACACCCCACATTACCAATTTCAAGTCCCAGGGACATCTCCTATACCACCACACTATGCAGCAGGGCAGAGCAGCTCCAGCACAAACCTGTGTAGACACCCGTGACACAGGACATGACAAACAATGGGCACACAACAGGGACAGAAAGCACGAGGCAATGAAAATGACTGCAAGGACTGAGAGAATGCAAAATGAGATAACTGAGATGAGACTGATGGTAGGCTGATGAGGCTCAGAGAACCCTGGAGGAAGATGCTAACTAAATGATTTATTCCAAGAACTGCAAAGATGGATGCCTGAGAATCCTACAGCCAGAATCCTCTACCGAACCTCACCATTCTTACAAGTCCTAATCTGCCATAGTGGATCTATGCCAGGTGCAGCTGTCCAGACAGCTCAGAACAAGACCTCAGAAGACATGGGGCTGGATGCATCTAAAGAGAGAAAAGATTCTGATGCCTGTCTGAGCTCCTGAGTCAAGAGTTCCATGGCATTGATGCCAGGAAAAAGAACATAAAGAACACAGATCACAGATGCTAAGAATGGTTTCTGATAGGCCTCTCAAAGGCCTAAGGTAAAGGACATGAGATAGACAAACAACACAGAATGCACGATACACAAGTGACATAACACACAGGGACTGCTCTGCCCTGCGCACCTCAGCTCTGTCATCAAAAGTGAGACTTTCCTTTTATGCGCCCTAAGGGGCCGCTTCTTGGACACCTCCATCTCCAAAGCCAAATCAAAATCCCCTCCCGGTGGGTCCCACCCCAGCACCCCACTTTCATCCCCTCTGTGGGTCTTGGCCCTCTACTTATCTCTCAGACATCTGGGCATGCCAGTCTGTGTCAGGTGCACAAGAAGGCCACCTCGCCATCTGGGAAATCCCTGCTGTCACCAGGCTGTTGTCTCCGAGTCTGCCAAGAGAAAGGAAAGCAAACATCAATGCACAACCTCAGCAGCACAGCAGCCAAAACACAACAATTCTGCTACTCACCATTCTCCTGAGAATGCCCAGCTCCTCGGACCACAGACTTCAGGGGTGCTCAGAGGCAGACACCATTGTGGCAGGGTGCACCTGGGTTATGGGGAGACAAGGTGACAGGGCACTGCTGAAACCTGAGTGGACCCTCGCTCCTCCTCCAGACCTCCCCGAGTCACCACAACTCCTCAGCCATTACCAAAGGCTACCTGGGTGACACCTTTCAACAGAAAGGCAGAGGTTTCATCACCAAGTCCCGTAACACATCCACAGGGCTCACAGGAGCAGCAAACCTGGTCCATCGGCCGATTGGTGACAAGGCCTGACACACCACGAGGGGATTGCCTAAAGGGCACAAACGAGAATGGATGCTTAGAGTTGTACCAAAAAGTGAGACCTGAGCAATAACAACTGCTTCGGTACACTACTCACCTTGCCCAGCTCACCTTTACTGCTGGTATCCAGGGTTACTTCCTAAAAAGAAAGACAAAGAACAGTGCTGTAACACAGTCACCATTTAGACTTGTGCTGCAGAGACAAACAATGACTGACCTGCTCAGGGAATACTCCCTCACCCGGGATGGGGCCCGCTGGAACAGATTTAATCTATCTCAATCTGAAAATAAAGTTAGGACAATAGTCAAAGTATTGCAGGATAACTTAAAAGCTCCAGACATCTTGTGTCCATCTAGAGACCAACAACACCCCACATTACAAATTTTCAGGTCCCCAGGACTTCTCCTATTGCACCAAGCTATGCAGCAGGGCAGAGCAGCTCCAGCACAAACCTGTGCAGACACCCATGACACAGGACAGGACACGGCAAACAACGGGGACACAACACGGACAGAAATCTCTTGGAAAGGAGCATGACTGCAAGGACTGAGAGAATGCAAAATGAGATAACTGAGATGAGATCGATGGCAGGATGATGAGGCTCAGAGAACCCCAGAGGAAGAAGATGCTAACTGAATGCAGTTCTCAGAATAAATCAAAGATGGATGCCTGAGAATCCTACAGCCAGAATCCTCTACCTAACCTCACTATTCTTACAAGTCCTAACTCACCACAGTGGATCCTTGCAGGGTGCAGCTGTCCAGACAGCTCAGAACAAGACCTGGAAAGACATGGGACATGGACTTCTAAAGAGAGAAGAGATTCTGATGCCAGTCTGAGATTCTGAGTCAAAAGTTCTATAGCACTGATGCCAGGCCAAGGAATGCAGGGATCACAGATGCTAAGAATGATGCCAGGGTTTCTGATAGGCCCCTCAAAGGACTAAGGTAAAAGACAGGACATACCCAAACAACACAGAATGCATGACAGACAAGTGACACCATAGACACTGGGACTGCTCTGCCCTGCACACCTCAGCTCTGTCATCAAAAGTGAGACTTTCCTTTTATGTGCCCTAAGGAGCCACTTCATGGACACCTCCATTTCCAAAGCCAAATCAAAATGCCCTCCAAGTGGGTCCCAACAGCACCCCACTTTCAACCCCTCTGAGGCTTTGGCCCTCTACTTATCTTTCAGACATCTGGGCACGCCAGTCCGTGTCAGGTGCACAAGAAGGCCACCTCGCCATCTGGGAAATCCCTGGTGACGCCAGGCTGTTGTCTCTCAGTCTGCCAAGAGAAAGGAAACCAAACATCAATGCACAACCTCAGCAGCACAGTAGCTAAAACACAATTCTGCTACTCACCATTCTCCTAAGGATGCCCGGCTCCTCGGGCCCCAGGCTTCAGGCTTGCTCAGAGGCCAACACCATTGTCACAGGGTGCACCTGGGTTAAGGAGAGACAAGGTGATGTGGCACTGCTGACACCTGAGTTGAGCCTCGTCCCTTCTCCCTACCTCCCGGACTCACCACATCGCCTCAGCAGTTGCCAAAATCTACCTGTGTGACACCTGTGAATTGAAAAGGCTGAGGCTTCATCACGGAGTCCTCTAATGCATCCACAAGGCTCACAGGAGCAGCAAACCCGATCCATCGGCCAGCTGGGGATGGGGACCTGGCAGAGTGGATTGCCTAAAGGGCACAAATGAGAATGGAAGCTTAGAGCTGCACCAGAAACAGAGATCTGACCAATAACAACCGCTTCTCTCCAATGCTCACCTTGACTGCTGGTATCCAGGGTTACTTCCTAAAAAGAGACACAAAGAACAGCGCTGTAACACAGTCACTATTTACATCCCCCATGCAGAGACTAACAACGACTGACCTGCTCAGGGAATACCCCCACACCTGGGATGGCACCCTCTGGTACAGATTTAATCCATATGAATCTGAAAAAAATGTGAGGACAATAGCCAAAGTGCTGCAGGATAACTTAAGAGCTCCACACATCTTCTGTCCATCTACAAATCCCACCTGGAGTCCAACTACACCCCACATTACCAATTTCAAGGCCCAGGGACATCTCCTATACCACCACACTATGCAGCAGGGCAGAGCAGCTCCAGCACAAACCTGTGCAGAAACCCGTGACACAGGACAGGACACAACAAACAATGGAGACACAACAGGGACAGAAAGCACGAGGCAATGAAAATGACTGCAAGGACTGAGAGAATGCAAAATGAGATAACTGAGATGAGACTGATGGTGGGCTGATGAGGCTCAGAGAACCCTGGAGGAAGAAGATGCTAACTGAATGATTTATTCCAAGAACTGCAAAGATGGATGCCTGAGAATCCTACAGCCAGACTCCTCTACCTGACCTCACATTCTAACAAGTCCTAACCTGCCATAATAGATCCTTGCAGAGCGCAGCTCCCATACAGCTCAGAACAAGAACCTCAGAAGACATGGGAGTGGATGCTTCTGAAGAGAGAAGAGATTCTGATGCCTGTCTGAGCTCCTGAATCAACAGTCCTATGGCATTGGTGCCAGGATAAAGAACACAGATCATAGATGCTAGGAATGGTTTCTGATAGGCCCCTCAAAGGCCTAAGGTAAAAGACAGGACATACCCAAACAACACAGAATGCACGATAGACAAGTGACACAACAGACACCGGGACTGCTCTGCCCTGGGCACCTTGGCACTCTGATCAAAACTGACACTTTCCCTTTATGTGGCCTATGAGGACACTTATTGGATATCTTCATCTCCACAGCTGACTCAAAACCCCTTGCAGCCAGCCCCATCCCAGAGGTGCCTTTTCATCCCCTCTAGCCCTTGACTTATCTCTCAGGCATCTGGAGATGCTAGTCCCTCTCAGGTGCACGCCGTCAAGGAAGCTGCTGCTGACACCAGGCTGTTGTCTCTGAGTCTGCCAAGAGAAAGGAAACCAAACATCAATGCACAACCTCAGCAGCACAGTGACCAAAACACAATTCTGCTACTCACCATTCTCCTGAGAATGCCCAGCTCCTCGGGCCCCAGGCTTCAGGCTTGCTCAGAGGCCGACACCATTGTGGCAGGGTGCACCTGGGTTAAGGGGAGACAAGGTGATGCGGCACTGCTGAAACCTGAGTTGAGCCTCACCCCTTCTCCCGACCTCCCCGACTCACCACAACTCTAAGGAAATTGCCAAAGGCTACCTGGGTGGCACCTGTAAATTGAAAAGGCTGAGGCTTCATCACCAAGTCCTGTAACACATCCACAGGGCTCACAGGAGCAGCAAACCCGATCGGTGCTGGGAGCCTGGCAGAGTGGATTGCCTAAAGGGCACAAATGAGAATGGAAACTTAGAGCTGCACCAGAAACAGAGACCTGAGCAATAACAACCGCTTCTCTCCACTGCTCACCTTGACTGCTGATATCCAGATTTGCCTCCTAAAAAGAGAGAAAAAGAACAGTGCTGTAACACAGTCACCATTTACACTCCCCCTGCAGAGACAAACACTGACTGACCTGCTCGGGGGAACCTCCTCACCCACGATGGGGCACGCTGCCCTGGATTTTATCCTTCTGCATCTGAAAGAAAGTGAGGACAGAAGTCAAAGTGCTGCAGGATAACTTCACAGCTGCAAACATCTTGTGTCTATCTACAAATCCCATCTAGAGTCCAACTAAACCCCACACTACAAATATCAAGTCTCTGGGACTTCTATTCCACCAAGCTATGCAGCAGGGCAGAACAGCTCCGGCACAAATATGTGCAGACACCCGTGACACAGGACATGACAAACATGGAGACAGTAAACACAACACATTATGCTACAAACAGAGGGACACAAGGATAAGGGAAGAGTTCCTGGCAGGATTAATAATGGCAAGGACCATGAGGATGCAAAAGGAGATGACCGATGCTAAGATGACAGTGGATGGAGGAAGCTCCACTAAGGAGCAGAAGAAGAGACTGGAACAGAGTGACCTAAGAACTGTTGGTCACGATGACCAAGATGCCTGTTAGACAATGCTACATTTAAAATGCTCTCCATATCATACCATCTTATAAGGCCCTGAATGTACAGCTCACAGCTGGAAAGGATGGATAGTGATAGGCCTGGAAACAAAGCCTCAAAACACACCTGACTCGATGCTGCTGAGATGTGACTCGGATGTGGCCGAGCCCACAGGTAAAAGAACAAATTATATTGGCATTGTGCCGAGAAGTGCGAGCATTTGAGAAGCCAGAGATGATGGCTGATACTCATGGTGAGGGCCTCAAGAGGAAAAGGCAGAGATATCTGATCCAAGGTACCCCAAAGACACACGAGGTAACACAGGACACCAGACAACACAACACAGACTGGAGCTGTTCTGCACCGCATACCCTACAGCTGCAATGAAAAGTAGAGCCTCTCCCTTTAGCTGTCCTAAGGGGCCTCTTAGAGGACATCTCTTCACCCTCTACTAATTTTTAAATCTGTCCCAGGAATTTCCAACCCACTACTCTCCCATCCTCCCACCTCCAGGCCGTGGCCCCCAACTTATCTTTTGGATGACTGGTGATGTGAATTGGACCTGAAATGAGCCTGCCTCAGAGGGCCCCGTGATGGCCTCTTAGCCTCTCGCTCAGCTACAATAAAGAAAACCAAGAACAATGTATGAGTTCAGGGTTATGTGGGCCAGATCCCAGCAAGTCAGCTACTTACCCTCACCTGAGTGCGCCTGGGTCTTGAGTCTCCAGCTGCATCCTGATTCCAAGGCTGTGCCTGTTATCCTGAGTGGCACCTGGGTTAGAGAAAGGAAAATTAGATGGCATTCATCTGAGTGCAGTGGAGGAGTTTGTGTGCTCTAAGACCTGGGAATATCTCCACTACACATGTAAAAACACTTTGGGGGCCCCTCAAACAGACACCCTTTCTCACCCTGCTGCCTTCAACCCCCCCCCCAATAACTCCTAACCAGACACCTGCTCACCCTCCCTCTCCTCATCACAATCCTCAACTCACCTGAGGCCTCAATCTCAAACACCATCTTTGGCACTGGGCAGATGCCTTTTGGGACACAACGAATCTGCTGAAAAACGTGCTGTACTTGACCCAGCCTGGAGTTTCTGGAAGCTGCACTCCTCCTGAAAAAAATAAATAAAAAACAACAAAATAAGAACAAAACCAGGAATTACAAAAGCACTTTACCACCCCTGAACACACAACCCAAAATGATGAACTTAAATACTCCCTGTGTTCAATGCTGCTTTCTTCCAGGATCTTCAAAGCCTCTATGACTTTAGATGCCCAAAAGCACCTACAGAAAACAAGCAGAAAAAGCCTCATCTCAGAAACAAAAGGAGAGCATTTACCCCAGCACAGCCCAGAGACGGAATGAAGCCCCTAGCCAAGGCTGGGGTTAATATACCCCTGATTGTGCCCACCCCTCATTCCCACCACACCCAGGAAAAGGGAGGGGGCAAATCCCACCTGGTATAAAAGCCCTCGGAGCAGCTGCAGCTGGTTTGGCTCCTCTGACTTGGATTCCAGGGGGTAAAGGGCTTGATAGAGAAAAAAAAAAACTCTTCAGAGAAATAACAGCGCTTTCTTTTTTGCCACAACTACTTGGGGAAGAAAACTGGTAAGAAATAAAACTTCAGTAAACCGGTAAGAAATAAAACTTCAGAAAACTGGTAAGAAATGAAACTTTGTGCTTAGGAAGCACAGCTAGGTGAATCAGGTAATTTGCTGCTAACTTACATAATTATTCCTACAGGTGTCGCCCAGATAGCCTTGATGACTACTGAGAAGGAGAAGAATGTTAATGATGTGAAATAGTGTAAGCCTCCATGGGACTGCTAATTAGGTTTATCCATATTGTGAACAAAAATAATAAATAAATAAAAGCCTCCTTGGCAGTATAAGGGTGAAGGAGATGCCAGGCTCACCCTTCTCTGAGTTATCTGGTCCTAAGGTACAGAATGAAGTGCCCTGAAATGCACATTTAAATGCTTAAAATGCTGGCCCTCAGGGCCCCTCTCGGCTTCTGTGAGTCATCCTGAATCCCTCTCCTTTGCCCCTTTGCCCCTCAGCCCCCTCTCAGCTCCTGTGTGTCACCTTTAGACCCTCTCCTTTGCCCCTCAGCCCCCTCTCAGCTGCTCTCAGCTCCTGTGTGTCACCCTCAAGCCCCCCCATACCCCTCAAGCCCCCTCTCAGCCCCTTGGTGTCACCCTCCAGCTGCCCCTGCCACCCTCAGCATCTCTGTGTGTCACCCACTGTCCCTTCTCCCTGCTCCTCCCTCAGCTCCCAGCCTCTGCCACTCTCAAGCCCCCCGTTTGCCCCTCAGCCCCCCCTCAGCTCCTGTGTGTCACCCTCAAGCCCCCCCTTTGCCCCTCAGCCCCCTCTCAGCTCTTGTGTGTCACCCTTATTCCCTCTCCTTTGCCTTTCAGCCCCCTCTCAGCCCCTCGGTGTCACCCTCCAGCTGCCCCATGCCCCTCAAGCCCCCTCTCAGCTCCTGTCTGTCACCTTCAAGCCTCCTCTTAGCTGCCCCTCGACTCCGGTATGTCACCCTTAGCCACTCCCCATTTGCCCCTCAAGCCCCCTCTCAGCCCCTCTGTGTCACCCTTATTCCCTCTCCTTTGCCCCCCAGCCCTCAGCCTCTGTCACCCCCAAGCCCCCCCTTTGCCCCTCAAGCCCCCTCTCAGCTCATGTGTGTCACCCTGAATCCCTCTCCTTTGCCCCTCAGCTCCTGTGTGTCACCCTCGAGCCCCCTCTCAGCTCTTGTGTGTCACCCTGAATCCCTCTCCTTTGCCCCTCAAGCCCCCCTTTTGACCCTCAGCTCCTGTGTGTCACCCTCGAGCCCCCCCTTTGCCCCTCAAGCCCCCTCTCAGCTCCTGTGTGTCACCCTTACCCCTCTCCTTTACCCCTCAAGCCCCCTCTCAGCTGCCCCTCAGCCCCTGTGTGTCACCCTCAAGCCCCCACTTTGCCACTCAAACGTCCCCTCAGCTCCTGTGTGTCACCTTTAGCCCTCCCTCTGCCCCTCAAGCCACCCCTCAGCTCCTGTCTGTCACCCTCAAGCCCCCGCCATGCGCCTCAGCCCCCCCTCAGTTCCTGTGTGTCACCCTTAATCCCTCTCCTTTGCCCCTCAAGCCGCCTCTCAGCCCCTCAGTGTCACCCTCCACCCTAACCCTAGGCCGGGCAGCAAATCAGCCTAGGGTTAAGGCAGGTGCCACAATTAAAGGCATCGCAGAGGCCATGTTGTGGCAGTTTTGCGATGCCCTTGGGATGCCTTTTGCAGCTGCAGTGTTCCTGGAGCTCTGGGCTTTTTAGTTTTCAGAACCCTACCCCCTAACCCTAACAATAACCCTAAAAACACATGCTTCCGCTTCAAAATGGCGGCGCCCATAAAAAAACACGTGCTTTCGGTTCAAAATGGCGGCGCCCATAAAAAAAAAACACACGTGCTTCCGGTTTAAAATGGCGGCGCCCGCCAAAATACACGTGCTTCCGGTTCAAAATGGCGGCGCACGCCAAAATACACGTGCTTCCGGTTTAAAATGGCGGCGCCCGCCAAAATACACGTGCTTCCGGTTCAAAATGGCGGCGCACGCCAAAATACACGTGCTTCCGGTTCAAAATGGCGGCGCCCGCCAAAATACACGTGCTTCCGGTTCAAAATGGCGGCGCACGCCAAAATACACGTGCTTCCGGTTCAAAATGGCGGCGCACGCCAAAATACACGTGCTTCCGGTTCAAAATGGCGGCGCACGCCAAAATACACGTGCTTCCGGTTCAAAATGGCGGCGCCCGCCAAAATACGCGTGCTTCCGGTTCAAAATGGCGGCGCCCGCCAAAATACGCGTGCTTCCGGTTCAAAATGGCGGCGCCCGCCAAAATACGCGTGCTTCCGGTTTAAAATGGCGGCGCCCGCCAAAATACGCGTGCTTCCGGTTTAAAATGGCGGCGCCCGCCAAAATACGCGTGCTTCCGGTTCAAAATGGCGGCGCCCGCCAAAATACACGTGCTTCCGGTTCAAAATGGCGGCGCCCGCCAAAATACACGTGCTTCCGGTTCAAAATGGCGGCGCCCGCCAAAATACACGTGCTTCCGGTTTAAAATGGCGGCGCCCGCCAAAATACACGTGCTTCCGGTTCAAAATGGCGGCGCCCGCCAAAATACACGTGCTTCCGGTTTAAAATGGCGGCGCCCGCCAAAATACACGTGCTTCCGGTTTAAAATGGCGGCGCCCGCCAAAATACACGTGCTTCCGGTTCAAAATGGCGGCGCCCGCCAAAATACACGTGCTTCCGGTTCAAAATGGCGGCGCACGCCAAAATACACGTGCTTCCGGTTTAAAATGGCGGCGCCCGCCAAAATACGCGTGCTTCCGGTTTAAAATGGCGGCGCCCGCCAAAATACGCGTGCTTCCGGTTCAAAATGGCGGCGCCCACCAAAATACACGTGCTTTTGGTTTAAAATCGTGGTGCATGCGAAAAAACACGTGCTTCCGGTTTAAAATGGCGGCGCCCGGGGCGGGTTTTTTTTCCTCCGTTTCTGGGGCTTTTTTCTTGCTTCCCACGCCTCCCGGGTGGATGTGGTGCTCTTCCGGTGCAACCACACGCAATGGCGACGCGGGATGTTGTTTTTAGGGCGCGGTTTTTGTGTCGGTGTTTTGGTCTGGCAGCTGGCTGGACGACTGCGTGTTTGGGGCCTTTCCTGGGGCGTGTCGCTATTCTGACGTCATTGAGTGGCTCTGTGAGTGCAACGCGGCGCGTTGGACGGCAGGGGGCGCTGTGAATGCAGTGCACGGGGCACTGCTCATGCAATGTGGTGTGTGGGACAGCAGGAGGCGCTGGTGGTGGCGGCTGATGGGCATCGGGTAGGGGGAGCTGGGTTAGGGGATATGGTGGGGTGGTGGAGGGGCGTGGGGGCTGGTGATGGTGCTTGATGAGCAAAAGCACTTGCAGAAAACAAGCAGAAAAAGCCTCTTTACTGAAATAAAAAGAGAGTAGTTACCCCAGCACAGCCCAGAGAAGGAATGAAGCCCCCAGCCAAGGCTGGGGTTAATATACCCCTGATTGGGCCCGCCTCTCATTCCCATGACACCCAGGTAAAGGGAGGGGGGCAAATCCCACCGGGTATAAAAGCCCTCAGAGCAGCTGCAGCTGGTTTGGCTCCTCTGATTTGGATTCCAGGGGGTAAAGGGCTTGATAGAGAAAAAAGCTCTTCAGAGAAATGACAGCACTTTCTTTTTTGCTACAACTACTTGGAGCAGAAGAGCAGAAAACTAGTAAAAAATAAAACTCTGTGTTTAGGAAGCATAGCTAGATAAATTGGGTAATTTGCTGTTCACTTAAAAATTATTCCTACAGGTAGCCTTGATGGTTACTAAGGAGTACTTCATGTGTAACTAAGTAGGGTGGAGAAGAATACTAATGATAGGAATAGTCTAAGTCTCCATGGGACCTCTAATTAGGGCTGTCTATATTATAAAAAAAAAACCTCCTGGACACCATAAGAGTCAAGTACATGCCAGGCTCACCCTTCTCTGAGATACCTGGTCCTAAGGCACAGAATGAAGTGCCCTGAAATGCACATTTAAACCCTTAAAATCCTGAAAAAGGCAGAGCTTCCTTCAAGTGAACCCCTTAAAAGGAGAAAATGGGGCAGTTACCTCCACTGAAACTGATAAAATGGCAAATAAATGGCCTCTGCCATTTAATTTCATCTCCTAAAATGTTGTGAAAAGAGGAGTTCCCCTCACTTTTAAATTCTTCCCAGTAATGGAAAAGGAGGGATTGTCCCCTCAATCCAAACCCTTAAGGAGTAGGATTTACAGGAGGTGCTTGGGACTCTCAAAGCAGCCTAATCTTGCGGTGGCTCTCTAGTCTCCAAACATCATCCCTACCTTTTAACTGGGGTAATTGCCTGCAGCTGCTGGGGCGGAGGGGGGAGAAGTCTGGGGCTGTCCCAGCATTAGGGTCACTGCCTTGTGCTGCTGTTGGGGAAAACTGGTGTCCTAGGGGTGCTATTTAGGGTGACCTTAGGGCTGGGGTGAGGGCTGCTGCACCTGTACCCTAACCCTACCTGGTACCCTGTGTCTTTTGCACCCCTAACCCTCAGTGTGAGCTCTCCACCTGTCAACCCCCCCTCTTTGCCCCTCAGCCCGCAATGTCTGTGTGTCACCCCAAGCCCCCCGACATTGTCCCTTGGCCCCCTGACCTCCACGGTGCACTCTCCACCTGGTTAGGAGTGCTTTTTAGGATGAGGTTAGGGGTGGTGTGAGGGCTGGTTCACCTGTCACCCTCAGGCACCCCCACTTTGCCCCTCAAGGCACCCCCTGCCCCTCAGCCTTTTTGTGTCACCCTCAAGTTCCCCACTGCAGCCCCTCAGCATCTCTGTGCCACCCTGGAGCCCCCCTTTGCTCCTAAAGGCCCCTTCTGCCTCTCAGCTGCCCCATGTCACCCTGTAGCCCCCAGTGACACCTGCAGCCTTCTCCCCAGCCCCTGGTGACACCTGCAGCCCCCTCTCCTCAGCCCCCATGCTCTGTGTCACCCTCCAGCCCCCCCCCCCTCAGCCCCCAGCCCCTGGTGACACCCTGCAGCCCACAGATGTTGTCCCTACCTGTCTTATTTGGGCGCTGTCCCGGTGTTCGGGCTCCCACAGGTGGATGGAGGGGGGAAGAGAGGGATGGAGCAGGGCCAGGCCAGGGAGGGGTGAAGGACAGAGTGAGGGATGGGGCAGGGCTGGACTAGCTGGAAGTTCGAGTAGGGGTGAGAGGCTGAGAAGGGGACATTAGAGAAGAGGGCTGAGGGGAGGAGATGAGGGTTAGGAGGGGGCAACCCCATATCTCCCAGACCAAAGCTACAGCAAAGTAAAACTCTGGTTGCCCTGGCAGTGCCAAATGCCTCCTGCAAACTGACATCAAGAACTGACATTCGGTTTTTAAACAGATTCTCAGTGTATGTATCAGAAGTTTTCCTTCTGCTTTATTGTTCTACAATATCCGGAATGCACTGGCCTCATCATGTCATCCCATGCCATGCACAGAAAAACTGGATCAATGGGGCTGAATCCTGGCAGCTAGCACTGAAACCAGTAGGAACTGGTGTGGGACATCAAGCACTAAAGCCATACAAGAGCTGCAGCTGGTACTAAATTGTTTACAGCTATTTTCTGTACAAGGAAAATTTGCAAGATGCAAAAGGAGATGACAATTTTATACAGCAAAATGTACAAATAAACCTACAGGACGAGTACTTCATCACTGTACTGTTTTGACAGGACTTAATGATTTTTATACCGTCTTTGCTGAACATTTGTTTTCTGAATGGGGGATCAAGGACTTCCAATGATAAACTGTACTCATTTTCCAGAAGAGTAGCATGTTTGTGGGTAAAACCTGCATGACACCCCTGAAGCCAAGCCAGAAGCTGGTTTAGACAGTGCAGAATCAACAGGCCATGAACTGGAATTTGTTTTTAATATCTATATAAAAAATAATGAGCGATTTACAGGTCTCTCTCTAGTCAGAACCTCAGAAGTCTGTATAAAGGTGCTGTACAATATATAAACATTTACACCCAGTACATCCATACATTGTGTAGCATTCCAAGGCCACATGGCTAAGTCTGATACAGGAAGTACAGATACAAGGCCTATGGAAGGAGAAATCACACACAGGTAAAACATTATCAGGTCACATGAACATATAGAAAAATAGAGAGGAGTTGATGGCAGGGAAATAATTTGAGTGGGGCTAATTCATCTGGAATTAAAGGACTGGATTTTTCACTGTACTCAGTGGTCAGGCCGAGCGCATACAGCTCAACATCAACCAACCTCTGGGGAAGAACACAGGGCAATATCTACACAGGCTACTTCAGAGTATTAAATATTTCACAGTCATATTCCACCTAGGGAGTATTTGTATGTGTTATGCTACACAGCAACCCTGGTGTCAGTGGCTCACCTGATGTTGAGCAGGTGAGCACAGTTCAGAGCTGCTTTAAAGCCTTTTGAATTCCCAAAGTCTTTGTTTAAAAGCTGTTTGAGCACTCAGCTGTACTTGTGAAGAATTCCTCTCAGAACTGCCTCACTGTGCTTTGTTAGCCTTCAAAAACATTTAACACTTCAAAGCCAAAATGAGATAGTCACTTGCAAAGAGCAAATCATGTTTGTATTTTAAGTAAGTAAAGCTCAATGATTTACTCTTCTTTCTCCAGCAAACTGGACCAAGGGCCTTCTTTCACCGCTTTTCTACAGTCATTAAAAATCTCAGATGTCAGGAAATAATCACTAAAACTGTGACTAAAATAAACCGCTTGCATTTCTGTTGTTCTTACAGCTGTAGGGCTGATGTGTCAGTAGGTTTTGGTGGTAACATCGCTCTTTTAAAAAATCTCTGCCAGTTCAAACCATAGATGGTGTGTCTCCTGTATCCTGTTTGTCATCAATGCTTCTTGATCACACATCCATAGTAAATAGGGGAGAGTTCTAAAATATACAGGCAAGAACTTCACTGAAAAAGCTGCTCTGGTAGCTGAGTCTGTCCTAAGGTCTGTTCTTACCTCTACAGAGGGGAAAAAAACCCCAACTCCTAACTAGCATTAAATAATTCAAGATGGGACTTTAGTATGAAGTCCACATTGAGGCTGAGGGTGTCATGGTGCCACAAGTGAAACCAAAGGAATTGTGTTATTTAACAGAACCCAGAATTTTCTTTCCTCTCACAGATGTTTCCAACCCAAATCCCAGCGAATCAAGAAACTCAAGTGATTCTGCTGTGTCAGAAAAAGCAAAATTACGAAATTGTGCCAAATACATACACCAGGGTTTTGTATTAGGTATAAAACTTCTGGGAAACATATGCAGCAGCTCATTTGCTGTCCTGGAACTGAGAGAACCAACTTGCCTGTGTTTTCCCTGACCTAGCAAGAACACGTGGGTTTCCTAATGTAAACATGCAACCTGCTCTAGAGAAAACACCCAAACCTGCCTTGTCTCTGAATGGAATGCATGTGGGAAGGGTTAGATTGACTGGATTCAGTAGATAGCTTGGCACAACAACAGGAAGTGAGTCAAGATCACATTGGCAATAGAGGCAATAAAGAACTTTGTTCAGAGTTCACAATTCTTGGGGAAGCTGCAGCAGTGCAACACTGGGAGCAGCAGATATGGCCTGCAAAGGGACATAGGGACAGCAGCTCATGGAAGGGTTTCACTGAAGCAATCTGGAAGTCCTTCATGGAGCTTAAACAACTCTAAGAACAAATCAAATACTTCCTGGGGGGGAAAAAAAAAAGGACAACTGTGTGAGACAAACCAATGCTTTAAATTACTCTTACTGGAAAATTGATCAAAACATGTTCTAAAAACCAATGTCTCTCAGTCAGTCACACCCGTTTTCCAGGGACCCCTGCTGCTGGGGTGGCCTTACAGCCACTGGGGACCCTCCATGGCCCAGGAGTTATCAGTGTTTTCCTTACTGGAGAATTCTCCTCAGGTTGGGAAATTCCATCTTTGGTTTCATTGGGCAGCTCCATGTGTCTCTCTCCATGGTGTCTGTTCAGCAGAAGAGCTTCCTGTGTTTCCACCCTCCTTTGTTTCTCCATGGAAAGCAGTGGGATATTGGAAAGGCTGGAGGTTTTGAATCTGCTGGAACCTGTGTCTCCAGAGCTGGACTTGGTTAATAAATCATCCTCAGAACCATTTCTCTTGGAGTCCCAAAAGGGAAGGTTATTCCCACCAAATACTGGGTAATGTTGGTCTGCAGAACACCCTTCTGTCTTTCCCGGGGTCTTCTGCTTAATTTCTTTCCTGGTGACTTCTGGTATATCATTCCCACCTTTCAACTGCTCAACAGAACAAGATGTTTGGATCCTTCCCACTGTTTCTGTGTTTCCTGGCTTGCTGAGATGCCTTTGGGGACTTGCTGACCTTCCTCGATTTCCATGGGATGACTCCTTTTTGTCATTATTCTTCATCCCTTTTCCTGTGGTTTTACTCTCACTCCTGGAACTGTCAGATTTACGTGAGAGATTGTTTTTCTCAGGATCTCTTTTCCTGGGGCTGTGCAATCCCATGTGACGGTATCCTACAGCAGCCCCTGACTTTGCTGGACTGGCAGATCTGCCCCTTTTGGTCCCTGCTTCAGAACTACCTTTAGTGATTCCAAACCCAGGACTTGAGGGACATTCCCATCTGTTCTTTGTTCTCTGGGGAGAAGACTGAGGCTTCCTCTCACACAGGTTTTCAGTTAAAGTGCTTATCTTGTCAGGCACGGTGTTCTCTGCTTGTTGCAGTTCCTCAGACAGCTGAACTCTGGTTAAAGCTTCTCCTGCTACTGCTAAATAACACACTTCAGACGGGGAAGCAGAATGGGAAGATGAAGATAATAATGGTGACTGTTCTTCATATATTACATTTGATGAAGCAGGATTGTAGCTATCCCAATCACCTGGAAGCAAAGGGCAAGAGATTTGATTAAACACACAAAAAGTAATAATTGGCAAACTACTGAGTTCAATTCAAAAAACATTATGGAGTAGCATACTTTCAAAGCTTTATTTAGCCAGCTTTCTGTATAGTGTTGTTCTACAACAACCCTGAGGATGTGATTTTGGAAAAAAATATCTAGTGGTCAGAATGCTGGATCCCTGCAGGACTGACACGGTCTTGAATCAAAACAATTTTAGAGCCTACACAGCAAAATTTCAAATTAAAAAGTCCCTGACCTACACTATCTAATAAAACCTAAGAAACCAGAACTGTTATGCCTAAAGAAATCTGAAACAGTGAAAAGTTGGGGTTATTCATAGCTTTGCACTTTAAAAATAGGAAGAGATGAAACAAGACATGCAGATTTACCAAGTCTTTAAGGAAAAACCAAGAAAAGCACTGAAAGCCCTTAATGTTGCTCAGGTTTCACGTAGGGACACAGACTGGAAGGAGCCAAACCTGAAGGAGGAAGAGAAAAAGCCCAGAAGTACATACCAAAAAAAAAAAAAAAAATCACAGAGTACAGCAAGCAAGACTTCAATCAGAAATGTAGCATTAACAGCAAGGCAAGAGGCCATAAACCATTCCCCGCTCCACCATTTCCTTCACCTATCCCAGGCCCCACTCTAGACAGAGGTCTGGCCTGGACATGCTCCAGAGGTTCCCTTTTGTCTGATTCTGTTTCTCCCTCAAGCTCAGGGAATTTCTGTGACCAGCAGGGCTAGTAGTGATGCTCAGGCCTCTTTTCTAGCTCTCAGGAGGAAAGAAATTGAGACAGTTCTGAGCAGATTTTACCCTTTGAGTGAATGCCAGTCAGTGACTGAGCACACTAAGTATTTGGCAGCTCAAACTTGGTGTTTGGGATTTTGAAAGGATAAGCTTGGGGTTGGTCACTCTGACTGAAAAACTCCTTTTTAGAAAAAGTGACCCTACAATTTAGGAAGTTTAGCCATCAGCACCTTGGTGTCAGCATCAGGGCTTACAAAGACTAAACCGCATATTTAGGAAGTTATGTGTTCTTTGCTCTGCTGTCTTTTCTGGGTTTTTGGGTTGGCTTTTTTTTTTTGGCCTACAAAGTTGGGGTTTCCTTTTGTAGACAGAGAAATCACCTTAAATCAAACTGAATGCCTTTGGAGAGTAAAGCTGTCCCTTTCCTGCTTCCTGAATTGTTGGCTTTGAAAAACAAAGCATTTCATAATTTAGAAGGCTAAAACCAGAAGTAAATATGTACAGAAACAAACGTTTAACAATACTGTAGCACAGAGAATTTTCATTTAAATTAAAAGGCAATCAGGGTTAATCAGCATATTTGTATAGAAAAACTTGATTAGCTTGGACAGAGCTGAGAAACTAATTAGAAATATGGAATAATTTCAGATTGTGCAATACTCCTACATACTGTCATGTGTTAATTTTACCTCAAATATTCCTTGTATTTGAAAATACATTTTTTATTTTTCAATTTTTATATTTTAGTTTTTAATTTAATTCAATAATTGTAATTTTAGTTTTATATAATTTTAAATTTTAATTTAATTCAATAATAAATGCACAGCTGTCACAAAGGCAACTGCCAACTACTGCAATGAACAAGCAGCAGAATCTTCTTATCCCACTTTACTTCCCTGCCTTGTGCCCTAAACACCAAAAAGCCCTTGAGACAACGTACTGTGATCTGGTATCAATCCAGTCCCTGGTCTCAGCAGCAGCAAAACTTTATTTCCTCCAGCCTGAATCAGCTCAATGGCTCGTGTGTGAGTGATTCCTTGGGTAGGTTCTCCATTAATTTCCACAATTTGGTCACCAACCTGAGGAAGAAAGAGCAGCAGATTAGTTTTTGGGAATCTCTGACACTGTGAACTGGTTTTTAATTTAGACAGAAAAAATAACAGAGGCAGATGCTTCTGTTTTCCTTCTCGTGCTAAAATCCAGTGGGCATTGGTGACACCCTTCCATGGATTACAAGCAGGATGTTACCCCAGGGTTTGGGGGTTCAGAGGTGCACAGAGGTTGTCTGCTCAGGAAAAGATTCCAAAGATCTTAACCACATCTTCTATTTATTATCAAAGATGTGGCTCTGTAAAACACACCCAGACAATCCTATCCTGTGCCTGAAAGCATTGTCCAAACACTCTTTGAGCTCTGGCAGCTTTGGGGTTGTGACCATTCCCTGGGTAGCCTGCTCCACTGCCAGACCACCCTCAGAGGGAAGTACCTTTTCCCAATATCTAACATAACCCTCCTCTGACACCACTCCAGCCATTCCCCCAGGGCCTGCCACTGGTCCTGCCCCTCAGGAGGAAGCTGCAGACCCCGGTGAGGTCTGACCTCTGGCTCCTCTTCTCTGGGCTGAACAACTTCTTTGGTTGCTTTGTCCAAAAAGCAAAGCTCTGGAGCTCAGTGTGACACCACCTGAAGGAGGACTATGAGAAAAAATATTAGCACTGAATGCTAAACTTGTGCTGTCTCTCAAGCATGTGGGGAAAAATACTAATTACTGTGAAGAACAGGGTAAGAGAAGTTAAAAATACTAAGAATTCCACATCCATTTAAGCCTCACAGCAAGTATCTGTGCCAGCTCCATTCTGCAAATACAGGACAAAGAGAGGCAGAGCCACGTGCCAGCAACAGGGAAGCACAAGGACTGCAGGGGATGGGATCTCATGGGCACCTGGGTCACCTTGATGCTTCCAGCCTCTGAAAATCCAACCCTGGGCAGCAGCCACAGACTGTCACTTACCATCAGTCCTTCTGTTGTGTCCATGTACTTGGCTTTTACTACAAAATTTGAGAGTTAATTCCCTACACAAAGGCAAGAATTAACATAATATTTGGGGAAAAAAACCAGGATTGTATCTCCAGAAATGGCATAGAACAGCCGCAGCACAAATGTACAGACAAACATTCCTCAAAAATTAACTGACTTGGGACAGTGATTCTCTTCCCAGCTCTCTGGTGCACTGCGCAATCTCTTGTTGGGGGTCCTAAAATACCCGGGAGTACCTGCTGCTCACACCCAGGGATACTACTGTAACCCCAGCAAAGCAGACAATTCCTTTGGCATGGCCAGAGATGTTCATGGATGTCTCATCCAAAAGTCCATTGCCACAGGGACAGCTGGAAGAAGGGCAAAGGCCCAGATATTGTTCTGGGACCCTGTGCTTGTGAGAATCCAAGTTTGTTGCCACTCTGGGCAAATTAATGTATCAACTGCATCAACAAATTGATTAGAGAAGCCAAACCTACATGGACTCTCCCATCCTTGACTGCTGGCCCATCCTCAGCCAGACGGAGGATGAATAAGCCCATGTTGTATTCCTTTCCTCCTCGGAGGCTGAATCCAAACCCTCGAGGACCCCTTTCCAACTCCACTGGGAAACAGCCAGCATTCTGTGCAGGAAGTCACAGGCGGGAGAGAAAAAAAAAAAAAAAAAAAAAAAAAAAAAAAAAAAAAAAGAGATGAGGACCTGTAGGCAGATTTAACCTTCTGTTTTTCTAGAAAATTATTCCAATATTTCTATGTTTTGAGCACTTAAACAGCATTCATCCCAACTTTGGGGTGACTCAGGGTAATGGTTTTAGTCTAAGTCCAAACATCTTTCCTTCTGAGATAGGCACAAAATTCTTGAAGAAACTTTGCCAAAGGGTCTATAGTCACTCTATTACCAGCATTTTGTGTTTCTTTCATAGCTATGAGTGTTCAACTACCTATAGGAGATAATCACATTTAAAACACTTGAGACACTTCAGTATGTTTTTATACACAACTGTTCTACCTGTATCCGACAGGGAAATGTTTTAACATTCTGCTTTTGAGAACTCTGTGGTAATGCCACTAGAGTGCCTTGATGGATGAGTATTCCCTGTGTCTCCACACCCTCTGGATGGATTTTTATACCTGGGAATGACGGCTGCCAACACCTGAAGCAGCATCCAACTGTGCCATGTGCTTGTGCTCAGGCCAGGACAGCCGGTAACTATTAGAAACTTCTCTTCCAGCTTCACCTTCTGTAGCTCCCCTACAGAAAGGTGAAAGGACATGGTGTTGCCTCCACATTAATCCCTCTGGCCAAGCTTCTCCCACCATTCCCAGCCCCTTTTCCCAACCTGTCAGGGTTGATCGGTGCCAATCCCAGTGGTCGGTGCTGTGGGGCTGGGCTCTGCCTGGCTGAGTTTGTTCCTGATGGAGGACCCCGTTGCTCTAGAATCCAAACAAAATCAACAGTCACAACTTCACAAATCTGCAGCCAGGACAATGGTCACCACCAGTGCTGGGGCTACAGCTCCCAAAGAACTGCAGCCACGACACCTTGAGCCAAGCTCATGTGGGCACAACAGAGAGAGGATTTTCCAAGCCAGGGACACAAGTTCCATGGAATAAATTCTTAGGAATTCCATTCTTTATTTCTATTCTTTTACTCTGCTTTTCCTCTGGAAATACCAACACAATTGTATGGATCCTGACATGAACAGAAGGGTTTTAGCCTGTTTGCAACTTGATAAATGCCAGAGGGGATCAGGGCTGAGCAGATCCATGAAATTGGTTCAGATATTCATTATCATAAGATTTATTAAGAGATGAAGAACAATGCCCATTTGAGAAATACCCCTCTGTAAAGGTAAGGGAATGAGCATCTGCAGGAGAAATGGGGAATTAGAGGTGAAGGCCCCATCAAATAAAGGGAAATTGCCAACTCATTTAAGGACAACAGTTTTCCATTGCCCAGCTCCAGGCAAGGTGAGGAACTGGTTTCTTGGGAGAAGGAGCTCACTGGCAGGCAATCAAGAGGAATGTTAAAGTCTTTTGCCTTCTCCCAAAAGCTAAGTAAAAACTAAGGTTTTGATAAAACCATTTAAAATAACTTCCAATTATTTTCTCCTCCTGGGAAAATACTGTTAGTGAGCACTTTACAATAAATCCATTGCATTTCTGGAAAAAGCCCCATGTTTCAGGATACAAAAATGACACTCTCGCTTAAGATTAAAGAACCACAGTCTATGCAAAAAGCTGCCTCTTAGCTGGAATCTGAATGACAAGCAGTGGCCCAAGATGGACTTTTGTGCTGAAATATAAACTATTAACTCTTTTTCCCTGAAAGGGTTAAAAAACCAAACAATCATTCCCAGCACCAGAACTAGAGATGTTCCAGCCCCATTAGGTGCAGCACATCACTGCATTTCTTAATTAAAAACAAACAAATTCCACTAAAATACAAAAAAGTGCTCAAGAATGTTAAGGGAAGAAAAATTTAAAGCATATTACACTGAATTTCTCAGGTATGTGAGACCTCCCAAGCCCTCCACACATCTGCTTAATGCTGTCCTCATGACATGCCTTAAAGAGGTTTTTTTCTAGAGACAAAACATCAACTTTTACTCCTGGTTTATCCTCAGATTTTTAATTTAGAAGCATAGGCAAGAAAAATGCCATCTGTTTGTACAAATCCTGCAGCCCTCTCTGCAGCCTCGTCTAGTGTGTTCCCAGCTAATTCATGACAAAAGCTGACAGGCTCCTGCTTTTGTGAAAAATGTTAAAGAATCTCTTCATGAAGGGAATTCATTTAATCCCATGGAAAGCAAAGATCACAGGCCTGTGAAAGCCTGGGGGAAGGGAAGGGGACCAGGCAAAGATTTTGTTGCCACTCTCAGAGGACAAAACCAGGGAACAGCAAACTCTATCAGGGCTTCTGCCTCGTGAGGCTCAATAGCTTCCAGCAAAAAGGGCATTTTGTGTTTTTGGAGCTGTATTCTGGATTTTCCTGGTGTGAACCAGCCTTGTGAGGCTCAGCTCTGTCCCTGAGTGCCTGAAGCCTCGACTCACCCCCATCCATGCTGGATTCCCCCACTACACAGGGCTCTACCGTGAGCGGAAGTCTATTTCTTCAGCTACATCAAGGGGAATTTTAAAGTGGAGATATATTCCCACTCCAGTGGAACCGGTTCTGCTTCTTTCTCCTTCATTGTCACAAAATTCTTTACATCTCAAACACACCAACTTCAGCTCCTCTGAGCCACAGATTTTTTATGACTGATCTTTTCTCTGGTTTTACCACCTGCTACTAAAGGGTTCTTTCCTCTCTTGTTGAGTCTCCCCAGGTTGTGTTTTTCTCTCTGTCTTTTGGCTCCAAATCTGTAATTGAGGCAGTGGGAAACATTTTTACACAAAGTCCATGTAAGGTCATACACAAATAATGGGTAGAAATATGATCGTCAGAAAACTTATTTTGAAAACAAGTGGAAGGTGTTCCTGTCCATGGCAGCCCAGTGGGCTTTCAGGTCCCTCCAACCCAAACTAGTCTGTATTTGATGACTAAAAGCTGCAGAGAAAACAGATCTAATTCAACCAACTCAAATTTCAGTTGCTTTATAAACATCACCCATGGCAACTGCTTTGAAATGTGTCCCTTCAAACTGGAATGAACCAGATTTGATAAAAATAAAAATCTCAATAGAAAAATAACAACTTATAGAGGTCTCTCTACTTCAAGCATTAACAAAAAGGAATATTAAGTCTTTGAAATTCTGTGTTACAGGCTGAGATGGCATGTTAAATATTTGCAATGAACGTGAAATTAGACAATCATCTGCTGGCTTTATTCACAGCCTGGCTCTAGGTATTTTTTATTTCAAAGGTGAAGAAAGCCAACTTTCTAACAAAATAATGACAGGGGTTTAATTAGGCAGCATTCAAGAAAAATGCAGGGCAGGAAAACAGCTTTTCTCTTCAAATTACTGGGTTTTATATATATTACATTTTTGTTTAGAAACAATACCACAGTGCATGCAGTGTTACATGGGAGCTGTCATTACGTCACAGTCTCCGAAGATGGGACTTTGCAGTACCTAGGACTCACTTTGCTGCTCAGGTGACACAGCAGGTTTTGCAAGATTGGCAGGAAAACCCTGTCAAGGCTTTTTTCCCTTTGTGGTGGTATGTTACCCTTTTCCAAAGGGGAGCTTTGGCAGACAGAACGGCAGCATGTTTCTGCTGCAGGGATGCAGCATTAGAGAATTTGTGTGTTTTAACATGGGAGAAAGCAAAAACTCATGGTTTAAGTGGAGAGATTTGGAAAACAGGAGTCCCTGTGGCCTTAGAGCAGGGACAGAGCATCCTGGCAGCACTGGCCTCATTGGGAACAGAGCTCTGGCAGGACCTGGGCCTCTGAGCTGGGGAGAGAAGATTTCCTCACTAAGCATGATCCTGTGGCTGCCACAGCCCCCTGAGGAGTCATTTCTCTTTGGCTGGAGAATACAAGGTCCGGACAGGATGTTTCTACGTTAGCAGCATTTTCTCTCTCTCACACATGAGAATTTCTCTCACTCCTCATTGCATTGTTACTAATTTTAGCTCCTTTTTGGGTACAAGCACCTTGTTGTGGCAGCTCCTCTCTCTGTCCCACCTGCCTTCAGCTCTTCTAGAGCAAACACACGAGCTTCCAACTTATTCAACTTCCAGGAGATGATGATCCCCATGGGTCCCACTCAACTCAGGATATTCTAAGATTTACTCTCCTTAATTTCCAAACATCTTCAAATGCTCCATTTAAGCCAATAAACTTCAGCAGTGATAAATACCCAACTTTGATAGTGTGGTACCTTCCTTACCTTCTTCAGCCACCACTGTGAGGGTCACCACGTTGCCTGCATCCTTGATGAGCTGCACAATGCTGTCATGGGAGAGCTCCACAATGGACTGGCTGTTTACTGCTGAGATTCTATCACCCACCTTCAGCTTTCCACACTGGTCAGCTGGGCTTCCCTCGATAACTCGCCCGATCTTGTGAGGAATCACTAAGAAACATGAACAGGCACAGCAACACTATAAGTATTCACAGAATTATGGAATATCTTGAGCAGGAAGGGATCCACAAGGATGAAAATTCAAATCCTGGCCCTGCACAGGGCAGCCTCAAGAACCCTACCATGTGCACATCAGGTAAGCGTCACATAAACCCAGAATTGCCAGTCACAGAATCACAAAATATGCTGAATTAGAGGGACCCACGAGGATCATCAACTCCTGGCACTGCAGAGGACATCCCAAAAGCCAAACAAATCCCACCTTGTGCCTGAAGAGTGTTGTCCAAACACTGCTTTAGCTCTGGCAGCCTTGGGCCTGTGACTACTTCCTTGAGGAACCTGTTCAGCGCCCCACCAACCTCTGGGTGAAGAGGCTTTTCCTAATATTCAACCTAACTCTCCTCTGGCACAGCTCCAGCTGTTCTCTTGGTCCTGTCTCTGGTCACCACAGAACAGAGATCAGTGTTCATCTCTCCTCTCCTGCTCCAAAGGGTGAAACTGCTTGTACAGGTCAATCTTGCAAATAAAGAGGAATGCTTCATTGTGAATGAATGGAGATGCCAACCACACAGCATGGCCTTGTCACATACAGGGTGTTGTGCCTGAAGGAAAACATGGGGAGGAAATGGATCACGTCTGCAAAGGGATGAGTGAGAATGTGTGGCCCTGGAGTGCACCAAAACAGTTGGTTTTACCATATATAATGTAGTTTTCCATTTAATGCATCGACCCTGACAGTGTGGGCTCAGAGAGAGTTATGGCCATCCACTGTAACACAGAGATTCAGATGCATGGGCAAACTCTTCCTACTTGCAAACAAAAATTAACCCTTAAACACACTTTAAAAATATATCAAACTTCTCCTGCTGGGGACTGATTCAGTCAGGTGAGGACCTGAGCAGGGAGCCTGTGCAAGGCCAGCAGGGTGCTACATCAGCTTTGAACAGACCTGACTGCTTTTCCTGGTCTCTGAGATGAATATGCACTTGTAATAATGGTCTCAAATTTCATCCAGCTCTCCTGGCTCAGTTCCCTCAGTTCACCCCAGAGTGACACCGTGCCCTGCACAGACTCCTCCAGAAACCAAAGCTATGTGGCCAGAACGGACAGACTGGAGAACAGAAGGAATGTTCTGAGAAGTAGAAGGAAAAAAGACCGATTTCAGTTCTTTTCCCAGAGACGAGCACAGAGGCAGAACTGGAGACAACAATGCCTGAGCCGCGTCTGTATCTCACAACTGCAATACCAGACCAGACTACTTTTTAATTTTGATGATCTTTCTAGACAAACACACTCAAAGACAGTAACAAGTTCATTGTTTTCCACCAAATACTGTACACTCTACTTCCTCAGATCCTCAAAATAAGAATTTATGCCTGATTAGGTAATATAAAGCCAAGGTTGAAACTATGCTTCCATTAAAATGCCAATGAATTAATGCAACATCACTACGGCCTGCCAAATACCTACATCCCAAATACTTGCCCTGGGACAAGTGCACCCTCTTGGGTATGTGTTGTGTGACATATAAATTCCCTTTTCCCCATTTATGTCACAGTTGTGTGAACAAGAGCATAAATATGAAGAAAGACAGACCAACACTCAACTGGCTGGGCTGTGCCAGTGTGAGTGAAAGCTGACTATGAGGGAAATACCAGCACTGCAGAGGATAAGATATCTGTGGAGAAGCCGCAGCAAGGTCAGGCAGAGGCAGAGCCATCAGGACATCGCACTTACCCCCAGGAGGAGGTTTGTTCTTGGAGGTGAGGATGACGAAGCCAAATCCTTCGTTCTCCTTCCGCTGCAGACGGATGTCATAGACCTCTGGGCATGGTTGGTTAGCAAAGTCGACACGGTTCAGCCGAGGAGAACCGTTCTGTGTCAGGACAGGCTGCGGCTCCTCCCCCTCTGCCTGCTTTTCCCCTTTCAGGGAATAGACAAACAACAAATAAGGAACAAATCACACAAAGCAACTTCAGCACAACCATGAAGCTCAGTTGTCAGTACCAGCATGAGACAGCAACAGCAGTTGCTAATCAGAGCAGGGGGCCCTTGTCAGCTGTAAATCCCACCCCAGCTTTGTCATTCATGGAGTCACAGACTAATCTTCTTTAAAGTGTTGATCTGGACACTGATCCAAAACTGCAGCATCTCAAGATCTTGCTCTGAAACAGCTCCAGTTTGAATATAGTTAATCTTCCTACACACTAATGCCAAAAGACTTGAGAATACAGCATATAGAAGGTGCCCCTGGCCATGGCAGGGAGTGGGACAAAATGAGCTTTAAGGTCCCTGCCAACCCAAGCCAACCCAAACCATTCTGGGATGTTGAGAAAACAGACTGCATTATTATGCAATTTCTATAGCACTAATGGCTGTTCTAACTACTACTTGCAAAAAGGTTTGAAGAAACCACCCCTGCATCATAATTTTCAGAGCCTTACCTGTGTGAGCAGTGCAAGCTAGCGAGCAACACAGCCCACGCCTATTAAATTCTGCTTTTCTCCATTTAAGAGCCCTCCTCAATCTCAGGCTGCTCAGCCCCAGTGCAGTAATTAAGTTCCAGAGCAACTTCAGTGGATTTGATTACAAGCCCTAAGTCCTCTTTCTAGGCAAGCAGACACCTACCACTGAAGAAGATCTTCCTCCGGACAGTGAGCAGCACCTGCCCGTTTCGTGCAGCACTGGTCATTAAATCCAGAACCTGCTTGTGTGACTTCCCTTTCACAGGGACTCCATCAATGCACATCAGCTCATCCGCCGCACGCAGCCTCCCGTCCTTTTCCGCTGCTCCCAATGGGATTATGGCTCCGATATAAATCTGTGAGCAGAGTCCAGGGGTTTGAAAGGGAACGTGAGTTCATCAGAACACACAGTGGTTGGAATCCAGGTGAATCTGCACAGAAGAGATCTTTTGGGGAAGACTCTTTTAAAGATTACTTCACTGTCCAGCTCTAGCAGAAATGCAGCCAACAGGCATACTCTGCGCACACTGATCTAGTGGAGACAATCTGGACTCTCAATGCATTCACTAAATTCTTAAAAAATCTTTAATCCATATTTTTGTCAGTTCTTCTCTCTTGAGCATATTTGCCAGTTTATTAGAAAGTAAAGTTTTTGAAATTTAGCACATACCATGTACTTATTATAGATATGATTTCCTAGACATTTATGACACAAAAGCCTCTGACATTCATTCTACTTTTTTTTCTTTTTTTTTTTACCAAGGCTGAGGAGGAATGACTGGGGAAGAAATAAAAGCTTTTGAACAAACTCAAGTTTATTTCTGAAAAGTTGCTTATAGACAGTTCCACATTTCAAGTTGCTTCAGTTCTCAGCTTTTGGTAATTAGATAATGAATTCAAACACCAACAGTTCTGCCTACCCCCCTCTCTAAAAGTGCTACTAAATATAATACAGAGAAGAACACCACATTCAATTTCATACGCTACAATCATTCTCTGGGTTTGCTCTTTACTTTAAATGCAGGTTAGTGAGGGAGGAATTAAAAAAGAAAAGGCTAGCACTGGATCACAGCTGGGAATGAAAAAACTGAATTCCTTCACTGTAATCAGAAAACAATCTATGCAGATCCATTCCAAAAGCTTTTTCTCTCCACTTAAACAGCTTAAAGAAAGGTCCCTGATATATAGTACAAGTCTTAGAGCTTCTTCCCAAAGAGAAATGTATGCATGTTTGGAAATACAGGGGAGTCTCCTAAAACCTGCCCTTGGAGAACAGACCATCCAGGGGTGTCTGCTTCTGGCATTTGCCCAGCTGCCTCCAACATAACGCTTGCTTAAAAATCCGGCAGGAGAAGCAGGGAATAAAAGGGGTGTGTCACCATCTCAAACCTTGTTTCACTGGGCTGCAAGGAAAGACCAGCCTAATGAAATTTTGACAGAAGGAGCAACCCCTTCCTTCCACTCAGCTGCTTCCCAGGATGCGCTGCTGTGCACAGTTCACCAATGACTGATTGGGATCAGGTGACAATGGGCAAAGGCCAGGGGCCCTTCCGAGGGCTCCGAGACACAGCAACAGCTGTAGAAACAGCATCAGTGTCCTCGGCCCGACAGAAAATTGCGGCCAAAGACGGGCTCAGTAGCGGGAAGGGCGCAAAACCTTGGACACTGGTGTCCACGAAGAGCGGAAAAAGTAAAGATAACAGGGACTAATTCCTGACCTCTGAAAGGCAGGTTCGAACCAATCAATTTTGCCATCACTGAGCTGCCTGGATAGGATGATGGGAGATGAGGATGACAGAGTAGGATCATTCCAACAGCAATACTATGAGATAACTGTGAGCAGTTTCACTTACAGGCTGATCTGGTCCGTCCCCACCAAGCACCCGGAAACCAAAGCCTGACTCTTGTTTTCTCAGGAAAACATCTAAATCTCTTGTGTTTGGAGCTAAGAAAAAAAACAGTATTTCAAAACATGTAAGGAGCTATCTTGGATTATTGAGGGATTCTTGAAGGATTATGCTTTGGCGGTACACTCTGAGTCTTCTAGTGACAAAACACAGCAACCAGAAATACAGTGATATTCTCTTTTTAAAATGGTATCATTAATTTTCAAAGCAGAAATCTCAACCACATCTGTGTAGCAGACCAGGATAAAAGCCACTCTGTAACACAACTCAGTTTACTTCAGAACGATCCTTTTCATTATTTCTGCAATTAACTGTTTTCCTGAAAATACAGTTGAAACATACTTTATCTTTTTTGTTTTTCTGATTGCTGTTTGAATTATGCATTACTTGAAATGTTTTATCCACAGCAGGTTAACAAACTTAGCAAAAAAGTCTCAGTAGTTTTACTGCACATGCAACAAAAGAAAAGATTCCTTCATAATTGAGTATTTTCAAGTTGAAGATGATGCACTTACGTTTGTCCTCATAAATTGTCTTAGACTTCAGGTAGACTTCAGACGGGTCCAGTTTAGGAGAGCCTGGTCGCACAGCAGAGGGTGGGAAGGGCATCGGCTGTGGAATGGTATCGCTGAGAGCTTCCAAACTCCCGGAACTGTCCTGCTTGTCCTTCTGAAACAGCCCACAGATGCAAAATCCACATGAAATAAAGGCATGACTACACTTGTGGGTGCAAAGACAATGAACACCATGCAGAAGAAATAGACAGGAAGAAAGGAAGAAAATTACACCTTTTCCAGTGGATATGTCTGACCAGAGTACTAAAGTCTTCCTCACTGGCACATGAGTTTCTACTGGAGACTAGGCTTGGGAAGAATTTGAAGTGAATGATGCTCAGAGCGAAGTGAAGACGGGCAGATGCTGGTAGTTACCAACACAGGGGACGAAGTGGGGCATAAAGGACCGATCGTGTTTGGAGAAGACACCGAATCCTTGTCAGGCGCCTGCCTGGCTCTGGGCCACAATCCAGCACGACAGGCACATGGTGTTCCACAGGCACTGCCTCCTGTCCTTTGCCAAACTCCTCCCCACAAGCACCAGGGGTGCTCCCAGTGTGAGCTGTCTGCTGGAGCAATATACATACGGGGCAGGAGGTCACACCTGGGTAGTGTAGGTAGTAACAACTCACTTTTGTTGCCTTTTCATAATCTGACAGCTGCAACACTCCTGCTCATGAGACAAGGACCCCAAACATCCTTGTGGTCCCTCATCTAAATCCCCAGTCAATTATGCAACAAAATAAATATTTCTTCTGGGCTGAAACCCAGCCTGGAAAACTGGCACGTGGCAGTGCATGCTAAACCACAGCAGGAGCAGAACAGACATAGATCTGCCCTTTCAACCAAGAGCAGAAGAAACTGCCCAGAGCCATTCAGCAGTTTGACACTTCTTGTATGTTTATAAACACAAGAACTTGCCCTTTTTAAGTGAATTATTTTGCCACACTGCTTAATGCCACTGAGCATCGAGCACTCTGTGGGCTTTTGCTGCTGTATGTGTGCTGGAATAGAATGCCAGTCCCCAAGTCCAAACTATTTTTAGCACATTGCCATGGGATCCATGCTGACAGGACCAGGGCCCTCCAACTGCAGGGATTTCTGCTCTGATTTATTCAGTACAGGCAGGTGGATGCTTGCAAGGAACTGAATCTGAAGATCTTATTGAGCACAGTCATCTTTGAGCATGGTGAACACGTGTGCTTGTTCATTCTACTGCTGGGATACAACTAAGGTTGCACTCAAATTGCAGGATAAAGATAGAAAGAGAAGTTACAGCTATGTTCTGGTAATGGGGTTTTCATAAATTGCCCTGATTTGTTCTGTACAAGAAGCATTTTAAAAGAAGCATCTGTGTTCAATCAGTCCAATTTACAACAGAAACCTTCATAATAAACATAAGCATTAATACAAGCATTATTAAATCAGAGGTTCTATTAAGACCAAGGATTCTTTGCTGAGCTAATATTTATTAAAGATGCCCCGACAAATCAAACTTCCAAGAGCAATGAGTATGGAGCTAGGAATGTACAGCTCCATAGAGACTTGCTGAAAATATGGATCCAAAGATAAGCATTTCCAGAAGGGAGCACTAACCAGTCCATTAATTCTATGCGAGGACTGAAAAGAATCAAAGGATTATAAACTTCCTTTAGGAATGAAAAAAATAGATGCTGTAGTTTGTTTCCCTTTTAATGAGTACTGTAACACCAGGTACTTAGACGAAGAATTTATGCCTACCAAGCAGATGGGGTTTTGCTAAACCATCTTGCAGGTTATCACAGGGACTAAAATCCAGAGGAAATGAGATTACAAAGCAGGTCAGAAACGAGTTAAATACAATCACCAATACTCACTCCTTTGGCAGCTTTAGTAGGGGAGGGTGGACCTGAAGAAAATAGAAAGTAACTTTAATAGCAGGTTACAAAAAGTTTCAACACTTCAGCAACATAATCAGATGCCCCTGGGGTGAAAATAAGAGTGACTAATTCACTGTGCTTTTAAATGGCAAAGTGACCAAAACCATCGCTTTAGAGAAGTCTCAATTAGAACTGAAAGCTGAACAGCAATGAAAAATATATATTTCTCTTTCTGCTAGAACCTGGTCAACCAAGTCACCCCTCAGTTCACGGGATAAGTAGACTTATTAATTTGTCTGAAGGACAAATTCATTTGCCACAGACAAATCTAATTATTCCCCAGCTGATTAAGGAATAGTAGTATTTATACAGAAAAAGATCCAGAGATCTTTGCAAATGCCAGTGGCTGAAGTCGGGGTTATAATAAAGCCTGAAGGGACACTGAGAAGCCATGAGCTGCCTCATAATCCATTCAGATTCAGCTTCCTCTGAAAGACAACATACACTAACTACTACAGTTTTTGGGGAGAAGATGCATTCTGGTGTGTGACTGACAATCAAGGAAGAAGTTTGAATATGCAAAGAAAAAAAAACAATTTTTTCTGCTATTCCCAGTGATCAGCCCCACCTCTTTGCTAATGCTTCTTCCCATCTCCTGCAATCCCCTGCTCATTACAGTCATGGTTGAATATATTTGGAGAACCTAACAAAACTCAGTCCATCATATGCTTTGCAATATACTGGAGACCACATGTTTGCTTTAGCACTCCCCAGAGACTTGGAAGAGACAGTGCATAAACATAACTGTTGAAGAAAAAAAACCCAAAGAAAAACCTAACTAAAACTTCGAACAAAACCCCAGCAACACGTTCTCACCCTAAATAGTCAAGGGTATAAATCAAACTTAGAACATAATGGCTCAGAGATATAATGAACTGCTGCTTATCTGTCAAGACTGGACACTAAAATAGGACTTTTAAAAGCTTATAACCAATATGACAATGGCACTTTTATATGTACCTCCTCTTAAGATAAGCAGGGGCACTTCTGCTCCTACCGGAAACTGCTTGAGCACCTCCACCACCTGCAAGTGGGTCAAGCTCTGCACATTCTGATGGCAAATCTCCTTGATGACATCCCCTTTCTGTAGGCCTTGGCACCACTGGCTGTCCAAAATCATCTTCACCTTCTGGCCTGTGGGACTGTCTGCAATGGCAAACCCAAAGCCTTTAGGCCCTTTGACCAGAGGGATGGTGACCAGCTCCGGCTGAGAGCCTCCTGAGGAGGCAAAGGAGACCCTTTGCTCTGCTGAATCCACAGAAGGGCCGTTCAGGCGACCGTTGACCAACACTTTCCCATTCTGGTCCAACACAACTGTTGCTGCTACTAAATCTTGGCTGGACATGGAAGCATCTCCTTTGGACACCGGCGGACCATTAATGACAGGCGTGGCTGTCACGATATCCACCACGGGGTCTTCATTGTCATCAGGAAGAGGGTACCCACGACACAAAGTCATGTTCACATACTGATTGATGGGAATGAGCTGAAACATCTGGACAACATCTGCATGGGTATGGCCAAGGACACAGCTTCCATTTATGTCCACAATGACATCGCCTGTTGCAAAAGAAATTTTGACGGTGTCAAAAACAGAAGCGAAACCTTCAACAAAAATCACACTGCTGTATTCAAATTAATAACTAATGTCTGGGATATTACCTCATGGCTAATATTGCCAAAAAGCATAAAGGATTTCCTCTTTGCATTTATTCTATTTCATCTCAGGACACAGTGCACTAAATATATAAAGTTTAATCTGCAGCAGATTTAAAAAATGATACTGTACAGCCACAGGAGATGAAGCAGAGCACGCACACTACAGCAAGCAGATGTCTTCTACTTTAATTCATATTGCAGAGCATCCTAAACCCAATGCAGAATAAATCGGATTTTTTTGGCCCCGTGTTTATTTTAGGACTAGCTGAACATAAGCTAGGATTGCGCACACACACAAGCTCCATAGTCTTACACTGCTGCCACACGTGGCTAAGAATACATTTTCAAAGTGAACTTATGTGGGCTTCAGATCCCAAAACCTTGTTTAGTGTTTTCATAATTTTGACATGAAACTTTGCATGTGAGGTACAATATGTCCTGCAAACTGTCCTATCCCTTTAATGCTCAGGCACCAGAAAAACGGGATCTCACTTATTCCATGAACTACAATCAGAATAGCTACACATCTTTTCATTCCAACAGTTCTGCAGGATTGTTTACATTTTTGCAGAGGTGAAAAATGAACCACATACAAACAAGTTCAAACAATACATCAGCAACAAAACAGGAAAATGTTCCATTTTGTAAGTAAATAGTATTTATCATTCAAAGTATGAATTCTTTTACTCATTCGCTCAAGAGTAAGTGCTTATGTTATACGTAAAGAAGCATGTTGCCTTTTCTCATATGCAAACCAGAGATTATGGTAAGGTTACAGGTAACCTAATTACACATGTAATAACCATGAAAAAATGCACAAGTCTTCATGGGTCGCTCATCCCTCTTCTCTCCTCACTTGTCCAGCTCACACAACTTTACTTCCTCACTGCTGCTGTGGGCTTTTTGCAGTTTTAATAATCGATGTCATGGTTTTTGGCAGCAACAAGGCAAAATAGACCAGGATTCAAACACATTATTTTTACTTCACTTACAGAAAGAGAAACTATTCTATAAATAAACATGAAGACAAGTGTCTTTGCTAAAGCAGAAATATTGAAATCTTCAGAAGTGCCCTTAAAATCAATTTCTATCTAGAATGCTGCTTCTTTTCCTTTTCAGCCACTGCTTTGCAGAGATCTTTCACATATATGAAAATATTTAATTTAGTGAGGATGTGGATGGAGTCTTCCAACCTCCTGCGCCTCATGCTAGGTTCTCCAAAGTACCCCAGAAAATGGAAGTTTACAGAAATAATACTTAACCTGGAGCAATTCTTCCATCTTGCGCAGCGGGTCCATCTTTTAACACATTCTTCACCTGGAGAAACTCGTCAGGCCTGTCCCCTCCAATGATTGTGAAGCCAAATCCCATGGTACTTTTTTTCAGGGATGTCCTTATGAGTGCTCCAGTAAGCTGGGATGGATCTCGAGTGAAGACAGACCTCTCCGGTCCTTTGGAATTATGGAACAGAGAGACAGGAGGGCAGGAAACTGGGTTATTTCCGGTAAGTTTTTTGTTTATTCTTAAGGTGTCACAAAGGTTAATGATTTGTTTATTGTTGGTCAGCTTCTGAAGCAGGTTTTAAAAGATAAACAGATAGGAAAGTGCTACACTCATTTTCCAGCTGAATTCAGTGAATGGAAAAGAGTTTTTCTGAACAGATTACAACAGAGCTGTATGCAAACCTCCCACTTCGAATTCCCAATTTTTATCCTTGAATACCAAGCTTAAAGTAGATCAAAAGCATAAAAACTCCAGGTGTGGCTTTACCTGCACTTCCAGATGGCTCTTCTAACCCTCCATATATTCCAAAGCTGTTTATGACAACCAGCTTCAGAACAACCAAAATTATTTAAAAGCAGTCTTAGTGCATCGGTTCAATTTTAACATGAAAAAATCCTTCCAAAAACCCAAAAGATCTTGGAGGGTAACACTGTAATGGCTAGCAAAAAGACAAGGCTGATGCCTTCATGAATCCCAGAATTGGATTTTTATAAAGCATACTTGCAGATAAAGATATATGTGACAAAGAACACAATATTCAGGGATACCTGATTTGGAAGGGCCAGCATCAGTCTGTCCTAGCTGTTTTTTCCTTTTGGCTTCCAATACTGGATTTTCAAACTGAGTTTTCTGGTTAATATGACTGCAGGCATACAAAAGGTAGGTCAGAATTTCAACAGAAAACATTCTGACTACTTCCCAAAAAAACCACAAAAAACCACATCTACAAACACTACTTTTTCTTATGTCAGATGAATGCTCTGGAGAAATGAACAAAAAACCTCTCATAACCAATACTGAAAATATGCTCATTCTTTCAGCAGCTTACTTACTTTGAGGCAAATAAAATTTTACTTCCTTTAATCACCAGGCAGAGCTGTAATAGTTTAGATCTGAGCGAACCTGCTTTTTCTCTTGACCCATCTACCTATACTGTTTACAAACCCAGGCATCACCTTTTCCCTAGTAGATGATAGAGAAGTACGGCATAGGAGGGGAAAACCAACAAATTTGAGCATAATTCAAATACCTTGGCTTCGCTAAGTGAAAAATGTTTGGTTGTTCTCTGAAGCTACATTTTCAACTCTTACCATTTTTCTTCTCCATGGTTAAGGAGAGATTTAATTTCCTCCGGCCTGAAGGAGATACAAAAGATCTCCTGCAGCAGTTTAGTGGTTATTGACTTGGCTCTTTGAAGACAGCAATGATCTACAAGTTATTTTTACTCTTTTAAAGTTATCAGGTGCTGATCTCAAGTCAAGTGACTCTGTTTTTGTTAAGCTAAGAAAAATGACATCAGCTCATTTCCATCTATAAATTATTTTGGTTGCAACTTGCTTTCCTTCCCCAAATGAAAAACAGTCCTTAAGTCTTTAAGGTCACACTGTGGATTTTCCCACATGCCAGTGCTACCAGAAGTTTGTGCCATGAGTTTGCGACCCCAGAACTGTTTTTCCTGGATACATTTAATAGTTTCACAGAATCACAGAATGTTTTGGACTTGAAGGAACCTTAAAGCTAATCCAGTTCCACCCCCTGCCACGAGCATGGATACTAGACCAGGTTGCTCCTAGCCCTGTCCAACCTGGCCTTTCACTGCATTACAATCTCTGCTTACTGGGGATAAAGGACTTCAGAATTGCATGCTCAATTTTTATGTATGCCAAATCAATAATTAGCACTTACTCAACATAATATGTCCCATATTGAGGGTCTTCTATTTTCTCCCATCCATAAGGAAGTTCTGCAATCAGAAAGACCGAATTCTCCATTACAGGGGAAAACTAACCACAAATATCGGAGTTTTTATTGAAGAACACCTAGGCTCTTGAAAATATGAGGAAAATAGGGGTCCCATTTTCTTCCCTGATGAAAGGTAAAAGCCTGTTTCAAGGAATCTGAAGCCCTGTAACTCTTACTCTTTCTTGCACTTTCTTGCCTTGTATTCAATGAAATCACACAACTTCAAACATATAATAAACTTAAAAGACCTGTTTGTACTGAAAATTACACACAAAAACCTCCTTTTTATGGCAGATTCAGCATCTGGTAAGAGGGTGCCAGCAGCTCATGACTGACTGAAGGTAATAAGCAGTTACCACAGAGGTCAGCTTATCAAGTTTATTGTTATAGTTATCTTGACCATGGAAATTTAAATATTAGAATAATGAATATAGTCAGACAGACATTTTAAGGATAAATTTGCCCTGCAATCTTGTTTGAGGCTGCCCTAAGTTTGACAATAACAGGAATTTCCCTAGCATATGACAGCATGTTACCAATTACTAATACCAGCATTGCTCCACAGGGTCTGACTAAAGACCCAATGGGTCTATTAATTTAAGTATTGTTCATTTGGATATCCTGCATCCCTGTTTAAAGAGCTGCATGTATGTTTAATAAGCAGCAGTATGCAGCCATTGCTCCAGCTGGCTTCATTATGGACACATGGCTGTTAGGCTGGGCAATTTCGGAGGATGACAGGTCATTCTGAGCCTGCTTCAGCTTTTGGAACATGTCAGGCATTTGCTGACGACAGAGCTACCTGATACTCTTTTCTAGCAGACTAAATTGCCCACCTGTGTAGGAAATGGTTGCAGAAATTGCCTGGAGGCTACTGACCTGGAAGTCTTGAAGGAATTTAAATCAGTCAGATTGTTCCCATAGTTTCTGCATTCAAATGCTAGGTCACATGCAATAATTACCATTAGCAATATGTATTTTGCCATATCTTCTTTGTTACTCCTATATTCTGTTACTTATGGACATTCTCCTTCTGCCATATTCCACCTATACAACAGTTTCCAGTGAGATCATTACTCACGTGCAGCTTTCTCCTTAAGAATGACACTTACTGGAACAAAACATCTCATATTCTGCTCAGGAATACAGATAAACCTTTTGTTTGGCCAGATTCTACTACTCCAGGGAAAATACACCACAGACTTTCTGAACATCTCACCTCCATCTTCACAATCTTCAGGAGCTTTGGCCTTCTTACAGAGTCGGGGATCAAGCCACGTGGTTGTCTTGGTGTTGTGACTGTGGAGCAGAACACATGCCAGTAAGAGAACTCCCTCACACTGACGAAACTTTCCTTTAAGTATTTATTATTGCAGGAAACTGTAGACTTTAGATAATACAACCTTTATTTGTGCCTCAGTCACATCATAAAATACTAAAAAGAAAAGGCACCAGCACACTGGAGACTCTCCAAGGCACACAGCAAGTGTTAGAGGCACAGATCCTCCCCCCAGCCCCCAAAAGCTCATACGGGAACAGCAGCTGTTTCTACCTGATATAAAAAAAAAAAAAAAAAGCTTTTAGCCTCCTCATATGCTAAACTCTCAGGAAGGTTTTTGTTTCATTTTTACCTTAGAACTCATAAATGAGGCAATTTTACATGCACACACATAAGCTACTTTCCGATCCTGGGCGTTCATCTGGGCTATCTGTATTTTGAAACATCCATTCCCAGCCAAAGAACACAAGCAGAGAAAAAAGCTAAACAAGGTCTCAAATTTCAAAGAAATTTGACAGAGAGAAGGTCTCTATGTCACTTAGCAATACTCAGCCAGCTTTCTATTTGTGAGATACAAAACTTAGAAGAAACAAACTGACTTTGCAGGTGGAACCATACGGTCTTCCTGAACAATGGCAATTGTACCGAGCGTGCAACACTGAGGACTATGAGTAAGGAATGTAACAGTAGGAAGATAGTAAATTTCATAAAGAAATAGAAATAGCAAGAGAAGAAGAGAGGTGAAAGAGCAAGCTTTCCAAACTGCAGCCACCAGCACTTCTCTCCTCCAAGGAGCGAGTTACTCACTCAATGAAGTAGATCATGCCAGTGTCCGTGTAGGCCATTTCCCAGTTCTTGGGTAGTGGTTCCAGGGTCTCATCCCTTGACAAATAATTTCTGAAGTCCATGTTGCTGCTTGTCTGGTTGTAGCTGGGAACAGGTTTCATCCAGTCAGGAGAATCTGAATGTTTTTCTTTGTTTTCTGCAGTTGTTCAGGGAAAGTGTTTGTCAGATGCCTATGTTGTTTCTCACAAAGGACCACCCTCTTAATCTGGCTACGAGTGGATGTCAAACACGTCCCTGTATGTAATGTGCATTTTTTCACTTTTTTTTTCAACTGTGAACTTTGAAAAACTGACATGAAAAGATTGAACTCTACTCTTCCCCTGCCAAACTGAATTAACCTTGTATTATGTGCCTGAGCCTACTCTGAAAAATCAACACTGGCAGAAATCCAAGTTGACTATGCTCTGTTGCCATTTCTACAGAGAGAACAGTGTTTGTAATGCATAAAACAATAAAAAAAACCCCAAAAATATTACTCAAAGAATCAGAAGGAAATCTAGAGAAGACCCAAACTGCCAGTAAAATAAACACCTTCCTACAAGCCACAACTAGAAAAAAGACCCCAAAAATTCCTGCAGGAGACTTTAAATAGAAGCCTCTACCCTTCAGAACCGAGGTTATGCTTGATACCCTCTGTGACATGATGATGTATGTGACCTTCGCCCAACCACCAGCCTGACCATTGGCCCCTCTGTGGTGTTGCCAGCCCTGAAGATGACAAGATTAGGTCTGGTCTGGTCAGTGTAACTCTGTCCTAAACAGTCACACAGAGGATGAGCTGCAAATGCATTGTGATAGTTCCTCTCCACCATCAATTCTCCCCCCTCCACATGAGTAACCATGACAGCAAAAGGAAAAGGGCATCTTGCCAATCCCTGAAAGGTCCTGCTGGACACCGCTCCAGCATCAACACTCTTGGCTTTGTTTCTCCCCACGAGCTCCCCTTTGGGTGGTTTCAGGTTGCGTGATAGTTCCCCTATGCAAAATCATCTGAAAATTTTACAGTACGAGCCAATGATGCCCCTTCAACCAATCCCTTCCTTAAAATCTCCTGTGTACAAATTCAGTGATTGCCTCAAAATTCAACGGTAATATTTGCAGGGTATGTATTCTACACTGTGAAGGACTCTGTTATTTCAATAGTGGATAAATTTTTCCTTCCTGCTTGTGTAACTGGCCCATATGCATGTTCTTGACCAAGCAGTGCATTTTATGATGCAACTGCACATCTGGCTGGGAGAACAGCTGTTCTTTTTAAAAGGTCATTTCAAAATCAAGTAGAAGCACCCGCCTGAATAGAAACTGCCTTCATATTTCACCAAAACTAAGGAAGCACGAATGTTTTTTGTATAGCCCTTATCCATTCATACAATACTCCAGGGAATTTCTCCCCTTGTCAACCAACCTATCCCTCCGCTGCCATTAACTGCTTCCTTTTCCTCCTCTTCCTCCTCTTCAGGGAGAGAACTTTCCATCCTTTGCATTTTGCTGACAGATGTGGTTCTTTTTCTCTGCGATTCAGTATCAAAATCATTGTCAAAAAGAACTTGATCCACTGGATCAGGCTGAAAGGGACTGGGCTCTGCTGGAGGCTTTGGAGTACCATAAAAATTACCTGAAAATGAGACAGAAATCAGGATCACTGAAGCACTGATACTGCTGAAGGCACTAGCAGTTGCTGTTACCAGTTTAGTGCCCACGCAGACGTATTTTGGTGAAATTTTAAAGCCTCAAAGAAGACATCAGCACTACCAAAACCCAATCAACAGTCAAAGCCTATTTATTCATACACTGACTTCCTGCTAATGCAGCACTAGTTGTCAGAAAACAAGAGGTTACCTGAAAACTTTTATCCTGCTACAAATTTTCTCAAGAAAAAGATGGATTTAGAGCAACAAAAATACTGAAGTCAAAAAGCAAATTAATTTTATGCAGAGGTATTTATTTTCATAAAACCAGTTAATGAGTAATTGATTTTTAACACTTGCAATTTTCTACTGACAATACACTTGCAAAACAAAGATGTTGATATGGCTTCATATCAACATCTTCATTTCAATATGCCAATATTTTTACTTCAGAAAAAGGAACACATTTTTTCTTCAATATTTTAATCTAAAGTACAAAGGAATCATCTGCTGTTTTCTGGAAAAGAATTTCAGCAATTGACCTCTCTCCTGACTGCTCATATGATTTTTATTAGGGAATTGAGCACAAAGCAAGGAAGCTTCCCAGAATTCCTGGTGGGGTAACTTTCAGTGCCTGGATATGGTTTTGACCATGTAAATACCTATACAAAGAAAACCCTTCTGCAAATATCAAGCAAAGGCAAGGCTCAGAGCAGGGACAGCCAGATAAAGTGCAGCTCAGGAATAAAGAAAAAAAACCTACTAGTTTAGCCTAAATTTGCTTAGGAGATTTCCACAGACTGGACAATATTAACAGATAGTATGGGATAAGGAAAACAAGAGGTACAGAGCCTTTCTCAGGATTGTCTACTTTTGACAACTTTTCTTTTTTCACCATCTCCATTACAATGTTTTTCCTCACCACATTTAACAAACCCAACTTTCCTACAGATTTGGTCAATCTGGTCTAGTGCTGTTCAACTTTTCATTGAAAAATGCTTTTGTTTCTGGCTGGGTCAGAATTTCTCTTGCCTTTTGTCTTTTTGATGCACACCTGAGAAAAGAACATGGTTCTGTTCTCTAAGGTGTACACAAAATTGACTAAATTCTTTTAAATTTGTACCAGGCACAGACAAACCCTTTCAGAATGCTTCCTAAAAATGCAACGGTGAAAATAATCTGGTGGGACTGAGAGTGGTTAAGAGGACAATCTGCAGATTATTAGAAAGCTTTTAAACAAGATTGCTCCTCCTCTTCACAGTAACCCAAAAACAGACTATGGTCTCTCTACTACTGTCATGACCATCAAGTGAGCAGGAAAAGAGGTACCACAAGGACCTACGCTTGGACTAAGATCCTGGACACAAGTACTGGGTCCTAATTCCCATTCCATTAAACATCACCGACATACCATCGTATGTTCCACTTTCTAGTAAGGCTCCACTTTCTTCCAACGCTTTAAACTGCTCAACAGGAATGAAATTATAGTCTACCCCAGGGACCTCCCCATCTCTGGGAGCCCTTGTAGTGCCTGCAAAGACAGAGAAAACACTCTTGTAAGACAGTTAAATGCTGCTTGTTACCAAATGCTGCCTGCTGTACAGTTCAGTAAAAACAATGTTTTTGCAAATCTTTATACAAAGATGATATCACTCCAGTAAGAGTTAAAACAACTGGTAAGCAAGTGAACAACAACGTATAAAAACTGAGCCAGTAAATTACATAGGAATGACATTTCTGGTATTGGGAGAGGAGGAGAGAAGCAGCTGGGTGAGGTGGCAATTAAGAGAGAATTCATTCTTATGGTCAGTAAACCAAAACCAACTTTGTGGCAGCTGACGACACTTGGGCCACGCAATCGCAGTTCTGGGATTCTGGGAACAGCTGTGTTATTTTTATTTTAACCCAGCTGTAAGGGTGCTGCATCTTTCCCTATTTCCACCAGCACCAACTCTCTAATTTGCAATGAGGTCATCATGACTAAGCACATTTGATTTTTGGGCCACCAAATCCATAACTCGGCGCAGAATTTATTTTTTAACCTACAATTCAGAGTGTAATTCAGCCACACGCCAACCCCTGGCTGTAGGTAAACTTTATCAGTAAATTGCTGTGTTAATGCAGAGGTTCTCAAAGTGTTTTGTCTATAAAAATAGGCCTCCCACAGTTCTAACAACTTAATTAAAGCTCTCCTGAAAGGACTTCACTGATTCATTACTATTCATTACTGTCTACAATCTAATAGCATTTTAAAAGCATGTATCATGAACAAGAGCTAGTAAATAAAAGCTAGTAATAGTGAAATGCAGTTTAAGAAAGCCACTAACTCTCAGGTGTGCTCAGAGAGAGGAGAGCAGAATTCCTGTAGATACAAAAACTTTACTTGACAAAGTTTTTAGTGCAATGAATATTTAAACAGTCAACGATGAGCCTTTTTAATCAGTCTTCTCAGGATGAGCAAACAGTCTGCCTGTACGTTCTGCCACTGTCACCCCTTTTACACCCAACCCCTCCTCCCACCCTCCTTTCAGCTGCCTTGCTCTGCCGAATGCACCTGACACTCAAGGTCTCAGTTTGCTCTTTGTGAAGAAGAAAACCCCAATACACTGACAAAATTCAGGATGTTTTGGCACTGCTTGATCATGCTAAGATTTCTTGTGGTGGCTGGGGTCATTCTAACAACTACTGACAAACTTGTGAAGAGCAACACACAGATATTACTAGAATAATCTGAACTTTGAATTCTCAAGTTTTTGCTGGTTTTCAGTCCATACTGGCTGCACCAATTCATGGCAACTTCAGATGTGAAGCTACTGTAGCAAAGCCAGAAGTCTCCGCTACAAGGTAAAACTCTAAATCAGATTAAGAGAGAAAGCATTTCAAGCTCACAAATTATGTGGGAGTTAGCAGGAACTGATGAAATGAGGCTGATCTTTACATACTTACAAGGGATGGTTCTCAAATAGAGATTGTCTCTGATCACTTGCTGGAGTTTGTGGTCTATCGAGCCCTTCTGGAACTGAAGGCTCAGGTAGTGGCGCAAGTCCTTGTTGATGACTTTTCCTTAGAAAGAAAAAAGAATAAATTAGAATAACTTGTAAAGCAGGATCTCACAATATGAACTGTGTTTCACTGCTGTAGAAGTTTCAGAAAAAGCACACAGTTGGAAGCGTTGCCTTCTTTTAATTACAACAACCTTGACGGAAAATACCATTTTGTGCTATCAAATCACAGAATCCCAGAATGGTTTGTGTCAGAAAGGAACCTTAAAGCTCATCTTGTTTCACCCCTTGCCATGGGCAGGGACACATTCCACAATCCCAGGTTGCTCCAAGCCCCAACCAACCTGGCCTTGAATGCTGCCAGAAATGGGGCAGCCACAGCTTTTCTGGGCACCCTGTGCCAGGGCCTCACCACCATCACAGGGAAGAACTTCTTCTGGCACAGTGGTTTTAAGCAGAGCTGACTAACAACCATTCCCCCTCAGCTCCCGAACAGGACAGTGACAATAGTCTGGAATTGTTTGAAAATCAATACAAAGTATTAAAATACAAAACCTATTACCAGAATTCAAAGTTTCTACAGACAAGAAACTATTTCACTGTATTTTTAAGTAGTTTCCATTCAATTTACACCTACTCACCAGTCACCTGAATTCAATATTTTGTCACATGGGAATTTGCATTCTTCAAATTATAAAAAGAAAATATTTCTTTCTTAAAAACATTGCATAATAGAAGGGAGTTGGGTTTTTTTACAATTACTCCTCTACAATACTTCTGTCAGGTATCATTAGTGAATCTGTCACATCACTGGAGAACCATGGCCCCTTCAGCACACAAATAACTGAGCTCTTGTATTACAGCCTCATCCTTCAGACAGGAGGGTACAAACCAATCTTTTGTACTCTGTCAGCCTCCCAGAAAACACAGTAAATAGGGTTCAGTGACCTTGGTAAATTTAGGTTACGCACTACAGCAGAACACTCAGGGCTTTAGGGAAAAAGCTCAACCTTTGTCTCCAAAGCTAGAGAAGGAGATGGGCAGCAGCAGATGGATGCTGGAGTAGCACAACAGCAGGGGAAAAGGCTGGAACAGACAACTGCTCTTGTAAAATTACATCACCAACAGGTTATGAAATGCCTAAACCTGCCCCAGAAGCATTTCTGACAGGAGCTTTTGAAGCCTGTGAGCTCAAAGTTGCTGAGGAGACCACCTCAAACAGATCACAGACCCCACAGCAGTCCTCATACAAGGCCCATTCACCTACATCTTCAACCAATTACTGTACTTATACATATACATCAAATTTGGAAAAAATCCCAAACCATCAAAACCTTCCCACCACTAACCAAGTCTTCCCAACCATGCGTCACTTCTGCAAAGCTGGTTGCATGCTTTGGTTGTGGCAAGTTTATACTTCCCCTTCCCTTTTAGCCAAGGTGAGTGCGTTCCACATCTTGTTCTCAACTCCCAAACATACCCTCAGCAACCACCACTCACCACCAGCAAACTGAATTTCAATCTGCGCCCTTTTCCCTCCAAACAAAACCATGCCATGATGGGTATTTCAAAGTGGAACCAAGATTACCTATCAGCCCTTCAAAGAGGTCAGTGATGTTCAGAGATTAAGCAAAACTCACACAAAATCACCTTAAACCCTCAGGCAAGGAGACAATAAGCCCAGCACACCCTCTGAACAAGCAGCACATTCTATGCTGAACACAAGTTCTGAGCTCCAAATGAAATCAACTTCTCATCTCCTTAAACACCATCATTTATTTTACAATTACTTCCAAACACACCAAAGGCATTTTGCAGTATTAGGCAACACCTCAGCATTGTCCTCATGGCTGTCCAGCAGTTACACAAGCAACAGCAATTCCCACTAATGCAGTTCTCCAACCAACCCCTTCCCAGGAATGCACAGCAACTCCACAATCCCCACCTCAATTCCCAATTTTACCAGCATGAACTGTTCCCCATAAAACTCTGGATTTGCTTCCTGCAGCATAATGAGCACAACACATCAAGGAATATGGAAACAAATGGAGTAATCTCCAGCAAGAAAAGTATTTTCCATTTGTTACTACAAATCACTTTACTCTTTGTAGACAAGATAGTTTCTCAACATTAAAAAAATGTTTTGCTGCTAAAATGGTCCATCCATCTCCTTGTCAAAGCCAGATATGCACTTCAGCAATCCCAGCATATTTCACTTAGGCAGATCAAAACACTTATATTTCACGGAGGCAGATGGATCTGTTCATCAGCTACTTTCAGAGTACTGCACATTGGAAAAACCAGACAAAATGTGAGAATCTGTTCTGGATGTAGAATTACAAACTTTATTTACTCAGTGATCTTTCCCTCTTCAAGTTTAAAATTTTAAAAGCTTATAAACCCTTTTCAATAAATATTAACTCAGTTTAAAGACAAACTAAAGGCAAGGCTGCTACTAAGGATACGCCAATATTGAGGGGTTAATCTTTATATGAAAAGTTTAGAGACTACACTATACTGTGAGACCAAGATGACTGAATTGAAGACTGACAGGATTGCTTGGGGAAAACAGGAGAAAGTCAAACAAAATAGTGGGCAGAAGAAAAGCTACAGAAATTCACCTAGAGGATGGTGTGCATTAGAAAGCAGAAAAATAAAGTAATCGTAAGGATGCTTTAGGCAACCTCTGGCAAAAGTCAGATTATCTTCCCACCAGGAGCTGAACATGCTTCTTTTACATGGTTTCACACAGGCTTTTAGGAAAACCTCATGTATCAGCCTCTTCAAACTGACCTGATAAATGTTGGGTCGGTGTGTTTGTTGTGCTGCTGAACCGCTTCTAAAGGATGACACCGGCAACACAGGGACCAGTCAAGAGGAATAATATACTTTATACCACTCAGGTTCTGCCAGATGAACAGGCACAAGCCTCTTGTTTTCAGTTTTAATTTCAATTAACCAAAAAGGACTGATCAAATGAGGATATGCACACTGGAGTTGGGGAAGGAGAATTAAGCGACTGCAGAAAAAAAAAAAAAGGCTCAAGTACCACTGCAGTAAACCACAGCATTATGAATTAGGGAGACAAATTAAGGGGACAAAGGGGGCTGGGGGTAGGATTGGCATCTGGGTACCAGTGCATGTAGCTAGGGCATGTCCTGCCTCTCATCCACCAAGAAACAGCCCCCACAGTTCGAGGACCGGGCAGGGAAGAGCTCTCCCGGCCCAGCCCACAGTGATCTGCCGCCACCTCCTGCTGATCCCCTTAATTCCACTCCCCATGTCTCCTCACTCCCCTCCCCAGGGGAGTTTGAACAGCACAGGGTGAAAATAGCAGATATTACACACTGACATGCAATTTTGTTTTCTCACTTAGAACATAGCAGAGGGGAAATGTAACCAGAGTATCATCACGTACATTCAGAATTCCACACTGTGAACAGAATCCCAGAGTATCCAACGGCTCCGGCTCCATTCAGCTGTATGATGTGTTACATAAGCTGTGGCTGCCATAGGCCACTGACTATGAAAATTCCAGTGAAACACGTTAGGAGCTATAAAGCAGCTCCATGTCTAACTAAACACTCACAGTCTAACTAAAACAGGAATTCTCAGGGCTCATGAAGTGGAAAACAGTTACTGTTTAATTAAACTGGGCTGTCAATACACCCACTGAGATTAAGTGATTTTTGATGTGACCAAGCAAAAGCCATTTAAAGAAACGTTCAGCTCCACAAATCAGGCATGCAGTGCTAGGAAACCCAAGCTAGAATTAGTGTGTAACACATTAGCTTTATTATATTCCCCAACAACTATTAACATATGATGATTTTGCATAAATTCCAGATCTGAACAGGTGCATTCACTGAGGACAATGAATGACTTCCAGCCACGCAAGAGAATCACTCTATTCATGAAATGTGGAGAGACTGGAAAGACCCAGTGTGACGTAGCTGTCAGTACCTACCACCTGCAAGTACTTCACTGTGACCTGGCAAATACACACCTATGCTCTCAGAACAAGGAGAAGGTGGAAGGTTCAAATTATTACAACTAATACAGAAAAGAGGCTAGATCCTTTTGAGAATGTCCAACTGAATCAGCAGGTGCTTCCTCATTTTGTGGGTTAGAAGCATATGCCTATGTAATGAGACGATCCTTAACGTCCCTTTCAACCTGAACCATTCTGGGATTCTGTGATCCAGCACTGCAAAACTTACAGTTTTGCCACCTACCCTGAGTTCATTTCCCTGCCTCCTCCAGCGTATCCGTGGGCAGGGTGGGGGGACACTCTCCTGCACCCACAGAGGGCAGCTCTGGTCTAAGCACAACCAGCAACAAACAGCTTTTTTTAAAACCACCTAAATGCACAAGCACTCAGCTCACATGACAGAACACATTTTGAGCAGGGAGAGCATCAGCAGAGCTGCAGGCAGATGCCTGCCCCTTCCCTTCCATCTGCTCCTGGGACATGGCCATGCCTCCGCAGGGCATCCCCAGCCAGCGCATGGCAGGGCGGGGTCATGCACCACTTCGGAACTAAGAAAAAAGTAGAAAATTGAGACCAGCTGCATTTGGAAACCCGTATGTAGGGCAGTTATACTACTCAGTTACACGGCTCTAGCATGGGTCTCTACTTTTCTTCTCTATATCTTGTTACATCTGTAGACATTCTCAGCCTATGCATGATTTCCACAGAAAGGCAGCATTTTAAGTTGGTTTTATGCCCTGCACTGGCAGTAAAAAAACTTGCACAGCCTAATGAATTGTCTACAACCTTAAGGATTTTTAAAATGAAAATTCTTTTGAGTAAAGTAGTTTCAACTTTCAGACTCCAGCTTCACACACACCAGTATCAGATATGATTACAGTAATACATTGCACACACACAAAAATCCATTAACTATGGGAATGCAGTCAGGAGAATTACCAGTGACCAGGGTTTACTCTAATGCCAAGTCTTTTAATACTCTATTATTAAATAGGAGAACAGCAAGGCTGAAAGGTCTGCGCAGCTGCTTCTGATAGAAGATCAGACACTGAAGGAGATACACTCAGAACTCAAGTAATTTAAAATAATGAATGGGTTTCAAATAAAATGCAAACATAACCATTTCCTTCAACTTAATAGTGGGGAAGAAAAATGCAAAAGAACTTTACACAAGGGAAGTTTGACCTTTTTTGTTATATATGAAGACTTCCCTTTCTTCCCTTTAATTTGATATTTTCTTGAGAAGTGAAAAAACACTGAACAGATTAACAATGTTTTGCCTATTTATAAAGATTTGCTGTATTTCCAAAAATGGGGTAAACTGGCCCATGATTTCCATTTCAAGTCAGATGCATTGACAGCGATGGTAAAGAACAAGATTCCAGATAAACTGCACCCTGTGAGCCTCTGCCACTGTCAGGTTTGAGACAGAGAAAAGGATTTACAGAGATGCATGGAAAAATCACTGAGCCCAGCCTGGGAGTTTGAAACACCTCACAAAAACCAAATGTGATTTGCAAGATCTAATTATGACTCTCAAAGTGACAAAGGGACGTAAAGCACAAGACGAAACAGACTTTGGACACCACAACAGCAGATGAACCAAATACACTGACCAGAACAGAACACGGAATTGTTAAGGTTGGAAAAGAACTCTAAGGTCATCAAGTCCAACCATCAACCAGCACCCACTATGTTCACCACTAAACCATGTCCTCAAGTGCCACATCCATGTGTTTCTTAGAATGCTTTCAGGGATAGTTACTCCACCACTTCCCTGGACAGCCTGTTCCAAAGCATTATAAACAATGTCCCAAAGCCTGACATAAACCCTGGTCCCAGTGTAACCTGAGGCCATTTCCTGATCATGATCTACTCAAACCACCATGCAAGTGATGCAGCTGATACAGCAACACACCAATGGGTTCAAACATGTTAAAAGGATGTTACGACACTCTAAAAGGTCAAAACAACAATCAGAACTTGTAATACACAGACATGTTGAAAAAAAATTAAAAAACAAAATTGTTTTAACAATAGCACTTTATTAAAACTTCTTGATTATGCACTCAAGGCCTTGCTGAGTTTTAATCATTGTGCAGCTCAATACACTACAGAGGCTATTCTGGGTAAGTAGTATCTGTTGCTGCAACACTTGCACTGTGAAGTCCAACACAGACACTTACAGCCATGAAATAAGAGTCCTCTGTAGCTGTCACAGGTTACAGTAATACATAAATCATTTAGTCTGCTCTTAATTGAAAAGTGGAGCACCAAAACAAAGACAAGTAACCTGAACAACGGAGATGATTTTCCTAGGGCTAACTATGGCTTCTTTTTCCCAATTCATAAATAATCTTCCATTCATTCCCTTAAATTTACAATGTGAGGTTTTAAATTATTCACACTAGAGAAAATGCTTTACTGAGACAGCAAACAAACCCATTTGGTCTGGAAAGCACAATTAACATATCCAACTGAACAAAATGTTACTCGAGTCTCCAGATTGTTCTAATATTAATGCTTCCCTTTGGAAATCTCCAGCTTATGTGCAAACTCAAACTTACTGACATTTAATATTATTCCATGTCACACCGCAACAAGGGACCGCACACAGCGCGCCTGTGCAGGTTAACCTGTCATAGTGCTTGGCAGAAACTGCCAATGCTTCTGTCTGTCGAGAGAGTGCAGCATGTTTCAGATGTGACGTATGTCTAACACACCATATCTTTTTGCTTAAACAGCATGCAGCTCTACAGAATGACACACTTCAATCACATCCCCAAAGAAAAATGTCCTTGCAGCTGCTCTCTGTTACACAAGCCATTTAATGTACTTGGGAATTGGCACTGCTTTCCCAACAGAAGGGTACGTGTTCACATGCCAAGACCTTTTTTGAGTGTTCAGATCAGAATAGAATTTATGCAAATAACAGACAGGTTTATTTTTAGCCTGCTTTCCATAGGAAGCAAGATACACAATTACACTCTGCATAATTTCTAGGTCCACTAACCTATTTCAGTATGGAGTTTTAGCAGGGCAGGAGTCTGACAAATATAATCTATTGAGAAAGATACTGCATTCTGTTCTCCTTTGAGCAGACAAACCTGTGGAGTGACCATCCACCATGGAAAACAGAAAATGTTCCCAGCAGAGGTGTCCTCTAGCTGTGCCAGTGAGCAGCAGTGTGTGGACTGTCATAGCTGGACCTATAAACTAATTTACACAACAGCAAATTGGGCTTTTAAGTACCAGCCCCATCCTCAACATTGCACTGCCTGCAAGTATAACACCTCTTGTAACAGATCATTTCCATACAAGAATGTCACCCAAGGGCATTTTAGTGGCCACTTTCCCATGAGACCCTCCCCAAGGTTCCACCACCACAGAGGCCCCCTGAGCACACGGGTAAAGGAGCAATTCCTGCTCCGACAAACATGAGTCATTATGCAACCTTTATGAAGGAATTAGAGCTTCCTGAAACCGGCTTTTCAAGGAGCCTGGGAAATCCCAGCACTGCTGCAGGGTGGGCTGCAGCATTCCCAAGGGACAGCTGATGCTTATGGCTGCAGATTGCACTGCTGTGACTCACCACACTCTGAAGGACTCTCAGGAACCTGGAATCACCACGATATATGCACCAGGGCAGCACTCCTCCGATCAAACCCATAGAAGTGCTGTGTCACAGCAGTATTGATTAGAGACATCTCACAGTTTAATTGGAAAACAACCCCTCCCCACAGTGCTCACTGCACAACACGGGCAGTCAGTGAAATCACTGTAACTCCAGATGGGCACCAGCCATAACTAATGTCAGTGCCTGACTCACACAGTTCACACGGCAATTCTACAGCAATTCTACACCAAGGGATGCTTTACTCAGTCTGCTGCACCACCCAAGGGCCAGGGGCACACCAGTGTGCAGCACAGCATCCCACAAAGAGCAGAGACACTGATCCACGCTAATCTATCATACCCATGAAACCCTCTGGTGTCACTGCATGAACAGTTCTATTATAACCCAATTTTGCAGGGAAGCCTCTGTTTGCAATCTTTATCACAGGCGGTTGTTTAAGTAATCAAGTAAGAAAAGACCATTTCCCTACATGTTCAGTTAATCATCACATAATACTAAAAATTAAAGGAATTTCTCTTTCTGCTTGCACAAGATATCCTCTTATTCCATCACTATTCATTTTATAAGACTTATTTTTAGTTATGGAACCCAGGATTTTCAATTAACTATGAAAGAGTGCTTTCTCCAAGGAGTACACATGTGAGGAACTGGATACCAGCAATAGAGGAACTGCTCGGCCTCTGAGATCCAGCTGCTTTCTAGTGAAGTACAAGCATGCTGGACTTGCCCAGGCAGTGCTGGCACATCCCACCACAGCCCTTCCCTGCAGGAACCCAGGTCACAGCAGCCAACCTGGCACAAATACACCAGAGGTGCTGACTGATGAGCTCCAAAGCATGTCTGGGAGTGGTGCAGGATCCTACTGACAGCTACAGCTCGTTCAAAGAGCTGCCAGAGATGCCCACCTCACTATTTGGCACAGTCACTGGAATTTCAAACAAACCCAGCCAGCTGAGGCTGACAGACTTCTTCTCATTACTGATGCAGCATTTAAGCTGAAAAATCCATGCACTTCCCCATCACCAGTTTGCAGGAAAATATGTCTAAAACCAGTTCTAAAATCAGCTCGCCTGACCTTAGTGTGACTTACCAAAATACAGTCAGCTCTTCAGGAACACAGGTGGTTGAACTGACGCTGCCAATGTTTAATGTTCAGAAATTTCTTCTTTTTTTCCCTAAATTAATATTTTTATTTCTGCATGCTGTGTTTACTGTTTTACGTATGCCTCTGCCTGCCAAGGAATTGTTAACTAATCACCATGATATTCATTTTGTTAGCACACAGCTGGGTACTTGGTGTTGCAACATCTGTTTCTCAGCATTTCTTTTTCTTATCTATCTGTAGTTAGCAACAGAAGTGTCTCAACGGAGGATGTCAGTATGTGGAAAAAGAAGCTGGGAACCAACAGCTATTAAAACATAAACTTTCATATTAATAACCAACTCACAGAATAACAGAATATCCTGAGCTGAAAGGGACCAACAAGGATCACGAGTGGTTGTGACCATGCACACAACCACTCCAATATAACAGCAATAAGACGATCTCCTTTCAAGAAATACTTCTACAATAAAGTGTTCAAATCACCTGCATTCAAGAGATTGGCAGATTAAAAATGGGCAAATAACCTATTCATTAAAAGGTCAAATTTGAATTTCATAATCGGTATTTACTGAACATTAAAAGAAAACTTGCTCTTTCAGTGGTCAATTGCATAACAGATTCAGCTCTATCTAGCATGTGTCAGTACTTCCTAACCTATGGAGAGGCCATTCCACATGGGGAACACCACAGCTCTATTTCCAATTATCTGTAACTTCAGAGCAAACTTCTTCCACTACTCTGTACAATAAACTAGAACTACTCGAAGCAGAGAAAAATAACATGGGCAACAAAATCCACAGTAACTTAATTTTCACTCTATGATTTCCAGCATAAGCCATGTACAAAGACACTTCAAAAACCTAAACCATCTGATTTTAGAAAATCCTGCAGGGCCATGTTTGTAGTCAGGGTACAAATGGTACAATCACTCGTGGCCAGCTTCAAAGATACCTACTACCCCTTCTCCAAGTACAATAAATGACAAAATAAACATTTCAGCAGTGAACAAGAATCAAAGTCTAGAGAACAGGGCAGCAAACAACTGTTCCCCAGCAGATGTCTGCGACAACTGTCTGGCTGATATGCCATTAAATTCAGTGATTAACTTGCACCAGTTGCATTGTTTCAATTAAGACTGCCCAGGGAACTGCTAGAGTCACCATCCCTGGAGGCGTTTAAAAAACATCTTGATTGAGGACATGTTTTTGTGGTGCTGGTTGATGGCTGAACTTGGTGACCTTAAAGGTCTTTTCCAACCTTAACAATTCCGCAATTCTATAACTTAATTTTTGCACAACCATGCTTGGCACAAGGTGAATGTTGTAAGCAAAATAATAATCTTGTCTAGGTCACGAGACAGAAAGAATCCTCAGTTATAGTAACAGCAGTTTCAATGCATTCAGACTGCAGTGCGTTCCACTAGGGAAACTCGCCAACCAGCTCTGTATGGAGCTGTATCCAAAGGCTGGAGTCATTTATATTTGCTTAAAGAGCTCACTAAATTAAAGACCGACACAGAAATGGAATCCTTGAAAGAAAGCACTTCAAATAAAGAGACAGCTTTGAAGGGAAAGCCAAATCCAATTCCTGTTCACAATTCGCAATCAACCAGAAGGCAGCTATGGCTTTGCAACCCAACAGGGACACCCTCAAACTAACAGCACAAAGTTTGTTCCTGCATTTATTGCACCATTGCTTTACTATCATCCTTGTCTGACCATATAGGATCTGCAGTAATCTCTCTGAAACGCTCCACAATCACTAGAGCACAGATCTTGTTACCCTCAGTAGATGGTTCTTCTTAAAATGCTCCCTTTTCTCCTCACTTCCAGGACACACATGAATCTGAAGATAGTTTTAAAAGGTTACATTTTTATCTGAATACCAGTATATGTTATATATCAATTGACCAATGTGATAAAACATTCAGCTAGGTAATGAAAACCCATCCTGCACCTACAAGCGTAAGAATTACATTGGGCCAAGCTGACAGCAGGCACCTGTCCTAACAATGTTAATCATTTCACAAAACTGTGACAGGAATGTAGTCAATATCCTTCCCAATTTTACTCTTCATATTGAGTCCGAATCAGTCAGCAATTACATAGTGAGCGCTTGATTGTTACTAAATAAATCCATTTAAATTCCCAAATTCATTGTTCAGTCCCCATTGGCAGATCTACGGCAACAGCAAAGAAAAGGAAATAGACATCTTGCTGTTCAAATAAATCATGGGATGAAATAGAGATTAGCTTGTCTTTACCTGCCAGTTTAGATTCTTATTAAGAGACTTAAGGAGGCTTTCCCAGAGGCACTGTCAGAGCAATCAGGTGAAGCCAAGGCTGTGCTGCACACACACCAAGGCTGTACTGTGTGTGTGCAGCACATCCTCACCTGCCCAGCACAGGGCACCCGGAAGATTTATGGTGCCAGGAGGGTCTGACTGGAGAGGGCCAACTGCATCATTTGTTACTCTAAAAAATAACAGTGCAAGTCCAGCATGCAGTTTAAGAATGGTCTTTGCACAGCAAAATTCCAAATATTCTCTGCTTCTTAACATAATTTGCCACAGCACTGAGGTCCAGCTAAGTTTGCATGAATCACTCAAACTTTCTGCGCTTGAACCAGATGCATGTTGTTACCTCAAAAAGCAGATTTTATTTTTATCTCCGCTTATTCGTTAAATAAGAAAAGCCTCGCACTTTGCACCTAGAATTTGAGAAAAGCCTGGCATTCGGCATTTAAAACTTAAGACTGCCAAGAAACAACGAACGCTGAATCTTTTCAGATCACTGCAGTATGAAGTGAACACCCAGTTCTCACGTCCCAATTTCAAATTCTTTAGATAACACCAAGTTCTGTCAAAGAACTGGGTGTTTTTTGGAAAACACTGTTTCTGTCTTTGTCGTTTCCTTAATATCCAACATCTCTGTAGCCCCACACCAGGAAGAGCAGCAGACCTCTTAAGAACATTGTTCAAATAGGAAAAACTCATATGTATTTGTCAAAAGGCAACAAATAAGTATTTCAAACAAATTTCCTGCCACCAAAAGGTAATTCAATAAAGCAGAAAGTGACTCAAGTCCTTTTTCTTTTTGCTGCATTTCACCCACTGTACATTTCACCCACTGCACATCTGTAGACATTCTCAGCCTATGCATGATTTCCACAGAAAGGCAGCATTTTAAGTTGGTTTTATGACCTGCACTGGCATACTTCCTCATGTAAAAGATTTTTTACTATTCCTACAGCATGACACTTCACATTAGAGATTGGGTTTTGATGTCTGAATGGAAAATACCCTATTTTTAGTAGGCTTTTCACTGAGAGAACAATTGGCAGTTCTGAATACTTTGGAACTTCCCTGTGGATACACTACCCGCACTTGTGTACAAATACACACTGATGAAAAGGTTAAGGAATACCCTGAAGATCCCATCCCCCACTGCCCCTGACTGGCTGCCAATGTCTGATAAAAAAAACCTCCATTTTAAGCAGTGTCCAACACTACAGTTTAAATAGAGGCTTATCTACACAATAGATTTCTTGCTCCCTCATTTCAGATTCCCTTCCTCCTCAAAGGCCAGAGAAAGTAAATAATCTCCTGCTTCGTACCAGACACACCTGTCTCGCCTGTATTTTGTCACAGAATTTGTGGTAAAATCTGACTGTGTCAAAATCTATTAAAGCTATGCAAATCACAGCATGGTAACAGAGTTTTCCAGTATCCACAGAGTTCCAGTTCTCAGTATTTTGGATAAGGAATTGCTGGAGTAACGCAAATGCTTCCAATGCTTTTTTATGAGGCAAGTGCCAGCTCCAGTGTCAGACAGCTAACAGCTGGAAATTAAGAACTGTGCAAATAACTAAAGTTTTAAAAAATGTGCTAAGAACAACGTTTCAACAATAAAAATGCCTCCAATTTACAAAAAGTTGTAGCTTCAGGTTCAAACCACAAACTGAGTTTAAATAAACCCAGGGCAGACCCTGAAGCCACCAGATCTGACCAACATCCACCAAAAGGGAGACACCAAAGGCCAACCTGAGCTGCGGCCACAGGGCATCTCACCTGCTGTCTGGGTTGCTCTGGGAGGGAAGTTCAAGGTTATTTCCAACTCAAGACACCCAAACCTGCATGTCAGATTACAGGTGATTTTATTTCTGCACTCCTGTTGGCACTACGCAGGGGCCCTGGGGCACAAAACAAATTGCCACCGTCCTCTCAAACACCTCCTGTGAGCTATTTACTATGGCAGAAAGATAACATGAAAAATTCAAGTTAATAAGGCCATTCAACCACCCAAACAAAGTCACAGTCAAGCGTTCCCAGTGTGGTACCTTACAGCTGAGCTGACATACGTAACTTTTCTCCTAAGTTCCTCAATTCCATATCTACAAAGTGACAGGAGATTTAAGAGATTTCTGCTATAAACCTAAACTTCATTTTTAATCTGGACACTTTCAAGAGGTTAAAAGACATCACTGGCTGTGGAGGACCCACATATTCTGAAATATTTTGCAGAACAGAAAAATATACCACACAGTACAGCGTAAATAACATTCACTTCACAGCATTTATTTGCTATTATGAGTAACATTACGAGTTCTGCCCTAATGAATTCCTTTAGGTACTAGCAGCTTCTCCTAATGAGCATTAATTAAAGTTTTCCAGCATCTCTACCTTCACCACAGAAAAGTAATTACTCACTGCTGCTGTACAGAGACGTAAATAAAATCCACAGGATTCGTTTTTTTTAGAGTAACTAGGGCAGAGAGGAAAGCCTGCAACTGAGAGTCAAGTTGTGTAGTCCATAATTCCACAACACGACCAATACTTCAGGCTCTGGATTGAGTAAAACTGTTTTCCTGCTGCCTGTAAATAAACCACTAAATAGGGTTTAATAAAAGTACCCAGGTGTGTCAAGGACATAAATACTCGCCTTTTTCAAAATGTGTAAGAAGACACAGCACAAGCTATTACCTCAGCTGTTCTGCATGGTTTAACACTCAGCTGCACACACCCATCCACAGTTCATACCTTGTAGAAGGATTTTGTGCAGGACTGGCTTGCGAGCAAGGGACATAGCAGGGAGGATTAGCTGACAGAGAGCACGTATACAGGCCTGACAGTCATCAGTCAGTGTCCAATGGTAAAGCTGGGTCATCGTGACCTTACTGCAACATGAAGAGGTAGGAGGATAGTGCCTTGCCAGAATAGGGAGATTAGTTTCAATAGTTTACAATAAAAACCTAGAAGATTGTAGAAGTAGGTGTAACTGGATGATAAGTAAACTAATCAATCCTGAGCTCAGCTTTTGCAATATGTATGAGGCTTATTAAGAAATGTATTTAACCTGCTGTATTCACCTAATAAATCGAGACAAAGATGATCAAATGATGTCCGGTCTCCCTTCGTCCCGACAGTACCTTATCTAGCAGGTAATACATTTTAAAAATATATTAGTTGTATATATGGCATATTATTGCCATATAAAACAAAAAGTACATGCATAAGTGGCATCTGCGTATGTCAGATCTTAAGTCATAGAACCATAGAATCATCACAGCACAGTCTGGGTTAGAACAATTTTTTTTTTTTTTTTAAACAGGGACCAACACTCGCGATGAAAGAAAAACACAGCAATTTTGTTGTCAAACTTATGTCATGAGTATTTTTTTAATATGCCAAATACAATTCACTGAAGTTCATGCTCCAAACATCATCTTCCAAGGAAGCACTGTCAACTAGAAGGAAAGCCAAGGAATACATCTCTCAATACATTACTTAGCGCTGGAACACCACATTTGTTTACTTACTGGTACTTTCCCTCGATGGCACCCACAGTACCAAGCAATTTTCACAAACAACTCCTCCCTGCACCAAAGCATTTCCAATCTAATCTCACTGAAAAGAAGATTAGTGAAATTACTGAGAGATAATAGTTGCAGCAACAGAGGTAAAAACACTTCCCTGGTACTTTTAGTCAGCTGATTTTTGAGGAATTCTTTAGAGCAATAAAGGATGAAACAAGCCATTAAACATAATTCCCAGGGCTCTGACTCTCTTTTACATAACAGGATTCTGAAATTCCTCCACTGCCCCCCCCCCAAGTACACGCATTAGGAGGAAATCATTTCTACAAACCTAAAACTTTAAGGCTTAGTTATTTCCTGATAGTTCTGTGGTTTTAGAGGAAATAAACTGGATGTTAATCCTCTTCCATTTAATGAATAGCACCAGCACACTCTGCTGCTTTTTGCTGCAACAAGGTCATGGCAAACCTCGTGTATAACCAAAGCAAAGTTGCATCTCCAGGCAATGAAATCTCAAAGAGGGGGCTGGCTTAAGTGGTTTGGGTGTTATTGTTGCCTATTTGGGGAAAAAAAAAGGGTCAAAATAATTTTTAAATCCATAGAAACATTTCATAGGTTTTTCATAGAAATCACCTAGAAGAGGGAAGTACTTAATCAGCATATCAACTTACATCAAGTTCAAATTATTTATCAATGGGTTTATGCTTTGGTTTTTAATAATGTCAGCAAAAGAAGTAAGTTACATACATGCACCTCTATACTCAGCTGCAGGACAAAGCTGGTAGGCAAAACCAGCTGCACAAATACCAGAAATGTGCCAGACCCAGCCCTCACTTCTGCCAGACATGGCCCTCACTTCTGCTTCAGTTACACTTTTGCTGTGATCTTCCAAAAACTCCTGCAGGGAAAAGGAAATATTATATGAAAACAAGCACTTCTGCTTTGTGTTTCAATAGTTTTAAAGAGAGTGATTTAAGAGTGATTTTCCTGCCCAGACTCACTAAGTTCTATGCTGAACATCCCTCCTCTGATACATGTTATGTGTCCAGAACCCAGAGGGCACACCCAACACCATGCATGCTTTTTCCTAGAGTTTGACTAAACTACAGCAACTATTGAAGAGACACAATACTTTCACAGGGATTACTAAAATAGACAACAAACCACCCAGTTATCTAAAGGTCACACCATAGAATCCTGAAAGTGTGTGGGTCAGAAGAGACCTTAAAGCTCATCTAGCTCCACCCCCTGCCATGGGCAAGGACACCTTCCACTAGACCATGCTCAAATACACACTTCATTTTCTTATCTTTAAGTTAACTTTGTGAAAAACACCACACAAAGAAAAGCACAAAGTTACCTATCTGCTGCTTTGTCTATTTCTTTATCATTTTTACTAACAGTCTTCACCACCACAGCAATTTCATTCTCAATGACTTACAAGACTATGTGTGACACCAAATCAGGTAATCTTTTCTTAGAATACCAAGAATTAAAACTCATTTAATTATTTGGATTCACCCAGTTGCCTGATTTCATGAGCTAAGACCTACTCAAATACCTTAAACACCATATTTTAAATTACTTTCTGGGAATATTTTTGGTCATTTGTCAGAAGCCGCAGCACTGTCAGACACCCTGTAGCAGTGGATCCCAGTTTTGAGGCCACTGAAGACTGAGATGCCCCAAGTGACTCTCATGGTGTTAATTAAAACATTTAGGAGGAGCAGACAGATTTCAAGCAGGCTTAAGTTTGCAACACAAAACTTAGTCACACTGGAAAATTCAGACAAACAAGTTTAAAGTTACTGCTCCAGAGGAAAAAAAAACTTTCTATCCTAACAGTACTTCAACTAAGAATTTAATTTCATAAACTACATCACTGTATCCAATAGTAATTACGCAGATGCCTCAGTGAGAATTTTTTCTCTCATCTGCTCTCTCATCAACATGAAAGAGCTATTTTTTAAAATGTTTCTTCTACCTAAACACAACACTGGTGTTTATGCCACTGCGCCCTGCTCCTGCCTTGGCTGGAAGACTGCTGAGAGGGCAGTGATGGTTCCAGCTTCTCCCACCAGTGCCAGAGATGGTCCTGCATAGTCACAGCCTTACCAAACCAACCCAGTTTTGTACCACAACAACTGTGGTTGTAGTCGGATTTTGTTAGGCTCTCACATCAGGGCAAACTAGTCTGGATTTCATCTTCACTAGCTCCAAATGCGCTGGATATAAGAAGAGAAATACTAACAGACAATTCACACGATAACATTAACCTTGTTAATCGCCTCTACCACCTTTTCGAAATAATACTTCATTACCATTTTGATGGAAAATGCATTTCCAGATTCCAAAACCCAGAATACTGCTGATATTTATATAGCACCCTCAATCCATATTCATCAGTTACCAGCTGCCAGGCTGATTGTATTTATTACCAAAGGTAATAATGAAACAGCAAGAACCACCATTCAAGTGCACCATGATCTGATAGTACTACAATTCAAGCTTTACTTTTTTTTTCACAAGTAACTGAAGAGACATGGTAATTCAGAACTTAAATGATTTCACTTTTTAACTGTATCTCAAGAAAATAATTTACAATGGATCAAGTTATATGAACTACACTATTCTGCAAGTGAAGAGCAATACAGAATGGATAGTAAACACACTAGGGATTTTCAATTTGAAGATGTTGCGTTCAACTAAGAACAATCACCAATTCATAAAAAATTACAGGCTTGAGACTCATACATATTGAAAAGTAGCTTTAAGCAAGCTTTTTTAAACATAGCCCAGAGAACACACTTTAAAAGCTTCCTGTCAGAGTTACAACTAACAACCTGGCTGTGCTTTGCAAACAGAATCACATTTCCACACAAAACCATTACTTTAACAGGTTGCATGAGCACAGTGATATAAGCCTGAACAAAAGATTGCTGTGATTGTGTTTCATATTGAAAGCTGCACCTGGACTAGTGGCAGAACATGGCTGTGTGTAACTACTTGCATCCGCAGCTTAAACAAATGGGGACAGCTTTACACAGGTTTTACAACACCCTTGTCACCATTAGTGCCTTTAGTGACTCCGTGACAAACACCCTTCCTAAGATACCACCCTTTCCACCTAAAGTACTTGCTCCTGATCAGATTGGAAGCCATGTTATTCAACTTCTGCTGAAATGGCACCTGGGAGAAGATCCCATTTCCATCATGATCCACAGAGAGCCCAAAAGAAGACCAACTTAACACAAATTCAAACACCAATTAACAGAGATGACAAATTACTAGTAATTCTGATTTTTGTGATGATGTAGCAGATCAACACAAGTCTGCAATCTTCCTATTGCATTTTTCATCTCACCTTCTGTTCAGCAGAACTACATAAGGAATTTACTTGCAGATACAAAGAGCTCCTATTTTTCTGAATTCAAATCTAGTATTCTCAAGAATACGGTTGCTTTAAAGAAGAAAATTGTTCCCATTCAGGAAACAAGAAGCAATTTAACTAACAGCCCACGAACACAAGATATTTCTTAAAAGGAAACATTGTGAATTAAAAACAAGAACCACAAGAATGAATTTAAAGATCTTCAAACAGAGCAATAATGAAAACTAGAATAATTTTTTCACCTGTCAATTTGAATGTACAATCCTTGCCACATTTTAAGATTCTTTTTTTAAAGTTTTGCAGCTGAAACATAACTTGAAGCAGATGCTTAAATAATAAAAGAGCACAGTGTATAGCAAGTTATATGAGCATCACTTGCTTACTTTAGGAAGTTTTCAAAAAGACTTTAGTTTCAAAGTGTCATTGCTTTATCAAAGAAAAATGAAACTTTCTTTAAAAAATTAAGGATATTGTATCTTCTGAGATTAAAAAAAGGCCATTTTCCACAACTGATTAGCATTTCATTAAATTCAGACAAGAACTGAAGAGTCATACCTAGACAAAAGTCATTGAGATTGAATCTGCTGTTGAAATCATGAGTTCTAATAAAGGTTCATCTTTAGTTCACTCTTGACTTCATTCACAGATTAAAAAAAACCTCCTGCCACTGCAGAGTAGCAGCAAAATTACTCTTCAGGGATTTTAAGCATGATCTCTGCTGGCATGGACACCTAAGGTTGGTGGGGGCTCAGTAAAAACCCAACATAAATATATATGGAAGAATTTCAATTGAAACTGTCTACTTACACAAGAAAAGTTCTTTCCAGGAATATCTGGAATACAAGTACTTGATTGTACAGTTCCGGTGAAAATCTGATTCCCCTGAAACGGGGAACCCAAAGAGGTGGATTTAGAGAAAACAGACAGCACCACCTGCCCCACCACCAGTTCCAGATAAATGCACTATCCTAAAGGGTCTCTCCTGAGAGACATCAAGGATGGAAACAGAGAAGAAAACTGTTCTCCTGATAGGAACAACAAAGTACAAATTAGTCACAAAAGCCATATGAGGCTTCCTTATCATCTGAAATGACCACACTAAGAAAGAGCAGAATCATTACAGGGCATCACTGGTGCGATCATTACCACAGCGCTCATTGCAGTAAAATTTAAACAAGGAAGTATGTGAAAGGGAAAGGCAATAAGGTCTTGGTCAAGAGTACATTTATATAAAGAGGAATATTAGAAGCAAGATTATAAATTACATGAACGTCCTAATATCCAGTGGTAATAGTGCTTAATAGTCCTCTGCATCCATACATTGAAGGTGCAAGCTCTTTGTGCAAGGCAGCTCCCAGACTGATACAGGACAGTTTTAGAGAGACAACAGCCTCCAGCAGAAAGCATTTCCCCTTCTGTTTTCTTTTTCAGCATAATTTCAGACAGCATCATTTGATGAAACTGGGATGCTTCCATTCATTACAGCGGACCTGTATGCTCTGGGCTTTTCGTAGCATGGTTAAATGACTCAAGCTTTCCTCTGCCATCCAGAACAAGTCGATTCCCCACTAACTCTCAAGCAGGCAGGGCAGTTTCCCACAGCAGCACTCAGTAGCCTCTCCCCAACACCCACCAAGGGCTGTGGGACCTGAGCTGGATGCACAGCTCCTTGAGCTTCCTGAGTAACACATTCCTCTCTTCCATCATAGAGCTACACCACTGCCAGCTCCCCCAGAAACACAGAATTAGGGTAACGCTTTTCCTCTGAGAGACAAAATTATCCTAGGATATGTATTCTGATCTCTGTTTCAACATGGCACCTTTAAAAGTCATCCGATTTTGTGAAAACCGCCACGGAGTGTGGCTCGCCTTCCTCTCTGCCTTAATTGCTACACATGCAAATGTTTACCCCCACATGGAGGCTTTGTGCCTACCTCAAGCACAAGAGGAAATGTAAATGAACCTCAGATACTTGGCTTCAAATATTGTGTCTCAAGTGCTGAATCCTGCTGCGAGTCACTGGATTTGTCACCATTTTCATTCATTCACCTTCAGAGAAAAGACCTCCCACCATGCACAAACCGAGTCATAACATTCCCATTAACTCCTGCTGGTAACAGAGGCATTAGGGATCCAGGCATTAGGGATTCATCATGGTCATGTGAAAAAATGGATCCAGCAATAAGTTGTCTTCTTGTAAGCTTCTATTAGATTTTGATTAGGAAAGCTCTTTGGGAAGATAAGGCCACAGACCTAAAAAAAAATCAGTTTGATATGAGTACACCCAGCTGTCAATCCTCTCATCCTCTGCACTAATGTTCTGTAACTCAAATAAAGCAATAGATGTGTAGCACTCAGAGCTGTCACATCACAAAACTGCAGACAATGGTTGAGTGAACACAGAGCAGCAACACACATCTGCTTTGGACTGGGGTGTACTGAACCTATTGAAAACTGCATGAAGGACTGGAAAAAGATCACATCAGTTCTGTCAGTATGAGCTGGGATGTCCTCCACGTGTTCCACTGGAAAAAAAAATCAAAGCACAAACTGACACTCGCCTGAGGCCAGGCAATCCTGATTGGAGACACAGAATAAATGCACCAGCTGGAGGAAGAGCTCCAGCCACAACTGAACAGACTCTGAAACAAAACTATAGGAAATTACATCTTGCTGCATTTTTTGATTGAAGATCAGTTTTGACACAATGGAGACAAGGTACATTCACTCCAAAACCAAGGAACCAAACTATGTGCTCTGGAAACATTCCTGAAGTGGAAGAGCAGTAAGACTGCCCATTTCCTCCCACATCCTCCTTATAGTGGCCATGAAAGAATAGTAATTGACACAGAGTAGCTGTATTCATCAAAGCTACTTAATCTGGAAGGAGAACACATTCCTTCCTACAGAGTATCTGGCAACTCAGCCTGCAGAAAGAGGAACTTGTAGATATCAGTAGTTTTTCTTACTTTAAGTCTCCAGTCTAGTTTTGGTGTATTTTAGTTACCATGCTGCTGTGAAGAAAGAAAGCACTCAGGGTTGCTCTGATGAGTATTTTAGCAATCCCATTTGCACATACAAACATCTTTCTGCCTAATTCTGAATTATGGTTGTTTGAATGCACATAAGCAGGCAATTAGCTGAAAACCAGCACTACCCAAGCATGGCTAAAATACAAATGGATTCATTAGGATGAGCTGGCCCCTGGCAGCTTGCGTGCACATCCATACAGATATCCCACTCCACAAGCTGCCCCAGCTCTCTCCTGGCTTCTTTGCTCATCTAATCAAGATGATAATGATGAACTACACATAAACAGAGGTATGGTTATCATCTCAAAGTTCATCTAGAATTTAAGTTTTATTTAGACAGCTTAGATCCCAGCATCAGTCCCAAGTGCCACTGGCAGAGTACTCAACACTGGCCTTCCACAGACTATGCTGAGTCAATCCCTATCCATAACAGACCTGTGGATTTTCTGGCTAGTCTGCACACACCTGAGACCATCCTCATGTGGGACACAATACTCGGCCCTGGCACACTGGTCTTGTTCTCCCTCCTCAGCTAATCAGGTTGGACATTAGGAAGAACTTCTTCACAGAACAGGTGACTGGACATTGGAATAGGCTGCCCAAGGAAGTGGTGCAAGAGGTGTTTAAGAAAAGACTGGAAGTGGCACTAAGTGCCATGGCATTGGTTGACAAGACGCTGTTAGGTCATAGGTTGGACTTGATGATCTCAAAGGTCTTTTCCAACCTAGTTGATTTTGTAATTCCGTAATAAAGACAGAACAAGAACGGGAAGAACAAATTTCTTAATCAACCAAATGGTCCATCATTTATAATGTTCAGTTAACAGATGGCATTCGAATTAACATTCACATCCTTCAAGTGTCTTCTCAAACAAGACTAAACAGCATTTTGAAATTTCCATTTTAAATTTTCTATGAGCTTGCAAGTAGTATCACAGATTTTACTGGTGTCAACTAAAGCTGTTACTGCCTTTAATGAGGGCGTGACTACATCATGACTTGAACTAAAAGCAGTCCAGATCCTGCTGTCCGAGGTCACCAGGTCACCTGCACAGACTCCACCTGGAAGATGGAGCACCAAACTCACCCTTTAAAATGCACAGGCAGACTGTGAGCATCAAGATCTTAAAAACACCCTACAAAATCAGATTCAAGGAGACAAATCCCTCGCTGTCAACAACCCCTGACACTGGTCAACCCGTGACACTCTAAAGCCCTCAGACTTCTGTCCCAATAGCACCCAAGCCTGAAGAGCCATGGGGCACACAAAGGTCTGCTGGCAGAGCACTCCATGCCTTTCAAATTATGGTTTCAGTTTTGACTGAGGAAAATCATGAAACACAGGACCTTGAAATGCAGTAATGCAATTACATGTCCTTGAGAATTCAAACATATTACGTGCCTACCAGGGACCACCAGCTCCTGGCCCTCACTCCCTTCGTCTCAACCACCCACATGGTCCCATGCACCTTCACAGACACCTTCCAAAACTTGGCAGGCTTGGATGGCTCTGGATCAAAAGGGAAGCCAAATTCAAAGTCATAGGTCTTCATAGAGAATGCCTTGTCAAGAAGTTTCCTAATTACATATACCCAGACTGGAAAACTGCCACTGAGTTGCCACTGAGCAGCTGTGGCAGCCTTGCAAAAAACAACCAAAAACCAGTATGTTTTAAAATACTGTATTCAAGGACACTAAATCTAACAGAGCAAAGGACTACAAAAATCATCTGATGTGGAACATATGTTCCAGTATGGGAAAAATTGCTGGATCTGAAGATTCAGTTTGATCTGTTCCAAAAGTTACAAAAAATCCACAAAAAAATACTACTTCTCTTCGTACAACTCACCAGCATTGGGTTTACAAGCTCTGGATGACTATGCTAAACAGCACAGGTCCTTACAAGACTCCAGCAGCAGTTTTCTGCTGTTGAAAAAACCATTCCTCCATTTTAACCAGTTACTAGGCCACAGGAGAATTCTGCTCTTGTATTTTGGCAGCTACACTGCCACACCATGCTCACTCAGCAAGATCTTCATCCAAGGCAGTAATACCTTACTGAAAGCCTACTTGAAAATCTACCTTACCAAAATACTCGGATTTGATTAAACCAGCCAGTGAAAGCAGCCCGCTCTCCTCATTAAGTGGTAGAGGTTCACATGCCCAATATTCTCCTTCTCTTCTAAAACTCAAATTTTAATCAACTTGCTGGAATCACCAACCAGCCTCTGTTGATCTTCTGGACCCTCTTCTCATCAGTACCCTATACTCCCCATTCCTATTCCTTCCACACCACCCAGAATTTAAGGAACAGGTAACACACTACCATTAATACTTGATACCTGGAAGTCTTCATGAACATCATCTGGCTCTTGCCATTTTCAACTGCTAATTGCAGCAATTTCTTCTAAATCTTTTCTACCAGTTTTGACAGTTTGACACTGCTGTTATAGAAATTCCCAGCACAAGAATATTCCTATTTCCCTCCATAGGAAATACAAGAAATCCCTCTGAACTATAGTTTCATCTTCCTCAAGCTTTCTCTTTTAAAAAGAGATTATTTTCTATCTTAAACAATGTGTGCCTCTTTTTAAAATCCTCTTAGTTCACATCTAACTTGCAGCTGTTTGTTCTTTTCCATTTTCTCCCTTCAGAAAGGATTTCCAATTTTGCAAATTAAGACCTTTTTCAAAACCTACCAGGCTTCTGTAAGTGCTTTTAGGATGTGTGTTAGTTTCATTTTTTTGATTGTTGTTCTAATTTAGCAAGTTATATGAATCAGGACCAACATCACAGTCTCTATATGGAAACTGACTTCCCATCAGTGATCAAACGGAGAAAACCCGACTTAAAATATTTATTACGTGAAGTCAAATAGCACCCACCAGTTAGCAAAGAAGAACAAGACAAGTGTTCAGCAAAGAAGCTCTATGAGAAATATTACAGACCCCAATCATAGAAATACTGATATCCTCGGGGATTCAGAGAAAAATAATTTTTCCCCAAGACACCATCTTATAAGGCAGCATGCTCACTTCTGGGTTGCCTGACCAAGAAAGCAGTAGATACCTCGGGAACTCATTAATTAACTCATGCAGCTGCAGGTGCCACTATTCAACATTAATCTGACATTTTAACAGGCACGTTGTTGATAAATATGATTTTACGACAAGCATTAGTTAATTGAAGTGTACTCAAAAATAATACAAATCTGTGGAAAAAAGAACAGCCGGGGTTTGTTCTCAGGGTTTTTATCTCTGCCAAATGGGAAACCAACAGGACGAAGCGATGGCAGTCCTGTGCTCCATCCCAGCCATTCCCCAGCCACCCTCGACCTCTGCAAGCAGCGGATTATGTAAACACCACGGAAAGCACCTCCTGCACCTCCGAGAGGAGGACGCAGTCACCGGACCCTCCGGGGGCCAATGAGTCACCCGGAGGCCCGCAAGGGTCACACCCGCACAAACACCGCATCGGAACGGCGCCAAGTCGGGCATTCCGGGCGGGGAGAGGACCCTCGGGAGAAGCCACCGGGACGGGACGAAGGAGCGAGCACCGTCCCGGGGCGCCCCGGGACTCCGGGACCGCCTCCCCCCTTACACCATCCCCCTCGGCAGTGCCGCCTTCCCAAACCCGCGGAAACTTTCCCAGCGGGGCACCCGCGCCCCGGATTCCGCCCAGTTGCCTCCGGGCGCCGCTTCCCGCCGCGGCCCTCCCGCCGCCCCGCAGGGCGCCGGCGCGGCCGGGCCTACGCGCGGCCGGCTGGGCGGCGGCGGGAGGGCCTCGGTCCAGCTCGGCGGCAGAGGGCACTCACCTGGGCGCACGGTCTTGAGGCGCACGGGCTCCCTGAAGTGCCGCACCACGGCCAGCGTGTCGCGGTGCGTGAGGCCGCTCACTGGGGTACCGTTCACCTCCAGCAGCACGTCCCCCGGTGCCGGCGCCTTGCCCGAGAGCAGCGCGGGGCCCGGCGTGCCCTCGCCGCCCGCGGTCAGCCGGCCCGCCAGGTACGGGAACTCGCCGCGCTCGGCGCCGCCGCGCAGCAGATCGGGGTCGGGGCCCGCTGGGCCGCCCCAGGACACCACGCACTCCTGCACCTTGCTCAGCCAGTGTCGCTTCTTCCGCAGCGTCTTGGACATGCCGCAACACGGGGCGACGCTACCCACCCCGCGCTGCCGCTGCCGCCGCTCCCGCCCCGGCCGCGGCTGCCGCCCGACTGCCGCCCCGCCTCGCCGGCCCCACCCCTGCAGGCTCGGCCCTTCCCGTCTCGGCCGCGCCCTGCCGGCCTCACTGGCCGCGCCCCTCCCGGCGTGCTGCGTTCTGGACGCGCTCCTGGCGCGGGGTGCGGCCGGTGACAGGCCGTGCGGGGCCGGCCCGGGCCGGGACTGGGCATGTAGGGGGCTTAGACACGGCCCCGCCGGGACCCCCTAGGAGCTGCGGCACGTTCCGGATGTGGCCCCCTGCCCCGGAAAGAACCCGGCAGGCAATCCCCGCCTAGGCCGGGATATACCCTCAGCCAGGAGTTCCCCAGCCAGCGCCCGTTGCAGCAGGGTCCCCTCTCAGCGAGGGCTTGTGTTGTGTAGGATCTCTCCTCAGCCACGAGCTCCTCAGTCAGTGCCCATCCCAGGCAGGGTGTCCTGTCAGCAAGCATCTCTGTCATGATCTCTCCCCAGACGGGAGCCCCCCTCAGCCAGAGCCTTACTCAGCGAAGAGCCCCCAGTCAGCTCCCACCTAAGGAAGAGTTTACCTTCAGCTAGGGTCACCCCTTAGCCAGGAGACCCCTTTGACAGCAGGGTTCGAGATAGGTGTGAGAGCTGAGGTGGGGCGTCCATGATCCATTCTCATGCTTGCACTTAGTGCCTGCGCAACCAGACAGGCAGACACACCACTCCTGTGTATTCCCAGCATTCCCATGGCTACTGCCACTGGAACCAGTTCGTTCAAAGTAGCTTGAGCACCTCAGGCCAAAGCAGAGCTCAGAACAGTGGGTACAATTTAAATATAAACAGATGCAGATACTTTTTCAACTGGAAAACACAAATCCAGTGGGTTCTCTTCACATGAGCCTGCTTATTTAGCTGTGATTCACATATATATTTAGCTGTGTCACTTACATATAAAGAAGTTCTTCATATTCAGGTGGAACTTCCTGTGCATCAGTTTCTGCCCATTGCCTCTTGTCCTACTGTTGGGCACCACCAAGCAGAGCCTGGTCCGTCTTCTTGGCAGCCCTCCTTTAAACACGTATATACATGGATGAACTCCCCTCTTTGTTGCCCCTTCTTGAGGATGAACAGGCCCAGCTCCCTCAGCTTTTCCTCATAAGAGAGATGCTCCAGTCTCTTGATCAACTTTGTAGCTCTAAATTTAATGACTGGGAATGGTCTGTGCTGGGATAAAACCCTGGCTAATGGGTGTCACAGGCTGACTCTCCTCTGCCTGTGGAACTGACTGGCAAAGTATGCTATTCATCCATTTATTAGGAATGGCAGAAGCTGTTGGTTTGTGGACGTTTTATAATTTTTGCTATCCATTCAGCCATTTCTCTCCACTTGGGTGTGTTTCTGATCATCACCCACTAAAATCCTTTGTTTGACCTTCCCCTTGCTGTCAGCCTCCTTCACCAGTAGTGAGTTAGCATCTGTAAGCAGTTCATCTCTGTCAGTGGTTTTACATCTTTAATAGGATATGAAATATCTGCAGCAGCCTTGTCAAGTTTTATAACCCTGTTCACAGGGATTTGGGATAGCTGGCATGGTCCAAAAGCCTGTCCCAGTCTGTGTCATAAAAGTAACCCCCAGCACCTCTCTGATTCCTGTTCCTTTTCATCAGTCACTTTCTTTCTCTTCACTGAATATCAGCTGCTTGAGCAGCCTGGGGAAACAAGGAGGACCAGTCAAAGCTCACAGAGCAGCACTCCCAGCCCTCTGTGTCTGTGCACAAACTTCTCTGGTGAATGCAAAAGGAAACTCAATTTTCTTGAGAGTTGATGCCCACTCCTGTCAGTCATCACCTCCCAGCCTGAGTCCTGCACATGAGGTCTGAGCTTGTCTTTCACAGACACCTTGAAATATCTGAGTGGACTGGAACCAGTGACAGAGGATTGAGGCGTTATCCTGCCCTCTCCAGTTCCACTAGCCCTACTGACAGAGGAGAGGGGGTCTGAGCTGCAACAACACACTAACAATTCTCTTGACTTCTAGAAAAGAGGATGAAGGAAGAGCAATGGAGTGTTAGGAAATGAAAAACAAGATTCCTTCCCCACCTCTACATTAGGAGGGAGCACTAGGGTTGCCTGTGTGTGCATCAGTCTTCTCCTGGGATCGCTCCCTGGTGTTTGAGGTGTGATTTCAGACTGGCACAGCCAACCTTTCTTTGACTGCTATTGACATCACTGACTTCATCACTTTGTCAGTCTTCCAACTGCTTGTACCTTCCAGAAAGCATCATTTGAGCAGATCAACCTTGCCCAGCATAAGGACGACTGCCTTCATTATTCTGAGAAACAGCTCATGGAGATCTGGTTACATTACTTGTATAAATCTATATGATTAATACATTCCTTGTCTTTCCATGATTAGTATTTAAGCAGCAGCATGCAAGGGTTTACACAGAGTTATTTAGAAAAGAATGTCCCCATTCTTTTTTTTAAATGTTAATAATGTAGCTAGAGTCTCAGTAGATCTGTCATAAAAAATATTATCAAAGGAACCAAGATAAGTGCAGAATTATTTGCTGTTTAGAAAATCCAGACACATCACAGTAAGCAATAATAACACAAAATAACTTTGACAAAAGTTTTACAGAGAGAATTTTTTACAGCCGCAGCTGAAATTACAGCTCATATTGAATAAGCTGCTTACAAAGGCTTTAAGTTAATTTACATTTTAGTACAGGAAGTAGAATAACGCACTCTGACAGAAAAAAAGTTCACCTCAAGGTAGAGGTCATCCAGCAGTGGCTACAATAGAAGCAGAACTTTGGAAAAAATATACACCTGGGGTTCAGAGGACCCTTGGATTGAGGCTGTACATGGCAACTCACCTAGAGCTCCCCGTGCTTGAGATGTAAAAGTCTCCTCATTTTCTGTGACTTCCACAACACTCTTGCTGAGAAGTGCACGGCTGAGCATCCACTGAGAAATAAATTGTCTTCCCACTTCACTGTGTCCAGTTCTGGATTGGGTCCTTCCCTTTCAGCATGGTTTTCAGCACATTGCAGAGGCAGTCTCAGAACCAGAGCTTATGTACAATGTCACCGTTCCTCTGGGAACACTGGTGACACATCTTTCTCTATGTTATTTTTTTGTTATTTTTTTCCTCCTGCATCAGCCAGACAAAAATCCTCCCACTACATTATGACATCCATAATTCTGGAGCTCCTGTCCTATTATAATTTAGTTATTAAATTATTGCTCTAAATACAGGGAAAGAGTTTTTCTAGATTCTTTTTTCTCCTGGCAGTGTTTGTACAGCAACACGTGTCACTGTAGCCAAAACCTGACTAATATTGCTGGGTTTTGTTAATAAGTTATTTGCAAAGGACTGTTTGGGAGTAAGTGGGATCTAACAGAAGCTTCATAGGTTTACCATTATACTCCACCATTATCATTTATAGGCAGCTTCTTTTGTAGTCATTAATGCATAATGACAATATGATAATCTTCAAAGCTCACCATTCCAGCACCAACCTTTCCTCTGACTTATAACGAAGATGTTAAAGTTAATTTCCCTCTCACAAAGCAGGGACTTTTCTTTCTTTGCTGATGCATCTGTTTTACAGATATCGCTTCTCAATTCCCACTGCTTGGCTCAACCTCACTGAAGGATGAGGGGAGGGAGTACACAGTGCTTCATCTTTCAATGTCAGCCCTCAAAACCAGTTTTGCAAAAAAAGAAAAAAAAGAGCATGTCCTGTTGTTAGATGGCTCTGTGGGTTTTGGATGCTATCTCTTATTGACATAAGGGTCAGGAATCAAAAAATCATTGAATCATTTAGGTCAGAAAAAACCTTTATGACCATCAAGTCCAACCATTAACCCAGGATTGCCAGGACCACCACAAATCCTTGTCCTCAGGTGCTACATCTACATATATTTTCAATCCCTCCAAGGATGGTTACTCCACCACTGCCCTGAGCAGCCTGTTCCAATGATGGACAACCCTTTTGATGAAGAAATTTTCCCTAGTATCTCATGTAAACCTCCCTTGGTGCAACTTGAAGCCATTCCCTCTCATCTTGCTGCTTCACTTGGAAGAGGAGAGAATCATTCAGGTTGGAAAAGGCTTGAGATCCTTGAGTCCAATGTCAGGATCTTTCACTGGTCTCCAGAGTATGGTGTGATGCTTTTCATTTTTAGCTGAATGAAATAAGATCCCTTAGGCAAAGCTGTGCTTCTTGCATGTTAGACATGCTGAAATGCTTCCATACAGCAGCCTTTTGATGCGTCTGACACCCAGACTCACTCTGGGCCTGCCTAAGTGTCATCCTCAAGAATGGCCTTGTCCCTTTAAACATTCATGTGCTCTTGCTTCTGCTCATGTTTTTTTATTACTAACAGGTTTCCCAGCTGATAACACAGCAGTGAATACATTATTCAGCCTGGATTGCTGACTTTATTGCTGGCTGTTTCCATTATAGCAACATCCTCCAACTCTTATGGAGAGGGATCGCAAGATTCATCTGAGTGTCCTTGCAGAACGTGGCTGATGCTACAGGGCTTAATGGGGAAAGGCAATGGGATGGGACCAGATCCAGGGATCTCTGTCCAGACTCCACTCACAACCCCGTAGCACACAAGAACCAGCTCCTCCAGTCCCCTGCGAGTCCTGGGAGATGCAGGGGAGGCAGGAGAAGCTTCCTGGCGCTGAAGTGCCACTTGTGCTTCTACTATTACATTATGGAGCTTCTACCACTGTGCCACATTCCTTTCCCTCTTCTCCCACATGAACCATGAACTGAGCAATTACCTCTGAATCACACAGGGGGGCTTTGAACCTTGATTAATTTGTGAGCTTCAGTTCTTTGTGCTCTCAAAATTCAGTGTGTTTAATTCCTTCATTACTTCCCAGTTAATAACATTATTTATTTGAGTCAGGGTAGTCCCCACCAAGACTGTGCGATGGTGGGTTCCCAATTCCACATGATATGCTAGGCAGGCACAGAGTGCCTGTCCTCCCTAACACTAACTAAAACAGGAAACAATTATTTTAACTATTAGGAAGTAGTTCTTCTCTGTGAGGGTGCTGAGGCCCTGGCACAGGTGGCCCAGAGAAGCTGTGGCTGTCCCATACCTGGAAGTATCCAAGGCCAGGTGGTACATGGCTTGGAGCAACCTGGGATAGTGGTAGAGTTTCCGACCCATGGCAGGGGGTTTGGAATGAGCTTTTAGGTCCCTTCCAACTCAAACCATTCCCGGAGTCTGTGATCACTAACCAGTGGGCCTGAGGAGGCTCTCCCCAGGTGAGTTTGTGTCCATGCATAGCTGTAGGTTGGGGAAAAGACGCAGGAGCATGGCCATACCTGCATGCACTGTCATCCATGTGGAAGAGGAATCTGTGTCCGATAAGTGGGGTGATACAAGAGGAAGCTGAATTGCAAGCAGCCTTCATGTCCAGCTGCTTACAGAGACCAAACAAGACAAAATTAAACGGGCCATTAAGCAGCACTCCAGTGGATTAAAATTTGTCTATCTCGCTTACACTGCAGGATTTCAAAATTCCTTTGAAGTCTGCATATTAGAAAATCACTTTCCAAGCCACATAACTTTGAGGAACGGCTGACTAAGCCTTTAGGATTTAATGAGGTTAACTAGCATGCACAGTTTTGTAGGGAGCTATTGTTTGTATTTTGGTAGCAAACATAAAAAACATTGACAATAAGTAATATTCTGTAAAGAGCCATAATGGAAGCATGGGATCATTTTGGTAACTTTTGTAGAAGCTTCCATTTTTTTCATAGCTCACAGGTTGGGCTTCTGATCTTGTTCAATTATAACAATTAATAGTTAACAGAACTGTTTGCTTTTAACTCTCACTGAAGTCAATAGGATTACACTTTTCTGTTCTCCAGGTTAATTTATGGTTTTGTAACTTCTTCTCTGACTCTTCAGAAACCCCTTTCATGGACTGGCAGAACATCAGCAGCATTTTCCAACAGCTGGGGCCGGTGGCAGGGGGTGCCCAGCACTGGTCTGGCACTGGAACCACACATCCCACTGTTTGCCCAGCAAAGCCTAACTCTGTCCCTGGCAATGTCTGGCACTGAGCCCTTCCCCATCTAAGCTCCTGGAATAACTATAGAATAGAATTATAGAATCATTATATTTGGAAAACATCTCCAAGATAATCAAGTCCAGCCTTCTCCATTTGGGAGATTGATTGTGGACTACTTGTGCCTCAGGTACCTCAAGACTGAACGATCAACTTAATTTGGTATTTACAGAACACCAAAGTTGCATGTAACAAGATGAAATTTAAATTCATTAGGATGCAATTACAGTGATCAGAATGTAGGCTACTCGTCTATTTTAGCAAGAATGCGTAATTAACTGCAGGTTCATGGTGAATGCTGCCTGGTGTCATGAAGCAGGTTCCAAGGATTGTCTTGCATGGGTAAACACAGGAGCGGGGTTTTTCTCTAGAGCACAGCCTCTGGTTGAGATGCAGACTGATGTAAAACAGCAGTGGCTGGATTGGTGGGAGACAAGCCTGAGCAAGACAAGAGGAGCAGAGCATCTTGTCCATCACCTAGCAGCCAGCTGACAGAGCTGGAGCCTCTAGGGATGTGAGCTCAGTGCATCAAAACTCATTGGGTATTATCGCTGCTGCGCCATTGCTGCCTCATGATTAAACAGCATGAATATTAATGAGTTCTTATAGCTTCTTTGGAAAGATCTGCCTGCTATGGCTTAGAGATCATAGTGGTGCTGGGAGAAAATAAAACTCTGTCAAACTGTTTGCCTGTTGTTTATTTGTAACTCCTTCAGCTCATGGGAGCCTGGACACTATTCTGGAGAAGTAGTTTCCTCAGCATCTCTTCCACTTCTGAATTCTTTCATGAGAAGCTTTGTCCTAGTAATGAGTGAAAGATTCAGTGTGCAGTTAGTATTTGTCACACTCAGGCCTTCACAATCCTTGTTAAAACATACATTACACTAGTAAATATTCCATACAGAGCAGTAAGCAGAGAGGTGGCTATTCAGGGGCTGTGCATGGAGAGAAGGAAGAGAAAAAAGACAGGAAATCTCTCAGGATTTACAGCACACATAAAGCAGGAGAGCATCGTGTGCGTGAGTGGCGCAACAGGACCTGGGAGCTGTGGCACAAAATCCTCTGTGGTGAGGAGCAACCTGGCCTGGGAAAGGAGTCCCTGCCCATGGCAGAGGTGAGGGAATGAGCTTTCAGGGCCCTTCCAATCCAACCCATTTCATGATTCTATGAAGTTAATTTTGATAATTGCTGTCCCTCATTCCCAAGGCAGTGCCATGGAGTACATGAGTTCCATGTCCCTGGTCCCATTCCATTGTTTTAGAAGGAAGCTTCTGCAAAGAGCCTGATCTTCCCACAACTCATTTCCAAGTGGAATTTAACAGACCCCTGTCTGCCAAATAATAAATAAGAACCCTTACATGCAACAATCTGTTGCTTAAGCAGAGCTATAAACAAAGCCTTAATAGCAGCTGATTTAGGGAACAAGGTTGGGAAGGCAATGCTGCCATAGCTGCAGCACATGGGTGGGATGAGCCACCCAGCCCTGTTTAGTCAGGTCCCCAAAAACCAAACCTACTGCCAGACTTAAAGCCACTATCAAGAGCTTTCCCCTGTGGCAGTGAAGGGAAGGCTCTGAAAGATTACAGAAAATGCCTTATTACAGCAAAATATTGTGGCTCTGGTTTTCACTACCACCACTCTGTGGGGAAAGCCCGATGTGGTGAAGCTGGTGGCATGGCAAGGGCAGGACCAGCACTGGCAGCTGTGTGGTTCCCAGGGAGAGCAGAGCCAGACATGCTCACAGACTTCCCAGGCCAGCCTGGGAACCGGCATGCACCAAACCGGGACAAGAGCCTGTGCACCAACTTGCTGACAGCCGGAATGGGGCTGGCAGAGAAGGGGAACCGCAGGGCTTGTGGCACCTCCACACAGTGGATCCGTGGGCTGCTCTGAGCTCTTTACACACTACTAGCTCATGTATTTCCCTGCTGAATATTTCACACCTTTATAGCAGACGATAACTGTTCATAACTGTTAGTGTGCAACTGTTTATTAATGTGAGTCTTCCAGACAGCTCTTGGATTTTGAAGGAGTTCTTGAGAAAGAGCCAAAGTCTGTCCTCTGTAAGCAGATTTTTTGAAAGCTCAGAGGCTGGTGGGTACCAGTCTCTGAACAATTCTCCAGTGGCTTCTGAGCTGCTGCTTCATCCTGGTTCCCCTGAAGAACTTGGAGCATCACAGAAGCAGAAATAAATAAATAGATAATTTCCTTTACACAAGGCGAGGTGCTGGATGTGCTGTATCATTCATGTCTCTCTCCTGCGCAGTGCAGTCAACCAAGCACAGAAAGGAGATAAGAGCATTTGTTCCCACAAGGAACAGGGAGAGGATGAAAAACAAGGTTTCTGTTGTGCTCTGTGCAAGGTTGTTTATAACTCCTGTGACTATTTTTAAGCCTAAGAAATGAAGCGCTGCCAGCTGCAGCCCGCTCTGGAGGGAAGGTGCATTGTGTTCTGGAGCACTGTCAGGTGAACCAGAGCAGACATTGTTACCCGGCAGCCAGCACGGGCACATCAGTAACACCATCCTCCCCATCCCTGTCCTTGACAGGAACCTGGCTGCAGGCACTGTCCTGGCAGGTGGCACTGCACACACTGGGCTGGCACCAACATTCATAGGGACAGCATCATTGCAAAAAACCTTCCCAAAGACATTGCTGGGGGAAAAAAGGCAGTGTCTAGGTCTAGAGGAGGATCAAGGTCTGCTGTTGCTGCTGCTTGTTCTGTAAGACCATGTCTGGTGGTATGGAGATGTGGGCAGGATGAAGGCACGGGCGGGATGGAGGCACAGATGGAATGGAGGCACGGGCAGGCAGGACTATCCTGCACCTGCTGGGGCAGGGCAAGGATAGCTCCCTGTGAGGCTGCACCAGGGACAAGGGATGGAGAGCAAAGCATAGGAGATACTCCAGCTCCTTTGGCAAGATGAGCAACCAGCCTCTTCCAACGTCTCACCCCACTGCTGGCACACAAGAACTCTTGGATTTTGACAACAGCTATTTTCAACAGCCTCTGACACAGTGAAGTGAGAAATCATTTCTCAGAGCCAGAATCTCTCTCTTGAGTGTTTTGGAGAGGCCACCCAAACTTCATGCTGTAGAATATCATGGACACTGGAATGGGCTCCCCGGGAAGTAGTCACAGCCTGAGAGAGCTCATTGAGCATTTGGACAATGCTCTCAAGTAGATGGTGGGATTTTGGGGTTGTCCTGTGCAGAGCCAGGAGTTGAATTTGATGTTTCTTGTGGATCTCTTCCAGTTCAGTATTGCATGATTCCGGGATCACTGCAGTGCCTCAACCTAGCTGTGGCTCTGTAAAGAGCCTCCCCATGGCAATCCCAGGCACCATCAACATAGCACTGCCTGGCTTCCCTGAGGATCTACTCTGTGATTTCCTGGAGGTTTGATATGTGTTCATCAAATTAAAAGGGATTAAAAAGAAATGAGTATCATAAATACCCTAAGCAAGTCAGATCGATATTGCATACTGTCAATAAAGATAACATTATTTAAATAATAAGTTCAGAACTTTCACCTGTAAATTAAAACATCTTATTGGAATACATGCTGATTTCAAGGCTTTGTTATAATTATCTTAATTATGGGCTTTTAAGGTGAAGAATCTGTAGAAATGAAAGCACTCATAAATGGCAGCATGCAACAGCAGTAGCTGCACCTGCTGGCACTTGGACTGGGCCGTCAGGGTGAGGAATGAACTGATTCCTAGGGAGGGCATGGTGGGTGGTGGGTGTGCAGGGAGAATTTAGAGCTGAGAATGGTGTCTGCACGCACCTGTTGCATGAAGTGATGGTGGCAGCTTGGACAAACTCCAGTCATCCCCATTTGTACAGCTGCCACCCCCGGAGCAGCCACAGCTGCTCTGGGCAACCTGTGCCAGGGCCTTAGCACCCTCCCAGCCAAGAATTCCTTCCCAATATCCCAACTATCCCTGCCCTCTGGCAGTGAGAAGCCATTCCCGCTTGTTCTATCCCTCTGGATCCTTGTCCAAAGTCCCTCCCCAGCTCTCTTGGACCCCCTTTAGGCTCTGAAAGGGACTCTAAATCCCTGGAGCCTTGGAGCTGCTCCCTTTGAGCCCCTTTTTTCCTCCAGGCTGAACACCCTCACCTGTCCCAGCCTGGATCCAGAGCTGAGGGGCTCCAGCCCTTGGAGCATCTCAGTGGCCTCCTCTGGCCTTGCTCTAGGAGTTTCACATCTTTCTGAGGTTGGTTCCCAGAGCTGGAAGCAGCTCTGCAGGTGGGATTTCACCTGAGCAGGGCAGAATCCCCCCTCCCCTGCTGCCCACAGGGTTCAGGTGGTTTCTGGGTCCCAGCACATGTGGCTAGTGCATGTCCAGTACCCTCAGGTCCTTTTTTCCATGGCTACTCCATGATATTTTGCAGTGACACTCAAACACAGACACATTGGAGTGTCTGTCTTGCCTGATCCTCAGCACACTGTGTGCTCACCTGTCCCACTACCTTTAGAAATGCCCCTGGAGAGGGTCTTTGCTATGCTCCCAGCCTTGCAACCCATTTTGGAGGAAAGCATTGAGCTGAAGGGTAGACTGGCAGGCCCATTCAGGTTGTTTTTCTTTTCTAGCTGGACATATGGATACAGGAAATCTTTAGAGACCTTGAAAAGGAAAAGTACCTCCTTTTGCATTGCTAAACCGATGGCATGGCTAAGAATAGCCTCTGAAGGGAGAGGGAAGATGAATGACATGAGGCATTCAGCACCTTTCCTTACTGTGCAATAGTCTTGAAATTTAAAAAGTGAAATATCAAGGCATGTGCGGGCGAAGGGGAATGGCCAGTCACGCTGAGGACATTTGGAGGAGTGTGTTATTATGTAAAGCAAACTGGGAAAAGGTTAGCAAATACCACTGCTTCCCTGGGGAGCCCTTCTCTTGCCAGAGTCATTAGTGCACTGGCAGGATAACAGATCCTCTCTGCTAATTCTCTAGGTCATAAGCAAATTAAGACAGAAAAGTTGATCTGCTATCAATCTACATTAGGCACAGGAGTCCAGCTCACCTGTCCAGCAGCAGCTGGTTTACAGTTTAAGGCTGGAATATGAAAGTCTTGTCATTAAAAGGAGCCCATTTTCCTCTCAACTCAGACAGGCTGGGCATGGAGCTCTGGGACAGGGCTGACAGGGCTGCACAGTTCTGGCACCCCTCAGGTGAAAGCGTGGCACAGGCAGAGCAATTTCACAGAGGGTGCCCCTGAACCTCACCAGTGCTCCTTCATCCCTTCAGGGAAATCCATGGTCAAGGTGTTACAGCTATGGTCCATGTCAAGGGGCTCTGGGGTTGTGGCCCCACAGAGAGGTCTTGGATTCAGCCAGCTCGTGCTCACCTCAGAGTCTTGATGCCAGCTTGCAGTAGTGCAGCTTGCAATTTGAAAAGGGACAGACCAGGGAAATGGTGCTCATGTGGTGTGGGAAACTCCTTCCTAGGCAGGGAGGGGTGAACGAGGGTAGGAGGAGGCACAGTTTTTGCTAGAAGCAGCCCAAGTATCTCCCAGCATGGACCAAAAGAGCTTTTGATATCCTCAAGATAAACTGCTTGGTGCGATTAAAATGGCCCACTCCCAGGGAGTATTCAGCCCATGTCTGGAGCTGCTCCCTTCATGGACACCCCACTCTGTGGATGAGTACCCCAGGCACGGCAGGTGCTGGGAGAGTGGTCTTCTCTGCCAGGGCCATTCCATGGGTGCTGAGAAGTTTAGTCTGCATATTAGGTAAAGATTTTTCCCCAGAGGGTGGTTGAGCACTGGAACAAGCTCCCCAGTGAATGGTCACAGCCCCAAGGCTGACAGAGCTCAAGAAGCATTTGGATAATGCTCTCAGGCACAGGGTGGATTTTGGGGCTCTCCTGTGCAGGGCCAGGAGCTGATCCATCCAGGTCCCTTCCAGCTCAGGATATCCTGTGCTTCCATGATTTCAAACAGAAATGGTGTCATCAAAACCTCCAGAGTCACATTTGCAGTGAACAAAAACACCCACTTGCACAAAACACAGCATTTCAAATCCTGTCTTTAATCTCAGGTTCCAGTAACAACCTTCTCACCATCCAATTACTTGTCTTACAATTGACATAGAAATATTAAATTCCTAAGAACTAAAGGGCTTTGAAAGTATAACCTACTTTTAAAGCAGACAAGATTTATAGTGGAAGCATTTACTTTCTAGTCCTTGACATTATCAAAGTCACTGATGCCTCATTGGCAGCTCCATAAATGAGGCCTCCAAACACAATGTCTGGTTGCCATTTGCTGGACACTGTTTGCTGGCTGAGCCCCTCTGACTGTGTGGCAGGTGACAGCCCTGTCACTGTCCCCTATGAGTCTGAAACCACATGCGCCATGGTGCCCTTGGCATCCTTCTGCTGTCACACACTGCCTGGCGCAAACAGGTCTGTCCTGCACCCCTCTGACCATTGCTGAGTAGCAAGGCAGCCACTGGCACTGTCGGCTCACTGCTGCCAGCCACAGCATCCAGAAAACAGCTCAAATGGAAACTGGGGAATCTTTGCTCTGGAGCAAACACCAGGCTTCTGGCAGCAGCAGGAGCAGCAGCAGCAGTGGCAATGGTGCCATGGTCCCCACCTCTGCTTGGCCCCAGCCCTCATCATAAATTGTGGCACTAACCTACATGGAGAGGGATTCACTTTCACTCCTGAAACTAGGTGCAATTGTTTCAGTTGGGCATATACGGACACCAAATGATGCAAATTACCCTCTAAAATATGAATAGAATTTAGTCAGAGAAGCAGAAAATTACCTTTGTGGGAGATCTGCTGCAGAGTTTAACTGAGCAAGGATGGTAGAAATGGATTGGCAATGAAGAATTTGTCTTTTAACACCAGTTCACAAGCACCTTGACTATCACCCTGGAAATCATCCAGAGTTTTAATTGGCCATTAACCCTACACATTCAGCAGTGTTCAAGGAGACCATTGTACTGGTTTCACACTCCTCCCTCAGCCTCAGGCTGCCTCAAGGCACTTTGTTGATCAGTAATTTCTTCCAATAGCACATAATTAATCACTGAGCAACTCTGCTCCTTGCAGCCTGCCCAAAGATCATAGAATCACAGGACAGTTTGTGTTGGCAGCACCTTCAAGCTCATTCCATTCCACCCGCTGGGATGAGCAGGGACACCTTTCGCTAGCCCAGGTTGCTCCAAGCCCTGACCAACTTGATCTTGAGCACTTCCAGGGATGGGGCATCCACAGCTTCTCTGAGCAGCCTGTGTCACTGCCTGTTCCAGAGATGGGCAGCAGTTTTCCTGGGAAGTCATGATTCCTGGAGCTTTACCACCAAACCAAGCTCCAAACCCACTCCTGGGGTGTTTGCATTGGTGCTGCTCTGTGCCAGTGCTCCTGCTTTGCAGAAAGTCCCAGGTCCCCACCAGATGTGATGGGGACAGGACTTACAAAACAAACTGGGATCTGCCCCAGGTTTACTCCCCTGCAGCCCTGAGGAAACGTGTTCATCAGGACGTGTTCATCCAGCTGCTATGCAGTCCAAGTGCTTTCTGACTCCAAATCCTTCCCTTGCACAGATCTCTTGATCCTGAAACATCTGTGGAGGAGCTGGAACCCAAACAGGACAACTTTGGGGCTCTGTATGGCTAGCATGTGCACAGGGCTGTGCCATGAGCAGCTAGAGCTAGTCACAGCCCTTAGCATAAGTGGTTTTCAAGACCGATGAGCCTGGTGATTTGAAGTTCTCACCCTTCAGATGGCAACCCTGAGCTCAGGGCTGCACCCAGGACAGATTTCCCCCCCCAGCACGGCCCACTCAGGACTGGAGTTCCCCACAAAAAGTGGGAGGTTACAGAGAGTTTTATCCAGTGCAAAGTCACACATACCCAAGACCTCAGGGAGATTCTGCCCCATCTCTTCCAGGCAGCTAGGAAGCACACGGTACTGTGCAGCTCCTGGGACTTTTTATGGTAATTAACAATCTGTTCTACTCAAGTATTGGTGGTAAGAGTCTAGGAAAAGCTGTCTGTCAGAATCCGGAGCAAGAAGACCACCAGAATGGCTCTGATGTGGCTGCAAATGCTCCTGAAGTGAAAAAGATCCATCTCTCCCAAGGACTGTTGCCTCAAGAACCTCCTGCTTTCCCTATTGCTCTCTGAAGTTCATATATATAAAACCTTTTTGTTCCCATCAATGCTACTCCTGGATTTATGCTTATGTGAAAAGCTTATGGAATGGGAACTGATGACTTTTTAAAGCAATTTGAAAAGCAATGCAGGGAATGCACTCCCAATAACAGCTGCCACTGCTCTCCCTGCTGTGCAGGACTTGCTGTACCTGCAGCACCGGCTGCTTGTTCCAGCCTGGTTCCAGCTCTCTTCATTTACAAGATGCATTATTTACCAGCCTGACACGCAGCTCATTTAAAAATCAGATTTATCAGCAAAATAGTAGTGCTTGCTATGGTGGCTTCCAGCAAGAGTATTTTACTGGGCATGTGTTGACTCGGCAGTTTTCTGCTCAATTCATCACCAAAGGGCATTAGCACAGAGCCCTCAGCCCCTTCCCAGCCTGGGTGCTCTGCTCACAGCACCACTGGAATATGGACCACCTTGGACTTTGGACTTCCACCAGCAAGCCAAGCAGGAGGAGGCCCACACCAATGACCTTCCTGGAAGCACAATGAACTCAGTGCTACAAAGAGCCTGGATCCTGTTTGGGCAGCTGGATGTGTGCTCAAGGGACCATCAGTCTGTCCTGCTCCACAGCACCCACAAAGCAGGGTTAACACAGTTTGTGACATGTACCAGTGGTGACAGCAGGTCCTGGTGGAGGGTCCCAGGATGCAGCACTGGCACCAGGGGTGTCATCCCTGTGCCCACTGTTGGCAGATCCCTCTGTGGCTGTCTGGGAGAAAGGCCAAAAGAACAGCTGAGCATTGGCCACGCTCCTATGCGGCACAGGAGGGTATAAACATGTATGGGAAGATCCAGGCAGTTCTTGTAAAGCTGCATCCTGGAATACACCACCTGCCCTGTGCCTCATGGATCTCCGAGCTGCCACTTCCCACACCTGGGAGCAGGGTCTGCCCTGCTCCTCTTGTTCTGCAGCAGTCTAGGTCTGTTGTACACAGCTTTGGGGGTAGGAGCAGCTCACACCAGCTGAACCATGCTGCTGGAACTGTTTTGGTGCCAAGGACCTTTTAGCACGTCATGGGAAGTGTCAGTCACTTTGCAAAGGTGGGACTGTTCATGGAGTGAAGTGTAACTAGAGCTATTTGGCAGCTCAAGATCCACCCTAGAAAGGGGATACTGGTGTTCAGAGGAGTGATGTCCCTCCCCTGTGTGCTCCCCTCCCAGCCAGCACCCTCTACCCTTTTCCTCCACCTCCTGGGACCTGGTACCTCACTGGGCCATTAGCCAGTGCCAATCTCAGGTGAGAACAAACCAAGGCCCTCCAAGAACAGCAGCAGAGCCGTGGGCACAGGAGCCAGAGCCAGGCCCAGGGCCAGTCATGTCTGTGTCACCCATGGCCGAGGGGCCCATGGCCACCTTGTCACACCTACATCTTCACTCCACAACACGTGTGTGGACATGCACTGCTCCGAGCACTGCAGCCTCTCCTGTGCAGGAGGAACACACTGTAAACCCACATAAATATTTATTCTTCAGAGAGAGAATTTTTACCATGACCCAGATTTCTTTCCCCCTGATGCCCCACCAGGATCCAAGGGGTTTGAACAAAATGGGAGCTCGGATGTGGACGTGCATGGCTCACCTCTATGCACAGCAGCCCCTAGCCCAAATCAGCCAGGATGGCACATTTTCCCTGGCCACTGTCCCATCCTCACAGGGCTTGTCTTTGAGCCATGCCTCCAGGTGCCACACTACTCACCTGCAATGGGGACAAGCACAAAGTGGAAAAATGGTTGTCTTACTCCCTGTGAGGTGCAGGAAGAGAAGCTGGGATGCTCCAAGCAGGATCAGCCTCTTTCCTGCAGCAGGCTTCTCCTCCAGGAGAGGTGCCCGACAGGAGTTTCCCAGCCTCTGATCCACCTTGCTGCAGCATTGCTTGGTTCTTTTTGCCACCTGCTCAGGCCAGGGGTAGGTTGACTTCCCTGGGAGCACCCACAGGCACTGGCAGGGCTCAGCATTGCTCCCCAGCTCCTGCTCCAGCTCACAGTGGAGTTGTGTCCTCCAAAGGCAGCGCTGCCTTATCAATAATAAAAGGCAATTTCCCCAGTCAGAGCCAGGAGATTACTCAGCCCTTCGTGCACTTCATCTGCAGCTGACAAGATGGGAAGGACTTTGGGAAGATGCAATTTGACAGTAACACAAAACAACAACATTAAGGGAATAATGGCAAAGGCATCTGTCAAAAACCTTGTGTTCCTTAACCAGGAGCAAGAAATCAGAACAGTCAGACCCAAGCAGAAGCTGAAAGGGAGGGCAGGAGTGCAGCAAGGAGCCAGGTACCACTGCCCATGGGGCATCCCAGCACCACAGGATCTCAGGTTTAGGATGTGGCCACAAGGGGGATGAGAGGACCCTGATGTCACCTCAGCCAGCTCAGAAACTTGCCAGCTCCATGACCACAAGTGTGGTTGAGAACTTGCCTGGGAGAGAGACAGTGCTGCAGGAGTGTTTCAATGAGCTATTGGGCTCTGCTGAGTGAGGGCTTCCCACTAACCAGAAATGCTTCCATCCCATCCCCTCACACAGACCTTCTCCTCCAGAGAGGGTGTCTCTGACTCTTGCTAAGGACCTTAGGGATCCCCCAGTTTTGGAATGAGGGTCGGACTGGGGGAGAGCACACATGAAGACTGTAATCCCCATCATGAGGCCACACAGGAACAACATATCCTGCTGTCTGCCTGAGGTTACCCCCTCCACATGGAGCCAACAATTGTGCAAGTCCATGTCCACTCTGGAGCCAGGCCCCTGCAGAGCCTGATGCTCATTTCTCCCAGGATGGATGCTCCTGCTTCCTCCAGGCACTTGGTTTAGCATGAGTTGCTGTGGGGTCATGATACCCATTATGCAACCCACTCATGAACATTGCAGCTGCTTTGGGTAGCCCAACTGGCCTGGGCAGGTGCTGCATTGGGAAGCAGCAGAGGGAAAACCTCTCCAGAAAGTCACTGGCACGGCCCCAGCACCAACAAGGAGCTGCAGACTTCTGCAGCTGTGGACAGTGCCAACACAGGGCAGAAAAACACCAGATGCAAAAATGACATCCCACTTGGAAGGACACCGAGAGCCCCTCACTGTCAGAAACAGTGTCCTGAGGTTTTACAGCCTGGACACGGACACCAGAGCTCTGGAAGCAGAGGCTCAGCCAAAACTTCTCTGGATCTGGCCATGTCGGAGCATCTGAGGGAAAGAGGACACCTCCTGTCTTACCCAGGCTCCTAGAGCTGCTGCTGCTGCTGCTGCTGCTGCTAATGTGTATGCCTGGACAGACAGACTGACAGGACTTAATGAAACCTTTATTTTAAAAATATAATTTTTTATTTAAATGCGAATTGTGTGCTGCATTAGCTGTAGGTCACTTGCATTGACACACTACTTAATTAGCAGGGATGAGGCTCAGGAAGCAACAGCACAAATGGTTGGCCCTTTCCTGGGCATTTATTTTAATTAAAATTTTTCAGGACATGATCAGTCCTGTTCTACAGAACAGCTCCTCACCGAGTTCAGCCAGACCAAGCCCCACATGCTGCCAGCAGGCTGTTAGCTATTAATGGAGCAGGGCACATTTATTTCTGCATCTCAAAATCCCCTTTGGCAAACCACAAATCACAGCACTCTGCTCAGTAGATGCTCCCACAGCATCCAGCATCAGGCAAATGGTGTCATTGATAAATCTGTGCAAGGACAGAAGAGATGTTTCCCACTGCTGGGGAAAATTACATGGGTAAGTCTTTAGAAGATACATTAAACCTAATGTGAAATCAAACCCTCTGTGATGAGCAGAGCAGTTATCCTGTGTTATATGCAAGTTATGTGCAAAAGGGTCTTGTTCATAGATCTGCCTTTGCCAAGAAAGATGAGCTGGAAATAGAGCCCGGATCCAAGAGAGAGGATGCTCTGATCTCTGGTCAGGGCTCCTGGCATGGAGCTTTAACCATTCCCTCAGCCCAACTCTGCCTCGTGTGAGAGAAATCCTGATGTGAAACATCACCAGGAGATGGAGAGGGCAGAGCAGGAGCGACCCTGTGGCTGCGCCTGTCAGTAACCACTCAGAGTTCAATCAGTGCCATGTCCCTCACAGAGCAGATAAATGGCAACTCACCAGGAGAAAATGAGATAAACAGTGGCCTTAATAGTGCTTCACTGCCCTCCAAATAGCAAGCTCAGCCAGGACTACCTCTGGGCACAGCAGGAAAAGGCCCTTGGATTAACGGACATGCTCTGAGGTTGTCCTTCTCTGCTTTCAGCCCATTTCCATCCTAGTCAGCTAAGAGAAGATCCAGAACCACCTGAGTCAGACACACAAAGAAGCACTGGGTGAAAGCCTAGGGCTTGGTGCGTGCCAGTTCTCCAGGGGGCTGTTCCCTTCCTCCCTCAGTGTCTGTAACCTGGAGGGGACAAGCTCACCCATCCTCCTAAAGGGTGTTGGAAATCTCATCTCCACTGCACAAAGGGAGCTGACCACCCCTTTTCTAACCTGGGGAAGTCCAGGTGAACAGTCACAGCATGTTCACATGCCCATCACTGCCTGCAACAGCAGACATCCCTGTGTGATCATCCTGCTCAATGCTGCTGGGACTTGGTGCTCCTATGCCACCAGTGTCTGGCTGAAGGCAGCTGATCCTCTCTGGGGTGGTGATCGCTGCTGCTGGTGTTCCCAGTAAGCCACTTCAAGGCCAAAGTCATAAAAATCAGGATTTGGAGTTTATTTGTTCCCTGTGTTCCTGTCTGCCTATGAATATGTGGGTTCATTCTGAAAAAGGACCCTGTGTATCTTCCAGCTTCCTAGGTGTAGGGAACAGCAATCTGGAGTTCGTGGGGCTCCCAATGCAGGTGACGGCTATGGCTGCCTTGGGATTGGAGTCCAAAGCCCCCAAGGCTGGGGGTCCCATGGACCCTAGGACTGTCTTTTCCTTCCAACTCAGCTATTTGCTTATTCCCTTGCTAAGCCCAGACCTGAGGGACTTGGGGCTCAATTTAGCAGAAGGTGAAGACATCAACCCACAAATGAGGGGGTAACTTTTCCAAGTGGGTGTCAGGAGATACCCCAGGGCCACATGGGGCTGCTCCCAGAGTGGACTTCACCCAGCCCCCTGCCCCTGCTCACATCCCCATGTCACACAGCCCTGACCACTGCACTGCACTCATCAGCTCCTTCACTCTGCCGTGGCCAGGCTCATGCTACCAGCCACCACACCGGAGCCTGGAGACACATTCAAAGGGGCCAGAAACTCCTGTGGGATGGAAGGAGGGGAGGAGAACCTGGCAGGCAAGAGGGAAGGTGCTTTAATGAAGCATCCAGTATTAAAGCACTGAAGGATTAAAGAAAGGAAGGACTAGGATCCTCCTGAAAAACCCAGTCATTAGTGAAGCCCAAGGGTAAATGCAATTGCTTTCTGTTATTTTCCTGTCTTTGATGACCCAGTTTTTTACTCTCATCAGCACCAGGCTTGTGTTAATTTTTAAATATGCTTGGGTAACTGAGAACATTAACTATTCATGATCTTATCTGCAATAGCTGTTGGCTCTGACACTGTTCTAGGGAGAGCTGAACTTGCCTGGGAAGGCAGTAGCTGGTTTTTCCTGAGCATCTTGTTGAAATGATCACAGGGGTGGGGTTCCATAACACTCCTGGATAAATCAGGGCTTGTGGGGCTGGTTAGCATCATTGAGGCCATTCTCCTGCAATTGAGGCAGCTTGAAAATACTTAGGAGGACACAAAAAGCTGGGATCTGGGGAATGCTGTGGACACTGAACGCTTCAGGTCCAGGGAAACCTCAATATGGTTTATAAATATAAGGGGGTCCTCCTGAGCTGGCAGGTGACTCTGCTGTCCCCTGCCCAGCCAGGTAGTGTCCTAGTCCAGGCAGAGGCTGAAGGAATCCCTGATTATCAGGAATGTGAGCTGATAAATCACAGAATCATGGAATGTTTTAGGTTGGAAGGGACCTAAAGCCTCATCCTGTTCCACCCCCTTCCCATGAGCAGGGACACCTTCCAGTAGACCAGGTTGCTCCAAGCCCTGCCCAACCTGGCCTTGGACACTTCAAGGGATGGGCAGCCACAGCTGCTCTGGAAAATCTGTGCCAAGGCCTCAGCACCCTTACAGGGAAGAATTTCTTCCTAATGTCTACTCTAAGCCTTCCCTCAGCTTAAGGCCTTTCCCCCTTGTCCTGACACTGCATGCCCTTGTGCAAAGTCCTTCTCCAGAGCAACATGGAGGGCAGTGTGTCTAGGGTGGGGGGAACAAGGCACATGCAGCTCGTGAGATCCCTTTCCCTGGGTGTAAACATCTCTGTCAGCAGGAGTCAGGGATGAAGCAGCTGCAGGAGCTCAAGTTAACCTGGGAAAAGCTAGTCGGTGCTGAGATCGGGGAACAAGTACAAGAGTGAAGAACACAGGGCAGAACACAGGAAAACAAAGGTGATTATAAGAACATGAACCAGCAGAAGAAAGCAGGAGGAGAGAGAGGGCGTTATTCAAAGGAAAAAAAGCTCATGCTGGTTTTTAGGAGGCATTGGGCTAGCAGCACCTCCTGCAGCTGGCAGGTGGAAAATGCTCCCACTGACTTGTGCTGACAGTTCATTGTTGGAAAGAAAATCATCCTTTCAGAGGATCCAAAGAGCAGGAGGGCAGCATTAGAAAAGCAGGAGAAAAGCGTGGGGAGCACAGTGATCTGCAAGGCTTCTGGCCCAGAGTTAACACTACCATGGAAGAACCACCCCGCCTCCATTTTCAAAAAGGGTATAGGTACTTCCTGCAGGAAAACTGAAATGAGAATCACAGAATCAGAAAATGATTGAGATGGAAACAGCCTTCGGAGGTCACCTTGTCCAAACCTCAGAGTCCCAGAACCATGTCCACTTGGCAAAGTTTACTGTTTCTTCCCTCAGTGAAAATTAAATACCATAGGACAAAATATAATTATTCAATTTGCAAAGTAACAGAGTTACACTGAATGCTCAATGTATACAGCATTTTATTGTTTGGACATATGTTACAATGGACAAACATATATTACATATGCTATACAAAATATACATTCTGCTGTGAAAAAAATATAAATAGACAATAGGAAATAGCAAGAGGGAACAGAAGCAGCTTTGCTCTTACTGCTTCTGACCCCTCTCAGTTCCTGTACCGGTAGTGCTTTGGCATTGATTGAGGCAATTGCTTGTTTTTACTGAAAAAAGAAAGGCCACTCTGTCCCTCTGCAAAGGAGAAACAAGACACATGATTTGCTCCTCCAAGTCTATCAAAGAAGGTTTTCCACAGTGCAGCAAAGTGTCACCTACTTACAAGCATCAGCTATTTACAACCAGCTTATGGACTTTAAATGCTCGTGGAAAGATGTAAATGTTTTAATTCAGGATTCAGCTTTTATAGACCACTCTCTCACAGAAATCAGAGCAGCTTTAGCTGCACTCTCTGACAGCCAGCATAGTCCTGGTACAGACAGCAGTGATTTTAAAGCCCTGACCTAGGACAAGCAGGTCTCACCCATCTAAACGGAATTGCCTTGCTCCAGGGAGTTGTACCCCAAGTACTCTCAAGGGTCTGGACGATGCCAGATGCACTGTGACAGATCTGTGCGAGCTCAGCTCCTACAAAGGGAGAGAGGAATGAAAGAAAGAGGAACAAGCATTTGTCAAACGGCAGTGAGAGAGCAGCAGCAGGGATGTGGCTTTCCCACTGCTGGGAATCACAGATGCCAGCAGCAGCGTGTCCCAGTAGCCTGAGTGACTACTGGCTGAGAGAGTAGCCCAAAATGATAAGGCTTTGCTGCTGCTGTAGTTTCATGGCATGACCTTTTCCATCTGGATTTAAACTGACAGTGCTGGGTCCCTGCAGCAGGGAGCACTTTGGATTCAGAATAAGTGCTGTGCCTTAAATGCTGTCTGGGAAGGAAAAGTCTGGAGGAAATAAAACTAGAAAGAAATTAACTGATAATTTTTCTTTTTTTTTTAAAATAAAGATTTCACCTGTCAGAATCTCAAAATTCACACACCTGTTTCTCTCTATTTTCATGAAAGGTCAAGCACAATTGCATCCCCTTCCCACTAAAGCTGCTGCCTACCAAAGCAGCCATGCTGGCTTTGAGAGCATGCGAAGACGCCTTAAAAATATTTACTCATTTGCAATGATTGGACTGTTATTCCTGTCCAAAGAGCCATGGGAAAAGCATCATTAGTCCCAGTGTTTCCCCACTCATTTACTCAAATACTTCACCACAGTCTCTAAATTCCACTGTGATTCTGCACAACTAGACCTGACAATTGAGTCGCAAACCTTTCAGTCCAGGAATTCTCACATACCTACAACTGAGCTGGGCCAAAAACCATCCCTGAGAAGTCTTTTAACACCTTCTACAAAAAGGGGCATTTTCCCCCAAAAAGAACAACTTCCCAGAAAGCCTTTATAATGTCATTTGTCTTCCTCATTTTCTCAGGCACATCTCACTGAAACTAAGGAGTCTGAGCTTCCTCTGTGTCACAAAACCTTTCAGTAGTGAGGGGTTCCCTGCATTGTATCATTACTCACCTGTCAAATATTTAAACATTTTGACCACACCAAGATTTAAGGGAACTATTAGTTCAACAATGTAGCCTGATATTTTACAACAGAAAAGGACCAGTGTTTTAAACTACATATGCCTTTGGCTCTGCAGAAGAAATAAGTATTCATCAAGTGCTCTCTCAATTTACCTCATACTTTTCATCACCACATTCTTTTTAAAAGTTCAGTTAACTGCCAGCTAGAAAACATATGAGACCCCCTCAGCAGATAAAATACAAAGGGGTTTTTAATAGATAAAAGCTTAGATAAACCTTGAAATTCTGCTACTATCATGAAATGGATCAGCTTGCAGCCAGGCACACAGTTGTAGGCAACAATGAAATTCATCAATATCACAGTTCTACCACATATCTATAAGTAAATGCGCTTTTCAAAACAAAGACAGCTCTATTCCCCCACAAACAAGCTTTCAGTCCCCCCAAGCTCCCCATATGGCTTGATATGCAGCTGTCAAGACTAACAGTATGATGCATACTTTGGCATAATAAAAAATAATTTACATTACAGTCAACACATCTATATGCTTAGTGTATACAAAATATTTATAAATGCGAGTTTATTTACAACTAGAGTCCATTATTCATAGAAGAAAACAAGCCCCAAATTTAGACTGGCAACAGACACCTGCCAGCAGTCTAAGGAAGGAAAAGCTGGCCAAGAGTTTTACACTTACAGTTCCGCGGGAATTCCATGAGGAGGCCCTGATGGTTTGTTTCCAAGCAGACAAAACACTGTGAAATAGCTACACACGTTCTTGAGAGCTTTCCAAAACACGTACCACCACAAAGACTGCTTCCAGCATCACACAATCCATGTTTTAATGCTATTTTTGTAGATAGCACTAATTTTCCATGTGTTCTCTGGCGCACATTCCCATTTCCAATGGAAAAATTGCAGAAAAAAGGGCACGTGCCATCTCCTCCAAGAGAGTCTGACTCTCTAGTACTTGCAGGCACATACACAAGCATCTTTGGCCTTGGGGTTAGTACTGAGGTAGTAAATACAGCCAGTCAGTGTGGATTTGCTTTCAAGGCTTTGCGAGTGTTTTATGTGGTTTCACTTTGGTCATGAATGTTCCGTGTCCTGTTAAAATCAAAACTCTCCTCCCGCAGCCTGTGGCAGGGCCTGGGTGATGCCTGGTCCCGGCCACTGTTGGCAGCACCATTGCTGCAGAGCGGCTGCGGGGCCTCGTGGGCCAATGGATGGTGCAGGAATTGCGGGCGAGAGCAAGCCAGGTCTTTGCTGCCTCCCCATAGAGGAACCTGGAAGGGCTCTGAGGGAGAAAAATTAGAAGATGAACAGAAGGCAAGTTCATAGAATCAAAGAATATCCTAAGTTGGAAGGGACCCTCAAGGATCATCGAGTCCAACTCCTGGCCCTGTACAGACACCCCAACAAATTCCATCCTGTGCCTGAAGAGCGTTGTCCAAACACTCTTTGAGCTCTGGCAGCCTTGGGGCCATGACCATTCCCTGAGGAGCCTGGGCAGTGCCTGACCACCCTTTAGAGGAAGGACCTTTTCCTGACACCTAATCCAAACCACCCCTGACACAGCTCCAGCTGTTCCCTCAGGTGCTGTCACTGCTCACAAAGAGCAGAGATCAATCACACTCAGATTTTAAGAAGATTTGAGCTCTGTGACTCAGCAATTACAATGCTTTTGAGATGATTTTCTCTGGTTTTGAGGATATATTTTACTAGATGCTCTCCTTTTCCAGCAATCTCTTACAGTAACCCGGAACACACAGAGCTTCAGGGTGAATTTTTTAAAAGGTGATCTGGAAGATAGTCAACAGAAAAATAACCAATTTAGGGAGTTCTTTGAACTTATGGCCAGCTCAAACAGAAAGGCTGTAGTGAAGCTCCAACTTTTGGTTAATACATGTCCTTGAAGTATAAGCAAAGGCTCACATTCCACAAACTTAAACCTGCAAATTAAGAAATTCTATCTTTTTAACATCACCCTCTTCAATCTCAGGTACTGGATGCAAGCTGTTGCTTGCTGATGCAACATGGGCATTTGGAGAACAAGTGCTTAATAAATGTGAGTTATTTCACAAACTACTGGCACTTGAAGCTGTGTGTCAATAATGAAGGGCAGCATAACAAAAGCCAAAATTATCAGGGAATACAAAGCAACAGAAGGAAAAGTGGACACTCACCAATGATCTGCTGGGAAGAGATTTTATCACTTTTTTTGTCATGGTTGGTAAGGAAGACAGGCACATCTCTGTCTGCTAAGAGATCACCCAGAGCACTGGTTTCATTCTGGGTGTGTGCTGTGTACGTTTCCTTGGGCATCTGCACCAAGAGATTCGGGAGGGTTTGATCCAGTGGGTCCTCCTCAGCGATGAAGGCATAGGGACAGTACTCTCGGGTCCGGGAGTAGATGTTGGCATTGTCATAACAATCTGAGCAGATCACTAATGGTGCTGCACCACCTGATGAACACAATGGAAAAATAGAATACTCTCAAAAAGGCTGAGGATGCCAGATTTCCATAGGCTATACGTCCTGGTATGATCATTTATTACAGCAGCACAGATTGAAGTGTCTTTTTACAGTTAAGGGAGTAAAAGAGTACTTGGCTTGAGAGGTCACATGAGAAACCCCCCAAGGTTCCCCCCATCCAAATTCTCCCCAGCAGTCCCCTTCTGAAGCTGACTGGGGGAACCACAGACATGTTCCCCTATTTCATGGGCAAAAAAGTTCAATGCAGGTGCAGCCAGCTTAAGCACCAGAGTGAAACAGCCTAGGGATTAAACTGGGATACCTGCCCACATCCATCTTGGACCTGACTTGCCCCTGCATGCCCACACACAGAGCTGATGATAAACCAGTCACTTAGATGAGCTGTTCTCAACTCCTTCCTGATACACACTACAGTGCAGGGGGACTGGGCTGGAGGGACCATGGACAGGGGTGAAAAATTTACACTGAGGATCAATTTTCAAGCCAGCCTATATAACAAGTGAAGAGTCCTCAGCATTTTGATGATAAAGAAAGCTCAAAAATCTCTGAAATTTCTCAATGACATGAACATCCAGAAAATTGTCCAAACAAGGTAGGGAAACAGTGCAGACCCTTTAGTTATAACTGTAACAAACCAACCAGCCAACCTTATACCAAGGACAGGAGTCACAGATAGTCATCTTCCAGGCAAAATCTATTTCCACCTCTTCTGCCTGGGCTCTTGAGATGCCAAAGGAAAGAAACAGGATAAAGATCTATCTTGACACTTAAGGCTGTGAGGATGACACTGTGCATTGGCATCCTGATGAGACATTGGCAACACACCTGAGGCCTCTGCTTACCATCTGTGCCTTTGTGCATGTAGCTGCCAGCTGGAGGCATCAGCTGCTGATGGCTCCCTGCCTCCAAATTACTGTAACCTTCCTGAGGCTCAGACAGTGTTCCTTGGGAGGACAGGTAGCTGGGAATGTCAGCAGGTAGGTTCATCTCTTCTGCAAGGCAGAATTAACATTGGCAACATTAAACAGTGCAAAGATTGCAAGGTATTACCAGCACTATTCCCCACATTAAAAAGAACACCCTGAATTTCAACTTGCATGAAGGTATCCTTTTTTCTACCTCAGTAATTACAAATCCAGACAGCCAGTTCAAAGCTGACAGGGCCAGAAAGAAACTTTACACCTATTATTCCAGGCTCTGAAAACATTTCTAAATTTATTCAAATATCTACTTCCAAACTTTACTGTTTTCCCTCAATGCAGGGCAAACCTAGTTTATAAGGAATGGAATTAGCACACGTCTGGTATTTAAAAGAACTTCTAAAATGGAGGAATTTGAGCAAAACCCTGAAGGGATTTTGGAAGGAAATCTTCAGTTCTTTAATCTTATCCATTTGTAATAAATGCAGAAATTTCAAGTGTTTTGGACTAAAAACAGGACCAGAGACTGTTGATTTGACACTTAACCTGTGTTAGTGATGCTGTAGTCTTCATTCTTTCTCCTCATGTGGTAGATGACAATAACCCACACCAAGGACGTTCCCACCACACAACACACAACAACGATGATCACGATCCCTACTGTTGTCCAGCCATCCTCTTCATGGACAATGGCATTCTGGGAAGAATCACAGTTGGGGGAAGCCAGGACATTTAGGTAAATGTGGCCACGCTCAGTGCCTAGTGTGTTGGACATGATGCACGTGTACTTCCCAGCATCCTCCAGTCCTGCATCCACTATGATGAGGAGCTGATTTGCTGCAGCGAAGAAATGCCGCTCGGTGACTGTCAAGGGACCATCATCCTTGGTCCAGTTGAGGCGAGGGGCAGGACTGCCACCAGCTATGCACTGCAGGACAGCAGTTTCACCTCGGGTCACTGTCCTGTCCTCCAGAGGCCTCATGAAGGAAGGAGTTTCTGGGACAAAAAGCGAAATTGTAAGATAACTTTAAAGAATGATGGAATCCTATAATGGTTTGGGTTGGAAGGGACCTCAAAGATCATCCTGCCCCATCCCCTGCCATAGACAGAGACACCTTCCACGCGACCAAGTTGCTCCAAGCCCCATCCAGGCATCTCAAGCACTTCCAGGGATGGGGCAGCTGCTTTGGGAAAGCCATGCCAGTCCAATTCTAAATTTGGCCATAATGTTAAGAGTCAGTGTCTTCAAAAAAAGCTGCACTCTGGAAGGAACTAACCTTCCATTATTACTCAGCATAGTTCACAGGATGGGTCAGCTTGGAAGGGACCATAGTGGGTCATCTGGTCCTACTTCCCTGCTCAAGCAGGGTTATGCCAGAGTACACAGAACAGGATTGCACCCAGGAACACCTCCAGTGAGGGAGACCCCATGCTGGGCAGCCTGTTCCTGCACAGTAAAGTTCTTCCTCACTTTCATGCAGAGCTTGCTGTGCATCAGTTTCTGCCCATAGCCTCTTGTCCCATTGCTGAGCAGCACCAAGCACAGCCTCTGACCCCACCCTGCAGACATGGACACACGACGAAAGGGCTCCTCTTGTCAGCCATCTTTTCTCAAGGTTGAACAAGCCCAGTTCCATAAGCCTTTCACAGAATCATGACATCATTTAGGTTGGAAAAGGCCTCTAAGATTATCAAGTCCAACCATTCACCATTTCCTTGTAAGAGTATGCTCCAGTCCCTTCATTATCTCTGGACTTGCTCCAGGGACTCTGCATCCCTCTTGTCCTGAGGAGCTCAGAACTGGACATAGCCCTCCAGATGTCCCTCACTAGGGCTGAGCAGAGGGGCAGGATCACCTCCCTGACCTATTGGCAATGCTCCTTCTCATGCATCCCAAGATCCCACTGGTCTTCTTTGTGGCAAGTTTGTTACCTGCGACAAAATTTGCTATAAAGCAACACAATTACCTACCTGATCTACACTGCTGGACTAACATATGCCCCTCAGCTCCCTGCAAAGATCACCCTAACTCCAACTCCACCAGGCAGCTCATGTTCTAAAGCTTCACTGTGTAAACATCACACCAAGTGCTGCTCTTTGTATTTCAACTTCATTCTCCACCATTTCAACTTGCTACTTATAGCTAAGCTACACTTCCACTGCAGATGTGCAGGGATCCATCTGCCAGCACAGGCCGGTCATACTTACCCAGCACAGTCAGGGTAGCATTGGCAGAGAGTCCCCCTGCGATGTTCTGGGCCATGCAGCTGTAGATCCCCATGTCTTCCATCTTCACATTTGCAATGAAGAACACATCGTCCTCAGGCATTACGTGCATCCTCCTCTCTCTTGCAGCAGGGAAGTCTGTGCCACCATCTTTCTGCCAGGAGATCTGTGGAGGGGGGTGGCCCTCGGCAGCACACTCCAGCCGGGCCATGGCCCCGGTGCGGATAGTGAGATCCATGGGAGTTTTCAGGAAAGAAGGGAGCTCTGGAACAAAGGGGACATCAATTCAGCATTTTTATCATCAGGTAAAGTGCAGCAAAAGCTCCACAACAGAGAGGAAATTTGAAAACGTATCTGAAACACTCCATAATAGAGAGCAACAGATTCTTCTGAAGAACTGCACAAACTTTCAATGGTTATTTCTAAGAGCCTTTCTCCCAAAATTTAAATACAGTATCTACAGTGTTCACAGAATCACAGAATGCTTTGGGTTGGAAGAGACCCTTAAGACAATACGTGCCCAAGGACACCTTCCACTTTCCCAGATTGCTCCAAGCCCTGTCCAGCCTGGCCTTGAACACTCAGAGGGATGGGGCAGCCACAGCTGCTCTGGGCAACCTGCGCCAACCCCACAGGGAGAAATTTCTTCTAATACCCAATGCAAACATACTCTATTTCAGTTTAAAGCCATTAAGGTCCTCTAAGATGTGTGAAGAAGATGATTTCTTATGGGAAGAATAAAGTGAAAAGTCTTTGCCACATTTTTCTTCTCTGCTAACAGGGAAGGTACACTTCCATCTCACCACCTCAGCTCTGAGGTACTGTGGGGACCAGTGGCCTGCTGACTGATGTGAACATTGTCTTCTTACCTCCCCTTCCCTCAAAATAAAGCAGAATCATGATGGCTAAAAAAAAAGACTTCACTTTTGACTTTTCAGAGTTTTTACCACTTATTTTCTGATGAGTCTTCCCCAGTTTTACAAACATGTGGGAAAGGTGCGGAGTTCTGAGGAGACAGTAGAGGGAGCTTTTAGTTTAAAGAATTCCACCTCCAATTAATGGGATGAACAACTAATTGTGTTCTAATAAAGCACGGGAGATAAATGCCACTTTCAAAAAAGTGAACAGAGGCTTTTCATCCACCAAAAAAAAAAAAAAAATCACTTCTTTCCAGCTTTATAAAATTATGTGTGATACATCTAAATCCCACTGATATTTGCAAGAGTATTTTGGGCCACCTTTAGTGAAAAACAGACTTGTAGGTACTTAAATGGAGTTTTAGGTTCAGAGCATTTCTCCTTTTTTTTTATCATTACCACTTACCATTGACAGTCAGCTTGGCTTTGTTGGAATAATTGGAGCCAAAGTGATTGGTGACAATGCACTGGTATTTCCCTTCATCAGTGAAATTCACATTGAAGAGGTGCAGGACAGTGGTGTATTCCAGCACCTCCCCACTTTGCTGCTGGTACCTGGCAAAGTTCTCAATGTCAGCATCATAGAGGACCTCGCTGTCTTTGCGCCAGGCCGTGGCCATGGGTGAGTCACTGCTGCTCACAGCAGTGCACATCAGGGTCACATTTGTGCCTCGCAGGGCCACCGTGGTCTCGGGGTGGACTCTGATCTGTGGTTTAGGGAAATTATCTAAAAAGAAAAGCACAAAGATCAGCTACTATTGCAAGAAAACTCACTCAAAAGACAACGTAAACAAAACCAAAACTTTGGGCACAGATGTCCTGCTTGAGGGACACAAATTCAGCTATTTTGATCTGGAAGTCAAGCTGTGAAGGAGGCAGAAGAATCAGCATTGAAAACAATCAGCGTAGAAGTGCGGTGCTGAGCAGCTCTGCCTTTTGTCCAACTTTGGAAACTTGCTATATTTAGATCACACTCAAAAATCCTGCTCAGCTGAAAAGCCAGACCATTTTATGAAGGACTGAGACTTACTTTCAGATAGTTTAAATACCCTGAAGAGCCTTGAAGTTCTACAAGCACAAAGCATAACAAGAGCTGGAACTTCACTAACTCATCCCACTCAATGAAACTGATTTCCATATCCATCAATTCACCAAAGACACTCCCACAGACACATGCAGAGCTCTGTAGTGGAGTGGAGAAGAGGGTGCGTCCACCTACAGGATTACTATTGTAGCCTTTGCCACCAAAGCAATGAAAGAATTGCACATACACAAATAACTGTTATAAATTTGCTCACCAGGAAAAGGATACATCAGGCCTGCCACAGGCTTCACGGAGACTCTGGGCAAAGAGTTTGAGACCACCATACACATCAAAGTTATGGAGCACCAGAGAATGTGCCAGAGCCTGAACTACTCTAATTTTTGCCCAGAGCTGTGGCTGTCCCATTCCTGGAAAAGTTCATGGCCAGAATGAGCAGGGCTTGGAGCAACCTGTTCTCATGGAAGGTGTCCCTGTCTATGGCAGGGGTAGGAACTGGATGAAGGTTTAGGTCCCTTTAAGGTCCCCTTCTAACCCAAACTATTTATGATTCTGCAATATTCTGCTGGTATGGGCAAGAAGCAGGAAGAAAGTGTCAAACAGACCTCACAAAGCTAAAGGTAGTCATAAGCAGGGAGAATGAAAGCATAATCCATTCTTACTAGTAAGCTGAATAATAAAAAACAATGCCCAACAGCACTACTCCTTTGGGTTAACTTCAGTGCTCAAACACCACAAAACAGAGCAAAGAGATGCAGAATTAAACCCCAGACTCACAGCAGACTCAGGGATGTACATGGGCACCACGGCCATGACCCCCTCAGAACTACAGCTTGATTTCAGCTACAAGACTTGTGTTACTGTGCTTTTGTATCAAAAGTCACTAAAAATACAAACCACAAACAAAGTCATCAGGGTCCACACTGAGAAGGCCTTGTCCTGCCAACCACTCAGGGTGAGCACAGCTGACACTGACAGCCTGCAGCAAATGGCTCTCTCTGAGCCACTGGGGCAGCCATTTCAACTGGCAGTCACAAAGCAAACTGCTTGTGTTCAACACTCTGCAGAAACAGGGCAAAACAAAAGGGTGAGTGAAGTTTATTTCACATGCATACACATGATTTCACACAGCAAAGCAACTTAAAGCATACACATACAGACATATCAGATTTACAGTATTATTTAATATCTATGCGCATTTATTATAAAATCTTGGGTATTTATGCTAGAATCAGTCCCTCTATGTCAGCATTAAAACCTAACATTTCATTTTAATCCAGGAGACTATAAACTCCGAGTTTCAACTTCAAAAAAGCAATCCCAAAACCACTAAGCCTGTCTTTACAATTTTCTCATTCCTCTTTAAAGCAATTACAAGAACATAACATTGCAGCACATTGCTCCATATTTCAAACTAAACACAACTGCCATTATGAAATGAGCAAAAGCCTCAATTCTTATTTTAGTGCCAGCTGATAAACAAATCATTTTTGGCCTTAAATATTTCATACAGATATCAACTACCACTCCTTTTCTCTGCTACACAGAAAACCTACCAACAGAAAACAATGATGGGTCTCTTTCCTACCGTCTGCTTTCAAAGTTTCCTAAGTGTTATTACTCATTCACTGGAGTGCCAGATGCCACCTCTGAACTGACTTCAAGACATCGGGGGCTGAGTTTTGTTTGCCATACTTGAAATACGAGTTTGACTGACTTGAGACAGTCTAGCATCTAACAAGAAGTGATCTGTCCTAAGATGCAGTCAGTCATGGGAGAAAAGAGGCACCAAACAAGCCAGGATTCCATCCTACTCTTTGCCTGCACATATCAATGACTCATTTTTAAAATACATCAGAGAAGGCAACTTTAACACCTGAAATTGTCTCCTCAAAGTGGCAGATCTTGCAGACTAAGTCCATCTGGTCAAGGTTAACTAATGGAGTAACAGGTTTAGACCAGATTACAACAGTCAAAGACTTTATCTCACAGAAAGTACTGCATTACAGTAGTATTAGTCTTGGGTGTGAAGGTCATTTCACATTATACTACTTCAGATGTCTGAAGACCACAAGAGACCCTATCAGCTTAAACATCTGCTGAGCACATAGAAAATCTTGTCTAGATGTGAATTTTAAAGCCTTTTCCCTAGCCCCCAAAAATAGGAAGAATACAGGATTTCCTAATCCCCCTGAGAGATTCCTGATGAATTATTTGTTTTGTTCACTGCCTACATGCAGCGCTGAGCCTGCTGCGAAATCATAGGATAGGAAAAGCTTAATGGTTCAGTACTGCAAGAAAAAGTTAACTCCTCCTAACTGCAAATAAGGAAATGCAGTTGAAGACTTTATCGAACTTTAAATCTAAATATTCTGTTACCAGCTTTTTGATACTTTACCAGCATTGCTGCAAATATTTCATGATGAAAGCAGGCACACTTCAGACAACTTCAAACAACCCTACAATGGCTGAAGAATTCTTTCCAAGGTAGGGCTTGTAAAGAATCTCTAAATAATTGTTATTAACTTACAGCTCCTTCAGCTGAGCCTGGGCAAAGGCATTTTCTTGGATGGACATTATTGCATTGTTGCTTAAATCTCTGTAAGTTAAGCAAAGAGCACAATGAGGAGTCAGTGTGATTTCATACGCTGCCTTCAGTTAAATACTTGAAAATCTCACAGAGAACACAAGACTGAAGTTGACAAATAATTAGGAGTTCTACAAATTAAAATACTTACAGATGTTCAAGTCCTTCAAGACCAGAGAATGCTTTTTTGGTAATTGACTTAATTTGGTTTCCTTGCAAGATTCTGAAAAAAAAAGGCCCAGAAACCAGTCTGAATGTCAATATGAGTTCACAAACAAGACCCAAAAGAAATACCCTATGATGCTTAACTACATTTTTTTTCTAATTCTAGCTGAGATACAGGATGAAATACTATTCTTTTTAGTTTAAAGGCTCAACTAATTTTCCTGAGAACAGCGCTTCTTTCCTATTTTCAACTTAGAGATTTGGGTTAGAAATGTGTCAGAAGATAATTTAAGTCAGAAGGATGAAACAGCAATAAATCAAACTTGGGAATAAAGCAATAACTTCCTAATACCAATCTGCAACCATCACACAACTTCCCGGACTGCACCCTTACATCAAGCTTTTTGTTACAAACAACGTTTGTAACTACACAGGATGGAACTTCCTACAAAACACGTGGCACTGGATGTAAAGTGTACAGTCTAAGTATCAAGCAGTTTAAAATGCAATAGTGTTTCAAATTTGCTCAAAAATACTTTGTATTCTGGGGTTGTTTTTTTGATAAGTAGTAACTTTTACCCAAACCAAAGAAGCACAAGAAATTACAATCACCACACAGAGGGAGCGAGGTGTTCAATAATAAATGCAGTCAAATACTTATGCTTAATCTCATCAAACTGGTGCTGTAAGGAAATGCAGTGCAACATGGATCCAATGCTCCTGAACAAGAAACCCAAGACTACATCTTACACACAAGTGGAAACCCTGTGAGAAAGGCTTTCTGCCTCATGTCATTGACTGAAAATTTCTCAATATTTTGCCCTCTCCCTCTCTGCATGCCTGGGAAGTGCCGTTGTTCCCCTAATTTGTAATACATACAGTTTATCCAGCCTGCTGAGTCCCACAAAAGCTTCATTTGCATCTTCTATGGCCCAGGAGATCTCATTGTTCCGCAAGTCCCTGCAGGAGAAGACATTTCTCAGAAAGAAGACTTGGAACATCATTGTGACCAGGGCTGCTGGTGAGCTGGGGAAGACAGGCCAGGTATGGGGCTCTGGCACACTGGGAAGGTCTCAAATGTTTTACAAAACTAAACTTGTCAGGAGATTAATTTCTCACCGCAGAGGAGCAAAAGGGAAAACTTCATAACAAGTGCTGCAGTAAGCACCACAAACAAAATCTGCAGCACAACTTCTTGATGTGGCATTTAAGGACATGCCCCAGTCTGACCAGCACTTTTGGACTTTTGGCATGTGGACTATATGCCAGGAGCTGGGAGAAGCAACTCCTGAAGCAATTTGGTTCATGTAAGGGAATTAACCAATACACCAGCAGCAAGTATCTTCACAAGTAACAGGCTAATAACAGCATTAGCATAATAAGGAATTACACCCAGGCTACAGCGTAGGCCTGCCAGGCACACCTTAGTGGCTTTTCAAGATGAAGTTGATATTCTGCTCACAAATCTTGTTATCAGCTAATGGTATTTCTGACTGACCTCAGCATAGCACTTCAGCCCCTCATGGAGAAGAAAGGTCTGAACAGCAAAACCAATACGCCAATACAGTTTAGAGAGGATTAAATGTTCTTCAGAAAGAAGATGAAATAAATCCACTTGCATTTTTAGCCTGAATGGCATGGACTGAGCCAAAAACATCTGTTTTGATACCACCATGCATAGAGAGGTGTGTATTTAAAGGAAATCATGCTAATAAAAAATAGTCTGCCCTGTGTTTTACCTGATATTCTATCAACAGCTAGATGAAGCTTCCAAACAAGTCAACTGACACAAAACTAGCTGCATACACAGGCTACTGTATATACCACTCATATAAACACCTCTTTCCCTGTGCTAATGAGGGGAAAATGAAGCATCTATTTTTCCATTATGTGAGACTGTAAACTGTGTAGAAGGCCATTGTGGAAGAGACTGGGATCAACCTCCAGGATACCATCAGTGGTAACACACAATTTTCTTATTTTTCTTACTTTGAAATATAGAAGCCCTGTTAAAACCACACACAGAAATACATACACCAGCTGTAGCACCAAACAACCAGCACACAACCAACAATGGAACTGAAACCACACAGTATCTCTTGTTTTTTGAGGTATTTTTACACTCCACTACTCAGACCACTCAGCAAAATGAGTGAGCAGCCCAAAAGAAAACCCCTCATTGTGTAAGAGAGGAGTTGGCTCCTCATGCCTGGCTGGGCACTAATGCTTGGAGCCTTGTTAATCACCACTGCTCTCCATCCTGCACATTCCAGTCCCAAAGCAAAGGGCCAGGCCCTCACTGTTGACATCCCTGAGAGCCCAGGACAACCTACTAATTAATCTGCTCCTGTTCTTTTTCATGTTATTCTAAATCTAAGAAATTAGGTTTAATTATTTCATTAAAAGGTTGTATTAAGGTTAACAGAGTATGACTGCTTACATGAATCTCTCTGGTGAATTTGCTTATTTAAGCATTCATTTAATGAAGTGGCAGAGGGGTTATAAATTTTCACTCCTTTCTCGAGTACTGTTGTTTAGGACAATTACAACTGTTCAGATCTACTTGGGACAGGACTGGGTCTCTTCAGAAATATCCAAGATCTGCCAGAAAAGGTCCTGGCAAGAGCAAAGCTGTGCCTTCAACAGCAAGAAGCAATTCTATAGCCCCTGTTATGTTTGTGAGGTCAGCACACGAGCAAGATAGGCTAAACCACACCTTCTACAGCACAGAAGGGTTCAGTCCTTGGTTTCTTGGTTCCAAACCTAAAGAACCTCCCTAGAAAAAAGAGCTCCAGGCTATTTGTTCCACAACTGGACACACAAGGTATCCACACCTCTCAGAAGCCGCAGGACACACATCTGAGCACTCAAGGTCACCAAGTCATTGTTTCTTACTACCTCCACAATTGAGTGGTAGGCTTGTTTTACCTGGGCTGGAATTCTGTCATCTTGGCATGCCAAAAGATTATCAGCCCTACCACACCTGCAGGCAGGACAGCACCAACAATGATCTCAGGCTCACACAGTTCAATATCCATTGTCTCTACTTCCAAAAGCTCCACTTAAAGTAAAACTGCATTAAACTGAAACTTCTGTTTGAAGTCTTCTGTACTTACAAGGTTTGAAGATTTGTCAGACCTCTAAAGACACCATCAGCAATGTGATTAATGCGATTGTCACCCAGGTTTAGCTTCTCCAACAAACCAAGTCCCACAAAGGCAGATTCCTTAAGGCGAGTGAGCTGATTGTATGACAAGTCTCTGAAAACATTCAACACACACTTTAAAGGCATGCAGGGAGATTAATTTTTAAGATACTACCTGACTTGATTAACTATTGTGTTCTAATTTCTCTAACAGAATACTTATAATTAAACTACATCATTACCATGGGCCTAGCAAGGAAATTGAGTACTTCCTTCGGTAATTCATTCTTGCCAATTAATAATTGCAACATTTCAAAAATCCCCAATGAACAGTAGCCCAGAACTTACAGCTCAGCAAGTCTTTGGCAGAATTCCCATGCATCTGGGCTTATCCTGGTGATGGCATTCTGGCTAACATAGAGTTGTTGCAATGTCCGCAGCCCATACAGCCAGCCCTTGTTTACTTCTGTTAAGTTATTATGCTCCAGTTCTCTAATGAATTAGACAGAAAAAACATTTGCCAAATAGATAATCAATGAAACATCAACTTACAAAATTTCACCTTGTGGATCTCAAAATTACTTACTAACTTTAAGCCTTAGACAACACAAAATGCACGATTCTTTCAATCCTGTTGAATTTTTTAAAATTAACTAAAGTATATGAAGAACTGAATAACTAAACACCAGCTGCAGGGATCAAGTGGCAGAAACAAAACTATAATCTCTAGTCTCAAAAATAACTTCTTTAAAAAGAAGTCTTCTGCTAACACTGCATCATACATCCTTTTGTTCACACCATCAAAGCCATGGAGGAAAGAACAACCCCATGTTATGGAGACTGCAAATTCAAACCAGCAAAAGCAACTACAGAGGCAAACATTCTTGATCAGCATGTAGGAAGACGCTGGAAAGAAGACCAATACAAAGGAATCACTAGACTGGTTTGTGTTGGAAGGGACCTCGAAGATCTTGCAATTCCAACTCCCTGTCATGGGCAGGGACACCTTCCACTAGACCAGGTTGCTCTATTCAACCTATCCAGCCCTATTCTACCTGGCCTTGAACACTTCCAGGAATGGGAAAGTGTATCTTACCACTTCTGAAGTAACCAGACATGACATAAAAATAATGGGAAAATACTCTTTTCCTATGATTTCCTCAAAATCTCAGCACAGCCTTGATGCAATGGAAACCATACAGGACACAACTCCCCAGAGCCATTTTCTTTATGCTAAAAAATTCCACAACCAGGCATACTCACAATTCCTCTATATTACCCAGGCCAAAGAATGCTCCATCCATTAGTCTGCTAATCCCATTGCGCTGCATTTTCAAGGATTTTAAGGATTCCAATCCTTGGAATGTAAGACTTTCCACTATTTTAATCCGGTTCCTTTTCAGTTCCCTTTCATAAAGATGACAGTCAAATATTAAGACACCTTGCAACAAGCATCACCGTGTGAAAGTCAAGAACAGGCTGAGATTAACATCTCAACTGTAAATGTTGTTTGGATGTTTTCAAGACTGTTACTTACAGAAACTGCACATGAGGCAATCTGAAGATCTTTGGTGGAATCACACTAATCCTATTTCTGTTCAGTTTTATCACCATTAGTGAGCTAGATAAGTTATCAAGGCAACCTGCTTCTAGAGTAGTTATTCTGTTGTTACTCAGATTCCTAAGGAAGAAAGGAAGAAGGAAGGAGGCCTTTCAGAACACAGAGAATTTGATGAACACAATGGCACAAGCACCTCAGAGCAACCACTGATTAACAGAACCCAAGACCCTTGTGAAGTCACATGAGGAATCTAAATCACCAAGCTAAATCCTTTTTCCCAAAGGAATAGGTGTGAGGAGCTGATTTTTACAGCATGTCTATGTTTCAGTTAGAAGTGGTTAACACAATGTCCACAGTGATCTACTCAAACAGGAAATCATTCCCTGTCCCTGATGGCTTATGTACTTCCATTCTGACAACAGCAAGTACTGTTTTCAGCATTATTTGGGAAAATACAATACAGATTGGTATGAAAACTATTTTGTTTCAAGGACATCTGTAGCTCCATTAAGCACTGCTGCCAGTTCAAAGCTGTGTAAAGATGTCAACTTTAAGACACTAATTTAAGAATAAATGAGGTCTCCAACACTATCATTGTACAGCCAGCAAGCCCAGAGACAGTAGATCACTCATACTTACAGGTACTTCAGTTGCATTCGTGGAAAGGAAGAGGCTTTAATTTCTGATATAAGATTAGAACTAAGATCTAGATTTTCCAAAGAAAGATAGACCTGGAGTTGCTCAGCATTTATTTCTGGAATGGTATTGTGCACCCTGGAAAAGATCAGCAATAAATATGATTATCACAACATCTCATCCTTCTGGATGCACAGCTGAAACAGCAACAGGACTCTGTATATCAACAGTACTAGTGAGCTTCATGAATGGGACATGCACGACATGCTTACAAAAGTGTTAATTCCTAAAGCAATACCGCAAATCCAAGAGCTATTTGCCACCATGACATATAAAGAGATTCAAATTCTGAGGCCTGTAGATGAACTGGTCCTTGTGGGGAGTTCCTGGACTGAATCCCGCCCCTTCAAAGCTGCCTGCCTTGGTTGACTGCATTTTATTGGTAATTTAGGGTGACTTGATTGTCTAACTGATTTGTATTTCTTTAAAGAGTGTTTACATATTCCCTGATGCTCTCCACATGAGCAGTATTTCAAGAAAAAAGATGTTTTCCTACAATTTGGTAGCAGAATTCTAACATGGTTCTCCCATTTGTTAAACAAGAAAAAGGCAGATGAGCTATTACTTACAATGAGAGAAGGGTTATATTGGAAGTTGTTTCTCCAAAATACGGAATTTCACTTAGCTCATTGTAATTCATTTTCCTTAAACAGAGGGCAAAAAAAAAAATTATTGACACTTTAAAGAGGAGAAAGATCCTTCTGTATACTGCACAAATAATTCATATCAATGCATTTAAAATTTTTACTGCATTAACAATACTTAGTAGTTGACAAAAAAGACTCCCCAAGAGCTTAAGTACTAATAATTTGAACAATTTGAACAGTGAAACATGCTAGCTTTTCTTATTTTCATGGATACTATTACTTCTCTTTTACTTAAAATCAGCTACAGCCAAAACAAATACTCCTCATTTCTCTTTAAAAATACTGGTCTTCTGATCTTTCATGGGAAAGGTTTCTGCTCACAACACAATAGTTTTATACATAAAATGTGCTGCTGACATGGAGCATCAATTTTTAATTAACTTGCACTGACTATTTCTTTAAGACAGACCAGGTATCTTGACATGCAATAAAACATTCCAATTAGAATTACATAGGATATCTTTAGACTTTATCCTCATAAAAAACAACTTACACTTCTTGGAGAGTAGGGACAGACAAATCAATGCTCCAATTGGATGATAATAAATTATTATGACTTAAATCCCTAGAGAACAGAGAAAAAAGTTATTTAGTTCCTGGAATAATAATAAAAAAAGCTCAACAATCACAAAACATGTATACTTTATGCAATCTCAAGTTTGAAACTGCATTTATGTATTTTATACAGTTGCTCCTTCACTAAAGAAAAGAGCTTGTTTTAGTGGTCACTCACAATTAAAAGTCTAAATAGTCGTTTCTCTGTTTTAATCAAAAAACTTTTGTTAAAGCTTCTTGATAAAAAAATTGTACCTGACCAGAGAATTTTGGCTTTAATCCAGAGCTTTATTAACAACACTTGTCCACTACAGGAAGGAAAAACTTTGCAGGGACACGAGAGTAATTTCTTACAAAATGCCTGTTATTCAACTGCTTCCTGCAGCATGATCCCGATTTTCTCAGCTTTCTGAAGATGCTGACTAGCCAAGGCAGGCTTATTTTAAAGGAATATACAAGAAACTCCCAAACAAGCTGAAGTGGAGAGAACCCTGAGGCTGGGAATCTTACAGACAGATGCTTTAGCACCAGTTGGTTTTACTTATAAGAATCAAATGCAGGAGTAGGACTCTTTCAATGAGCAAAAGCCATTCAATCCAGCTTTAATGCTCACACTGGTGTTTGTGCTATTCCCATTGCTCTAACTTTACACAGTATCTTACTTTTGCCTTGGACTTGGGGCATAAATGCAACAGATGCATCCATTTCCGAGCACAGGCTGCCTCTAGTCATGATGGACCAAGAAAATCAGGTTTGCGATGGAAACATGGTCCCAGCCGCACCAGAAAGGACAGGCAGATGTCAGTCCAAAAGGTGAAACAAACCCATCTATGTGACATTTTTTTGCTGGTACAAGTCCAGCACAGAGGTGAATCTCCGAAAGATCACGCCTAGAGCCTGAGTCATTGTGTCTGAACAGACCTGACACTGCCACTATGCTTGCACAATAAGACTGATGCCCTCACCACAGTCAGAAATCTGTTGGTGAGTGCAAAAATAACTGGACACAGCTTATGTCTCTGAGCTATGAAGATGGTGAAGGGTCTGAAGGGGCCATACAAGGAGCAGCTGAGGTCACTCAGCTTGTTTAGCCAGGAGAGGAACAGACTGAGGTCAGAACTCACCAGGGTCTGCAGCTTCCTCCCAAGGGGCAGCTCTGATCTCTGCTCTCTGAGCAGTGACAAGACCCAAGGAAACAGCTGGAGCTGTGTCAGAGGAGGGTTAGGTTGGATATCAGGAAAAGGTTCTTCCCCCAGAGACTGGTCAGGCACTGAACAGACTCCCCAGGGGAGTGGTCAGGACACCAAGGCTGCCAGAGCGCAAGGAGCATTTGAACAAAGCTCTCGGGCATGGGGTGGGATTTAGGGGTGTCCTACGCAGGGCCAAGAGTTGGACTCAATGATTCTTTTGGGTCTCTTCTAGCTCAGAATGTTCTATACCAGATAGATGTTCTAGCCTAGCAAGGCATCATGCTTCCCCCCCCATTTCGAATTCTGATGTCAAGGAGAGAGCTATAACAAGCTATTTTCAGCAAAGCTGTTCCCCTCCCTATGAGCTCCTCTGGTAAGGTCCTGTATCACTGATCCTTTCATCATTGCTGCAGTAGCATTTTATGTCTTTATTACAGTTAGTTTTAAGATTATCAGACAGGCAGCAGCTATGCTGACATGGGAGACAAAATCACACTTTGCAACCAAAACTGTATTTATCTGTTAAAATGAATATTAAAATGCAAATTAGTATAATTGAAAATATTTCCAGTGACAACCAGATTTGGACAAGCCACAGCATCCACACGGTCCTCTGTTCCTGCAATAGCTTTGGGCCTGTGCTTGACTCCAAATACACCAAGGGCCAAACTTGATCCTACAAAAATCATTAAGTCCAGTTCCTGGCCCAAAACAGGTCAACTCCAAAATTCCACCGTGTGCCTAAGAGCATTGCCCAAACACTCCTTGAGCTCTGGCAGATTATTTTTGATCTGTAAGACCACAGCCTACTAAAAGACAACATGGACTGACAATTGACAGACTACAGTATAGTTACAGTTGCTAACTTTCACTCAGGTTCAGTGTAAAAATTCTGCTGAATTATTAAAATCCTAGGTATCATGGCAAGTCAGGCAATTGTTAATGTATTCTTTTAATTACACCAAGATGCAAATTATACAGATAGAGCAGTGTAGGTTTGGAAACAATTAAAAAAAAAGACTCAAGAGAGCCTGGAGAGAACTGCAGCCAGTTGCAGAACTGTTCTGCAGCTCTGCTTCCTCAGTACATGTGGTAATCAAGCCAGCCCAAAACACTAGGGAAAGCACAAAAACAACCACGCATGAGCTGCTCCTCAGCAGGCTTCCCACCTCAGGGGGCTGAATGCTCAAGACACTCTCTCCAGATGCCCACATTCCCCTGAACCCCGCTCAGCCCCAGCCCCAGGGCACCCACAGGAGCCTGGCACAGACAGGTGGAGGGAAATATGATCCCACATCCCAGCAGTAGACTTTCCTGAATTTTTCAAACATGCAGGCACCCAGCCAGTACTGGCAGTCTAATCTTGGAGCAGAGTGCTTAAGCAGAGCAGGAAGTACTAAGCCGTGCTGTTTCCAAAGAACCAGTGTGCAACAGAGGAAAGAGACAATGGACATGGAAGATAACACTGCACCCCTCAAGGTGTGCAGATACTCCACTAATGAGCAAAACCAGGCCACAGGTTCTGAGCCAGACCAACCTGTGTGTCAGACACAGCTAGCGGGAGCTAACATAGTTCTTGGAAGCAAGATTAATACACATAGAAAACTGAAACTTGATTTTTCTAAGGCTTTCAGGAAGACTATAATAGAATACGTTAGCTGGGTAGGGAACATACAACAACCTTCTAAGTCCACCTACCTGACTACTTCAGGACTGACCAAAAGCTAAAATTATTCAGGACACTGAATTCCTCCAAATTCCTCCTAAACACCAGCAGCCATGGGGCCAGGGTGATGAGGATGTGCTGATATCCAGTTACCCCCCGCAGAAGCCTACTGTCTAATTACTGAGTTAGAAATTAGGATTTCAATTCAGAAAGCACACGGCAAGTGTTTTTCTATAATTACTCAGACTTGAACTACAACAAAGTTTTCATTACAATAAGTCCTCTTTCAAGAAGTTGGGTAGAGTTGATATTTAAAGTGATTCTGACATTATTTATATCTACATTCTGTTACTAACGCTTTTCTTCTTCAAAGAGACCAACTGATCTAAAAATACAGAATGAAATACATTGGCTGATTTTCTGTGTTTAGAGATCATTCAATCACACAGCTAAGATTCCTGCTATTCTGGAGAGCCAGATGTCATTCCCTTGTTCTGGAAAAACCAAAACCAAAGAACCCATCCTTTAAGGAGCCTTTGTAACTGGGAGGCCCAAGCTGTGCAGAATACAGAGCAAACATGTAAAATTTGTATTTTAGAGATTCATCTGGTATTGTATACAACATCATCTAAACATTCATTTTGAGCTTAAGTGGTACTCATCTCTTAAGTAAATAAAACAGAACACACATACCAAACCGATTATGGATGATGAAGAATGATCCTAATTCAGCCAAGCTGAGCACACTGTGGCACTGTAAAGGTGTTGATGCAGAATGCAGGCAGCCAGTTGAGCTCACCCAAAAAATCTACAGTGAACAGAACTTGCTGAACTAATTAACTGACACCTGAACTACTTCTATTCATCGTCTCTCTGGTTGCCAGGATATATAAACACACATGCCACTATGGGACTAGAGGCAGTGACCACCAGCATTGTGCTTCTCTCTGCCCCTACACACATGGCTGTCATTCCTTGCTCTAAAGAAACTAATGTTTTAAGAGGCAGACATACCAAAAAAAAAAATTCCTAACTCCCTAACTTCACAAGCCTTTTCATCACCCACCAGGTTTGCCACAAAACATATATAACTTCAGAGGAAAAATGAAGTGAGTTTCCTGAGTACTTCCATCATGAAAACCAAGTTCTGTTCTGCTGGCTTTATTAAAAACAAAAAGTGAAAATAAAAGCAAACTGCACACGCACACACACACACACACTGGAAGCAACACCTGCAAGTAATTTGAGAATTAGGAAAAAGAAGAATTTTTAGTCCTCAGTGCCAGCTGAAATGGTATCACAGAACTAATAGAGAAAAGCACATCAGGGACTTGATCATGTGAGAAAAATTAGGCTTTGATTAATTTTAAAACAGCTGGTACACATTATAGCTCATTTAGATTCAGAACTGCTAGAGTAGTACTAGTGAAGAAAAAACATCACCGATGCTTCATGTGCCAAAATCCTGAAAGCCACAACAGAGGACAGACACAGAATGGATTAAGAGCAGCTCTGGGGAGGACTTGTGGATGTTGGTGGATGAGAAGCTGAACAGAAACGTGCAGCCCTGGGCTGATCCCCCAGCATGAGCAGCAAAGGAGGGGGCGATTCTGCCCCTCTGCCCCACCCAGGTGAGACCCCCACCTGCAGAGCTGCCACCCACCCTGGCGCACCACTGCCGGGGCCGCTCTGCCCGCAGCGCTCCAGACTCTGTAAGAACATCCCACGGACAAAATCACAGACTCAATTAGGTTGGAAAACACCTCCAAGAACACCGAGTGCAACCTATGACCAAACACCACCTTGTCAATCACACCATGGCACTGTGTGCCAGGTCCAGTCATTCCTTGAACACCACCACCTCCCTAGGCAACCCCTTCCAATGCCTAATCACCCTTTCTGTGAAGAAATTCCTCCAGATGTCGAACCTGAACCTCCCCTGGCACAGCTGAAGCCTAGGTCCTCTTGTCTTATCGCTTGTTACCTGGGAAGAGAGCCCGACCCCCACCCACCTGCATCCGTCTGTAAGGAGTTACAGAGCGAGGTAAGGACACCGAGCCCCGAGCCCTGCCGGCCCTCCAGCCCGGACCTCGCACCGCCCCCGCCGCCGGGCCCCTGGCCCGCACCCCCGCCAGGCCGAGACCTGTGCACAGCCCACCGCCCGTCCGGTCCCGCAGCCCCGCCGCGCTCACTCACAGCCCCGTGGTGCCGGCGGGCAGCGGCGGAATCCTCCGCGGGCCCGGCCCGCCGGGCAGGCGCTGCCGGCTGCAGTCCAGCAGGCCGCGGCGGCACGAGCAGGGCGCGGCGCAGGGCTCGGCGGCAGCCGCCCGCGCACACAGCGCTGCCGCCGCTAGCAGCAAGAACAGCGGCCGGCCCCGCGGCGGCGGCCCGCGGGCGGCCCGAACGGCCGGCCCCGCTCCCCGCATCCCCCGGCCCGGCCCGGCCCGGCCCGGCCGCGCCGCCCCGCCCGGAGCCACCGCAACGCGCACAAAGCCCGCCCCCCACCTTCCGGCCGATTTTCCCACCCGGGCTGGGCGGGGCCAGGGGAGAGCGGCACCACCTCAAGCCCCGCCCAGCGCCCCAGACAGGGCTCTCGGGGCGGGGGTACGCATGCGCAGCGACACGGCCGGCGGCCCGGACGGGCCCGAGGCCTGCAGGCACGGAGTGGGCGGTGCCACCTGAAGCCCCTCCCACCAGGCCTTGGCTCGGCGGCGCAGGGGCGGGGCCGGGAGGGGCCCGGTACGCCTCGGTCGGCTGGGGCGGGTGCGCTCCGGGGATCCGCTTCCTCCGGTGGCTCCTGCAGCCCGTCCTGTCGGGGGTGTCGGGGTCTGCAGGGACGGGTCCGATGGCCCACCGCTGCCCTTCCAAACGGACCCGTTCTGTGCCCCCACGAACTAGGTGCTGCCGCGAGGGTGTCACGCTCTCCCCGGGCTGTGGGTGCAGCGCACCTGTGCTGAGGTGTACCCGAGGCTGTGCAGCTCCACTGGCACCATGGCCCGGATCTGTGCTTCCACAGCCAGCACGAGGGCAAACAGACATGCAGGCCTTCGCCTGGATCACACCAGCAGCGCCAGCGCTGGGCATCACCAGTGCCCAGCCTGGCTACAACACCTGGGCACAGAGCAAAGCACTGGCTGTGTGCCCAGTACTGTGTGCCCTCTGCAGCCCCTCCATGCCATTCACATCCTAATGGGGGTCTCAGACTGCTCCCATACCCCACTGCCATGGCCATGGCCTCCAGGTTCGCCAAGGTCACAGAATCATTTAGGTTGGAAAAGACCTCCAAGATCATCAAGTCCAATTTGTGACTGAATACCACCTTGTCAACTAGACCATGGCACTAAGTGACAGATCCAGTTGTTCCTGAAACACCTCCATGGATGGTGACTCTTTGAGCATCCTGTTACAATGTCTAATCACCTTTTCTTCGAAGAAATTCTTCCTAATGTCCCATCTAAACCTCCCCTGGCACAGCTTCCTCTTGTCCTGACCTCTGGCTACACCCTTCTCTTAGGGAGTTATACTGAGTGAGAGGGTCGTTGGATGAGGAATTGCTGAGATCACTTGGTTTGTTCAGCCCAGAGAAGAGGCTCTGAGGTCAGACCTCATCAGCATCTGCTGCAGCTTCCTCCCGCGGCCAGCAGAAGTGCCGCTCCAATCTCTGCTCTCTGTGACCAATGACCGGACCCAAGAGAATGTTCGCAGCTTTGTCAGGGGACAGTTAAAATGGATATTAGGAAAAGGTTCTCCCAGAGGGTGGTCAGGCACTGAACAGGCTCTCCAGGGAATGGTCACAGCTCCAAGGCTGCCAGAGCTCAAGGAGTGTTTGGACAATGCTGTCAGGCAGAGGGTGGGATTTTGGGGTGTCCTGTTCAGGGCTTGGAGTTGGACTCGATGATCTTTGTGAGTCCCTTCCAACTCAGGATATTCTTTATGATCTATGCAAAAAGGGCTGAGCAAGGACAGGGATGATTCCAGGTGGGAATCTGCTGCCTGCATCAGGGTGGCCACTGGCAGTGCTGCCCCCAGCTGCCACAGGCTCAGGGGAGCTCGGTTAGGAGAATCTGCTTAGACAAAGTCCAGGGCCCTGCACAGGTCTCTCCAACAATAGTTCCCAGTGCAATTTGCATTTATAAGATTATTGCCATGGCAGCAGAAATTTGCATATAAATAGAAGCCAGTCTTAATTGCTGAGCTGCTCCTACCAGCTAGGAGCAGAAAGGAGCCTGCAGTGGTTCACCAAGCTACAACTGCCACTGCTGGGGGCCCTGCCTTCTCAGGCAATTCTCTTAAACTCTCTCTCCTGCTCCCTCTGCCAGTCCCAGTCCAGCACAGCTCCAAGAGCTGCGCAGCTGCCCACAGTATCCATTTAGACGTGACATCCCTCTGAGGGTTCTCTGGGACTATGGCTCTGGAATCCATTTGAGTGCTATAGACAGAACACCTCCCGTGTGCCCAGGATTGCCCACAGGTGTTCCAAAGCCCATTGCTGCTGACCGTGCTAAAGTGGGCACAAGCCTTGGCAGGGCAGGCACCAAGGGAACAGCTGAAACAACCCTGCTGGAGGTAATTCCAGCCCAGCCATCGGTGTCAGTGTGATTTAAAATGGAAGAGGCACTCAATCCTTTTCCTGTCCCTGGCTGGGACAAGACAGATGGAGTAGTCAGGGACTTGCCATGGAAGGACTTGAACATCTCCCTGAGATGAGGAGTCTCCCCACTCCCCAGGACAGATCCTGGATCCCTAGGAAAAATGCAGGAGGCTTTGCTGCAGCCCAGCCCTGCTCATCCCCCTCGGGCCACTCTCCCCTCCCAACATCTGGACTGCTTCCTGAGCATTTCGAGGGGAAGCCTGGGATCCCGCTACAGCAGCAGGAGGCTCCCCGCCCCTGCCAGGAGCATCGTTCGCCTGGGCATGCCTCCCCCGCGGGATGGCAATGGAGACGGCGCATCCCGCTGCTGTCTGCAGCTGCCACACCGGGTCCTCCACGGCGAGATGCTTTCCAGGCTCCAACCCAGCACGGTCCTCTCCTTCGCGGCGCTGAGCGGCAGCGTGGGAAGGCTCAGCCTGTGCTGGAGCACAGCCTTCGCCACTTGATGGCACACGAGCCCCAGCAGAGGGGCCTGGGTGGCCTCGGGGTGCTCAGCCAAGCGCTGCCGGCCGCGGGCTGGGGGTGTCGGAGGCTGTCGGAGGCGCTGCGAGGTGCTGGGCGCCCGGCCCCTCGCGTCTGCTCCCTCCATGCCGCCCTTGGGACTGTCGGAGCTGGGTCGGAGCGGGACTCTGACCTTGGCTGAACAGTATCTGCCGCACCTCCGTCTGGGCGTCCAGCCGCTCCTCATGAGCGCACCGTTTTCTTCCTGACAAGCACTCCCTCCAGATAAGGCTGAGCTTACCTCCCTGCTCCTCGCAGGCTGGAAATTCGGGGAAGTTTTTAAACCTGCTGGCCTTGACAAGTGTAGCATGAAACGAGCTCTTTATTTAATATTTTTGTGCCAATGACACTGCTTGAGGGCAGAGGATGCCAGCCTGGCCAATAACTCACAAAAAACCCTCTTCTCTCCCCCAAATCCATGACCAGCCACTTTTCTATCTGCCCCTGTTGCCCTCTCAGCCCTGTTCTCATCTGCACAGAGGTACCTCTGCATCCCTTTCCTCACTGGGACATCTCCACCAGCATCTAGGCAGTGCAGGGTGGCCTTATGCTGTGGGATGCCCAGTGCTGCAGTGGTGGGATGGGGCAGTGCCAGACTGCTCAGGCTGTGGGCCCCCCTGTGGGGTCACCCTGCCCAGCTTCTCCCTGGTGCTGCCACCTCATCAGCTGTGCCGCAGGCCCCTGTGGCCCAGCTGTGCCCAGGAAAGTGAGCGGACAGCCAGAGGAACAGACAGGTTGTCTCTCTGCTGCTCTTGGCCCCATTGTTCTCCCATGGCCACTGTGTCAACAGGAGCTGGAAGAGGAAATGGGCTAAGGAGATGCCAAGACCCCTGCTGCTCAGGGAAAGATAAGGAGGGAGGGGGCATTTATGGACTGTCCAGGGGTGGCGGATACAGGAGGTTCCCCTGTGGTGCAGGAGAGGGACAGCATTGTGTCCCCAGACAGCTTTCCATGTACCATGCTGAGTGTGTGCAGTGACTGGGGATGCATGGGATGCTTGGGTGGTGGTTTAAGCCAGACATTTAAAAACATTGCAGTGATTTGCCTGTGAAGCTTTGGAGAGGGCTGGCACTTTGGGGATAACTCCATCACCCACGGACCCTCTGCACGGCACAGAGATGGCTGAGGTCTGTCTGGGTTCTTGGAATGTTCCTGTCTCCTCCAGTCCATTCCCAGGGTGTCTGCACCACCCCAGAGCCCAGAGGGATGGGATGCAAATTGATGATCCTGGCTGTGTCTGCCCATGGCCCCAATATGCAGGCCAGTGCACTTTTTGGGAGGAAGGGATGAGTGCCAGGGAGCTAGTGGCACTGCCTCCCCCGGACCCCCCTGGGATGCAGCAGTCTGCTGTGCATCTGCTCCAGGAGCAGGACACTAACCTTCTCACATCCACTCTGTCAACAAACCAGGAAGGAACTTTGAACTTTGCCCTTGAAAGGGGTGACAAAGCCCAAAGAGCAGTAGCCATGGGCCTGGCCAGGGCAAACAGGTCTTTCTTGGAGCACACACGGGAGACACCCCCATTGCCATAATCTTCTTCCTGGTTCCCAGTCTATGGGTTTGGTGGCCAATGGACCACCAATCTGCAGCTGCTGATGGGCAGCAGCCCAGGAGTGCTGTGCCTGTGTCCTGGACCTCTCCAAGTGCAGCACCTGCATGTCTTTGCAGACACCCACTATCTGTCTGGGAACCAGAGCTGATCCTTGGGACTACCAGACATGTGTGCTGGAGCTGGGCACTGGTGCCTTGTCCAGTCCTGCAGGTTTGTAGTCACATCTGCTCAGGGTCACATTCACAATGTTGTCAAAAGCCCCCAATACCCCCACAGCCTTCCGGGTGCCCCTAATCCACACCCTCCCGGTCATCAAGTGCTTCCCAGGAACAGTAAGGAGATCTCCAGGCCTGTTTTTCCAGGGAAATCACTGCAACACAATAGCATCTTCAGCTGGAGTCTGGCTTGGCTCCACTGACATGTGGCCAACACCTACAGCCCTTCCTCTCCCTCCCAGCAGTTTGTTTTTTTTCCTTTAACATTTATAGGTCAGCTGAAGTCAAGAGAGCTAATGAGTGGGAGCATGGCCCCAGGAACTTCCCAGGCTCTTATGGACTAGGAACATGGTGGGATGGAGATGGGGCATGCTTCAACAGCACACAGCTGATTTGGGAATCCCTGCATTTCAAGAGTGGTGCAGGTCCAGTTCAAAGATTATAGAATTGACTTGCGGTGAAAGTGAAAGGTGAAGGTCTTCATAGAGAAGGTCTATGAAAAGAAAATTAGGAACAGTTTAATATTTATCACATCAGGGAGACTAAACACCATTTTATATTAAACAATAAACCAGAACAGCTATTTTGTAACCTTTAAGCTATACTCAAATTTATGTTCTCACTATCAGACCAGATCAAAGGATTTCCTGGGGAATTTATTTAAGGAAGCCTTTTGGGACATACACTTTTGATGCTGCTCTGTTAGGATACTCAGACTATGACACCAGTCACAACTCATCCTGTTGTCACTCAGCATTATTTCCAATGCAGGAACGAACCTGCACATCCCCTTCTCTGGTGTGGAAAAGCACTGGATCAAGGCAAGGAGACTGTGACCTCCAGCATTTCTGGCAAACCACTGGATGTGCCCACTTCAGGGGGAGGTGAAATGTGAAAGCCACCTCCTGGTCCCTTGCTGCTAGTACGTCCTGCTCAGAGGACACAGGGATCAGGCTCAGGAGCCACAGCCACCTTGGTGCAGCGAGTACCAGTGTGAGCACGAGGCCTTTGCCTGCCACCCATCTGTCCTGCAGCTGCAGCAACTCCCAGCACTGCTGTGAGGTGGAGCTCCTGGTGGAGCCACTGCTGTGGCAGGAGCTCCTGGAGCCAGCATGGGATCCAAAGAGCACACCGACGTCAGAGCCAGGACAAAGTCTGGCAGGACACAGAAAGGTGTGAAAGGCAAAGTGCTGTCACGTGTGCCTGATCCACGTGACTGCCAGCGCAGAACGTCACCCACACTGTCTGCCCAGCGCTCCGCACTGGCGGCACACGTCAGGCCAAGACGGGGATGTCTCCCACCATGCACGTCTCCTGAAGCAAGCACAGGAGCAGGGAGAATCCTCCATTCCTGTGACTATTGAGTACCTGGGACATGCTGGGTGGTGTGTCCCAAGACAATCCTGGCCCCCTGGCATGACTGCGCCAGTCCCTGGTGGAGTGTGGGGTTGAGTGGGTGCGTGTGAGGTGCCCGCGCACCCCAGCCAGGGCATCGCCTTTCAAGGGGCTTTGTCCACACCATCACTAATAATATCAAGGTGTTCTGCCAAGTTCCTTCTAGCAAACCTATGAGTTCATTCAAAGTGACAGGGGACCTGATTTATTATACTAACGAGCCAGCGATAAATAAACATGACCTGAGAGAATCCCAATCCCACAATTCCATTCTTGTTCGGCTCCTTGGGGGAGATGAAAGGTTTCCTACAATTTCCCAGTGCTGCCCAGAATCTCCCCTACTTGATCTGCCAAACCTTTCTCCTGCTGTCGAGCCTGGCATTTGATTGAATTGACAGCAGCGGCTTATTAATTGTACTAATGAGGGGCTCAGCAATATGGAGCGGTGGAGAGAGTCCAGTGTGGCTAATAAAATGCTCAAAGCTGAGCAGAGCATAAGGTCACCGTGTTGCCAGGCTACTGGCTAAGCTGCCTGGAAAACGAATACGTGAACCAGTAGGTGACTCTGGGAAAAATATTGCTCCAGAACTCACATAATTAATAGGACAGTGATGCTTTATTTTCTTAGGAAGAATATAGAGCAGGGAGGGTGTGAGTGCACAGGCGTTGCAGCTGAGTGGCTGGGGTGGCTGGGGGCTGCTGGAGCTATGCTGGGAGTGGGATAACAGGGTCTCCTCTTCTCCTGGCCTTTTCTCAGCACCATTTACTCCTCCTCGCAGATATGCAGGAGCCCAGAGCCAGGCTCCAGGAGAGGCCTGAGGAATGTGTCCAGATTGTGACAGTTTGGTGTGGCCTGAAAGGAGATTTTGAATATCTGGTTACAATAAGGGAACTGCCCCGTGTTTGACCTGAGCTAGTTCCCCAAATACCACTGCAGGGAGAGATAAACAAGGCTAATTAAAACTAACGATAACTGTAAATTTGGCAAGGGGATGTTTTCGGGATCTCTGATCTCTTGAGACAGTAATTCCCACAGGGAGTTTACCACACAACCCCCAAGGGTTTATAGCAATAAACAGGAATATTTTTGCTCCACTAGGAAGGAAAAAGGAAAAGAAAAGGACAAATACTGATCTTAATCTCTTTATTTGCAACTAGTTTTGTCGTCTCTATTCAAGTTCTCCAAATTGCACCTCACCAGGGGAGCTTATTCTCATACCAGACTGTTATCTGAGCAAAGCCCTGGAGCACGAGCGTCTGCCTAAAGCAAACACTAGAAAAAGGTCATTAATCTTTCAGGCTCGTGTGGGACTTGCAGCTGTGGCGCTGGGGGCTCCCAAGTGCCCCCTGTGCTGTCTGTGAGGCTTCATGGGCTGCCAGCTCTGTGCTGGGAAATGTCAGCAGGGTCCCTGCACACAGAGGAATCTCCAGGGGTCTGGAGTATCCCCCCAGCACAGAGCTGCAGGCCACTGTGCCATGTACTGGGTAGGCGCTGACATTCCCCATTGTCGGCAGGAACAGCCTTTCAATCTGCCATCAGGTGGGCTGGGATTGCCTTTAGAAGAGACAGGTTGATGTGGCTGCAGTGGCCAGCAAGTGGCCACTGCTGAGCCACAGAAAAGACACTCAGACAATTTGGCAGAAAGGTCTCTTTACAAAATCCATCATGTAATGTCAGGACAATGAGGCAACATGACAGAAATGGCTTTTCCTGGAGATGGGATCATGGAAGATTTATCCCTCTAAACGGAGAGGCCCACGGAGCCCCTCTAACTCCTGTGGGTGTCTCTGTCTGTGTGGAGCTGGATCCTGGCCCTGCTCCTAGCCATGGATGTGCTCCTGGGGAGATGCTGGTTGCTGCCACACTGTCCTAGGATAAACCAGCTGCTGTTCCCCGCAGTGGTGGGGTGTTGGGGCAGGCAGAGCACAGGGTGCCCCAGACCCACATTCCTGAGGAGCTGGTGGCATGTGGCCTGGTGGTAGGGCTCAGACATCACCTGCAAGGTGGTGGGGTGGGAGCAGAGGTGAAGGGGCAGGAAGGGAGAAAAAACAGCCTCTCCATGCTGTGCCTCAGCCCCGGGGCTGCTGAACAATGGCTGGAAAGGTGATGGGAAGATGGGAAGTGTGGGGGGAATGACAGGACACGCTCCAATTGCCTGTGCGCTGTCCCTGACAGATCCCAGCAGGCTCCCTCCTGCTGGCACTTCCCTCGGGCCGCTGTCTCATCCCTATCCCCATGGCTCCCTGCCCCACAGCTTCCTGCTCCACAGCTCCCTGCCCCATGGCTCTCTGCTCTCCTAAGGACCCACCAGCCCTTCCTTCCCAAAGTCTTTGCTTCCCAATCTCTGGAAGCCAGAGGCTCACGTTTCCAGGGCAGAAAAGCAATTTCTTCCCCTGAAAATTGCCCCTGTTTTGTTTTGTTTCCTGTCTCTCCTCACAGCAGCCTTGGAAGCCAGGGCTGCTGCCACTGGTGCTGTGGTGGGTCTCCCTGGAACACAGGGCCACTCCAGTAAGTATGAGCTCCCTGTGAACTCTGCCCAAACCTTCACATGAATGGGTGTGGGAGCCAGGTGCTTTTCCCAGCAAGATGCCTGCACCCTGGGCTCAGCAAGTGCAAGCTGGCCAAGCACAAAGCTGCAGTTCAGCGCAGCCCCCCATGCCAGAGAGTGGATGGACAGCATAGCAGTAGAGAGCAGGGCCAGAGTTAGAGTTCCTGGGCTCTGGTATCCAGATGGGACACAGCCCCAGCCTCAGTACGGCCTCAGCTCTGGCTCAGGTGGCATTCTGGTTTTCTTCAGACAGAAATGGGTGATATTAATCCCCTGCTCACCCTAGGGATCCACACCTGGGGTCACAGTTTCTGAAACCTCACCAAGACCCGTGCGGCATTAAGGATGTACAGAGGTGCAGACTCTGTATCAAGCAGGTTGATCCATGGATTCCACCCCGTAAGTGTGAGTTTCATCTGAGTTCCCCCACAAGGGAAGTGAAACTAAAGATTTCCTTGTGTGAAGGCTCTGCCAGCACTGATGCAGCCCGCTGTTCTGCTGCCTGGGTCTCTTGGGCAGGGCAGACCACTCCACAGTATCCTGCCCGCAGTCCCACTCCCCCGGCACTGAGGATACCGAAGGCCCCTCTGCCAAGTTCCTCGGTCTGGCTCCTCTGACCAGCTTGAAATTCACTTGGGAAAAAAATACTTAGACTAACAAATAACAACCCTGGCGGCTGGCCAGTGATTCAAAGGCTCCAAAAACGAAGCTGAAATTTGCAGCTGGCCACACTCCCTGCCTGACTTGGCAACAGTGCTGGTGTCTGAACACCTGCCAGGGCCAGGAGCGACCGTGGCGCCCGCAGTGGAGCGCGCCGCGCCAGCCGCGGGGCACCGTGCGTGCCCTGGCACTACTGCTGGGCTGCCCAGTGTAGCTGTACCTGTGCCCCAGGCTTTATTCTCACAGAAAGGGATCTTCTGGCTCCCGGGAGCAGCTCTGCCAGGACAAGGAAAATGACCTGGAAAAACAATGTTTGCAAACAACACTGCTGCTGTGGGAGGCAGGGTGCATGCCGGAGCTCTCTGGGTTCAACACTGCAGCCTGCTCAGCACTCCCGCATACTGTGGGCCTGTGACCAGCCAGACTGGCCCTTCGCCCCACCCTGGGCAGGCTGGAATCACTGCCTGAGCCAGCTGAGCAGCAGCTCAACCAGGATGGGCACTGCTGGGGTGGTGAGGGAGCCGGGGCTGGCTGGGCAGGAGGTCAGCACGGTGCTGGAGAGCGAACAGGAGGCTGTGAAAATGCAGCAGAGCCTGGCAGAGGGTCAGGGCTCCTGCAGAGAAACACAAACTTTGATAATTCTAAATGACAAGGAGGTAGAGAGGTGCAGGGGAGTGGAGGAGCTAAGCAGGAGGCTGTTGGAAGGGCAGGGCACTAGGCTGTGGCCTCTTAGACTCCCCATGCCCAGGAAGGGGTGTCGTGGAAAGGTAATTGGATCCTGGGATTTACTGAATGATACTGTGGATTATTTCACAACCCTCATGTCGCAGGGTAATCTCGTTATGGCATTACACAGCCACGTGCATGTGCAGCCCTATTGGGCCCCATGGGGACCTGCCCAGCCTGTACATTTGCTTAGGCTTGATCTGAGACCAGACAGCAGAGGAGGGGTCATTTAGTCAAGGGTGGCTGGTGACAGCTGGGATCTGGGATTTTCCAAGACACACAAGAGGCTGGGACAGGGTGCCATGGCTTTATGGCAGAGACCTGAGCCCCTGGGTGCAGGAGGAACACTGGCAGGTGGCAGTGTGGCCATTCCTGCCCTGGGGCTGAGGTTCTTGCCCCCAGCATGGGCTCCTGAGGCAGAGGCAAGAGGTGGCCATGCAGATTAGAATGCAGCAGAGGTGCTGGGCTGGTTCTGACAGAGCTCAGACACTTAGAGGGAAACTCTCCCTCCTGTGAGACCTGAGCCCTGGGCATCCTAGGGGAGCGTGGTCAGGGCATCCCACAAGGCAAAGGGGGCTGGGATGCTGCAGGAGACCTGGAAGCGAGGTCTGCAGCTGCCACTAGCCCTATGACAAATATCTGCTGTGAGCCCAGACCACGTGCCTCCCCTCCCGCTCCCTGCACCACAGTTGGCTGCTTTTCCAAAGCATAACAGGCAAATCCCATCTCTGAGACAGTGAAAACACAGCTCACCCCCGCAAGGTAAGAATAGCCGATGAGCTGGGGCAGGCAAACAGCCTTGACCACAGCTTCCTGCCGCAGGCCCAACAAGGAGGAGCTGAAGGAGTCCCTGAATCCCTGCACTGGGGCATTTGGAGCCAAATGGGGACTTGGGGGGACTCATGGTGCTGCTCAGAGAGGAGGGCGGCCGGTGCAGGGGTTTGAGACTTTGGCCCACCTGGGCTAGTGCCTGAACCCCCAAAGACAGAGTGTATAAGGAAACTCTGTCATCCTCCTCCTCCTCCCCCCTCATCCCTCCAGCTCAGGACAGGGAAGTGAAAATCACAGGGCAGCATCGAGAGCTGTGACCACCCAAGCCACGGCACTGGGCACTGTGTGATTAATCACATTTGGTGCTTGTGCCCTAATGAACTTCCACCTAGAAAGTAAGTATTTGTACCCAGCAGCAACAGGCTTAATCAAAAACAAGCTTTTTGAGTGTTTTTTGGTTGTGCCCAACTGAAACATGAAAATCAGAAACACTGCAGATCGGTCAACTCTCCTGCAGCAGCTTTCCAGCAGGTTAACTTTGAACTGGGATGATAACAAATTATCTGCTAAACACACATGTGAAGGGAGCTCATTGCCAGTCTGTCTGACTTCTTTTTAGCTGTTCCTCCTTGAAAATCTAATTTTCTTTGACATTTTGTAGCACTCAATTTTGTTCCTTTAAGCCTGTAAACCAGGGAAAGGGTAGCAGTGCCTTTATCCTAAGAGGAAGCATGACCTCCTACTTTAAAACAAGAGCTGGCTTTACTTATCCTATCCCCAAGCTGGGCTTGGGGAATAACAGAAATGTTTGTTGTCCCACAAAAGACTGGTTTATCAACTATTATTAGAGCAGTAATGGCAATTTAGGATGAGCTTATTAGGCACATTTAACCCTATTCTCTGATTATGGAAGATCAGGGATTTTTAACTGGGGCTATTGCACTATTTTCTGCTGAGAGTTTCTGGAGCCAGCATGGTGCGCCCATCCTGTGCCTATGTAACTGTTGAGCCATGGGTGGTTGTACCGCCACAATGGGTCAAAAGTCAGTTCATGGGGTACCTGCCGAGTTGAAGAAGTTCTGACTTGCACCAAAGACTAATTCAATTGCTTTATGTAACTCCTCCTGCCTATAGAGTGTGTGCAAACCCAACACAAAACAGCGCGTGGAGAAGGTGGAACTGAATTTGCTGGTGAGAGCTAGTTTTGATGAACAATTCACAGTGTCCAAAGCTTATCTCCAGTAACATTGACTTGGAAGGTAGGACTTGGGCTATGTAAATGTATTTTCTTCCCCAAAACAACCTTATTTCTGGTCACCACTATGGATGACACTATTTCAGAGAGAGAAGAGTGGGACTTGATCTAGTGTGCGGCATCTTTGCTGTTGTGGGGAGGTGGAATGAAACTATTTGTAAGTAACCCTTCCAACCTGAATGCTTCTGTGATTCTATGATGTGATGACCTGCAGAATGGGCAGAGGAAGTAGGGTGGGTGAGCAGAGTGGGGAGATCATCCTAGTGGGATGGGCAGGGAGGGTGCATGTGGCAGTGATGCAGCAGCTTCCCAAGGACAAGCCAGCTGCATCCTGACCTGAGCTTCACTGCTAGGAGGGCATGAAATCCCATCTCTGTGGTAGCAAAAGGCAAAGTCCCCAAAATCTGTTCTGGGCCAAGGGCTGCCTCCAACTGTTAGTCTACTTTGGTGGTGTTGGACTTTGGCCTGTGTTTGTGCAGGGAGGGCACCTGACCCACTTCAGAAAGAACCATCTCCAAGCGAGCCAGCCACAGGCACTGCTCCTTGCTCCCTTTTGCCCAGGGTCAGAAATGATGCTGGGCTGGCCCTGTGAGGGATCAGAGCCAGCAGGGTGTCCTCCCTGCTCAGACCTGGGGCCCGCTCCCTGTCAGGAGCAAACCTGTGTCAGGGCACAGAGCAGCAGTGAGCTCCTCTCCGGGGATCTTTCCTCCAAACAAGCATGGTCAAACAAAGCCAGGGAGACAGAGGCTTTCCTGACATTGTCAGTCCAGGCTCTTTGGGAACAGAACAAGAGGGGATTTGGAAACAAGCAGCACAAATATGTATTTACACATGCACACAATAGGTTGTGTGCTCATAGTGTGGGATGTGAGCACACTGTGGCCGTCCCGCCACTGGGCCCTGCCAGCAAGGGGAAGATGGAAACAGTGACACACACAGCCACGAAGAAACTGCCAGTGTTGGCTCTCCTGTCTCCCTGCTCATCTCCATGCAGCCTGATGGGCTGGGGACTGGGCATTTAAAGAGACAGGCAGCTGCACCAGCTGGGCCCTTGCTGGCAGTATGGTGCAGGTACCACTTTCTCACTCTTTTCATTTCTGATGGCCTCTGAGGGGCTATTTTGGGGGAATGTTCAGGTATTGAGCCAGCCCAGAGAGGGAGAATGGGGCTGAAGGATCCTCAGGCTGCTGCCATCCATGGGGGCAAGAGAGTTCAAGGCACCTGGGTAGGGATGCCAGGGGAGAGTCACACAGACTATTGTTCCCTCTGCCTCCCCTTGGCCCAATAAGTGGGGTCATGTTCACTGCACATGCACAGGTGTGACTCCAGAGGCAGTCCTCCTCAGAAACCCAGTCTGAACCACCAGGAGCTCACCTGAGGGCTCTGCACTCCCCTTGCTGGTGCGGGAGAATGGGAGCATGTTCCTGCCTTCCCCACTGCAGCTTCTGCCTTTATTCCCTGACAGTCTTCCAGACACAGAGCAGCCCAGGATACAGAGCAGCATGGGAATCTGCACTGGTGCTGGCCTGGCAGAGGGAGGGGGCTCAGTGCCTTCCCCAAGGATGGAGAGGTGCTCAGCCCTGAGGAACTGTACATATGGCCCAGGGGTGACGTCATGGCCCACTCACAAGTGCCTTCCTTCCTAAGTGTTTGTCATCTTGGCCATCCCAGGGCACTGATGCACTGACAATCAGGGCTCCCAGGTGGACTGGCAGAAGCAGGCTTCATGCTGTCCATCAGGTGGATGCTCAAGCCAGGAAATCCCATTCATCTGGTACTTGCCAGGATCCAGTCTAAAAATACCTAAGGAAAATAATCCTCCAGGCTCATCAAGGCCAAAGCAATTCTGAGCAGCTTTCTCAACAAATACTGGGGTTTGTGTTTTTGTCTGTTCTTAGCATGCACTTGTCTCAGCACTCACTGCCTCCCCAGGGACTTGTGGGGTCGGGACATCCCAATGGCCATCCCAGCCATGTTGTGACTTGGGAGGGGAGTGTCAGGCCAGACAACCACAGCGTACCTTGGGGCAGGAGTGTGCGGCCCTGTTTAGAAGCAGGAGTGGCCTGAGAGCAACTGGGGAGTGGGACCAGCATGGCCAGAGACTGAGAGATCTTCACAGGTGTCAGGGTCAGCTGATCAAACCTCTTGGCTCTCAGGCTGCCTGCAGTCCTTTCTCTTCCTCTTCAGACCTACAAGAGTGCCCCAAGCTCTCCTGAGATGATGCAGGACCAAAGATGTCAAGTACTACAAGAGAGAAGCCTGGCTTTGTGCAATATTCCAAGAAAACAGTTGCTACAGATGCTGCAAAGGAGAAACAGAACTGGAGCACAGCCCCAAGCTCCAGCTCATCCCCATGGTGAAACTACCCCAAGCTCACTGAAAGTAGCATCCTCCTAGAAGCAGCCCAGTCAACAAACCCATCAGCAGTGGAAACTGATCCTAAAGATGCATTGTGTGGAGAGGAAGAGATGCTGAATCCTGTTTGAAGATGAAGAGACATGGCTAGGAATGACACCAACCTCTTGACAGCCAGAGATTATGCAGGATTATGCAGGAGGAAACAGCCACTCTGGGCAGGGATACAACAGAGAATGAAATGCAGGTGAGCTAGTGTTTTTGACATGTGAAGTTATTTGGTGCAGGATATGGTTAAATTATTTGTTGAGCCCCCACCTTTTCCTCCCCACCCCAAGAACAGGAATAGAGTAATTAAAACAGCATGTTCTGGGACAGTGGAGATCCCATGGGAGAGCTGGACAGAGCAAGAAATACACCCACCACCATGGCCTGACCAAGTACCCTTGCCTCTTGCCTCAGGGGTCCCCAGCTCTGCCAGAAGGCTTTTGGATAAAGATGATCCCAGCATGTGGTGTATGTAGCAGAACAGGATCTTGTGCTGGTCAGACTGGTTTGGGTGACCCCAGCTTGAAGAAAACACAGCAGTGTGGCTGGGATGCAGCTGAGTGTTCATCCAGCAGCCTCACCTCTGTGTCTCCTCTGTGGTGATGCTCCATTCCAGTCAGCTCTCACTCTCTGGGGTGATATTCACCCACCAAGTCCCTCACACCAGAGGAAACACCAGCCCCTTCCTGTGCCTGCCTGGAGGCACTGACAGCACTGGCTACAGACCCTGAAGGATGGACCTGCTTGAGTGAGGACTGGTGTTGCCAAGACGTGCTAGTCAGGCAGCCAGCACTTGGGAAAGAAGCAAGGAGAATGTGGAAAGAACAAGTTACTGCAGTGGGAACATATGAGATAGCAATCAGGGAAGGACAGCAACCCACACACTACTTGAAGAGAGAGCAGAGACCCTCATGAGTGAGTCCTCACAGAGCATTCAATTAGTATTGGAAAAAGAACATTGAACAGCCTCACTCTCCTCTGGTCCAGGAACGGAGGGGCAGGAGGAACAGAGATACTATTTCTTGTGCCAGATAAGTTCCTTGGCAAAAGGTGATGTGCTTGTGCAGGCTGCAGCATGAGGGGCCCATTGAACAGAGCCAGGGAGCTCTTACCCCAGAGCATGAGGAAGAGGCATAATGCAAGGGACAAGGGAGGACTACAGCAATGGTGACATTTCAGCTTTTGCCATGTGGTCTCCATGTGGTCAAGATTCACTAATTTCCAGGGAAGCCCTCCAAGGAAAGGATGCTTCTCCTGGCAGCAAAGAGCAGGACTGGCAGCTGCCAGGATGCAGCTGGAGCCAGCACAGCCTTCTCTTTCTTAGGCAGGATGCAGCAAAGCCAGGTCAAAGCAAATGTAGCAGGCAAAGCTCTCTACAGGGTACAGTTGCCCTCTTCCCATCTGGAACAGCAGGACCAGCTGACTTGCTGCCACTTGCTTCTGACTGCCACCACTCCACACCATCCTCCTCACTCCCCTTCCCCTGGAGCTCACAGTGAGGTGGCATTTCCTTTTGGTCAGGGCTTCTGAGAAAGACTGCAGGAGATTATCCTCTTTCTGCTAGCCTCACATCATCTCATGAGGTAAATCACTGTATGTCTCACCACTCACTGGTCACATGGTGGCCCAATGCCAATTTTGATAAAGAATTATCTCCACTGCCACTAGGTAACAAGTATGGGGTTCTTCCTGCTGGCAAATGCAGGTCTTTCTGACATGGCCACAAGTGTCAGGATCCAAGGGGGATCTTTGGGGAGACACAATCTTGTTAAATGCTGGTCTGCACCCCTGGGGAACATATGTGAGAACCTGACACAGGTGGCAATGCAGCAATGGGAGCCCAGGCAGGTAAAAAGTGTTGATCTAAATGAGCATAAAAATGAACACAACCACAGAGGTCTTCCATGGCAATAGTGGCCATTTTGAACATCTTAGCAGGCTCTTTCTTTCTAAGGCAGATTATTTTCTAAACAATGGCAGAGGCTGTTACACCAATACACCCCTGAACAATGTCGTACCTGTATCATCCATGGAGGAGAACTTGCACATTCCGTAAGGACAGTGATCTGATGCCTTCTCTTCTGCTACTGTTATGGGTAAACTCAGAGCCTGGAAATTCAGTTGAAGTGAAATGTCAATCCAAAAGCTCAGAAAACCCTTTTCCAAAGCCTAGTCAGGAAACTAGGATGGATATCTCAATAGAACAGACTTTCCGAAGAGATTTCCAAGAATTCCTGGATTTGGACTCATGTTGTTACCTCTGTTATCAAGCAGGACATGCGTATTCATGACAGATGAGGACTAGACTTCTACATCTGCTACAGACATTAATTCCAAGAGAAATCAGAACTAGTGATTATGTTTTGAGATTACTAGAGGTCCTTAATGTTTACAGTGGAAAACAGAAAACCTGAATTTGTACTGCTCTGCTGAGGCCTCTCTCACATTCTGGAAATGAAATGGTTTGGCTGTCCCGGATGTTGAGCTTGATTAGTGTCCACCAGAAATGCAGTCAGAAACAGGACTGCGAGGCTGCTTAGTGTTGCTTTTCAAGGACAGCTTTGTTGCCCGATATCCTGAAACAATATCCTGTTTTCCTCACAAGAAAAAAAATCCTAATAGGATTATTATTAAATCCATCTTTTAAAGGAGACAAAAATGCAGCAACACAGAGCAGGAAGAACTCCTTCCCATTTTCAGAAAGATGGAGAAGCAGCAGGAGCAGCAGAAGCAGGAGCAGCAGAGATGTCCTGCAGCTTCTCACCTACCCTTCCAGTCCATCACTGCTCTGGCAGCTCCCTACTCACTTGAGCTTTGCCATCCCTGGCTTCTTGTTTTGCACATTGCTCTAAAACCCATACACTGAGGCACTGCACATCAGTGCCAGATGAAGGACATGCTCTCTGGCTTTATTCATCCCAGCAGCACTGGGTCTTCTCAAAGGAAACTGGAAGATCATGTCCCATCTGGGATCTACCACAGGACTTCCCACTGCTCGTCCCCAGCAGAGCAGAGTACTTGAGCCTAGGTAGGATCTTAACAGCAGAGCCAAGTGGCACTTTGAGTTTGATCCAAAATTGCCCCTTTGAATTATTATTTGTCTTGTTGTTTAAGCAAAACAGAGCACAGGCCTCTCCCTGCTCAGTCACACAGGAACAGATGGATCAAGAGATCCTCCCACTCACTCTTTGGGTTATGGTGTCTCACCTCAGAAGTGGGTGAAAGAGTTGGTTGTAGTACCTGGCCTTTTATTGAGTGCACCTGGTCCATTCAGTGCCTCAACATGCTCAGAGTACACCCGTGACCATGCTTGCTGTGATGGAGGAGCAGTGGTTCCTTTGATATGGAAGAGCTGGTACCTCCCCACAGCTGCTCTGTCTCCATCTGTTGAGCCTCACTGTTTATTCCCTTCTTTCCCTTCCCTGACTCATAGTTGAACTACACCACTCTTCTTTTGGCTGTGAAACAAATTAGAGCATTACACATGCGACTCAGAAGTCAAGTAACATCATTAGGCTTTGGGAGACAGCAGCCAGAGAAAAACATGCCCAGGTAACAGTCCCTTTGTGCAGGACTTGGGACAGGGAGTGAAGAACATGGGATGCACGGCTGCCACAGGCTGGTTTGCATCCAGAGATGAGGAGCTCTGCTTGGGATCGAACATGCTGCCAGCAAGGGCCTCTCCCATGCACCTCTCCCACGCACCGTTTGGCACGCAGAGCCTGGGACTGTTTCATCCTGCAGAACCAAACTGTGCAGGATAAGTGAAATGGTGAGGGCATCCAGCTCCTTCACATCTCTGGGTACAAAGGCCCAGCTGAAATAACTGTGATCACCACAAATGCCCCCTACCCCCCAGCAGTGTGTCCTTACCTTCATGGGAGCACAGCTGCCAGCAAGGGCTGGCAATGCTAAGAAATGTTGTGGTGAACACAAAAGCACAATCATCAGGCAATCTATTCTAATGGAGTTTTAGGTGCTGCTGTGTTTTTAATACAGACACTGTGCAGCATTCTGCATCTGAAGGGGTCCAGAACCACCGGAAGCAGGGCCAGGTATGCTAGGAATGGGGCCAGGACTCCTGGAGTGGGGTCAGGGCCCCCCAGGAGCCGGGCCAGGATCCCCTATGGCGGGGTCAGGAACCCTACGAGTGGGGTCAGGACTCTCGGGAGCGTCTCCAGGACCACCGGGAGGGATGAGGGCAAGGGGACCCCCTGTTCCTGCCCAGGGAGGCTGGAACTCCTGCGCCGAGTCACTCCGTGGGACAAGTTCAGGGAAGTCCCACGCTGCCGCTGCGCCGGGCAGTGTCATCCGGGCCGGCCTCCCAGCACACTCGGCCCCAAAGCCCGTCCCGCCGCCACCGGGTGTCCGTGGGGCCGTGGCGGTCCGTGCCGGGCCGGTCTGTGCTGGGGCGGTCTGTGCTAGGGCGGTCCGTGCCGTGGCGGCCCGTGGCGGGCCGGTCTGTGCTGGGGCGGTCTGTGCCGGGGCAGTCCGTGCCGTGGCGGCCCGTGCCGGGCCGGTCCGTGCCGTGGCGGCCCGTGCCGGGGTAGCCCGTGCCGGGGCAGTACGTGCTGCAGCGCACGGCCCGGCCCGCGGGGCCCGCGGGGCTCGTGAAGGCGGGCAGGGGTTGGGGGGGGGCCCGCGAGGCGCACGTGGCGCCTGGGGGGCGGAGCGTGGCCGGGCACGCCCTGCTCCCGCCCCCGCCCCCCTCCGTCCTTATAGCGGCGGGGGCGGGGGCGGCTGCACTCGGCGGTGGCGGCGGCACCCGCAGGTAGGGCGCGGGCGGCCCACGTGGCGCGACGGGACGGGCGAGCGAGGGGGCGAGAGAGCGAGGGGGGCCCCGGAATCAGGCCCCGGCTCTGGCAGCCCCACGCACTCTGGCGGCTCCGCAGCTGCCGGCTCGGCTGTGAGGTCCTGGAGCCGGTGGTGGTCCTGGGCCGTTCTTAGGGCGGGGGGCCGCCCCTGTGGCCGGTCGCGCAGCCCGTCCGTTCGGTGGCCGGTTGGTTCCTCACCGGCGTTTTTGGCTGCGTTGGAACCGCCGCTCTAGTCTCCCCCGCCCCCGGACTGAGGGGGGAGCCATGTTTTGTTCCCGCTCTGGTACGGCCGCGTGGTGAGGATCCCTCAGTACCCTGCCCCGAGCGCCCTCGGTCCTTTCTTACCGGCAGTAGCGCCCTGGGGTGGCGGTTTCCCTGGCCTCCTTCTCCCGGCGAGCGGTGAGGATGGATGGTGGCCTCGGGGGGCCCGGGTAGCCCAGGTGCCCCGAGGTGGGGGTTCCCTGTCCTGGGGAGCTCCTCGTTTCCCCTGCCCGGCCCCTCAGGCCGCTCCCCCAGCGTGTTTGTGGGGCCGCGCGGGGGAATCTCCGCACCATTTGAGGGTGCTCGATAAACTCTGGGGCGCAGGAAGGAGGTGGTCACTGTGTGAGTGTGGCTCTTGATAAAGGCAGGGAGGGCCTGGAAGCTGCGTGGGAGCCGTGTCTTGGGAGTGGGTCTGCGGTATTGGGGTGCACGGGGGTGCCTCCTGCAGCCTTCAGCGTCTGGGTGAGCCCTGCATCACGATGCCGCTCATACCGGCCTTCAGGTGACTCCTCTTGGCAGGTGCTCAGAGCTGGACCTCGGGCATTCGAGGCTGCTCAGGTGGGTGAGTCACCCAAGGCGTTCAGCACCGTGATCCCCTGCTGTCTGTGCAGGATAGACTGTGGAACCGTGCTCCGGCTCCAGGAACAGTGCCTTTAGCACTTATTTCTGCTTTGCTCAAGGAGGAGGTGGTAGTAAGGTCATGATAGCCCCGTAGGTGTTTGGGGCATGCATCCACCCTCTGGTGTGCAAATCGGTCAGCTGGTGAGGCGTTGTGATGACCAGAAGTAGAAAGCTGGGGCTGCTAGAGCTCAGTGGTGGCTGGTGGTAGTTTACACATGCTGGGCAGCAAGGGACTGTCAGAACACTCCTAGAGCCAGCACCTACCGGCTCTGGTCCTGGGGTCTGCTCTGGTTGAAGCCTGGTGCCCTCTGGTCCCAGGGTGAGATGCTCGGGGAGCTTAGCAGGTCTGGGCTCCAGACATGCTGCTGGAATGCTTCACCCAGGGTGGGTGTTGCAGGTCGGGCAGGAGTCCTGCAGCTGAAGGGTGCACAAATGCATCATGAAAATGAACAATGCCGGAGGGTTTGAAAGTTGACTCAGGCAGAGGGGATGAGTGTGAACAGGAGGATCATAAGGAAATTGTGAATTATGTCTTCGGCAGGAGAGATGGGATTTGTGTCCTGAAACAGTAAATGGCCTGAGTGCTCACACCCTGCCCCTTAAGTGTGGACCTTTTGCACAATGGTTACTCATGTTCTCCAGCTTCAAGTTTTTTCTGAGGAAAAAGGTGGGTTTTCTTAGTTGCATCACAAGGAAGCAGGTATAATGATTCTGGTTTTGTGCCTTTCTGTGAGCCTTAAGTCTTTTTGTGGTGCACAGGCATCCCATTTTCATGCTAAGTGAGGTAATTTAGTGCTGTTAGATTCTCCTGGGTGTCTTTGCGCTGAGGTTTCCTTGGCTGTATCTGGAAGGAAAGGAGCAGTGCTGAGAAATGGGCCAGGACAGGGAGCAGGGGTGTGCTGGGTGTAACGGAACTCCCCCAAGCTCTTGATAGTGCCTTTGTTGGTGAGGAACTTCCTTGGTCTTAGATGAACCGCTGGGGTGAAGGACCTCCCAATTACAAACAAGTTGTCTTAGTGTATGACAAATCTCTCTGTGGGGGTGGCTGTGGCTGTCCTAGCTCCTTGGGAAGGTGTGAAACATTGTTCCCTTTCAGGAGGTGTTACCTGCAAAAGGTGTGAATAGTCGCATGTGCTTTCTCTTGGCTCCTATTTGGCACAGTTGGCCTGATTTGTCTGGCAGCTAAGGTGGGAAATACCCAGTGACTTTCACGCTGTCATTTTATATCTCCTTTATGAGGAGTTGAAAAGCTGCACATAGGCTTGGGAGGTGCATCTCATTAAGCCCAGTAGTGCAAATCTACTGTTGCACTTTTTTGGCTTTTCCCATTTCTTTCTCTGGAATCAGTCTATAATAGGCTCTTAAAGTGGGAGCCTCTTACTAGTGATATCGGTATGACTCACTGTGTCCTTAGAGCCGCTGCAGAGTAGTTCTGTAGCTGAGGAAAATTCGTGTGGGGCTGTAGTTAATTACTGCAACCACATTCACCGGAGTGCTACTGGACCCTCGGTGTGGTCTCTCCTGCCTCCATCCCAGTGCTGCCTTGGTCCTGGTTTGAGGGCTGGGTTCTTGGTGTGAGTGTCCCACTTCCATCCGTGTACTCCTGGGTCCTTGGTGTGACCTCCTCTCCCACCTCCGCTCTTGTGCTTTTGAGTCCTTGGTGTGCATGTCCCACCTCCATCCCTGTGCTTACTCATCTGTGGTTTGAGGGCTTGAAGGTAGCAATAACATGGCAGTGGCTGGGATCAAAATTCAGACTCCTGCTTTTAGGGAAGGGACAGCCAGTTCAGTTTGATGGTAACTGCTGTGGCTTTTTGTGATTTTGCAGCCCCCTGCTTTGCCAAGACACCCGGAGCTGTCTCTGGCTGGCATTGCGGGTCTCTAATGAAAGAATGCCGATCCTAGTCCATACTACATTTTTCTCATTCTGAGGATTTCTGGGAGGGCACAGGGTGTCCTGGGAGCGTTCCTGAGCACCGCTAGTGCAGGGAGGATCAACTCTGTGTCCTGGCAGAGCACAGCTTGTGCTCAGGGTGTGACTGGGAAGCCCTGTGCAGAGGCTTGAGCACCCCCTGTCCCCACCTGAGACAGGGGCTTGGCTGGCAGCTGGTGCTGTGAGAATCCCTTTCCCTAGGGATGGGGGGACGGTTAGAGAGGGGACTCTAGGTGCTGTGCTGGGGTCTAAAGCTGATGTGAGCCCAGACTACATGCAAGAGCTGCTTGCTTCACATAATATTCTTGTAACTGGTTTGCAAACCCCTCTGGCTGCAGGATTTTGGATTAGAGGGCTCTAGAAGAGCCATGACCACAGCCAGGCTCTGGTGTAGAAATAAGCCAGGCTTTCTCCCTTGGGCTTGTTGGTAGCTTGCTTAAGCTTCATGCTTTCTCTCACCAGTAAGATGGTTGGTCCTTACTGAGCATTGCTGATGCTAACAACCAGTCACAGCAGCCCCAATCGGGAGCTTCTCTGGTGGACACAAATAGCTGCTCTTCTCTCTGGTTGGTTGGCTTCCCTCAAAGCTGCCAACAAACTATCCCAACATCTCACTTTGCAGGGCAACTTGCAGCCTTTCTTGCCGTGTGCCGTGCTGGGAGCGTTTTCGGGGCTGAGGGGCTGTGTCCACCAGAGAGACCAATTGTGAGTGTCCAGGGAAAGACTGTGGCTGTGCCCAGTGGGGTGAGCAGGATGATCTGTGCCTCTGCGGGCTGAGGCTTGTGCTGCCAGTGGGGGAGCTGGAGGAGGGTGGCTGCCAATGCTATGCCCCATGGCGTCTGTCTGTCTGCGTGCTGGTGCTGGCTCACCGGGCCGGCAGACCGGGGCATGTCTGGGAGTGTGTTGGCCATTCCTGGTGGGAAGAGGCAGTGAGTGGGCTGTGCTGCTTCTGGCCAAAACCTTGAGCTTGCCTGTGCGGACTGCTGGCCTTGAGTGAGCCCTGCCTGTGCTGCTGACCTTGGCTCACCCCGGCAGCAAAAGCTGGGGCTGAGCAGGGCCTCAATTGACTATTGTCCTGGTGCAGAGCCCTTGGAAGCGCTAGGGAGTCACGTAGGCCCTGTGCTGCCAGGTTAAACCCTGGCTGTGGGTGCCTGCTGGAATTAGAGCTCTGTGCATAATGCTGTAAACCTGCTTAAAACTGGTGAAAGTGGTGTCTCAACTCCTGACAATCTCTATTTCAGGCCAGAAGAAGGCCAAATTTGAAGCTATAGAGTGTTATTGTCTGTGAACAGCTGGTGATTGCCAGCCCCTTCATTTCCTCAGCAGGAGATCTCAGTTTAGTTTCAGGGATCAGAAGGAGAGATTCTGGGGGCCTGCCAGCTCCCCATGCTGGGCGAATGTCCCATGGATGTTTATGGCCCTTTGCTGCTACTGGAAGAGCTTCTTGTGGTGAGCTGGGCTTGGGGGAGCTGGATGTGGCTAATTCTTTGGGCTGGGCTGACGGGAATGAGCTGCTGGGGAACAGCATCCCCCTTTCTGCTGGGAGCTTGAGGGAAGAGTTCCCTCAGGGAGTGCAAACTCTGCTACTGGCAAGGGGCGGCTTTGCGCCCATCCTGCCTGGCCTAGGTGTTTCACTGATGGCAGTTCCAGACCAAAGGCTGGATCCAGCTTACAAGGGCACAAGGTGCCCAAATGGCCATTGGATAGCTGGGACATCCTTGGGCATCTTTTTGCTGTGGAGATCCTTCTCTGGACAATGCTATGTCCCTCTCAAGCTGGGGGAACACAGGAGGAACAGAAAGCAGGAAGCAAAGACAGCAGGGCTGCGATGAGCCACTGTGGATTTCACACCTGTGAAGATGGCAGATGAACCTCTGCTAGCTGCAGCACAAATCTGTGTGGGCACTAGGCTGATGGTGGGTTGTGGGAGAAAGATATGGGTCTCTCAGCTTGTCCTGCTCCATGGAGCAAGAGTTGAGGCTCCCTGCCTGCCCTGCTCCAGTTCTCAGGTACTCAGAGAGCCCTGCTCCAGGGGAAAGGCTTTGTGAGCTCAAAGGGCAGCAGATGCCACTGAGTGTATGCCCACTGTAGGGAATCCTTGAGCTGGAGGGATGTGTGAGTAGAGGCAGAGGTGTGTTGTGCCTGGGCAGGGTCTCTGCTTGGATGGGGGAATGTCCCTCTTCCTTTGACCCCAAAAAGAAGCAATGTGAGCCACTTCAATAAAGGCTTTGCCCCAGAAATACTTTGGGGCATTTGCAGTGCTCTATAAATGTGAGCCTCTGTCTTTCTGTGCTGGAGTCCTGCCAATCTGAGCTTTCAAAAGCACAGCAATTTACTGCATTATGTAACTAAAAGTCTTGAAATCATACTGTTCCAGGCCCCTTTGGAGAAAGGATAACTGCTTGTGGGTGGGACCTAGGAGATGGCAGGGCTTTAGTCTCCTGAGGGATCTTTTTGAGGTGATACCATCCTCATTGTCTCAATTCCTGCTCTCACTATTGCTGTGCAGAGGAGGGTGGCTGTAGGCTACCCATTCCTGCAGATTAGTCAGGACTTTTATAGGGAGGAGTTGTGATACTCACAGTCATTAGTTGTTTCATCAGTCTTAATTACTGCAAATATGGTTATTTTATTTCCTAATAGGGTGAACTGTAGCTGGCTGCCTGGCAGCTGTGAATTTGATTTCCAATCACATCTTACATGTTGCAGTTCTTCCAAAACAGAGCTGAAAATGTCATAACTTTGTGTTCTGGTTGTTTTTGGTTTTTTTCATTTCCCTTTTTGCAAAAGGGAGGGAATCTTTTCAGTTGGGCTGGCTGCCTTACATGTGCTTTATTTTTTTTTCATTGCTTGTTTGAAATTAATTCTGTGTGGGGGCAAGGAGTAAATCGTCAAGAAGCCTAATGCAATTGAATGACAAGCTTTCTAAAACTGGTCTTTCTTAATAAGGATTTTCAGTGAGTCAGGGAAGAGTGTTGTGGCATGCAGAACTCTTTGTGTAAACTCTCTGGCATCAGACTTTGGGAATCTTTGGTCTCAAAACCTTGTTCAGCTCAAGGTTTATCATTGTGCTGCAGCAATGCAAGAGAGGTCATGTTTAACCTGCCAGAAGCTTTTTATTTTACAGAGCAATGCCACCTCAGCACCTGCAGGAGGAGAAATGCTGCTTGTAGGGGAGGAAAAAATAAATTAACCAAGCCACAGTAATTTTGGAGCAGTTGAGCTCCTTGGGAGCAGTGAAAGAATTAAACTAGTGTATATGTCTCAGGAACAAAAGGGAAAAATCCCCAACACCTCATCAAAACCTCCTCAGCCTTTGCCTTGGATGGCTTTTATTGCCTGTAGTTTTAATTAGTGCTCACAAGTAGATTATATTCCTTGCTGGGAGCTTTTATAGCCAACACTTGGTAGTTTCAGCTTTTGAAAATCTTTTGGATAAATAATTGTGGTTGGATGATGCTTTAGGGTTCACTGAAGGCTGTGTAAGCTCAGTGTGACTCAAAGCAAGAGGTGGCAGAAGCTCCAGTGTGCAGCTTGTGTGGGGAGGGCATGTTCAGCAATTGCCAATGCTCATGGTGGGCTGGTGGGCTGCTCTGTGTTCCAAGTGACCAGGCTATGTTGGGAGTCTCTGTGAAGCCTGGCTGCTCCCTCAGTGGCTGCTGGTCCCATGTGGGTGCCCACAGGTGTGTGTTGGCCCAGGGATCTGCCTGCAGCCAGACACCAGAGATGTGGCTCATCCTGTTGAGTCCCAGAGAGGAAATCAGAGGAAATGGGCTCTGGCTCCTGGGCATAGTTGAGCTGTGGACGTGCCAGGGGCAGCGTCTTGTCAATGATTCCTTTGTTGGAGTGGAGGGTGGCTTGGAGCTGCTCATAATGGTCATGTGTTGCACTGGCCAGGATGCAGGAAAATACCCTGCCAGTGAAAAATCATTGTCTGGATCACTCTAAACTAGTCTTAGCAGCTTACAGAATCCAACCTCCTGTGCTTTTCTTCCTCTTGCCCCATGTGGGTCTGGGGCATCGCCGCAGCCAGGTGTCAGGTGGCTCTGGCAAACCTGGTGCTGTATCAGATAACTGCCACCAGTACCTCCAGTGCCAGGTAGGAAGGAGCAGGATCTCCCCATGATTCTGGATCACCAGCTGTGCTTCGACCAGGACACTGGGATCCCAGCCTTGGATGTGCACCAAGTGACACAGAGTGAGTGAGAAGGCAGGAGCCCGTAGTCCTGTACTGTGTGCAGGAGTGATGTGCCAGGTAAATGCTGGCATGTCAGCAGCCGTGGATGAGATGGTAATCGCTGTGAGCTGGGGCGGCTACAGGCTATAAATAGGAGGCTGCACCTCTCTGAGCCAGCACCACGCTGCTTTGAAGTTGTCACTCTGCCTGGTATGACCTCAGGAGCTCTGGAAAAGACTCTCCTGCTTGAAGGTGGCTTTTTCCCTTGAGTGCAAAGCTGAGTGGCAGAGAGCTGTGGAGTGTGGGGTCAGCTTTGGTGAAGGAGCCTGATCTTGTCCCCCTAGCTGGTGGTGCTTAATATGGGTGGGTGAAGTGGGGGTATTTCTGCCTGTGCAGCTGGGGAGGGCTGCAGTCCATCAGAAAATGCCTTCTGAAATCCCTGGGGGTGCACAGGAGTTCTGGGGCTGGTCACAACACGGCTTTGCATGTTGGGACCCTTGTTTGTGAGCAGCTGCCCTTGCTACAGTTCCTTGCTGTGATGCCTTGTGCTGCTCTCAGCTGCCTGGACCAGCCTTCATTTGGAGTAACAGCAGCTCTGGAGCGCGATCTAGTTCTGCTGCTGTGTGGGCCCACGCATGAACAGCCTGACCTTGATGGCCTCTGGATTGCTTCCTTATCAGCCTTTCTGAGGGGATTCCACACTTCAGCAAGCCTGAATGACATTTTCCTGTTTATTTTGTTTTCTAATCACTTCTAGTTTTGAACTTTTTAGGTGAATTATTTTTATACTTGGGTGCTTTGTGAAACCTGCTATAGCCTTTTTGATCAAGGAGGAAGGTTTGGATGCAGTTGGGTCTGGAGGTGCCCTGCCAGGGCCAAAACCCAAGGGAACCAGGCTCTGCTGGGACCGCTTTGTGTGGATCCATCTCCCCCTTCTCTGTTGGCATATGGGGGCCTTCCTTGGTCACCCACCGCTCAGGCTAAGTTTAGCCATAGTCACTGACCTTTGGGGATGATGTGTGTGCTGTGACACCCAACTGCCCTTTTTCAGTAAAAATAAGGGTGTCCTGTGACTTCCACTCAATGTATTTGTGTTTAATAACCGTGGTGTGCAGTTCCAGCTCTAGGTGGCCTGGGGCTTCCTGGGATTTTGCAGTGCTGGGGTTGCACTCCTTGAGATGCTGTGGGAGCTCTGCCCATGCAATTGAGTCCTGGCTGCTGTCACAGACACTGCCTGCCCTTTCCAGCCTAGGTCAGGGTGTCACGTCTTAAATTTGTCCCTTAAAAATGTGTGCTGACTGGGCTCTTAAAGGCCAGCTGCAATCTGAGCTTTGGAGTGGCCCACTGTGCTGGTGATCCTGGGGTGCTCTTACCTCACGGATCAACTTTCCTCATGGTGGTGGGGGCACTGGTGCTGTGCCAGCCTTGCAAACAGAGCTTGAACTGTGCAGTTGTATGCTAGGAGCAGAGATTCTGCTTTCAGCTGAGGCAATGCTTTGTCCTTTTTGCAGATCTTTGATCTCCAACTGAATCATCACCGACTTGATTCAAGATGCCACCGGCTATCGGAGGCCCCGCAGGATACACTCCTCCTGAAGGAGGATGGGGATGGGCTGTGGTCGTTGGAGCCTTCATTTCCATTGGTTTTTCCTATGCCTTTCCCAAATCTATCACAGTGTTCTTCAAAGAGATTGAGGTCATCTTCAATGCCTCCAGCAGCAAAGTGTCCTGGATCTCCTCCATCATGCTGGCTGTTATGTATGCAGGAGGTAAGTGGGGTGGAGGCAGTGGTACTTGTGCTCCTGCATCACAGCACAAGATACTGCTCTCCTGCTGGGGCCGGTGATTCCCACCTGGCTGTAGTGACAACAACCAAAATTTTGCTAACACTTTGAATTCCCTCCTTATCTGAGAGCAAAACCTCCCTTAATGAGTTTTCTTAAAGGAGGTTGCTCAGAAAGTTCCGTTTAATGCCCAGAATGCAAAAACCGGGTTAATCTGTCCTCTGCAAAGCTGTAAAATCTTTCCGGGGAATTATGACTTGTGTAATTCTGCCCTTGTCCTTGTTACAGTGAGTTGCAGATGCTGTGGCTATTCCCAGCATCCTCCTGAAGGCCAGGGAGCTGCTCTGCTACATGTGGCAGTGTGGCAGTCCTGCTCTTAGGGGTGCTTTCAGATAAGACATTGATTTTTTTTATTTTTTTTCAATTCAGGGAGTAGTGGGTGTATGTAGGGATCTGTCCTCAGTTTCTTGGCAGCTCAGTTGTGCTTGGAGTGCCCTGAAGCCTTGTGGCACATGTTACTGCTTGCTGGTGCCAAGCAGTGCTGTAGGCAGCTTGTGCTGTTTGAAGATGGTAGTGTGCGCTGGGAGTACAGAGACATGAGCAGAATAAGGCAAACCCACCTAAACTAAAACAGCTCCACTCCCTCCCCTGTCCTTCAGAAGCTGCCTTTTGAAGGCTTTTAACTCTCAGGCCGGGTACTTTATGCATGTTTTTAGTGGGTGAAGAACATGCAGAGTGTTCCTGGTTTCTGGACCCTGTGGTCTTGTATGTGCCTGCAAACACAGTCTTGTGCCGGGCTGAAAGAAACACTCTGAGCATGCTGCTGTGGCCACTTCAGAGGCAAATGGGAGCTTGTCCCTGCTGCCAGTACCCAGCTGGCAAGTTGCCTGCAGCCTTGTTGGATTTGTGCATCCAAAGGAGCTGACGTCAGCTCCCGGCTGAGCACGAGGCTTTTCCTTTGCAGGGAACAGGCTCTGCTTTGTCCTCGCTCAGCTGGCGAAGCGACCAGCACATTTCTGTGCTCCAATGTTGTAACAAGCTTGTAAACCTTGTAACTGCCTTAATGAGACCCAATCTGGGCCATTCCTCCTCTTCCAATAGCTCAGAGCTGGTTCTTCTGGGGGCACTGTCTGGAGCTGCCTGGCAGCAGGGGTAAGAGCTTCCTCCTCCAGTACTGGAGTAGTGGTTGTCCCCATGTCCCCCTCCCTCCATGGTGATTCTGTCCTTCCTGCTTCCACCGAACTGTAGCCATTAAATTCCAGCAGCTGCTTGCCCATATGCTGGTGGCAGGGATGCTGAAAGTACCCCAGATCTACCTGGGTGCATTTTTCCCCAGAAGGTGGTCAGGTACTGAACAGGCTTCCCAGAACAGTGGCCACAGCCTCAAAGCTGCCAGAGCTCAAGGAGCATTTTGGACAATACTCTCAAGCAGAAGGTAGGATTGTTGGGGTTGTCCTGTGAAGAGCAAGGAGTTGGACTCAGTTCTTGAGGATCACTTCCATCTCAGGGCTTTTTATTCATCCCCCAGCTGCTGAAGCACAGGAATTGCTGCTGCCCCATTCATTCCTGCCTGAAACCAGACCCTTTACAGAGTCTGAATTGCACTGGAGCAGTCCTGGTGTGCATTCCATTTTCCCTGTCTCCTAGGACATCTGCTTGCTTGGAGGCTGAAAAAGTAGTTCATCCTCTGGAGTAGTAGAATCTCACAGAGCTGGGGCAGCTTTTGTCCTGGGTAGGGCTAGGTGTGAGGAAGCAGCACATTTTCCTACAGCTGCCCTGTGCAGTCGCCATCAGGATGCATGGATGTCATGGTGTCAAATGCTCCTTTGTCAGCCCCATGTTGGGATTAGATTCCATTACTTACGTGTTTTTGGCAGCTTGAACAATCAAGTTAGATCAGGTAATGTTTAGTCAAAAACACTTCCAGTGAATCTAGAAAACAGGTATGGGTATTATTTTCCTTTAAAAAAGGGGGTGGGGGGGATGGGGAGAATTGCCCCTAGAGTACCTGGCACTGCCCAGCTGGGTGGCTTCTTGCTGATTGCCCTTTGGAGCCTGCTATTTCCAGGTGGACTTCCCAGAAGAAAGGCTGTGGCTGCCTTTAGACTCTTCAGGGGCATCGCATTTGCGGAGTTCAAGGTTCAGGTTTTGCAAAGTGCTGAGTGCTCTGTGCGACTTGTGATGTGGCAGCTCCCAGGTGCTGCTACTGCTGCCTCTCACAGGACCAGAGCCATGGCCCATCCCTGGTGGCATTGTGTTGGAGCCTCTGGTAGCAGAGAGCAGAATGCTGTGGGGCTGGGGGCAGACTCTGCAACACCAAGGCTTCTGTAACCTGCTCCAGGCTTTGTTTAAACTGGGCAAAAAGGTCAAGTACCATCCGAGGACCCATGAATAACATGTTGACAACCTCTCTGTCTGTTAATGGCAAAGCAAGGTCTGTTAATATTCAATGGATGTTCATTCAGTGTATTTAAATACATTTTAGTGTCTGTAGAACATGCTTGGCAGTCTCTAATCACTGTTTGCTTTGGATTAAAGCGCCTGATACTGAAGCACTTAAAAGGGCAATTGGCCCCTGTCTGCATTAGGGGTAGCAGTGAAAACAGAACGCCCCTTCTCCTGGGGCAGTGCTGCTTCTCCCCAAGCCCTGGGGAGCTTCACCTGCACCCAGAGAAGGTGCTTCCTCACAACTTCATCTGGTCTTGATCAGAAACCTCTGGCAGGAGATGTGCAGTTGCTTTGTGGCTGAGACCCCAGCCCATGGTGGGTGGATGGCCACAAGTAGGGCAGAGCCCACAGTGCAGCATGAGGCAGGTGGCTTTGGCCTGTCCCAAAGCCTTGTCTCTGGGGATAGCTGGTGGCCGGGCAGCTCCTTGTTCAGCCCACAGAAAGCAACTTGCTCAGAGAAGTCAAAGCATTCTGTGCTTCAACAATTCTCTCTCTCTTATGGTTGGTTTAGATTAGATATTTAGGAAGAAATTCTTCCGTGAGGGTGATGAGGCCCTGGCACAGAGAAGCCTAGAAAAGCTGTGTCTGCTCCATCCCTGGAAATGGCCAAGACTGGGTTGGATGGGGCTTTCAGCAACCTGTTCTAGTAGAAAGTGTCCCTGCCCATGGCAGGGAGCTGGAACAAGATGATCTTTAAGGTCCCTTCCAACCCAAACCATTTTGTGATTCTCTTATCTCCAGCTGCCTCTGAACCGTCTGTCCTTTCCCCTTGCCCCAGTTCCCTCACTGGGAGAAGCAATGCTGTGTGAAAGCTGGAATCCTCGGGCAGTAAAGCTGCAGTGTGCTTGCATGTGTGTGTTTGTTCTCTCATGCAAAGATAACTCCTCTCTGGTGCATCTCCTTTGTTTGCCCAGGTCCCATCAGCAGCATCCTGGTGAATAAGTATGGCAGCCGGCCCATCATGATCATAGGCGGCTGCCTTTCTGGCTGTGGGCTGATTGCAGCCTCCTTCTGCAACACGGTGGAGGAGCTCTACTTCTGTGTTGGGGTCATAGGGGGTAAGTGATAGGAGCAACTTCAACCCAGTAATTATTAGTTGATGTCTGAATTTACATAAATTCCATTTTAGCTGGCATCAGGGGCTGGCTCATGCCAGCTGGGAAGTGGATGGGTCAGTTGTTGGAATGGACTGTCTGGGGCACTGGTGGAATCACCATCCCTGGAAGTGTTCAGAAAGCATGTGGATGTCACACTTGGGGACATGGGTTAATGGGGACCTGGCAGTGCTGGGGCAATGGTTGGACTCCATTATCTTAGAGGGCATTTTTAACCTAAATGATTCCATGATTCTAAGTTGGAAATGGAGCTGTGAACTCCCCAGAACTGAAACCCCACTTGTTCACCAGCCCTTCTGCCAATGCTGCTGGAGGCATCCAAGCCCTGAGCCCCTTATCTTTCTCGTGCAGGTCTTGGACTTGCCTTCAACCTGAACCCTGCCTTAACCATGATTGGCAAGTACTTCTTTAAGAAGCGTCCACTGGCCAATGGGCTGGCAATGGCAGGCAGCCCTGTCTTCCTCTCTACCCTGGCACCCCTCAACCAGGTCTTCTTTGGCATATTTGGCTGGCGTGGCAGCTTCCTCATCCTGGGTGGCCTCCTGCTGAACTGCTGTGTGGCTGGATCCCTGATGCGGCCCATAGGTCCCAAGCCAGATCAGAAGAAAGAGGCCAATAAGGAAGTGCAGCAGGAGGCTGGGAAAGCGGAGAAAAAGGATGATGGTGACACCAGCACGGACCTCATTGATGGAAAGGCCAAGAAAGAGAAGAGCTCAGTCTTCCAGACAATCAACAAATTCTTGGACCTGTCCCTATTCACGCACAGGGGCTTCCTGCTCTACCTGTCAGGCAATGTAATCATGTTCTTCGGGGTGTTCGCTCCCTTGGTCTTCCTCAGCAATTACGCAAAGAGCAAGAAGATTCCTAGTGACAATGCAGCCTTCCTACTCTCCATACTGGCCTTCGTGGACATGTTTGCCAGACCTTCAATGGGACTGGTGGCAAACACCAAGTGGGTCAGACCCCGCATTCAGTATTTCTTTGCCATCGCTATTATTTACAATGGTGTTTGCCACCTCTTGCTCCCAATGTCTACCAGCTATGCTGGCTTCTGCATTTATGCTGGCTTCTTTGGCTATGCCTTTGGCTGGCTGAGCTCAATCCTGTTTGAGACCCTGATGGACCTGGTGGGAGCTCAGCGGTTCTCCAGCGCTGTTGGCCTGGTGACCATCGTGGAGTGCTGCCCTGTTCTTCTGGGACCCCCTGTGCTAGGTAGGATGTGCTGTGCCTGGAGAGCTCACTTGAGGACATGGTTTTAGTGGGGTGGTGCTGGGTTGGTGATTGAACTTGATGATCTTAAAGGTCTTTCCCAACCGTAATGATTCTATGATTCTTTGACTCTGGCTGTCCTGCCTGGACTTGCTGATTGGTGTTGGGTTCCCTTGAGCCATGGGCAACTGGGGCAGTGGTCAGTAGACCACCCCAGCATTTGAGGAGTGGCCAAGGAAGTGGGATCTGAACCCCTGGCACAGAGTAGAGGAGCAGGGAATATAGGGATGTGGGACGAGTCCTTGTGTGAACGTGAGGATGATGGGCTTGGGCTGCTCTTGGGAATATCTCCATGACCTGGGGCTTCTTGCTGAACTGTACCCTCTCTTGTCTTTTAGGGAAACTCAATGACATGTATGGTGACTACAAGTACACGTACTGGGCCTGCGGGGTTGTCCTGATCATCGCCGGGGTCTACCTCTTCATTGGGATGGGCATCAACTATCGCCTGGTGGCCAAGGAGGAGAAAGCAAAGAAGGAAGGGAAGGAGGATGAGACCAACATTGATGAGGCTGGGAAGAACAAAGAGGCAAAAAATGATGTAGCCTCCTCACCTCAGAAGAATGTGGAGGATGGTGTTAAAGAGGAGGAAAGCCGCATGTGAGGGACCGGTGTTACTCCCGGAGTGTCGGGGAAGTGCTGCTGCCCTGGTGTGGCGGCCGGGGCAGAGCTCCGCTGGCGCTGGGTGGCCGTAAGAAGTGTTTAAACCGGGTGTTCATTTTTAAACAGGCTCTGAATTGTCTTTCCATCTGTGTTAAACAAAGGTAACAGGACTACATGCAGTATCCTCGTGTGTCCAGGGGCAGGGGGGCTTTTATAGTCTGGCTTTTTAACAGTAACATGAATGTACTAATATGTGCCTTACAGTCTCCATATCTAGCTGAATCTGAATGAGCCTTAACTCTAAACTGTGCTTTAGCTCTGTATTCTGCTTGGGGTTGGGGGGAGGGGGGATATGTGTGTGTTTTGGGGAGTTTTGTTGTTAAAAAGCCATAAAAAGCAGGATACTGGATTTGTTGAAGCACAATGGGCTTCAGGGCCGGCCCTGGATGAATACTGCTTCACACGCTTCTTACTGCAGGCCCTCTGCAGGGGAGATGCAGGCATGGGGCAAGGTGCTCCTTAACCCCCATGCCCAGTGCCTCCTGGCTCTTTAGGTGGTCTTTAGGTATGTTTTGAAAACACTTTAGCTACTGTAGTTCTTTAAAATCCCTGCTTTTGTAGCTGTTCTCTCATGGGATATTCAGGTTGAAGAAAGATGGCTGGGTTTCTTGTTGGGCAGCGTCACCCACTCCAGGGCTGTGGCAGCCCTGCTTGCCCAAGCCTTCCTTGGGGACTGTTGGGGTCCCCCCTGCCTCCCCACTCTGCCTCAATAGTGCCTCTTCTCAGCCTAGTGCTGGGTGATGTGAAATGGGCTCAGGTTGTGGTGCTGGCATTCACGCTGCTGTTGGCTGGGCTGTCCTATCCTGCCCGTGGGGTGGGCTTCCATCAGAGCATCCCATCCAGCCAAGTGTTTTGGGTGCCTGCCCTTGGGCAGAGTGGTGAGGTGGGTGGAGATGGTACATCCCTGAGACTTTTTCTGCTTTTGCTCTTTTATCTGTTAGAGAAACCTCTTTTACTTGCTTCTGTTCAACTGAGATCTTAAGGCGGTGGATGCTGAACCTCTCACATCTAGGACACGTAAGGGGGAGGACAGAATTTGTACGTATTTATTTTTTATTTTTTAGTGTTGGAAAATATCTCAACGTACGTGGAGCAGGTTAATGGCTCTCAAGTTCTAGTAATGTTGATCAGAATTCATGTTAAGAGGCTTGAGTTTTTTCAAATAAACTTGTTTTTTTACAATTTACCCATCAAATGTTGAACTTCTTTCTTAGAAGTGAGATTTCTATGCGCCAGATCACATAGATTTAGGATCAGTTTTGAGGATAGGGTGAGTGGGGCTCTGATGGAGCCTGGCTCTCCACTTTCTGCTCCAACACCCTGTGGAAGCTGGACACACTGAGAGAGTGAGATGCCCCTTTCCAGCTGGAAGAGGAGGCTTTGCTCAGCAGTTAGGATGGCAACAGCATGGTGTCCTCATGCCACTCTGGTTTTAGAAACCTGTAAAAATCCTTGAGAACTGCCTTGTTTGTGAGGGGGAGGGACATGTGCTTAAAAGGCTGAATAATGTGCAGATGCTCTTGCTGTCTGTTTCCTTCCAAGCTGAGTGGAGCCACATCTGTATGGGGCTGAAACTAAATGAGGGGTTAAATGAAGGTTGTCTTGAGGGAGTTGTTCTGGGGTCTCTGAGTCTGTGGCGGGTTCAAGCCCTGCATTGCAACTGCTCTCCTTGCTTTCCCTTGTCTGCAAGGCCCATTTTTGCCTTTTTTTTAATGTAAATATCTCATAAAGCAGCCTGAATTGTTGGGGTTTTTTTTTAAGACTAGATTATTAAGCCAGGGGAGTATTTTTCGAAAGAGGATGTTGTACAGTTACTGAGCTGTGATATTGTAAAGCCAGGTAATTGTATTTTTATAGCTGGAGTGTCTGGTGGACCACAGAGATGGGCTCACATCACAATTACCAGTGCCTAGGCAACTTGCCCTGTTATCCATGTGTTTGTAGCTACATACAAGGTCCCCTCTGTGTGTGGGATGGTCTCTGGTGGGACTCAGAGCCGCAGGAGGGCCTGGGCTCTTCTGCCATACCAAGCATCGGTGATGCCTGTTGGGAAGCGCATCTGTCCTGTGAAATGCAGAATGTGCTCAACCCTTTTCTGCGGGTCCCTACCTCTTGTGGTCATTGGGGGTCCTGTTTGGGCTGTGTCCACAGCTGACATGGGTGTTCCTGTAGCCAGGGCCACTGGAAGAGGCTCCTTAGCTAGGGCAGGAAGCCAACCTTGCTTCTAAGGAAAAAAGTGTTTAACTAATTTCCTGCTGCTTGGATGTCGCTGGCTGGGTACACTTCAGTAGTAAATCCTGGTTGTTCTTTACTGGTGACCTCCATGCCCCCTCTGGAGCAGGGTGTCAGCCCTGTCCTTGTTCCAGGATCTCCTGTGGGACTTGTTCCTCTGATCCAATGCTGTGGAAATGGAGGTGACAGAGGAAGGTGTCTGTTGGATTGGGAAGAGAAACTTGCTCTTGTCCTGTACTAGGCTATCAACAATAAGTGCCCTGACTGGGGTAGAGCACAGTCCTTGCTATGGCAGAGGTGGCATCCCTTCAGGGTGCAGCCTCTGCCCTGGGCCAGCCTCCCCCACCAGGCAGGGGCTGTCCCTGTGCCTGCTCCTAGCTCAGCTCTCAGGAGCAGCAGAGCTATATTTAGTCATGTTATTTCTGCAAGCAAAGTTATCTACAGTGTTGAGAAGTACATGACCTGGGCTCCCAGAGCTCTCAGGGTTATGTACCTGTAAAACAGGAGCTAAAATTAGGCACAGGGCTCCAAAAAGCAGATGGGAGCCCTGGCTTTACCCATGGTGATGGCTGAGTGGGCAGTGGATGCTCAAACCAGCCCTTGTGTTCCAGGGCTGCCCTGCAGGCTGAGCCCATTGCACTGCCTAACTGGAGGAGATGGAGATCTGCTGGATGTGTACACAGTATATCCCTGGGGACATGTGTGCTTGTCTGCTCCCCATGCCAGGAGCTGTGAGGAGTGGGAGTATTGCTGGCCAGATTCCCACCATTCTTCCACAGGTTTCCTTTATGCACCTGGCCACATTGCCTTCCTTCCTCCACGGATAGCAAAATAAAATTCTCTTCATAGCAAGCAGAATTGAGGAAATACTTGGGAGCTAATTCCCCTGGAGTTTGTTTTCCCAAACATCTGAAGTTGCCAGCCAGGATTGCTCAGCAGCAGCTGGGGGTGTCTGGGGGCTCATAGAGGAGCAGGGTGTGCTCCAGCTGCTGGCTGGGAACTGCTGCTGACTGCTGGTGGCAGCTAGGCCTGTTGATGATGGGAGCTGGGATGGGGCAGGCAGACCTCAGCTGTCCTCCTCCTTTTCCTTCTTCCCTCTGTTAGGGAATGGGGGGCAGTTCAGCTGTGAGCCCTCTGAATGCAGTGGTTATGGGCTGGGAGGCTGCTGCTGCCTCTGCTGTGCTGTTGGGCCATCCTCCAAAGCCTCACTGCCCAAATGCACCCCAACCCCATAGCTGCCTTCAGCCCATTTTCCCTGCCCTGTGGGGCCGTGGTGCCTGTGGTTCTGCAAGAGGCCCGGCAACCCTACAGCCCTTCACCCACAGACATTCCCAGCCTCCCGAAACAGAAACAACCTAATCCTCCCCACAACGCATTGCAATCCCCTTCCTGGGGAGAGAGAAGCCTGGCTGCAGAGCTCATTCATGTGACAAGCATGAGGAGGGGATCTGGGTTCCTGCCTGCTCCTGCTCTGCCCAGGGACTTTATTCAGTTCTTTTGAGAGATTTGGGTTATGCTGAGTGTGCATCTCTGTCCAAGCACTCTGGGCTGCTGCTCTGCAAACAAATGCTGCTGTTCCCAGTTGCTGCCAAGGTGCTGGTGGGGCCCGGCAGGGTGGGCAGCTGCTGGCTAAGGTCTGTCAGTCCCATGGCCAGCACTGCCTCTGGCTGTGGCTGTCTGCCCTGGCTGGGACAGGGACAGAGAGAATTTTAGAATCATGCAATGGTTTGGGTTGGAAGAGACCTTAAAGCTCATCTCATTCCACTCCATGACATGGGCAGGGACAGTTTTCACTAGACGAGGTTGCTACAAGCCCCATCAACCTGGCCTTGAACACTTCCAAGAAATGTCAGGGTGATCAGTGCCACCCACATTGCTGCTGAGAGCTGCCACCTTCCTGCTGCAGGTGGGTATTTGGAATTGACCACAGCTGTGCAGTGCCCATCCTGCCTCCCACAAAGGCTTTGAGATGAGCCATGGCTGCAGAGACACTTCCTCCAGCATTACTGAAACCACTCTGCTTGGAGCTGAGGAGCAGGAGGAACCTGTAGGAGGAGCTCCTGGCCCGCGGGGAAGGCTTCCTCTTTCTCTTCTTCCACCTTGGGCTGCTTGTGGGACAGAGGTGTGTCCAGGTTTGTGCCCTGGCACAGACTGAACACCCTTGCACAATGAGCAACCTGATTTAGTCCTGATGTTGGAGAGTCCTGTCCGTGCCCTGGCACAACATGGAACAGGGCTAGATGTACAGGAACGGGCGGAGGGCGAGGGCCACGGCTCAGCCTTTGCTGCCTGGGCTGGGCTCTGTGGAAAAACAACAGCCCCTTAACAGGAGCAAAGCTCAATTACAGGAGACAGAGCATCAATGGCTGCAGGATGATTGTCAATTATTTTCAGTACACTTTATATTCTGTTAATGAGAGCCCTTTGCTGTGTTAGGGTGAGGGGTTGAGCAATGCCCCACTGTCATAGAGCTGGTCTGAGGGGGGAGGTGAAGGATACCCCACTATCATGGAGCTATTCCAAAGGGGGTGAGGGGTGCCCCAATGCCACATAGAGATGGGGCACAGCACATGCCCAGGGTGGCTCTGTGGGGTGCAGGCTGTGTTCACTTCAAACACTGCAAAGGACAAACTCTGCTGCATTTTGCTTAGGCTTGTCCCCTGGGCAGACTCTGGTCCTTTGCTCTGCTTCAAACAGAGATTTTGGCATCCCCGTGTTGCTCAGGTGCAGCCTTAGGGAACAGCCCTGCAGTCTGGGCTCTGTAGTGATGTCCAGGCAAGGCTGGGATGTTGTTACCATGTCCCCATGGAGGCCTCGAGGTGGTCTAGGTCAATGAGTTAAAGGAGGAGAAGCTGTTTGGAGGCACGCAGTGGGCAGCCTGGTCCTGTCAGTGCTGTGAGCTGGACTGCCTGACAGGAAGAGGCTGCACTGGCCCCGTGATGGGCCCAGGCACACCCTGAGCATCCCAGGTTTTTGGGAAGTGCGTGTACTCATGGGAGAACTGCAGCAGTTCTGGGCAAGCGTCCTATGCACCCCAACCACCATCCTGTTGGTGTTCCTGCCACTGCCATGAGCATATGGAGCCCGTTGTGGCCATTGTCCCTCCTCACCATTCCGCTTGCTGCCCACACTGCTGTGTCCATGTAGACTCCGAAGCTTCTAGTCACAGAGCATCTCCTGCCTGTCACCCCAGACCTTGGGACTCTGGTGAGTGCTAATCACAGAGGGGGTCTCTGACTTGCTTGCCCCAGCAGGGAGGACTTTGGCCTGGTGGGCAGAGAAGCAACTCCACGATGCTGGAGGCCAGAGGGGAAATGGGGACACACAATTCCCCAAAATAGCTTTTTGATGCTATGGCCATGCTGCTGTCAAAGAGAGCATTCATGCATCAGCGTGGGGGATCCCCACATGGGTGGCCAGAAAGTTGCTGCGGGCTCAGTGAGGGCTCAGGGGGCACTTGAGGGTCAGAAAGGTGCTGCGGGCTCTGTGGGGGCTCAGCGGGGGCACTTGAGGGTCAGAAAGGTTCGGGTTCTGTGGGGGCTCCGGGGGTGCTTGAGGGTCAGAAAGGTGCTGCGTCTCTGTGGGGGCTCAACGGGGCCCCGCGGCTGCGGGGCCGGGGCGGAGGGCGAGCTCTGAGACCGCTCGCGGCGGGACCGCCAGAGGGCGCCCTCGGGCCTTGCAGAATCCCCGGGATGAGCATCCCCGGGATGAGCATCCCCGGGATGAGCATTCTCGGGATGAGCATCCCCGGGATGAGCATTCCCAGGGCCATTCCCAGGGCCCCACCCGTGCCCCAGCATCCCGACCAGCTGCCCTCCGACAGCGTCAGGATATTCCCTCTTGTCCTGCCACTCCACGCTTTTGTCCTAAGTCCCTCTCCAGCTTTCTTTGTGCCCCTTTAGGTGCTGGAAGGGGCTCTTGGCTGTCCCTGGAGTCTTCTCAGGCTAGAAGGAGAGGGCACGTCCTACAGCTAAAGTAAAACACTTGCTGCTGGCACACCGTGCTGTGCTGGTCCTCTGGCTAGTTCGTTGGTAGAGGTAATGGACTTTGTCTAGAGAAGAGGATGTCTGGGGGGCACCTTATCACTCTCCACAGGAGGTTGTAGTGACATGGGTAGAAGAGTAGAAGTGACATGGTCTCTTCTACTCTTCTACCCTAAGAGTAGAGTAAGAGGTCCAGAGGAAGAGGCCTTAAACTAAGACAGGGAAGATTCAGATTAGACATTAAATTTTTTTTTGTCAGCAAGAGTGGTTGGGCACTGGAATAGATTGCCCTGGGAGGGTGTGGAGTCATCATCTCTGAAAGTGTTTAACAGGTGTCTGGATCTGGCAGTGGGTTATGTGGTTTAGTGGCTTAGGGGTTAGAGGGGCAGTGATGGGTTGATGGTTGGACTGGATGATCATAAAGTTCTCTTCCAACATTGATGGTTCTATGATTCTATAATTCTATTCTATGACAGCTTTCTTTAGCCTTGAACTTCAAAAAACCAAACTAACCAAAACAAGAAAAAGTGGGAAAAATAAGTACCAGCACTCTCAGAATATCTCTGTGCAAGTAGAACAAGTAGGATGAATGCACAGCAGGGTTGAATACAGAAGTGCTGCTCTCCATGGCTTCGGAGAAATAAGAAAGAAGGAGTGAAAGCAAAGCGTGGGAGGGGAATTAAACTTCCTAAAGATGGAACTCTGAGCATTTCACTGAAATGACCTTCAGCTGTGAAGCCTAGAAGAAACCCACAGGATTCAGCATTGTTGTCCCTCAACCTTTCCTGGGAAGCTGAGGGCAAATGCCTGGCCCTGATACTGGTGAGAATTAAAGCTTCCTCAAGGCAGAAAATCCATCTGCTGCCACACAAGGACCTGAGCACATAGCCACCATCATTTGACACACAGAGTTACTTAATTTACAGGATTTATGGCCTCCAGTGCTTCTTATGTTTTCTCTACCTTCTCCTATTAATTCATAATCCACTATTATAACCCTTAGGAAATGATTTATAGATTTTTTCTTCCATTTCCATCTTGGAAATGGTACCTGTCAGCATCACAAATGGCTCCAGAGCTCTGGGCTGGGAGGTTGGATAGAGATGGTGGGAAGGGCCCGAGGAGAAAACAGGGGTGCCTGCCTGGCAATGAAGTTGTCCTGTGCCCCTGTGTCCCTGCATAGCACCAAGACACAGATGCCCTGGTCCTGCCTAGACCAGAATGGTGGGGCATGGTCTGGGTTGGAGAGCACTGGGCACCAGCTGGACACAGAGCACCAGAAACCCAAATTCCAATAGCCACTGAGCTACTGGTCTGTGTAAAACCATTTTCCTGTCACTGCAGTGACTGTTGGCAGTCTGAGCACAGCTGTGCCATGGGCTGCTCGGTGTGCTGTCTCCAGAATTAAGGCTCAATCGGCCAGGGGCAGGGATTATTATAGGGAAACCATGCAACTAAATAGGTAGTTAACAAGTTGATTTAAAATTCATAAATGAGGGGGGAAAAGATAACAGGGCAGAGAACAGCAAGCTCAAATTAATTTAAACTGTTTGATGAGGAATCAGTGGGGTGGGGAATGAGATAAGGGAGGAGGATTAAAGGGAGTTCCTATTTTAAATCAGTTTGAAAAGGTGCCAATACCCACTCCACTGGGACTTGATAATTTTGGGTCTTCATTGCTCCTTTCATTAGTTCCCAACTCCTTGGCTGTGCTTAGTGGATCCCACCAGGGTCTGCAGAATGGCCTTTCTGCCCCTAATTGTGGTCCCGAGCAAAAATAGATTTGCTCAGGACCACAATAGCCTGGATGCTATGCCAGGGGACTTGGAAAGGCAGAGTCACGTCTGAGGAGGACCCAGTGGTGGGTCTGAGGATGAGAAGAGCGTGGAGAGGGACAGAGGAGGAGGATGGAGAAGAGCAGTGACAGAGACAGGTCCAGGTTATGGGTTGGTGCTGGAGAGGCACAGCTGCTGCAGGAAACCGAGCAGGAAAGGAAAGGTGGCTGCAGTGCTCCTGCCAATGACTTCTCCACCATCATCACACGTCTTCTCATGATGGGTTTGCATAGATGAGGCTTGGAAGACCAAGCTGAACACATCCAATGACTCCTGTCCTGGCTTAAGACATAAGCAAAGCAGAGTAGAGAAAGGTTCCAGCCTTGTCCTATTATGCCTAGTCCTTACTGAGAATGAATATATGCATTTTAAAAAATAATTTGCTAAAACATCATAGAATCCCAGGATAGTTCAGGTGGGAAAGGACATTAAACTCACCTAGTCCCACCCCCTTCTATGGGCAGAGACACCTTCCACTATCCCAGGTTGCTCCAAGCCCCATCCAGCCTGGCCTTGGACACTTCCAGAGATGGGGCAGCCGGAGCTTCTCTGGGCAATCTGGTGCCAGGGCCACACCACCCTCACAGGGAAGCAGTTCTTCCATATATTTAATGTAAATATGTCTTTATCTAGTTTAAAATTGTTCCCCCTTGTCTTATCTGCCTGTGTAAAAAGTCACTCTCTCTCTTATTTATAAGCCCTCCCTTTAGCCCCCACTCTCTCAGCCTGTTACACTTTCATGTTAAGCTTTGTGGCATCTCTTGGGAGAGACAGCTCCATGGCAGTGCAGGATGTGCTGCAGGGACACAGCCACAGCCTGGCATGCTGACTTCCCGCCTCAAATAAAGACCTGCTCCCAAACAGTTTGCAAACAGGAGACATATGTAAAACTCAATTACAAATATTCCAGCTTTGTTTTCACTCTTGGTGACTTGTCAGTTTGGCAAACATTGGTGTTCAAAACCATTAATCATCTGGGCTCCATTTGTGCCATTCGGCCCCTCACCTCCTGAGCCAGTAGGTCTGAAATACTTCCACTGTGTGTTTAACTTCCCAAATGATTTATCAAACACAGCACACAATTAAACTGCCCTTCTGTATCCATTAGCCACTGTATTGATCTTCTTCTTGCTGCCTTCACTGTGATCTGTGGGTCTCAGATTGGGTTAAACCATAAATATTATTGCACATCTCCCTAAAATCCTACGGATGAGCCTGCATTGAGCATCACCTGAGTTTGCTCCACTCTGTCTGTCCCCAGCTTTACAGGACATTCTATCAGCCCCGGGGGTCAAACCCCAGCTGCTGGTGACAAAAGGCAAGAATAGGTGCAGAAATAGCAGACATCTGGGTGAATCCGAAGCTTTTCTCTGCAGGGAACCAGTGGAGAGGGAGGGGGAGGCTCCTGCTGCTCCAGCTCTGGAGACAAGGGCCACACTGGGGTGTACCCACCAGTGGGTTTGGGGATTGTGGCTGTCCAGTGCCAGCACGATGAAGTGGGATCTCAAAGCATTCCCAAGCTTCAGAAATGCTGTAGAGCATGTGGCTGGCTTATCTCAGTGCAAGGTTAAATGGCACAAAAAGGTAATTAAGTGGCTTGCCTCAGGCTACACAGCACATCAGGGAAGGCTGGAGATTAGAAACCAGGTGTCCTCAGTTCCTCTGCTCTGCCCTTCCCACCAGATAAGGCACCTTTTTTTTATTTGTCTTCTTTGCACAAATCTCAGTTTAATTAGCTGCATCTCCATATACCTGTTTTATCTGTCTTCCTGTGGCCTCAGAAACTGATTTCTCTCTTCATACCACTGGGCTGTGTGTGCTCTTTGCCATGACCACCCTCTTCACCCCCAGGAGAGGCAATAAATGAATTTACCCTTTGGACTAAGGAATATTCTTCTTAATTTATCAATGCACCAAAGTGGTTTGTCGCAGTTCATCTCAGAAGCATCCCAAGTAAGACAAGTTTCCATCTGTAATCCTGTGCTATTTCATGGCTACTTGGAAATAACACTTAAAGGAAAAAACCTGTACCATGTCAAACTGTCTGGGAGTGCTGAGTCAACAGCAAAGATAATTAGATACTAACACAGTTATTCCATATTGTCCTCTGAATTGTATTTTTAAAAAAAGCTCTGGATCAAAGCAAAATGGAAAAAATGCTGCTCAGTTTTTTTTGTGTCCACAAAATCAAACTGACTTTATTTGCTCTTGTCCTCACAGCCCAACTTCTGGAGCCCGGAATATTGGATGGCCACTGGATGAGGGATGTCCAGAACTGCTCTTTCCATTACCCTGCTCTGGTTATACCATGAGAGCACGTGGGTGTCCATGGGTCCGTGCTGACACCAGGGCAGACACAGCCTGACACTGGGTGGCACCAGGGGGAAATCATTGCCCCTGCCCAGCCTGCAGCCAGGAGGTGTGTCAGGACTCACACAGGAGAGTCCGTGGCATCGAAATAATCAATTTATTTATTTACTTAATTAAATTGGAGTGGTGCCATCAGAGAGTCAGCAGAAAGAGCAATGAGAGTTATAATAAAAGAGGAAAATGTAAACTTTGTCAGTGATCCCAGGGCTTAGCTGGGCGGGTATTGGGGGCTGCAGGGCAGGAACAGACCCTTTGCTTGGAGCATGGAGGTCTCGGTGGGGCTGTCAGGAGGGCTCCTCATCTTCAGAAGTCCCATCCAGAGCCCTCCTGTGGTAAGCATGTGTCTCTGCTTCTGCACGGCTTGTCCAGCCACCCACCAACTCAGGGGAGGATTAGCATGGGGCAGTGGAAACTCCTCTGTCAGCAGCTCTCCCTTAGCCCTCTCATTCCTGAAGGGAATGAAGAATTACCCAAGCACATTCCTATTATTTTGACATTAATATTTTCTAATTTAAAATGCCACAGCACATTAATCTAATAAGAACAGAAGAACTTCTTTCCTGCTTTGGCCCTCCAGCAGGCTTGGCACATGCTGGATTACTGCCGTGTCTCCTTCACCCTGAAATTGCTGAAATTGGAAGGCTAAAAACTAGCAGTATTTTTGCACATATTACTTTGAAATGCAAATTCTAATGCCAGCTTAGATACCTGTTCAGTCTCACAGGGTTAAAGGACAAAGGCCAGTTAAGAACTTGAAAAAAAATCCATTCCCACATAACACTTTGTACTATCAGGCAGCATTTAGCCCTTGTTTCTTCTACCTGTCTGATTTCCATATATCCTAGAGTGAGAACTCCTTTGTACTTTACAAATAGCATGGAGTTCCAAGCAGTGGCTGGTTGTCATTTCATCCTGTTGGGATTCACAGTGAATGTCAGATGCTGTGGTATAAGGGAATTACCAGGCTTTGCCTGTCCCTCGCAGGGAGTTCCCCTTTTCCTCTCCTCTCCATGATTACCTAAAGATGCTGGGTTTTCCTTCATCGTTAATGTTACTTAAACCCAGATGGATTTACAGACTCCCAGTCCTAGCCCTGGGCACAGGCTCCTCTCCAGCAGACACCCCAGAGGGGTGTTAATTAGACAAGGGGGGTGTTAATTATACAAGGGTGCAGTGACAATAACACTTGGTGTATGTTCAGTCCTCCCACTCTTTCGTGTGAAGCGGATCAATAAGCAATTCAGCCATTAGAAATAAAGCTACTCCTATTATCTGCTAGTCAATAATTCATTAGTCTTGGACATACCTGCTTTGGAGCACCTCGGGAGGAGCGAAGCTTGCAGCAAGCAGACCAAGGGCAAGACAGGGGATGCAGCAATGTTTTTCCCCTCCAACACGCCTGTGAACCTTTGGTGACTGAGGCCAGTGGGATTTTCTGCACCCCAGGTCTGTATCTATGATTAAAATGCAATTGTAAACAGCTTTTTATTATTGCACACGCCCAGCCTCCCATTCCCCTGCCCTCCCATTGCTGGTCCCCACTGCTCCGACTGGAAATGCTGACAGTAATAAATGGCTGGCAAAGCAATCATACACATTAAGCTGAGAAGTATGAAGCTGGGGTCAAAACTATTTTCTTTCCCTAATCACACAGAGAGTAAATTCATTTTCCAATGAGAGCGCACAGAAGGTCATGGTGAGCAGGTGGTCATGCTGTCCCATCAGGAACTGCCTCCGCAGCCATCCTCCCCTGTGCCCCAAAATCAAGGTGTTCAGCTGGGGCATTTAACTAGAACATTGAGCTGTGAGAAAGCCCAAACCTAGGCAAGAGCTTTTTGCTTCATTTATGGTTCTCTTTTTACTTTCAGACCGCTTCCCAGCTTCTTGAGTCAGCGCTCAGCTGGCTGTCCTGCTCTTTGAACATGAGCCAGACCTGAAACAAGGGTGTTCAGTCTGAAATCACGTTTATGAAACTGTAACAGGGTTTGTTACTCTGTTAATGCACCATATAAAAGAAGCTATGAAAATCAACTGCCAGGTATAGCAACCTGCTCACTTCCAGCTGAATTGTCTTGGCTGCTTTCTAACTGACTTTATTCTTTGCAGAGGAGGGAAAAGAGCCTCATTCTGCAGAGCTGGGATGTTGTGCCCATCCTGCCTCATGCCTGCTCCTACCTGCAGCTGCGTTGACCCTGGGTAATCCCCAGGATGGCCTGGGGAGCGGAGGTGAGAGGAGCACCTGTCCCTGCGCCCCTCAAACGTGTCTTCTTGTGGAGGATGCTGGTGATGGCACCATCAGAGGTGACCTTGAGCTTCAGAACCTGAGCAGATTCAATTTTTCTCTGTATTAACAGAGTCTCCTGGGGAAAAGCATGTCATTGGCTTTCCAGACATGGGTTGCCTTTTACTGGATCTCACGTGTAGGAGTCAGCATTTCCCACAGCCTCGCTGCCTTGGGGAGGGCCTTCGAGCAGAGGTAGGACATGGCAGCAGCTTTTGCTGGTCTCTGGTACCCACCATGCCTCAGCCATCACCCGTGGGATGTTTTTGCTTCCAGGAACAGCTCAATCTGGCAGCGGCACCACCGAGCCCTGTGTCCTGGTGGCCCTGGATGGGGTGAGCTGGGCACAAACCCTAGGGCTCTCCCTCCACTGGGTAAGGTTTCTCCTAAGACCTCCTGCTGGCTGGCTCTGGAGTATCTGATTGTGTGCTGGGAATGCATTTACACACCTTAAAATTAGTTTTTATGAGTTTCTGCTTTCTTTGAAATAAAGACCTGAGACGATTAATCACTGCCTGCTTCCTGCTTGTGCAGTTAAATTGCCCAGTTTGAAACAGAGACCAGGAACAAGAATAGATCTCTCTGTAACAAGGTCTTCAAAGTAATCATCACTATGCTACTGTTGCACTGAAAGAGCTGTTGCAGCACCTTGCAAATGGAGAGGATCCTGCTCCCGGTTTCACCAGCAGCCAGGAGTGACAGGATCCCCCTGAAACTGCCACCAGACTTCTGCTCTTCCCACTCAGGTCTGAGTGTGTCCAGAGAAAGGAAACAGAGCAGGGTAGAATGGAGGGGAGGTTCTATGATGAGCAACCAAAGGGGCTGGGGTTCTTTAGCCTGGAGAAAAGGAGGCTCAGGGGAGCCTTGTGGCTCTGCAGAACTCCCTGACAGGAGGGGGAAGCCAGGGGGGTTTGGGCTCTGCTCCAGGGAACAGGGACAGAACAAGGGAAAATGGCCTCAAGCTGTGCCTGGGGAGGGTCAGGGTGGATATTGGTATTAATACCTTGACTGAAAGGATTGTTAAGCGCTGGAATGGGCTGCCCAGGGAGCTGGTGGAGCCCCCACCACAGGAGGTGTCCAAGGAATGAATGACTGGCCGTGGCACCAGTGCTCTGGGCTGGTTGCCAGGCAGGGATTGGGCACAACTTGGTCTTGACCATCCTGGAGGTTTTTCCTTGGTGATTCCTGGTGCATTGGGGCTGCAGCTGCTCCTGGAATCATGCAGTGCACTGGAGAAGGAGCAGGAGGGGGCAAAGAGAAGGAAGATAGCATTCCCAACCTTTCCAGGCACCATGCTTGTGCCAAGCCCTCACACAGGGCAGGGCAGTGGTCAGAACAGCTCCGAGGCTGTGCTTGTCAGGGATGGGGTCCCTGTGTCCTCAGGAGCCCTCTGCTGCAGACAGAGGCTCAGTGTGGCACATTTCCCTCCCTGGCACTGCTGCCTCGGTGGGCTGCTGGCCTCCTGCTGCTCTCAGAGTCAACATCTGGCAATACCTACTCAAACTGCACTTTATTAATGACTTCCATGCAACATTTACAGCAAAAGGGCATTTCCCACAGCTGTTTAGATTTCAGCAGAGGTGTTTGCAACCTTTCTGTGGGATTCCCCAGGGCCCACTATGGTAACAGCATTTGATAAGGAAAATTCAAATCAACTCCTTTCCATTTTTTCACCCCTCTTTCTTTTTTAGTTCACAAACCATGAAGGAAACAGATTGGAGTTAAAGAGAGATTGAAAATGACAGAGGAAGTCTAGAGACACTTATTTCCACTCAGAACAAATTAATTAGCATGTCTGGGGACAACTGATTAAAGTTCTTGACAGAGAAAGGGAGCTAAAGCACCATTCCCTCTCTGTGCAGGTAATGCTTTTGCACACTCCATTATGAAAGCAGAGTGACTGGGACCAGGGGACCCCAGCACAGGCAGGGCCAGGCTCGCTGTCCACTGGATGGGATCTGGGATGTTGTCCTAGAATCCTGGAATGGTTTGGGCTGTGAGGTACATCGAACTCATCTCCTTCCCCACCTCGCCATGGTCAGGGACACCTTCGACTGTCCCAGGCTGCTCCAAACCCTGTCCAGCCTGGCCTTGGGCACTGCCAGGGATCCAGGGGCAGCCACAGCTTCCCTGGGCACCATGTGCCTCCCCACCCTCAGAGAGAACTTCTTTCAGCCAGTCTGCTTTCCAAACTCCCAAGGCACCTAAAGACTGATTTTTTTCTTGCTGAGTTATTCTGAAGTTTCTTGCCTGTATTATTTAAAAATTAAAAAAATAATAATAAATTTAAGTTTTTAAAGATGATAATTTTTCTCTTTCTCTTTGATATTGGGCTTTCTCTCCTTCCCATTTATTTTGCATGACTGCCAAAGGGGAAGAGAAATAAAGAAATAAAGTGTTAAGAGAGTTAAACCTGAAGTCAAAAGGAGAAGCAGTAGGAGAAAGACTGGGAGCAGCCTTTAATTTTAGAGATGTTCCACCTCAGGGGATTGCCCTTCCTCTTACTAGGCAATTAAAGCCTTTATTAGGGAGCCCTTCATTAAGACCCATCTCCTGGGAGCTTCTGCTGCACCAAAAGCCTCTGAAGCTGCAGCAGTGACTGGTCTGACTAGGAGCAGAGGAGCATGAACACCATCAGGTGTTAACAATCACCTTCAATGGGAGTCCCGTGTCTCACTTCGGGGCTAATTGGGCGTGACGCTACAGGTCCTGTCCCATACAGCAGCAGCTGTTCCGAATTTTGGGAGGCAGGTCAGCACTCAGAGCTTTGCAGCTGGCTCTGGATTTCATTCACCTTTGTTTCATGTTCATTTAGGTATTTCCAGGCAATTTCTGCTTAACGTGCTTATGGCTCAGACGGAGACATAAGCTCGTTTTTTTTTTTTTTTTTTTTTTGCTCCATTGGGGATGTAAGTGGTAGTTACTGGTTACCTTGCTGGGATGTGCCACAGGGATGTCAGGTGCTAAATGGGGTTGTGGAGAGCTTGGCATGAGCCCCTTGTGCATGCTGGATATCACATCACCACCCTAAATTAATTAACTCACTGCTCCAGACTGCCCTGCAGCAAAGAGCCATTGCAGCACCAAAGGTTTGCATTTGCAAAACAAGGCAGAACAGGGGTTTCCATCCATTCTTGCAGGCTGGGATGTAAGATCATGGCTACAAAACAAAATGCAGCTTTTCAGGATTCCCAGCATCCCTTCCTGGTGCTGCTGCAGCCAAAGGAGGAAAGTGGTCCCTGGCCTGTGACAGTCCCCGAGGCCATCACTGCCACAGGGTTATGATGCTGGTGCCAAGGTGTGCAAGCGCCTCATGCCTACCCTGGGAAATGACAGCATCATGAGCCATTTCCATGTGCTATCTCCTTATCTGGCGGGAAACATCACAGCACATGGCAGCAAAATGCTGAGTTTAAATCCATAATGGCTCCTGGCACTATTCCTAATATAAATCAAGGGGGTGCAGTTATGGAGAGAACGTTTTTATGACCCTATCTTCATATCATCTGTCAAAAAGACAATTTGGCCTCTGCAGTATTCATCTATTTTTATCTAGACATGTGCAGTTGTTACTTCTATGCTATCACCTTGCAAATGGTGAGATTTATTTTTTCCCTGTTAGCCTCAGGAATTGCTTCCACTCCCCTGGATGCTGTGGGTGGGTAACTAATGGATACACGTTTATGGCCTGATGAAAAGCCCTTTGAAACCCACTGAGTGGGTTGAAGATGGCACAGAGTGCCAGAGAAGTGGCAAAGTGTTGGTTTCACTTCTGTTGCTGTTACAGTTGTGACAACACCCTTAAGGGGAAGCAGCCTCTACTTGGGCCTCTAAAAAAGCTGTTCCAGCAGACCAACAGCTGGAAGTTGCTCTGTTCTTTCCCTCCCATTCAGTGAAAATGCCCTTTGGGCATCATGTTATCTATTGGAAATTGGCCCATTTTTCCTGTAATAGAATCTGGTAACAGTCCTAGCATAGCTTCCTTGTTCTTGTGTGTTTGCAAGGGGACACCCGGACAGAGACTCACATCTTTTAACTTCTGCAGCCCCTGCTGTTAGATAGCAACATAGATATGGAAAGCACGAGGGAATCACAGAAATAATGATTTTTTTTCAAAAATATATAATTTGGAAACAGCTTTTCAATTTCCACTTTATTGGATATTTTCAGTTGAGCAGCTGTTGTCTTGGTGTTGATCTTAAACCTGTTTCTTTCACTCCTAAAGAAAGAAATTTTTTATTTTTGTGCCTATAGAATTCAGCTTCAGAGGTCACTTACTGTTTCCAAGTTCAATGCACTCTGGAAGGAATCTATATTCTTCTCCTATGGTTCCTGGGCATGAAAGCAATCTCTAAATACTAAGAGGATGAAATGAGGTCAAACCTGCAATTCCACACGGCTACTGCCGAGGGAAGCCAGCACTCCAATGCACTGCTTTGTTTCTGTCAAAGCAGTTTAGAAAACAGCAATGGGAAATTATTTTGCAATAAATAGAAACTTACAAGCACAGATGGGCTGTAGCCTTGGGTTTTCCTTCAAGCTATTCCCCTAAAAAGAGATTGGGAATTGCAATTGGCTGCATTAAATTGGTAGGTGAAGGACAAGCTGTTTTACATACAAATTATTACAATTGCGTCATTTACAAATCCCTCTCATGCACTAAAGCCTTCACGTGTCCACCAGCGCAGGGCTCAAGCCTCAAGATTTCCCTTTGCATGTGGGTTAAAATGGTGCTCAGAGGTGGGGACACAGCCTCCAGCAGCTCACTGCTCCTGGGAATGGACGTTTCTCTCTCTGTCTCTCTGAGTACTGAAGCAGGAGCTGAGGAAGTGCTGCCAGTGTTTGCTCAGAAGAGCTGAGACACTTCCTGGTGAGCTTGGGGGAAATGCTCTGCAGTGCTCATCCAGGGCTGGCTCAGGCCAGCAAGGCCAGACCCACTCTCCATGTCCCAGGTGAGAATCACAGAATCATTGTCAGTAAGGCTGGAGGATCTCCAAGACACCAAATCCAGCCTTTGGCCAAACACCGCCATCCCCACCAGGTGTGTCTGTGTCCCCATATCGTGGAGGGGGTGTCCCGAGCCAGGTGCTGCAGGGAGACCCCTTCACCCCAATGCTGGGGGGCTGCACATTACCCTGGAACTGCTACCAAAGCATTTCCCTTTCTTCTCTGAGCTGTTTATCTGGAAGCCTCCATTGTATCTGAGGCTCAGTGCGGGTGTTAATTGCACTGTGCTCATTTCCAAGGTGGGTATTACAATGCTTTCCCTGCTGAAGCTGGGGGATTTTACAAAATTGTTAATACCCCTTTCTGGAGAAAATTGAGCATTCTGAATGTTCCCCAAAATGTGTGTAAAAATTTCGCACAATTCAGCATTTGCAGGGGCTGCAATTAGCTAAGCCAGTGCAGAACCTCCCAAAATAACCAGCTCCTTTCGTTTCTAGTGCTTGTTATAACACACAGTGGTTGTTAGATGTTTTCTCACCATCAGATTGTAGTTAGATTCAATTAATATAATAGAGGATATAAAACCAGTTTCTTTTTAAGCCTGTTCTTACAAAAAAACTCCCTTTCCTCCAACCACCTGCATTCGAAGTAGCCTGAAATACATAATTTTGCTATATGAAATCCAGGAAAATTTCAACATTCATGGAACATACACCTGCTTAAGTTGTCCCTTTATGTGCTCAGAAGCTCAAACCCTTTATAAAGTTAAACTGATACACAAACTAGAATTTATGTATGTATAGATACACATACACAGTCTACCTCATCTCCTGCATTTCCTATTTCACATGTCAGCAACTCTGTATAGAAAAAATATTACGTGTATAAAGAATCTTTGCTCTGGCTGTAAAGCTGCAGGTGTCTCTGGGTGAGAAACCTTATCTGTTTAACTGTGCAGAGCAGCACTACAAATCCAAACAACATGAGGCAACATTATTACATTGCTATTTCCCATGGAGTTTGGGCAGCATCCTGTCAGCCAGGATGATACTAATTTTCTGTATGAAATAGCAGAATTTGGGCAGGGATTGGGTAAGGTTTCATCTCTTCCACAGTATTCCTGGAAGTGTTCAAGGCCAGGTTGGAGGGGGCTCAGTGCAACCTGGTCTAGTGGCAGTGGTTGGAATGAGATGAGTTTTAAAGACCCTTCCCACCCAAACCATTCCAGGATTCTACATATCCCTTCTCTTGCAGGAAGGGTTATGAAACCTTTAATTGCCTAGGCAACTGGGTTTTTTCCTTACCTGGAGGAAGATGTGGCTTTCTGTGCCCTCAGACTCCTGCTGTGCCATCACTGATATAGCCCAGCAGTGCTGTCTGCTGAAATCATAAAGTTTGCTTTCAGGAGCTGCCAGTCCTTTTTTTTTGAATCTGTCAGCCCAGAGTTTTGACCAACAGTGAAAAATAAGATGTTTAAAAATAAGTTTAAGCAACTCTGTATGTGTAGCTCATTGAAGTAAAAAAATTGCCCACTGCAGCTTCAAGATCTTCGTAATTAATACACATAAGTGATTGATTGACCTCAAAACCTTGTGGCAGAAAATCTATTCACTTGTCAGTCATCTCAAGAAGAGCTGCCATTTAAAAAGGACTAAGACAGATGGCACCAATGAATTGTGCCACAGTGAAATGAAGGCAGGAATGCGACATCAATTTTTCACTTTCATCTACACTGGAGTGTCACCATGTTCATTTACAGAACCTGTGTGCAGGACCACGCACCGTATGTAAAACAACTGACTGAGGCTGAGAGAGGGGTAAGAATTTGGTAACAAATTACAGCAGGAGTTGGGTACAGAATGAGAAATGCTGTACCCAAGACATGGCTTGCCAAAGGCCAAGTCTAGAGCATCTGATGGAAAGGAGGAAGCTCAGTGCTGCTTCCTGAAGCTGGTGGCTCTGAACTTCTGCATGATCTTCTGTTGTCACCCCAGGAAGAGGCTTTATTAGCCCAAGGCCCTGGTGTTTGAAAAGCATCACCAGCAGAGAGCCCTGAGCTGACCAACAGGAATCTGAGCAGGGACCAAGGGACAGAGGAGAGCAGCACCATCCTCTGATCCCTCAGAGCTCTGGCTGTGCACAGAGAAGGCTCGGTTCAAGCCACCTCCCAAGGACTGCCCATATTTGCCTTGAAGCCCAGCTTGTATAACCACATTTTTGTAAATTGATAAAGATGACAACTTTATCAGCATCCTATTCCAGCTCCTGCCAGGCTGGTTTTATCACCCAGCCAACTGCTCCCGTTCATTCCTACCTGGATGCTGTTGCTGGTGTTTTGTGATTCATACTTTTGGTTTCCCTAAATTAGATTATTTCAATCTGAGGTCCTTTGGGCTGCTGCAGACTGTTCTGGCATATTGCTGGGCTGCAGCTCAGTGTAACACAGAGCTTTTGGCTGTGATCCTTGTTATGGGTAATCTTCATCCACTTCCTTACAGAATAGATTGAGCTAAAGCCCTGCTGGGTGTTCTGCCCTCTTCACCCCACAGGAATCTCCCTCCTTCCTCTTATAATTCATGAGGTTTTGAGGCAGCCATGGGGCTGCAGAGCTGGAGCATCTCCAAGTCATATTCTTAACTCAACTCTGAACTTATTTGCAAAGAAAATGTCACCAGGTTAAAACTAATTTCCCCTTTCTGAGTGGAGTTGCTCTTGGTTCTGCTGTGTCAGTTCACCTCCCATTTTCCACACTGACAATAACCCCCTCCAGGATCCAGGGCTGATCCTGGTGGGACTATGTCAACATCCCAGCCTTCATCCTGCCACTGTGTCACTCAGTAGATAGTATCCAAAAGGTTATTTTGTTGGCATATACTGTATTTACTGTACATAGTAAATAGATTTAAGTATTTGATTGACGGAATCAAAATGTTTTTCCTTTGCATGCTCCTTTACAGGAGTTTGAGTTGATTTTTGGTTTGTCATTGGTAATTAAGAGTGGAAATTACCGCTTCTAATTCCTCATTTTATTGTCCTCTGGTGCAGACAAGTTTCTGTGTTATCAGGGAATTTGCTGGCTGTGCCAGGCACTCACGTGGGTGAGAGATGGTGTGGAGTTTACTGGGTGAAGAACCACTAAAAGTCAATAAGCTCCCAGCTTCAGTTGTGTTATCAGTATTGGTTCAGTTAAAAATTTTTTATCTTAATCCCAGGCCTGCAACTGCAGTTGGTTTAACCCTTTGGAGAAGGCATGTTATGAAGGCATCTGCCTGGCTTCCAGGCTGGGAGAGGTTTTCTCCATGATGAAATTCCTCAGGGATTTTCTGCTGTGCTGACCCAGGTGCTCTGCCCTGGTAACTGAGTGGAAGCTGAGGTGAATGGCAGAGTGTGTGACCCTCGCTGGCACCTCGCTGGGATGTGAGCATCGATCCCACTCCGTGGGTCTGGAAGGGACTGGAGCACCCTCATCCCCGTCCAGAGGGTGTCCATTACTGCACTGCTTTCTCCTAAGATATTCATGCCATTTCTTGGCTTGACTGTGTCCCTTCACTCCCCGTAACCTCCCCTACACCTTCCTCCTCCTTTTACTCTCCAGTATTAAACACTAGTTTCCTGTTTATTCTCAAGAAAAAACATTCTTTATCTCCTAATAGCTTTCCTAAAGCCATAACCTGCCTTGTCTGCTGTTTAATAGGAAATCAATATTGTTGTAATACAATGAAATTTACATTGATTTGTCTCATTTTAACTAGCAGCTAAACCAGTAAGGTATTAGTCCATGTGCTCCTGCCAGGAGGCCCAGCCAGCTTCTTCAAGCCTGACATGTTTCTCTTTGCTAATAATTAATTACAAAAATCTGGCATAAGGTTTGCAAAGGGGGTTAGGCACAATTACTACTTGCAGCACTTTCCTAAATTAATGCAAAAGTGGAACCTGTCAGACTGAGATGTCTTTTAAATGTGCTCACACTGGCAGGTGCAGGCTGGACAAGGACACCCACCTTGCCAAATCATCACAGAATCCCAGAATAGTTTGGGTGGGAAACAACCTTAAGGCTCATCTCCTTCCAGCTCCCCTATTACAGGCAGGGACACCTTCCAGTGCCCCCGGTTGCTCTGAGCCCCGTCCAACCTGGCCTTGGAAACTTCTGGGGATCCAGGAGCAGCCACAGCTGCTCTGGGCACCCTGTGCCAAGGCCTCACACTCAGGTGGGTCAGCAGAGTTTTGTGGAGCCACCAGTGGGTGCCCAGCATCCTGATGATCTTACACTTATACTGACTTTCACTACAACCATCGAATTGCCATCATTTCAGCTCCCTGGTGCACTGTTCTTCCAATAAAAATGTGGTTTTAGAATGAACTGTCTGCTCTGGAGATGGGGGAAGTCTGTGTGAACAGTGGTGCTCCTCTGCCAGCCTCAGCACTGCTCTGTCCCTGCCACAGCACAGGCAGCAAAGTGTGGGCTGGAGATCTGAGCCTGAGGTGTCCGTGCCATGCTCTGAATACCTAATTAGCCAAACAGCTTCTGTAATTACAGCAGCACAGCCTGCTGCAGGAGTGTTCCCTAGCTGGCAGCTTCAGGGAGCACATCCCTGGCTCAGGAGGGACCTGAGATCAGCCATGGAATGACACAGTCAGGGGGAAAGGGCAGGGCTCCTGTTGCTTTTGTTTCAAGAGCCAGTGTGGATCAGCCAACTAGAAATCAGAAGGTAAAATGGATTTCAGGCCAAGGGAAAAGGATGTTAGTCTCTGACTCAGGGGACTGGGAGAGCCATTTCTCATTCTAACAAAAAAGTGATTAACTCAGAGACAGGAGGGACTACTCCTCTGTGACAGGAATGCTCCCACCTGCAGTTTACATGGGGTCTACAGTAATTCTGTTGTATTAATATAATTACCTGACAATCCATTTCAATAACATAATCACAACCCATATTTCATTCCTCAATTAGAATTCTGATGAGAACAATTTCTAAGCCATAACCTCCTCACAAACCCACCACTAAAAAGAGAGCAATCCAATAATTTGTCTCACTGTGTTAAGCCAATTAGTCAGTGGCTACAGAGCAGAAGGTATTTTTCTTACTGCACGCTCATCAGCAGTGGAAAGAGAAGTTTCAGGGGAAGAACATCTGTCTCTTCAGAGGCCTGTTTTTAAGACTGAGCCATTTTTGCAGTCTCTCAGTTCTGCCTTGGCTATCCTTTTCAGTTTAGCTGTGGGGTTTTCCACTGTTTTTCCTGCTTCACCTTCCTGCCCTTCAGTAGTGTTTTCATGCTGATGATGACACCAGGCTTGGCCAGCTCCTGTTTCTGCACCCAGTGGAGGGAAGGGGAAGGGTGACAGCGGAGAGGACTGAGACACCTAAACTCAAAATATTTGGACTCTCCCTGTCTCAGAGCTTGATCTGTTCCCAGCTGTGATGCAGCAGGTCACATCACCCTCCTGCAGGTCCAACAGCCTCCAGAGCCTGCACTATCTCCTGCTCCAGAGCTGCTTCAGACATCAGCTCTAAATTTAAACAAATTACATTTCCACCTGTCCAGCAGATCACAACAACATGCCTGGGATGAATCCTGCTTACCTCAGCACTAGAATTAAGGAGCAGAAATGTGATTGTTTGCCACAGGAAAACAGTTCAGAAAGCTGCATATTACACATTGTCATGTTATACATGATGGCTTTGCCTTGCACTCCTTGGAGATTGTAATGAATAAAATCTTGACAACATTTTCTCCTGCATTAATCATTTTAAGCTGATCCTACAGGATACAAGGGCAAATTAAATTCTATTTGCAATTTCATGCATGATGCCCGGCACAGCCAATGCCTGAGCCAGCAGTTTTTCAGTAAGACAAGCGTGTAAGCTGCAATTATGCAGTTACTTTCTCCCATGTGCCAACTCTCTTATTACTGACAAATTTATAAATGAAAATGTATGAATGGTATTAAACTCACCTTCAAGGAAGGAGCAAATGAAAATGAATGGTTTATAAGACTGCATTTGTAGAAAACCACTATTTTTAATGGTTAAAATGACAAATGGAACGTGTGTGCCTTCACAGACTGCAGGGACCAGGAGGTTCTGATTCCAGCCTGCTGGGACCAGCAGCCAGTCTCACACCTGGAAATTAGCGGAGGCAGAGCTGACTCTGGGATGGTTCTACCCTGTCCTGGGCTGCTCCAACCAGAAGTGCTGGGTGGGACACCCTGTTCCCAAGCAGGGCTGCACAGGCAGCTCTTGGGCAGCAAAGGGGTGGCTCTTCAGCCAGGTGGGATTTTCCAGACACTTCTAGCTCCTTTTGGTGATTCCAGCATGCTTCCTTCTTCCTTTTTAGACTTTCTTTTGGTCCCTTTCCCAAAGGACTGATCCTGTACCGTGAGCCTATGGCTACTTCCAAAATAAGAATCCCCTGTTCCAGGGAGAAAGGCCCCAGAGGTGCAGAAGCATCCTCTGGGGTGGGATCATCCCTCAGTGTCTGAGCACCAGGGCTCATGCCTACCTTGGCAATGGGTAAACCTTCCCAACACACAGAACCTGCTGGGGCCTCAAAATGAACCAAATGATCACTGGGAAAAGGCTCTTGCTCATCCCCTTCTTGTTTTGGTAGCATCAGGAGGCAGAGGTGAGACAGCCCAAACAGTTTCCTTGAAATTCCAATAGCTTCATTCTCCTCTGTTCTCATGGGGCACTCACACATCCACAGAACCAGGGGTGGAGGTGTGACTCCCTTTGGAGGCATTTAGGATATTTTTCTGATTTTTGGGTATTCTTCCTGTCAAGAAAGCTGCACCAGTAAGCCCAGAGCTGCTGTTGAGCAGAGGAGGCAGGTCTTTCATCTAAACAGAAAATTCAGAAAATAAGCAGGGGAAAAGCTTGGCTTAAAAACTCTGAGCAAAGTTCAAATTATGCTGTTTAAAATAAATAACCCTGTTGGAAATTTCCAATTGGACAGTTTGGTTTTGAGCATTGGTAGATCAAAAGCTGCTTGTCCTCGGTGGCTGCAGGCAGTGGAGTGTCTGAAGCAATTCCCAGGCTCTGTGGGGTTCCTGGGCTGGGCTGGTTATTTGCCTGGCCGCTTTAACAAGAGTTCACTCAGGCTTATCTGTGATTATTGGGTCTTTAGGCTAGTCATGGTGAAAACGAAATAACAGCACAGCAGAGGCAGACTGAGCTCCCTTTGCTCGGCAGACCCAGAGCCCCCTCCCTGCTGGGCCACCAGGGCAAGGAACGGTCCATTTAACACTGGAACCAAAGCCAAACAGGAAAAAATTTATTCATGGCATTTTTGCAGCTTTTGTTTGGGATCTGCAGGGGGGAGTTCAGTGTAAATGTGCCTGCCTAGGCTTTTCCTAACCCTTGGTTTTCCTTGAGTGAGGGAAAGGGAAAAGCAGAGCTTCAGACAGACTGTGTGGCTTCTGGTGTCCTGTAAAAACCAGGAGTAAATTCCTGGAAAAAATTTCCCTTGAAATGTGACAGAAAAGCAGACAGAGGAACAAACAATCTCCTCTTTAGCTCATGGGCTCTAACTCAGCACTATTAGTGGCACAGGGCTCTCACCTCCTCTGATCTGGGTGATTTCCCACCCTGGCAGGGCTCTGGGACCTTTTCCTGCAGGTTAGTGTGTGCTCCATTCAGAGAGAGTTCCCTCAGAGTCTCCTGCCATACCAGCTCTTGTTCTCACTGCAACACTGAGGATTATTTTCCTGATTTTTTTTCTCTTTGTTTATTTTCTCCTGAATACTCTAACGTGTTTGGAGCACATTTCCATTTGCAGTATTTATGCCCCATCCCTGGAAGTGTCCAAGGCTGGGCTGGATGGAGTTTGGAGAAACCTGGTCTAGTGGAAGGTGTCCCTGCCCATGGCATGGGGAGGAACAAGATGAGCTTTAAGGTCCCTTGCAACCCAATCCACTTTGTGATTCTGTGACTGCTCTTCCCTTGCTGTTCCAGTCTGACCAGGCTGCCTGAGGCTTGCCTGGAGGCTCCTCAGAAAATCCCAGGAAAGGGCTTTTGTACCAATTTATTTCATTGCTGATTTAGGCTTAGGAATGTGTATTGTAACACATCCTTTATGGCTTGGCAATGCAGCTGCCTCCCCTGGCAACACAGAACAGCAAAGGTGAGGAGCCTGGGAGGGTGAGGCAGCTAAAGGCTTAGGAAGTGACATTCTTCAGAAGAGGTCTAGAATAAGCATTTCCTCGAGGGAAAGGGGACAGCATCCCTGCTCCAACCAGCACAGCAGGGAAATAGGAATGGTCATAATGCACTGGTAGTTAAAGTATCCTGATGGACCAAATGTTTTACCCTAATGTAAACATGTAAACATGTCACTTCCAGAAGGAGGTTAGGGTGTTCAGCCCTGTGGAGTGGCAGCCAGCTGGTGTTTGAAGTTCTGTACATTTGCATTATAAAGGATCAGATTCAGATGCAAATTATATATCTTGTTTCAACAGAAGTTTTAAGCAAGTGAAAATTGTCCTTTGAAGAGCTGATTCCTGTGATACCAGACCTGTACCACCCTTGTGAGGACCTCACTCTCCTGGCAGAGCAGGGATGGTAGAGGGTGCCCCTGGAGCTGGTGGGGTATAAACAAAGCCAAAATCTCGGGCCAAGAGCCACAGCAAGGTAGGAACTGGCACCTTGGTGCATGGAGCTCACCTGGCACTGCTGGGCACGGACTGTGTGAAAGCCTCCAGTTTTTGGCAGCCTTGGCATTAAAACCTGTAAAAGTCTAGTGCTGCCCTCATCTGCCTGAGGGACAGAGAAAACTCACTGTCATCATCCCAGAGACTTGCACGGTAATTTCCCAGCCAGATAATTGTACTGAGCCTGTCCGTGCCCATTACCTGTTAGGATGGCTCACAGGTGTGCTCAGGAGGAGGCAGAGGGCAGGGAGACCCCAGCTGTGCAGTCACCCCTCGTCTCTTCCCCTGGGCAGCCTGCGATGGAGCAGACCTCCCCCCAGGTGGAAAAGAGGGAAAAAATGAACGTGCATGCTGTGGAGCTGGAGCTGCAAAGAAATGCCTTTGCTGCCAAAGAGTTATCTTTGATCTGGGGGTGCCCAGAGCTGTAAGCCCAGCTGGGCTCTGCTGTGTGTCCCTCGGCCGGCTCCCCCTGCTCCTGTCCCTCGCACTCAGCGCTGCTCTCACCCCAGAGCCTTGGGCAGCCCTGCCAGCACGGCTGGGGCAGCTCCTGGCGCTGCACAAGCGCAAGCACAGCCTCTGCCCACGCACAGGGGGCTGTGTCCCTGGAGGTCCACAGCTGCTCCTGTGCCACAGCTGGAACAAGAGCTTTTCCTGCGTCCATGGGGAGATGAAGAGGGGGTTTCCACCCTGGGAGACAGTCTGTCATGTACATATTGTTGTTGTCTCCTCCGAACATATTTAGAGGATTAGAGAAAACCCACATCATACAAGGGATTTAAAGGTTATTAAGGGAAAAATGCATTTTTCAGCACCTGCTGCCTGAAAAGTGTGCAACCAAGTGTTTTAAATACCCTGGTGCTACTATTCATAGAAAATACTTTTCTTTCCCTTTTTTTTTTTCCAGTGTAGCTGTAGTCATCACTCAGCCTTATAACTATAATGGATGGTTGCTAGAAGCTTTCCAAACAAGGCAGCACAATAAGATACAGACAGTTAAGCCACATCAATTCTCTAAGGAAATTTCATGTTGGGTCCTTTAATTCGCTCCTTTTGAAATTTTTCTGATCAGTCAGTGCATAGGACACTACTGTAGGAAAAAGATTGAACATGGAACAAAGTGGAATGAGATTTGAAATAATAAAAATAAAGAAAAAACACAAACGAGAGATTCAGGTACACTTCCAAAATTCTAATGAACTCATTTGCAGAGCTAAAAATTTCTCAGAGACTCCAGTTGATTCAAAGAGAAATGTACTTAATTTAAAACAACTCACTTCAGGGAGCTCTGCACTGGGATGAAATGTATTAAATAATTGATCAACCCAGGAATAAGAAAGAGGGAAAAAAAAGAAAGGTAAAAAAAGGGAAGAAAGGTACCTGGATGGTATGTGACCTGGAAATGAAAGACACCTCTGCCTGGGGGGTGGGTGACACACGGAAGGGGTGACAGAGTTCCCAGAGCCACCACACTGTCCCCAAGGCTTGGTGGCACCAGCCAAACCAGGGACACATCCCTGTGCCACTCCAGCTCTTCACCCCATCTCACTGGACTAACACAAGTTTTATTACATTTCCTTCCAGTTCCAGTCACATAGAGACCCTGCATCCTGGGTGGCCTCTCCTGTGGGATTGGTTTCCTTTCTGCATCGTTGGGTGTTTTACAAAGAGTTCAAAATAAAAAAATATACTTCATCCCTTCCCCTCAGCAGCTCTAAGGGCAAATTATGATGGAGCTGATATGAAAACACACACACTGATAATTTTTGTGCAGTGGCTTGGATTTGGATGTAAAATGGAAATACACATTTAGTGCTTGGCTGTGACACTGCTGCGCATGCAAACAGCAATTAAACCCTGCAGCCAAATGCCATAAATCCACCAGTGACAGAATAAATGCTGTTAAAGATGGAAAATGAAAAGGAACTGCAGCTCATTTGCATTTTGTAAGAGTAATTTTGCTCAGGTTACAGTTGTTCTGAATGAAATGTAACTTCTAAGTAAAGTTTCACTGCACTGAGGCCAGTCTGTGAGTGCAAGAGGCTTCAAAACACAGATGGGCTGCTCTGGAGACTTAAGACAATTCCTGAAACACCAATTATTTTTTGTCCAATAAGTATGTGCATATGTGGCATCATTCAACAAGTGAGCTAAACCCTTGGGGTGTAAAGCACACATTAAAATACAAGACTGAAGTCAAAGTGACAAGTTAAAGGAGATTATTTCAGTAAGCGTGAACGTGAATTTTCAGTCCTTTTCTTGCAGGAACATTTTTATCCTCTCCTCGCACCCAATTTCCATGGCAAGATAATTGTTGTAATTGCAACCAATTTTTTTGTATGTAAATTTAATGAAAGAATGTTTTCAATGTTTTACCAGCTCATTAGAAGGTTTATCTTTGTGGAAAGGAAAATAATAACACATGCAGTGACTAGAAACCCCGATGGGATGAGCCTGTATGGATCAGCCTGGACCCAAGGGTCCATTTCATCTTCCAGGAGTGAGGGGTCCCAGGACTGGCTGGGCATGGGGATGCTTGTGAGGCCAGGCACTGCTGCTGCAAGGAGAGGGCAGTGAGGGACCCGGAGGGGTCTGCCTGGGCTTTGGGGTTGGAAATGTCCTCATTATGCATCTGAACTTCTCTGCCAGGCTGTCCCCACTGAGAGGGGCTGGAGAGGAATGCTGGTAACAGGGGCATCATGAGGAATGAGCTGGAAATAACAAAATGGTTTCTGAGCTTGCAGCAGGGTGGGTCTAGGGTGTAAAACCCTTCCAAGAACAGTGGGGAAGAAATCCACTCTCCTTCTCCTACATCTAAATCTTTATGAGTTTCCACAAAGATTTGCAGGGAGCAGTGCTGACGGCAGGACAGGGCTGGGCTTACTGGGCGTCCTCCAGCTCTGAGGAGGAACAAACCCAGGAACAGAAGAAAGACAGACAGCGACAATCAAAAATCTTCTTGCACTCTCTAGACAACACCAGCAGAACACCCTGTGCATAGCGTGGCTTTTGCACTGTGCTCCCTCCCGGAGCCAAATGCATCCCTTGGAAAAATTACTGATTGCACAGAAGTGGACTAACAGGAGGCAGGCAGCTCCAATGAAAGCAGTTAACTGCTTATTGCACTTTCCTTTGCCTGGTCCCTGGTGATTTTTTCACCAATGAATAATTCAACAGCCACTGACACATGAGTAACAGCTCCTGATTTGCATTGAGCATCATTCATTAGGAAGAGGATGAAAACCTCATCTATCTGCCAGCTAGCACCTCATCTCTGGAAGTGTCCAGGGCTTGGAGAAACCTGGCCTGTGGGAAGTGTCTCTGCCCATGGCAGGGGAGTAGAACTGGGTGAGCTTTAAGAGCCCTTCTACTGCCAGCCATTGCATGATTTGATGATAATGCTGGTTCAGGTTCTTGTCCAGGACCTTCTGTGGGCAGGAGGGGAGCACCGTGCCCTGATCCCAGGCAGCCCCCACACCATGGAGAGGATTTTGGGACTGTCACCCCATTCAGTGCTGGCCACATGTGGCCTCCAGCCTCCATCACCATGTCAGGGATGGGAGCCTGCCTCTCCAAATCCGCCTTATTTCCAGCATCAGCCTTTTGGTGTATTAAATCACTGAGTGCTATGCGGAGCTGATAATCAGATTTACGATGGAGCTTCTCTGTCTCAGAGGCTCAACTAATCCCTTTTAATCCTTTTCTTAAACTCTTTCTTACAAGTGCTTACAACAGACTTTATCTTTCAGCTTTGCATCTAATTTTGGTTTCCAAATGTGTTTTTTTTTTTCAAGCAAGCATGTAGCTCTACTCATTATTTCTAAATGGCTGAAGTGGAACATATTAAACATGCTTTACAATTATTCATCAGCAGCATCCTGAAAAATGTATCCAAACATACCAAAGGGGATGGGAGAGACATGGACATGGAGTCTGGCAGCAGCTTTACCTTCCTAAAGGGTATGTGACAGCATCTGTCCGACATGGGGCTGAGGCATGTCCAAGCTCCAGGCTGACAGAAGGGAGGTTTTTAGCTCAGGGATCATTTTTGGGAGAGGCTGGTGGTTTGTGGTGTGTGATACACTGTCAGGATTGAGGCTTGGCAGTCCTATGGCTTCTTTTCTTCCTTTCCACAGCTGGCAATAATCTCTCAAATGGAAAAAAAAAAATCCATTTTTAACCTGTGACCAATAGTGGTGAGATCAAGCCGAGCAAGGGCAAGGAAAGGAGCAGCTTCTTGCCTTCCCACCAGCAGCAGGTGCTCCTCATGCCTGTGCAGTGACCTTTATCAATGAGGCTATCAGGGAAAATTTCTTTGCTGGAAGGGTGGTCAAGCCTTGGAACAGGCTGACCAGGGAAGTGGTGGAATCACCATTCCTGAGGGTGTTCAAAAACCATGTAGATGTGATGTTGAGGGACACGGATTAGTGGTGTACCTGGCAGTGCTGGGTTAATGCTGGACTCAATGACCCTAGAGGACTTTTCCAACCTTAATGATTCCATGATTCTAAGTTAAAGGTGATTTAGAAACTAGTGGACAAAAAAACCTCACATCCATTTCCTTTTTTTTTTTTTTTTTTTTTTTTGAGTAGGCGCTACAATCATTTCAACAAGTGATGAGATTGTTCTCCTGTGAACACCTCCTCACTGCATCCCAGCTCCAGTGCCCAGGCACCTTTTGGAATGGCTGGAAATTATATAAAAGCCCAGCCTGAGTCACACCAATTAATCTCTGCATCTGCAGCCCCACTCACTTCTTCTCTTGCCTCTCCTACATGTAGGATCCAATCAACCAGCTCAGCCTGTTCCCATAGAAACTGAGTAGCACATCACTACAGAGTCAGGCTGCTAGGGATTTTTAAGTTCTCATCAGAGCTTTGTTCCCCCCCTCAGAAAGCCAAGCTGTTCACTGTGACTAGGGACAGCCACTCTGCCTCGGCTGCCAGCAGAAAGTGGGACTCAGCAGCCAATGACCCCATGCCAGCACCCGGGAAACTCAGGAGCTGAAGTTTGCTGCCAATATTTGCATCTCATTAATCAATTCCAGCAGCAGATGAGGCAAGAAAGAGAGGATACAAGGGAGGGTAAAGCTAGGGATGCCTTTTGGCCTATTGGCACCAATATTGGTTCCTTTACTAGTAGGTTAAAAACTGTTTTCATCATCTGCTCTGAAGATCTTTAAGGTCTTTTCCAAGCCAAACCATTCTATGATCCTATGGTTCTAAAAGTAGCAAAATTGCACATCCTCTTCCATCTCTGACAGTTCCTATGTCCAATGGCTGTGCAGGCATGGGCTGCATGCCAGCCCTTGGATCAGCAGGAAGATTGGGGCAGTCAAGTCTTTCTGCATCCCACCCTTTCCAGAGCATCCCCAAGGGCTGGAACCAGGCTTGGGCAGCAGCAGCAGCTTCCTAGTGTTTCTCAGTTGGGGGTTCCAAAGGGCTTTGGAAAAAGGAGGCAATGACCACTCACCAAGCCCTTCACACAGGGAAATTGATTTTAAGGCCTTCAGTTAGGGTACAAGTTGTTGTGAGCAAAGGTCTTTGAAAGATGCTTCTGAAAATGTACTGTCCCTGGGTTCCAGGGGATCCCTCCACAAAAATCCAGGCAGAGTCACCCAAAAAAATCCCACTCCACTGGGGAGAGCAGTAAGAAACCAGCAAGTTTCAGAGCTGCATCTGGTAGGAAACCTGCTGTCTGGAGTTTTGGTTTTCTATCTAAAGCTGCTAATATAAGTATTTACTGGCAATTTTTCCCATTCTATTAATGACACTTCACTTTGTGCAGGCTGAGTTTCTTAAGGAAATACTTAAAAAATCTACATATTCAAATAATCTCCAATTTTTTTCCCCCGGGAGTAGAACTCCTGCACATATGGCTTTGCTTATACAACTAGTTTGATTAAATTTTGTATTTCCATCTGTAATTTATGGTAAATTGCCTACAGATTCATTTAAAAACCCATCCTTTAAATATGTTCTGAATAATCTCTTCCATGTATTTTATATATAGAACAAAGGTGGGGTGATTCTGTATTTTAAAGGGACACCTACTGATAAGAATACATTGCATTTGTAGCAGTTTAAATGCAGGATATAGCAAATGTCTATCCTGTTGGGGTTTTAAATCCCCACTAAAATGCATTTCAAGGAATCAATCAGTACTGAGTCAATGTACAAGAATTGCTTTAATAAATCTAGAGGTGTCAGACTCTAAGTGAATTGCACATTAAATAAAATCTGATTCCTCACTGAATGTATTGATTATTATCATTAAGAGCAGATCTGCTACTCTTGGCGAGCAGGAGGGTGACCGGACGACGGCAGCACTGCTGAGCTCCAGAGAAAGAATGTTTTGTGTGCAGCCTGGGAAGCATCACAGAATCTCAGAATAGTGTAGGTTGGAAGGGGCCTTGCAGCTTATCTGGTTCCCTGTCCCTGGGCTGGGACACCTTCCACTAGACCTGGTTGCTCCAAGCCTCACCAGCCTGATCTGAAGTTAACTCCATGCACATCTTCCCAGCCCAGGTGGAGAGCCCAGGGGTAAAGCAGGAGCTCCCCCTGGGATGGGGATGGTGGGGATCGAGGGGTGGCTCACCCCTCTGCTCCTGACACAGCACCGTGCCCTGCACTCACCCAAAGCACTGGGCCATGACTGTGGCAAATTCTTAGTTCATGGCTTGCACACATATAATGATTGTAAAATAAAATGTTCGACCCACTGCCCTTGCATTTTCTTTAACTCCTTTAACCAGTTCAGAACTGATATTCCATAAATAAGTATTTTTCCCTAAAGGCCATTTTCCAAGTATGAGTTTGATGTAAAACAAACTATTACAATGTCTGATTTGTAAGGCATGTGAAGTCTCTAACTGAAAAAAAAAGATGATGAATTTCTCAGGTGTCTTGCTGATTTATTTGCCATGTGACAATTGATTAGTCATGTCAGCAACTTCATAAGTAACACAATTAATTCTGAAGTTATCCTCAAGTTATCCAAGTCCTGTGTCACTGATGAATGTGTGATGAGTCTGAGTTATAGGTTGTCTCTGAACTTGACTGACTTGAAATAAGTCACCAAGCTGAGTTGTAAATCACAAGAGATGGATCTGAGTACATCGCTGAGTCACAAGCAGGTTTTAGATCACACTCATCCTGATTTACAGGCTGGTGAGGGGGCCTCTGCTCTGTCTCATGGTTTGAGAGTAAATGTCACAGGGTAAATCTGGGATGCCAATATCAAACAGCACCTTCCTTTAGGACATGCAGCACCTGGGCAGAGCTGTGATGGTCCTGCCAGGAGCACTGGAATCAGCACCAATGCTCCTGTCACGGCTAGGAGCACTCTGGAATCAGCACGGATGCTCCTGTCACAGCCAGCAGCACTCTGGAATCAGCACCAATGCTCCTGTCACACCCAGGAGCACTGGAATCAGCACCAATGCTCCTGTCACAGCCAGCAGCACTGGAATCAGCACGGATGCTCCTGTCACAGCTAGGAGCACTCTGGAATCAGCACCAATGCTCCTGTCACAGCCAGCAGCACTCTGGAATCAGCACGGATGCTCCTGTCACAGCCAGCAGCACTGGAATCAGCACCAATGCTCCTGTCACAGCCAGCAGCACTCTGGAATCAGCACGGATGCTCCTGTCACACCCAGCAGCTCTGGAATCAGCACCAATGCTCCTGTCACAGCCAGCAGCACTGGAATCAGCACCAATGCTCCTGTCACAGCCAGCAGCACTGGAATCAGCACCAATGCTCCTGTCACAGCTAGGAGCACTCTGGAATCAGCACCAATGCTCCTGTCACAGCCAGCAGCACTCTGGAATCAGCACGGATGCTCCTGTCACAGCCAGCAGCTCTGGAATCAGCACCAATGCTCCTGTCATGGCTAGGAGCACTCTGGAATCAGCACGGACGCTCCTGTCACAGCCAGCAGCACATCTTCCTGCAGAGGGAGAGCTCCAGGTGTGCCTCATGTTCCCCTTCTCACTCTCCTCCCAAGATACCCACAGGAAGCCTGACCGGTGCCAGCAGATATTGCAGGCTATTAATTAAGATGTCATTTACAGGCCCACTGGGTGACCTTAATTAAACTATAAAATGGCAAACACTAATAAGGAAGATCATATTCCTGTGGGGGGTGAATCAAACACATTAACCTCCTGGCGAGGAATTCTTTCTTCATCTGACAGACATAAGAGACCTCGCAGCTTAATGCAAGGTGTCCTCAGGGTCACTGCTGGGCTGCTCATGGCACAGCTCCTCCTCACAGCTGCGGTTCCTCCTGTGGAGCACAACTTGCTGCACAACTCCTGCAGACCGCAGACTTCACACTGGCATAGGGATGGTCCTTGGACCTTTCCTCAGAGCATCAGACGCTGCTTTCTAGGAGCATCAAGATGGGGTCCCTTTCTCCTTGCCCTTCTCTTTTTGAGGGTCTTCTCCCTTTTCTGTTTATAACCACGGACTGAGGTGGAGATCACAGAAACTCTGAGGATGCACATGAAGCTCCTCTGTTTGCTTTCCTTCCTGTGCATCGCTCCAATGCTGTTACACTAAACACTCATTTCATATTCCCAGGGGATGAGGGAGATGCCACGAGAGACACATTTACATCTGTAAACTGCAATCAAAGCTAATTAAACCCAAAACAAATACTGATTAATAGAAGAGGGAACCTGATGTCAAGTCCCATGGCTCCGTCCCAAATAACAGTGGCTTCTTTTTTAAGGCACAGATTTGCTTGTTCTTTTTAATTCCCAACATCTGGTGGCACATCTCCAGCTCCTGGCTCCAAGGCAGCTGTACTGCATTTGGAAGTGATACAGGGAAAACCATCTGACAGCCAGAGCTCTGCCTGAAATGCAGCTTCCCTTTAAAAACTCACCACTGGGACACTATGATATGACATAAGCTCCATCCTTGTGCTCATTTTGCACCAGGCCACTGGCTTAATTTTATTTCATTAAAGCTGAATTTATTCCAGCAAAGTAGTTAAAATATTAATTAATAACCTTGCTGCATTTGAGAGTCCTGGATTCTTTGCTCCAGGCATCAGCTTTCCAGATGAGGTCTCAAATGGAAATAGGTGCTAGCAGGAGGGACGAAGGTGCAGAGACAGCTTGCACTGGAGTGAGTAGCCACAGCAGTTCCTGCACAGTTTTCACAACTCATAGAAAAAAGTCCTTACAGAACTGAGTATCCACAATATTTATTATTTGCTGTTAACGAACATTGTCTCAGCCCCTGTAATAATCACAGGATTCCCAGTGTATTTAAGTATTATTGTATTTAAATAATTGATTGACTTAGAGCTCACTAATAGGAATACATCCAGGAGTGTTTAATTGGATCATTACTTAATCCTGGCTCCATGCACTATATCATGTTACCAATAAATCAATTTTGCTTCTTTCTGCCTGTAAGATCTCACTCCTGATGGCTGAGAGACCAGGCTGGGCTGGGAGCATTGCAGAGAAGGTGACACAAGGGAGGTGGCCAGCCCTGCTCCACAGGACTGCAGGGGCAGCTGGCTCCTGGCACACATGGGGAGGCTGAGAGCAGAGAAAAGCACACCATTAGAGGGAAATGGAGCATGTGCTAATTTGTCTGTGTTTTCAGTTAGCACACATTTATTAGGATGTCTGACTTGCTCATATCCAGGTCAGCCTGGTAATACATTAACCTCTGGTGCCACAGACATGCACAGGAAAAAATCAAACCACAATTCACAGGGATTTTACACACTGCCCAAGGCACTTCCTGACCATGCCCAGCGCTGGCAGCCGGAGGCACCGCTGGTTGCCACCACAGCATCCATCACCCTGACAAGGGAGAGATGCTGAGGCTCCTTGTTCTGGGGCTCTGGGCCAAACAGCAGGGGATGGGGACCGCTGTGCGACTGGGAACAGGGGACTGAGATGCCCATGAGACAGAGAAGAGGGGATTGAAACTATCCTGTCATGGGAAGCAGGGGATTGGGACCCCTCTGAGACAGGACCAGGGTATTGGGAACCCTGTGAAATGGGAAGCAGAGGATCAGGAAGCAGGGGATGCTGAATGGGTCAGGAGAGCCAGTGCTAGATCACAGACTGAATGCTCCTGCAAACGTCAACAAAACCATACACATATTTTCATTTCTACCTATTTGACCCGTGAACTGACTGCAAAATTTCTCTCTAATCCCTAGTAGATGAGCATCAGAGCAGACCTATGGTCCAGGCTAATCCCTTTATTATGAAGCAATGCTATGGAAATCAAATACCAGCAGTAAATCAGGAGATTAACAAGCTGGGAAATGCACAAATTAAATTGCATCCTCCCTCTCTGCTTTGGCCCAGCCAATGGCTCTTTTTCTGCTGTGGCCACTGCAGCTGCCCCAGCAGGAAAACAAGGCTAGAAATCCCTTTATAAAAATGAGCCTCTATTTAATCCCTGATCCAGGTAGTAAGCAGAGTCTGCCCAGGATGAACCCATGTCTGTGCAGCCCCTCATGTCCATATCCCTTTCTCCTGGGGAGAGGAGAGCATGATTCTATGATTCTGTGATCTGGCTTTTGGCAAATGGTGGGCTTCTTGGGGATGTCCTGTGCAGGGCCAGGAACTGGACACAATGATCCTTGTGGTCCCTTCCAACTCAGGATATTCTGTGATTCTGTGATCCCCAGGGATCCTCCTGGGGTGTGGCAGGAGTCAGGCTGCCTGCAGCAGGGCCAGCTCTGCCCTGACCCAGCAGCACTGTTTCTGCCCTGACTGCCTTTAGTGCACTGTAGCATCTAAATGAGTATTTTATTCATTCCCTTAAGAACATCTTCACAAATGCACAGTTGAATAAAACATGAGGATGCATTTTTGGAAGAGCCATCTAATGCTTCCAACAGCCCCATCACAGTGTATCAACCAGAGAAAAGATTGTGCTGTTGTATTTTTATCTTAGTGATTCTGATGGAGTCCCATGGCATGCAAGGCAATGAGGAAGGTGCCCACAGCCCCATGTCCCTATGGCCACATGTCCCCACATCCTGGTGGTGGGGGCTGTGGCTGCTGGTGGCTTCTGTCCTGAGGGCAGAAGGGATGGGGCAGCATGTGTGGATGCTGAAGCCACTTGGTTCACACCCCTAAAACAGGGATATAGCTACTTTCAAACAAGCCAGAGAGGGGGAAAAAAAAAAAAAAAAAAAAAAAAAAAGTAGAGTTCTTAGTGAAAGGTGTTGGCAAAGTAGAAAAAAACTGACCCACAGGTTCCTGTCCAAATACACTAGTGCCAGAACAGCCACGTGCAGCTGCCATCCCTGTAAATCCTGCAAGTCCAGGGTCTCCAATCCTGAGCATAGCACAGGAGATGCACAGGGATGTTTTTGCATAGCTGAGGTGATTCTAACAAAAATCGTTCTACTTCTGGAAAAGACAAATCTTTTCTTGTTTGAATTCCTTGAAAAGCAGCAATAAAGCAAATGGGCAGAGAGGAGCAAGCGGAGCCAGGGCAGGAGTTTGGAGGGGGCAGAGGTTATAGGGAACAGGAGCCAATTAAGGCTGAGAGGAGGAAATTTAGCACAGTTAAAGAAAATGTTCCTCCAGCCCTAAATTGGACTTTAACTCACCAGTGCAAGAGGCCACTGATGGTAGGCTCCCTGCGGGATGCCGTAGGAGCAAACCTTGCAAAAGTCACAAGGGGGGCACCAGTTAGAGTAGCAAAGCACCAGGGAAAGGAGACAGCTTTTGGGGAGGAGGACAGACCAGGTGTGGCCTGAATGCACCATGGCTGGGTGAAGGAAAGGGCACCAAAATGTGACCCTTGGAGACATCACCTGCTCCTACAGTGACACAGAGTTCACCGTCCAGGAGAGCACAGCAGCCCCAATGTGGACAAGGTGAGGTCCCCGTGAGCATCCTCCCTTGGAAAGCTCCTGTTCTGGAATAGCTTGGCATCACTGCTGACAGGTAGCACTGATTTATAAAGCAGAAATAAATGAGCCTGCTCTGCAATTTCACCTAATTTTGTCTCCCATTTCAATTTGCCATCTTTCAGCATAATGCTGGGTGGTTAATTATGTTTCCATCTTATTTCTTTGATAATACTGCACCTTGTACTGCTCAAAGGGTTTCATTTTACCTTTCATTTCACCTCCTAGCACAGCTCTACATTTAGTCAGCTTGTAATTTGGGGGTATTTTATGCATTATGCTTTTAGTATTTGTACGTAAAATGGAATCCTTGTCTTTTAATTCACTCTCTAATAATTCTCCACCAAATCTTAATACAAAAGACTTTTTTTTCCCTGAAGACTAATTGAATGGGGTGTAATTATAATACCCAGGGAGATGATATTGAAAGTACGTTAACTGTGACAGTTTCCTCTGACTAATCACCCCTTGGGCAACTTCAAATCTTGTCTGTGCAAGCTCCCAGCCCGTTACCGCACAGATGTGCCAAGACAGAACTTGGCACAACAATTCCCCACCAAGATGGGGACTTGGGCAGGGTGGATCTGGGACCCTGGCATGAGAGTTTGGGGTGTCCAAGCTGCTGATGCAGCTGCAGAGGCTGATTTGTGTGGTCATCTTCTTGCAGAGGTTCCATACTGTTGTCTCCTTATTGCAAAAATTTCCCAAGTTCTTTTTGCTTTCTCATGGGCAGCTCCTCAGAGCACTGACTCTTTCTCCTTCACAAAGCAGCCAACTGACTCCAGTTCCCTTCTCAACACCACCCCACTCTTTTATTGCTCTCTTCTTCTCATTGGTTACAGCTACGGCCTGTTAAAGTCGGGCCTGTTCCTAATCTTTGATAATTGGCCCAGCTGCAGCTTCTTCGGGGTAAGATTACTTTCTATACTATCTTTATTTTCTTATATTCTGACCCCCTACAGATCTGTCCTTCAGGGACCAGCAGTGTGGTCACATGGAGAGAGAAGGGATCAGGGTGCCCAAGGTCGCTGGGGACCGTGCAGGTGACATTGTCCCACTGAGGCAGTGGAGAGACAGGGATCAAAGTCCTTGTCTCAGCCCAGAGATGTTCCCATCACCATCACCCTCCTCCTTGGTTTATTGCTCCTGCTAGTATGCTTGTCTGCTTGGCCAAAGGAAAGCATTGAAAATAGAGTGAGTGGAAGAAGGGCAGAGGGCCAGAAGTTGTGGCAGCAGCATCCTTCCCTGGCTGCTCAGGAGGCAGAGGTAACACCAGCAGTCCTGCAGGCTGCAACGTTTTCCTTGGAAACACATTTACCTGCAGGAGAGGAGCAGCAATTTGCAGTATTTTTGTACTCTGATGGTGTGATAGCAGCGAGGTCAGCACTCGGCAGAGACACCAAGGGGCTATTTCCTCACTAAACTGTGGGATGCAGTAAGTGAAAAATAAGCTTCAAGGGTACCTATTATGCAGACAATAAAATGTTTTTATATCAGTGTAAGTGTCAAGCTCAACACTCCCGCAGAGTGGATCCTTCACATTATGAGCCTGCTATGAAAATGCTCAGCCAAGCAGGGATATTCCCATATACAGCCTGGTGTTTCCTACTGGAAATAACAGGTTCCCACTCTGCATTCGACAGCCTGGGTTCTCAGAGGGCACAGGACTCCAGGTGGGAACCTTAAAATCACAGTCTGGCCTTTGGCAGGGGGAGCATCTTGGGGGACATGGTGCTGCTGCAGTGGGAGCTGCCACACAAAGCTGAAGCAACAGGATAAGAGAAGCTCTCGGCAAAGCATCCTGTAGAAATTAATGCACTTTTCTTTAGGATCACTATGAGCTACTCAGCCTTTGCTGGCCACCACAGGCTTTCAGCTCTCCTCCAAAGCCATAATTGAACAAGCTGGTTGGGACTGGAATGGCCAGGGCAGAGTCCCCAGCCCCTCCACCTCAGATTCAGCAGCATGAGAAGCACTCCCAGAGCCTCCTTTTGCTGTTAAGTGAAAAAAAGATCTTTTGCAGAGATTAAAATTAATTTATTATTTCACAGTCTGATATTTACATCACATCTGGAGAGGGTATTTCATACCCCATTACAAAGATCTCTCAATAATGAGTCCTGTGGTGGGAGCCAGGGCAGGAGGCAGGTGGCAGCAAACCCAGCAGTGACCCCCTCACTGCCATGGTCCTCACACCATCTCCAGCCCCTCCTGCACCAGCGCATCCCCTGCAGGCTCCCAGAGCAGGGCTGGAGGTGTTGGTCCCACAGCCCCAGGGTCCCCAGCACCTCTGACATTGGGGGCTCACATTGTCCCCCACCTCGAGTTGCCACACCATAGGAAATGGCGTGTCCTGGAGAAGGTCATGAGCTCAGGGCCAGGAGGTGGTACATTTTTCTTTATTTTGGATTACTACAGCAAAATCTAGCTTGGTCAGAGGCCCTGTCTGATGCCCCAGACACCCCAGAGACGCAGACAGAGAGATCGCCTCACACAAGTCTGAAATTCAATTGCAAACACAAGCAGAAACTCAGTGCCTGGGATTTGCATGGTGGAAAACACTAAATTTGCATCCTGATTAATGCAATTACTGAGGAAGGAGAAACCAGCAGCATGCACCATGGGGGCATCTCACCATCCCTGGAGCCAACAGGGTGTCAGACACCCTCTGACCACACTGCCACATCTGCTGCCTGTGGTCATAGCGATGGGGCAGGGACAGCCCAGGCTCTGAGGGCAGAGCAGCCCCCAGTGACTCAGGATCAGGCTGGAGCTCAGCAGCTGCTCCTAGGAACCCCAGGGCCAGGAGCCACATGGGGAAGGGCTTCACGTAACCACTGACTTCCCGATTCCAACGCAACCTGGATTCAGCATCTCGGGGGGAAGGCGACTCACTGCAATGATTTCAGCTATTCAGATTTTAGCCCATTTTGGGGGCCTGCTACTTGTCTGTCTCTGCATTGTCAACAGCTCTTACGTAGTGGGAATATTTTATTTGAGAGGAGTAGAAAATGAGCCCATTTCTTGGTTGGTGAATGTGTCCACAGAAAAGGAAGAAGCCGTGGAGCGACGGGATTCTGGCAGCTGCCCTGGGATCCCTGCCTGCAGCCTCCAGGGAAGCTGGGGCGCAGAGGATGCTCTGATCCAGCAGCTGTCCCAGTCCTGCTGAGGGGTGCAGCATGGCAGGCCTGGAGCATCCCCCCTCTGCAGGCACTGGGCCACATCCTGCTGCTCACAGGAGCACCAGGACCCACGGCAAGGCTGCTCAGCCCGTGCCACGCTGCACGGGGGCTATCGAGTGACCTGTGGAGGAGAGGAGAAATTATCCAGTGCATCCAGCTGATTCCCCATCCATGAATTACCAGCAAACAGCCTCAAGAGATGTAAATAAGATTGGCTCTTTACTTTCATTTGATGGAGTGGGCATTCCAAATGTCACCTTAAGGATGGTTTGTGATTTTGTGCTCTGGCTGCAGTTACCACTGAGGTCTGCACAGGGAACTGAGATGCAAATCCAGCTCCTTGGCACCATTCCAAAGTCACTAAAGTCATCCAAATTTACCAGAAGTCCTTGTGAAAACACAGGTCTGTGTTCCCAAACTGCCACCTCCCTAAGGAGGGCACGGCACCCAAAAGGAGGTTGGCCATGGAGGGGTCTGCTGGATGAGGCAGGAGAGCAGAAGCTCCCAAGTCCCACCCCATCCCAGTGAGAATTCAAGACAGCAAAGCCAGAGCAGAGGCTTTGTGCTAAGTTAGTTGCTGGGGGAAAACAACCAAACAACTCTAAGAGGGGAAAAAGACAACCAGCTCAATGTAATGCTGTAGTTACTGGTCAGTGATGGATGCTCAGGGCTGGAGGAACCTTTTTGGATGTCCATAAAAACACTTCAGCATGAAAGTGCTTTCTGTGCACAAAAATAATAGCAGCAATGAAAAAAATCCTGACATTGCTTAATACGATAATTTTGTGGTGGGGGATGTGGGGCGAGGAAAACGAAAGCATAAGGAATAATTACACTCAGCAGCATGAACAATGATTACAAAATTATGCAACTGATTAACCATGGCATATATGTAATTACTAATGAGTTTGATAAAATTTTAATTACACCTTGTTCTTTGGGGTATTCAGCAAGCCATGGAAATAATAATCGTGTAGTGCTCTGTCACAAATGATTGCCTCAGACAGGGAACAGGGACAGATTCAGGGCTGTGCCACTGGGTTGGGAAGGACAACCTGTGGCCCTGGAGCAGTGGGTGGTGCCAGGGAGCAACCTGGACACCCTGGGAGCCCTGGGATGTTACACAGACACACCGAGGATGTCTGCTCAGGGGCTGAGCCATCCAACAACAAGCCTTCCAGCAAGAACGATCAAATGGAAAAGCTCTGGGATCCACTCAGGGTAGTGGTATGCCTGCCAGGCCCTCCAGCACCAGTGAGAAATGCACAGCCCAGACCCTCTGCTCTGCTTCAGTGAGTCCTTATCAGTGTGTGCCCTGCAGGAGCTGGAGCTCTCTCCTTCCCCATGGAACTGTGGGTGCTCTCCTGGGTTTTGCTTGCTTGCCCTAGGCTGGGGAAGGCACACCTGGGTTCCCCCCATCACCTGACAGGGACGTACCTTGGTGGTCTTCACTTTGTTGCCACTGCTGCAACTCCATCCTGACAGGTCAGGCAGCACTTTGCATTCCTCCCCATCCAGACACGGCTCCATCTGGCACCACCACTTCTGCAGCACGATGGAGGCTGGGGAGAGGAGGGGATCAGCAGCCAGGCCGCAGCACAGGGCATGGAGAACCAGCTCTGCCCACCTTGGGGTGACACCCGGAGATACAGCCCCTCTCTCCAGCACAGCTCACATTGAGCAGCCCTGGACAAGGAGCTGCTCCTCACCTGCCTGGCCTCACCTGACCCAACTGCTCCACCTGCCTCCAGAACACCCTGTTTTCTTCACTACTCCAGGAAAAAAAGCCCAATGTCCTCGCTCCCAGAGAGAGCAGCGCTGTTCAAGAACCTGCTTCAGGCTCCACTTACAGAGCAAAGGGATTGTTTCCTACCACTCTGCTCTATTATGGTCTTGTGATTCATGGCTCCAGTTTGGGCAATCAGAGTGGGCTCTCTTATATTTGGGAACAATATGACCTGAGCAGCTGGGGACAGCAAGAGCCTTCCCTGACAATTTATTCTGGCATTACTTGGTGTTGCACAGAACTGCAGTCACAGGCCACTGGCTGTCAAGCAAATCAATGCCATGCTGGCAGGGGCTGGTGGTGCTCCTGATGGCTCCTTAGTCATGGCACATGATGGCATTCAATAAAACATACAGTTTGTATGCTTGGTGCTCCTCACACCAAGGAGAAATGGAATCATATCCCTGGAATCATATCTCTGCTTCCAGCTGTGGCAACAGGGTGAGGAGACGTGCAGGGATCAGTGCTGCAGACCTGACCCCAGCACACTGATGCTGGAACCCCAGTAATTCCCCCACAGCCTCCCCCAGGGCTGCACAGAGTGGAGTATCACAGCCACACCAAGTGAGTGAGTGTCCAATGAGAGAGTGTCCCCAAAATGTGCCCCCTTCCCCACTGCTCTGCTGCAGGAGCCCAGGGCAGGTCTCTCTGTTGATGCCAGGCACATGGAGACCCCACACCTGCTTTACCTGTGAAGATGAGGTCAGGGATTGAAAAGGAGGGGTTGCACCGTGGGGTACTCACCATCCACACAGGAGGGAGCTGCCCGTGTTGTCCCTGCCACCTGCCCTGGGAAGCAGGAGCACTTCACAGTCTGGGAGCGCTCCTCGATCTTGTTCTTGTTGCAGCACCGGTGAGCCGCGATGACCTCGCACGTGCCGGGCTCCACATGCACTGCAGGAGAAACAGCCCCATGAGACCCAGAGAGCCCAGCCATCCCCTGCCCACCGCCCTGGGCAGCACCCAGAGACCTCAGAGAGCCCAGCCATCCCCTGCCCACCGCCCTGGGCAGCACCCAGAGACCTCAGAGAGCTCAGGCCATCCCCTGCCCACTGCCCTGGGCAGCGCCCAGAGACCCAGAGAGCCCAGCCATCCCCTGCCCACTGCCCTGGGCAGCACCCAGAGACCTCAGGGAGCTCAGGCCATCCCCTGCCCACTGCCCTGGGCACACTGCTGCTGTGAGCCGTGACCAGGGCACAGGAGAGCCCGGTATGTGCAGCACTGTCCCAGCTCTGGAATCCCCCCCAGGGCTGCTGGTGACATACAGCTGGTGCCTGGGCACAGCATCTTCCCAGCCCACCTGTAAGGAAAAGTGGTGGTTCCTGCTCCACATCTCTTACATCTGAGCTCTTGCTCCTAATAGCCCTCACACCCATCGTACCCTTCAAAGCTCATCCCCTCTCGCCACGGCCAAGCCAAGAGCTTTATTGAAACTAACGAGCACATTAGCTAATTGCAGCTGATAATGAGATGCACTTTGCTACAAGAGGGGATGGTGCATTGTGCTGCTTTTGGCTTCAAGCAGAGCACCATCATTTCCGACCTCAGCTACAGTCAGCGCCTCCACCTTGCCATCACCTTCTCTGCCTGGAGAAGGAAGGATCAGGGTGGCATTTCCACCCTGCAGCAGCAGAGAAATGTCACGGTGTTCATCAGCAATTCAAGCTGCTCTGCTGCTCCTCCTCCCAGTGCCATTAAAATATTAAGGAAAATAGAAAACTACCGTGTTGGCTGATCACCTCTGGGATCAGAGTTTAGAGCTAGTCAGCATCTCAAATCAGTGCTCCAGCCGGGTAATGGCCCACACAAGCACAATACAAATCAGCCAAAAAGGGCTGAGAGACTTCATTCCCACGACCCCAGAGATCCCTGCAGGTCCTGCTTAATGAGCACTGGAGAAGCAGTGCAGAGCCACACATGGACATGTCCTGGGTCCCGTGGGTCACCAGGAACAGGCTTTTATTCCCTAGCAAACAGGAGCCAAGCTGGGTAGAGGACAGGGAAGCTGCATTCCTGCAGTGTGGCATCCCAAATGTATGCAGATAAGCGGGCATCAGGGCATTCCTGGTTGCTCCATGCCGTTGGCTCAGGACACCTCCCACGCTCTGGAGTGCAGAGCCCCCAGGAGCTGTCACCAGACAAAAGGCTTGCAAGGAGGTGCAAGCAGGACATGCAGGGCTGTGCAGAATGATTGCTGCTGCTGCTGCTGCTGCAGGAACCTGTGAGCACGAGCCCCCCTCAGCCCTCTCCCAGCACATGAGGCTCCAGCAGCTGCTCCAACCCACCCTGCATTTGCCTGATCCTGCCCATGGTGCCCCAGCTCCCAGCTCTGCCCCACCCCTGGGCACTGCTGGAGCGTCCTGCTGGCGATGCCATCCCCCAGTGACAAAGTCAGGGACCAGGGCAGCTGACCTGTGCACAGCCAGTGCCCATTGGCAGGTCCTCACCCTCACCAAAAAACGCTGCCCAGCTTTTGGAACGCAGCCACTTCGCCTCTCCAAGGAAAGCTGAGGGAAATGGGATCTCTCCCCCACCGCGTGGGGAAATCCCTTTGCCTTGCAGACATTTTTTCCACATCCCTGCTCGGAAATTCTCCTTGCAGTGTAAACGCCTTGCTTGTGGCAGCTGGGCATGGCTCTACCAGCTTCCAGTCAAAGCCCTCCCTGCCCTCCTGAGCACCAGGTGGGAGACAAAGAGCATCCCCAGAGGGTGCGAGGAGCTGCTCCGAGACACACCCTGTGCCCAGCACCAGCGCACACGGGCAGGGCGGGCTGTGCAATCACCATGTGTTTAATTTACTCCATTTATTGCTATTTCATGGTCATTTTCTTTTAATGAACCCTTACTTTCATTTCTGTCCATAATAATTACACCATTATTATATGGAATATTTTGTAATAATATCTCCAGCCACAAATTTTATCTTGTCTTTGAAATGCCATAGTAATTCAGCTGTAATAATGAATTCCATTCCTTTTGTACACAGAAATGGTAGACTTCAGTGAAAGTGAAAAGGAAAGCAACTCTTCGCAGAACAAACATTTCTGTTTTGCCCTTTCTTCATGCTTCATGGGATTTTTCACATAAATTGAGGAAGAAGTAGAGATCCTTGGCTTGGGCTGCCTATGAGCCCACATTCCTCTCACACTGTGGTCCAGGACCACAAGGAGTCACTCTTCCTCCCCGTGCACCTCACCAGGGAATTTTACACCCTCAAGTCTCAGTGTTCACAAGTTGTTACGGTTTTGACTCATTTTCAGAGAAGTTTCATTAGCAGAGCTCTTCCCGGGAGGGCTGCCCAGGCAACCCCTCTGCTCCCTTGCAGTCCTGCTCTCTGGCTGCTCATTTTCAGCTAATTTTAAAAGGTTCAGCCGAGGGACAGCCAGGCAGAACTGAGAAATCGGTCATTACAACCATGCAATAGCAGTTTGCTAATGTGTCAAAGCCCTTTTAATTTGCTTGGAAAGGTGCAGCTCAGAGATAAAGAGAAATTTGACTCCCTCTGCCTTACTGCAGCAGAGTGTGGGGCATTGCAGGGCTCAGAGTCCCTGCCCAGGAAGAGCTGCCCGTGTGGGGCAGGTACCCCCCTGCCCTGGCACAGCCCCCCAGCCCCTGGCACGGCCCCACAGCCCCCGTGGGGCACACAAAGCCGCACAGCAAGGGCTCTACTGATGGCAGAGCTGAAGAAGCAGCACTCAGCCCCAGGACCCATCCCACTCTCAGGCCACAAAATACTTCTATTTTCCTGAAGGTCTTAGAACTGTAGAATCAGAGACTGGTTCGGGTTGGAAAGGATCTTAGCAACAATCTTATTCCATGCCCTGCCCTGGGCAGGGAGACCTTCCACAGGCAAGGTTACTCCAGGGCCCATCCAGCCCAGCCTGGAACACTTCTCGGGATGCGTTCAAGGGCAGTCTGAGCCAGGGCCTCACCATCCTCAGAAGAAAGAACTTCTTCTGAACATCTAACCAAAACCTGCCTCCTTCCAGTTTAAAACCATTCCTCATTGCATTTTCTTCTGACCATCTGGCACCCTGCCCTAGGACACGATGCCACTGGAAATTTGTCCCCTCCAGGTGCTAGCCCCAGCCCTGGCAGCAGGACACTGCATCCCCTTCCCAGGCCATGGCATTTGAGCCCATGGGGAGCTGGGTAAGGGCCATCCCAGCTGCCAAAATGCACCTCAGCTCCTACACACCAGATTCACTTGTTTTCCCACCTCTGCCACTCGGGATTTTCATGCCCCATGCCTGGGAAGTGAGAGCAGAGAGGCTGAGCCCACGTGCAGTGTGAGCAGCAGGCTCCAGAGCTCCCTGCAGCTGCTTCTCCTTTTTCTGAGCAGCAGGAAACTTGGAACAAAATGTGTATCAGATGGATGGTGTGTTTAACACTGACAGCAGGAAACCTCCCGAGAGCCTGGGATAAGTTCCAGAGCTTCTGGCATGCTTCTCCCCCCCATTTAACTGGTATTTCCCCACTGGAACCCTTTTTTAAAAGACACAGCTTATCTCATGGAACCATGAAGAATTGTAAGAACAAACACCTTTTGAATCCTGCATGCAAAAATAAAATAAAAATGCTGTCCGACTCTGATTGACCTTTAAATGAGCAGCAGAACATGGAGTTTTTATGGCATAACCCGAAATTACACATTTTGAGTATCTCAGGGAGCGTGGGCACAACCCCACGTGTTCAATGTAAAATACTGCTTGCTGGTGGAGAGCTACAAAATGAAGAGAAGCTGGATGCATGTAAGTGTCAGGAAATGCCAAGAGAACCTCATTTCCCAAAAGAAAAAATCCCAGCTGACTTAAATGCTTTCTTATTTCTGCTTCAGGTTGAGTGATGAGCACAAAGGCAAAGACAGCCCTTTGATTATCAGCTTTAGAAGGTGCTGGGGCCACCTTTGAGGGAGCTGGGTCCAGACATTCCAGCCTTGCTCATCAGGAAGACCTCACCATGTTACACAGGGGATTAAACTGCTGGTGAATCATTCTTCACCAAGGAGTCTCCTATTCTCTTTCCAAATGACTGTGCTTGATTCATGTAGCTCCTTAAATCCAACCACATTCTGCAGGAAGCAGCGGTTTGCTTGGACAAAGCAGCATCTCCATGTGCTGGGCAGGCACAAGGGATCTCAGGCACAGGGTATGATTTGTGTGCTGGGCCAGGAGTTGGACTTAATGATCCTTGTGGATCTCTTCCAACTCGAGATATTCTATAATTCTGTTATCAGACCTGGTTGCCACAGTCAGACGTGTTTGCATGTGGACTCTCTCTTCAAGAAATTTTAAAGTTTGAGGTCACAATTAAAGACCTTCCTCTGCTATTTTTAGGTGGTTTTACCTGTGAATAAACACAATTCAAAGAAGCAGCTCCCTACAAATTGATACCATGGAGTACCAGGGCTCTCTGGCACTGGGATTGGGCAGGTTGAGTGAGCACTTAAGCTGCCAGCAGTGCCCATATCCCTGGAAGACCCGACTCAGTGCTGAAAAGTCATCCAGAGAAAAAGTGAAGAGTTTTCTCCCAGTTAGAATCACAGAATGGTTTAGGTTGGAAAGAAGCTTAAAGCTCATCTTGCTCCACTGCCTGCCATTACCAGGGCCACCTTCCACTAGAGCAGGTGGCTCAGAGCCCTGTCCAGCCTGACCTTGGACACTTCCAAGGATGGGGTATCCAGGGTTTGGAGGAGGGAAGGGCAGGTAGCTGATGACTGGTGGGCTGAGGGAGGCACTCTGGAAGATGCGTTTTGGTTTTAGGCAATGCGGGTGGGGATTACAGGATTAGAACTACTTTAACTGTCAGGCAAAAATGACAGAAATAGGACAAGGTTAGGTGTGGGGTCAATCAAGAGCATGAATGGTTTCAAATTAACCCCTAAATGCCCTTTCCAAGCCGAGGCATATGCAGCAGACAGCATATGGGATCCTAGTGTTCACCTGCACTGCCAGGTGCACAGCTCTGCCAGTAACACCAGTAACACCAGCACCACCAGCAACACCAGCCTGTGAGACAGAACTTCACCAAGCAGCTCATCCCCACGTAACCCCCACCTCAGGCATCCCATGAAGATTCCAAAGTACTACCATTTTCAGGGGGACCCAGATGATTGCACAAGCCTGTGACACATGCAGCAAGGATCTTGCTCCCCTACCTGAATGGCTTCTGTGCTGATGCGTGGAGGCCAGCGTCAGTCGTCCCCACAGCGTGGTAAGGCAGAGACTGAGCACGAAAACCCATTTGCTCAGGCTCTGTATATCTCTCTCACTCATTCTACCGAAAACAAGAAGAGATATGTGGAGGAAGAGGGACTGAGGAGGGCTGGGAGGTGCAGATCCACTCACCAACGCTCCTGCACGCAGTAGTATGACTCCTGAACGTTGTGAGGACTGGGGTGTCTGGCTGTGGGGACAAGGCCCTGGGAGATGAAGGGATTCACCCACCACCCTCAGATGACCTCAGACTTCATCAGCAGCATAGGCCATCTCAGCAGGACAGAAAGAGATCCCACCAGCAGTAGTACAGGTGAGTGATGGTTACCTTTTACTGGTGATTCACGGTCACATCTGCCAACCTCAGGTGGGCCAGGTCTTTGCAAGGAGCAGACATCAGCACATCTGAAAAGAGAAAGAAGGACATGGGCAGTGATACCTGCCATCAGCATGAGCCACTGTGTCCCTGGGAGTGGCTGGGCTCAGCTGGGAATTTCACCAGCCCCACTTCAGGACTCTCAGGTGCATGAGCATGTGTCCATGGCACCACTGAAACTTCTCCAGGAGCTCAGCCCATAACCCTGCTCACCCCTTTGAACAGCAGGACCTGCAGAGCTGCTCCTGATTTTTACTGCTGAGAGCACAAGATCAGATCCTTTATAGTAGGTCATTAAAGCAGATGACAAACACCAAATGCACAGGCAGTGTGTGTGGGAAGAGCCAGAGCAGATCAGCAGCGAGCCGTTTCAGGTTCTGCCTTTTCTGTGCGTGGTTACATGCTGTTATTGTCCTTGTGTCACTGAGGTCCCTCGCAGCAGTCCCAAGGCTTGGCACTTGTAAACCACTTGCTGACAAACAGGAGAATGGGCTGATCCTGCTGGATGTCCTGGGGCCAGCACCCACAGGAAACAGGAACGGGGCAGCTGATTGCCAGTCGGATACACAGAGCCCGTGGCAGCGCCAGGACCTGCAGTCTGCTCTCCCAGGGCATCACCTTCTGGGACTGCTCCTCCTTCCAGCACAGACCCAAAACTCATGCAACCACACACACAAAACTACCCCTGGACACACTGGGAATCTCTCTTAGCACCACAGTGGCACCACTCCCGCTCTATGCAGCACATGCTGGAAAGAAGCCAAGTTTTACATCATCTGAAGCCCCTAAAGAAAAATGTAAGTTCCAAAAGGTTTTGTATTTTACTGCTGGGTTCTTTAAATATGTTCTCTTCACTATTTACAGCCCTTCAGATGGGAACAGCTCTGGCACTTGCAGGCAGTGGTGCCAACAGCCGTGTCCCTGCTTGGCAGCTGCCAGGTGACGTGGGGACCTGCCAGCCTCCATTATCACCTGTTGGGGTCTCACCAGGTCCAGCAAACAACTATGGCCCCCATAAAATTTTAGTGCTGGATCATAACTTACTAACAAGACAGCAGAAAGATAAGTGGTGATGACACTGATGTTGGGGAGTGCTGCCAGGACCAGCAGCAGTGCCAGGAGTAGCCCTGCCTGGTGCCAGCCTTGCACCCACAGTCCCCTCCACAGGCATTGCAGAATTCCAGCAGTGCACTGGACAAACCCACACCTCTCAGAGAAGAAATCTTCAATTTTCAACCGTTTGAAATTTCTATCTGCTCTGGACCATGAGACAGTGAAACCACAGACTTCTCTAATGAAGAGCCAGGACACAATATGCTGACATTTTTAATCAAAATGAAGTGATTTGAAGTGGTAAAAAGGACATTTCTTGTTTGGAAGCATTTAAAAATGAATTTTCCTGTTTTAAACTGGCATTTCAAAATGAAAAATGCTTCATTCTGAATTGGTGATTTAAAGTGATATTTTGCACTTTGATTCTCCCATCTGGAAAACAAAAATCAGAAAATGTCATCAAAAGTGCTGACATTTGCGCAGGAAGAAACCAAAGGTATATTGACAAAACCACGTATTTTATGCTAAAAAAGAATTTAGAGGTAAGGAAATACTTCTAATTAATGCTGTGGGATGGTCAGCTTGCCCAGGAACAGACTGAAGTGTGTCTGGCAGCTTCCCACTCGCTGTCCTGACTCCATCCCTGCCCACTGGGTGACGAGGGGCTGCTCCTGCTCCAGCCCCTCCATTGCCAGAAAGAATCCACTATGGCTCAATGTGCAAGAAAACCATTGCTTCTTGAGGGGATGTGGTGGGACTGCAAGACTCTCCCCTGTAAACCCGCATTTAGGTGATCTCTGATGCTCTGGCACAATATGCTCTGCATGAGGCTTCTCAGAGGGGGATCATACAACAGCTGGTACTGCTGGAGTCCCTTTGGAGACATGACAGTCCACTGTGTAAATACTGATGTCAGCTTATAGCATGCACTATTTGCTCAATGACAAAGCAAACAGCTCTCTCAAAGCTGCTCAGTTCTTCACCTGAACCCAGAGGCAGTGAGTGCCACAGCCCCGCACCCAGCAGGGAGTGGGGCACATGCCCCACACCTGGGGCCACCCCTGCCCAGCCACGCAGCACACAGCAGGAGCCGTGTCCCAGCTGCCTTGCCCCACGATGGGGCACAGCTAGCAGCCCGGATGTGAGGACAGCAGACACAATGCTAGTGCAAGTTTTGCAACAGTGAGTCCCCAGTACCAACAAACCTCCCCTGGGCCTTCCAGCAGAGCAGCCAGGTCCCCATCAGGAGACCCTGGTTTCCTGCCTGCTGCTCCTGCTCCATGCAGGGAGCACAGCCCAGCTCCCAGGCACCAGGCTTGAGCCCCACAGCACACACCAGAGTCCTTCTGGAGGAACCAATCTCCAGCTCAGGCCCATGGGACCCTCCAGGCCATGTGAGTTTCCAGGAGACATTCCTAAACCTCTCAGCTGGACCAAAAGCCAAGCACTCCACTGGGCACTCCATCCCACAGAGGACAGCAGCACACTCCCAGTGCAAAGTATATTTAGCTCAGAAAGGCTGAGCTGTTTGCTATAGCCAAGGAAGCATAAATAAATTACAGTGTTATCAATAATGCAATCCACACTGTCCAAGGGGAAACCACTGAGCTGAGCAGGAGCCACGCTGGTGGCCAGGAGAGCACATGAGGTTCAGGGGAGCAGGAGGACACGGTGCAACCCAGTGCTCCATGCTGGCAGAGGCACTCGAGCTCCCACTCATGCCCAAACTCCCATTAGAAAACTCAGCTCCACAGAAATTGCTGCTTTGACAGTTATCTCCAGTGTCGTGAGATTACAACTACAAATGTTTGGTCTGACTTGAGATTTTTCAGCCTGGAATGTCAGTGAAATGAAGAGTGGTGTTCTGGCATGTCAAAACACTGAATTTTGATTGAATATCTTGGTATTCTCCATTCTGTTACGTGCTGTTTGGAATGTTGTGGATTTTTTCACTAAGATTTTTTAGCTGCTTTTGCCTTTTGGGTCTGAGCTGGGACCTGAAAGAACTGTCAAATTGCCCTATCTCTTAGACTATCAATCTCAGTTGCAACCAGAGTGTCAAGAGATGATGGTTCTTCTGTGAGGGTCCATGTCCCTCCCTGTAGGCACATGAGGGCCATCTCATCGAGGTTCTCAGCACAAACAGACCACAGGAACAGCTCCCTGCTGCCCTCCCAGACAACAACCACTCTGCCTGTCACAGGAGCTATGGACGTTTTCTTCCTCCTCCTCCATTAAAGCCACAGGTGGAACTGTGCCCCTCCAGCCAGGGTCCAGTGCCCCACAGTGCTAACGAGGCTAATGAACAGCCCCCCAAGCCTCTCCCTACAGCAAAAGGGGTGGCTGATGAGCAGGAGGAGGAGACTGCTGCTTCCCTGCCTTGGCACCCACAGACTCATGACTCCAGAATGGGATGGTACAGCTCATGCCCTCCTCTGAGCCCCTGAGCCTCTGCTGGTGGTGATGGGGCATCTGACCCATGCCCATCCTGTGCCCCTCGAGCCACCCCATGAGGCCGCTGGCTCTCAGTGCCGCTGCCCTACTCCAGCCCGGTGCTGGCCAGAGGCAAACCCATCCTGGCTGGAAAGAGCTGCAGCAGAGAGGGAGGAAGCAGAGGAAGATTAAAGCCCCCCATCCGAGCCTGTCCCGCTCATGGCTTTGGCCACAGGGAGAGCTTGTGCTGAAGGCAGCAGCAGTTGGAATCTATGGCCCCTTCCAGAGTAACGGAGCATCCTTGGCTGCAGAATCTGGGATCTCTCCAGCAGTACTTTCCTCCCAGAAAGGCGAGTAGCTTCGCAGTGCTGGCAAATCATCCGTGACGAACCCACTCCCCGAGCTGGGGCCGGACCGGGCCCCACCGGGTCCGAATCTCCCCACAGCCCGCAGGTACCGCGGCCGCCGCTGCTGTCGGAGTCACGGGTAACGGGGCGCAGGGCAGAGCCGGCCCCATTAAAGTCGCTGCAGGGGCCCTCCCGAGCCCCGCACCGGCACCGGGGACCCCCGGCGGGCGGCAGGGGACCGGGACGCGCGGGGACCGGGTAGCGAGGTACGGCGGCCGGGGGGAGCCGGGAGCGCTGGACCCCACGGCGGAGCCCTGGACCGGCATCCCGGTGCCAGCGCACGCCGATCCCGGCGGCTCCCCGACCTGGCCCCCCGGCCCTCAGCGGGACTCAGCGTGCCCTCGGAGCGGCGCCGGGCCGGCGCTCGGCACCGCGGCGGGAGCGGCCCCGGGGCTGCCGTCTCGACCCCCCCGCCAAACTTTCCGCACGTACCTGACGGTGGCCTCGGGGCGAGCGGGGGCCAACGCTGCCCATGGCCGGGGGCCGCTCCGCTCCGCCGGGTCAGCGCCGCCTCCGCGGGCCGCAGCCGCCGGGGGCCGCGGGCATCGCCGGGCGGCGGCGGCGGCGGCGGCGCGGGGCTGGGCGGGGGCGGCGGGCGCGGAGCCGAGCGGAGCCCGGCGGACCCGCTGCCGGCGCGAAGGGGCGCAGCGCCGCCTGCTGCTGCTGCCGCCGCCCGGGGACCGGCCCCGCGATCCCGGGCTGGCACCGGCACCGGCTGCTCCGCCGTCCCGGGACCGGCCCCGCGATCCCGGGCTGGCACCGGCACCGGCTGCGCACCGAGTCGCTCGCCGCCGCCCCCGCCCGCGAGGGCGCTGCCCCGCCCCGGTCAGCCCCGGTGCCCGTCAAGGCTGTCGGGAAGGAGGAACAGGCAGAGGGAATTATCAGGAAAAATTATTTACACACACAACCCCTTTCCCTCCCCCCCCGGCCCCCAAAAAACAAAGAGGGGGTGATGGGGCCGCGAGCTCCGAGGGATATGGAATGGTGCGGGGATGGAAGGACAGCCTGCCAGCCTGATAACTGGCCCTGGCTCTCTCGTCCTCAAAGGACGAGCCTGGTCAGAACTAATTTACCCAAAAACTAATTTTCTCTGCCAAAAAAGGTGTGATGGATCCGCGAACACAGAGGGATGCTGGATGGTGTTCGGATGGACAGACAGACAGATGGATCCATTCCTGCAGCCCTCTTCTCAAAATATGAGCCTGTCTTTGGTGTCAAACCACCAAAACTCCGCTTTCCTGGAACCGAAATAGCATCACCAGCCTGGATCAGGCTCTGCAGAAGATTCTCCCTAACACAGGGGATTCCAACACCTGGGACCACAACACCAGCCTGGGCCAGTTCTTTCCCCAAGGCAGCTCCAGGCTTGTCTAGAAAACCTCCCCTGGTGCCTCCAGGGCAGAGCTTGCGTGGCTCCTCTCCGCAGCAGGCTGCAACAGGCTTTAAAACACCAACAAACAGCAAGGTCAAAGGTTGAATTTTCACAACTGTTGCCAAGAATTAGACCTGCAACCTCAGCACAGATGAAATGCGAGGCTGAAGTTCCATGCACTCATTTTTGTTGCTTTGCTCAAAGATATTTGCACGTCCATGAAAGCCTTTGGTTTCTGAAGACAGTTCACTGCTTACTCCTGGGCCTTCCACCCCACCACTCAGCTGGAAGTGTGGAAACATTTCCAAGGCCAAGCTGAGTTACAGGTGAGCAGCAGCCCTTCATTCAACTCACAAGTGGGCAGTTTGCAATCTCCCGGCCATTTCCTTTCCATGGGATCCCAAAGCCTTTGTGCATGCCCTCTCCCTTCTCCAGAAACCAGCCCTTGGGAAGGGCACTGCTGCGAGTCTCTGCTCAGGGCCACATGGGGACCCCTGGCAGCTCCTCAGGGCACCAGACAGATGGCAAGGCAGAGGACCTGGGGTGACCCACCAGCTCCTGGGGGACCCACAACCCCCAAAGTGCACACAGGTATCCAGGGGAGAGTACCCCAGCCACTGACAAGATAAGGTTACTTTGCTATTTTGTCCTAGGAAACTAAGTTCCTTTTCCCCCTTTATAGAGTCAAAATTGCCATATGTTACATTCCAATTAGTTAGACTTGGTTACTCAAAAGAAAAAGGAAAAGCTCTACAAGATTAACCCAAACCCCAGTAATAAGATATTAAGGAAATACAAGCATCTCATTCTTCAGATCAGAGGGTTTTAATAATAATGACAAAAATCAATATGAAACTAAATTAAATCTGCTGTTTATATTCATCAGGTAATTTGATTGAGAGCCTGCCAATGCAGGTCTCCAGTGCTGTGATAAGTAAATACAAACACACTACTTTTAGATCACAAAGTTTTAGTGGAACGATCAAGAGCAAATTAAATCAGAGCTATTTTCCACACCAGCTAAATTCCAATTAAATCAGGCCAGATTATTTAATAAGGAAGCCTACAAAACTCCAGCTCTTTATTGATGTAATGATACAGAAATATAAACTTGTTGCTTTCCAGATCACAGCATTTAAATGCAGGGGAGGAATCAAGACTTCAGTAAAACTGGTTTAATTTAAATTCAGCTGGAAGTGAGCACTGAAATTCCTTTTCATCATCATCCTGACTTCTTATTGAGTGTCCAGCAGCAGCCTTCAGCCTGCTCTCTTCCCTGGCTGTGACTCCTCAAGGAGCCTAGTACTTTACTGGATGAGGGCACCCAAGTTTCCAGTATCCATAACAAGCCAAGTTTGGAAAGGAAAGGAAGTGCCCAAGAAAATCCTAGCAACATTTCCTGATGTATCCTCAGTGATAAATCCTGCTCCCATGTAAGAAATCTGTCACCTGCCTGGAATCCTTCTGTGCCTTCCAGGTGAGCAAACAGCTTTTTTTTCTTTTTCAGGAAGAAAACTCATCGACTGGGGCTTGGGTTACAAGAAGGGTTAGGGGCAAATGGTCATGCAAAGACAGATGGACATGTCAGAAGACTTCAAATGCTCAGTGCAATCAACTTATCTGAAGCTGCTAACAGGCAGAAGGGTGCAAATTATTTTATTAAAGCTGGAAAAAGCAGAACTCCTGCTACTTTATTCCTGGGGAAGATTGATCACACCCTGTTTTCAGTGGATCACTGAATTATGATCTTAATTCAGTTTATTTATTCCCTTCTTCTGATGAGGCCCCAGTGCCTCCAGGCTGTCTCAGCACCGAGTACAAGCATCTGAGGATTTTGTTCCCTTTTCAAAAGGTTTTGCTTACACCAGGGGATTTCAGTGCAGATTTCCAGCCTGTCAAAACAGTGGTCCAGGGAGAGGATCTCTGGGAAGCCTGGGCACTGCTGCAAAAGCAGGGAGAGGTCCTGCTCCCTGCATCCTCTGGAATGCGGGTCTGAGCTTCCAAATTGAAAAGTAAGTTCCCCAAAGGCTCCGTAAATTCCATGAGCGTTACTGTTATACATTTATTATTCTTCTTCTGTATTTCTACTGTCAGGTAATATTAAATGAGACCAGGAGGCTCCTGAGGACTTTGAGAGCAGAATTGTGAATGAAGATGCCTTGAGAGATATGAAAATTGTATGGAAGATTTTGAAGCTGTAGAGGGGGAAAAGCCAAGTGACCCAAGGAGGTTAATGTGCCCCCTTCCCCCCTCCCCTTTGCAGGAGGGAAAGGGTAAAACCCTCTGAGAATCTGTACCAAATCCAGGTCATCTGCTCTGCAAAACACTGATGTACTCATCTGCAGAGAGGTCACACCCCAGAGCAGCAACGCTCCAAAGGCTTCTCTGCACTCCAACAGAAACAGACAGGGAATAAAGATGTGTGGTAGCAATCAAATTATCCCTTCAAAGAAATAACAATAAATGCTGAACTTCCCAGTTACAGGGGACATACAAACCTTGGAAACCATTAAGAACCATTTCTTCTGTTGATGAATTATCTAGAGTGCACAAAGCTACTTGCTGAGCTTCACTGTACTATGCTAATTATAAATTAATATATTACTCATTACACAGTCAGGCTCTACAGTCAACTAATGCAGTGCTGCAAAGAGCCTGTTTTAAAACATCCTCTAGTACTTTTATGATCTGGATGTTTAATTTACTTTTGTTCTGGCTTAAATGCAACCAACATGTCATTCTTTCACAAAGAAATATCCCTGGCTCCATCCTACCTCCTCTGGGGCTCAGCAACATAGATGAAAGATGAAAGTTAGAAAGGTTTTTTTTGATGCTAAGCAGTTGCTTGAGAAATTAACTAAAATAACGTAATTTAAGACTAATTTCTGTGTTACTGATTTTTAAATCACTGTTTATCATGGCAGCATGCTGGAGTGCTTCACCTCAAGCTATGTTCAGGGAAGGTGAGTATCTGACACCCCCATGCTCAGGGGTAACTTTGGGTGAGATGGGGAGACAGGGAAAGCATGACCATCCCAGGCAAGACCCCCGAGGGATGGGAAGAGCAAAGGGCAGAGCTGCTGGCACCTGAAGTGGCTGTTTATTGGCATTACTCTGACTCAGACTACAACATCTGCATCCCCAGGCCTTGTGCCAGGCAACCTTGTGAAGAGGAACATCAGCTTCACAGATAAGGAGAAAAATTTACATGGATCTGTCTGGCAGGATGAATAGGGGGAAATGGAGCCCTCTTTCTTGGAAAACAGCCTTTAACACCGCATTGTTTCAGGGAGCATTCCTGCAGGAACTGTTTATTTGTCAGACCATTCTTTCCATGCTGTGCTCCAACCTAACGGAAACAACAAATAGCGAGCAGGGTCACAGAAGCCAGTCTGGAAACTGCCAATTCCTTCTTTCCAAGGAAAGCATCCTGGTGACTCAGCAGTCCGGGGCAGGTTGGCAGTCCCACAGCAGGGGGACACAGTCCCTGGAGAATCCGCCTTAATAAAACAGTGATATTGAACTCAGAATATCTAAGAGCACCCCATGCTGACCAGCAGCTGAACAGCGTTGCTGTGAGGGGAAGGCATCAGGAGCTGAGGAGAGGAGCCACGAATGCTGGAGAGGAACTAGAGGGGTGTTGGCCTCAGGCTGGAAGGGTTGGTTAGGAAGGGGCCTTAAAGATCAGTATTCCTACCCCCCCCGCCCCGAAGGGACCTTAAAGATAACCTTTACCAACCCCACACCGTGGGAAGGGATGCTGCCCACTAGACCAGGCCCTGAAGGGTACTGAAAGAGCTTTAAAGTGTACTGAAGACCTTAAATCTTGGGATTAGAAAGTGGGAATACAGGTACTACTGAGTCACTTCTGTTCTGTGATCCTAATAAACTGATACAGTTTGACTATCTATGGCTGAAAATGGCTAAAGCCTGGAGGGCTTCTCAGTGCTGCTTCTGCTTGTAACTTACAATGCAAAAGCCCCGTGTTGACAGGAATCAGTGGTTCCTCTGTGAAACTGAGGCACTGGGGCACACGAATTTTAAGAAACAGATTCAATTTTCCTTTACAGTAGGCAAGTATCGTGTTTTTTCATCAGTTTTTTTGCTGTCACAGGGGGCTGGGAGGTGCTAAGGTCAGGCTGTGCAAGCGATGGCGACTCTTCCCCTCCCAGCCAGGGAGGATGTGTTGTTCTGCATCAGCTAAATCCGCATCCTGCTCACGCTGGAGCGCAGCATCCTGGGTGAAAGGGAGGGAGAGGTTCAGCTTTCAGCCCTCTCACGGTACGTCCCCGCTCCTCCGCAGGCTGCGGGTTATTAATAGCCCGGAATGGCCGCGCGTGGGCTGATGAGCGCGACAGGGGTGACAAAGTGCCTGGTGCTGGACGGGGATGTTGTCCCGGAGTAGGAGGCTCTGCTGGAATCTTGGGGCGATCCAGTTAGGAAAGTCACCTGTCGGCAAAATGCGTGGACAGGGCCAACCTGTCCCCGCGCAGCCCCACCTCCAGCGGGAAAAGACTTTCCCAGAGCATCTTCTGCTCCGGGATGGCTCATGTCCCCGGGGCTCCCGGCTAGGTGCCGGGTCCCTCGCCGGGAGAGCCCGACCTCCACCTCCACCGGCTACGGGATAACGGCGGGCTTTCATTGCCCGGGAGGGCTCGTTCCCCGCCGGCTGCGGGATAACGGCGGGCTTTCATTGCCCGGGAGGGCTCGTTCCCCGCCGGCTGCGGGATAACGGCGGGCTTTCATTACCCGGGAGGGCTCGTTCCCCGCCGGCTGCGGGATAACGGCGGGCTTTCATTGCCCGGGAGGGCTCGTTCCCCGCCGGCTGCGGGATAACGGCGGGCTTTCATTGCCCGGGAGGGCTCGTTCCCCGCCGGCTGCGGGAGATGCGCGTACCCGCTGCGGCGCTGAGCTGCCGCGCCTGCTTCCCCCCCCCGTACCGCGGCGGGGGGGGAGGCGGGGCGGAGCGGCGGGCTCGGCTCGGCTCGGCTCGGCTCGGCTCGGCTCGGCTCGGCCCGGCCCGGCTCGGTTTGGCTCCGCTCGGCCGGGCTCGGGCTCGGGATGCTGCTGCGGGTGCGCGCTGCCGTGGCGCAGCTGGCGGCGGGGCTGGGCGCGGGGCCGGGCGCGCAGCCCTCCGCAGAAGCCCGGGGCGGCGGGGCCGGGGCCGGGGCCGCTCGGGGATCGCCGCCGCCAGCCGCCTTCTGCCGGCCGGCCTTCCTCCAGCTGACTCCCGAGGAGCTGCGCCGCGCCGACGATCACACGGGGCGGGCGGTGCAGAGCCCCCGCGACGGGCGCCGCCGCCTGCCCTGGAGCACGGGATACGCAGAGTGAGCGGGGCCGGGAGCGGCGTGTGCAGCCTGGGGAGGGCGGGATGGCACCGCTCGGCACTGGAGCCTTGGGCACGGAAGTGGGTCGCGGAGGGCGGTGAGCTGCGGCTGTCCCTTTTCCAGCAGCAGCAGCGAGGAGCGGGCGCTGTGGGTGCCCGTAATGAGAGAGTGTCAGCGAGGGGCTGCTCTTACCGATCCCCGAGGGGTTTAGGTTTTTCTGCACAACACCCGCTGTCACCGATGGGTACCGAGGGCAAGGAAGCTGCGGCGCCTCTGGCAGGACTCGTGGGGAGCAGAAAGCTGGGGATTTCTTGGGAGTGAGACTACTTGAGACTTCCCCTTCAAGGACCTGATTGTCTTCTTTCGCTAGCTGCGAGTTTCAGCCGTAGCTGAAAGCAGGCAGGAAGGTCAGACTTTGAAGGCTTTTGCTGCTTATTGCTGTCAGCCCACTCCCGCAATCCTTTCCTCAAGCTGATCTTCCTGATATCCTAGAGAGCTTTATGAGATATTGATTTTCCCTTGGAGATAGTGGGGTAGGAGGACCCAGAGTGAAAAGTCCCTTTTTTGGTGTCCCAAGAGTTCTTTCTGCAAACCACTTGGAAAGTCTGCCCAAAGAAAAAAATCACCCTGCTGTGTTTACAGCTTCTTCCTGTGAGCAGGTTCTGCAATCTAGACCTGAAATCTGCTGTGTCAGCACAGGCTGGGAAAAGTCGCTGTGACTCTTTTTGCAAAAGTTCTGCCGGTTTCATCATCATCACCTTCTCCCCTCCTTCCCTGAGCCCCCTGCTCCCCCCAAGAGGTGATGGGACATGGGTGAGGCTGTGATTCTCTCTGTGTGTCCCAGGGGTGTATATCTAAGGCTGATACAGGTTTTGGGGCAATTATTCTGCCTGGGGCAGTGCTGGGGACCTTCAGCAAAGCCAGTTTATTTCTGGTCACCTCCCCTGGTAGGTGTGTGGACAACTGTTCCCCCCTGGACCCAGCTGTGGGTGGGACTCAGTGCTGCTCCTGACCCCAGGCCAGCCCACACAACTGGTCTCAGACAGCTGGGACAGGACAGGAGCATCTGTGCAGGGCATCCCTGGCATCTCTGGGGACATGGGGGCATGAGTGGAGGGGTGGGGGGAAGAGGTGCTGCAGGATGGCATTTGCTGGAACATGATGTGAAAGAAAGGGTCTTTACACATTTTTTCCTCCTGGCAGGGTGATAAATGCAGGGAAGAGCCAGCACAACGAGGACCAGGCGTGCTGTGAGGTGGTGTTTGTGGAGCAGAGGCCCAGCCCAAGGGGCTGGCTGTCGTCCCGGGAAAGCAGCGGGGAGCTGGATGGGGTGAGAGCCTGGTGGTTCACAAGCAGGGACATGACAGGGAAGATGCCCAGAAGCAGGGCATGAGATGAGACACACAGCAATGTGTGCACACTGGGGATTCCCTTGGTTTGTGGCCCTTCTCTCTGCCTGCTCCTCCATCCTCCATCCCCATGTGACCAGGGCTGGCCCAGGGAGAGCGTTGGCCACAGGCCCTGGTGGGCTGCAGAGGTGGCTGCTGTGCTGGCACCGTGGTGCCTCTGAAGGCACGAGGTGTCTGACGCAGGGCTGGGCTCCAGCCAGGGCTCAGCTGTGTCCAGGCACCCTTGGTCAGCTGCCTGCATTGCTCCTGCCTGCACTGAGACCTGTGAGACTCGTGTCACTGTCCTCAGCTGGTAGCCAGCTGCTCTGAATTCCCCGTGCCATCTGCTTCCTTGCAGGCTCATTTAGCTTTCCCTCTTCTCCCTGCAGGGCAGGAAAGGCTTTTATTTCCACTACTGGGCGTTGTTTGATGGCCATGCAGGCAGTGGTGCTGCTGTCATGGCATCTGAGAAGCTCCACCTGCACATCTGTGAGCAGCTCCGGGAGCTCGTGGAGATCCTGCAGGACCCCTCCCCACCTCCCATCTGCCTCCCACACGATGCACAGACTGGTTCTGCAGACCCGAGCCTGATGTCCAATGCAGAGGACCGTGGGGAGGTCCTGAACGATGCTGTGCCACGGTTTCACCTGGAGAAAGCAGTGTCCCATGAGAGCCTGGTGATTGGTGCCATTGAGAATGCCTTCAAGCACATGGTGAGGATCCTCTGCCTGTGGGATCATCTAGAGCGTCCCCTGAGAGCCCCTCTTTGCTGTCTGCATCAGCTTGACCCTGCTGGTAAAAGGCAGCTCTGCAGCAAGGAGGGGACTGCAGGGAGGGCTCCAAGCATGGTGGTCTCAGAGAGGGCTCTGTGATACTCTGCATTTTGAGCTTTCAGAATGCAGAGGCTTTGGGCTCCGGGCCTGTGTGGTACAGGAGCCTCCACTACACTTTGTCCTAGGAGGCCCACCTGCTCCCCTCCTGTCTTGCTCTTTCCTGCCCCAGTGAAGCCACATCCCTGCCTGCCCCACAAGACCCCTGGCCCCTCAACCCTACAGCCGCTCTGTGGCAGTGTGGGGAAAGGTGCCCTGGGGTCACTGCTTCCCACCTGGAGCTGCGGTGCTGCTGGAGCAGCCAGGTGCTATCTGGGGCTGCCCCCTACCCTGCAGCCTCTCTGTCTCCCCAGGATGAGCAGATCGAGCGGGAGCGGGCGTCCCAGCACCTGCCCGGGGGTTGCTGTGCCCTGGCTGCCATCTACCTCATGGGCAAGTTCTACGTGGCCAACGCTGGTGACAGCAGGTACAGCCCCACAGGGCAGCCCTCAGCTTTGCTCAGGGACTGGGGTGGTGCCAGAGGGATGGCTGGTGAGGAACACCCAGCTCCATCCCTGTTCAGGGAGGGTGGAGGGGGCAGAACTGGGCAGAGTCATCCCCTGCCTGCTCCGTGCCCCAGGGACAATGTACTCTGCTGTGATCTCTGTGTTTGCCAGGTACACAGATAGGGCTGTAGAATTGCCTCCGAAAATGTGGGATGTGCTCCCTTTTTTCCTAACAACATCCTCTCTGCTACCCAGATGGCTCTGGACTCCCTGGTCCCTGCTGCTGGCACTGGCCTGGGCTGCAGGTTGGAGAGTGAAAACTGCACTCAGCAAAGCTTTCATTTTAGAGTACACTTCATTCCAGTGACCTGTTTCAGGAGAAGGACACAAATCTGTGTGCAGTGGGAGCTTGGAGCCCAAGAGCTTGAATTGCTGTGTGTATTTCCAGGGGTGGGCTACTGTAACTGCACCTGAGTGTGCCCACAGCCCCAAGCAATGGCAGAAGGGCAGGCCCACCTGACACTAAAGGTGACGCTGCAGGCGAAGCTGGTTTGAACTGCCCTGTATTTGTCATTGGATCAAAGGATGATTTGGGTAGGAAAGGACCTTAAAGCTCATCTTGTTCCACCCCCTGCCCTTTGCAGACACTTTCCACTAGACCAGGTTGTCCCAAGCCCTGTCTGACCTGGCCTTGAACGTTTCCAAGAATGGGGCAGCTACATGTTGCTCTGGGTATTTACTGTAGGTTACCTTGTTCTCAGCAATGTCAGACCAGCAAATAGAGGCTCTGGTCAATTTTCTGAGGCTGGATGTGCTTCCAGCTCTGGGACACAGACGGAGGAGATCCCTTGTTCTGGGTGCAGGTCCCCCTCCCTAGCAGCAGCACCCAGGCTGCAGGATGTCAGCATGCTGAGGTTGTAACTGTGCCTCTGGGTAACAGTCTGTGCTGCCTCCTCAGGCATCAGACACTGTCAGAGCTGAGCCCAGCCTGGCCTTACATCACTGGAGGAGACTCACAGCCACCAGTGTTGGAGATCCTTGCGCCTACCATGACATCCAGAAACATCTCATAATCAGACCTTTATGTTTTCTTGAGACATTAAACTGCAAGAGCAGACCCAGCAGCAAGTGACAGTGCTGGTATGGGATGGGCACGTGTACCTGTCTCCTGCTGCAGGCAATTTCTGCCCCTGCTGTGTGCAGCTCCCCTCTAAAGGGAGCCTTTGTGCTGCTCATTTTCTAACCATATTCTGTCCTTTGATTTGGTCTGCTTCATTCCCCTCTGCCCCATACTTCTCTTCCATTTTCCCTTCCTCTCCTGCAGGAGGGAGAGAGGCCCTGCCCAGGGGGAACAGTGACTCCAGGAAGCAGCCCCCACCTCAGGCTGGGAAAAGGGGGAGCAGCAGAGGGGAAGGGGTTGCACCACTCCTGGGAATCAGCCCTGGAGAGCCAGGCTCAGCTCCTCCACCAAGTTTCTTCTCTCTAATCTCATCCTTCCATGTTTCATTGCAGGGCCATTATCATCCGTAATGGGGAAATCATTCCAATGTCCAGGGAGTTTACTCCAGAGACAGAGAGGCAGAGGCTGCAGTTTTTAGTAAGAAAGACCTTTCTTCTAACCTCATTCCTGCTGAAACACCTCCTGGCCTCTTCCCAGTGCCCTGTGCTGCCTGCTGGACTGCTGCCATGGTGGGGTTCTGTGCCCAAGGGCGGCCCCATGGCTGGGACCTGCTGCTGGCACTTGTCCATCCCAGACTGCTTCCTGGGATGGGAAGAGGCCCTGGGATGCAGGGAGCTGGCATGGGGGCATCTTGTGGCTGGCAGAGCCCTGGTTTGCTGTGTCAGAGGAGCTGCAGTGCTCCTGCTCAGTCCTACTTTCTTCCCTGGCTGCTCCCTGGAGACTCACAGCTGATGTGTGCCAACAGGTTTCTGTCTTTGGCCCTGAAAGCTCCCTGTCCCTCTCCTGGATGAATCCCCTGGTGCCACCCAGGGAGACTCTTTAAGGTTATAAAGACCTCTCTGAGGGCAGCACAGGGGAGGAGGAGTTTGTGTTGGAAAAGGTCTTGCTGGATGAAATTTCCTGGCTTGCAATGTACTTGGAAAAACACTGAGGCATTTTTTCTGGAATCTATTTTTGAATGACCAAGAGGAGGGAACTGCTGTGATCAGAATCCTCCCGAGGGGCAGGGCACAGCCTGGGGACAGGCACAGGCTGCTCTGCCATGTGATGCCAAGGCTGTGGTCAGGGGTCCCCCAGAGTGGGCTGGGGGTCTCCATGCCTCTGCCCCAACCCCCTGCCATCCCATCTTCCCTAGGGATCTCCTCTTCTCTTCCTGCTTTTCTTTCCCCTTCAGCATTTTCCAGCACTCCCTGTTCCTGGTCCCCTCCACACTGAGCTCCATGAGGGCTTAGGGCTGCCCTGGGTAGGGCTCTGTGCTGCTGCTTGTCCCTTGTCACGGTCACAGCTGGGACTCTGTTTCAGAACAGACCCATCACTCTTTTTCTGGGGTGAGTGCCGTGCCCTGCAGTGAGCCTGGGATCCTGGGAGCTTTGCAGCTATGACTCCTTCTGGGAAAATTCCAGCTTCTCCTGGAATTTGCTGGGGTTTGATTGTTTGATCTCTTTTGGAGATCTTTATTTCCCAAAACTGTCTATGCAAAAGCTTCACCTTCTTGCTGAGTGCTGGCTTTGGCTGTCCTCAGTTCCAGTTTCCCCTCTGGCTTAGCACAGGTGGGTGGTTTGAAGCTGCTTTACCAGCACCCATTCAAGTGGCTCCAGAGGAGGTGAGGTTATCCCAGGAAAGGATGTTGTAGCTGAAGTCCCAGAGGATGGTGGATCCTGATCTGGGCAGGGCTGGATCCACAGATCCTGCTCTCCCAGCCCTGTGGCTGAGCCAACACTCCTTCCTGCAGGCACTGCTAAGGCCCGAGCTGCTGGGGAAGGAGTTCACGCACCTGGAGTTCCCCCGCAGGATCCAGCCCAAGGAGCTGGGGAAGAAGATGCTCTACAGGGACCAGAACATGAATGGCTGGTAACCCCAACCCACCGGGGCACTGGGGTCCTGCTGTGGTGGCTGCTCACCTCTGGCATCCCATCCCATGGGCAGGGGGCTCTGCTACACTGAGCACCCAGGTCCCGGGTGGTCAGAGGAGGTGCTGGAAGCTTCAGCTGCTGACACCTTGTCTCTGGCTTATTTTAACCAGGGCTTACAAAAAGATAGAAGAGGATGACCTGAAGTTTCCACTTATCTTTGGGGAAGGCAAAAAGGTAAAGTACTGTGGCAGAAGCTTGGCAGGGGTTGTTTCCTGCCTGCTCTCACTGTTTTGGGGGATTTCAGCCTGTTTTTGCTGTCATCACCAATTCTCTGCTGGGAATGGAACTGGAGATAAACCTACTTAAAGTTCTCTTTTGATTCCACCATTCTCCAGGCTCGGATGATGGCCACAATTGGGGTCACAAGAGGTCTGGGAGACCACGACCTCAAGGTATTCAGCTCCAACATCCACATCAAGCCTTTCCTGTCCTGCTTCCCAGAGGTAAGCCTGGCTGCCAGCAGCTTTGCACCCAGGGGCCCCTGCAATGGCCAGAGCCACTTGGCAGGCCCAGATCCACAATATGCCCCGGGCAGCAGGAGCCTCCTCTGCCCCTCTGCCTCTCACCCTTGTGTCTTGCCCTGTTGCCTGCCAGGTCAGGGTTTATGACCTCACGCAGTACGAGCACTGCCCTGACGATGTCCTGGTGCTGGGCACCGACGGGCTCTGGGATGTCACCAATGACAAGGAGGTGGCTGGTGTGGTGATGGAGGTGCTGACCAGCTATGAGCCCAATGACCCGTGCAGGTGAGCTGCGGGTGGGCAGGGGGACGGGCATGTCCTGCACTCCACCACCTCCCCCTGGCCTGGCTCCTCGGAGCAGTGTTGTGGCCATGCATCCCTCTGGGCTCCAGAGAGTGCATTGCTCCCCTGGATGTGCATATCTGAGCCTGGATCTCTCCAAAGGACCCTTTCCTGCAGCTCTAGCTGCTCTAGCTTCTCCCTCCTTGCCAGGATGCTGCATCAGGGGTCTGGGGTCACTGCTGAGCCGTGCTCTGCTGTGCCTCCAGGTACACCATGGTGGCCCAGGAGCTGGTGGTGCGCTCACGGGGGGTGCTGAAGGAGCGTGGCTGGCGGCTGGCCAATGACAAGCTGGGCTCTGGTGATGACATCTCTGTTTTTGTGATCCCCCTGGGTGGCCCCGGCAACTACACGTGATGCTGAATGAGCCTGGGGCAGCTCACCTTGCCGGGATGGAGACACCGTGCAGTGGGACACTGAGGTTCAGGGCCACGCCTCCTCTAAGCACTTGTTTTTTTGAGCCAACTGCAAGAAGAGCAAGAAACCTGGAGCCTCAGTCTGTGCTCCTGTCCAGAGCATCCCCCTCCATGTGCTCGCATCCCAGTCCCAGGTGGAGATGGAGAGGCCTTGGATAGAGTGTGACCACTGGGGTTGAGGGATGTTCTCATGCTGCTACTTTCTCAATGCTGTGAAAAGCCTGAAGGCTCCTTGGCTTCTCAGCCTGTCCTTTGCCTCTTGCCATGGCTGTGCTGGCTGCAGCCCTGTGTGACAGCCATGGGGCTGCTGGGCCACTCATACCTGCTGCAGTCACCCCCTGCCTCCTGCCCTGGGATGCTTTGGCCAGCGACACTGAAGCTGCTGTTGGAGGTGGGAGCTGAGGGTCAGATGGGATGTGACTGGGAGTAAAGTCCCACAGGCAGCTGTGCAGTGCTAAGCCTGGCACAAGTCCAGTTGTGGCCACACAATGGCCATCCCAGCCTTGTGCTCCCAATTTTCAGCCCCTCACACCTTCATTCTGTCATGGACTTTGCCTCAGTCTCCTGGCTGGGAGATTGGAGCAGTGACCAAGCTCTGCCGTGCACCCAGAGCCCTGAGCAGAGATAAGCAATTGCACCAGCACTGGCTGTGCCACAGGTTCTACCCCTGTCCTCCCATGCCTTGGGTCACTGCAGTGCTTCTGGAGCCAATTATTTATTAACTGCAGAGCTGAGCTGGAAAATGGCTAAATCCTTTCTTGGTGTGGGGAGTACATGAATGTATGTCTATATTTTGGGGTGGTTCTGAGTTAGCAGCCTTGCACAGAGCAGCCCTATTCAGGTGAGCTTAACAGCTTAACTGCACTGGATCTGCTTAGCCCAGGGCTAGGAGCCCACAGTAAAAGCAGCTTGGTGTGACCAGGGCATGGAAAGACAGCTCCCATGTTTTCCTTAATGATCTCAGAGCTGGTGCAGAGGGGAGCTGAGCAGTTGATCTCTGCACTTGATTTTTGCATCACACACGTCTCTAACCTGGAGCATCCATTTCCCAGACCTCTGCAGAGTCCTGAACATCCCAGGGAGGGATTGTCCCATCCTGGCAGGGTGGCGATGGGGAGAGCTGGGCCGTGGTCCCTTGTTTGGGAAAGCCTCTGTGGCACCATCCTGTCACCGGGTGCAGCCAGCTCTTGTCAAGTGTCACCTCTAGTGAATGTTGTTTGTGTCCTGTAACCAGCGAGATGTAAATAAACTGGGTGCACACAATGGAAAGTGAGAGTTATGCAGGAGATTTGAACCTGTTGGCACCCATGCTGAAGGGAGTGGTGCTGGGGCCGGGAGCCTGTCCTTGTGTAGCACTGTGTGTTTAAATAAAGATTTTGCCACTTGCAGTCCTACTTCAAAGTCTTTCTTTGCAGAGCTCCTGCAAAGACGACTTACCGAAAAGCCAATTAGCTCTGATTAATTTATGTAGGCAGGCAAACAGGCAGAGCCATGTGTGCTGCTGTCCATCTGCCCTTGGCACTGCTCAGAGCCCCTGCAGTGTCCATCCAGCGGGCAGTGGGAGCCACTGGTGTGCTGCCAGTCTCAGCACGGTGCTCAGGGGGACCTGGAGCCCTGGGTCTGGCTGGGAGGCAGCAGAATGGCCAGTCTGGTGGGAACAGGAGCACCACACATGGAACGGGAGGGAGAAAAGGCCAATGGTTTTCCTGGCTGCGGGGGAGGCAGTGGGGCAGGCTGTGGCACTGAGGAATGTGACTGTCCCTCTCGGGGAGTTCAGGCACTCAAGCAGCAGCTGCTTCTGCCTCGAGGGTGGGCTGCCTGCTGGAAATATCCCCACGTCCCTCCGACGGCCACCTGGTACCCCTGATACTCCTGATGCTCTCTTCACACTTGCTTGCACAGCCCTGTTCCCTTGGCACATTCCTTTTCATGCTGGTGGCTGAGAACTGGCTCTGCTTTTCCAGGTCACTGCCCGGCTGTTGAATAAGACAAGGAGGCAGTGGCTGCTGCATTTAAAGCTTCCTCTGTGGTTCCCTTTTTTACTAAGGAAACATTTCCTTTGGAACCAGCTCCTGGCCTGGGGCTTGATAAATAAAGAAAAATAGTCTGCAAGCCCTTAAAATAGCAGTGGTTTATGAGCCTGGGTCTGGGCCAGGCTCCTGGGGCTGCCTTTCCCTGGCGGAGGGACGGGAGCTCTGCCCTGCAGCTGGATGTCAGGGGGAGCAGCCCCCGGTCTCCCTCCCGCAGCCCACCAGGGGCACCGGGGTCACCTTAATGCGGGGCACAGCAGGTCACAGCCCCGCTCTGCCAGTGCCCTGGGAGGGGACCCCGGGGACAAGGCGTGTCCCTCGGCCACCAGTGTCTGTCGCAGTGGGCAGCGGGCTCTGCTGCCGGTCCCACCTGCCACGGGCGGTTGAGGGCAGCAGCTCAGCCCCTCCAGCAGCTGGGGTCGCCCCCTCCCCACTTGGCCTCGGGAACCTGAAGCGGTAAAACGCCCCCGAGGCGCCCATGGGCTTCGGGGGAAACCGGTGGGCTCCGGGTGTGCCGGAGCCGGGCGGGGACAGCGCTGGAAGGGGCTCGGCTCGGCTCGGCTCGGCTCGGCACAGCCCCGCACGGCTCGGCAGAGCTCATCACCGCACGGCACGGTCCGGCACGGCTCGGCACGGCCCCGCACGGCTCGGCACGGCCCCGCTCCGCCGCTCCGCCCTCGGCGGGCGGCCCCGGACGGGGCGGTGCCCGGAGCCGCCCGGCGCGGCCGGGAACGGGAGCGGGAGCGGGAGCGGAGCCGGAGCGGGACGGGGCAGCGGCGGAGAGAGGTGCGGGGTCTGGGGGAGCCGGGCGCGGCGGGGACACTGCTGGGGGCTCGGGGGCAGGGGAAGGGGCAGCTGGGGACGGGCAATACTGGTGGGGCGGGGGGTGCTGGTAAGGAGTGGGGCCGGAGCGGGGATCTGGGGGAACTGAGGTCTGGATTACCGGTTGAGATGGGGTCTAAGTTACTGGTGGAGTCTGGAGAAGCAGCGCTTTGTGGTTACCGGAGGGGCTTGGGGGAACTGGGATCAGGGTTTACTCGTAGGGTTTGGAGGGATTGAGATCGGGGGTTACCCGTGGGATGCGGGGTCACTGATTCTGGTGGGGTGTGGGCTCAAGGTGGGGTCAGTGTAGGGGATGAGCAATGGGGCAGGGGGTGGGTGGCCCAGCAGGGCTGCTGGGTGGGGTGCAGCGGGACAGGGTGGGGTGGGCGTGCCTAGGGCGGGCTGGGGGTCCCTGGGTGTGGTGAGGGATGGGTCGGCTGCGCCTCAGTCGGTGCAGGTTGTCATTCCTTGAGGGTGGCCTTGGGCCGTGGGTCCCAACTTGCAGTTGTCTCCCAGGCAGTGTCTGACCTGGGGTGAGAGCCTGGGGGCTGCTGCCCCATCCCACATCCCTCCCCACAGCCCCCACTCCAGCAGTATCCCCATGTACAGCCTTGCCCGTGGAGTGGCCGCTCTGTGTTTTCTTCAGAAAGAGGGAAAAAAAGTTCCCTTTCCTTACTGCTGAGCTCATTCTTAAACATTTATATTAGGGGGGTTTGTGGGGAGGGGAAATAATTGTGTAATGTCTTAGGAGCAGGGGAGCATTCCAAAAGCATGACTGCGTGGCCTTTTCCAGTGCTAGCAGTCTGGCAGCCAAGTCTCCCAGTGGCCGCCAGCCTCCCTAAACCCAGCCCAGCCTCTCCACAGCCCCGGGAGAACGGGAGTGAGATCCCTGGGCTGCATCCGCCGGGGGGGCTGGGAGCAGGGCCCTGGCGGAGCCCCCCAGGCTGACACCCCTGGGAGAAGGTTCCAGGGGAAGCTGGAGGATTGGCTGGCTGTGTGTCATGGGGACCAGTTGCATTTTGTTTCTGTTTTCCCAAGTGCTTTTGGTGTCCAAACCGTTTCAGTTTATGTCCAGCTCCTCCTCCTCAGCTCAGGTAGAGACTGTGTGAGATTTTGTGGACTTTCCCTTGCATCCAGGCTCCTGACAGCTACAGCTTCTCCGGGGAAACGTGTAAGTGGAAAATAAGCCAAGTCACTGTCTTCCCACAGGTTATCAGGAGCGTTTACCCAGGCTCAGCTCCCACCTTGCTGTTTGCACTGGAGAGGCGTATTGACATGAAAAGTAAGGAGTTGTATTAGCAAATGTTGATCGGCGCTGGGGCGGGCAGGCGTTGCCCAAGTTCAGGCATCTGCTGAGATTGTGGCGTGTTATTTGGAGCTTTCAGCAAGACACTTGGCTACCGTGAGGCTGGGAAGGCTGTCACTGCTGCAGGAGGTAAAATAAGAACATGGCATGATGTCCTTTGGAAAAGGAGGTAAGGGCAGGCAGCTTTTCCCTCAATGCTTCAACGCTTGTGGTTTGAGCTTTGTTTAGGCTTTCAAATTCTTCTGTTCCAAGTTCCTTTCTGTGTTTTGCTTGTGGATGTTTTTTGTGGGATTTAGCAATGGAAATGAACCAGCCTGGACACTCTGCTCTGGGTCTGGGTCTGGACAGTTGCCCTTTGCCACTGGAGTGTGTGTTAAGCCCAACCTGCCTGGCTGTGCTCAAAGAATATGTCCAAAAAAATGGGCGAGGTCTAAACTTCAGCACTGGGTTGAGCTCCTATTTTGACAATCACTTGTTTGGGTATAGCAGGTCTATATCTATAGCAGGTCTATATCCAGGAGCCCATGCTCTGCCCTGCCCATTGCACTTTCCCTTAGCATCACTGTTTTTTTCCAGCCCTTTCTGGAATTTTTTTCTGCCTTTCAGCCTTAATGATTCTATGATTCTGTAGTAAGAGTCCCTCTGGTGCTTGCAGCAGTGGCCGGGACACTTGTCCTGTACTGCCTTGGCCATGGCTTGGGTGTCTCAGCAAATGAAATTCCCCGCTGTGGGCATTCCTGTGGGGCTTTAATTTGGAAGTTTACTTGTTTTATTATTGTACCAGTGAATCCAAACTGCTAAAACCATTTCTGCAGTGGAACTGCCCCACAGCACTGGGGGTATCCCTGTGGGGGTGTCCCTGCCAAGGGGCTGCTCCCAGCACAGCTCTCTCCCCCCAGCCCTGCCCAGAATTCAGAGCTGTGCCTCTGGCCAGGGCTGTGATCCCTGGTGTGACCGGTCTGACCAGGGTGGGGCTGTCAGCAGTGCTTGGGAATTTCTGCTTTAGAACAAAACCCCTCTGTTACCTCTAGGAAGTCGAGTCTGGCCAAGGAGGTTCACTGAAAGATTTCTGTCCCTGGTTGGAGCCCTTCAGAGCATTAACGTCTTTCTCTGCTATTCCTGAGTCCCCATAGCAGACGCTGGATGATGGACACATCCTGCTGCCAGAGGAATTCCCTGTATCCTGTTCAGCAGGAACTGCACATTCTGAGGCACAAAGCTGGGAGAGACCAGCAACACAATGGCTGCCCTGGAGCCTGGCTGATTTTATGGTGATGGCTTTAGAATAGTTCTTTGCAAAGTAGAACAGAGCAATCCGGGATCATGTTGCAGCTTTTGGTGAGCTGAAGGAGATGGCTGCTCAGGATTTGGCTGGTGCTGGCAGTGGTGGCACAGATTAAGCCCACAGCTGTCCCCAGCCTGGCTGCAGCAGCAGGTGCAGGCATGGGCACGGGAGCCCTGTGGGGTTTGGCAGTGGGAAATGCTGGCACACAGTTGCTGCTCCCGTTTGTTTTCTCCATGGATGAGCAGGAGGCATCTCCAGCCCTGCAAGTGCTGCTCACACCCCGGAGCTGCCCGTGCGGGTTGCCAGCGTGGTTGGGCAGCGCTAGCTGTATTTTGGGGTGCTTGGCACTTCACAGACTTTAACATCTCAGCTTTCATGTCTGTTGTGGATCACTGTGTGCTTTTAATCATTTGGCCTGATGGCAGTTGTAGTAAAGCTGTCCTCAGATTATCAAGGAATCCCAGAATGGTTTTGGTGGGGAGGGACCTTAAAGCTCATCTTGGTTCACTCCCTGCCGTGGCAGGGACACCTTCCACTGTCCCAGGCTGCTCCAAGCCCCATCCAACCTGGCCTTGGACACTTCTGAAGATAGGGCAGCCACAGCTTCTCTGGGCAGCCTGTGCCAGGGCCTCACCATCCTCTCAGGGAATAATTTCTTCTGGAAGTGGGTCTGAGGTCTCCCCAGAGCCTTCTCTTCTGCAGGCTGAACACTCCCAGCTCTCCCGGGCTGGCTGCAGAGCAGAGGGGCTCCAGCTCCATGGCCTCACTCCAGCAGCTCTGTGTTCTCCCTGTGTTGGGGGCCCCAGCTCTGCAGGTGGGGTCTCACCTGAGTGGGGCAGAGGGGCAGAATTCCCCCTCCCTTGCTGCCCATGCTGGGGGATCAGCCCTGCACACAGGGGCGTTTCTGGGCTGCTAGTGAATGCTGCTGTGTCATGTTGAGCTTCTCATCCTCCAGCACCCCCAAGTCCTTCCTCTCAGGGCTGCTCCCACTTAATTCTTCTGCATTTGTACTTGGGATTGTCCTGTTTGTCTTCATAAAATTGTCTTCCTGTTTTCCACTCTTTTTGTCTGTTCATAATCTGGCAACAGTGCAAACAGAATCCTCATCCCAGGGTCTGGCCTCATCCTGCTGAGCAACGAGAGCATCCCCGGGCAAAGAAGCTCATCTCTCCTGGAACAGAGAACTGCTGGCATCTGGTACTGGTGCTGTGCCAGCTGCTGGGTCCAGGGCAGGACTGGGGCACCCAGCCGACCCCTCAGGCTCGCAGCTCTTCCAGCCTCCTTGCCCTGCTCGCCTTTGCACACCAGCTCTGGATTAGTAATGGGCTATTTCTGGATGGCTCTCCTGAGTAATGGAATGAATTGTGCTGAGATTTTGGGTGGGGACAGTGCCTCTGCCCTCTGAGTCACCGCTGGGCACCGTGCCGGGTCAGGACGCCGGAGCCCTGGGAAGGAGCCCTGGGTGGGGGACTGTGCTCAGCTTGGGGCAGCTGCTGTGCCCCTCTCAGGGCAGCACTGGGGCAGGAGCAGTGCCCCTCTGGCTGGCTTTGGTTCCAATCCAGTGCCTGCAGACTGGGTACAGACAGATCCTGGTGTCCATCTGGCTGTTTGTGTCCTTGGGCATCTCCTGCTCCTCACACTGCAGATGTTGTCAGCTGTGGGTTAGATACTGGCACGGCCCAAACCGCCTTTCCTCGTGGAGATAGGGAGTCACAAAGCAGCATATCATGTTTTGCTGTGGGCAAAGAAGTTTGTGTCTGAGTAAACAGGCTTTTTTCTCCCTGAGCTCTCTGTTTTCTGTGCTGTTGACATGCTGCTGGAGAGAGGATGAGCCTTTGGTCAGACAAGAAGGATGGTTTGCAACAAGGGTTCCACTTGTACGTCTAGGAGGTCTTTTCCAGCCTTAATGATTCTGTGGGACTGTGGGTTTGCCAGGCCCAGCTGGGCAGGCAGGAGCAGCAGGGCATGAGGAATAGGGACAGGAGCTGTTTCACCCACCCCATGCTCAGTACTTGCCTCCCTAAAAAAGTGCCCCTGGTTCCTAAAAGGGATCCTTTAGAGCATCTTTTTCTTTTCTTCTCTGACTTCAGTGTTGCACAAATGTGCTCACCTTCCTGTAGACTGGGAAGGTCTCACTTCCTGCTGCTCCACTGGGATGTGTGCCTGGCACCAAGGATCCCAGCTGAGGAATGTCCCATCTCCTGGATGCAGCCCTTGTTTCTCACTCTTCTCGCTTTACAAGTGCCAGCTTTCTATTTTTATTAACAGCTCCAGAGCACTCAGTGGCCATGAACCATTCTTGCCTCAGCTTAAGAGCCAGAATGCTTGGAACCCATGAAGATCCATGGCTACAGCAGGGTCTGGTCCAGGGATGGGTGAAAACTCTCTCTCTTTTGCCCAAACCATTGGGCAGTGGGAGTTGTGAAACTGGGGCGGTTCCCCAGGCTTTGTGTGACAGGGGTGACCTGCCAGGCACATGGGTGAGACAAGAAGATCTGCAGCCTGCCTTTGGAATGCCAGTCAGCCATTCAGGCTCATTCTTAATCCTTCACTTGCAGCTAATTATGATGCAGCCAGACTCCTGCTTTACCCTTTTCCTCCCTCTTCTGTTGGCACAGGGTGAGGGTGGGATCACTGGGGCAGGGACAATTCCTGGCCTTTGTTAAGGCTCCGTATGAGAGCCCTGGTTAAAGGCCAGGCTTGTGATGTTGTGGCCTTCCCAAGGTGATCCCAGTGATCCTGGAGTGATCCCAGTATGATCCATCCCAGGGCTTGCAGCTCAATGCATTGATGTGTGTGTGCGTGTCCTTCCCACGGTTCTTTCCTTGGAGCTGTGTGCTCCCAGCATGAACGGCTCCTTCCCAACCTGCTGCCTGGGCAGAGGGTTTGGAGACGGATAGGGCTGAGGGGAAAAGCATGGAACATCCCTGCCTTCAGGAGAGTTTTCTTGGTCACCTGTAGTTTCCCCCAGAGCAGTGTGAATTTTCAGGGATTAAACCCTGACACGTCAACCCGTGTCATTCCCAGGATCTCTGCAGGGACAGGGAGTTGGTGATGTGCTGAAGGCATGTGAGGAGTAGGACAGGCTCTTTGGACTGGGATCTGGGCATGAAAAAGAGAGTTTGGTCACAAGGTTGGGGAGGGATGTGATCCCACTATGGCTGATTTTCTCATGCCTCATTCAGACGCTGTGCCAGGCATTTGTGGCATTGTCCTGGCTGGTTCCCAGGCTCAGCTGTAAACCCCTTTTGAAAGTGAGGGATGCAAAGGCATAGTTTTCCTTGCAGAACTGCATCCTTTTCCCGTGGGGCAGAAAGCTGCCTGCTTTGTGTGGGGTTTCAGCTCTGTTTGCTGAGTGATGACTGGCAGCTTCTCCCACTGCCAGTGCCAGCGTCGGCTCTCTCGGTTCCATGGCAAAGGCTCCTTTTTCAGACAGGCTGGGATGGGGCCAGCTCACTGCCAGGCACACAGGTCCTGCTTGCCCAGACCTCCAGGAGCTTGGCTTGCTGTCTTCCAGCTGCTGATCAGATTATTTAGGGTCTGGCGAGCATGCTGGGGTGAAATCCAAAGCACAGTTTCTGCCCTGAAGAATTTATAATTTAAAATTAACCCAGCGTGTGTGTGGAACTCTGAGATTGTCTAAAATCCTGGTTACCTGGGTGGTAGCACAGCAAAGCCAGGGAGGGTTGGATGTCTGGGGAAGGCAGAGTGGTTTGTCACCTCCCACAAGGTCCCTGTGTGCAGCCACCAGCACTGACCACAGCTGGGATGGCTCTCCCAGCCACAGCAGCAGTGCTGGCTGTAAATGGCTCCAGTCAGGCCAGTTCTTGTGGTGCCCATGAGCTGGTGTGTGTGGGAGCTGGAGGGGTGTCTGGCAGAGGGTTGGGACCTTCTGTCCTGTCAGTCACTGGCAGCTCACAGTGGGATGTGCCCAGGTGCTTGTGTCTGGTATCTCCCAGGCTGTTGTCCACAGGAATTTGGGGGGCCAGGAGCCTGAAGTGCCCGTGCTGCTGTGTCCTGCTCACCTGCTCGTGTCCCCACAGCAATGGCAGCCATCAGGAAGAAGCTGGTGATCGTGGGAGATGGTGCCTGCGGGAAGACGTGTCTGCTGATCGTGTTCAGCAAAGATCAGTTCCCCGAGGTCTACGTGCCCACGGTGTTTGAGAACTACATTGCTGACATAGAGGTGGATGGCAAGCAGGTAAGGGCCATTGCCACTGCTGTCCCCTCGCTGCATGTCCCCTGCTGGCAGTGCTGCTGCTGGGATTGCTCTGTGTGCTTGGATGCACCTGCAGCGCACAGGGGAGCCCACAGCTCCGGCATTTCGGGGTCACCCTGAGCCCGTCCCAGTCTGAGGAAGAGCACAGCTATACCTGAGGAAGATAAATCTGTCACTCGTGGCCTGCAGAGCCACTGAGCCACGTCCTTGTCCCCTGTCAGGTTGAGCTGGCGCTGTGGGACACAGCGGGACAGGAGGACTATGACAGGCTGCGGCCCCTCTCGTACCCGGACACAGACGTCATCCTCATGTGCTTCTCCATCGACAGCCCGGATAGCCTCGGTAGGGACCTGGGGTCCCACAGCACTCAGTGCTGCTACTGAACCCCCTGGGGTCTGGGAAGCCCCCAAGCTGCCCCAGAGGATGCCAGAGCCTTCCCTTCATCCCCCGACCTCGCATGCACTTCAGGGAAATGCTGGCAGCTTGCTGACTGGGCAGAGGTGGTGGGAGAGGGGGGTTCTGTGGGGTGAGCTCTCCCTGCTCCGATGGGAAAAGCTTGGGGCTGGTTTCTGTGAGGAGGCCATGGGGCAGCAGCCCCTCGGCTCATAGGATTCCACGTGTGCCTGTTGTAGAGAACATCCCTGAGAAGTGGACGCCCGAGGTGAAGCACTTCTGCCCCAACGTGCCCATCATCCTGGTGGGGAACAAGAAGGACCTGCGCAACGACGAGCACACGCGGCGGGAGCTGGCCAAGATGAAGCAGGTGGGGACAGCCCCGGGTCCCCCAGCCAGCAAGCCCCTTCTGCCCACACCAGATCCTGGCTGGAAGGGCTGTGTGCCCCAAGGGCAGTTGGTGTTGTGTTCTGGCAATGTTTCCAAATCCTGTTTTTACTGCTTCCTAGGAGCCGGTGAAGCCAGAGGAGGGGAGGGACATGGCCAACAGGATCAATGCCTTTGGCTACCTCGAGTGCTCGGCCAAGACGAAGGAGGGGGTGCGGGAGGTGTTTGAGATGGCCACCCGTGCAGGCCTGCAGGTCCGCAAGAACAAGAAGCGCAGAGGCTGCCCACTGCTGTGAGCAGCCCCCTGCCCGGGGGTCTGCTGGCACACAGCCCCAGCAGCCCCTCGTGGTGCCACGACCTGTCCCGAACCCTTTGCACCAGAGCTGCCACCCAGGCTCACAGGGTGTCCCTGCGACATTCCAGGGCCATGAGGGGCCAGTGCCTTCAGCACCTGCTGCTCTCCGTGGGCCGGGTGCTCGTGTCGCTCCCCGTGTTGCCCCCTTTTGTACTGAGCTCCCTGGTTTTGCCTTTCCCACGGGCAGTGCTGGGGGTTCCCTCTCTTTCCCCAGCTCTGGGCAGTGCCACAGAAGCAGGAGGTGCCGGTCACAGCTCACGGGGGGGTGTGCCAGGCCCTTGGTGTGCTGTGCCTGCTCTCCCTGACCGTGCAGGCAGCACACAGCAGTGTTGCAGACCTGCCCGGGCAGTTTCAGCGCTGTCTGAGCAGAGCTGGGCTCAGCTGCTGCCAGCAGCTCTCCCGGGACGTGTGCCCAGCTCTGCCGGCATCGCCGCCTTCGAGTCTGCCTCGGCCCTGGGCTTGGCAGCACTAAACCAATTGCATAATTGGGAGAATAAATGCAAACTGGTATTTTAGTAATTGTAACTTTGCTTGTGTGGTGTTCTTCTGGCTCTCCTTTGTGCCTCTCTGTGCTCCAGGCTCCTGCCTGGGCTTAGGGCCATATGCTGCAGGGGGGGGACTTGCTGGCCCCCAGCCCCTGTTGCTTTAGCTGTGGGTGGAGGATCAGGGCTCACTACTCTGTACTTGCAAAAGAGACAGGAAGCAGTGTACATGGGAAGGGCCAGGCAGGAGCTTCCCAGCTGTACCCAGTCCCTGGATGATGGGCACTGCCATCACTGCTGGAGCCATCCTTCCTCTGGAGCAGGTCAGGGCAGGGCTGCAGTGAGCCTGATGCTGCTCTGAAGCCCTGTCTGTGTAAGCAAGGCCCACCTAGGACTCAACAGTACACTGCTTTTCTTTAAACATTTATTTGAGGGAAATAGAGTGCCTGCACAGCCATGCCAGCTCTCAGGCCAGGCATCTGCCCAGTGGAGAGCTGAGCCAGCCTGTCCCAGACCAGGTCCCTGCCTTCCCCAGTCACTCATCACAGCACCTGTGCACCCAGTGATGCTCTTTGGAGGCCAGAGCCTCCAGGCTTAAGCCTTTCACTGAACGGCGAGACCAGTCACAGAGAATAGTTTTGCCACAGCCATGTAAAAAAATGATTAAAATGGAGAGTTGTCCCAGTCTGGTGCTGGTGTGAGCTTCGTGGCTGGCAGCAAAGGCTGGCAACACCTTCTGGTCCAGTGGGTTGAGCCCCATCTCCACAGGGATGCATGGAGCACCCCGGGACTGAGACAGAAAAAGCAGGAGCTGCTGCAGGCTTGGGACAGGCTGAGGGGGATGCACCTTCACGGGGCTTCTCCTCCCTTCCCAGGTGCATCTCCCGCAGAGAAACCTCATGGCAGAGCTGGCTCCTGAATTTGAGATGGAGACATGCAGGCCCTAAGCAAAAACCTGATTTAAGTCCTGTTGCATTTGGCACAGGAGAAGTCTCCCAGTGCCCCAGCTGTCACCCTGGCCATGCTGCTGCCCCAGGGTGCTGGCATGTAACCCTGCTGCTGTCAGGGTCCCACTGGCAGTGCCCAGCTCTGCTCACCTGGGTACTAAACATTGAGCTGCAGTGTGTGCAGGTCGTTGGCCAGGCTGTCCTCAGCTGTGCTCTCATCCTCGTAGGGGTATCCGGTGTAGCCACCTTGTTCCTTGCAGTACCTGAGGAACCTGCAGGTGCAGAGGGAGGGGAGTGTGGGCACGAGGTGGCACTGGCCTCACTGCTCCATGGCAGGGGGCATGGCCAGGTACCACGTGTTGGCAGCAGGAAAGGGCAGCTGCTGGTGAGCACTGCCAGGAGCACAGGAGCAGCTCACCTGAGCCAGTGGTGGTCCTTGCTGAGCACGGCTGGATTACCCACCACGATCAACAGAGCCTTGGCCCTGGTGATGGCCACGTTAAGCCTCTAAGAGGACAAGCAAGAGGGCTTTACCTGGCCGCAACACCTCTCATCGTCCTGCAGCCCCACCTGGGTGCAGGCAGCTCTGGTGACATGAGCACCCAGAGCAGCTCCTGTGAGAACCACAGGGAAGAAGCGGATGCCAAGGAAGAAGGGTCTGCTTGGGGCTAGGCAATACCTTGGGGTTCTTGAGGAAGCCCAGCCTGAAGGTCTGGTCGAACTGGAGGTATGTGCTGCAGCTGCGCACGGTGGAGATGAGGATCACCTGCCTCTCCTGGCCCTGGAACTCTTCCACAGAGCCCACCTGGGGCAAGGACAACAGGTGAGGGGCCAGGAGCACCCCTGGGCTGGGGCTGTCAGGGCTGCTTCCTCCTGTGACATGGTGTGCTCCTCTCTCCTCCGTGCCCAGGACCTACCTTCACCTGGCTGATGTCCGGCAGCTTCTGCAGATCAGGATCCAGGGACGTGATGGCTTTCCGGATCTTCTCTACCTGAAGGGAGGCATGTGGCAAAATCCAGCCACCACAGGGCCATCCTTGTGCCAGCCCTGGGGCTGCCCATCCATCCCAGTGTTGCCTGTCCCTTGGGGAGGTCTGTGCCTGTGCCCTGCCTGCAGAGCTGTGTCCCTCACCTGTTTCCTGTAGGGAGAGATGATGCCGATCTCCTTGGGGGACACACTGGGGCAGCTCCCCTGGCCCCGGCTCTGCAGCAGCTTCTTGAGGTAATGGACCAGGATCTCAATTTCGGCCGTGTTGAAGAATGAGGGACTCTTGGCCTCTCTCTGGTCTTCCCCACAAACCCCATGGAAGATAATGGGGAAGCCCTGGGGATGGAGAACATTTGGCTCTGCTCTGCCTGTGCCTCGGGAACCCCCAGGGTCAGTCCCTCCTGTGCCACTCACTTTTTTGGGAAGCTCCTCCCAGGTACTAAACAGATTCTGGATGTCAAGCCCGTCGCTCTTGCACACCTTCAGCTCGTTGTCATAGAAGAGCTCGTTGGGGATCCTGAGAATGGCCTCGTGGGACCTGGGAGAAGCAGGACCATGCCAGGGTGGGTGCCACATGGGTCCAGAACCCTCTCAGGCACCGTGCACCCAGGACAGCAGGTGCACTCTCATCTCCCACACCAGCTGGGGCACTCCAAGGCTCTGGAGGACAGATCCTGGAGTGCCATGCTCACCAATCCCTGCCTGGCTTGATCCCTTCCTGCACCATCCCTGTCCCCACCTGTAGTTCCAGAGCAGTTTGGTGATGAACTGTGAGTTGTATCCTCCACTCGACTTCTGGTACAAGGGGTTGTGCAGCATCAGTCTCTCCAGCAGCGAGGTGCCTGTGCCCAGTGATATCCTGTGGCTCCCCACAAGGCCACTCAGCCCCTGTGGGGTGCCCGCAGCACTCCCACTCCTCTCCCTACTCACCCAGACCATACTGGATGGCCAGTGGCGAGGTCAGGACGGGGCCCAGCTGCTTGGGGTCTCCTGCCAGCACCAGCTGCCCCCCATTGCGGTTGGTATTCTCATCCATGGGAGCCAGGAGCCCTGGGAACAGGGAGAGCTCAGCAGGGAATGGGAGGGACCCCAGGCCATGCAGAGAAGCTGGTCCTTGAGGCAGCAGGCGGGCACCGCTCACCCGCGATGGCGACGACGCTCTCCGGCTCGACCGCGTGGCCACACTCGTCAATGAACACGTGGGAGAAAAACCCAGGGGGGAAGTTGGCTGACACCAGCCTGGAGGAGAGATGCAATGAGGCTGTCCTGCCCCACCTGGCCATCCTTCCTCTCCTACCCTTCACCCTCATCCTCCCACAGAGCAGGGATTTCACCCCCTGCTGCCTGCCCTCCTCCAACCCCTCCCTGCTGAGTCCCAGAGGGTCTGCCTTCACAGCCTGGCTGCAAGGCAGCCCTGGGTCCACCTGCCATGGATGCTGGGGACAATCCCAGCTCCTCTGACCTTCCTGCTGTCACCAGTGTGGTGATGATGATCCGGTAGTGCCTCAGCCTCTCCTTGCTTGGGTACACGTAGCTGCTCTGCTCATCATCCCAGTTGCAGCAGGGCTGGAGCGCAGGCATTGGGTGAGGTCCCATTATCCCATGATGGACCCCAGCCGAGATGTGCTGTCAGAATTTCAGGGTGGAGGGGCAGGGACTTACCCTGATATCAGTGGGCACTTCCCTGTAGCTCCTCGAGCTGGCAATGAGCCTGTAGACATTCTGAGGGGCAATGTCCTTGATGATGCACTGGCACAGCAGGTCTGCAGCACTGTTGGAGGGGGCACAGGCCAAGATACGGGCATCCTTGAAGCATGTCCACACCTGGGTGGGAGGAGGAGGTGACAGCACTGAGCCCCATGGATGAGAATGGGCAGCAATGCTCAGGGATGGACTTGGGCACCAGCCACTCACCTGCTTGATGGCCTCCACCATAGTGACTGTCTTGCCAGTGCCAGGGGGGCCAAAGATGAGGTATGGGGCTGGCCGGGACACCCCCGTCACGATGTGGGTCACAGCTTTGCACTGCTCCTCGTTGGTCTCCAGCTTGCGGTTAAACCACCTGTGGGAGCAGAGGCTGCGCTGCCCGAGCCCCATTGCCTCCATCCCCTCATCCCTCAGACCCTCCCACCCCGCAGAACTGGGACTCACTGGGGCTGGAAGGGCCCTGAGAAGAGAGACTTGTGGCAGGAGGCGGAGGGGAAGAGGAGGCTGAACAAGCCCCGGCGCATGGCCAGGACTGCAGCCCGGTGCTGGACCTGCAGTGGCAGCCGGCTGAAGGTGAAGGTCACATCGAACTTCAGGTTGTTCACAAACTTCTTCTGCAGCCTGGGAAGGAATGGTGTGAGCAGGGCACGGGGCACTCTCCCATGCCCTCCTGGCCCTTTCCAACCCACTTCTGGCCTTTGGCATCTCTGAGAAAGGCTGCTGGGACCAGACATCACTCACTTGGAGGAGAAGCCCAGCCTGACCTTCTCCAGTTCCACGCTGTGCACGTAGCCCTTGTAGCGGACGAGCGGGGAGCGGTCCCGCTCGCTGCTCAGGTGGGCAAACAGGTGGTCCCCTCTCAGCAGGGATGGGCGGTTCTCAGCCACGCCAGGCACCTGTGCCAAAGGGCCAGTGTGATGCCAGGCGCTCTGGAAGTGCCAGTGTTGTGCCAGCACCCCTCCCATCCCTCAGCCCCCCACGCACATCGAGAACCAGCAGTGCCCTCTCCTGCACCATGGTCACGTCCTGCATGTCGTAGCGTCGGATGTCCACCTCCATCTGAATCTCCTCCAGGTGCAGCAGCAGCTGGAATTTCTGGTAGTAGTTCTCAGCCTGCAGAGGTGCTTCCAGCAGGGAGCTGAGGGCAGCAGCAATGTCATTGTGTCCCAGGGACAGCTTGGCACTCAAGGGACACTTCAGCATTGCTCTGAGCCCTTGGCACTCACCGCATGGCAGCCCAGCTGGAGCTGGCACTGGTGTTGGGCCCGAGCAGGATCGTGTCCTTGAGGCTCTTTGGGTACTGGTAGGTGCCCAGAGGGATCTCCCTCTCCAGTTCATTTTTCAGGGAGCTGGGTAGAGGGGACAGTAGTGCTTCAGGGACTACATGGTGTCCCCAACCCCACTGAAGCACTGTCCTGTGGTGCCAGGCAGTCAAGGAGCTGAACCTTGTCCTGGCTGGAGAACAGGCTGGGCCCCTCTGCTCAGGATGGCAGCAGGTGAGCTCACCACATACCTGTCAGGGGGGATGCCATCCTCGGTGATGACTGTGACAAGGCGCTGGAGGCTGGCCTCGTAAGGCTGGAAAGGTGCTGAGGGCCCCAGGTCCTTGGCCAGCTGGCTCTCAGCAACGGCAGTGACATAACGTGAGATGCTGAAGGACTCGTCTGGCTCCTTGGTGAACTCAAAGAACACCACAGCACTGAAGTGCCCATTGCAGGTGGTGAGACACTGCACCTGGATGGGGTACATCCCACCTGCAGGGTGAAGGGGTGAGATTAGGTCCTGCATCCTCTCTGCAGGGTGGGGCACGGGGCAGGGGATGGAATGGACCCCACCTGGGTGTAACAGCAGGGACTGGCCCTGCACTGCCCCTTGCTCATCGGTGAAGGAGAGCTCCTGTGCCTGCTGCCGTGGCTGGAAGCGCTGCAGCGTCACCACCTCGGTCCCACAGTTCTGCACCAGGACAGTGACTGTCCGGGGCTCACCCGGCACCACTGGGAAGCGGATATTCCCATCGCCCTGGTCATAGTCTGAGGTGATCTCTACCCCATGCTTCCCACGAATGAGCGCAGCCCTGTGGGGAGGGAGGGTCAGGCTTTCCCAGCCGGGGTGGGGGATCCAAGGGACATGCCAAGGTGGGATGCTGCTGGTCATACCACTGCTTGGCATAGCTCTGGGGCATTTGTGGAGTGGAGCTGAGCTGCTGTCCTGAGGCAGATGTGGACACTGTGGCAGATGCGGACGTCTGTGCATTCCTCCTGGGTCGCCGGTACTGGTCTGCCACTACCACACGCCTCTTCACCTGCAAGGAGCAGCCAGAATCAGTGTGACCCTGGGATCTGCAGGGGGCTCCTGAGGAGCCAGTCCTAGTGGGCACTGCCCCAGCATGAACTCACCTTGAATTTCACCACCTCTCCACGCACCTGAACCTGGTGGGTTGTCTTCAGGGCGTACAACATGCAGGAAAAATTGGGCGTCCTTGCGTCAGTCCTGTGGAGACGAGGGAGAGGGTTTGTGTGGGAGAGTGTGACTCAGCTGCCCTGGGCACAGGCAGCTGAGGTGAGGCAAGTGGGAAGAGGAAGCAGGACACTGAGGCTGCAGTGAGGGGGTTCTCAGGAGGTGCCCTCTGCTCCAGGAGAGGAAGAAGGACTTGGGCTTCTCACTGGCCTGTGCAAATCTTACATCCCTGCTGGCTGCTCCAGCTGTGCCATTGTTGTCCCAGCTATGCCTGGCCCTGACAGCCATGCAGCCCCTGCCCATGCCAGCCACTGTGCTCCCAGCAGTGATGACTCCCCAGGTACCTCCTGCCAGTCCCACCAGTGCACCGAGCCCTGGCTTTGCCAATGATTAACAGCGGCGATATTGCACAAGGGCCAGTGTGATCAGTGTCAGCAGGGTGAGGTGGGGAGTACGGGGGGCAGTGGGTGTCCAAGGCCATCCCCAGGCAGTTGCTGGGGGCCCATGGAGCTGGGGATGATCCCAGCAGGGCTTTGGTGAGACAGGCGAGCTTGGTGACCCCAGTGATGCTGCTGGGGACCAGTGATGCTGGCCAGACACTGGGGATGCTGGCCCGGGGATTGGGAGATGCTGGCCAGGGTCTGTCCCGGGTGATGTCGCCCGGGTCTGGCCGAGGGCTCTCACCTGCCCCGGAACTCCTGGTTGTAGATGGTCCGCAGCGTTTCCCGCAGGCTCGTCTGTTCCCGGCCCGTGTCCTGCAGGAACTGCACGAACTGGCACCCCCAGAGACTGGCCTCCGCCACGCTGAACCGCGGCATGGTTGAGCCGAGCCGAGCCGCGCCGTGCCGAGATGGTGCCGCGTCTAGGAGTGCCAGGTTAGGCCGGGCTGGGCTGGGCTGGGCTGGGCTGGGCTGAGCCAGGGCTGGTCGCGCAGGGAGAAACGAAAGCGAAAGAGGCCGTGGGGCCGCGGGCCCGCCCGGCTCGGGGCGGATCGGGGCTGGCCGGGGACAGCCCGGGGCAGCAGCTGGGGGGGAGAAGGGCCCGGAGGCAGGCACGGAACCAGGCAGGCTGCAGGATGATTAGCTAAAGATTTGGAGAAGGACAAAGAGATAGAAACGCTCCTAAGGCTGGGGCACTGGCGGTGAGCTGCTCCCAGTGTGCCCAAGGAGCAGGAGAAGACTAGCCTTGAGGCAGATAAAACTGTGTTGTGTGCAGAGTCTTATCTTGGGCCCAGCTTCGACTTCGCATTCTTGGAATTGCTGCAGCGATTTCCTGGATGGGTCCAGGGCCGCAGCCCACAGCACCTGAGGCCCACACAACCTCTCATCTCCCCTGGGCACTGCCGCAGGCAGGAGCCTCTTGAACTGACCCCGAGTAGCTCCTGCAGAGCTGTACAAACCCTCCAAAAGCCCTGCTTTTAGGGTACAACCAGCAGACAACTTGGATGTGCAGGATACAGCCAGGAGTGTCTGAAGTAGGTGTTAAAGTAAGACACTGAGAGTGAGTGGAATGACCTCCTTGCTGCCTTTTTTTCCAGGGTGAGGAGCTGCATTGAAGCTCTGTGGTTGTTTCTATTTTAATTTGGAAGTTCAGCCCTCTAGTTCCCATGTCTGTATACCAGGGCGGGAGCACCACCCATGGGCTTGGACTGATACCATTCCTGCCTTAATCATGGAACTGTTAAGATTGGAAAAAACCTTTGAGATCATTAAAGTCCAACCATCAACTCACCACCACCACTGTCATTACCACTAAACCAGGTCCTCAAGTGCCACATTCCCATTTTTGAACACTTTCAGGGATGGTGATGCCATTTCCTAGACTTCAGGAATTAACAGGATCGAGACCATGAAAGAACAGACACGAATGGCTTTAAACAAAGACTGGTGTATTTGCACTAGACTAGTTGGTACAGAGGATGCCTGAGGGATGAATTGTCAGTCTCAGCAGCAAATACAAATATATTTTAATTAGTTAAAACTCACAAAGGATAAACACTTATTTAGTGGTGTTACTGTGCAAAATGCGAAGTGTAATGCACAGGCAACCCCACCCCTCTCTTCCCAACCCTTTTTCCTTTGTGTATTTAAAAACAAGAAGACATGAGCCAGTTTAAAAACCAGAACCTGCAAGGCGCCCAGTGATAACCAAGTGCAAACAAAGCAAAGGGAGTTCAACAAAGGAGGCTCACTTTGTATAGAACCTATGTTCCAAGATCTGAGAAAGGCATATGTCTATCTCTTCATCCTCCCCTTCAGAGAAACTGTTATGACTGCTAGCTTTGATGTTAGAGGGGGAAAATAGTAATGCAGAGCAAGCATGTAGAAGAGATTCATGCCAAAATCCCCTCTAAGCATGACAAGAAACTGTCCACAACTGAGACAACTGGAAAGGATTTTTTCTTTCACTTTGGTGCAAGTTTATTTATTTTGTACACTATTCATCCATACACCTGTAATACAAATCTATGAACCTGCCACAAAGCATTAAAGCACAACATACCTATTATTTTGTAGACATTTGCATTTTTAATCACCATCCAGCCCTTGTGGATCAGCAGTGACTCATCTTGTAGTTCTGTAAAAATGCAGATGTCTGGTAACCGTACGTACACAAGGGAGGGAGAAGAAAAATGTTCACTTTTAGGGAACATGGCTCAAATCTTCAGATTAAAAAACAGTTACGTCCCTGGAAGAGCTGGGTCAGTAGGGAATTCTGTAAAGGATCCTGTAAACTCATTTTCTACAGCAAAATTTAAGCCTGCAGGCATCTGCTTTGTGGAGGTTGGGAATAAGGATACACGAGGACTCACTGTCTTGCACTTACTGTGTCTTGCAGCGCCGTGAGCTCTTGGCAGGTTTGACAAACTTACTGGATACCTGGAGTGCTGGACACAGGTGAAGGGAACGCTCTGCACCCTCTCCTGGGGTAATAGGGCTTTTCCAGCTAGGAAGTTTTCCAGCCAGTGACTGAAAACAGCTATACTTCTGAGCCATGAATGGCTGAATTTAAATGACCTATTAAGTGCAGCTACAACAGGAAGTTTATGTGGCAGGAAACACAAAACACAAAGACAACTATTTGTTCCACAGTTCCCTTTCAGGCTAGAAAACCTGTTAACTTTGAAAGCCCTAAAAAATGCTGCTCTGGTTTAAAAACCATCTACTTGGCATAGGACCGTATTTGTTTTTTTGCACACGACTGTTTCATACACCTCCTTGTTTCTGCATTAAGCATTCTGCATTTCTTTGCCAATCTTGTAGCTGAGGATTTTGTTCCAGTCAATCTTGGTGCGGGTGACGGGCAGCTGCCGGCGTAAGGCTTTGAAAGTGGTATCTGACATAGTCTGGTAGTTTTCACTGATTGCTGTCTGCAAGGGCAAGCAGATTTGGTTAAAGCACACATAAAACACTATGAGAAAACTCAACTTAGTGTTAAAGCCACAAACTCCTTTCTATATGGTGTAAGGCACACTATTAACTAAATTTATGCAGTCATCAGAGTGTGTGCAAATCAAAGGCTTTCTATTCACCTCCCCTGTAATGTAGCAGCATCTCCTTTGGTCCTTCACTGACTTATCTCTTTCCAGTCTCCTTGCACAGAGGCTGGGACAATGCAAAAGCTGTTGCACATGTTTCCTCCTCAGAATTTTGAACTGTCACAGAGGAAAATACACTGACTCACCCACTCCCCTCCCATGCTTGTTCCAGATATCATTTTTAACCCTTTAAAAAAACCCCACAGCAAACCTGATAGTTAATTACAACACAGCTTTGTAACTTTATAGCTTTATAACTATATTTTTTAAACAAATACTGCTACCCTTTTCTAAGTAATTCTTACAGGCAATACCAGATTCAGCCAGGAACAGAACAAGAGGTCAGTTTTCCATGTTTCCATTAACTGCAAATGGAGACTGATATGATTCTATGTTTTATTTAACTACCACTGATCTTACCTGGTACTCGTTTTCTGCATTTTCTATGATCTTAATAAACTCCTTAGCAGTTTGGACATCACTCTGCAAAGGAAAAAAAAAAGCATGTTTAAGAGCAACTTACATAAGCTACACAATAGATTTCTTCTCAAATGATAGGTTGAGTATAGATAAAGTAGGTAACATCATCAGCTTGTGCCTTGTCCTTTAGCTGGGTTCCTTTCACTTACTACATACTGGATAGAGCTTGTGCTCCAAAATGGAACAGAGCTGCACCCTAGTGAGCAAAAAGAAAGTGGACCTTCACAGTAAAATGAGTCACTTTGCAGCTGTTGCTCCCTCTACCATACTAGAGGATTTCTTAATTTCCTTTAGCATATATCTCTTACTGTTTCTTTCCCTTGTACAGAGATAGAAAGGCATATTCTGTCCTTTTTAACCCTAACTACCAAGAGAAGCTTTCCAATAGAGACTTTCTAGTAAGACTGGATTTTAAACAGCTGGGAATCTGGGATTCCTATGTGACTCTAAACACCACATTGACTGTTCACCCTAAAATTACTTTAAAGTCAAGAGAATGCAGTCATAGCAGTGCACGCTTTGTGAGCTGTTAAAGGAATGAAAACAGTTGCTTATCATAAAGATCTTTTAGCATACTTACTGACACCTGTACAGAGTCCTGAATATCTTTGTGACTAACCAGCTGGACGTTGCCATCTTCATAGTAATGGACCTGGACAAAAAGACAGAATGCAGGTTTTATTATGACCACTTCCTCCAGAATTCCTGAGCCCCCAAATGCTGCTAAAATGGCACAACAGAGCATTGTGCCAGTCTTCTCTGTTCACATGAAACTAAAAGCAGGATGAATTTTCTAAAAGGTGTCATTCTTTGTCAAGACTGTTCAAGATTATGTTAATCAGTAAATGCCTAGAGCTGAGATAAGAGCAATTATAAAAGACTAAAGGTAGAGGTTTTAGCCCTATAAAGTGAAGCAAAGTGGAGGCCTATAGGGTAATGCTACATAATAAACCACAGGCCAGATCTGAGACTATTCCTGGAATACCAGATTTAAGAATTACTTTCTTGAATTTTTTACTTTAATAACATCCTGAATTGAGAAGGATATCTCTGTTGCATTTCAGCATCTCATTCTGAGCCAAATGCATTTGTGTAAGAGAAGCACAATGCAGCTTCTCCTCTTACTGCTAGGAAAAATAACTCACCTGGATTTTGAGCACTGCAGCCACTTGAGCTGTTGGTGGTGTGATGGTAAACTTCCATTCCGATCTCCAACGCCCGTTCCTAAAAGCAATCAAAGCATGAAAAACTATTTCCAAGAAGCTCTAACAGCATAAAAAATGAAATTATCGACCAAGTTGTTTCTGATGTTGTCTTATCACCAATACCACATGGGATTTAGTGCTTTAGATGGCATGGAGTTAAATTTCTGCAGCCCAGCCGAATATAATGCAGCTTCAGTATAAAGAAGCTCCAAAGATGTAAAGGAGTATCTATACAGCTCTGCTAATGCCTTTTCCTCTGGAGAGATCACAGGAAGAGTTTTGGTAAATGCCAAGGGGGCTGCAAGGAAAACAGACTACAGAAGGAAAAGAACTTCTCGGGAAGCCCAAAACTCCCTGTCCTTCAGACCATGTCAGAGCTAGAGGTTGGGCTGGTTTGAGGAACCAGGCAAAGGAAGAAAACACACTATGTTGAAATAGTCTTACCAGAAGTTTTTGGGCTGAAACTGGTGGCTCTCAATACAGGCAATAATTGTCTGCTGTCCATCTATAGATTTACCATAAACCTGTATTTAGAAAAAGAGTTAAAAAGGCCCAAGAGCTAAGGAAAGCCATTCTTAATCTCTGTTCTTGGCAGCAGGGTGCAGGCTGCTGTGGTGGTACCTCACTGGGAACATGCACCACGAGTTCCATTGTCCAACACCTCCCCTGGCAGGCATCTTACTATGGGTAGGTGTGAAGGTGCTTGGCAATCAAGCCTATGGAAAAGGTCTAATTCACCTTTACCTCTGTGTGCATGCCAAGATAGTTGCACCTTCTTTGGAAATGTCATTCCAAAGTTAGCCCAAATGCTAGTGAGGATGGAGAACTCCAATGGCTCTGCCTAGCAGAGTCTGCTCTGGCACTGAGTGACTCAGAGCAACACACTTTCAGAGAAACAAGATGGATACTCAACAGTGCAGAAGCCATTGGGGTAATGATCTTTGACGTAGGCCCTCAATGCACTGTCACAGGCATCTCTCCATTGTTTTAAAGCCGATTCTGTGTCCTCGGGCTGGGGATCACTTGCTTCTTTCCTTAAGTGGTCAAACTTAAAAGAAAGCTTGTTTCTTGGGTCTAAAAATCTGCCATTGCCCAGATCACCATGTTCTGTGATTAAGACCTGGAAAAGAAGTTGAAATGATGATACATTTAGGCTGATATATATGTATTATTTTGCATTTTCCCCTACTTGCATATCAGTGTTACAATAGGTTCTTTCACTGAGCTATAAGGTCACATAAAGAAAAGCAAGAATTTTCAATATTAATAATTTAAATTAGTAGTTGTTGTGAGGCTAAAGGTAACTCTCTGCTCTCCACAGTAATACTGCACTTAGATTTCTGTCCCAGAAAAGGCTGAATTACAATAATGTATATATTTGGCTTAAAATTTGGTATCCTTACAATACAAGCGGGTTGCTTTGCCTTTAAAGTTATTTTAGCTGTTTTCCTTCTTCATTTCTAAAGGAAACAGAGGCTTTTACTCTGAAATCTACCATTTATTGCCATGTTCCATGTCTTGAAATAGCTCTACTTCTGGGCAAGAAGGGTACATAGATGTGACTACTCCTAAAATATACCAACTAAAGCAGACAGCAGAGCAGCATTGCACATTCTCTTTTTTCTTTTTCACCTTAATTCTCTGGCTTCCCAAATACTGACTTTATTGGGGTGGGTTTTTTTTGGGTTTTTTTTTTGCAGGTCGTACTGTAACTTTCTCATCAAAGCTATTTCTATGAACAGTCCTCTTAATATATGCCTCCCATACTCCCATAAACATATCTGGGACACTAGAAAAGCTGGGTCAGAGCTTGGCTCAGAGAACAGAGCAGATGGTCAGGCAGCTTTCTGGCTTCTCTACGACTTGCTGTTTGTTCTAAAAAAAGATTAAAAAAACCCCTGAAATAACTTGTTTTGCTGGCATAGATATTACGTATAATCACTACACCAAATCAATGATTTGGTATAAACAAAGATAAGTTTGTTTTTTAGGGTAGCTGGGAATGGATTAAAAATGCAGAAAATAAACCAAAGAAACTATTAAGAATCTATTGTCAATTGTCAGTAGGAACTGTAAGCAAGTAGCAACATAAGGATTTTTTAAAGTGAGCTTTAAATAGACAGTAATCTTTAATCACTCATACTCTTAAGTAAAATTCCAGTGACTTCAGCATGGAGCTTTGAGGAACAATGAATTGGATGTACTATGTAGTACGACACAGAACTTAAAGAGAATATCTTGGCTATGCTTTGTTCTTATCAAAGAAAGTTTGTCATAGTGATATGTGGGGGAAGGAGGAGGGCTGGTACCTTGTGAGCAGAATGAGTGAGTCAGCTGATGGTAATGTTGGCTTGTGAGCCAACATCCTGATGGAACAGCATTTTTATTGCTTTTTCACAGCGCAGTAATACAACCTCGAGTGTACAAAGTTTCCTCTTACCTGATCCTCGTACCCTTCTATCTTCACTGGGGTGAACTGATCCATGTTGTACTGTGCAAATGCACTGTGGAGCACCAAAGGAACACGAACTTTAACTGCACGTGCACATTTATTCTGACTAAGGATTGTATTACAGCAAACATCAACTTAATTGGGCAAGCAGTACGCACAGGCCCTGTTAAAAGATTTTCCAATACCTTTTACTGTAGAGAGCTATAAACCCCCGGTCTAAAAAGCAGGTTTGTTTAGTGATGGCCAGGAAAATACAGAGTTCAAAAGTAGAACAGCAGATAGCCTGAGGAAATATGAGCAAGCCAAGGCAAAACAGGAACACCCCAGCTACAATTTAGACAGCAGCAAGGTAAACAAATGAATAGAGGAATATTTACAACAATTTTCTTATGCAAAGACTTGCTGACTGACATGTCACCAAGCTTGAAATAGATCTTAGCATCAAAAAGCCTGTATGTGTAATCTTTAGGCACCTTCTGATGAAGCTGTGGAAGTAAACAACAAATTTTGAAAAGTTTTTATTGAGGGCAGTTCTTTTTCTAAACTTAGGCTATGGATTAATCAGTATTTCAGGCTTCACTCACTTTATAATTCAGATGATTCAACATGATCAGGCATTTCTGCTGCTGCGGAGTTAAACTTTTTGGCAGAATGCCTTCCTGTCAGTTTTATACAGCACAAATTCCAATTCAGGGCTTTTAAAAAGAATCATCCACACCTTTCATTATGTATTTTGTTAGGTGGGCTAAGGAATTACATAAGATTGCTCTGAATACAGCAAATGGTTTTCTTTGTCACAGAATGATGGGTACAAGAAAATAGTAGGATCTCTGATGGTAATTTTGACTTGTGTTTGAAATCTCAGTACTTACTGTGCTGCTCCTTCCCTGAGAAGATTGTCATTGTTAAGCAATAACCGGACATCTGGAGAAGAAAGGGTCCAAGTGTGTTACTGGATTTTTTTATCAAATGTTTCTCTTTATGCACTTTATTTTCAACTGTACAAATGCAAACATTAAAAGATGAAATAGTTTCATTAGGCAGAAATAGTCCAGAAGGACTGCATGCTTTCCCAGGCCACTTAACCTTAAATTAAGCAGTACGGTGTGACGCAGCCTTAGATTCTAATAATAGATAAAACATGAAGAAAAGACCACAGATCATTTTTTCCTTAATTGCTTACCATTGAATACTTCATTGAACTCTCCAGGGGGTGCATGAGTGATGAATTTTGCAGCTATACGCACCTACAATGAAGTAGAAAAGTAATTAAAGACAAAAGATAGCTTACTGAGTTCACACATATTGAAGCAATTCACCAACAAAACCAACTCTGAAGTGACAGAAGGTGGCAGATTTAGGGAGAAATTTAGGCATGCATTGTCAAGGTAGAAATAGTCCTGTAAGACTGTTCAAATCAAAGCTGGACAGGGCTTGGAGCAGCCTGGTCTAGTGGAAAGTGCCCTTGCCCATGGCAAAGGGTAGAACTGGATGATCTTCAAGGTCCCTTTCAACCCAAATTGTATTGGGTTTCTGTGAAGGCATGTGATGATGAAGGCATCAATAACTGAAAAACCCAACTTTCGATGTCCAGAAACTCTGAATCTGGAAAAGAAAAACCCTCTCTCTTCTAAAAGTGTAATAAAACTGCAATGTGTTCACAAATCCAATATACATGTCTTGCACAGTTAGAATTTAGGTGGTCCAAGTATTGATTCTGTTGGAATTGGTAAGAGTTTATGGTTTTCATTATAAAATCTTTTATGGCTTTTACAGGACCAAAGGGAATAGAAAGATCTTGGAAGAAATGAAAAAAGAAATGCCACAAAATTAAACCTCTCCCTTAAAATAATAAAAATGTCCCATTTCCTCTGACAGCTAACATTTCCAGCTAACAAAGCTGACCAATGAGCCTCTCTGGTCTAACAAGACATTTATTGAAAGTGACTAAAGAATTGTTCATTAGAACTCTGATTACTTTCTACTTTTCATTCTGAGCAGCAAAACAAAGAATTGCATATATATATATATATATATATATATGTAACTGCTTCACCTGAGTTATCACCAGAGCTGAAAATAACTCACTTCTCTCAACAGTCTTCCCTGCTTTATTTAGAAATTGTTTGTATTGTTTGTCACATAATTATTTAAAGCAAGCCACGGAAAGAAATAAACACTTTTCCAAACAAAAGGTAATTGCCTTATTCCAACAGGATCAAGTAACAACTCTGCCTTAACTGGGCTGGGCTTCAGATAAAAATAGACTGTCTTCCAAATTAGCAATGATTTCGAAAAATAGATATACATTATTTGTGCCTGAAGAAATTAAGCAATACAAAGAAAACATTAAAAAGACAGTATCTTGTGTAATTGATCAATAAAACAGAAAACATTTCAGTCAAACTATTGGAATCATTGGTGCAGGAAACAGGCTGGGGAGTGATTAATTTGAAATGTCAAGCACTTGAATGGTTGTTGGTTTTCGGAGCCGCTTGATTGGAGGGTGGTGTCAGGATGCTCCTCTGCAGAAACACCAAAATAGGACTTTCTGCAATCTGCCCCATTTCCTGGCCCCCGGGGCCATTTCAGGTGTCATTTCAGCTCTGCAGCATCAACTTCCTGATTCTAAAATGGGGAAAGTGTCTGAGGGGAAGGGAAGCTGCTCAGCTGTTAGTTTAAACTCTGGCAAAACTGTGGCAGAATGAACTTGAGCAAAAGGGAGATTTCAGAGGAACTTACAAGAAAATCACAGAATCACAGACTGGTTGGGTTGGAAGGGACCTTAAAGCTCCTCCAGTGTCCTCCCTGCCATGGCAGGGACACCTTCCCCTCTCCCAGGTGCTCCCAGCCCCAGTGTCCAGTCCGGCCTTGGGCACTGCCAGGGATTCAGGGGCCTGCCCACCCTGCCAGGGAACAATTCCTCATTCCCAATCTCCCATCCATCCCTGCCCTCTGGCAGTAGCAAGCATCCTGTGACTCCAGGCCCCTGTCCCAAGTCCCTCCCCAGGTCTCTTGGAGCCCGTTAGGTGCTGGAAGGGGATCCAAAGACTCCCTGGAGCCTTCCTTCTCTGGACTGGACACCCCCAGCTCTTCCAGCCTGTCTGAGAAATTAATCTCTTACCTAAAATACTCCCAAAGAGAATAAAGGAGTGAAGTTTAGAGGATGGAAGGAATTAATTTTGTTGCTCAATTGATGTTTTTGGGTTTTTTGCTTTACTTTAAAGTACCGCTAAACTCAAACTTTAAAAATTAACATATATAAAGTTCTAAGCTCATCTGAATAGTCACATACTACAGTAAATCCTTGCTGTATGTTTCTCTTTCAGATCCTCCCTTGAGGTTATCCTTCTCTGCCTGTGTGAGGCATGGAGTTAGTTGAAACTGAATGTTCTAAAGGCCTATATCAATTCTGCTCTGGAATACTTATTTAAAACAGCATCACCTAAAATACTAACTGATAGATGAACTGCACCTCTAAAGCCCTGCTTGTTTCACAAATGATGTCACTGAAATGAAGCTGAAAATGCAGTTTAAAGGAAAAATGAAAGCAACATCTGGACTTGTAGGATCCCTGAAGATCCATGACCCTGAACAACTCCTCCAGAATGTTAAGACACAAAGCAAGCACTAACTGTAACACTTCTATGATGTAAGGAAGAGTAACGGTGCATTTTTAAACTACTGTGCGCAGACACCAGTGTATTACCTAGCAGAGATCTTGCAGTAAGTAACTTTTCCACATTCTTACACAAGAACAAACTGCTCATTTCCCCCTTTCCTAAAATAATTATGGCTCTATTTGCTCCGACTTAGTCCTTGCCATCCAGTATAATCCTCAGTTCCTGTCAGCAGCTGGAGTGAACAGAAAACGCAAAAACACACTCAGAGGGCGTTTAGGAAGTGAAGCGATTGCAAAGCACCTTATAGACACGCTGGTTACTTTGCTGATTTGGAAAAAGCAGCACAGAAAATACATTTTCACAAAATTATTTTGTCTGGGAAAGACCTTCAAGATCACCAAGCAATCCACCTGTGACTGACTCCCACCTTGCCAACAGGACCAGAGCACTGGGCACCACGTCCAGTCCTTCCCTGAGCAGGGACGAGGACTCCAGCACCTCCCTGGGCAGCCCCTTCCAATGTCTAATTGCCCTTTCTGTTAAGAAGCTCCTCCTCATGTCCAACCTACACCTCGCCTAGTTTAGGTTGAGACTATGTCCATTTTCATGCACAACGACTGACCGAGACGCATCAGCTGCACCGAGGCAATAAGGAAATCTAAAGGCAATGGGGAAATCGGAAGGCAAAATGCTGGTAAGGAACAGCCGGTCCTTCAGCCGGGCGGCGGCGGCCCGGTGGTCTCGGGAGCCCGTCCGCCCCGAAGCGCTCGCAGGCCAGCACATCATCACCAGGCGAGCTTGCCCGCCGCTCCCACCCACTGCCTTCCCGGGGGCAGCGGCGCAGGCCCAGGGCAGAGAGGCGGCCACCCCCTTCCTTTACCTTCTCCTCATCCGACACCCGCTCCTCCAGGTCCGCCATCTTGGCAGCTGTGTGCCCGGCCCCGCGCAGTGCATGCCGGGAGCACCGGGCAGCGGACCGAACACCCTGGTGGTGCCATCTTAGCTGTGGGCAGACGCCGAGTGGCCGCCATTGTAGAAACGGGTGGGTTCTCGCGGTACCGGCTGACAGAACCGCCGCCTCTCGGAGCCATTGGGGCTCCCGGTCATCCTGTGGGATATGGTCTGGAGAAGCAGCGGTGACGGACTCGACGAGCAGGCTGCCCAGAGGATCCCCGCCCTGTCCCGGCGTGCCCCTTGGACTGAGACGGCTGGGACCTGTAGACCGGAAGCGCGGCCGCCGCCACCCCAACTGTGGGCAGACGCCGTGCAGCCACCATCACAGGAACGGGCAGGTTTTTCGCTACCAGGAGCACGACGGTGGCGGACCTGCCGCGCCCCGGAGCCTCCGTGCATCCCGGCTGTGGTGTGGGGGACGATCGATCCGCGCTTCGCCCTGGAGCGGCAGCGACGGGATCGACGAACGGGCTGTCCCCACTGGCGGAACCCCGCCCCGGTGCTGTCCCGCCCTTGTCCCGGCGTGCCCCGCCGGCGGTGATGGCGGAGGGTAGCAGCGGCGGCGGCGGCGCTGGCGGTGGTGTGAGCGGCCGGGGGCCGCCGTGCCCCGGGGCGGCCTCCGCGTTACGGCGTTGGGAGCAGCTGCGGCGGCGGGCTGCGACGCCCTGGGCCCGCGGGCTCCTGGCCGCGGCCGCCGGGCTCGGGCTCCTGTACGCGGTGCTGCGGGTGCCGGTGCGGCTCCGGGACGGCCTGGCGGCCGGTGAGGGCGGCACGGGGGAACGGCGCGCCGGGGGGAGGCGGACCCTGCCCGTGGAGCCGGGCGTGCGGGCCGGGCAGGCTCGGCCCGCTGTCCCCAGCTGTATCCGGGCTCTATCGGCGGTCCAGCGGCACCGGGCCGAGATTGTCCCGCTGGCCGCGCACTGGCGGGCGGCTCCGCACCTGCCGTGTCCGCGCCTGGGACCCGTTCAGGAGGAACGCTGACGGGCTGGAGTCTGTCCAGAGAAGGAAACGGATCTGGGGTAGCAGGAGCGGCTGAGGGAGCTGGAAAAGGGCTCATCCTGAAGAAAAGGAGGCTCAGGGGGGACCTTGTGGCTCTGCACAGCTCCTGCCAGGAGGGGACAGCCGGGGTGGCCGGGCTCTGCTCCAGGGACCAGGGACAGGAGAGGGGGACAGACACGACTTCCAACTGTGCCAGGGGAAGTTCAGGTTGGACATCTGGGGGAATTTCTTCATGAAAAGGGTGGTCAGGCTTTGGAATGGGCTGTCCAGGGAGGTGTTGGAGTCCCCACCCATCGTTGTACCCAGGGAGCAACTGGACCTGGCACTCAGTGCTCTGTCTTGTTGGCAAGGTGGGGATTGGTCGCAGGTTAGACTTGATAAGGTTGTTTCCAAACTAATTGGTATTCTGATTCTGTGCGTCCGTCCCAGCCGTGCCTATGGGCAGGTCGTGCATCCCGCCTTTGCTAGGTGACACACTGAGCTTGTCACCTAACCCCAGGGTTAGGGACACAGCCGAGGACTGGGCAGTCCTGGAGCAGCTGAAAACAGCCAAGGCACTGCCTGAGTGCTGCTGTGTGCTCCCACCTGGGGTCTGTCAGGCTGGAACCCTGCCCTGTCCCAGTCCAGCCTGTGCTGGTGGCAGGTGACAAGGCTGATGTGCAGTTTGAGTCCAAACCATGGTCAGAGCACCACTGGATAACTGCATTCTCTGCATTGTGCTCTCATAGCAGGAGGGAGAGGTCTGTGGAAAAAATATGTTAGCACTGAATGTAAACCTTGTTATGGTTCACCAGCCACTGTATGGGTGAAACCATAAGATGCTCTGTCTAGAATGTGCAGTTGTTTTTTTTTTGTGGGATATAAAAATTGGCTGTCACAGGTAGATACAAACAAAATAATATGTGGTGAGGGTTCCCCTAACGGTGTAGCATTATAAAGCTACTGGGGCTATAGTGTGCTATGTATTTAGCATGGTATTTGTCATTCTTTAATAGACAAGCTACTTACTTTTTCAGTTCTACTTATTAAGTCTTTGATTTTGTTTCTCTTAACAGTGACCATGTTCTTAAGCACTTTGACTCCAAAATTCTACTTTGCCCTTACAGTAACTTCATCTTTTATATCTGGACTGATATTTGTAAGTAGTCCACTTCTTTTTTGTTAAACAACTTTAGCACCTCTCAGATGACTTTATGAGGGGTAAAGGGAGTGAATATCAGACTCTAGAGGGTGCCTTTGTGCTGGGAAGGAACTTCTCTGATGTATTGTTGCAGCTCTTGTGCTGTGTTGTATGTTGGGACTGTATGAGTCTGAGAAGATAACTTGTGCAGAATGCTGGAATGGTTTACCTGCAATGCACAGCTCCAGCTGCTCCCCTGGGGCCCGTCACTGCTCACCAGAGAGAGCAGACCAGGCTCAGGATCCAGGCTGGTCCACGGCTGACAGTTTGGTGTAATCCTTGAGGGCTTGTGGTATGCAGGTAGTTTAAGAGCTTCAAAAAGAGATGGTAATATTTCTGGCCCAGAATTTCTGCTAAGTGACTGTTATTGCTGTTAATTTAGCCTTGTCTCTTTGTTAGCCTCTCTCTCTGGTTTGCAGAACATCTCAGTTTAATGGGCCATTTTATCCTTGATTCTTCTAGATTATTTTTGTGAAATAAAAAACTACACCTGTGTTGAATACTACAAATTTGGTACTGCAGGTAGGGCTACAGCTTGAAATATCCTCACCAGAAAAGAGGGTATAATGGTTTTTTGCCTCTGTTCACAGTTTCCCTATACAGGTACTTCTGAAAGGGTTTCTGAGTTACCCTAATGGCTTTGGGAGGGAGGAACATAACATTTGACTAAAATTTTGCTGGTTTTTTTTCAATCTCTTTTATGTTCTGTGGGTGATCCTGCATGACAAGACAGACCAAACTAGATCATGAGTGTTACTCTGTGTGGAGATAAGTTCCACCCCTGGTCATTAGCAAGGGCACAGACTCGCTGTGAACGCTCTTCGTCCCTCATGTTTGCTGGGAAGGGTGTCACCTAAGGAACTTTGTGGTGCTTTTTTCTCCTGTGACAGGTGTTTGAGTGGTGGCACTTCCGAAAATATGGCACATCTTTCATCGAGCAGGTTTCTGTGAGCCACTTGAGGCCCCTCATTGGGGGTGCAGAGAGCAGCCCCCCAGCCCCAGCAGCTTTCTTGGCAGGGGAGAATGAGACCAGCAGGCAGAACATGCCAGGTGATTCCTGATGTGTCCCAGGAGCTTTCCCTAAGCTTTGAGGTGGCTTTTAATGGCTTTGGCTCTGCATTAGTGCTTGTACAAAATGGACAAAGCCTGCATCTTACAAAGTATTTAGTTAGCAATGCTAAAAATAAACGAAATAATAATGGTTTTTCACTCTAAACCATTCATTGTTAAATATATGATTTAAACAATGTTATACATTTAGCTAAAACTGTTTCAGTAACTTTAGTTATTTACTGTTCTGAAATAAATATTGCATGAGTGTACATGCATTGCTAATCTTCTTGCCCGTGCTTTTGTACCCCAGCAATGTTGGGGAGCAAAAATATTTATGGAATAGCAGAAGTTTATGAAGATGATGATTGCATAATAATAAAATTAAAGCAGGTTTTGAAAACACAACTGATTTGGATTACTGCATTTTAATGTCAAGGTAATATTTCCTGTGCTTTTAATTTAAAAAATACTTTTATTTTGTTATTCCTCAGAGTGCAAAGTGTGGCGAAATCCTCTCAATCTTTTCAGAGGGGCAGAGTATAGCAGGTATTAATTTTCTTGCTTTCCACTGCATATTTTTAAATTTAATCAGGGGCATGCACATGACTTCTTCACAGAGCTTGCACTGGTAATGTCAGGAGACAGCTGGAGACCTGCAAGATTATAGGGGTGATTGATACCAATCCTATGTTTAAAAGGCACCAAGCCAAGCTTTGGCAGTTTTGATGTTAAGAACAAAAATATTACTGTAACATCAGGGCTTTTTGAGAGTAAAGTAGGAAAAAAAACTTTATTCAGAGGTTGAGACAGTGATTCTCAATCTAAATTCTCTTTTATTAGACTATATTGTAAGTCTTGTAGTGTTACTTTATGGGAAAAGCTGCTTTCTAGGAAGCCAGTCGCCAAGTTGTTTAGAACTTCACAGGTTATTGAACAGTGGTACTTGAAACTTTGTGTTAGTAGTTTTAGTCTTTTATTACAGATTTTCTGCACTAGGCGCATCAGATATCACCTTGATATCAGCATTTTTAATTGCTAGGAGTGCCTCTTACTGAAATCTGTTGTTTTAGGTACATGTGGGTGACTGGGAAGGAGCCTCTTACTTACTATGACATGAATTTGTCTGCTCAAGATCATCAGACCTTTTTCACGTGTGACACGGATGCCCTCCGGCCTTCAGACACAGGTACTGATGTCTGTGTAAGGTGTGGAAGTGTTGGACAGTGTCAAGGGTGTGTTTCTAGTGAACTTGAAAGTAGTGCAAGTTGTCGTGCCAAATATTTCATGAAACTACAGCCTTTCTCAACTGCTGAAGAGGTTTAATAGAGGTAGAGGATCATAGAGTGGTTTGTGTTGGGAGGGACCTTAAAGCCCATCCAGTTCTGCCCCCTGCCATGGGCAAGGACACCTTCCACTAGACCAGGCTGCTCCAAGCCCCTTGAAATTTAGTGTTTAGTGAAATTTAGTAGAAAGATGTTGCTTTACGTTGTGCATTCTCTACAACTTCAGTGCTGTCACAGTCCTGATACTTTTTAAGATCTCACACATTTCAAATAATTAACACAATATTGCAAACCTGGATTATATTCTCAACAGCCAAAATGTGGTCTCATTTAAACCTTAGTAATGAATAGTGCAGTCTCCAGATTTTTTTCCTTGTGTTCCACATGTTTAGTGCAGAAAGTGTTCTTTACCTGGTTATTGTCAGAGTGGGTGTGAATTATTGTCAATTTGTCACATTCCAGAGGTGTTCCTTGTCAGCTGGCTGTGACATGTTTGATATGAAAGATGTGTTTTTATTTCACAAAAGGGAGTGAATTGTCTCGCTTGCTGAGCCAAGACTAATATTTTGTTTCCGAAAGAAAACTCAAATATTTTTCCACGTTATTCTTGCTGGACAGCATGAGGTTTTGTTCCAAAAGAAACATGTATAGATTCTTCAGTTTTCTTATCGTCCTTGAGATAGGCCAGATATAGAACTCCATGAATGTAAGGTTTTGGAGTTCTTTCAGAACTGGTTTTTAGTGTGAAAGTTAATAATTCTGCATAGAAAATGGTACTTCTGAAAGTGTTGTTTTCCTAGAAGGTGGTTTTCAGTTTGTGTTTTCCAGTTTTACCAAATGGAAGCATGGTAGGAGGGGTTTAGAGTTATTGCATTGAAATAATTTTGAATTCTAGTTGTAGTTCAAAGGACACTTCTGAATAGATTGCACCCTTTTTACTTTTTCCCAAACCAAATAAGCTGATAAATGTATATCTTGAATTGGCTTTGCCTTGTGATGCCACTCAAATGCGCTTTGTAAATTTAAAAATAAATTGTTAACCCTTCATGATCTGACAGTTGTCTAAAAATAATCATGGAACAGAATCCCAGAATATTTTCGGTTGGAAGGGACCTTAAAGCTCATCCAGCACTGCCATGGGTAGTGCCACCTTCCATTATCCCAGGGTATTCCAAGCTCACGTCTGGCCTTGGACACTCCAGGAATCCAGGGGCAGCCACAGCTGCTTAATATTTAAGTATAAAACTCTACCTGTGCAAGACAACACTTACTCCATCACTGTTTCCTTTGAAGTTCTGTTTGAAAGCTTAAATTAAATTTTTTTGCAGGTCTGTGCAAGAACCTGTGTATAACAATTGCTCCTGCCAAGCTTTCAACAAGTCTTAGGAAATGTTTCCAAAAATCTGTAGCAATTTAGAATTGTACATCTGCCCGGTTATGTAAGCTGTGTCTGTGCTCCGGGTAGGAGTTCTGAAATGGTCAGTGAGGAATCTTCCTGGTGGTGTTGCTATCTTACACTAAATTTGGGCTGTAATGAGCTGTTGCAAGGATTTGATGCTTGTGGTAGGAACAGGCTGAAATTCAAACATGTGTCTGTTCTTCCTTATGACAATCATACAGCAAACAGGAATTTTCAGACTGGAAGGGAATGTTAATTAGGGCTGGCTCCAAGCAGCCAGTGTTGCCTCTGCTGGCTCCCAGCTCTTTCACAGGTGTCCATGTCCCTCACCAGCCTTTCCATGTGTTTTCTACAGTTATGCAGAAAGCGTGGCGAGAGAGGAACCCGCAGGCCCGGATTAAAGCAGCGTATCAAGCCCTGGAGTTGAACAATGAGTAAGTTTGTACATTCAGTTGCTGTATTTCTGGTGTGAAGGATTAAGTGGAAGGATACTGAGCACACTATCAGTTTCTTCGTCTAATAATTAACTTACAGCAAAGTTCTGAATGCTTAAGGGAGACTCTTTGGACTGGGAATTGCACATGGGGCTGCAAATTGCCCTGAAATATTGAACTCTTCTACTAAAAACATCTTTTGTGCAGCTTTTTTTCTTTAATCGCTGTTAGTGGCAATAACAAATGAGAAATCATATTCAGGTATGGCACAAATGCCACTCCTGTAAAGGAATTAAAAATACTCTGTAGCATAAACCAAAGAATTTCACTCACAACTGTGATCCACTTTGCTATGTTGTCTTGTTATTTTTGAATAAAATGTTTTAAAACCTCCTGTTTTTTAAAAAGCAAACCAAACAATGAAAAACCTTTCCAGATAATTACAGACCATTTTTACAGTTTCAAGGAGAATAATTTAACTTGCTTTAACAATTTTTTCCTTTGCTTTTGCTCCAAATGGGAGGAGTATGTGTGGCTTTTTTCTGTAAAATGGAAAAGGTTTATTTTTTCCTGTCACTCCCCCTTTGAACTCAAGTCAGCATTTTGGAATTTTAATACTGTCAATGCTTGCATCTTAAACATAAGTGAATCTTGCCCATTTCTAACACTTCTATCACTTAATAAAAATACTAAACTTCCTCCCTCAAGATAATTAGTAGGTTTTTCTCTTATTTCAGTTGTGCTACTGCATATGTCCTCCTGGCTGAGGAAGAAGCAACAACTATTGTGGATGCTGAGAAATATTTCAAGCAGGCTCTGAAAGCAGGAGAAATGATTTACAGAAAATCTCAGAACTGCCATTCCCAGAGCCCCCAGCATGAAGCACAGCTGAGTAAGGACTTTGAATCACATGAACTCCTGGGTTTGTGTGAGCAGAAATGTAAAAATAAAGTTATAATTATGAGGAGGTAAGGATTGAAATTGATAGACTAATATTTTTGTCTTTGTAATCAGGAAGAGACACCAATGTATTAGTGTACGTGAAAAGGAGACTAGCTATGTGTGCAAGGAAACTTGGGAGAATACGAGAAGCAGTAAAAATGATGAGAGATGTAAGTAAAAGTAAAAAAAAAACCAAACAACTGAGTTAACAATTGTTTTCAATCACATTGTCCTAATTGATGGTTTTAAGTTCATTTCTAGGCATCATAATTAATCTCATTGAATTATTTCCCCATGAGTTTGCACATGATTGAAGGGGGCTTTGTGTAACCGGGTCTTGTAGGAAATGTCCCTGCCCTTCTGCTATGGCAGGGGGCTGGAATGAGATGAGCTTTAATTGCTTCCCACCCAAACCATTCTGTGATTTTTATGAAATGATGCAGTTCTTTTCATGCTGCTTCCATGCCAGTCTCTAACACTCTGAGACAAAAGGATATTAAAAAGCCCTACATTATTGTACTGATTTCTATTAAGTATTTCAGTGATTCAGCTGTAATTCTACATGTAATTTATTTCTCATTTCTGATTTGCAGTTGATGAAAGAGTTTCCACTTCTCAGTATGCTGAATATCCATGAAAACCTCCTAGAGGCCCTTCTGGAGTTACAGGCTTATGCAGATGTTCAGGCGGTTTTAGCCAAGTACGATGGTAAGTGATGCCTGTTGGAAAATGTGGGTGTTTTTGAATAAGAGAATAAGTGAGGTGGGCAAGGGATGTCTGTCCACAGGCAGGAGTGTACCCATGACCTCATCAAGGTGAGCAGACTCCTCCCTTCACCTGTAACAAATAGGTGCTTGCAGAGTACAGTTCTCCTTTTGACTGCTGAGGTCAAATTTAGGCAAACTAAATTGCATATAAATTACTTTCTGTGTTTTTAAGTTACTGCTAATCTGTAAAGAAATCCTCACTTCAATTCAAGGATTATTTTAATTAATCTCTTCTACATCCCTGGATATGCCTAAATTCATCAGCCTTTTTCAGCCAGCACATAGCCCTGTAAGTAATTGATGTAAATAAGCTGGAAAAGGTAGTTTTCCTTTTTGTCATCTTCCAGGCTTGGTCTTGTGCTTCTGTAATACTGAGGTTTTTTGTCAGAGATTAGCAGTGTGCAAACATGCTGCTGCCAGAGATCAGTGGGGTGCATCAAATGGTGTAACTTGCTTTCACTTTCTGTCTTGATTAGTAGGTTTTGGATATTGTGTAAGTCTAAATAAATGTTAATAAAGTATATACTTTTTTTTTTATTGCCCTCAGTTTTGCCACCTGGATAGTGCCCACTGCATGAGTATACAAAAGGCTGCTGTCAAATTAGGGCCTTAAATCACCTTTGGAATGGAGGGACATAGCAGTATTTTATAACAGTTACTGTCAGAAGTTGTAGAGTTCTCTCTTATGTCAATTCTTTATTGCCTCAGGGAATCAAAGGTATGATATTTTTGCCCAAATCCTGTGCCACTTGTACATGGTCAGCCTAGCACCCTGCTCCCATTCCTTGATCCTCTTCTGGGTAGATTCTTCTTTAATTTATGAAAGCCATTTGCACTTTGCCCAGTGCTTCTTTCTGTTAACACCAGGAATTGCGACACTTTCTTTAGAAAGATTTTTTTTTCTGAGCATCTGGAAAAATGAGTACAAGCTTCAAACTCCCTGCAGCACCCCTGTGTTTGGCTTGACACAACAGCCAGACTTGTAGTAAGTGATGGACAGGCCCAGGACGGGATTTACAAAAAAAGCAGGAACCATCTGACTATACACAACGTGGTACTTGGGAATTAGACCCCAGACTTTGTCTGCTTTTAAAGTAAACTTGCACTGTGGAGTGCTAACCTTCTAATCTGTAATTGTCAGCTCAAACTTGGCTTCAGATATGCTACAAAGCTACAACTAACAGAATTTTCCTCCATGGAACTGCAGAAGAACGGAAATCACATTTTTGTTAAAATGCATCTACCTGTCTGTAATGTAATTTCTTGCAGTCAGCTTCTGGTCAGTCTCTCAGTATTGTATAAAACTGTGTTAATGTACAGTTGCAAAATTAGGTAAAGATCAGAAGCTTACTTTAAATCTTTGTGGGTTAATGCAGGAAATACATTCTGTTCTTAAGTGTATTTATATGCATATTTCTCTTTGGATTCAATTTCAGTGTGTTGGTACATTTAGAAACAAATGGTGACTATCACCTAAATACAAGTTAGGGTTTTCAATATGAGACTGACTAGTGACTGTCAGAAAAAAGAAATTCAAAGTTTCTAATCACAGCTGAAATGTTCCAGATGTTAAATTCATTGTCTCCCATTCCCAAGGAAAAGTCTTTAACTCAAAGGCTGTGGGATTAAAATGATTGTATTGCCTTAGAATCTTACATCTTAATTATTTTATTTTTTCACAGATATCAGTCTTCCCAAATCAGCAGCAATATGCTACACAGCAGCTCTGCTAAAAGCCAGAGCTGTTTCAGAAAGGTAAGCAAGGACCTGTGTGAAAGCAACGGTTTGCCGCTATATTTTGGGTTCTGTTGTAAAATATGAAGGAAAAAGGTCTAAATCCTTTATGTTTTAAAATTACTTCTAATCTGTAAAGAAACCTTTGTTCGATTAAAGGATTATTTAAATTTTTTAGTCTTTTTTTATGCCTAATTATGTAGCAATTACATTTCTGAGAGCAAGTTGAGTGTGTTTATATATATATGTGTGTATATATATATACACACACACACATATATTTGTGTGTGTAATAAAATACCATTTAAAACTACTTTTAAGCATCCATAGAGTTAGTATAGGGGAGGATGTTTTTCAGAAGCCCATGTATTGGTCAAGTGCTTTTGTGTAAATTCTTTTTTCAGTGTTTTGCTTGGGATTTATGTTTTAGATATTTGTGGTAGTTGATGCTGGCATTTCACTGTGGTCTGAGCCCAGCCCCACCTCCCAGCAGGTGATGCTATAACAGGGAGCTGAAAGTCAAGATCAACGTGAATTTTCATGGTCAAATGTCATGGGTAGCAGTCAAGATACCTGACTTAACATGAACATTTTTCTCCTAGAGGGGTTTGTTTATCTTTCGTGACATATCGACCAATTTTTAATGAACTCTGAGCTTGCAGTGCAAATAAACACCTGGTTAGCATTTATTATTTATTACTTTTGTTCAAGGTGTGTTTTTCCCTTCAGGTTCTCCCCAGAAACTGCCTCCAAGAGAGGACTTAGTACAGCAGAAATTAATGCTGTAGAAGCAATTCACAGAGCTGTGGAATTTAACCCTCATGTTCCAAAGGTAAGAGTATTTTATTTCCTGTTGGACCACTTGTAATGTATTCTGAAAAATACGGTATTATGATATCATTTTGTTATTGGAGCCTTTCTAGCCCCATATTTTCTTGAATTTGGTTATAACTCCTGCTATGGAGTTGTTAAAAACATTAGTATTCATATAATAAATATTTTGTGGCCAGTTTTTTTTTTTTAAATAATAGCTGATGTTCAAACAGGGTTTTTTGCACAAAAATTTAAACTTCAATTTTCCTAACTCATTGGAAATTCCAGTAATGTATTACTGAAGGCCCTTTTCTCTCAATAAGGGTGAACATTAATAAGTATAAATGTAGATATTTAAAGTCATAAAATAATCACAGAATGGTTTGTGTTGGAAGGCACCTTAAAGATATCTCATTCCAGGACCCTGCTTCCAAGTCCCTAAAGCCAAATTAAGTTCTCCAAACAATAATCACTCTAGTATTCCAAACCCCTTTATTCTGCTGGGCTTCCAACCATGGCTCCATGGTTATTGAATGATCTGCAGTCACTTATTTTCTTCATCCACGTGTAAACAAGATTAAGAGTCTGTATCACCACAGGCTGTAATTTAATGTCTGGCATCAAAACACAGATTGCACAGAGCATTGGGTGAAAATAAAGTCTCGCATTGCTTTTTACTGTACTGGGGATGCTTTCAGTGTGAACCTTGAAGCAGAGGCTGGCTCAGTGCGGGGTCTAATCCTCTGCAAATGATGATGGAGCCCCAGTGGCTGCTGCTGGGGAGGCTGGAATGATGCGGCTGCTCCGTTCTGTCTGCCTGTCCAATCCAATAGAATGTGCACTGAGGAAGCTAATTGCTGGGAGAAATTGCTGCTTCTTTGCATGACTGATCAAGAGCGTAGCAAGTTCATTTCAGACAGTCTCAGACAGATTTTTCTTTAGCCTCTGCCTTTAGGGGCAGAAGATTATAATGCATTATCATTATCTAAAAGTTCTTTTGTTTTGGGTATCCTCCAGTTGCTTCTGGAGCCTCATATACCTTTTTAAAGAAGTTAGAGATCATTTCAAACAGGCAGTTGTTAAAGTATGGTCTGTAGTTCTGCAGACACATGCAGAGACTGAATCCAGGTTTCAGTACTTGATTTTCTCTTCTAATTTTACATCTGTCATTCTTCATGGGTTTTTTATTACAACATTGCCTTGAGGCACCAACTGGTTAGATGACAGAGCAGAACTTTACTGGTGCAGGCTGTTTAGAGCTCTGAAGTGTTTATGGTCAGAGCAAACAAGTGAATAAGGGCAGAGAAGTGAAGCAACTTGCCCAGTGGACCACAGAGGGAGGAGAAAATCTGATCTTTGAATTTCAACTCTGGCCTATCCCATAGACTAAAAATCAGTGTGTAAAGCAGGAAATCCCTCTGCACATCGTATGAAAGTGATTGTATTTGTTTATAATATTTTGCATAAGGAAAGGAAATTGTTTCTTTTTGTCCTGCTTTTACAAGGTTGGGGTTTGTTTGGAAAGTTAGAACCAGCTAGAAAAGTGGTCCTCTTAAGCCATTTCAAATCAGAAATCTGTAGCTGAATTGTGGTTCTTTATGAAACAATCTTTTGCAGTCGTCTTCTGAATATCTTAGAGATTTTTATTGTGTAGAAAGACTTCAAAACCTTCAGTTCACTACTGAGACACCTTCAGTACTGTCACCTTCCCTGTTTTATGCATAAACATGGATGTGAAAACCTGCCAGACTGGAATTTTTCTGTTTATGTGGTAACATGGGCTCAGAGAGAGCTAAAGGCTGGAGTTGAGCATTGGTGTGTTGTGGCAATACTTGCAGTGGAGCTTCACCACCACTGCTGGGTTTATATTCCCAGTTAGCATAATGGAAAAGCGGGCACTGTGGTGAGCATGAGGATTGGGTCAGGGGTCAGATATTTGAGACCATTTTCCCACAGCAGTGCTGTGTGAGTGATCCTTTACTGTGTTAAAAAAAAAAAAAAAAATTGAAGAGGATTAGAGAGGATTAGCAAGAATATTACCCTCCGGAGTGCAGGCCCAAGGCACTGAGAGAAGAACCTAGCCAGGCAGCAAATGTGCTTTATTTGGCTGGGGCACAACCCCTCCTACATTCCTTGAAGAGTCTGAATGGGAAAAGTTAAGTCCTCAAACTGGATTAGTAAATAATCTCATAGTTTGTGGCATCTGCTGAAATAAATCGGTGAGTTAGCTGCATTCTTACACTTTGGGGGACACTCCAAGGAATTGCCAGCTACGTTGATCAAAGATGTGGATTAACTTTGGCTGTTATTGAATGAGTCACTATATGGTAGGAGAGGACAGCTCACAGGTAAATACCAGAGCTGAAACTGTCATTTCATTCTTGTAAAAATATCATCTGTTTTTAAAAGCTAAGTTCAAATGAATACCTGACTTTTCTAATGTACCATAAGAGAATATGGTACGTTTAAAAAATTGCATGTTCTGTGTTGCAAAGAAATAGGAAATGACTAATCCTTGTGTTCTTTGACCCCTCTGAGCATCAGATTTTCTGCTGATGGAGGGAAAGGGCTGAAATTGAAAAAAACTGACATCAAAGATACTTTGTGGTGGCCCAGTAAGACCACATTAAAAGAATTTCCTCGATTTGGTTTATTATTCTTCTTTTGGTTAGCACACTGACACTTTCAGGTTTGCTGCTCATACTTCAGAACTAACAAGTCCTCAGCCACCTTCATTGAAACTCAGTGATGAAGTAATGAACAAAAAACCTGGTGGTTTGGGGTTTTTTATCAGCCTAAATTTGTCCCTCATTGGTGTTGCACCTGCAGCATTATACTTAATGTCTGTTCCACCAGAGTGTATTTTTATTTGTCTTACTGAAGCTGTATGTTTTTCCTTGATTTTTTTTTTTTTTTTGTGTGTGTGAAAGCCTCATTTAAGAGTCATACACACAGGAGTGTGTTTTGCTGCTTTTCGTTTCTCACTTAGTGCAGCCTGGCTGCTGTGGGCTAGAAGCTGGCCCTGGCCCCTTCTATGATCAGTTACGCCTAAAATGATCAATTATGTTTCCCAATCAAAGGTTTTGGAACATTCTGTGTAACCAGGTGTACTTTCCATTTTTCCTTTCAGTATTTACTAGAAATGAAAAGCCTGGTGCTGCCTCCAGAGCACATTCTGAAGCGTGGGGACAGTGAGGCAGTAGCCTATGCTTTTTTTCACCTCCAGCACTGGAAGAGGATAGAAGGGGCTCTCAATCTGCTGCACTGCACATGGGAAGGCAGTAAGTATCTCCTTTTATTCTTTTCTGTACAGTAGACTAGTCTTTCTGCCTTTACCCCCCTCAGACATGATTGGTTCTCTTTGTGAGAAGCTAGTTGCCTGATTAGATTCAGATCTAATGTCACTCACCCTTTTTGCAGCATTTAGGATGATCCCATACCCATTAGAGAAAGGACATCTTTTCTATCCCTACCCGAGCTGCACAGAGACAGCAGACAGAGAACTGTTGCCAAGTAAGTGGTTTCTAAGCAGTAATGATAATAAAACACAGGCTAAGGACGTATTCCGTTTGTGGTATTTTGTATTTACCTTACTGTGATTTTTTTAGTTTGAGCTTCCTGTGAAGGGGATTCAGCTATTTGTTGATGTCCCTCCCAACAGATCCTGAAGCACTTGACTTGTGTGTGTGGTAAATGTCAGCTTGATGCAGTAATAACCTAAGTCCTTCAGAGATTAAATCTCTGTGTGGTACATTCAGGCTGAGCCTTGAGAACAACAAAGTTGACCATTGGTTAAAAATTACTTTTAAAAGAATTTGTGGATTTGACTGCTCTTGTAGCAAGGAATCAGTCCATGGTTCCAGTCCTGCATTGGGTATCCAGTAAAACCTGTCTGTGATATTGCAGAGAATCTTTGGGTAACCTGTAGCTTCATAGAACATGGATTGCTTTCTGTCATTTATTCAGTGGTCTGTATTGATCTGCTGGCTGCCTCCTGGAACTTTTTCTACATGTATTTCTATGGATTTATGCTAATATTTGATACTGAAAAGTAAGTTGTATCCAGCTGCTCTTTGCTTCAAGGTTACTTTATGCAGTGATGAGCCTACATGTTTTTTTCTACAAATAGACTATATCATTACTGCCTGTACTCATGATTTAGGAAAATAGCATTAATTTAGATTAGAATTGAGCTGTTAATTATACATCTTAATTGAATTCCTTTGGGGTTGAACTTCTATATCTTGAAGAAACACAATTCCCCTGGGACTGGAAAAGGCTACTGCAAAACCACCAGCAGCCCTACAGAGACCACAGCTGCGGAAAGGAAAACTGCACAGACGTGTTTCTATTTAAAAGCCTGAAGTTATATTTAAAATGTGTAATTTAAATTTGCCCCCAGACTGCTTTAAATTACTCATTTCTCACTTATGCAGGATATTGCACAAGGAATTCCTTGGTTAGCAACTAACCCTAAATTGTAGACTTCCCAGCATAATTAAACACCAACACATGCAGATATTTCAACAGGATCACTCACGCATTCCTGTTTTGTTTTAAATATAGAACTACCTATAAATAAAATCATCTTAACACTTTTATTGCAGTACTTCTTCAAGAAATCTTGACACTTAATTTTTAAAAAAATTATCTATTTAAAATAATGTTGACCAAATGAATGATTCAAAAAACCTGCATTGGTGTGATGAGTAACACTTCTCAAATGTCTGTGAAGTCTGGAATTAGCTTTAGTTGTCTTTACCTATCTTGAATTTGGTTTTAATTTCCCAGTGTATGAAAAGTTACTGCAAAAAGAATTAATTCCTATTTTTTAAACACTTTCCTAAATTATATTGCTCCATGTTTTAGAAATGATGTTTCTATATAGTATGAATCTCTGGGTACCATTAACATCTCTGATGGATGTTAGACATGGATCTCCAAATAGTCTATGTAATTGTGCTCCAAAATCATATCATTAAAACCAAAACAAACCCTGAGCACTTTGCCATTAATGAATTGCAACAGCACGAGACACTTTTGCTGGGTTTACTCTTCTAATGGTGCTTTAATGTGTTAGCATTCAGAACCACTAACTGGGAGGGTAAAGTGTTTTTTCCTCCAGAGACTTCAGTTTAAGAAAGAATGCAATTGTATTTTCTCATTTTACAAATAAAGGCTCATTTATAATTTTAGGTTTTTGTTAGTTTTAAAAACAGCTTGTCAAGAAGGGCAATCCTTTTATAATTACTTATGTCTACAGAAACTATTTTTTTCTTCATTTAAAAATCTTCTGAAATCATTAGATAGAAATCAGAGCTGGAGGTATCCAGAGCCAGTAATTGCAAATTCACTCAGCAGGTCCTCGGTGAGTGACCAGTAGTAGTGTTGTGAGTGCTGAAAGCTCCACATGCCACCCTTAGCCTGGCTGATCACCTGCTTTGGATTTCGTTACCAGAGATTGGAAATTGCAAGGAGCTGCTATGTACAGAATTTATAACCCCGTCCTGGCACTGTTTTCTTTGAGGTCTGCTCTGTCAGCTGCTCTGAACAGATTTACTGTACTCTACAACCAGAAGTCTTCAAGAAGTACTAGGAAATATATGTGCAACATGCTGGTTGTTTTGTACTTGCTCAGCTTTTTACAGGGAGTGGAGATGTGTTGTTCTTTTCAGGTAACAGGATTAGAGCTCTAGAGAGTTGAAAACACCTGAACTGTTTAGTTGGTTCAGGCAATTTTGACAGCTTGTGAACTTTGCAGGTGTTCCCTCTGTCCTGTTAGAAAAGCAGGTACCAAAAGCTGGGCCTGATTAAATAGTTCAAAAATGATGCCCATGCAAGTGAAAAAGAAGCCTGGGAAGAGAATATTAATAATGAAAACAAGTATGTGAAGACTCTTAATAATGAAAACAAGCCTGTGATGTAGGGGAAAAGTTTATAAGAAGTTAAAGTACTGGAACCTAAGATGTGCTGCAGGAGTCTTTCCTTCCGAAAGTCCAGAAATGAGTTACAAGGCCATAAATAATTCAGAAAGCAGTCCTTGATTATCAAATGTCAACATTCTTCCTTTTTTTCCTTTCAGCATTTCACGAAGTCTCCGTTTACCCCCAGAAGGAACTTCCCTTTTTCATCCATTTCACAGCAGGCCTGTGTTCCTTTTCAGCCATGCTGGCCCTCCTTACCCATCAGTTCCCTGAGCTGATGGTCATTTTTGCAAAAACTGTAAGTACTGTCTCTAACATGGGGCTTGTTAAGGTATCTTGTGGGTTTTTGGGAATTTTGAGGTCCAGGGTGAAGTAGCCTCTAGTCAATCTCATGCTTGTGGAGCATAAATTATTTCATCTGTTTTTATAAGAATCTCGGTAGTGACAGACACATGTTGAAATTTGGGCAAAATGTCTACTTTGACAAGACATTAACTATTACTATTACGTACCATAGCTTTGATTTGCTCTGTCATGGTTAGAGAGCAGCATTTCAGCATCAGAGAAATTTTTCCATAGAGCACTGTGGTGAATATGGATTTTATCCTTGTGGAAGTGCACAGCTGCAGTGGGAAAGCCTCAAAAATAAATTTGTTGACTGGAGACTATGAGCAAAATGAGTAAAAAGCAGGCTCAACTACAGGAAACAGGTCTGTGTGAGCATTGAAAAACCACAGCATGATGTAAATGGAATGGATGAGAACCGGTAAATTAACTGGTGACTTCAAACCAGATTCAGAACTGAGTTCAGCTGTCACTTAACCTTTCAGGAGCCCAGCCAGTGGTTGTGTATCTCTTTTTAGGGTTTCTTTCCCTCACTTATTTGTTAGCATCTGCTGTCTGTAACCGTGTCATCTTTCCCTGGATTCTGGAAGCTGAGAAACAAAGTGCATAGGCAGCTTCCTGCTCCAGCTTCTCAAACTACTCCAAGCAGTAAGTTTGGCCTTTACTGAACGGTTGATCTCGTGCAGTAGAGCAGAGTAGCAAATAAAGAGCTCTGAACTCTTAAGGGAATCATTTACTCTGGCTTTGCTAGTCAAAATAGAGGGTAAAAGACATTTGCATTCTGGCTGGTTTAATGCAACAGGTAATGGAGACCCAGGAGGAAAGCCTTTCTTTCTTGTTCCTAGAAGTGTTGTCTTTACTGGTGAGCCCAGTCTAGTGTCCAAGTCATGCAGGTTGGAGAGTGGGGCCTCATTTCCACACAGTGGTGTTGATCTTTATGCTGGAAAACGTAGTTGGACATGCCAGTGACAAATTTCAGTGCTGCTCATAATTGGCTGGGTTCATAGTAACTAGGGGCTAACTGATTGTTTGATTAATTCTGTAAGAGCTGCATTAGCAAAGTTGTATGATTTCCAAAGAGATACAAGGTTATATGTTATGCTAACAAAGAATTGCTTGGTGAAGTTCTCTCTGCTGGGTTTCTTGAACTTGTAAGAAACACTGATACTCAACATCAAAGTAGTATTTCTGTTTTTAGTGCTCACAAACAGGGGTGTTACAACTAGATGACTTTAAAAGTCCCTTCCAACCCAAACCATTCTGTGATTCTGTGTTTCAGTTAATAGATTGCTTCAATAGTTTTACTACAGATAATGCTTTGATGGCTGCTAACACTTTGTACATACTCTCTTGTCTTCTGGAGGTCTGTATTAGTAGCATCTACTTGAATTTTCATACCAAAAATGGAAGATTATCTTCTATTTAATGATACCAGCCTTTCCACTCAAGCGTACTCTAATAAAGCAATTATTATTTGTTATTGAGCATTATATCTTCAAGTAATTCCAGTACTTCAGGCTTTTAAAATTTTTTTTTCCTATGTATTTAATTACTTCAAGTATTTTTTATCACTGTGCTTTAACTTATTAAAGAGAATAATTTGAGGTAATAAAGTTCTAGCTGGTATATCTGGAGTACTTTGGCTGTAGATAAAAGCAATGCAAAATGTATTTCCAACTCTTGAATTTCCAAGAAACCTAGAACACAGTTTTAGGAATGGCAATTGGAAAGTATTGTGTGTATATGGAATTTTTCACAGTAAATCTCCAAGCAGTGACTACTTAGATTACATTTCAGTTACTTCTTAATCAAACTCTTTTTCCAGCAGTTGAATCCACAGCAAGCTGAATGCCTCAGAAGGGGTTTAAGAAGTTGAATACCTTTCTATGGACTTGAAAAGTCTGAGTTTACATATTTTCATTTGTTAGTGCTTGAGTTTGTTTCCTCCATAATAAATCACAGGGTAAACCTTGGCAAATTGCTAAAAATATTGCAAGTGGCCAAAAATCACAAGGAAGCATTTAGTAGTTCCAATGTATACAGCGTGATCCAGCACCAGCAGCGCTGGCAGCGGCAGCCGCGGCTGCCCCGGCCCTGCGAGCCGGCGCCACGGGGATTTCTGCTGTCCTGCAGCCTCAGGGGCTCTGCAGGTGCTGGGGACTGCTGCTGGCAGAACCTTGAGCATTTGCTGATGCAGTTAGAGCCCAGAAGGTGCCCAGAGAAGCTGTGGCTGCCGAATCCCTGAGCGTCCAAGGCCAGGTTAGATGGGGCTTGGAGCAGCCTGAGATGGTGGAAGGTGCCCCTGCCCTTGACAAGGTGTTGAAATTAGGTGATCTTTAAGGGCCCTTTCAACCCAAACTATTCTGTGATTCCATGATAACTGTGTGAGTTGGTGCTGGTGAGCACAGTGAAACAGGCACTGGCAGAGGATCCACAGGAGCTGCAGTGCCAGCACAGGTGCTCCCTGGGCCTCACTGTTTGTTCATTCAGACTTCTGATCTCTTGGAGAATCACACTGTTCTTGATCATTAGACAGCTCTGTTTCTGAAGTAGCTGCTGTTTGGATTTTTTGCAGTAAGTGACAGAAGGGAGGAAGGTATGCAAATGACAGTAATCTGAACTGTCTGAACAAGCCGAAAAATGCTGCTAGATAAACAACTTCTGTCGAAATTGCAGACAAAAGGGTTGGTTTTTCTGATTGGTTTTTCATTCAGTATGAATTTTTATTTTTTAATAATTATATAGATGGAGGACTGGGTGGATGTGTATCATCTTGCAAAAGTGAGGTTACTACAGTTCCATCTGTAGTACAAAGACACCAAGAAGTCTGTGAAGAACACGAGTGATACAGAGTGATAGCAGGCACTGTAAACAGATCTCAGGAGTTCCTGAGAACAATGCACATACCTTAATAGAGTCACAGAATGGTTTGGTGGGAAGGGACCTTAAAGCCCATCCACCTCCTGCCCAGGGGCAGGGACAACTTCCACTATCCCAGGGTGCTCCAAGCCCCGTCCAGCCTGGCCTTGGGCACTTCCAAGCGTGGGGCAGCCACAGCTTCTCTGGACAATTCCAAGTAGATCAATCCCATTTTTTTACATCAGAACTTTATGTTACTGGAATAGACCAGTGTAAATTATTATTAAAGTACTAAAAAAATAGTCCAGCAATGTTCTTGCTGTATTCTACTGAAAACAACTTTATTTTTCAGGGAATTGGACAAAATCCTAAGACAGTCCCTGTTCCAAAGTGGTTTTATATGGATTGCTTGATACTTTCACAACAAAGAAAGAAGTCATGGGATTTAAATTAAAAATTGGCTAATTTTTATGATTGCAAGATTAGGAGAAAACATTTTTCATTCCGGCTATTCCCTCGCTCTCTGTTGGAAGATTCCTTGCCATTTTGTCTGTGGCAGCCGTCTAGGGACAGAAAATAGGGCAAAGCAGAGCCGTGTCTGGCAAGTCCTGCTTTGTGTGACACTCTGCTTTACTTTAAGAACAAATCCCCCTACCACTTTCCCCAAAGCTCATTAAGTGAGATTGGAGAATTAACTTTTTAGCCAGCTGCTGAACTTTTCATATTTATAAACACTTGAGTCTTTTGCTTATCTAAGAGAAAATGTGTATAGTTTGGAGATGTGCACTTCCCTGCCAATGTGTAATGAGTGGTTCTACACTTGGTAGGGAAAAAAGGCCTGAAGTTTCCTGTCAGAGCTGAGTGTCGATGCCAAGGGCAAAGGTTTCTTGCCTTGCTAATCTACATCTTAACTCATGCACTTAATGTGAAGGTGCCACACGCTAACAGGCAGGGAAGAAGCCCACTGCAAGGAAAAGCCCCTACACTGCTGTGAATGTTATGTTTTAAAAGCCTTTTTAATGTAATATTTGAGGTTATGATAGAAGCCAGGAGGGCCAAAGTAAAACTTTCAAAGTAAATGAGTCCTGTTGTTGCTAACTCATGAAATGAGGGTTTGCACAAGGATAACCTGAGTGCCAGCAGAATATCTGGGGGATGGGTTGAGAAGGTGCAGAGGAGTTTGCACGATTTGTTTTAGCCTAATCTTACTTCTGGAACTGTTTAGATGACATCTAGAATATGGATCCCGTCTGGAAGCACAGACTGGTCTTGGTGGATGGGCTGTTCCGTTTGGACAGTGACCTGTAAATAATCTATGCCTGAATATTGAAAAAGTCGGGTGGTCTTTAAGGTCCCTTTCAGCCTAAACAGTTCTGTGATTCTCTGAAAATGCACTGTCCTCTGCTCCCTCGTCTGTTGAGCCCTGAAGGCACAGTGCTGAGCAGCTGGCAGAGTGGTGGTGTGGAGGAATGCCGTCCTAACCCTCGTGCTTCTGCCCAGGTGCTGCGGGTGCTGTGGCCAGTGAGTGCTCCCAGCGTTCTGGCCTCCAGCTGAAGGGACTGCGCCAGGGGTGAGTGCACGAGCCTGCAGCTGGGCCTTCCAGAGGGTTCTTCTTCTTCTCTGTGTCTTCATTAATATCTAACATTTACGGCAAGCCTATTCATGGCGTCAGCAATGAAGGGGTTGGAATTCTGTTGCCCTGAGGGCTAGACACGGGGTGGTTTTTGCTCATACCTTGAGTCTGCAGAAGGAAGTTGGTCTGGAAACTGAGCTGATTTATTGTTGTGTTCTGTTTCTTCCAGTGCTTTGGGACTCTTCTTTCACCCTTCCTCTTCTCTATGGAACACATTGAGGACCTGCTGCTGTCGAGCCCCTGGCATCAGCTGACTGGTGTGACTGGCGTGTATTTTCCATGATAGTTTGATTTTATTCTTATGAGCCTCACTTGGTGGTTGGCTGACTCCCAGTTGTGGGAGCCAAGGAAGAAGTCTGGGCTCTTCAAACTGATATCCTTGACTGGCTTCCATGCTGATGGTGCTTAACATGTGAATTTCTCCTTTGGCCTTAATCTGTAATCATCTAAGAAAATAGTTCTTGTTGAGCAATAGTTTATTGCTCTCTAAATCACTTGGACAACTGGAAGCTCATACTTCCTCTGTAAGAAAGGAGAATACACAAACTGAGCAGGTGTTTGGAGTACTGATGCTTCCTTCTCAGCTGCAGATGCACCAGATATTTGGTTTAGATTTAATTTCATAAGCCTTTTTCAAAATATTTGTTAACAGCAAAGTATGGTTCTGCTTTCTTTATTAAAAGGTTGCTACTTAACACATTGAATTTGTTGACTTCTTGAGTGTCTGTTAAATATAGATTACAATGTGCAAACAAAGATTTGTTTCTTTGTCTTATGAGCTTGCATTACTCAAGGAGACGGTAAACTCCTCTATTTTACATTACTTCTTTAAAATTAATTGTGCATCTTTTATTCTTCAAGACAAGGCATTTTGAAAGACAGGATGGCTTCTGAAACTGCCCAGAGTGTTGTGGTATCTGCAGGGGAGTCTGTTGGGAGACCTGAACCTTCAAGTGTTAGTCCAAAGTAGTTTCACTGTTGTTGTGAAGACTTGAAGAGAATGGAGATGTGGAAAACTCTTCAAAGGACTTGCTTCACATACAGAGCAGCCCTGAGGGTTTGTTTTACTGCAGAGGTGAAAAGATGGCTGTGGCAGCCACGTGGTTTGAGGTAATTGGTGTGACTTCCATTTCCACTCTCCCATTAGAGCAAAAGAAGAATTAATTGTTTTTCTTTTTGCTTATTTTCAAATCCTTCTTTACCTTGTAAACCAAGTTCTGTGAAGCAGAAAGTCACCTCTGCATCTCATGTAAGTGTAGTTTATTTATAACTCTGAAGGGAAACATTCTTGCTTAGGTAGGAATATCATTGTTTGCTCTCCACTGTATATTTCTGTTGACTGGACTTAAATCCAGCTTAACTATTTGAATTCATCAAGGAATCAAAAGGGAAGCCCTACAGAAAGATATTACCAGTGTTTTTAGAGTTACCTAACTACTAGAATGTAATTTTCTCAACTTTCTTTCCAGTTGGTCACTGGGGCAGTTTCTCACCTTGGAATCACTGTGGTGATTAATAGGCCTGTTGTGTTCATGTGATTTCACTTCGTGGTCTGCAGGGGCCCATAAGGTAACCAGCCTAATGCTTTGTAAAGTTGAACCTTTTCCAGCAGTTGTGTGGGGTTATAAATGAAGCTCTGCCTCCCATGTATCATCCCAAGAGCTGCTTTCTCTCACTGTCCTCCCTTGACATAACAGTAACAGAAAGGGGATGGGCTTGTTTTGAAAGGAGAGCTGGCAGCAGGCTGTGTAATGAAAATCTTCCTGTCTCTAGAAGTGCCAGCAATTCTTGAGAAAGGAGTGCTCTCTATACAGGATTGTCCATGTTTTTGGGAAGTGTTCCTTTGCCACTTAGGAGCAGAGACTTACACACCTGACCCTTACCTTAGTAATACCATTATCAGTTATGCTCTGTGTGTGTATCTACACATATACATTTATATCTATATATGCATTAAAAATTACAATTATTACTCAGGACAAGATGAATATTGATGTAATTTCTTTGAAACAAGAACCGTGGTGACTTCACAGCCATTGGGATGGCAATAGCTTTTCCACAAGGCTTTAAGTGGCAGAGGTGAGGCAGTTCAGACTAATAAATATTTCAGGGTAACAAAGTCTGTTCATTGCAGCCCTAGTTCATATGGTCTATAAATCACATCAGAATTCTGGGGAGTAATCTCTGACAGATATTTACCATGCTGGGAGCCCTTCATTTTTGAAATTTGGAATAGATGCCTGTTAGTAGCTTTCATGCATGTATGTCTGGCATAAGGACTTTTCATGCTGTCAGACACCTTGGTCACTGAGGTTATGGGGACAAATTCAAATGGAGATGGCCCTGGGGTGGCTCTCCATCCAGGTTTGTCACAGACCAGTTCCCTTCCTTCATCTCTCCAGCACTGGATAGGCAAGTTTATTCCCTGCTCCTCATCCTGGAATTGTTGTGAGGGTGCCAAGCCTCATAGATCCATGACTCTGAGCAAGGCAGGGTGTAAAGGTCATAGTTGAGACCATTAATAACAAGGTGCAAACGGCTGGTTTATATGTAATGTGAAGCTTTTTACTTATTTCATTTTTGCACTTTGGGGGCTCTGTTTGCTTATGGAGCACTTGGTGTCTGGTACCTATTTAGCCTGAGAGCAGGCAATTGGGTTCCTTCAGGCCTTCAGAGGAATGCAGAAAATTGTTCTCTGGTGTTGTAATTCTGCTGGGATAACTGGAGCTTATTTGTCTCACTGCTTATTAAATGCATACTTGTCTAGAGGTCTAGAGTTTTGGGGTTTTTTTTCTTTTTCTCTTTTTTTTTCCTAAGAAACATTGGGTGAATCCCAAGGACCACAAGTGAGAGGAGGATTCCAGGAGGAGGGGGAGAGGGAAGTGCTTGCACCTCTCCACAAGCTGCATCATGCACCTCCAGTGCCAGCAGAATGAAGAGGTTAAATATGAGAGCAGACTCCCTTAGGGAAAGGAGATGTATATATGGGGCTCGGCCAGACATAAATTACTATTGCCCTTCCCCCTGCTCAGAGGGGAGACAGTGAGGGGAACAGCACCTCCCAAGCACGGATGTTCGGGGTGTGTGGTTGGGAGCCAGTGAGGCTGTGCTGAGGGGTCAGAATGGGCCCAGCTGGGCAGGCCAGGAGCACAGGGCACTGTGGGGTTCTTGGAATCACGGAATACCCAGAGCTGAAGGCACCTGCAAAGATCAAGTCCAGCTGCTGGCCGTGCTCAGGACGCCCCTGTGATCCCCCCTGTGCCTGAAGAGCGCTGTCCAAAGGCTTCTGGAGCTCTGGCAGCCAAGGGGCCATGACCATTCCCTGGTGAGCCTGTTCAGTGCCCTACCACCCTCTGGGGAAAGAACCTTTTCCTGATAGCCAGTCTAAACCTTTCCTCCAGCATTCCTACTCTACCTGCTTCTGAGCAGTGCCCAGCTTGCCCAGTTCTGCTGTTAAAAGGGACAGACTCTTGTCTGCATTTAATTAGGATGGCTGCAGAGGTGATGTATGAGCTGTTGTCACTTGCTTCGGGGAAAAATACCTATAGATCAGTCAGGATGACAGTAGCAATCCCAGTGGGCTTCTGTGTTCAGTGTCCTGTGCTCTGACCCATCTTCACCCATCTTACAGTAAAGGTGGATAAAGAGTAAAGGCAGCTTCGTTTCCAGCTCTGTCTCCTGGCTGCCTCCTCCCTGTCTGGAGCCTCCTTGGCAGGGTGTGCTCTGCACGCCCCAGCCCTTACTGGAGGGACAAGACTGTGATCAGGGATGCTGCTCATGTGCTTGGAATTTTCCTCATTTCCAGCCTCGACTGCTGTTTTGTGCTCTTTGGTGGGATCTTCAGTGAGTCTGGTCATTGGGGAGAGCGAGATAACACACCCTTGCTGACGGCATCACTCAGGGTGCATCCACACAATGAGCGTATTCCTCCACTGGGATCTTCCCCCTTTGGTTCTTTCTGGGCAGCAACATTTTCCTTTTACTCTGGATGCTTTGAGTTGTGCAATCACAGTGCGGCCTCATCGGCTGGACCCTTCTCTTAACAGCCTCCTGATTTCTTTGCTAATATGGCTGTGGGCTTTCATCAGCCATAAAACAGAGTGACACAGTGTGTGACTATTGCATTCTCCTGCCTTGACTCACTGGTGTGATTCCAGAGCAGTGACCCCCTGCTGCTAGCTGGAGCAGCCCTCCATGACTCGGATTCAGGGATATGGGATGTGAAAGCTTGCACAGACCTTGACAGGCTGTGTGAATGTTGGTCCAAATGCCACAATAAATCTGCCCCTGGGGGTTGGGTCTGTTATGGCTGGTTTATAATCCCCCATGGATTACACTGGTCACAGTTACCTGAGCAAAGCCTTCTGTGCCTTTAGGGACCCAGTGGAGAACAGAAAAGGCCCGTGGGGAGACAAGGGGGTGTTGGGATTGAGATGTAGCTTGGCAATGTCTTCAGCTGTATTGCTAAGCTCAAGAATTTACGGGTCTTGCCATTACCGCCATCCCAAAAAATGGTGGAGTCACCTGGGCTAGGGCCTGTTCTCACCCACATGGAGAAAATCAGAATCATAGAATCTCCTGGACTGTGGAAGAGAACCAGAAGGAACATTTGGATGTCAAGTCCAATTCCTGGCCCTGCGCATGATTCCATGTTTCTAATGCCTTCTAGCTCCTCCTGTGTGTCCTGTCCAGCTGCTTCAGAGAAGGTCATATATTCAGAAGCTCATAAGGAATTAATTCTGCACCTTGTCTTTGAGTGCAGCCATGCTTTTGACTGGAAGATAGAAGATGAACTTGCATAAAAGGCTCCCTCCACATTTTAGGCAGATTACTTCTGAGGGGTTTGTGAGAGGGACTGAGTGTTCCCTGATGAGACTGTAGCCTTCAGAAATGAGAGACAGAAAACAGCTGCTTGCTGAGGATGAGTGTGCTAAGGGGGGCTTCTGTGGGGCTCATCTGCAGAAGGGCACTGACCAGTCTGAGCTTCCTTTAGCCCACAGTGGGACCTTGTCTTGTACAAACGCTGGGAGTTTGCTCTGGCTGACTGGTGTATTTCTGTTCCGGTTCTGTGGTTTTCTGCTAATTGCTTGTTAATAAATGAGTGTAGCATTGCATAGTCCTTTGCAGAAGTAACTGTCACTTCTTCTGTCAGGTGGACTTGAGCTCGGTGGGCTGTCCCATGACTGCTTCAGGTACTTCTGTAGCACTTGCACTTGATTCCAAGTATTTTTCTTCTCTTATTTACTGCTGTGACAGAGAAATGCAGCTGCACAGGTGGACCTGGCAGGACTAGGGAGGTTTCCTGTCTCAGCTCTGGTTACTCTACAGAGCACTGGAGGCATCCAATTTCAGCATCTCAGTGATGAAACCAGAAAGGAGGGAAGCCAATAAACCAAAGACAACCTGTCCTCAGGAGTTTCCCTCTTGTTTTAAAATATGAACCTCTGCATTCAAGAGGAGGATATATTTAGGCAGCAGCCATTGATTAAGGTGTCATTCATCAAGTTGGCCCACAGATCTCCTACAGACACCCCCCCAGGGGTCCTCTGCAAAAGAAGAAGCGTTTGTTGACGGCTGACCCTGGGTCCCCAGGCACTGGGTCCCTCCCAGCCCAGGGAGTGTGTCCTGCTCTGGGAGGGAGGCTTGGATTGATGGCTGAGGGGGCAACATTTTTTTCAAGTCTGTCGTAAATTGAGAGGAGGTGGAGCAGTAATGAAGATAAATGAGAGGTTCTTCCCGGTTGATTAGCCTGTGCTGTGCTGGCTCGGGATGCCTTTGGCCTGCCTCAGACCTCCTGCTCACCTGCCAGCATTCTTCACTACAGCCAGGATGGGAAAATTGTCTCTCCCTGAAATTCAGAGAGTCTTGGAAGGGCCTGGGGGAAGACCAGAAGTCTCTTGGGTAAACACCAGCTCCAGTGCAAGAGCAGGGAAGGTGCTGCACAACCCTCTTGTGCTCTCAGGGAATTGGTTTAATTCTGTAAGAAACAATTTAGGCAATAGGGAGGTGGGATTCTCTCCATTAAAGATCTCCATTAAAATGTCACCTTTTGGCTTGGCTGTGGCTTTGCAGCAGCTCTGCTGAAGGTCCTTTTTCTGCATGAGCATTCTCAGGGGTTTGGTGTGGAGTAAGGTGTTTAATCCAGCCCATGGCAGGCTCTTTTAATTCTTTGAGCAGTTCCCCCATCAAAACTGGTTTTAAAGTGGATTCTTCTCCTCACTTAAACTATTATTTCCTAGGGCCATTGAGTAAAATCCCTGTTCAGAGATGCTTTTGGTGCAGTAGCCAATAGGTGGCTTAGGACCAGAATAATCTTCTTTGCCTTAATCCCATCCTGTTCCTTTGACCTTCCTCAGAGTTTGCTCTTGTAGCCTGCTCAGCTTCCTCTTGCCCACACATCTCACTGCTTCCAGAGAAAACCCCATCTCCTCAGAGACCTCTGACATGTTCTCTGGCAGCAGTAAAGCAGACCCCAGCAAAAAGTATTTACAGGTTTATGTCCCTGTTGACTCGGCCTCTCTTCCTGTTATAAGTTTGGAACTTCCATGAAAACTTCCTCTGTGTGGAACGTCCTTACTTGCCCATCACCACAATGCTGAGCAGTATTAGGAAAATGAACCCCAATTTTCTGGCTCAGGGAGGAGGTACAGCCTGCCTGGAGCAATGTGCAGCCTAGCTCTAGTGGGAACTGCAGGAGCACTCTCAGCCTCAGGAATTGCAATGATTAAGATAATTTTTCTTTTTTCCCTGGGTCAGTTTAGTTTCCAGCTTCAACTGTTATACGTTGCATTTGTTCGTGTGGATTGGGACCTTTTGACCAAACTCTATAAAATAATTTGTACACTAAGTAAAGCATTTTTGTAATGTCTGCTTGCTCAAATTGGTGGACAAAAGAAGAAATTTGTAGAGATGAGGGGTGGATCCCTGTAACTTACCTACCAGCAGCTCTGTAGCTGCCTTCCCCTCCTCTCATCAGCTTCCATTTTTATTGATTATGTTTTGAGTGTTTGGGGTTTTTTTAATGGGAGAGAGCTGTAACTTTATCTAGCATCTCCTGCTTCACCCCATGCTTTAGAACCATGGAATGGTTTGAGTGGTACAGGACTTTAAAGCCTTTCTTGTTCCACCCCCTGCCATGGGCAGGGACACTTGACCATGTTGGTCCAAGCCCTGTCCAACCTGGCCTTGAACACTTTTGGGGATAGGGCATCCACACATCCTGAAGTGTGATCCTGCTGAGAAAGGATTCCCCAGGGGCTTTGGATGGTCAGCTCTGTAGGAAGCTTTGGGACAGCAGGAGCTGCAGACAGCGGGGAAGAGAAACGCTGTGGGCTGGTTCCTGCTCTGGGGATGTGTCCAGCTGAGTGTGTAGGAATTCAAAAAGCAAAGGACATAATTTTCTGGTACAGGTTTATAATGAATTTTGACTTAAAATAATAAGCAGTATACACAACATACACGTGAATTGTACAGAGATGCTGTTGTATCGTTGACTTCAGAACCTACCAGTAAGTTCACAGGTTTCCTTTGCTCTCTCAAGCCCCATGTGTCCACCAGCATCTAGAGGTGGCCTTTGTCTCTCTTCAGGGTTCAGTTCCAAGTTACAGCTCCACTTGTTCCTTGTGCTGGGGACACAGGGACAAGCCTCGTGCAGAGGTGACTCTTGCTCAGCAGGGTTAGTGATGTGTCAGGTCAAGGGAAACACAGGTACCATGGAACTGTCTTACGGATTCATAACACCCTTCCTCTGGCCTTGCAAAAAAGAAAAAGCAAGAATGCTTTTGCAAGAGTGGATTATTCTGAACTAGTGTTTTTCGCTGGTGAAGCTTTACTGTAACAGATTCTCTGGGGAGGTGCAGAATTCCTCAGCCATCACATCCCGACAGTCAGTCCTCCGAGTCTCTGTTGGTCGCACCATCCCTTTGCCAAGAGAACCTTTGCAGGTTCACAGTTTAAGCAAGGATCGCAGCCTCCTGCTAGGTCGGGGATTAGTTTTGCTGAGCACATTGAAGGGCCCACAGTACCTCCTGGGAACCTCCTTTCCTTAGTGCTTTGTAGAATTAATTAAATAAAAGCCATGCAGTTGAACTACAGCTCCCAGAACATCACGGCCCTCAGGGCACAGGGGTTTAAAAAAAATTGCAGGGAGGGGGGGCAGTGGCTTCTTCCCTCAGTGCTCCCGTCTCGTCAGGTCTGGTCCAACCACTCGGCCCGTTTGGGCGCTTTACACGTGTGCACGTCCACAGTGTCCTCGCACTCCTTGCAGCGCACAGCGCAGCACCAGTGGAACTTGCACTCGCACTTGGTGACGCGGGTGACGCGCGTGGTGTCGTAGCCCCGGCCGCAGCACATCACCTCGCAGCCGTCCGTGCCGCGGGACGCCTTGCTGCACACCCGGCCCGCCGTGCCCAGGGAGCCTGCGGGGGAAGGAGAGCACGTCAGGCTGCTCTAATCCCTTCTTCCAGCACTTCCCCGCCCACCCACCCACCCCAGGGGTTACTGGGGACACTGGGCATCTCCATCTGCAGTGGGGACCCTTGGTGGGGAAATCCCATTGTTCCTGTCACAGCACGTGCTGCAGTGGGGTCTCCAAAGGCACCACTTCGAAGCCTGCTGTGCTTTATGGACATGGGATGCCACAAGTTCAGCCAGCGATGCAGCTTTGGTGTCTCTCATGTCCACTGTGATGGAGGGTTGGAATGAGATGATCTTTCACATCCCTTTCAACCCAAAACCTTCTGGGTTTCTATGGCGATCTGCATGGCCCCCTTCCCGTGCCCACTGCTAGAGCCTGTGTTTGCTGCTGCCAGAGCACAAGAGCAGTAGGGGACAGGGATGAGCTCTCTGCAGCCCCTCTGTGCCTTGGGGAACACCTGGAGCAGTGTGTGCCCACCGAGCCAGGTTTTGCAGCTGGCAAAGCTCAGAATGGCCTCTCTGCTTAGGCTGAGGATGGCAGAACCATGTGCTCCCTACTGAACTCTCATGGCTGCTGCAAACTAAACTGGGAAAGCTCCAGGCTGAGAAACCATTGATCATCTCTGCAGGAGTCCAGCAGCCCTGATGCCTCTTGCCCGCTCTCATCCCAACCTCGGGCTGTGTTCAGAGGAACAGCCTGTGCATGGAACAAGCTCTTTGTTGCCTGTTCAAGGGAGCTTTGCTCTGCAGAAGATGGGCTCTGAGGATACACTCCACTTCTGTGATGACCAGAAGCCTGAGGGGTTTGGGGCCTTGGTGTAAAGCCTGGGAATTTTAGACAAACACAGTCCTGCCTGTGCAGGTGCAGGGTGCTGTGGGGACTCTTGGGTCTGGGTAACCCCCTCTCCAAAGACTGGGGTTGAGTGGAGGAGCTGGGCTAGCTGGGACTGCTGGCCTGTTGGGGAGGGAGGAAGAGATGCTTTTGGGCAGTGACTGGAGCTCCAGGTTTTACCTGCTGACTTGTCCATCACGCAATAATCAGGTGAGTTCTCAAAATACACCAGATCTGTTTTTGTGGGCTTCCTGAAGTTCTTGTTGGCCACTGTAAAGCCAGTGCCATCCTGATTCATCGTCACCTGGATGGCTCCATTGTATTTCTTCCTTAGGTAATCCCCTGTTTTTCGAAAATCTGACATTGCCAGCCAACAAGTCCTTAGTGTGCAGGAGCCGCTGACCCCGTGGCATTTGCACTCCAGCTTCAGGAAGCGCTTCACAGCCTGTGGGAAGAGAGATGGGTAGGGACCAGTGGTCATGCTGGGCATCAGATACTGCAGCAGTGTCTACTCATTCTTGGTGCAGCTTACCAGCCCCGGGCTGTGTGGGATGGGGCTGCTAATGGGAGAAGGGGGCTGTGTATGGAGGTCACCAATGCCAACATCAGCAAGGACACAGGAGGCAAAGGTGAGTGAGGTCCTGCCACTCCCTAGGGCAAGGCAGGGCAGCATGCAGCCTTATCCACAGCAGGAACTGCCCTCCAAAGATGCCCAAGGTCCCGTTTCTCTGGCCAAGCTGTTCTGGCTGCCCAGTCCCCTCCAGAAGGTCCCAGAGGACTGGGCTCTGCTGCAGGGGCTGCACTCACCATCCTCCCGCAGCGGTTGTTGTGCAGATTCATCAGCGCCCGGGCATCCTTCACTTTTTTCTCCTTGGCATCCACAAAGGCTTTGGCAAAGCGGATCCCGTAGTTGATGTTGTCGCTGCAGCCGCCCCAGTCGAACTCCCCGCGCTCGTCCTTGGAGCGGCCCCTCTTGAGCGGGTCACAGCTGCAGACCTTGAGGTCGCCCTGGCTGCACGCCCGCGTGATGGCATAGACCACCCCGGCCGAGGAGATGGCGTAGACGAAGGCGGCCTCCCTGCTGCCTGCCGCGGGGAGAGAGACAGCAATGGGGAGTGAGCGTGCCAGGCTGTGCCAAGTGCCTGCAGCCCATGAACCGGGCCCTGGGGAGCGAGACCATCCTGTAAGCCAAGCTCAGCCATCTCTGCTGACCACAGTGTCTAGCCTCGGCTGCCCTGGAGCCCTTCAGACTGATTGCAGTGCTCAGGGTACATGCCCATGGGCGGTGAGAGCAGCCAGCACCCTCGGGCCAGGGCTGCTGCCCTCCCTCCCTCCCTCCCTCCCTCCCTCAGGCTGGGTGCAGCTCCTCCCACGCAGCACAGCTTGCTGCTGCTATTCTGTGTCTCTGGTTCAAGTTCGCAGCTGGTTTTATAATGCTGTAAAAGAAGCTGCAAATCAAAACCATGTTAGTCTTCATTTTGAGAGCCTTTGAAAGCAACTTCAAAGGCAGCAGAGCTCTCTTTGGGCCTCGCAGGATGGGGCTGTGGCGAGGAGCTTTCATCATTCCGCATCCTTTGCCAGGAGAGGATGCAAGCAGGAGAAAAGGTGCTGTGATGGGAACAGAGAGGCTGAGCAGGCAGGCTGCAGCATGGCGGGTGAATGCTGCATTCAGCATTCCAGTCCCCTTCCTCCAGCTGGGTCAGGCATTTGGCTTGTGGCTCTGCTGCTTGTCCACCCCATGGGCAGCTGCTCCATCCCCCTGCCAGCTAGGAGCAAGCTCCCCACTCACCGGCTCCTTCTGTGGCACTCACGTGTCCTCCATACAAGCTGGGAGTGGAAAGACTCTTCCAGCCGCTTTTGATTTGGGGGCCACATGGCTGGATGCTCCCAGCACGTCATGGGATGCAGCAGCATCTGTCCTGCAGTGCTGCTGCCTGGGCCAGGGCTTGTGCTGGCTCCCGTTTGCTCCCAGAGCACTCCCAGGGCAGCTGAGCCCATGATGCTGCTCCTGCTCTGGAAGTGCCCCGCCCCTGTCCCCATTGTGCCTTTCCTCTCTGCTCCTTGGGTACCTTTCCTGGGTGTATCCCTGCTTGTGTTGTATCTGTCCCTCACCTGGAGGGGGAAGGTGTCTCCCATCAGGCCATGCCCAGCCCTTTGTGCAGGGCTGGCACCTGCCCCATAGCCATGGTCCTCCTCCACCTCAGAGCCTGAAGCAGGGACTGGAGCTGCATCTGTGCCTTGCCTCCCTTGCCATGCGAGGGAACAGCCAGTTCCCACGTGAATTGCTGAGTCCTGGCCAACCCCGCTCTCCAAATATTTATATATCCCATTACTGTTTACATATGCGCCTGTTCTCTGGAGGTGTCTCCTCCTTCCCCCTTCTCCCCCAGTGCTCCCCCTGCTCCATCTCATCTGGTGCAGCTATTCCAAACGGACTGCTCTGCTCCCATTACTACTTGATTAATTTACAAGGAAAGGCAAAGCTCTCCTCAGGGAGTAATCCAAGCCACCGGGCATGGCAGCCCAGTGGGAGGAGAGACTCTCCCAGGAAGAGAAGTCTCACGGTGGTGGGAAGGAGACAGGGCAGCACCTACTTCGCAGCATGACCCGGCCGAAGACGGTGTGGTCGCGGTCCAGGGTGCTGCAGTTCCAGCGGTGGTGCCGGAATTGGTGCTGGCACTCCCGGATCCACTCCTTGGCTCCCTCCCCAACTGACTGCATGATGTCAGGGTACCTCTGGCAGAGCTGTCGCTGCTTGTTCACCAGCCCGGGGATGTTGTCACAGATCACCCTCGCGCCCAGTGCCCCGATGTACCTGCGGGAGAGAGCAGTGCCACGTTACTGCCCTGCCTGCAGAGGAGTGACAGCATCACTGAATACCCTGAGTGGGATGGGACCCACAAGGATCATCCAGTCTGACTCCTGGCCCTGTACAGGACACCCCCAAAATCCCACCCTGTGACTGAGAGTATTGGCTAAATACTTCCTGAGCTCTGGCAGCCTTGGGGCCACGACCACTGCACCGGGGAGCCTGTTTGGTGCCCAACCACCTTCTGGAAGAACCTTTTCCTGATATCCAGCCTAAACCTCCCCTGACACAGCTCCAGGCATTGCCTTGGTTCCTGTCCCTGGTCACTGAGAGCAGAGATCAGAGCTGCCCCTCCACTACCCCTCAGGAGGAAGTTACAGAGCACAATGAGCCTTTTTGTTTAATAAAGTAATCCCAAGATGCATGAGCCAGGAGCAGGCAGAGAATTTCTCAGTGTGTGCATCACTGCAGGAAAGAGCAGGGAGTCTGTGGAGCCCATCTTCCCCAGCAGACAGTCAGCTCTGGGTTCTGTGAGTCATGAGATGTCTCCCATAAGCCTGGCCTGTGTCAGCTCCTGGGGCAGCAGCAGAGAAACTTGCTGATGTGCAAAACCTCCCTCCCAGCCTCTTCCCAACATGCCAGCCCCGCGCTGTCGCCCAGCCCTGCTGAGCACAGCAGGATGGAGCCCAGCTCAGCCCAGGGTGGCTCCTGCAGCCTCTGCCCTTTCTCCTGACTGCATTTGTCAGGAATGTCCACGGCACAGACACCTGTGGCATGCGCAGGTGAGGGAGGAAGAGGAGCAGGCTGCACCAGTGGGTGCTGCACTCCTCACCCACACTGTTATCCCCCAGCTGTCGATTTCTCCTTGTGCATCTCCTGGACATTTACTCTCGTGCCCTGAAGCTCCATAACTGGCAGAACTATGCTGTGGCTCCTATCTTGCCTGTATCCCACCTGTATCCTGCTCCCCTCCCTGCAGCAGTGGGGAGAGAGCAGGAACTCAGAGCAGACAGACAGGGCACAAAGAGCAGCCTGCCAGAGCCTGGCTGAGCCCATGGGCAGCTTTCCACAGCCACGGGGGAGGGACCTGAGCTCTGCCCCGCACTCTCCCCATCTCGGACAATGGCAGCAACGTGGAATTTTCCATCCCAGTCGGCTCCCGCCTGCACCACCCGCTCACCCCTCTGGCTGCTTGTGCTTGAGGATGATTTTTGCTGCAGAGCACAGAGCTGGGATTCTGGCCGGAAGGGATGAGGTTTGGGTGATATTCAGATTTTTTCTAACCCCCAGACTGGAAGCAAAAACCTTCCTTCAGTAATAATAAAAAGCAATAAGCTTGGACAATATTTCATTGTCTGTCTCTGGACACGTTCTCTCAGTTCTATCCACCCCAGAGAGAGCTCCCAGGCTCAGGAAAGCCCTGCAAGCACAGAAAGCAATGGGATCTGCTCCCTCTTTTAAAATATTTTGTTTAAATGCTGGCAGAAGCACAAGTTCATCTCGGGCTGGAGCTGAGGATAATAAACCCAGCTCCCCATGGCTTTGCAAACCCAGACTCCAAGGGGCAGTGAGCTTTATTGTCACAGGCATGCTCACCAGCCTTTCATCCTGAAGCAGAGGAACAGGGGAGTGGCAGAAGCTGTTTGGGAAAGAAAAGCCAACAGGAGCTCCTCAAGCACTGCTGACTGGGGATGTTTCACTGCCTTGCTTGTGCCAGACTCTGAGAGCAGCCCCTTCCTTCCCACGGGGAGCAGGGCAGAGGAGCATCCCACCAGCTGGATGGTGGCATGGTGACATCCAGTGGGACTGCAGAATTCCTTCCCAGAGCCATGGTCAGGTCCCCAGCCCTAAATTCATTCTGCCCAGCAAGGATGGGGATGGCTGGCTTACCCCTGCCTGTGCTGGCAAGGCAGTGATGAGATGCTGGGAGGCAGCAGGTTGCACGATGGAAGTTCAGAAGTAGCCAAAGCCCCTCTTTGCTGGAGAAAAGTGATGCTGGAAAAGGTAAAATGTTCTGTGATGGGCCACCTCCCCAGGGACCTTGTGGGGCTGGGGCACTGGTCTCCAGTCCCAGTAGTGGGCTGCGAGTGGGCTGGGACACAGCAGCTGGCAGCAGAGCTGCCTCTGAGGCTGGAGAGTGATGGATAAAGCACTAACACATCCCCTGGGAGACCGAGATCAAGGGAAACCCTCCAGACAAGATAAACACCAGGCACTCCCTTTTTCACACTGGAAGCTAATTACTTCTCCTTAATTCTCCTGCCAAATACCCAGATCAGAGCAAACATTATCAGCAGGAGAAAGTGGAGGGAGAGCAGAGCGAAGGGCACCAACTGCCGCAGTAGCAGCTCGGCATGTGCATCCCACAAGGGCCAGGGTCAGTGGCTGCATGTCCCTTTGCCTGTGGCAGCACATTCACACAGCACCTACAGGACTCCATCAGAGTTTATGTACTGAAATCTAACACACAACTAAAGGGAAAATTCCTCCCATGACCTGGAAAGGCTGTGGTTGTCTCGGCAAAGACGAAAGCTCCAACTTGGTGAGAAATGCTCCAGTAGAGTTCAGTTACTCTGAAATGGAGCAAGATGAGGAATATCAGAAAATTCTGCCAAGCAGACTTTTGGGAGGGAAAAAACCCAAACATTTGTTTTGGATAGAAGAAAGCATCCCTTCCAATTTTGTTTCTCAAAATCTGTGACATTTTAAAAATACTGCAATGGGAAAGACAATGGATATTCTGAGAAGTCCCCAGCTGCCTTATCAGAACTTCATTTCCAAACAAATGAAGCTGTGCTGGAAGTGGGACACTTCTGCAGCACCGTACTCTGGGGTAATCTGCATTTTCTAGCTAAAAAAGCCCCACAAAACCCAAGCCCTGAGTGCAGAAAACTCTGTGAGAGATTACTTCTCCTGATGCTGAAGGCTGCTCAGGCCTGGACTTCAGGGCTGGGAGGAGAGAGGCAGGAGCAGGAGCTGGGCAGCCTGCAGTGAGAAGGAGCTGGGAGGCAGGGAAGAAGGGAGTGGATAATTAAGTGCATGTGGGGATAACAATCCCCCACCCTGCCCAACAGGGTTCCATATGCTGCTGCCTCCGAGGGTGTGCGAAGCCCTGGCATCGCCCTTCACCAAGTGCAGAGCTGTTTGTCCAGCTTGGGTGCAGAGGGGCTGGCACAATCCCTCTGACCCCCCTGGGCTGTGCGGTGCTGCAGTGTCACCTCTGCCCATCAGTGTGCAATCCCGAGCTTGTCCGAGTTGCATTTCCCATTTTCCCGGGAGCCGGCTGTGCGGGGCCGTGCTGTGGGAACTGCGCTGCCTCCCCCGCCCTGCCATCCCTGCTTCTCGCAAGGCACCAACAACAGCGGGGGATGGAGACCTTGTTTTCCTAGGACAGGTGCTTCTTCAGGCTGCGAGGTGAAGCCCTGCTGTCCCTGCGAGCTGCAGGGCTGCATGCAGAGCCCATCCCGGACCCGCGAGTGGAACAGGAGACACCCGTCACGCGCTGCCTCCAAGCTGTTGTTCTTGTGGAGAGTCTGCTGACTTTGGCTCTTGTAAACAAGGAGAAACCTAAATTGCTTCTAAGATAAACATGCAAATCAGAGGCAGACGCATCTATTAGCTGGTGGCGTGCGGGCTGTGCTAGCTCCCTCCGCAGCTCGGCGCTTCCCACACCAGCCCGCAGCTCCTGTGGCCCTCGTGGGGCCTCTGCCTCTGCTCAGGTGACAGTCTGAACAGCTCCTCCCGAGAGATCCGCTGGGAAATGTCTCTTGGAAAATGATGTTTTGAGGAAAGAAATCAATTTAATGGGAATTCATAAAATTACGTGGAATCAGAAACTGTCCTCCTGTTGCTCTTCCGTCATACCAAGGTGTTCCTGCAAAGTGAGTGAGTGCCCTAATTCAGTTCCCAATGAAATTTATACTAGATGCTGCTTTAGCTAAGGCTTGATTTTTCACCATTTCATAATGCATTGGAAAACCTATTTGAACACGACTTGATTTTAAAAGTGAAATCTTTAGAATTGCCATTCTCAGATAAATCAACATTTTAGTGCTCTGAATTAAAACAGCTGCTTGAAATGTCATAAAATCCCATTGCGGGTTGCACCAATACCATTAAAAGCACAGGTTTAAATTAGATTAATAGAAGCTAAGCTTAACTAAAACCACTGTCACAGCTTTACCCCCAGCTGCTCCCAGGGGTTCTGGACAGTCTCTGAGGTCTGCTGAGAGCTCTGAGGCTGAGAAGAGAACATGGTCTGGCTTCTTGGTGGCACCAGAGGCTGTTGGAGTCCATTTCCTGGGAAGAGTGATTCAGTTCCCCATTGCTCTGTAACTACCCTGGCTTCTTTTCTCTTCCCATCCCACTGGATCCTCATGAAATCTGTATTTTGGAGGCTGGAAAGCCCTAGGCAGCTATTGGAGACAGCTTGTGCAGATAGGATCAAATCCAACATCCCTGCCTCTTTGCCTGCTAAAGAGCAAATTCCATCATGCCTGGCAGCATTTCACCTCCTTGAGTTCTTTGCATACTTCCCAAGGATGCTGCACCTTCCTTCCTCTGCTCTCCCTGCTGTGGCAGACAATTTACAGCCAACTGCCAAGCAGTTTGGGTTGCAAGGTGCTATAAACATCTGAGATATTATTTTAGTATTATAAACCCTGAGTATTTTATTAAGCCCCACTGGGAACAGGGCCATCCTGGCCTGCTGGAATTGTTAGCACCTTTGAGTGATTAATAGTCCTAATTTCCTCACTTACAGCCACTACTCTGCATGTTGAGAGCCTTAGTCTCACTTCAATAATTTTTAATATCATAATGCTGAGCCACTACCAGTCCCACTCAGGGAACATTTTTTATTTTCTGCACTGTCTTTCTCTTTCTTGTGCATCCCTCTTTTAAAGTCGCCTGCCTTCAGATCCTGCTCAGAGCCCCCCCTCTGTGGTTTTCCTGCATCCTGTGCAGTCTTTGGGATGTAGTTTCTGTGAGGAGGACTGAAACTCTGTGGTGCTGGGGAGATGGAGCAGATGAGTGCTGCAGTTTGTTGTCCCCTGGGCAGATGTGGGAGATTTTGCTGTTGGCATCTTGCATAACAGTAACCTGAAAACTGAGGTCTGAAAACTTTGGTCAGCACGGGGGAAAAGCTGTTCCTCAGGGACATTGTTGCTGGTGCATGAATACAAAATAATTGCTCATTAAAAATATACTTTACCCTTAAGAACTATTTTTTTTCTCCCCAGATCTCAAAGTCCTTTGCTAAAAGGTGGGGAGGTAAGACAGCCTCCGGTGCTAAAGTTGGATGTAGAATTCTCTTTTCCATGGCACATCCTGTGTGTTGGGTGTGAGCTGCTCCAAGAAGAAGCTGCGTTTCCACGGGCTCTGGCCCAGCACAGATCTCCTCATGGCGCTGCTGAAATCACTTTTGGTAATCGCAAAAGCTAATGAGTTTGGAAGAACAGAAGGATTTTTTCCTTCTACATTTCTTTCTGAGAAAGATTTCCCATAGGTGAAAGTGACCCTAATGAAAAATGGACTGAGCAGCACAGTTAGGATTATTATAACTGCTCAGAGTGACTGAGAGAACCCATCTGTTCCATCCACCCCAACCAAGAACACCAGGGCTGCTGCAAAGGCCACGGGGTTCATTCTCCATCAGTCTGACATTACTTTAAAACTTATTTTTCACAGCATGGCTGCCTGGACAGCCGGGGCTGTGGAGCGCCTCAGGATAAAGACTTCCTGGTCACTGACCTCCCGCTTTTATTGCCATGCAGAGCGCTCTGCAACAACAAACGACAGCGCCCGCGGATCGCCGCGTCCCGAGGGCTGCACGTCCTCTCCCCTCGGAGGTGGCAAGCTACGCTCCTGGAGCTTTGTCCCTGGCCCTGCCCAAGGCAAAGGGGCTGGAATTGGATGCTTTAAGGTCCCCTCAAACGCATTCTGTGATTCCATGATTCTGTATTGCGCCTGCAGCAGCGCCAAGACTGAAAGGGTGATGAGCTGCTGGGCAGCAGAAGCACTGGGGGCAGAGGCTCCTGCAGGGCACAGGCTGGGATCACAGCTATGGACACCCAGCCCGTGGAGCCCCCCACAGCCTGCCAGACCCTCTGTGAGCAAAGCCCCCGGGGGCTGCTGAGGGTCTGCCCAGCTGAGGCTGGCACGGAGGGGAGGAGCAGCACCCCCCCAGAGGGTTACACGCGGGCTGTGCAGCTCCTCCACGCAGCTGTCTTTCCCTTGGCTTGATTTCAAACATTCCTATTGATGCTATTTCCCCTCCCACACACCTTAGTATGATGCCTGCTTAAATGAGCCTCTCTCTCCTATACCCTGTATCCACACATACGTGTGGCTCCATTTTTCCATCACTCCCACTGCCCATCCACTGCAGCTGGACCACGGACAGCACTAGGGTCTCAGTGGGAATGCAGGCAAATCCTGGAGGAGAGCACAGCCAACAGCCCATCCTGGTGGGAATGCCTCCTTCTCCATCTGCAGTGGGAGGGAGCCACGGGCACTCCTGCTTCGTGATTTGCCCGTGGTATGTTTTCCATGCCCATAACCGTAGCCCTCCTTCCCTGGCCAAGGAAGGGAGCTGGACCACGATGACTGCCTGACTCTGGACTGGTCATCCCTCACAATCCCCATGTGTGCATCACACCCCAGGATGCAGCAGCTCTCTGGGAGCCCCTGTATCCTGACAGCACCATGGGTAGCCCCATGTGGTTGCCAGGCTCCCACACGCTCTCCAACCCACACCCAAACTTGCAATCCTCTTCCTTCCACAGATTTGTTTTATCTCTTTGGGAGCCTGATGCCTCCCATCTGTTCCAATGCCAAATGAAATTAAATATTTGTAGTTTCCAAGGGCTGTGGTTAGCAATAAACAAGTTAGCTAACAAGGATTTGGTGTGCTGGGGAGCTGGGGGGGGGGCTGTGGGGGTTACAGGAGAGTGGGTGTGTGTGAGGGTGGGATGCAGGGGGGTATGCAGGGCTTTGTGTACATTTCTCTTTAACCAAACCTTTAATTTTAGAATGGCTTTCCACACCAGAACGGCTCGCCGGGCTCTCAACAGCGAGTAAACTCTACTTAGTTATTTACAACAAGTTTGTTTATTGCACAGTTTATGTTTATAAGCAACATTTGTCTAATCTCCCAAATCTTTCCCAAGGAATTTCGGAGGCCGCTTTCGGGGCCCGGCGGGCTCTGGCGGCGCGGGGCACAGCCCTGCCAGCGCCATCCCCCAGACGATGCTGCTCTCCCTGCCAGTGCACGCAAGTGTAAACGGGATTTAGGGATTTTCCCGTTGCATTCCTTCCTAATTTCTGTCTGTGTTTCAGCTGGTATTTTGTTGCTAAGTAACACTTCGGAGTTTGGAAGCATTTGTGCAAGGGTGCTGCTCCCCACAGCCACAGCCACCCTGCTGTCACTGTTAGTCACAGAGCCCGGCCGCAACCACACAGGCCAAAACCACACTGTCCCCAACCTGTCCCCTCTGCCCGTGCTCTGAGCACGTGCACACGCACACACACCCACCCACAGCCACTCTTTTGGATGCCAAAGTTCACCAATTCCTGGCGTTTATGTGAAGCGGTTGGGCCATGCCTGACGTCACTGAAAATTAATAATTTGCAGTTGTTTAGAAGAAACATTTGGTTGATATTTCCTTTCCATGTACTGTGATCAGAGGAGACCCAATTTTTCCTATTAAACTACTTAAAAAGTTGACTCTGAAAATGAGAAGCATTTCCTCTAGTTCCCCAAGTTTATTGTGTGCGAATCCCTAGAAGAATTTGGCAATAATGATTAAAATAATGAAGGATGATGCACCACCAAATGTATTTACTGTAATATCAGTGGTGCTGAAGATGTGCTTGGAAACCTATGCAAATCCCTGAATAAGTTTTTTCCCAAACCACAGCTGGTTGAAACCATTTTCAGTAAAACACAATTTCATCTAAACACGCTATTTTATCAGGACTGACACGTCCAGCAAACAGCGCTCAGTTCAATTTAGGCTTTTCTTAGGAATGCTTTTCTTTCCAGAAGAGAAAGCTCAATTGAAAGTGTGAACTTTAAGAGTTTAATATATTCAATTTCTAATTGTTTTTGTTTTAAAAGTCATGTATTTGAGATCCTTGGGACCAACACTGCTTGGTGACAATGTCCAAAGGCGTGGTGGGGCTGCCTGGGGCTGCCCAGCTCCCAGCACAGCTCCCCTGGGCCGCCCTGCTCTCCTCTCCCCTCGAGCTGCCAGCAGGGATCAGCCTGCAAGCTGAGAACACAAACTGCTGTGGGAGCTAAATCTAGCTTCCTCCAAACAAGCCACAGCTACTGAGCTTTAAACGTGGCTGGTTTTCCTCCCGCTTGCTGGGAAGCCACACGCGCTTGGAATGAGGGCAGACCGCGGCGAGCCGTGCTGGGGAGCAGCGGGGTACTGAGGGGAAATAGGTGGTTTTAACACCCTCCTGAAGAATGAATTTTCACCCTTCAGGCAGCATCCACGTGTGTTACCAGAACTGCCCATCTCTGGGGAGATGATGCTGTGACTACTCCATTCCTCCTTTCTTCCCAGCCATGTTATCCCATGCACCCACTCCTCAGTTCTAACGAGCCTCTCTCTCTCCAGCCTCTGTGATAATGGAAATAATTCAACTTCTCCACTGTCCCTTCCTTCCCTCCTCAGCTTTTCGCATTTTAGCAACCCCACCTTGCCCGCAGAAGCAATCCTGCCTTCACCTGCCCTGCTGGGTTGGGGCAGAGCTGGCTCTGGAAGCCAGGTCAGTGCTTGTATCAACCTGAGACTCCCCAACAGTGACTCATTTTCTCTCCCACTGATTCCAGCTCCTCTCAGCTGACCAGGCTTCGGGAAAGTTCCTCTGGGCATGGCTGTGAACAGCCTTGCTCTTTCTACTTTCCATTTGTCCCCCAAAGCATTTCTTGGTCTCTTGAAGAAGTTGCTTTTGTGCTTGGTTGCCACCAGGTGCCCGAGCAGCCTGTCCCCTGAACTCCCGCTCCCTCCTAGCCCCACAGCTTTCCCACCAGCCCTTCTCACCCTGGAATCGCTCTCCTAGGGATGCCAGCCCGGCCAGGGCCGCCACAGGCCCAGACGTGCTCTCAAGCACCGGGAATACTTGTGCTATCTGCATGACTATTGAGTGCTCCCGGCCCCTTACAGAGTGCTCCACGGTAGCTGAAAATTTCCAGAAACTACCGTTTTTCTTCAGTGGCAGATGGGTTGAATTTGATTAAGTTTTGCCTCATCCACCGTGATCTGTTAATGATGATGAGATTGGCATGGAAAACACTGTTTTCCACAAGATTAGAGAGGACTTTTATAGGGTGGGGGACACTGAGAACTTTACTGCAGCCAACTATTTTTTTTCTCCAGTGTTGCTGAACTACTGAAACAGCACAGGGTCACTTGGAAAACTTCTCGATCCTTGTTTTCCTAATTGCTGTCATTCTGCATAGATGAATTTTCATTGTTACACGAACCGGGGCAGGAGGGGACTAATTTCCAGAAGGTTTTTGTTATGGCGTCATTTCTGTCTCTTACAAAGCCTCATCTTATCTAAAGGAAGGGGGACATCAACTTTCTTTGCTTCCCAGGAGCAGAGTAAATAACTGCGCGGGGAGCCCGGCAGCCCGCAGGGATGGGAGCTGCGGCGGGGTCAGGGCGGATCAGGGAATCAGAGCCGCTGTCGCTCCCCCGTCCAAACCGAACCCAGGGGCTCATCCTCCTCCTCCTCCTCGCCGTGTCCGGGGAGGGAAGGCTGTCAGAGGTGTCGCAGCGCATGGGGTTCGGCCGCCCGACAGAACCGGAGGTCCCCGCGGCAAGTCCCATCCCCAGGGAAGGAGCGGCGGCATTTTCGGGGCGTGGGGGGCCCGTGACGGCGCCCCGGGGAAAGACTCGGTACCGGCGGGGTTCGGTCCGGCCGCCGCCTGCCGCTCTGCTCTGCTCTGAGAGCTCGACGCGGACGCGGCCGGAGCAGCGCAGGTGGAGCCGCGGGGACCCCGCGCAGCCGGGCCGGTCCCGCCGGCTCCCACTGCCGCACGTCGGGCGCTGCGGGGCTCGCTGCGCTCCCTCCGGCGCTGCCCCGTCCCCTAGTCGGTCCTCCCCGTCCCCTTCCCCATCCACGTCCCCGCCCTGTCCCCGTTCCCGGCCATTCCCGTTCTCATCCCTATCTCCATCCCCGTCCCTCTGCCGCGCCCCGCCCGCGGTGGCCCGGGGACCGTCGGGGCGGCGGCGCCGTCGCGGGGACTCACTCACCACCACGAGGAGTCGGCGCGGGGCGTCAGGGCGAGCAGGAGGAGGACGAGGGGAAGGCAAAGCCGGGGGGCCGCGCCCGCGGTCCGAGGGAAGGCTCCGCACTCCGCACGCCCGGGGGCCACGGCAATCCCAGGAGACGCTTCCAGGCGGTTTGGGCTGAGCATATCTCTCCGGGGCGGGGTCCAGACGGAGAAATGACCGGGGAAGGGGGTCCTGCCCGCGCTCCCCTCGGGGCACTGCCCGTCACGGCCCCGCGGCGCGTCCGCCGGCTCCGCGCTGCTGAGCGAGCCCCGGCTGGGCCCCCGCGCCCGGGCTCATGCTGCCGCGGGGGGCGGCGGGGGGGTCCCTCCCCGCGGGGCTGCGGGGAGCTCAGCGGGGCCCGCACCCCCCGAGCGGCGCGGGACGGGCGGCGGGGCCGGGCCGGGCCATGGAGGTCCTTGAGCGGAGGGCGAGGGCGCTCTGGGGATGGGAGCGCGGGGGCCGCGGCCAAATATTGCCGGCGCCCGCCGTGCTGCGGGCTCTCATTGGGCAGAGTCAGAGACGCGGAGCCGCCGCTCCGGCCGGACCGACCCCCGCCTCCCCGAGGGCACGTCGGACAGCCCCCTCCGGGCTCCTGCCCCCGCCGCCGCCCCGCACGGGGGCCGCTCCCACCGCCGCGCCCGCACCCGCGGGGATGCGCCGCGGAGCCGCCGCTCGCGGTCGCCCCGTCGGGCCCCGCCCGGGGAAGGGGCTTAGCGGCGCGGCGGGATGCGGGATGCGGGATGCGGGGGCCCGGGCCGGCTCCACCCGCGCTCGCCCCCGCCAGGTGTCACTGCCGGGTGGGAAACCGCGGGTGAGCCGCGCTCCGCGGGGCCCCGCCGGGCTCCGCGCCCCGCCGGCCGCTGCGTCCGCCCGGTGCGGGCAGGAGCGGGCAGCGCACGGAAATCGCCTTGCCAGGAGCTGGCGGGGCGGCCGGGAGGGTCCCAGCCATGGGGCGGAGGTGGTGCAGACCCCACAGGTGCCCGGGGACCTGCAGGCAGCGGTCTGGGGACATGGACACAGCGGGCATTCACTCCCTGGTATGGTGCTGGCCACAGCGAGAGCCGCCATCGGGTGTAGTGTCCAAGCTCAGACACAGCCCTTTGCACTCCCTTCTCTACGTGCCTCTGTCACCTGTGGCTGTGGGACAGGGAGAGCTAGTGGATGAGCTGCCCTGGGCTCTCAGCTTTCCTTCCTTCATCACCCTAAAACTGGTGACTGACAGCTGGTGAAGACCAACCTTGCCTGGCAGTTCCCTCTTCCCTAGCTGGTCCTTCCACACCATGGAGGCGAGCAGGCATTTTGATCACTTCTTATTGTCAGCACTTTTGTGATATACCTGATTAATTATTGGGATTTTAAACCCCATTGCCAGAGCCCTCAGCTGCCCCCTCCCCACGAGCCAGCTCAGCTCATTCTGCTCTTTCCTTCCTATTCCTGTTGTTCAGATCAGAGAGAGACTTCCCCAGCCTGAGAGAAACAGGGGCTAGAAGCTCACACATGGTTATAATCCAATTATACTTCAGAAAACTGCAGTGACAGAAAGCTGGTGCTGGTGGGGTGCTGTCCTTTTGTCCGAGTGCCCACACAGAATATTGCATTACAGCTTATCCCCAGAGTGGTGGCACTGAAAAGGCTGATATTTATAGACTGTGGAAAGCTGTGAATTTGTTTAGAAGACCCATCACAGTGGGCAGAATGCTGGGTGTTCTGCTGTGGCCGTTTTGTGGGCTTTTCTCTGTTACTGGGTTGTTTTTACACAAAGACAGGAGCCTGAGTGTCCTGCTGTCGTGGGGAGGGAAAGGGAGGAGGTGACAAGCACGATGTTCATGTGAATGTGCAGGTCTTGGCTGTGATGTGGTGCTGGGCACAAAACCCACCTGACAGCCCATGGACTGCCCCGGGTTGGGAGGAGGCTCTCCCTGCACTGGGCAGTGAAGAGGCCAGGGCAGGTCTCACTCCTCCAACGGGGCAGAGCCTCATGTTTGATCTTCCATTCAAATTAGCAGTGCTCAGGGTGACTGGGTGCTTCATCCACATGAGCTCTGGTGAGTAAATAAACAAGGCTCTGCTTTCAAAGGCTTTCACAATTCATTAACTTCAAAGGAACGGGCTCTCTATTTTCTTAGCAGGTCATTCCACAGACTTACTCTGGGTGCTGAAGGTGGTGACTGGTCATGCCAGAACACTGGGGCATCTGCTGCAGGGCCCAGTGTCACACACAGAGCTGTGGCGAGGGGCACAGGAACAGTCCATGGTCAGCTCTATGCCTAAATAGGAGGAGAACAGGGTAAGTAAATGCATGGGCAAGACTGGTCTGTAGCATTCCCTACTCCAAAGAGCTGCTTCAGGGGTGGCGTCCAGCCTGCAGTGTGCTCAAGGCACCATCACACAGGGTTTGCAAGCCAAGGAGGGGTACCAGATTCCCCCTTCTCTGCAGAAGTTGCCCCATCTTTGCTGGAGGCAGTGGGATGTCACCTGCCCGTGCCATCTCCAGCTGTCTCTCCTGAGCTGGGTTCCTGCTGTCATTGTGCAGGCACAGGTGCTGGGTGGGAGCAGAGGTGGCGTTGGGATTGCTGCCGTGCCTCCCCGCCAGGAGCTCAGAGCTCACCTCTCACTGCCTGTGCCTCCCAACCAGGAGCTCAGAGCTCACCTCTCACTGCCTGTGCCTCCCAACCAGGAGCTCAGAGCTCACCTCTCACTGCCTGTGCCTCCCCTCCAGGAGCTCAGAGCTCACCTCTCACTGCCCGTGCCTACCAGGAACTCAGAGCTCACCTCTCACTGCCCGTGCCTACCAGGAGCTCAGAGCTCACCTCTCACTGCCTGTGCCTCCCAACCAGGAGCTCAGAGCTCACCTCTCACTGCCTGTGCCTCCCAGACAGGAGCTCAGAGCTCACCTCTCACGTGGCAGCCCCAGGAATAGCTCCGAGCCTTGCATAATCACGGCCAGGGGAAAAATCACTGTCCTGGGATAACCCTCAGTGCCAGGCTGGTTCACCTCATGGGAAGCCCTTTTTCTGGGGGAACAAAGACCTATTATAGACGTATTTATTGGGAACTTATTTTGGGGTTGATAATGCAGCTCGACCAAGCTCCTGGACTTGTGGAGAAGGGGCTGGTGAGGGGCTGGGACCGCAGCCTCTGTTGAGCTCATTTCCTCTCCAGCCGCAGCACACAGGGGACACAGTGCTGGATATTGTCACTGCCCAGTACAGTGGCACCAGTGAAGTGGCACCAGTGACTTGAGACAGGCAGTCCTGCTCCATGCTGGGGTATCTGCAGCCGGCAGAGCTGGCCCTGGACCCCCATGTTCCCCAGACTGTGCCGAGGAGGAGGCTCAGGAGCAGTTCCAGCTGTCTGGATACGGGGTAGGGGCTCCTTTCTGGGGTGGGTAAGGGGTTCCTTGCTGAGGGACAGCACTAGGGCATGAGGGCCATGGGAGCCCAGGGCCCTCTGCAAGCTGTGCCTGGTCCAGCAAAGGCAAGTGTTGAGTCCTGGTGACTCCAGCGCTTGGCTGTGGTAGGAAGGCTGTGTTCTTCTATCCCCCAAAAGAGCGCTGCTCCCAAAGGCTGAGCAGTCCCCACTTAGCCCCTGGCTATCTACTCGGGCTCTGAGATGGTAAGAATGCATTTTGGATAGATACAAACAACCAGAGCAATGAGCTGACCCTTCGATACGGCCCCCACCTCCATAGAAACAGAAGCCAAACAAACAGGCACGAGGGAGCCCTGTTAGCAGAGTGACAGCATGTGCTTAGTTAGTCTATCCCCTGCTCCCAGTGTTAATTGCCCTGTTCCTTCTCAGATTCATTGATGAATTGCTGTGTGGACATGCAGTGCCTGGCCTTGCAGCCATGTGGTGTGTGTAACCCTTTGTAGGCTCTGTTGCCATCGGGGCACAGACATTGTGGGACGCTGTCCCTCCCACTGGTGCCCGGCTGGAGCTGAGCAGCTCCTGCCTGGTAGACATGGGAAGGGGATCAGGCTGTAGGCTCAACTGCAAGCAGGAGTAAAAGTCAATAAGTGAAATTAAAATCCTGATGTCAGACCTGGGTTTCCAACCAGGAGCTTTTGTGCTTTCCCGAGGTCTTTGCCAGGTGTGGTGCACTGGAGGGAACTGGTTTCCTGTCACGAGATCCATCCCACTCTGTGGACCAGCTCCGACCTGGCTCCATCCCTCCCTTCCTTGCCCACCAGACCAAGGGGCCGGAGCAGCTCCGTGTGCCCGAGCACCCAGGTCCAGACGGATCACCCCGAATCCAGCTGTGCTAGCCATGGCAGTCACCGAGGGCCAGAAATGGTGCAATAACACCTAAAAATGCCCGGAGTGCGCCGAGCAGCCCCGGTTTCCATCATCCCGAGAGGCACCGGTGCGCCGTGCGCGGGAGGCGCGCCCTCCGTCTGCCCGGCCGCGCTGCCACCGGCGCGCTGACACTCGGCAGGCCTGGGGAAAAACACGGCGTGACATCCCGCAGGCACACCGGCCCGCTGATTAATCTCCGAGGTCAGTGGCTGCTTTATTTATAACCAGGGAAGGGTTTGGGGTGGGTTTTTGCAGGAGTGGAGCAGCACAGGCTGCCTGCTCCTCATCCGGAGCAGCTGCCGTCCCCTGCAGGGCTCTGCCTCCTCTGGACACAGCCAAAATGGGGCTCAGGGGCACCAACATCAAGCCTAAACCAGCACTGGAGCCTAGCTGGAGGGACTGATCCCACTGTGGCACCGGGGCACCTTGTCTGGATTCCAGCTGTTTTCTTTACTCCTGGAGTTTCTCCTTACCCTCCCCAGCAGACACAGCCCAGTTCCCCCCAAAACGCAGCACATCAAACTCCAAATGTTTTATGAAACTCGGTCAAGCTTCGGAGGAAAGGGAAGGTGGTCCCCAGGGCAAAAACATTCTATTTCTTCAATTTCAAAATAACATTTCCCATTTTGAAATGCTATTTGTTCTGTGGTTTTAACATTTTCTGCTTTATAACCATTTTCTGTGGTTTTTAACATTTTCACTCTGCTTTATAACACAAACCAAAATTACAGTTAAAATAATGTATTTTGAATTTATCAGTTTGAAGCATTTCAAGCCATCAGTTTCTCTAGGTTTTATTTTACAGATAACCTGGAAAGCTTTGGGGTGGGTGATTCTGAATTGGAACAGAAACAGGTTTCAAAATGTTTGCAAAGGCAGAACTTCATCCCTGCTGCCAAGTGGGAAGTGGCCAAGGGAGAAAAAAAGCCCTATCAGGTATATCTCCAGGATTGTTTCTAAGTGGAGAATTTTCCCTGTGATTAATGAAAATGGGGAAATTGGGCCAAATCCTTCACGTGCTTTGACCACAAATCTTGCACAAACACGCTGGCTGGGCTTTGGCTGGAATGACCAGGTTTAATTAGCTCACTCCTATCTAGGGATGCGGGCTGCTGCTGTCAGTGCAGGGAGGGATTTATGTTTCCTTTTCCTCAGGAATACGATCAGTGTCTGAGTATTAAGAATAATCATTTCACTAATGCGAGGCAAATTTCTTATCCTACGCTGCTGATAGTGAGGGGGACGCTGTGAGCCAGGGACATGGCTCAGATGGGTGCCTGACAGAGATGAGGGTTTAATGCTGCTGTCATGAGCCCACCATCAGCTCCTGGGCACAGGGGTCACCTTCTCTGGGTGGAGGGGATCCTGGGCAAAGGTGACCCACCTGGGCAAAGGTGACCCACTGCGCTTATGCAGCCTCACCTCAAGTCCTGGGGGCACCTTTGAGCACCACAGCACAGGGAAGTTATAAAGCTGTTAGAGACTGTCCAAATGAGGATGGTGAAAGGTCTAAAGGAGCCATCCACCGAGTGGCTGAGATTATTTGCTTTGTTCAGCCAAGCGAGGAGCAGCTCCTGGGCTGGTGGCATCACTGCAGCAGCTCTCCTGGTCAAAGTTCCACAGGTGTTTTCTGCCCTTTGAAGCAGGTACTGCTGTGCCTCCCCAAACCTGATCCATCCTTGCTGCCTGCTCCCTGTTGAAGCCCAGTGAGGTCACTGAGTCCTGATGAATCTCCACTGAACTGCTTGAGGTTTTGCAACTTAGCATGGTGGGGGATTTGGAAGGAGAAAGAAAGTGGAATAAGTGAGGAAGTGTGGAGAGCCCCAGCATAACTCCAAACTAGGGCAGGAAATGCACCACACATAGCTCTAACCTTATCATCCAGGATGGATTTTAAGTGCTTCTTCAGTGACTCATCATCCCTGAATGGGTTTGAAGGACTGTCTGCCAGAGAGGAAAGGCCAGAGAGCTCAGATCAGATAACAGGTTATTACAAAGCCCTCACACTGCCGTGGGGCATCTGCCAGGGCAGCAGCCAGGGCTGGGAGGCATAAAATATGGTCTCTCAGGTGTGGTCCAGGTGGTCAGGGGGTAGAGAACAGGGCCTCTTTCTCCTCTTACTGATCACAGAATCACAGAATGGTTGGGTTGGAAAGGAGCTGAGATCACTGTGTTCTGACCCCCTGCCACGGGCAGGGACACTTGCCACTAGAACAGGGTGCTCCATGGCATGTCCAGACTGGCTTAGAAGAATTCCAGGAATGGAGCAAGGTTCACGCTCACTCCTGGCCACTCTCATTCCATGGGCACTCTTGGTGCCTCTTGCCACCTTCAGAAATCTCTTGTGAAGTTTAGTAGTTCCTTGTACCCTGCCTCCCAGAGTCAGGTGAGGATGGGGGAAAACACAGTCTGAAACACACATTACTGAGCAAAACCCACTGTAAAAAGCCCTCTCTGTATTGTGCCTTACATGAAAGATACTGCTGTGGTTCAGAGGTTAACTTTTATCTTAAGCTCAGCTAGAAGCCGAAGAGTTTTAGCATTTTTTAAAATATCAGAAAAACATAAAGAAAGGATAAATTCTGATCTTTGCTATGTTGGTATTAATGGGGAGAAATTTAATGAAAGTCTGTAGAAGCTTCTGATTTACTCTTGCGTGAGATTGGATAGAAATAGCCCAAAGAATCTCATTGCTGCTGCCCAGATTCAGCTGCACAGTGGAGAGCTATTAATGCTCTGTTTTCTTGCCTTTGGTCAATACATCTTGCAAGGCAGGAGGAAGCTGGATTATGTCTGTGAGTGTCCCAATGTCATGCTATGTTGGATAATGAACTGTGGATAAATTGGATCAGCTTTTCAGCTGCCAGCCTCTCAGAAATCCAACAAGGAGTCAAGGCAGCAAGCTGTGCTTTCAGCCTTTGCTCTGATAACCTGTGTGCTGCTGTCAAGAGCTATTGTGGTGATTCCAGGCTGGAGCAGGTGAAAATCATTGTTAACCTGGAAAATGTACATCTCTCTTTAGCTTGGTGCTTCCCCGTACCTTAAAAATGTCTGGTCTGGTGCAAATCCACTTTTCAAGGAAATAGAGATGTAATGAGAGCGGCCCCATGCTGAGCTGAATTCAGGCACTGCTTTTGACCTGGTTATTCAGTTAATCCTGGTGGTGAGGAAGGTGACTTGAGAAGCATCCAGCCTCTCTGGAGGAATGCAAAGACCCTGAGGTTGGACACCTAAAGGTTTGAGTTTCCATGGAAATGGAAGGTTTGATTCTTTCAAAAGAAGAATATTGAAAGACGCCCACTTGGTAGCAGTGTCCTCAACCCTGGCAGTGGAGAAGACTTGCCAGCTCCTCTCCTGCCCCTCTGCTGTCCTGATGGGTGCCCCTTCCCTGGGCAGTGCCCTGCAGAGGGTGTGAGATCTGCCCTGCAGGTCCCAGAGGATCAGTCTCTGGTCTCCAGCTCACTCCTGGTGGTGCTGGGAGGGGATCCCAGCTCCCCCAGCACTGCCCCACGCTGTCCCTGCTGCCAGGGGGCACTCAGCTGTGCCTCAGGTGGGTTTCAGTGAGTCTGGCCGCTGTGGTGAGGGTGAGGGCAGCATGTGCTGCCCTGCTGGTGATGCAGGATGCTGAAGTAGCTCCAGCCATTCCAGTGGCTGCAGCCTCCTGCTCCTGCCCGCTGGGATGCTCTGGGGGCAGCTGCAAAGCTGGGGTCAGCTTGAACACCAAGGGGCCTGAATCACAGAAATCTTCAAATTATTGTGTTGGAAGGGAACTTAAAGCTCACCTCCTTCCATGCTCTGCTGTGAGCAGGGGCGCCTTCCACTAGACCAGTTCGTTCTAAGCCTTGTCCAGCCAGGCCCTGGACACTTCCAGGGATGGGGCACCCACAGTTTCTCTGGAAAATGCATGCCAGGGCATTTTGCACAAATAATTTCTTCCTAGCATCTAATCTAAATCTTGCTCTTTCAGTCTAAAAGTGCTCCCTGCTGTCTCTGCGTAGATGCCCTGTGGCTGGCAGAGAGCTGAGCCCGTTCCCTGCGGACCCACGAGGAGCTCAGCCCCACGCTTTGTCACGACCCTGGCAGCCCTGGCGGCCCCCACGGCGGGGGCCCTGTGAGCAGGGGGGCTGCCCGTGGGCAGGGTGTCTGTATTTTCATTGGAGCTCCCGGGAGCGTAATCCTGTTAAGGGCTGAGCGTCTGATTCAGCTGTCCTGCTATATGGCTAATCCTGCCAGCGGGAGCGCGCATTATCCCCGCGCCGGGGCACCGCTGCCACCCCGCTCTCCACCCTGGGAAGCAAGCCCCCAAAAACCTGGGAATTGTGCAGGGCTGTGTGGGCTCCTTTGAACTCTGCTGAGCAGCTTGGGCCCCCGGGCACGGCGGGCACCCCGGCCAGAGCACGGGAAATTCCACCTTTGATCCCATTGTCCGCTTTTGGGGCTCTGCTGTTCAATAGGTCACAGCCAGGGAGTTAATTTACTCATTACCTATACATTTGCCAGGATTTAAATGCCGTTTTTGCTCACTCCTCCTTTCATTTGTTTGATTTTCCCTTATTTCCAGGACTATTGCCCTCCTGCCGTGGCTGGGTCTTGCAGGCAGGACATACCCTGGTGGGGCTGGTGCTGCTGCTGGCTGCCTTGGCTTCTTGGAGGGCTGAAAATGCTCTTTAAAAATAAGATTGCTACAGAAAAGGCCATTTTAGTTGCAAATATTTTTGATAAAATGTGGGTTTGCCTATTTCTCCACTGAAAAAATAAAAAAATCCAGTGCTGATGAATAAGAATATGTGGATAGAGGTGGTAATAAAATGGGTGGGTTCTTCTGACAGCTGTGAGGGTGTGGAGATCCACGGGAAGTCCGCAGTGCCAGGGATGCTGAAGGTTTCACTGCTCAGCAGCCTTGCACTGGGCTCATTTTGGCCATTTGATTAAATTTGGCCACAGCCCTCCCATTGAGCAGATGCACCAGGAATGCCCATTTCATCACTTTCCACTATAACCTGAGACAGTGAATCTGGGGTTAAAAGCCCGACGGAAAGCTGATAAATGTGTATAATATAAACTATTGAAGACTAAAAAATTCTGAAAACACTGGAGAAAGTAAATACAATAAATTTGGGGCGACATTTCTCTTCCTATCTCAGGTTTTCCAGCCACAGCTTTCCAGCCCTGTAACAGCCCAGAACTCCACATCACCTCCAGACAGGGTGGGCTGGAGGAGATTGATGGGTGCCGTTGGCCACTGCTTTGGTCTGTATGGGGTATGTGGAGCTGTGGCTATGCAGAACGTGCTGAGGGCTTTTTGTTTTCTTACCTGGCTTTTTTGGATGACCAATTTCCCCTTGGCTGTCAGAATCCTGCCCACCAACACCTGTCCATGACCAGGGCTGTGGGCAGGCAATGGGACAGCAGTGAGCACTGGGGTCTGGGGGCCTTGTGGTGCCACTCGCAGTCACAGGGGGTTTTGTGAAGATGCTGAGATGCCTGCAGGGCCCTGCCAGGTCACTGTGTGCATTCAGCATGGTCCTGTTTATCCAGCAGCGCCAGGGCCCTTTATGAGGGTGAGTTACACCACGTTTCCTGGCTGCTGTGCGAGGCTGGCAGCCTGTGGGGCCCAGGCTGGGCTCCCAGGGCCATGGGATGAGCATCCAAGTGACCCACAAGCACGCAGCCTCCCTCGGGGTCCAGCCCTTGGCTCCCCACCAACCTTCCTCCTAATAACTTTGCCTAAATGCTTTGCAAATCAGCCAGCAACCAATTTATCCCTGAAGTATTTTGGAGATGTCACTGTGGGAATGTTAATGAGTGTGATTCTCTGCTCTGGAGCTGGAGCACGCGCAGCCACACAGCAGGCAATGCAGCCACACAGCAGGCAATGCAGCCACAGAGCAGGCAATGCAGCCACAGAGCAGACAATGCAGCCACAGAGCAGACAATGCAGCCACAGAGCAGACAATGCAGCCACACAGCGGGCAATGCAGCCATGCAGCAGATAATGCAGCCATGCAGCAGACAATGCAGCCACACAGCGGGCAATGCAGCCATGCAGCGGGCGGGCGCTGGGACAGGGGGCAGGGGGACAGAGCTCTATTCATGCTGGGGCATCCTGGCCCTCAGACCCTGCTTCCCCACGGCTCTGCTTGGCAAACTGGAGGAGAGATGGAGCCGTTGGGCTGGCCAGGATCTCACGCCTAAAACTCGTTATTTTTGGATGGAGCTCCCAAGCGCCCTCTCCCCTGGTGGCACTGAGCACGGCTGTTTGTTGGAGCTGACAGAAACACAAGCAGTTGTCGGCGCTGCTGCGAGAGTCGTGTCCCCCAGCGGAGGAAGGAACACGAGGGAGCTGATGACAAACTAATACAGCGCTGAGTTTTATGTGCTCCCGGCTGAAGGGTCCCATCTGTTCCCCTCTGCAGCCCGTTCCTGAAGCGATGCCCTTGGTACCCACCATTTCTTGGATGTCACCAGCCTGGGAAGGAAGGCTGGCGTGCGCCAGGGGACGAGCTGCTGCCCTGGCTGCTCTCGACCGGCTCTTGGAGGAGAGTTCCCCTCTGGGTGCTGCCTTTCTCCAGCCCTGATCCCTGTTTGACCTCACCCCTGCTTCCTGCAGGGCTGGTCCCGGCAGTGGCGCTTCCAGGGCTGAGCTGCCAGCCTGGCCCTGCGCTGGAATTCCCTTACAGTGTCTGCAGCCAGTTCCCATCTGCTCCTTCATTCATGTGATTAATCTGCCAAAGAAATTCCTGATGTAAACACAGCATTATCAGAATTTACTCCGGACTTGGCCCCTGGATTCCCTGCCAGCTTTTGCTGGAATTGCACTTCTGCTACAGCAACTCTTCAGCGCAAACAAACCAGCTGAAGGCAGGGCGGGAGGCCACGGGGTGGGCTGGGGAGGCAGGGATGCTGCAGGTCAGCGCTGGGAAAGGCTGCGGGTGCGATCCTACAGGGATCAGCTGTTTGCAGTGCAGCCAGGAGGCAGCGGAACGCCGCGGCCGCTGGAATGTTTCAGCGTTCTGGAGCATGCCAGGAAAAAGACCTGCTGCAAACGCGGCAGCGTTCCGTTCCCTGTCCGCACAGGTCGGGCAGCAGCAGCGCTCCTCACAGGAGCCCCGAGCGACGGGTCCCGCTCTGGGCATCCCTGCAGACAGCGGGTGGAGCGCTCGGCATCGCCCGCGGCCGCTCCTGCAGGGTCGGGACGGACAGACGGACCCCGCAGGGCGGTCCGGGACGCGGCGGAGTCGGCGGGGCCAGGGACGGACCCGCAGCGCTACCTGCTGGCTACGGGCCCGGCTGGCTGTCCTGGCTGGTACCGACCCGGCTGGCTGGCCCGGCTGGTACCGGCCCGGCTGTCCTGGCCGGTACCGACCCGGCTGTCCTGGCTGGTACCGACCCGGCTGGCTGGCCCAGCTGGTACCGGCACGGCTGTCCTGGCTGGTACCGGCCCGGCTGTCCTGGCTGGTACCGACCCGGCTGTCCCGGCTGTCCCGGCTGTCCCGGCTGTCCGGCTGGCACTGCTGCGGGGGGACGTGCACCTGCGGGAGATGCGCCGGTCACAGCTCTGAGACCCCGGCCCTGCAGGGAATGAGGGGTCACAGTGAGCATCAGGAGGTGCGTGGGGACCTCTCCACACTTTGCCCCGTGTTGCCTTTCTGAGCTCTGGCCTGTCAGCGTGGCTCGGTGAGGGTGGCACAGGGGAGCCTCCAAAACGCCACTTTTCTGCTGAAACAATTGCGTTTTTATTTGGGTTTGGAGGCAAAGGGCTGTTGAGAGAACTAGAGATGCTGGCAAGAACCGGTGTCACATCGACTGGTAAAGCAAGAGCCCAGCAAGGCAGGAGTGGGACTGAGGACTGTCCCTCAGGCACAGGTAAGGGAGGTCACGCATTGACCCTTGCAGGAATTTCCCTCCTTGACTCGATGCTTGTGGATGTGCAGTTTTGTGTAGAGATCTTTGCAACTACCAAAACCTCTGCTAATGCAAATGGCCAAAAGACTCCCAGTTGTTTATTTCCTGACCCACCACAGGCAGGGGCAAAACACTGCAACTTGTCCCCCTGCAGTCTCTGTGTCCATGGTGCTGGGATCAGGATGCTCAGGGTCAGAGGAAGTCTCTCGTGAAAGGTGTTTTTGAAAAGAGACTATTTTGCCCCTGAAGCAGCTGTGGAATATTTCAATGTGTAAAGTCATTTTCCCAAATAATTTGCCAAAGAAAAGTTTTTAATATAGATTATCTTCTAACTTTATAGAGCTTTTATCTCTTTTTTCATTCTGTGGAAGAAAAAGTCACTTCCCACTTGCTCCCCTGAGCAGCATTCCAGCTGGGATGGCTCTCCCACACCCAGCTCCATCCTGCTGTCAGTGCACTGTCCTCTGCATGATCTCCTCAGAGCCTTCCAGAGCCCCGGTGGCTGTTTATGCAGGAGGGCACCGTGACCCTTCCTGGCTGCCCGTGTCTGGGGAGATAAAAACCTGCCCATGCTCAGCAAGGGGAAAAACTCCCTGCACCCAGTTGGGTCTCCATCCCTGTCTTCTCTGGGATTCCATCCTGGTCTTTCCCTTCCTCTCCTGTGCCTCTGAGAGGTGGGATGGGCTCACAGAGGAGCCCCCATCCTCACTCCTGCTTGTCCCTTGCCTCCTGCCCGCTGTCGCAGGTGCCACTGATCGAGGGGGGCTGGCAGGAGGTGGCGCAGGGCTCCTGTTCCTGCAGCAGGGCTGGCAGGAGGTGGCTCAGGGCTCCTGTCCCTGCAGGGCTGGGCTGGCAGGAGGTGGCTCAGGGCTCCTGTCCCTCAGGACTGGGCTGGCAGGAGGTGGCTCAGGGCTCCTGTCCCTGCAGGACTGGCAGGAGGTGGCTCAGGGCTCCTGTTCCTGCAGGGCTGGGCTGGCAGGAGGTGGCTCAGGGCTCCTGTCCCTGCAGCAGGGCTGGCAGGAGGTGGCTCAGGGCTCCTGTCCCTGCAGGGCTGGCAGGAGGTGGCTCAAGGCTCCTGTCCCTGCAGGGCTGGCAGGAGGTGGCTCAGGGCTCCTGTCCCTGCAGGGCTGGCAGGACGTGGGCTCAGGGCTCCTGTCCCTGCAGGGCTGGCAGGAGGTGGCTCAGGGCTCCTGTCCCTGCAGGGCTGGCAGGAGGTGGCTCAGGGCTCCTGTCCCTGCAGGGCTGGCAGGACGTGGGCCCAGGGCAGGATCCCAGCCCCGCTCCCACAACAGTCCGCAGCCATCACTCGCGCGTGCGAGCTCTGTGTTTGTTTTTGTAATCCCCCTTTTTTTTAATTGTGATTTTAGCGGTGGTGAAAGGTGCTGGATTGACAGGCCACGGAGACGGAAGGGCCTCTGAACTCCACAGAAGTTTACATTTACAAAGGACACAGAGAATAAATAGAAGACAGTGTTTAGAGTCCTCTGTAGACACTTCAGACTTGCTTATAATTCTGCAGCAATTCCATCACCTCCAGAGTGATTGATGCTCTCTATAAAGTCTTGCCTTAAAACATTTTCCTATGTGTCAGGGGAAGAAGTTTATTACACTTTACTGAAAGGGCAGGATTTGTCTTGAGCTGAAGGCTGAGTCCTTCCCAGCCCTATCCCCAGGAGAAAAAATAATCAGAGTGCTGGAAAAAAGGAGCCTGACCCAAGGCAGGCGTGTGGTTCGTGGTTAGCCAGGTCGAGTGCTGGGTGTGGGGATGGAGCTCTCCCTGAGTGCTCCAAACAGGGCAGGAGCAACAGATTTTCATCAAACTGTTGTTTCCTAAAAGCTTACATTTTCTTTCAGTGGAAACATGAGATGAATTTGCTTTTGACAAAGAGAACATCTATTTTTTTTTAATTAAATCACCAAATATGTTGAGACTGCTTTGGGATAGAGCTGCTTGTGTTCTGATAAAAGTAGCAGAGTTCACAGGTCTAAATTTCATTCTATGTTTCCACTGAAGCAGTTATTTTGGTTTTTGCATGGACAATTCATGGCAAGGTAATGCTTTTTCTCCCTGTGCCAGGGCATTCCCAGGGCTGTGGCTCCATGGGGCTCTGTGGGGAGCTCAGCTGCCCCGGTGCACTCGCAGAAGGCAGTGCAGGTGATCTGGGAGCTTGGATGAGTTTTCAGGTGCTGAAAGCAAGGTTTCCCTTCCCACACAATGCTGGCAGGGGTCTTGGTGCTGCAGGGATGCCCAGCTGGGCTGGAAGTGGAAATCTCCCTGCTTTAAAAGAAAAGGAAAATTATGTAACGGGTCATTGAGTAATGAAATCCTCCAGAATGGACAAAGAATTTCACCTTGGCAAACACTGTGATACCTTGGGGATGTTAATTTTATAAACCCTCTGAAAATAGCTCACATCCTACCCCCCAGCCCTGGCTCTGGGCCCACCCCAAGGTTTGCCCAGGGTGGCAGAAGAGATGTCAAGAGCAATGAATGAAAGCAGTGGTGTGTGTGGAGCCTGCCAGGAGAAATCAATCCCTCAGCCAGTGCTGGGCTGGGGCTGGCTGTGGGAGGAAGGCTCTGACAAACACCAGCCATCCCACAGGAGGTTTCAGTCCCAGCTGATTCCCCAGGGCAGGGAGGTGACCCTGGGAGCAGCAGGGCTGCCTGGAGCATCCTCAGTCCCAGCCAGGGCCAGGGCTGCTGCCCCTGGCTGGGCAGCACAGAGAGGCTCCCAGCCTCTCTCCCGGCCTCTCCTGACTTCTGGAAGTGGACCTTGGGACTAATCCAAGGCTGCTTATTTCTACAGGTGTGCAATGGTTGGACTCGATGGTCTTTGAGGTCTTTTCCAACCTTAATGATTCTATGTTTCTATAAAACTCTTGGGAAGGGTTTTTGTGGCATATCAGGCTGCTGTAAGCACTAGATCCCCTTTTTTGCCCCTCTGCCAAACAGTTTCTCCACGTGGGTGAGCCAGGCTCCTGGAAGCATCTGAAAGAGGCAAGGTGCACCTGCCAGGGCTCCCCACGTCCCACGGGGCTGACATCCACTCACCTGAGGCTCCCTGCAGCTCATTTGCCTCTAATACAGCAGCTGATAAAATTCAGTCTCTTTGAATGCTTGCTGAGCAGCCAGCTCACGTTTCCAGCCCCAGCACAGGCAGAGCCCTTTGGCAGAGGCTGTGGAAACACAGAGCAGATGCTGTGAGGAGACTTTGCTCTCTCCACCACAGTTCAGGTGCCTGAACAATGAGTGCCTGGTGGCCTTTGGTGGTGGCACTGGTGCCACTCTGTCCCTGTCTGGTTGTGGGCTGGATCTTTGCATCAGGTCACTCCTCTTTTGGACACCAAGCTGGGGGTGCTGATCTGAGGGGCTGGTGGGGGCTGGGATGTCTCCCACACCTCTGCAGCACCCCTGGGATCAGGGCTGGGTGCCTTTGCAGCATCCCTGGGATCAGGGCTGGTTCCCCCTGTAATATCCCTGGGATCAGAGCTGGGTGCCTTTGCAGCACCCCTGGGATCAGAGCTGGGTGCCTTTGCAGCACCCCTGGGATCAGGGCTGGGTGCCTTTGCAGCACCCCTGGGATCAGGGCTGGTTCCCCCTGTAATATCCCTGGGATCAGAGCTGGGTGCTGCCGTGCAGCCATGGCCACTGGTGCTGATTTATCACTGGACCCACTGGCAAGGAATTAGCTGTGTCTGCCTGCATTTAATCTCCAGTTTGCTGTTTGGGGAGAACCCGATGTCAGGTCAGTTAATTGTCTGCTAAAGACTCTGCTCCTTCCCTGCTTTCGTGCTAGATTCACCTTTTCTTTTTTCCTTTCTGCAATGCCCTCAGGTAAAAGACAAATGGCAGCATATAAAAAATGACCCGAGTCCCTTAATTTGAACCAGAGGAGACAATAACAGTCTGGAGACAGAGCTGGATTTATCTTTTCTCTCCGATGGAGGCCCCTCCTCCGGCGATGGCTGTCGGACGGTGCGAGCAGCATCTGAAGCAAATTGAGGGTAACCTTTCATTCCACGGGGATCTTCCAGCAGGGTTTGCCGTCCCAGGGACATCTGCAGCCCTCATGTTGGATTTTGGCAGCCTCTGAGCCCATTGTCAGCCAGTTCCATTGCATTCACTGGTAATGGATGGAGAGATGCCTGCCAAGGCTCCATGCCTGTGGAGCCACGAGGGGCTGGGAGCTCTGCCCTGGGCACGGGGATGGCCACAGAGCTCGGGCAGCCTTTGGCTGAGGACTCACATGTAGGGCCTTTCCCCAGCCTGTTGATCCACCCCAAACTGCAGCACTTTCCCCTCTCTGTCCTGTTTTCCTGCTGGGCTGGGTGCGGGTGCCTGGCAGCCGCCCGGCCCCGGCTCAGGGAGGAGCTGGGAACGCGATCAGGGTCTCGCCCTGCCGGCTCATTCACAGGGAGTTTTTTCCTTCTTGTGTCCAACAACATGGAAAAACGAGAATAATGCATATCAAAAAGAGGAACAGGGAATCTTGACCTCTGGCCTGTGAGCTGTTGGACCAGCAGCTCAGCAGTGAGTAGCTCAGTGTCAGACTCATGATGCTTGTACTGCATTCAGTGTTTATGGGTTTTGCAATTAGTTTTTCCAAGTTTTGAGGTGCTTGACTGTGCATCAGTCATGGCTTGGTTGCTGTTACAAACTCACTTTTATGTCCACACCGATTCTGTACCAATCCACTGCCCTCCTGGCCATTCCCTTCCCTTCACTTCTCCAGCTCATTTTCTGATTTATGACAAAAATCATACAGTGACCAAGAAGTGTGATCAGGATGCTTTATAAAATCTTTAATTGCATTTCATAACCTGTTTCTCTAAACCACCTTCAGTGTGTTCAGAAACGTCCTATCCCTCGATGCACAGGGCCAGGAGCTGGACCCGATGGCCCTTGTGGGCTCCTTCCAACTCAGCATGTTCTGTGACCCCATAATTCTGTGATTTGTCGTGCCTCAGCTGATGGAAGGACAGGCCAGTGAGGTGCCAGCCCCATCCCTGACCATGGAAACAGCCACATCTGCCGACACCCCGAGGGCTGGGTGCTCTGGAGGGTGCCCATCAGTGCGCTCAGCATCCCCACAGCATCCCTGCTGGGTCCTGCACTGAAGCCCTGATAAATCCCTGCTGCAGTTTTTTTTTTAGAAGATTCCTACAGCCCTTGCTGCCTTTCAGGGATTGTTTGTTTGGTTTTAGCACAATATAAGCAAACTGGAGATTGGAGGAAGTTGCAGTGCCCCCAGCAAAGTGCCTGACTCCTAAGGAGGAGTGTTTGCACACAAATAGCAACGACAAAGTAATGCCTTCATCCCCCAGGATGTGAAATGTGCACTGATAAATTTCATCCAGTACATCAACAGCTTTTAATTTCATCCCTCAAATCCAAGCCTCTTTCCCAGGAAGTTCAGCAGTGGGTGGCTCCAGAGGCTTTAGGAGGGAAGGAGGGAAGGAGGGAAGGAGGGAAGGAGGGAAGGAAGGAAGGAAGGAAGGAAGGAAGGAAGGAAGGAAGGAAGGAAGGAAGGAAGGAAGGAAGGAAGGAAGGAAGGAAGGAAGGAAGGAAGGAAGGAAGGAAGGAAGGAAGGAAGGAAGGAAGGAAGGAAGGAAGGAAGGAAGGAAGGAAGGAAGGAAGGAAGGAAGGAAGGAAGGAAGGAAGGAAGGAAGGAAGGAAGGAAGGAAGGAAGGAAGGAAGGAAGGAAGGAAGGAAGGAAGGAAGGAAGGAAGGAAGGAAGGAAGGAAGGAAGGAAGGAAGGAAGGAAGGAAGGAAGGAAGGAAGGAAGGAAGGAAGGAAGGAAGGAAGGAAGGAAGGAAGGAAGGAAGGAAGGAAGGAAGGAAGGAAGGAAGGAAGGAAGGAAGGAAGGAAGGAAGGAAGGAAGGAAGGAAGGAAGGAAGGAAGGAAGGAAGGAAGGAAGGAAGGAAGGAAGGAAGGAAGGAAGGAAGGAAGGAAGGAAGGAAGGAAGGAAGGAAGGAAGGAAGGAAGGAAGGAAGGAAGGAAGGAAGGAAGGAAGGAAGGAAGGAAGGAAGGAAGGAAGGAAGGAAGGAAGGAAGGAAGGAAGCCGATAGAAGCCTCTGTCCTGGGAATATTAAGTGACACAGGCAAGCAGAAAAACAAACAAACCTGGGGGACTTGCGACTTCCAAACTTTATTTAAAAAATGAGGAAAAAAGTAAATTTTCTCTGTCAGAGCGCAGCTATCATCACACAATGGCACTTAGGAATATTATAAACAGTGGTGTGGGTTTATAGGGCTGGAGACGTTTTCCGGTGGCTCGCTCAGCTTCCCTCTCCCAGCGAGCTAGAAGCAGGGCAGGGTGGCCAGGATGAGCCTGGGAAATGAGGGAAATCAGGAGGGTTTGTGCAGACAGGGGCTTTCCCACCCATTTCCATGCCCTGGCAGCCGAGCTCCCTGCTCCCTGGCAGCCGAGGTGGGACGAGCCCGGCTCCCGAGCCCCCCCGGGCGCTCCTCCCGGCCCGGGGCTCGTTTCCCCCAGCTCAGCACTTTCCCTGCCGGCGGCTCCGTCAGCTGGCAGGCTGTAAATCAGAGCCCAGGGCTGTGCGGAGCCCGGGAGGACGCTGCTGCGGAGGGTGGGCAGGAATCATCCCGGCAGCGAAGGAAACCACCCTGGCGTGTGCTCTCTGCTGGCCCTGGCCGCGCACACGCTCTGTACACCTTCCTGCAGGCTCAGCTGCTGTGCGAAGGAATTTCCCCCGCAGCAGAGCGGCGGTGCCCAGGAGGGATGCGCTGGGAGAGCATCCACGGCTGCCTGCCGCTGGTGCACCCCGGAAGGAAGGGGTCTGCTCCATGCCTGCTCTAAAACCCACCCGAACCTGCTTCATTCTGCATGTTCAGGGCTGCACAACACGTGCTGGAGCCGGACTGCTGGCGCTGCTGTTCCTCACCTGGCAGATGGAGCGTGTAAGGCACACCCTGCAATGCTCTCACATGGAGAGGCAGAGGATTTATAAGATCAGTACGTGACTGACAGATAAGGGACTCCCACAGAGCAAAGACAAGAGCAGGGGAACCACAAAGCTCTGAGCTTGGACCTGAATCAAGGAATTCACAGCCCCTCTTGTCCAGGCAGGTTATAGCAGAAAATTTGCCAATTCAACCAAATGCCATAAAAACTTTCTTGAGGAAGGGTTGGGGCAGAGATGGGTTTATAAAAAACACCCACCAATAGCCCCGTGTCCCACCCTGGTATTTATGAGATGCACGTGGAGGGTGTTGATAGCAGAGGCATTTTTGTAAGTCAGTAAAACAGAAAAAGAGATTCCTCTTGGTGAGGAGGGGTGGTGACTCTGAACGCATTGAGGGCAATGAAGGAGATCATTCCATTGTTCTAAGATTTCCATAACTCACTGTGCTTAAGCACATAAAAATGTAGACATTCTGGCAATAAAGTTTGGGTAATTTTTGAGCATGAATCAAAAATCTCTCCCTCATGCTCCCCTCCCCCTTGCTCTGCCTTTTGTTGTTGCTGCAGGCGCTGCCCCCCCGCTTGCCCGCTCCACCCCATGGCCTCACGAATGGAAAAATGTCTTCAGCAGAAACCTCCCAGCTCCTCTCTGATTCTCTAATCTGCAGCATCTGTGCCCAGCCCGGCGCTCCTGCGGGCGGCCCTGGCCCGCTCTGCCCCGGCTCACGAGCACATGCAGGTGGAGCTTCCCTTGCCAGGCAGCTCAGCAGGTGGAGGTGGCACTGCCCCAGCAGCCTGCCCACACTGTGGGGTGTCACCTGTCCCCTCTGTGCCTGGGGCTCCCCCTGCCTGGGCAAGGTGAGGTCCCCCAGGCAGAAGTGGTGCAGGGCACCCCATCACCGGAGCGACGCCAGAGCAGGTGCCTGCCTGCTGCTTGCTGTCCTTTACAGGCCAGAGAGGTCAGCCTTGGGTTATTTTTATTTCTTTCTGTCTTGCCCTGTGTTTTAGCCTGCTGCAGGGATGAGAAGTTCAGAGCCTTCAGCTGTGCTGATGGAGCTGTGGTGTCCAGAGCTGGGCACATGGCAGTGGTGGCACAGAGTGGGAATTTCATCCTGACTCATGTCTGAGTCCTCACACTCCAACCAGAGGGCTCCCAGCAGACCTCGCCCTGCAGCTCTGGGGTTTGCTCCTTTTTGTCTTTCCCGTTTGCTTCTCTCTCTCTCTCTTTTTTTTTTTTTTTCAGCGAACAACTTTATTTCCCACTTTGACATTTTCCAGACCCACCTGGGAGCCTGCTTGCCAGAAGGAGAAATGGCACAAGAGGAAATACATCTTCACAGCCTCGAGAGAGGAGAAGGTTGGAATCTGAGTCCATAAACAGCGTTGCTGTGCAGTGAGCAAAGACAGAGCAGGTTGGGCTCTGGAGAGTGTAACCCCACCTCTGCTGCTCCACTGCCAATTAAAAATAAAGAAGTGGAACTTGTTTGTTTTTCCCTCTCAGACTGGGGATGCTGTGCAAGGAAAACCCCTTTCACAGATTTTTGTCTTAGGACCTCCTGGGTCACCCAGTGGCTCTGACCTGGCCTGGCTCGCTGGAACCTGCCAACAGCCACTATGGAAAATACCCATTTCTGCCCCAAACCGTCAGCCCAGCTCCTTCCACTACCATAAATGTGGCCACCGGTGCACAGCCCCCACGTCCTTGTCCCCAGCTGCGTTCTCCTCCTGCCACGTGCCCTGCCACTGCCCTGCCTCTCCTGCTGCCTGCTGGCAGGGAGGTTCAGCTTCAATCAGGCAGCACTGCAGAGGGTTTAACTTTGATTTAAACAGGTTTTCTCTGCCTTTGCAGAAGGCAGGTTGGAGCGGTGCTTACTGAGGGCTGGCAGTGAGGGGCTGCAAAGCTGCTTCCTGCAGTGCATTCTTCTGAGCATTGTCACAGTGTCCATGCTGACAGCTCAGAAAACGTGGAAAAATCAATCTGCCACACACTGGTGCTTTATTTTATCATGCTCAGTGCCTGACATTGATTAAAGCTCCTTCCCAGTGCTGCTAATGCTGACACCTGGTAACCCAGGGCTGTCCTCAGCAGTGAATTACACGAGCACAGAGCATCATTTACTCTCCCACCTTCACTCAGCAGAGCACAGAGCATTTTTCTGTTCCTGAAATTGCCAGGATCACCTGTGCATTTGTCAGGGCCAGCACTGGAATGATGGATGTGACCCGGGCAGGGAGGAAGCGCTGCTGGGCTCCACAGCCCATCCCCACAGCCCTCACCCTCCTGCCCCACCACAACTTTCATCCCTTCACCCTTTTTTTCCGACTCACTGAGCAACAACTGTCATGTTTATACTCTTCCCCCCCAGTCCTGCTCTGCTTCAAGGATTAAGCTTTCATCCTTCATTATGAGCTTCTCCCCCAGGCAACATTTTCCACGAAGAAAAAGGAATTTCTGGGATTTTGCTTTTAAGAGATTATGTTACTAAGCATGTGTGTGTTTGTGCCGAGGTGAGGAGCTTTCCCACACACACGGGGGATCTCACATCCTGAGGCAACGTGCCAGTGGGGTGCTGTGGGGGGACAGCTCCCTGGTGCTGCCTGTCCCTGGCAGCTCTTGCCCTTCCTCCCCTCGTGTTCCTGCCTCCTCCTCTCCCATCAGAGTGCTGCTGGTGGGTGACACACACGAGGGGCTCCATGGTGTTCCCCTGGGGACCAGGGTGGGTCCCACCACCACACTGGTGTGTGGTCACCCCTCTGGGATGAGGGAAACAGAGTGGGCATCCCTGGGGATCTGGAAAAGGAGGGGTCTCATCCTTGCTCCCTAATTTAGGGGCCACTGCCACGGCCCTGCCTTTTGGGCCAGAATCACCAAATATTGGTGCCCTCTGCATGAGGCTGTCCCTGCCTCCAGCACCATTGGGGTGCTCCTGGGGGTCTCAGGGCTTGGCAGAGCTGGGACCCACCTCCTTTGCCTGGGGGGCAAGCGCTGACCTTGCTGTGCTCTTGCCTGTGCTCACATGAAACCTCAGCTACTTCCAGGGAGGTGACACCACGCCTGGAGGCTCGGCATGCCGAGGGCTTGGCTTCACAGTGACTGCTGAACAAGGTTGTGCTTTCATTGGCAGCAGCTCTTGTTATTAAATCCTTTTCAGGAGCTCATCTAAGCCCAGCAAATTAACATAAGGGAAGCACAACAGATAATGTCAACCGACCAAAATAATCCAAGTCTGTAGTTACAGCAGGGAAGGCATAAACACAGCCCAGGAGGAATAACTGCAGCTTGTTTAACGTCAGCATCTGGGCTGCTGCTGCTAGGCCAGCACTCCAGTTCTGCTGGGAAATAACCAAGGGAACGTCAGGTGCAGCCTCTGGAAAGTCCCAGGCCCAGCCAAACCCGCAGGCTCCCAGGGATGCCGGCGTGAGGCTGCTCAGGGGACACTCGGGGACATGGCCTGGCACAGGCTGGGGGGAGCAGAGGCAGAGCCCCCTGAGAGCTGGGACATCCCCACCCCTCCTCACATCGGCCGCGACGAGCCACGGCTTCACCCGCTGAGTCACGGCGCTGAGTCAGACCTTGCTCACCCTCCGAGCACTAAACGCTGCTTATTCCAGTGTTCACAGGGGCAACACAAAGATTGTTCCTGGAGAGACAAGAAGCTTTTCCCCTGCCTCAACTGTAGCTTGTATATGCAATGATTAACAATTAAATACATGACCAGCTTGCTGCTTTGCTGCCGGAGCAGCTGCCATGATCCTGCTGTTGGGAAACTAAATGATTCCCAGCTCTCCACTGCTTTTTGACAAGTTGTTTTCAGCTTAGAAGTCAATAAATAAAAATGAATAGCTTCTGCTGAGCTTAAACTCAGCTGGAAAAGAACGTTGAAAAACGGCTCTCAACGACACTGGAAGCCCAAGCACATGCAGCCTTCAGAGCCCCCACCAAACACCCTGAGCAGCAGGGCTGTATCACACATGCAGACACACACTATTGTGGGTATTAAAGAGCTAAATCTGATTAAAGCCTTTCTATCCCCACCAGTGGTCAATTCCAGAAACCAGCTCACCCAGGAGGCCGAATTCATTTCATCCCCGAAGTCTAATTAAAGCCATTAGTGTATTCCTTGTCTTTCTGATAAGATCAAAGCATTCCAAGAGCCCGGCATTACCTTATTTTCAAGTCAATTATACAACATATAGCATCGATTTATTCTGCCTCCAGCTGTACACATTTATCTCTGTCTATCATCGGGTAATCGGTCCCATCAGACACAGCCCAGCCCGGGCTCTCAGCTGACAGTGCCTGCACTTGCCAGGCCGGGTTTCTTTGTCCCCCTCCCCTCAAATTCACGCCCGGGGCAGTGCCTGGTGTCCAGAGCCCAGTGCCCACAGCCGCGGGGTCACGTCCCGGCTGCTGTGGCAGCGTTCGGGTGGCCACGGTGGCCTGTGGAGAACTCGGGGCACCCACCAGGCTGCTCCAGGTCCCCTCCTCTCCCCTGTCCCCGCCTGCCCCGGCACAGCCCCGGCTTCCAGCAGTGCCCATCCATGGATGTCCTTGCCCTGGGGACCCGCTGCTGTCCCGAGGGGCCCTGCCCAGCCCAGCGCTGCCAGGACTCTCGGGCACCGCCGGCTCAGCAGCGCCGGGGGCCGGGCGGTGGGCAGCGGGCACGGGGGGCTCTCCCCTCCCATAAACAGCTCTCCGGCAGCTCACGGCCCCTGCAAGAGCCGAGCTGTGAATTTTCATCTCTCAGCTAATCAACTCGCCTGCTAGTCCAAACTTGTCAGGAGCTTTATCCCTGCCCTGCCAGCCTCCTCCCGGCCCACGAGTGACAGAAGACGTTCCCATCCCTCCCTGAGACACATCCAGCTGCTACAAAAACAAACATCCTCCCGCTGGTGATTCCTCCTCGTCAAACAGTCCTGACCCTGGTTCCCTCGGGAACATCTGCTCTGCGCCCGTGCCCGGCCGCCGGCACATCCTGAGCGGCCGGCAGGGAAGGGCGATGTTTACGGCGGGGACGGCAGAGCCGTGTTCCTGCCTAAGCCGGGGCTTTATTAATTGCTGGTTCTCCCGAGTCCTCAGTGACAAAAGATTAATCATCCGGCCGAGGCCGCTCTGCCCGTGAGGCTCCTGCAGACGAGAGGCAGCTGCGGCAGAGCCGGGCTCCCGGTGGAGCCTCTGTCCCTCCGCTGAGCCCGGGAGGGACCTGCCCCAGCCTGTGCCTTCAGGAGGCTCAGCGTGGTCGGGGCTGCGCACCAAGAGATTCCCAGGAAGCCCCGGGAAGTGGCTGTGGGCTGTAGGGCAGAGAGTGGCACTAACCCTAACCCTCACCCTAACCCTGCCTGCTGCTCCCTCACGGCCAGGCCGTTCTCTGTCTGGGTCTATTTTGTCGCCGTTTGTGTGACCTTGCATTAAACACCCTGGGCAGCTGTTCCTGCAGGACACCCCGGAGGCCCCGCTCTTCACCCTGCAGTCACCAGGGTTTGTTGATTGGGGTTTGCAGCTGTACCAGCTCACAGCCATCAGGCACCACCTTCCCGCTCCTGGCACCGGGCTGCCGGGGCGGGCAGCAGCAGATCCATCCCGGGACGGGAGGCCAGCCAGGAGCTCTGGGCACTGCTGGGCAGCACAGGGGCTCCGGAGGGGTCTCCGCCCATGGCATGTGGACACCCGGCGAGTTTGTGCCCAGACCCAGGAAATACATGCCAGGAGGATGTACAAACTGGAAGCAGAGAGCTGCGGCCGAAGCACGTGATGTTCCGACCTCCAAATCTAGCCCTCTGTGCGCTTCCTTCACTATCTTCATCCCGAAAGAGATGATGAGGGCCCGGAAAGGCATTTTCCCAGGTCCTTTAACCTGCTGCTGGAGGCCGTGGTGGCTCTCCCGGCTGGCAGGGCCGGCTGGCGGGGCCGGGCTGAGCGCGGCGCCGGGCGGCGCCCCGGGGTTATCGGCGGCGGTGGCCGAGGCGGAATTAGCGGGGCAGGGAAGTGGGGTGAGCAGAGCTCAGCCTCTTGGCATGTTTGCTTGTGCTGAACCTGCGGCATGAAAACTCTTCACAGCAACACTCAGCGCTTGAAGCCTTCCTTGGCCGCGAGCACCCGGCGGAGGGGAGAGCCAGGGCCGCGCTGTGCAAACAAACCGTGTCCCCCGGCACCGCGGGCCGGAGCTGGTGCTCAGCTGAGGGCACGCCAAGGCAAAAGGGCTTTTCCTGACAGAAATGTAGGCCGCAGCTTTTGGGGGCAACCACGCTTCCCGGGGGATTCCCTGCGATGGGGGTGCGCGGTGAGGGGATGCCCTGCGATGGGGTGTCCTGCAGCAGGGATGCGCCGCGACGGATGCGCCCCTCGGTGCGGGCTGCCTGCGGTGCGGGAGCGCAGCGGCGGGGCCCCGTTTCCCGTCCCCTCTGCCGCTGCCCAGAGGGGTCTCGCACGGAGCGGGCCGGGCCGGGTCCGGGCAGGGGCGGCGAGCGGGGAGCGGTCCCGGCCCGTTCCCGTTCCCATTCCCGTTCCCGGGCGCCGGTCGCCCTCCAGCGGCCCCGCTGCGCCGCGCACCGGGCACGGGTCGAGCTCTTCCCGGGCTGCAAGGCATCCCTGCCCTGTCCTGAGCATCCCTGCCCGGCCCTGGGCTCCTCGTCCTTCTCCCAGGCTGCCCTGAGCTCTCCTGCCCGGCCCGGGGGCGCTGGAGGCAGGGAGGGCATCGGGGGTGGCTCGGGACAACGCTTCCCAGCCACAGCCGCACACCCGGCAGGGCCCGCAGCCCATGTGCAGAGGGTGGCAAACCCGCAGGCTCCAGATTTCCCCACACAAATCCCTGGGACCCCTCTCCGAACCCCGCACAAACCCCGGGTCCCCTCCTCGCCCCGCACAAACCCCGGGTCCCCTCCTCGCCCTGCGCAGGGGAAGCCGGAGTGGCAGGGATGCGTTTTAGGGGTGAAGGGATGCCTGGTGCCCCAGGAGCCGGCTGTGAGCGGGCAGCAGGAGGAGCAGCAGGACTGGGAGCGGGCCGGGACAATGCCCGTGCCCGGCCCTCACCGCGCTGGGGCACGGGGAGCCGGCTCGGGGTGTGCACCCGAGGGTTTGTCAGCATTCCCCGCGTGGGCAAGGACCTGCCACCGCTGCTGCTATAAAAAGCCATCGGGGCGGCGGCTGGGCCACAGCAGCTCCCGTTCCTGTCCGGGCAGGGCTCCTCACCTCCGGCGATCCCGGGCAGGAGCAGCACCAGTTTGGTGGCTTTGGGCTGGCACCGGCACTGGCACGACCTCGGGATGCCATCGAGCCTGCAGAGATGAACCAAGAGCTCCTTCCCGGGCTGCTGCAAAACCTGTTCAACCGAGCAGGTAAACAGGCAAAGATAAGGAAATCAGGTCACTGCTGAGGTACAGTAGGGAGGCTCGGGAGCTGTGGGCTGTGCCCTGCAGAAGGGCAGGGAGGCACCTGGAGCAGCCCCCGGGACAGAGGGGTGACAGCTCTGTGCATAGACATGCTGCATCCCAGGCAAAGCAGGTTTTCCTGCAGCCAGGCTCTGCTCCCAGCTGTGTCCTGAGACATAACTGAGCTGCTCCTCGGCTGCAGAGGGAGTTTCCATGAGGCTGCATCCTGTTTGAACAGCAGCAGGGGACTGGGGCATCTCCTTCCCCAAACCCCAAAAGTGTCATCCATTCAGAATCCTGATGCTGTGCCAAAGAGGTACTCTTGGGAAACGGTTTTTACTTGAAAGTACCTAAAAGGCCAGAGCTGTCTGGAGCATCCAGAGTGTGCTGTGCCACCCGAAGCTGCCCCAGGGCACCTCCCAACTTCCAGCACCCAGGTGTGTGGAGATGCAGGAGCAATGTGCAGCTGCAGCAGCCAAGACTGCTCAGGACCCACAAGACATTCTCCTTCTGACATTTCAGAGCTTCCAATAAAGCTTCAGGTTCCAAGTGGGCACAGATGCCCAGTTACCACCAGCAGGACTGTTTCCTGATGGGCAGCCCCAACTGCAAGCATTTCCTTAAGCAATTTGCACATCTTAAAAATAAAATCCTTTATTGATAATATGAATGTTTAACATGTTTAATGCCATCAGCTATAAAAATGATTAAAGACTTCAGCTTGGTACATTTGGCTTTACAAATTTACAAGTGTTAATGAATTAATACTAGTGTTATATGTTTTGCACTTCATTATACTCCATTAGCCAGTGACAAACTCTGCAACAATGTCTGCTTAGGACACGTGAGTTAGAGAAGAAATATTTAGTTGCTTTCACACAGAATCTACATCAACAGTTAAATACTAACTCTAAATGTCTTACTGAATTAGTTGGATCCATTTTAATCCCTTGTGCTTAGTTTCTTTCAGAAGTTAGTCTACTAGCAAAAATACATTCTTTTGCATACCCCTTCCCATATTATATTTTAGAAGAAACAGTACTCAGTGCATTTCCTATTAGACTTCATCATAGTATCTCTCTCTCTAGAGCTATCAATAAAGAAGGGGGATAATACCAGTCAGATTAATGTAAAAGTAAAGAAACTCATTAAAGCAGTGTATACAAAAGCCTCACTTTTCAATCAGAAGGGATACTTGGGCCAAAATCCATCTGCCCATCCATTTTTACTTTTACTCTCAGCAAGAGCAAAAAAATCTACTGTGGACACTTAGTTAAGAAAGTAATAAATGTGCTTCCATAAGAGCCGCTGCCCGTTCAGCTCCGGCTGCCTCTGTGTCCCTGCTGGTAACACCCAGACCGTTCCACCGGATTAGGAACAACAGCCCACAATGCCACTACCCAAAAGGCTCCTAAAAGGTCTGTGCAAGCCCCTAAACCCCTGCCCTGGCAGTGTGGGGTCAGCCCAAGAGCAGCCCCCCAGAGGAGCACAGAGCAAGGCTCAGAGCCCAGAGAAGCTCTCTGCCCCCTCGCAGGGCAGGGGGATGCTCCCCACCACAGAGGGGCTCGCCGAATGAGCAGGGAGGAGTGACCAAGGAGAACGTGTCCCTGGCAGGGGGAGCTGTGCAAACACCATCCTGCTGCTGAGGGAAGTGCCCCACGCTGGACCACACCGAGCAGCAAGTCCAGTTTCTAAATTTAGGATCAGCTCACATCCAACACCCGAGATCATTAACTCGGGGTCGTGCTCTCGGCCTGTGCCACTGATCTGTGCTGTTCATCCTGTATTTCTCAGCACAATGACTCAGAAAACCACTGTGCCTGTTGGTTTCCCTGCAGCAAACATTTCTGCACAGGAACCAGCTGCTTCTCCTGGGTCCAAATACTTCTCCACGCACATGATCTGCCTCAAATTTAGGCAATTCCTCACTGAGGAGTTTTTTAAAATCTCAGTGAATTGCCATGTTTTCTTCATATGAGGCAGAAGATCAAGAAGAGATAAATACTCCCCTAATACACTGTGTGTTTTGTATGTATGTGTGTGACATACTTACACATATCCACATATTCAATTCCACAGCAGCAATGATTTGGTTCCGTATTTGCAGCCAAGGAAAGCCAGCCACAGCTAGTGGGTAAAATCCAGGTCAGTCAGACTTAACTGACACAGATGAGGAACAAAATTATTGCTTTTGTTTAAAGTCGAAGATCCTATTTTACAGGTGCTGCAAAAAACCTGTATTGGATGGATGAGTTACTTTTTCAAGTAATAGTGAGATCTTTGTCAAGTAACAGAAAGATCCTTTTCTCAGAAGTTCTACACACAACAGTAGAATGCTTGAAGAGATTGAAAATTCCAGGTGACACACCAGAAACCAGAGTCGAGCCATGTAAAGCACATAGGCATCTTGGCAGGAAACAGAAAGAACTATATGGACTATAAGGAATACTGACAGAGAAGTAATCTGGATGATATCACAACTAAATTTTATCCCAAGAAACTCCTGTGTGCTTCCTCAAATAGCTGGGAGCTCTGTCCTGAAGGACATAGCCTGGCTGGCTGCACCAGTCTGGTGGTCACCTGGCAGAATCTGTAGCACATTTGCTAACTTACCTTAGCAAATGGAAAGAATTAAAAGGAAAACCAGTGTTGGTTTCAACATTCAGGACTCAGAAGAATTTGTTTCTGCAGCTAGATGTTCCCCTCCTCACCTTTTCCCGAGAATCACATTCATATTGCAGGCTTAGTTCAGGCACTTTTATAAAATGTTCATCTGGAATAAAAAGTCTGCAAAAATTATTTCTGCATAATTTAAAAGTAGCATTTCAGTCCCATTAGAGGTTGATAGGTCCCACCACATGATTGTGGTTGTTATCTCTAATGATTTGACTGTGGCCATGAGAGACTTGGAGGCTACTGTATAGCTGTAGTTAAGGTTTCTTCATAAACAAAAATATTTTCCTACCTATTAAAAAGGAAAAAAAAATACTAAATGCTTTATACAGACAGAATCTGCTACTATGGAAATAAATAACATGGAGTGGAAAAACAGTGTCTTAGCTCCAGGGTAAGCTAAGCTGTGGAATGTCACATTCCCATTTTCTGGAGACTAGCTGCTGCTTGGCAGGAGGATCTCCAGGTCTTTGCCATTTGACACGACAGTGCTGTTGGAGCAGCTAGTGGCCACGTCCATGGGGGCACCCAGGGAGGAGGCTTTGCTGAGGGGAGCAGGAGCAGCGGGCGACTGAGCCAGGCCGGGCTTCTTCGGAGGGATGGGCGGAGGGTTCCCTCTCTCTGCCCTAGGAATGGTTGGGGATTTGATTCCAGGAGACAAGGGGCTGAGCGGGCTGGAAACCTTGACGGGGCTCGGGCAGTGCCCGGCCTCGGCCTTGGGGCTGCCAGCGCTGGCCAGGCTGCGATAGTCCGTGCCAAAAGGGGAGCTGTTGGGGGACACGGGCTTGATGGGGCCCTGCTGGCTGGTGAACCTGGACAGCACCTGGGTGACCGTGTTGCGGGCCAGCTGCTTGGCAGCAGAGTTGTCTGCCAGGGTGGGAGACAGGTCCCGGGACGGGGGGCTCTGCAGGCCCCCTGGCTGGTGCTCCTGCTCTGCCTGGGACTGGAACTTGTGCCTGGCTGCGTGGAAACGCTGGTTGATGCCCACCTGGTAGGAGGACTGGTAGCCAGGGCTGCTGGCAGAGGCTCCCACTAAGCGTTTGGTCAGCACTGGCGAGGAGCAGGGAGAAGGGGTCAGAGAGGAGGCAGCTGTGCTGCTGGGAGACAGGGAGGCGCCAGCCGAGGGGAGCTGATGCACCGGTGACTCTGTTCTTACAGGAGAACTTCCATTCTCCACTGCACTTTCTGAGGCTGCAGCAGATCTCTCCCTGTGAGCTTGGCTCTCTGCAGCATTTGTCTCCCCACCCATCTGCCCATCGGTGTCGCAATGCCCGTTGGATTTTGCATAGCAATGAGCAGGTGCAGAGGGGCTGGCAAACACGGCGTGAACAGCTCTGCTGGCGCTGGCAGGGCTGGCTCGTTCTGCCTGCAGACTCTCGGTCTGGCAGGACACAGACTTCACTGGGGGACTGTCAGTTGTGACCCCCCTGGATGTCACCGAGGGGCTGGGATGCACGGGCTTGGAGGGACTGTGCTCCTGGCAAGAAGCCTCCAGCTCTTTCAGGGCTTTCTTCAGACATTCCACCTCTTCTTTGAGAGCTTTTGTACGGTTTTCTTCTCTGTTCAGCTTGGCTTTCAGCTGCTCCCTTTCAATGTCAAACTCTGAGAGCTGCTTTTCTACTTGTGCTTCCATCTGCAAACCCCTCTTCCTCTTGGCTGCCAGCTCCTCTTCCAGTTTACTCACCTTACTCTTCTCCTTTTCCAATTTCAAGCTCAGTTCTGCTGTCTTCTGGCCCTCTTCAGCTGCTTTGGCAGTGGCTTTCTTGCACTCCACAACAAGCATGGAAGACAGTTGCTTGTGGCGTGCCCTTTCCTCCTCCAACTGGCTTGACAGCTTCTTCTGCTCTTTCTCAAACTTTTTCACTTGGGACTTTTCAAACTCCACCTGGAAATTAAGAACAAAAGAGATTTTAAGGGTACAATAAAACCTCCTGAAAGCAAATGAAGGGGAGCACCCCAAAAGGGAAGAGGTTTACTGTGTGTCTTGGAGAAATTACACAGTAAAAAATGACAATAACTAAGAAAGAGGTTATTGCACCAGAAATCAGCAAAATAGTCTGGCACAACTCAGCTTGCACATAGTAACAATTATTACTTACTAGTAGTTTTATCCTGTGTGAAATTCGACTGGCCTTTAGTGAGACACATACCCAGTCTGCCATGAACAAGCAAAGCTTCCTTCCACCTCATTTACCACTTTGTCAGTTTGCCTTTTAAAGGCATGTAGGCTTTAAAATGCTGATGTGTTATGTACGCTTAACAAAGGCTACAGGCTTGAGTAACAGAAAACAGTGGCTTAAATATTTATTAGCATCTCTGAACAACACCCCCAGGAGATCTTCCATGACTTATTCTGAATTTTGAGTACTGCAGCGAGCTATCAACTGTAAATGGAATCCTGTTCTTCCCAACTCCTCGGATTTCAGGCTGAAGTAAGATTCCAAAGCATCTGATTGCCCATTAATACCTTTCAGCACCGCTCAGCTACCAAAACACGCCGAGCAGTTGAGTAAGGCTGCTTTTCATATCAGGATGCTAAAAGCTAGGAGTGCCTCACAGAGGGAGGTTCCTGCTGCTCTCCCAGCCCAGCCCAGCCCAGCCCTCCCAGCTGCCCGTGGCTGTACCTGCTGGGTGAGCCGCTCCCGCTCCTTCTCCAGCATGTAGGTGACATCGTCCCCCTCGGCCGTGTCCTGGGCGTGCCGCTGCCTCTCCTCCTCCAGGTCCAGGATCACCTGCCCAACACAGCAGCCATCAGCGCCAGGGCCACGAGGCAGGCTGGGAGCAGTGCCTGGGCACAGCTCCAGAGGGACACGGGACACCAGGGCAGCTCCAGAGGGACAGGGGACACCAGGGCAGCTCCAGAGGGACAGGGGACACCAGGGCAGCTCCAGAGGGACACGGGACACCAGGGCAGCTCCAGAGGGACACGGGACACCAGGGCAGCTCCAGAGGGACAGGGGACACCAGGGCAGCTCCAGAGGGACACGGGACACCAGGGCAGCTCCAGAGGGACACGGGACACCAGGGCAGCTCCAGAGGTACAGGGGACAGTCACCAGGGCAGCTCCAGAGTGACAGGGGACAGCCACCAGGGCAGCTCCACGGGACAGTCACCAGGGCAGCTCCAGAGTGACAGGGGACAGCCACCAGGGCAGCTCCAGAGGTACAGGGGACAGCCACCAGGGCAGCTCCAGAGGGACACGGGACACCAGGGCAGCTCCAGAGGGACACGGGACACCAGGGCAGCTCCAGAGGGACACGGGACACCAGGGCAGCTCCAGAGTGACAGGAGACAGCCACCAGGGCAGCTCCAGAGTGACACAGGAGAGTCACCAGGGCAGCTCCACACGAGAGCCACCAGAACAGCTCCAGAGTGACACAGGAGAGCCACCAGAATAGCTCCAGAGTGACCTGGGAGAGTCACCAGGGCAGCTCCAGAGTGACATGGGAGCTCCAGAGTGACACAGGACAGCCACCAGGGCAGCTCCAGAGTGACAGGGGACAGCCACCAGGGCAGCTCCAGACACCCGAGCTCAACTCAAGTCACAGAAAAGCAGCTTTTGGACAAGTCCAATGTATGTTATTATCTGGTCAAACTGAGTCAGTTTGTGAAAGATGTTAGGGAAACCTCACACTGGATCTATTTTACTATTAAACATCTAAATTGCACACTTTTCCCCCAGACTATCCTTGGGGGGCCCACGTTATGAATGGTGCCCTCATTCCAGAAGGGTTGGGGCTGGAAGGGCTCTCTGGAGGTCACCCAGCCCACCCCCTGACCCTGGAGAGGGTCACACAGACCAGTCCAGGAGGGTTCTGAACACTGGCAGGGAAGGAGAATCCACAAGCCCTCCACAGCCTGTTCCAGCGTTCTGTCACCCTCAAAGTAAGTCAGTTTTTCCTCACATTCAGCTGGAAATTCCTCTGTTTCAGTTTGTGCCTCCTGTCCCTTGCAAGTCAGAATTTCCTGGCAGGCCCATGCACCCAGGGCCAGCAGGAGCAGAGGTGCTGCATGAGCAGACACGGGGCTCTAAGCACAGGACAGTCCCTGCGTGGCTCCAGCAGCAATTCCACACAGGCTGCTCCCAGTGCCTTACAGGGATTTGAGGACTCCAGTGTAAAGTTTATTTTAAAGAACATTAATTTGTTCTTCCACTTAAGAACAAGATGAGCTCTTGAAGTGAAACTGCTTCCCATAAGGGCCCAGTGAAGGAGCTCCTTCAGCTTTAACACTGAATTACATGAATAATTGAAATGCTATTAACAAAAAAGCCAGAATACAAACTTCCCAAGAGGCTCTGCTTATCTCATCACCAAAACTAAGCTCCCCTAACACATGCTCACCATGAATTTAGCAGCTCCTCAGTCCTCCTGGAATTTAAGCTTCCAAATAATGCTTAAATATTATCAAGTATACATCCTTGTACACTTGAAGTAGACAGGAAGAGGAAAAGGTGAAAAAATATCTGATTTTACTGTATGACTTAGTTGGATATTTGGCTGAAAAGTGAAGCCCAGCTTTGTTCTTACTTCTAGTGACATCAATTTTAGTGGTAGTATAGTCTGATACATGGCCAAGCACTTTACTGGTGTCAAAATACATTAAAGGTATGTCTGAAGAATAACAAGGTGCTTCATTAATGAGGCCAAACAGCAACAAAAAAAACTTTTGGTGACTCCATGCTTCCTTAGGGAAGCACAAGGAGGTGCCTTCCCCTGGCAGCAGCTCTTCAATAAGCACAGAGAACAAGTCCCAGGCAGAACAGTGATAGCTCTGCCGAGAATTCCATCTTCCAGAAACCCTTTCTTGCATTTTGGGAAGCATTACACTTCCCAGCTGTAAGCTAGATCCTTTTTGGTGTGTCCTAACAAAAACATCTTGTGTATATTTCAAATTCTGGAATTATACCTAATAAGCTCACCAGCTGCATCCTCTGGAGCGAGAAGTTTAAACAAAGGTGCAAAGTCCTTCCAGTTACCAAGCCTCAGGGAACTGAAGTGTTTTTGCTGAAGTTAACTTGTTATTAAAATGCAACTGTAACTTCTGCACATCTTAATTGAGGCAACACCTACCTTTCTGTGTCTGCTTTCCGCAGCTGCTAGCTGGGATAACATTCTTTCCTGCATATTCTTGCAGTGTTTCATCACCACTTTCAAAATAGATAAAGGATTGGAGCATACTGGTTGCTTTTCACCATGATTCCCCTCCTTCAGTGTCTCAAAATCCCTCTGCAAAGCCATCAGTGGATCACTGATGTTGTATTTCCCATAGCGTTCCTCAATGAACGTGTCCCTGTGCTGGGCCTGCAACACAAAAACAAATTTGCATTTTAATATACTCAAACTAGCTAAAGAAACAGGGTTTTGTAGTTAATATTCCTTTTCCCCAGTTTTCCATTTAAAGAGCATTTAACACAGTCTGATTCATATCCTGTTATCTGCTAGAAATAAAGGCAATAAGGACAAATCTTGCTTAAAAACACAGCACTTCCACAAGATATTCAGTCTCCAAACATCCCCATACCACAGCTACCTGCCAGCGCCAGGACTTACATTCCACAGCTGTGTGAAAGGAAAGAAGGTAAGCACCAACTCTTGCTCAACAAGAGATTTAATAATTTCTTGTCCCATCAGTGAAAGAAGCAGTTGTGTGCTTTCCTTGGCTGTGTCACCATCAAAGAATTTCATGTTGAGCAATTAAAGAGTTTCATTCTCGCAAGAGCCATCAATCTGTGAATTGTTAATAAAATCTTTAATGTTCTCATCCAGACTAAACAGAGTTTAGTTTCTCAAGACAGGAATGATGAGGTTTCCTTTGGTGCCTGTAGGAATTAGACAACTCACACATACTAAGCTCTGCATTTACAGTGCTTAATGGCCGGACTCATGAGCTCAGGGGTCTCTTCCTACCCCAATCATTCCATGAATCAGCCATTCCATCTGGAAATCTGCTTGTTAGGACACCCATAGGCTTATCCTATTCAACGATGACTGTGAAGGTCTAAAAACAAAACAAAATCTCATAGACAGATATGAAAGTATTATCTGTGTGTTCACCACCATGATAAGAAACCAAATATTTAAGCAACAAAAGACACAGAAAACCAGATGCAGATTCAGAAGAGCCTCCAGAAGCGTCTTGGCTCAAAGAAATCTAATCACTGCTTTCCAGTGAAATGGTTCTGGGCTGAATTCTGAGCATTTGTGAAAACCTGTGGCACTGTTCCATTCCCCTGTGTGCCACTGCCAGCAGCACCCCACGGCCAGCAGAGCTGAGGCACCTGCCAAGAAATCACACCTGGATGTGGGACTGCAGCTCGGCTCCTCTGGATCCCTCTGTAAGGACTGGGCACCACGACAGCCCACACTTTCTCTTTTTTACAGGGTATAAATGACTCTTCTGCTCCGCCCTGGAATGCAGGAGTGAGCCCCGGGACCTTTATCAAAGTGTGTTAAATTTAGAACAGACTTTAGCATGTGTGACCTCCCCAAGGGTTCTGACCCTAAATGCCCTTTTCCTGCCACAGCACACGGGATTTTCCCTTGAGCAACAGCTCCAAACAAACCCTGTCTGCACCTTCTCAGGTGTGCTTCCCCGTTCTGCTCCCAGCTGCAGAGCCCCAGCAGCAGATCTCCCATTCCCAGCCAAGCACTGCAGCTCTTTGGAGCTGCTGGAGGGCCCCAAACCGAGTGCCACACAAATGCTGCTGCTGGGAATGGCATCCAGCTGGACAAAGCCGCTGCTCTGAGCGCAGAGCCAGCCCGTGCCAGCCCCGCTGGGCACTCCCCAGAAAGCCTTCCTGAGCACACAGCAGGAATCACCCATTCCTGATGGGACTGCACAAGGACGGCTTTTAGACTGCAGAGACTGGGCCTGACTCAAATCAAAAGCCAGCTCAGAGGCCAGTGCTTCTTGGAATGGCTCTTTTGCCACGTCCCAGTACCAAAGGCACAAATGCTTCCCTCGAGCACACAAGAGCAGAGCCACAGAACTGTGGAACATCCCCACACAGCAGCTGGTAGAGCTACACTGGAACAGTGAGAGTTAAATAATTAAACTTGGCTTCACTCACAGAGCTGGGGAGATTTGCTGGTCCCACCTGCATTCTGAAATGCAGCCATGTGATTAACACGAAATAAACAAAAAAAATTTGATTGTTGCTCTTAAAAGGAAAAGTGTTTGCACTACCTTGACAAGAGGCATAAAAAACCCAACCCAAAATATCTTCTCCATGACTAAATTAGAGACATTCATCCTGTGAGTCCAGTTTGGAGCTGGATTTTAACCCTGCAGTAAACAGAACAGCTCACACTTACAGACACCCCTCCCTCTCTATCAGCAATATCCGTCAGGAACTGCGGGTACCTTTGATCAGAGCCTCAGATATTGTTCTAACTTTACACAATAATGAAAAGGACAGGAAGGAAAAGATCAGCCCTGGAAATGGGAGAGCAGCCCTGGATAATGGGGCAGCCCTGGTTTAATGAATCACAGGAAAAACTACAGGTTTGGGGGTTTTTTTTAGGAACAGGGAATCTTCTGTTTTTCTGAAGTGTTTATAAAAATGACTCAGTGAAAGCTCCATGTAAGTGTGGAGGGAATTTCTAAGTGACTCAAGCATTAATAAGTCAGTAAATATGAACTGGGATCTCCATCCAGCTGGCCTTACTGCTTTGACAGGTGAGTTTAATCCCAGCTCATCCCAGGGCTGGCCATTGCACACAGAAACATGGCAGGGACCCTTCAGAAGGGCACCAGTGCTTCAGCTCTGCACTCAAACCTTCACTGCTGGGCAACTGCTACCAAATAACAGCTGCCAAACCTGAGACTAAGGTGATTTTTGCAGTACTGAAGGTGCAACAAAAGCCATGTTTCCTCTGCTCCTGACTGCACTGGGCTCTGAACCCTGAATAAACCACCCACTCTGAATTCAGTGCGGTGGTTTATTTCCTGTTTGGGAAAGAACAAGAAGTTCTTCCTTGCTACTTTGAGCAATTAAGTATTTTCCTGAACTAGCATGACAAACAGATGAGACTATCATAGCATTAAGAGCTTTCTCAAGTCCAGCTATTCTTCTCCAGTAGCCAGCAGAGCATAAACATTTAATTAAAGTTGTCTAGACTGGAGAAAGTCTTAACCAGGTCATCCTCCACCGAGACACCACGTTTACAAAAACAAACCCAGTGCTTTGGTGTTGGGGCCACTTGGAAATGCAAAGAGGGATTTTCCAGCCTGGGACACCTCTGTGCCACTGGGCCACCTGAACCACTGAGGCAGCTTGTGGAAAATGAATTGACAGTGCCACAAGCTCCAGAGTTATTTTATGCAGGTGTGGAAATGCCACAGAGAATTGTGCTCCTCCATGAGCCAGCTCTGCAACTCAGCTTCTCTGTCCCTGGAGGTCACATCAATACTTTCAACCCTTCTGACTGTGTCCTGTTTGAACTGGATTCTACCTTAAATAGTTGTTCAACGTTGAGAAGGAACCTGATTGTAGAGGAACGCTCTATTAGTAAGCCCAAAGTGGAAAAAATCAACCTAGATCTCAGATCCCAGCACAGAAAACACAAATCCACAGAAAATCCAGGTTAAATGAAAAATAAATAAGGTTACAAAATGCCAGGTTAGTTAAAGAGTGGAAAATTTCATCTGAACACCAGAGATGACATGACATACATACCTCCAACATCAGCAATGGTGCTTTGGAAGATGCAATTCTGTGCAATTACATCTTCTGATTTAGTACCCCACTTCTATCATCCCAAACATGCAGAACTGTGAATTTCCCAACAAAATACTCAAATTCCAGAAACAACTTAATGGATTATTCAGCAATTTTCAAGACTATTAAATTGACTTCTCCCAACAGGAAAAGATGATAACATAGAAGCTTGGGGTCCTTTTTAAAAAAAGAAGGAACTATACATGTGAACTACCCTTAAAAATAAACTTCCAGGAGACTGGAAAAATGAGGCATATGCAGAGGGGCTTCCACATGAAACTGGCTGGCTTTGAGCTCCAGTTTGGGTAATGGACCACTGCTAGTCTGTCTGGGAAGAGATAATTCTGATTTTATGGGGCAGAAGCAACATCTGACCCAACTGAGAAGATGTTTCCTGTGCAGGCAGGCTAAGCAAAGGCTTTGCTTTGTTAGGAAAAAACTACTGTTTCCTCTTGGGATTTCTAGGCTGTTTTGGGATGTTTACCATAACCTATTTCTGTATTTTTTTTTTAAATAAAATATTTTTTCCTAGTGAAACCTTGTTTATGTGACAGAATATTCTCTCTCTCTTCAGTAATCTTTACAACTTGTTTTACTGGAACATCAAACAGGGAATTTCCAGGACGTATTTCAAGTGTTTTTTGGACATCAAGTAAAGCATTTCTCCTCCCTGTAATTTCAGAGTTCAGGTTTTAACCCTTGGTACACAACAAACACACTCTTAATTAACTCCAGCTACTGAGTTTGCAGTTCTCCAGTGACAATTTGCACACAAGTTCCTCCTTCATGTAGCAGAGAGTGGAATAAGCTTTAAATAGCTCCTTACTGCCTTGAACTTCCTTATTAGCTTCTCTCCCCAGAGACAGAAGTTGGGAATAAAGGCAGGCTGAGGTCACAGCAAGCACTGAGAGAGAAGGGAAATGGGGGTGGGGACCTCTTGCTTTGCCCAAAAATAAATGTCAAAATGCTGGAGTGGGACTTGCAGGGTTGCCCCAGCTCCAGCCCTGCAGCAATGCCAGGCACAGAGCCACCAAGGAAACTGTTCAAATGCAGCATCTGTCTTTATTGCCATCATTATATCAAGTGAGCAGACCTGATAAACCAGAGCTACCCACATTTGCCCAAGTCAGACCTGTTATCAGCTTTGAAAAACAGCACCAAGCTTTCTCAGGAAACGTCCAGCAGCCCCAAACTGCAGCTCCCTTGGCTGGAAGATGTGGAGCCAGGCTGGCTGTGCCTGCCCCCAGCACCCTGGGGTGGTGCCCCAGGGCTGCCCCTGCCCAGCACCCCGGGGTGGTGCCCCAGGGCTGCCCCCAGCACCCCGGGGCGGTGCCCCAGGGCTGCCCCCAGCACCCCGGGGTGGTGCCCCAGGGCTGCCCCTGCCCCCAGCACCCCGGGGTGGTGCCCCAGGGCTGCCCCGTGCCCAGCACCCCGGGGTGGTGCCCCAGGGCTGTCCCCAGCACCCCGGGGTGGTGCCCCAGGGCTGTCCCCAGCACCCCAGGGTGGTGCCCCAGGGCTGTGCCTGCCCCCAGCACCCCGGGGTGGTGCCCCAGGACTGTGCCTGCCCCCAGCACCCCGGGGTGGTGCCCCAGGGCTGCCCCAGCACCCCGGGGTGGTGCCCCAGGACGTGCTGGGGGCACCCCAGAGCCAGGGGACAGCTGGACCCAGAGCAGGAGCCCTTCCAGCAGGGAACTCACTCCCACACCTCTCTGCTCCTGCTCGGCACACGCCTGGGACTCTGCAGGTGAGGAGAGGCAGCTTTTGAAAGATACCAGCAAGGCATGCTGCTTCAAGCAAGAAATAAACAAAAAACTCCCCAAGCTTGCGAGGAAAGCTGTAAGGAATGCCTGCATTCCAGCAAGACAGCGCCCATGGGAACACTGCTCCATGGAAGCTGCTTTCCAAGCGATGCATGAGCCCAATTTGCCCCATCTGTGAAAGATTTAACAGCAGGAAGGTTTTGTATTACTGAACTTTTTATTTAAAAGTGTTTGAAACTGCACTGTAAACCTGATTTCTAAATCCACTAACAAACAACACCTAGTTTTTCATTAATATTGCTTTACAGTGGATCACTGCACTCAGAAGCAAAGAGATGAATACCAGCTCCCAGTCATTAACACAAAACAGTTTCTATTCCAGTGTAAATTGCCTGAGGCCTCATTAACATGAAGGAATAAGCCAGAAAGCTGTTTCCTGTTTTCTAAAAGTAAACAGAACTTCAGTTCTAATGTATGGAAAGCAGGGGGGAGGGAACAAAGTGCTCTAACACACGATAGAGATCCATTTAAATATTGAATTGTTTCCAGTCGTGGTGTGCTATTTCAGAAGGCAAACCTGTGGCCCATGCAACCCTTCCTGCACTGCAATAAGGACTGGGAGCCTAACTCTCAGGATTATGCAACTCTCTGACAGCATCTGGGTTTTTTGGATGATATAAACACAATTATAACTACAGGAAAAGGAGCACAATAAGAAGTCAGGCTTAAAATCTCTTCCAAGGAGAACATTGAAATTTATGTAGTGGACAGGAAGCTACTTTGAGGCAAAAAAAAAAAACCAAAAACCTGTTTTTTTTTTTTTTTTTCCCAAAGAGGTTTTAAAACAGAGGAAGCAAACTGAAGCACTGGGAAAGAATATTTTGAATACAGTCAGTTTGTCAGACAGCAAGGAAGAAAGGGTCAAGATCTGGGGAGAGGGGGTGAAGACAGGGAGAAAAAAGGAGTGAGTTCAACAAGCAGTGTCTGGCAGGCCTGGCTCAGGAGCTTGATTCTGACAGAGAGAAACGGGGCCAGTGCCAGCCAACAAGTGCCTGATACCATCAGGCAGAGGAAAACTATTTTAAGCTTTGTCATCTGCATGCATGGGTTCTCTCTGCTAAATGCCAGATGCAAACTGTTTGTCTCTAAGCATGCAGGAATATCAATTATTGCAGACTGTACTACAATCGCAGGACATGTTTACAAATTAAGGTACTCTTCCTCTGCAAGTGCCTGTCCTTTCCTATAATGTACCACAGGATTTGACTCAAACAACCAGAGCTCAGAATCATTTAAATGTGAAGCAGAAGTAAAATTAGCCCATGAAGGGAAATGCGTTTTTGTTACTATGAGGGAAGCAAACAGGCAGATAAAATTCTGATTTCCAGCCACTGACATCTACATGTTTAACATAACTGCTGGAGAAAAATCACTGCTGTGGTTCAGGGTTATGCAATCCCCTAGGAAAGTTCAGAGGATTGAACTCCACCTGCTCCCAACATATACCCACATTTAACATAAAACCATTCCTGCTCCACAGAAGCGCAGCAGCCGAGGCAGGACACCCTGCCCACAGCCCTTGGGGAACTGAGAGATGTCACACAGCTCCCGTGTGTGAACAGCAGCTTCCCCCAGCCCCAGGCTCCCACTCCTCTCCTGGAAATCACAACTCAATTTATCCCATTTATACAAGTCAAACTAAATGCTCTCAAGCGTGCAAATCTTCAGCTCAGCCTCAGAAGTTGTTTTTATTCAGGGCGGCACTTCTACGCATCAAAACGTGAGCAAACAGATTAGCAAGGTTTCCTTTAATTAGTCACACACAAAGTCTTTGGGCCAGTGAGGCACTGTAAAGCTGTTACCACAGCTACTATCAGCAAACAATGAGAAAAGCAGCGTGAGGCCAGTTTTGCTCTAGCTGCATATTCCAAATAAACGGACGAAGCAGAGCTGGAAGGGCTCTGCTGCTGAGCCTCTGCCCAGGCAGCAGCTGAAGCGTTACAGGAGTTTTCCTTGAACCATGGGAAGGGCAGCAGAGCCAGCAGGGCCAGCCCGGGCTGCAGCACGGCTGGGGACAGCTCTGGAGCCCGAGAGCAGTGCAGCTGCAGCCCTGCAGCATCCCCCAGCGCTGCAGCACAGCCCCAGGGCGGGCAGCCCTGCCCGAGATCCCTCTCAGGAGGCACCAGCTTGGATTTGAAGCTTTCACTGCCCTTCCCCACCAGCCCCAGCTGTCCTCACAATCCTGAGATGAAACACTACAGCACATCCCTGACAGAGGAAGGGGAAACAGCCCTAACCTTTGATTAGATCAGCATTTTATACTCCATCATTATCAAGCATAGGTTACAATTTCCTTTAATTTCTTCTCAGTTATGAGTACTTGACAAATTATGTCAAAGGGTATTCTTACTGTATTAATCTCCTCACACAAGAAGGAACTGCAGGTTAAATTTCAACAGGAAAGATAATTGCTTTACACTACTGGAAGGTAGGCAATAAAAAGCCTCTGGAATGGAGCAGCTACATTTCTTCTCATTGGTCTCTGTGCTCCACTGTACACATTTCACACTGAAATACTGAAGGGAGGCTTGTTTGGGTAACACATTCTGACCCCATGCAGTGAAAAAATGGATCTCAGGATAGAGCAGAAACTTGCAAGTGTGCATCAAAACAGAAAACAAACCTTCCACCTGACCAATAGTTTTGAGAGGGCAACAATATTCCTCCAAAATTAAAGGATTATCTAAATGCAAAAGCAATTAACAACAAACATAAGCATCCAACTGTCCTGGAGAAGGATAGCCTCCACTCCCCTAAAAGATGTTAGGAATCAAGCTGGAGAAGCTTTTGCTGGAAAAGCAAGCCCCTGCAGCTCTCAGGCCTGCAAGCTGCCATTCCTCTTTTGAAATAGCTGCAAGTTTCATACATTATGAGCAGTGACAGGTCAGCTTGAAAAAGCCTTCAAGATTCAACCCTGACACAACAAATTCCTTCCAAAATTGACCCCTGCCATCATTTATACCACTGTATTTTTCACTTTGCTGAGGCTGAGTGCCAGCCAGGCATCCTTCAAAGAGCAGCAGAACTGCACATGGACAATGTATTTTCTAAAATAATTTCCAGGCTCAGTATCACACAGCAATCTGTGCAGAGAGCCACTCTCCCTGATGCAGGCCAGCAGAGCACAGAGCTCACAGCACACCTGCCGTGTGTCCCTGCAAGAGGCTCCAGCCCCATCCCCTGCTCCCACAGCACCACGACCTCAGCTGCACTGACACGGACTGAAACTGGCTTCTGGGAGCAGTCTGAGCTGGCATCTGCCTCACTGGAAGGTTACACCAGTGCTCGTGCCAGCAAAGGGAAAGAATAAATAGCTGAGCACTCAGGGCTGCTGCTCTCAGCAGAGCCAGCTTATGGTGGCTTAGTCAACACAAAGCCACGGATGCTTTTTACTCACTGTGACGTTATTGTCACTAAAGGACTCATCTGTGATCCCTCTTGGGGAGAAGAGTTTCTGCTTTAAGCAGCCCTCCTTGCTAAAGGAGAAAAAAATAACCTAGAAAGGAATTCTGGTGTACCTTTTACACAGCAGAAACACATGGTTCTTTATCAGAAAGGATGAAAACACACATGTAACACTGTATTTCAATACCAAAATGCTTCTTGCAGCCAGCTTCCAAGACAAAAATTATCTACAGCATTTACTATGCAATCCTGCTGTTATTAAATAGGATTCTGAACCTATGTTCAGAATGAACATAGGTAATGAACTTCACCTTGGATACAAGCCCCCTGCAGAACTCACAGTAGCACTGCTGCCATGTTTGCTCCTTATCCTGATACTTGAAACCTACCTTTAAAGCCTCTATGACAAGATCTCTTGCTTCTAATTCTCCCTCAAGAATGCTAAACAGCGTCAGTAGTTCTGGTTTGCTGAGTTTTTCCAGATTCATCCTGAAAACCTGAAAAATAATGAAACCTAGTTTAGTAGGCATTTCTTTGGACATTAAGATCAGTATTCCAAGCTATGACATACAATCTCCATTTAACTTCAGCTTCCAGCTTTCTGGAGTGCAAATTGCCCCGAGGGGGGAGAATTTTCTCTCCAGCTTCCAACACCAGTTGCAGAAGATGCATTTGTCACCTCCTCCCAAGGGACAGGAACATATGCGCTCCCAGATGGCGATGGCAGAATGTGTGGGCTGACAGGACAGGACAATATTCAAGCAGCAGCCAAAGTTAACAGGAGAGGGGAAAAACACGGATATTTAAAAGTCATACTGATTACACATCTGCCTCCCACAGCTGCAAACACCACTGAGGAGCTGTGGTGAGTGAAGGCCAAAGTGGGCCACCCACAGGGGCTCAGCAGTGATGGGATTTGCTTCCTGGGAATGCCATTAGCACACTGACTGAGCAGACCCAAACCCCTCCACAAAAACCAATGCCACAGAAAATACACACTTCATTACTATTCTTTCAAACTGTTTCAATATCAGCATCATTTATTAAATATACTCTTACTGCCTACATAAGAGATCCATCATCTGAACTGCACTTAAAGAAGCTTCATATTCCCTTGCATCTTTGCTGATACACTTAACACTGTCCTGTAATAAGCCTTTTTGTTACATTATTTTGTCAAAAACTGAAATAATTCCAGACTAAATCATTGTCTCTGATGAAAATATACCCATTGATACAGTCTTGTGCTTTGCACAACCATCAAATATACTTTTCTGAGTCCAAGTCATGTCCATCTTTCACCACACTTCGTGTCAAGCAGAAAATGCTACAGCATCAGAAGCTACTCAGAGATATCAAACTCCAGTGGCAAGTGATAAAGGGTTAAGTTAGCCCCTACCGGAGAAGTCTATCCAGCTGAAACACTGAGCACAAGTCTAGTTTGTCTGAAGTCACTGCTCCTTTACAACTGATTTGCATAACTGTGCCTTGGAGAGTTATACACAAAAGCAAGTTCTGTCTTGTTTGTGCCAGAGCAGTTTTCCAGTGGCTGGGAACAGAAAGTTCTGTAGTCATCATACAGCAAGAGAAATCAGAAATCTACTCGTGCCCCTCTGCTAAGCAGGGAAGTGTCTCATCACACCCACATTCCTGCCTCACACGGTGTTTCACACGAAATTCCATAAAGCAGCAACGTTTCCTACAGGCTCTGCTGGCTCCCCCTCCCTGGGCATGGGCTGCTCAAGGAAATGCCAGAGGAAGGGACCACGAGTGGCTGCTCCAAAACCCAACTGACCTGGACACCACAGATCTGTCCCACTGCATTTCTGTTCCCTGCTGCACAGCCATTCACCGATTCAAGAGGAAAACCCACGAGTGGAACGTTTGGGAAATCTGTTCATGTTTGTCACTGTGTCAAGAAACTCTGATCAAGACTTGACACAGAGGCACAATTTAGGACACTCACTGTATTGAGTACAATCACATTTCTGTGGGCCAGGACAGTGCTGGTCACTTCTGGTCAGTCCATGGCCCTTGACAGAGATGTCCGGGTGGGAGCCTGACCATCTCCCTCACTCAGCTCTGGTGCCAGGGGGAGCCTGGCTAGCTGAGTGTGATTTACAACTTGGTCATCTTAGAAAAACGGAAGAGAGGGCAACAGAAGCAGCAAAGGAACGCTAAAACATCAAGAAGTAGCCACATAGAGTGAGAAAAGACATAGCCTGGTTCTAGTCTTTGATATTTACCGTGTTTGTGTTGGTGCTTATGTCAAAGCTGCAGCACTTCCCTGGGCAGCCTTTAGATGTGGAATATCCAAACATCTGCTTAGGAGATGCATGGCTTCATTTCAAAACCATCTCAGTCCTTGCTCAGAGTGAATTCACAGGTTCTAAGACTGAACCCACACCAGTGGGAAATACCTTTTATTGCCAGACACTCAGCAGGTTACAGCAGCATTGGGGCATTATAAACCTGAGCGAAAAAGGAGATCTTAGAACAAAGTGTTCATAGGACAGTAAGTGTTGAACATGGACCTTCAACATGACTGCATCCATGCTTTTCCCTTAGAAAGAGATGTGGAAATGTGCAGCTGCATCTCCCCAAGAGCTACCAAACAGCTCAGTCTTATAGCAAAGACAGCCACCAGCTGCAGTTTGGTATTTTAAAGCTATTAGTCAGGGCAGCAATAATTTCTACTCTATATTCTAACTACTCCCATTGTGACTCGTACTTCCCCGTGTTGTAGGAATAAGCCACGCTATTCTTACCACGCCTCTGTAGTCTTTAATGTGCTTAATAAGATAAACAAGCTCTGTCCTAAAATACAGAGGTAAAAATACTTAAGAGAAATGAAGAGCAGGAGCCAGTTTGCAGAGTAATCATTTATCCAACAACAAGAGGCAACATTACAGGTGTGTCAGTGGTACAGCCTCAGCTTCCTCATGTGCAGCCTGCTGCAAGAGAAGATCTCTACCTGCTTTGTTTGCATCAGTTACTTCACACTGCTGAGGGAACAGACTGGGAGCAGATGCAACAAATCAAGTCACTGCTCTAAAACCCCACCAAAATGTACCTGTATTCTCTAGTGTTCTACAGGGAACTTTCAGAGCACCCCAGGCAAATGCCTGTTATGCTGAATGGATCACAATCCCAAGCATTCCCTTTAAGGGCCACTCTGCACTTGGGAGCTGAAAATTCGGGGGGAAAAAAGCCCTGTTCGTTTGATGTTACTATTTTACAGAAACAAGAAGCATCTCTGGATCAGAGAGCTAATAAGCATGTATTTGAGCTCCTTTTCCCCCATCCAAATCTAAATCCAAATCCCTTCCCAGCCCTCTAGGCTCCTGAGCTGACCTTTCCAAGGCTGCTTTCAAGCCACACATCCCTGTGCCTTCCCTCATCCCATGTTTTATCAAAAGATCACACCAACTCTATTAAATTACCCAGTTCTCCTCCTTGTAAACAGTCTCATTCTACCAAAGGGATCTGGGCACTTCAGCTGGGGAACCTGACCCTCTATTTCCAAACCTTTAACCAAGAGACAGAGCTTCCCAGCATCAGAAACAAGATCCAGCAATTCCCAGGGCATGTTACCTCTTTACATCCAGGGAAATACACTGAGTGCACTCACACAGATCACAAACCACAAAGACCTTGTTGTTTAGTCTGATTACACAAATATTTTCCCCGAGTCTGAGATACACCACCATTTTTGGACAATAAGCCAGAGTTTAGAGCATAAACAAAGATAATCACTTTCTGCTTGCTTAAAGGTGAGCTTCCTTTCAGCTACAGACCACCGGAGTCTCCTTGACAGAGCCATACCCACCCTCCAAGGAGATAAAACCTTTCTAAGAAAGCTATTTCCCAGAATTTCACTGAAAATAACCATGGAGAGCAGTTTAAGCGTCCTCACACCAAGAGAGCGGGGGAGTTATCTCTGGCATGTGCCACTTGAGGAACACTCAGATAGGCTGGCAGCCCTGGCAGCTCCCCCGCGCCCTGAGCCACGGCGGGAGGATCCTGAAACCACGCCAGGTTACACTGCACTGCTCTCACACACCTGTAACCACGCTGGGTTACACTGCACTGCTCTCACACACCTGAAACCACGCCAGGTTACACTGCACTGCTCTCACATGGACCTGTAACCACGCTGGGTTACACTGCACTGCTCTCACATGAACCTGTAACCACACCAGGTTACACTGCACTGCTCTCACACACCTGTAACCACACCAGGTTACACTGCACTGCTCTCACACACACCTGAAACCACGCCAGGTTACACTGCACTGCTCTCACACACCTGTAACCACACCAGGTTACACTGCACTGCTCTCACATGGACCTGTAACCATGCCAGGTTACACTGCACTGCTCACACACACCTGAAACCACGCCAGGTTACACTGCACTGCTCACACACACCTGAAACCACGCCGGGTTACACTGCACTGCTCTCACACACACCTGTAACCACGCCAGGTTACACTGCACTGCTCTCACACACACCTGTAACCACGCCAGGTTACACTGCACTGCTCTCACACACCTGAAACCACGCCAGGTTACACTGCACTGCTCACACACACCTGTAACCACGCCAGGTTACACTGCACTGCTCTCACACACCTGAAACCACGCCAGGTTACACTGCACTGCTCACACACACCTGTAACCACACCAGGTTACACTGCACTGCTCACACACACCTGTAACCACCTGGGTTACACTGCACTGCTCACACACACCTGAAACCACGCCAGGTTACACTGCACTGCTCACACACACACCTGTAACCACCTGGGTTACACTGCACTGCTCTCACACACCTGAAACCACGCCGGGTTACACTGCACTGCTCTCACACACACCTGTAACCACGCCAGGTTACACTGCACTGCTCTCACACACCTGAAACCACGCCAGGTTACACTGCACTGCTCACACACACCTGTAACCACACCAGGTTACACTGCACTGCTCTCACACACCTGAAACCACACCAGGTTACACTGCACTGCTCTCACACACACACAGGAGCACCAACCCACCCAGAGAGTGCTGCCAGCGCAGGAGAACCTCGCCCACCGACCTCAGGGCTGGAGTCAGGGGCAGGAACCCAAGGGCAGCCCAAGGCAGGAAACCAAGCACAGCCCGAGGCATGGGGAGGCAGCATCAGGATCCTCTGCGAGCCCTTGGCTCAAAACTCCTCTACTTTTTAAAAAAAGCATCATGAAGAACAAAGCTTGCTGCTCCTTCTTCCCCTGAAAGAGGGTATTTCCTAAACCTACACCAATGCAACAATGCCACAACGCCAATAATTCTGAATCAGCTTAATTTTCTTTCCTGTGTTCCTGAAGAGGAACCAGCATTTTCCAGAAGCCAGCACGGGCAGTCGCGTAGTCACATTAATGGGAGAACCTAATGACCAGTTGGAGAAGTCCTGACAGACAAGTTCCCAAAACTGCTTCTGCGTGTATCGGGTGGTGTTTGAGTCGTTTCAATAATTACATATGTTCATGTAATGAAAAAATGCTAACATAGACCTAATAATTGTGTATCCACAATGCTACCTGGCATTGCATCACCCCTGCGGAGATCCAGGTTAAAATGAGGAGTGTTTCTATTTCCTTCACCTTTGTATCTCAGCCCTAAAGGAAAAAGGGCATTACCCACAAAAAAACCATCCTCACCACATTAGGTTTTGAAGTAATACTCAGAAGGAAGCAAATTAGCAAAATTTCAGCGTGGATTTTGTGTGGGTCCTTGAAGCCCCCGTGCAGCAGAACCGAGACCATGGCCGGCTGCTGACCTTCAGCCCCCGGCCCGGGAGCCGCGCCCCCGCTGCCGCTCCCGGCCCCGGTACGGGCGGGCACCGCGGGTCAGCCCGGGACACCGCCGGCGGCACGGCCGGTGCTGCACCGTCCGGGACCAGCACCGCCCGGGATCTGGCACCGCCCGGGACCGGCACCGCCCGGGATCTGGCACCGCCCGGGATCTGGCACCGCCCGGGATCGGCACCGCCCGGGACCGGCACCGCCCGGGCACCGGCACCGCCCGGGACCGGCACCGCCCGGGATCTGGCACCGCCCGGGACCGGCACTGCCCGGGCACCGGCACCGCCCGGCACCAGCGCCGTCCGGAATCTGGCACCGTCTGGGGAAGGAAGGGGTGGCAGGGGCCGGGCTCGGTGGCTCCCGCGCTGCACCGGCCCGGTACAACGGCGGCGAACAAAGGGAAGCGCCGCACCGGAGCCCGCGGGGAAGGAGGGCGGGTGCGGGAAAGAGCAACCGGCTGCATCGCCCCTCGGTCCGCCGGGCCCGGCCGGACCGGGCAGCGACGCCCAGACCCCGGTAACGCCCCCCGGCCTCCGCGCCCCCCGGCACCGCCCCCCGATCTCCCGTTCCCCCCGATACCTCCCCTTCCCCGCCGCTTGCGGCCGCCCTAGTCCCGACCGCAGCCGCCCCCGCCCGCAGCGGGGCTCGGCCCCGCCGCCGCCCCTCTCAGCCCCCGCGGGCTGGGCCGCCCCGCACCTGCCTCCGCCCCCCCGCAGGGGGAGCGCCGCGCCAGGACGGGCCGGAGCGCGCCGGACCGGACCGAGCCGAGAGCGGGAGCCACGCCCGCCCCGCCGCACCGACCTGCCCGGCCCCGCGCCGCCGCCGCCGCCGCCGCTCCGCTCCCCATCGGCCGCTCCGCCCTGCCCGCTGACCGACCGCCCGCCAGCCAATCAGCGCTGCTGCCGCCGCGGCCGCTGGCCAATCCGCCGCGGGGAAGGCGGGGCGGGGGCGGGCACAGCCAATGAGGCGGTGCGGAGGGCGGGACCGCGCGTGAAAATCCCTTTTGTTCGCGGCGGAGCGAGCGGGCGGCCGTGATTGGCGCGTCACTTCCGGCGGGGCGGGGCCGAGGCACCGCCCGGGCCGCACCCCCCGGGCCGCGGCTGAGGCGGGCAGGGCCGGGAGCCGGAGCCGGTGCCGCGGTGGGAAGAGCTGTGCGAACCCGGGGCACGGACAGGGGGACAGGGGCCCAGCCGTGCCCCGCCGTGCCCTGCTGTGCCTAGCGGTGTGCAGCCCCGCCGTGTCCAGCCGTGCTGCCAAGGCGCAGCCCCGCGCCCCGGTGCCGTTCCTCGGCGGGGCTGCCGTACCCCCCGGGCCGTTCCTCGGCGGGGCTGCCGTGCCCGGTGCCGTTCCTTAACGGGCTGCCGTGCCCGGTGCCGTTCCTCGGCGGGCTGCCGCGCCCGGTGCCGTTCCTCGGCGGGGCTGCCGCGCCCGGTGCCGTTCCTCGGCGGGGTGCCGCGCCCGGTGCCAGTGGCGGGGCTGCCGCGCCCGGTGCCAGTGGCGGGGCTGCCGTGCCCGGTGCCGTTCCTCGGCGGGGCTGCCGCGCCCGGTGCCGTTCCTCGGCGGGGCTGCCGTGCCCGGTGCCGTTCCTCGGCGGGGCTGCCGTGCCCGGTGCCGTTCCTCGGCGGGGTGCCGTGCCCGGTGCCGTTCCTCGGCGGGGCTGCCGTGCCCGGTGCCAGTGGCGGGCTGCCGCGCCCGGTGCCGTTCCTCGGCGGGGCTGCCGCGCCCCCGCGCGTCCGCAGCTCCCGCTCGTTCCCGGCTGCGCTGCCCGGGAGCACCGGCGCTGTTCTCCCCGGTCCCTCCGGGCGCACCTGGAGCGCTCACCCCTCAGAAGAGCGAGCTGTGTGTCCGTGAGTTCCCAGGCTGGCGCGGACCGTCCGCTCGCTGGTCGTTCCTGCTGCGAGCATTCCTGGTGCTGCCCAGTCCCGCTCCCGGGAACGCTGCAGAAAGGAGAGCTTTGTGCAGAAAGGGCTTTGCGTGAGGCTGATGGGCTGGAGATGAATTGAGCCTGGAAAGGTCGTGGATGCACGAGTTACATCAGGGAACATCTGGCGCCAAAAGCTTCTCTGTTCTGGGGCTTGGTGAGGACACTTGATGAACCCAGAGCAAACATCGGCAGGGATTGAGAGCCCTAAACCTCCTAGGTGGTCTCAGGGGTGGCAAATAAACAACTGCAGCCTTTAAAATTAGTGCGATTGAGAGGGAAAAAAGTTTAATAGCTGAGTCCATATAGAAAAAGTATATTAAAAGATAAAGGAGATATTCAGTTGCCCACTGGTCTGCATTGAGGGGGCAATAAATCATCTGCACAGGATAGGAGAGGCTTTCCAGGTCTGGAAGGCATCTCTCTCCAGGCTGTTTGGTCACTTTACATTTGCAATTTTTAACACGTTGTAGAGGTACTGGCACAGCCTGCCCAGAGAAGCTGTGGCTGCCCCATCACTGGAAGTGTCCAAGGCCAGGTTGGACAGGGCTTGGAGCAACCTGGGATAGCGGAAAGCATCCCTGCCCATGGCAGGGGTGGGAAGAGATGAGCTTTGAGGTCCCTTGCAATTCTGTGATTGCCAGGTGTGTCCGGCACAGGCAGAAAAATCAGGTACCCTGGGAGTCTGTGCAGGGTGAAAGGAACAGTGCCAAGGAGAGGGCAGGTGCTCACACCTGAGGACAAGCACACGTGTGTGCAGGAGGTTCTGGATCCCTGTGCCCGTTATGGAACTGTGACCCGAGTGCCAGGGAAGGGCTCGGGGCTTGGGGGGCTGCAGGTCCTGTGGGATCAGAGCTGGGGTTCCTGCAGGTCCTGTGGGATCGGAGCAGGGGGTCCTGCAGGTCCTGTGAGATCAGAGCTGGAGGTCTCTGCTCTTCGGGGAGCCAGGGAGGAACCAGGATGGGTCCCTCAACAGCATTGGGCAGGCTCCTGTCCTGCTGGGGAGGATCAATCACCAAAAACTCCCAGAGGGAAGAGATTTCTCTGGAGTATCATGGGCAGAGAGATAAACCACAAACACAAACAATTATGAAGACGCACATCTGTCATGTTCTTGATGCTGTCAGAATGAGAATCCATCTGGGAAAAGAGCCAGCCCTGCCTTCCTGGGAATTATGTATTTTTTCTTTTTAAATATTGTATGACATCCATCTCTGGAGCTGTGTGTTGTTTGTGCTGGCATGTGGGTGTGTATTTCTGAAGGCTCCCCATATTAACACAAGATCTATAGTCTCATTTTAGAAAATTTGCGGCTATAAAAGTATATTCTGGGTTTGACTGAGTGTTTTTCCCTTCCTTCCTGAAACTCTGGAGCCACGTAAAATACCTTCATAAAACTTGTAGAGCTTTTTAAACTAGAAGTTACTGCCCTGCCTTGCTTTTCAAAATGCACTCTTGATTTTAAGTGTTGGGATATTGTTTGCTTTTAAACTAGTGAATGCTGGAAAGTTGCTCTAAATTCCTTTTTTATTTTGTTGCTTACTGAGAAAAATCCCATTATACCAAAGGGAAATGGGAATAAACCACTTCATAAAATATGGTATATAAGCAAAAAAACCCCTCAGTCTTCTAAAACGAGTGTGCAGAAAAAAGGATAGAATTCTTTCAGCATTATCCCTTGAGTAAATGAGCTCCCTTGGGAGGTACCCAAAAGAGTACCTCCTCAGCTCCAAAATGTCCCTTCGCTGGTAGGGGAGAGGATGAGAGGATGGTTGCTCAGGGCCACGGGAGTCCTGGTCCCTGGTGGTTTCTGGCTCTGCCAGAGTGTGGCTGCTGCTTCTCCCTGCCCTTGCCCAGGGACTGGGACTGAGGGACAGCACAGTGCCACTGTGGAACTCCTGCTGCTTCTTCCTGCCCTTGCCCAGCCCAGGGACTGGGGGACAGCACAGTGCCACTGCAGAGCTCCTGCTGCTGCTGCTCCCTGCCCAGGGACTGGGACTGAGGGACAGCACAGTGCCACTGCAGAGCTCCTGCTGCTGCTGCTCCCTGCCCAGAGCTCCTGCTGCTGCTCCCTGCCCAGCCCAGGGACTGGGACTGAGCACAGTGCCACTGCAGAGCTCCTGCTGCTGCTGCTCCCTGCCCAGAGCTCCTGCTGCTGCTCCCTGCCCAGAGCTCCTGCTGCTGCTGCTCCCTGCCCAGAGCTCCTGCTGCTGCCCCCAGCCTCTGCTCCCACCCTGGGAAAGGCACCTGCTCAGCAGGACGGTGACTCTGAGCCCTCGGAGCCGGGCTGGGCTCCTCACTCCCCTCTCCTGTCAGTCACTTTGGAGTGAGAGTATGTGAGCAGCCAGGGAGCAGCTCCAGCTCCAAGGACTTGGGAAAACCCTTTTTCTGATCAGGCAATTTGCGATTTCAATTGCTAAGTGTTTCCCTTCCATTCCTTGGCACTCTAGCACCGTCTGAATTGGCTTTCTCAGCACTTCAGGAAGGCTTGTGTTACATTATGTAAGATTTAACAGCCATCACTTCTCCAAAAGTAATACAGAAAAGTGGTTTTTATGACACAAGAGGGAGATTTCTCATTTGGGAAGCTGATTCTTTGTTATTTTAAAATGACTGCTTTGGTGCAACTTCAATCTAATAAATAATATTTTTAATGAAAAAACGAGAAGAAATTTTGTTGATATTTTGATAAATAGAAGCGCCTGCTGAGAGGAAATTAAATTTGTCTTTTTATCTTTATAGGTGCATATCATATACATTGATGTGTCATATTTAGATATAAGGACCCCTGAGGACACTGCCTGCATTCACAGAAGCACAGGATGGGTAAGGTTGGCAATGACCCCGGTGGGGTCCCCTGGTCCAGCCCCACCTGTGCCTTTCTGGAGCTGAGCAAACTGGTCACTGAGCCTCCAGGAAGGGCTCCTTTGTCCCAGCTTTGCTCTGCATCTGCTGTCCCACATAGAGCCGACAGATAATTCCTCACCCAGTCCTGCCACAGACCCAGCCCAGGAACCGTCCCAGGCTTTCTAATCTCTTGGGGTGATTTCCTTTTCTCCCTATGACCATTTATCCACCCATTAATTCATCCACTGGCCTTTCACATGGACATAATCTCCCTCTGCTGGGAGCAGAGGGGCCCTCCATGGGTCCCACAGCCTTGGCATTGGTCTGCCTTGGCAGGGAGCTTCTCACCATCCCTAAAATATTAATTACAGGCAGCGAGAAGTGTTGCTTTGCTCTCCTGAAGCTGTTCAGCAATTTCCACGGAAAAAGCACTCTGGGAGCTGCTGGGTTGGTGGTGACTTTCCCGACAGTGATTGAGTGCTCTGATAAGGAGCAGGAGTTTGTTGCTACCTCATTTGCCATGCTGGGCTCTTTCTCTGCAGCACTTAATACTGATCTGGCCAGACCAAGGTGTAAAAGAAGTGGAAAACAGAAATATACTTGGAAATTGCCGTCACCTAAGAGCGCAGCCCATGGTCGTGCTTTCTTTGAATTACCCTACACTCCGTGTGCTGGGGAATTGCTTTCTGTGGTGGAAAACTGCTTGCCAAAGCCCTGGGACCCTGAGTGATTTCTGTGCCTCTGCAGTCATGAAAGGAGAGAGGAGACAAGTGTGAAAACCAGGACAATAAATGGGAAGGGCAAGTTCTCCCTGAACTGGCTGAGCACTGAGCTGGCTGACTAATGTTTCCTAATTATCTCTCTAAGTGGAAAAGGGGGAATGCCAGGAGCTGTGTGGGGCTCACACAGCTTCATGGCTGCACAGTGTAAATTAGTCCTCATTTTTGAGCAATATATTTCTGCATGGCACCTGTTCTTGCCATCACTCCTAGGTTGTCTTTCTTCACAAGCTGGTTTGCTCTGTTTTATTTCTCCCTCATGGAAACTCATTTATTATTTTACATTAGTGTGTGAAGCCTTGAAGCGTCTCTTCCTGCATTTAAAGCAGGAGGAAACCCTCCCTCTGTGACATTCCTGTGCAGGGCTGGCTCTCACAGCCTCGCTGAGCAGCTCTGAGGGTCAGATTAAAGAAAACACAACCACGGGGCATTTCTGGGCCATTTAATGCACCAAGCTCCTCTTGTCCCTTCCCCTGGAAAATCTGCTACCCCAGAAGTCTCAGAGCGAGTTCTTTTTTCCCAGGGAACATGACAGATATCAAACACAGCGCTGAGAGAGGAGCAGGAGTCACCCAGAGCATGGGTCCTGCTTGGATTGTTTCTGAGCTGGCAGAGGGGGAATGGAAGATAAGAAGGAATAAGATGTGAAAGCAACGTTTTAAAAGCCATGGGCAATGAGGCAAGTCAGGAGGAATAATAAGAGCCCTGTCTGCATTAGAACTTCACTTACAAATATCTTCTGGAAGGTGGCTCTGAGATCACTGTGATTTCACACCCGATTAAACCGTGGTGCAGAGTCCTGGGGACAGCTCATAAACACGATTTCTGCTCAGTACTGCTCACAGTCATGATGCTCCCACCACATTTACTAATCATGTTTCCTCTGGTGAAGTGCTGTCTCAGCGTAACTAGGCTGGGGTGGGCAGGGTGGGGGCACAGGGGTGGCCCAGACCCTCTGTCCCCCAGCCCAGCTGGCCAGGATGGAGCTGTGCCCCAGCCCCAGCAGCCCCACACCATGGCATGAGCAAAGGTATTTCCCAGGCTTGACCTCGGGTCTCCAAAATTCAATGTACTCAGCAAGAGGAAAGGCTCTTGGGGATGTGGGGGCGTTCAATATTCTCCAACGCTCCTGCAAGGACCCGAGTGCCCCGTGGGGAGAGGCACTTCAGCCCCGTGGCACAGAGGGGAGCTGGCCTGATGCCGTCATGCACGTCAGGCTCGTTCACATTTAGCAGATTACTGTAGAATTTGCATTCAGGCAATGGGAGATGAAACAGCAACCATAAACTTCATCAGCCTCATCAGCGTCATGTATAAGGTGATTTACATAATTTCCTATTTTCATGGGGCTCCTGGTTAATTTTCCCACCCCTTGTATGATCAAATATACCTACTTCCAGATGAAACATATTTCAAGTTTAGAGGATTAACGTGCCTGCAAGAAGCGACAATGTTAACAGCTTGTTATCTCCAAAATACAATTCCAGGATCCCTGCAAGCTGGAGAAACTCAGCTGTCTCCATCCCTCAGGGAATGGCATCACTTCCAGGGCTTTGAGAAAGAAGTCGCATATCCAGGACTCCCTTTTCTCGCCCCCTTCTAGTGCCCGGGGCACTGAGATCGGGCTGGTGCAGATCCCAGAAAGCTCCGGCAGTGTCCAGGCGGAGCGGCCGGGTTTGGTGTCCAAGGCTCCCACAGGGGTGCAGCATTGCACCTTGTGCCCGAACGGAGCCGGGCTCAGCCGCCGCCGCCGCTGCCGGGCTCGGGCAGGGCGCACAGCTGCGCGCCCAGGGGAGCAGCGGCTGGGAAAGGAGCGGCTCTGTGGCCAGCCGGATCAGCCTGCTCTCTAGGAGCAATGCACACGGGATTATTGCCGTGGGAACGGGGATGTCACGGGCTCTGCGGCTCTTTGGAGGGCATGGAAGAGAGGTGTCATCCCTGCCTGCCTCAGTTTCCCCGCACCAAGTACCAGGATGGCAGTGGTGGCAGCGCAAGGACAAGGGCATTGCCAATGTTAATTAATATCAGTTTGCAAAATGAGCTCTCGGACAGCAGATTTATATCCAACATCCTGCTCAGGAATTCACCTCTGCACACAGATGGATCCACGACCTATCATCACATGAGTCAAGCATCTGGCTCGTGGCTTGCTCAAGGAGAAGGAATGCTCCCAGGCTGGCAGTGCCAGGCCAGTGAGGGACCCACCCTCGTCACTGCCACCCTCCCGACCCCGGGCACCCTCCATCCGGGGCCTGAGTGATGGGGATGAATTAATTCCTGTCTTTGTCTGACAGGAATTAATGCTTAACACAGCCTTCCTCACACCTGCCTGCTGGCTGGACAGCCCAGCCTGCCTTCTCCTCGGTGGGCAGAAAAGCCTGCATTGATCTGCTGCTAAAAATAGGAGCCCAGGTTTGGAGGCAGCAGCACCAGCGAGGCTGCGAGAGGTTCCTCGCATCTGTTGCCTGGCAGAGGCCCAAAGTATTTTTCTGGTACAAGGGGCTTTTTTTCATGCATCACCAAAGAACAGAGCTGCTATTTTTAGCTCTAATAAGCATATTTAATTTCCTACTGCCTCATTTCTACTGTTTTGTGCAAGTAGCATTTCTGCGCACGACCCTGGGGAGCAGGTAAGGATCTTGTCTGCATCCCTTGAGCATCAAACAGATGCTGTTCCCCCCAGCACCATCAAACACTGGGATTCATGGAAGAACAACGTGCTGGGGCTGCTCCAGATGTAACTCCCAGGCTCCCACCTCCACTGTGGGGTCCTCTGGGCAGGGACCCCTCACACCCCCCCCCGTGCCCTGTTCCTGTCTGGGGCAGCAAAGGGCTCCCATTACACAAACAATGACCTTGGCATTCCAAAGTGGCCACACTGTGCCAGAACTCCCAAGCTGCCTCTGCCATCAGCTCAGGGACACCCCGGGCTGTGCTCCCCATCAGCACCTTGGATGGAGGGAGATTCAAAGCAGCCCAAGCTCACTTTCCATCTGTTGCTGGTTTTGGTCAGGGGAGGGGATGCAGATGCTGAGCTGTGCTGTGTGAGAAGTGACATCAAACCACTCGGCATGCCCATAACTCACTGCCAAGCTGGGCTGCAAACACAGCCCTGACAACGAGACAAACACAGGATCTGGGCTGCTCACAGCCCAGTCCTTATCCCCCTGATCAATGTGGCTCATCAGCTTTGTGAGACAATCATGTCCTCTGCTAGCCGGCCCAGAACCTGAGAAAGGGCTTGCCAATGCCAAGTGATTATAATGATGCCTTGCAAGTGAAGCAGAAACAACGAAGTAAAGGGATTTAAAGCAGTTTAATCGGGCTGAGTTTTCTTTGAGTTCAGTGCCATCCCAGTGTTCTGTCAGCCCAAACCTGTGCTTTATGAGATTTCCTTGTCGGCTTTCAGCAGCTGCCCGTCCTGCCTGGCCCTCTGCTCACTGCCCCCCACCCTCACCTTGGGAGAACTTCTGCCCAGGAGGGTGGCAGAGCCCTGGAGCAGCTGCCCAGGGAAGCCTGGAGTGTCCCTCTCTGGAGACATCCCAAACCCACCTGGATGTGTCCCTGTGTCCCTGCTCCAGGTGTTCCTGCCTGGGCAGGGCATTGGATGTCCAGACATCCCTCCCAACCCTCTTTGTGATTCTGCAGCCCACCCAACACTGTCATTTTCCCAGCCATTTTCCTGTCCCCCATCTCCCACTGTCATTTTCCCAGCCATTTTCCTGTTCCCCATCTCCCACTGTCATTTTCCCAGCCATTTTCCTGTTCCCCATCTCCCACTGTCATTTTCCCAGCCATTTTCCTGTTCCCCATCTCCCACTGTCATTTTCCCAGCCATTTTCCTGTTCCCCATCTCCCACTGTCATTTTCCCAGCCATTTTCCTGTTCCCCACATCCCACTGTCATTTTCCCAGCCGTTTTCCTGTTCCCCATCTCCCACTGTCATTTTCCCAGCCATTTTCCTGTCCCCCACATCCCACTGTCATTTTCCCAGCCGTTTTCCTCTCCCACACTCCTCCTGGCTGCAGCTGGGCACTGTCCCTGTCCCCCAGACCTCTCTGGCACCACTCCAGAGACAATCCCAGCTCCTGCAGGCTCAGAGCTCCAAGTGTGCTGTGGATTACTACCTGGCAGGGCTTAAATGTTTGCTGCAGACATAAGCCTCGTCATGGCTGATTTTATTTATCGTTGTGGAAGTGTATATCCAAATAAAACAGAAAGTGAACAAATAAACTGGGTGACAGAGCCATAAACCCCGCGCCTGCTCATTCACTTGAAGAAAAGCCTACTTCAACTAATTAACCTGTGCAAGCCTTGTGCTGTTCATAAACAAGCCAGGAATTAATAGTGGTTGTTTTTTTCAAACAGCCAGCATATGCCAGTAAATCCTTAGTGGGCAGCAGAAGGGAACAGCTCCCCTTTCTGGGGTAGGTACTGCAACAACAGTGAGAGTTCTGAAATGAGGGTGAAATATTAGGACAAGTTTATTTCCTGCTTTTGCTGCCTGGGATGTGCTGGAGCAGAGGTTGTGTGAGTGGGAGCTGCAGCCTCCCCAGCACGGGGGGATTACAGAAACAAGCACCAAAACAGGGTTTTCTGCACCAAACCTGCTCGCAGACCCAGCGGGAGGATGGGTTACACAGCACAGCAGGCTGAGAGGTGAGAGGAGCAGAGAGGAATGAGCAAAGGAAGCTGTGGATCTGTGGGGATGGTCATGAGGAGTGCAAGTGGCCTGAAGGAAAATAAAGAGTGGGAAATGCTGGCAGGGGATGTGCTGGGCACAGGGGTGGGCAGAAGGTGCCTGAGGCTTTGCTTTCAGACCAGCCCTGGCTGTTCACTGCTCACACACACATAAAGGGAGACTTGGGAAAATAGAGAGGGGGCAGAAATACAAATCAAGGAGTAACACTTTTGAAGGAGAAATTATAAATTGCAATTTAATCACATAATCACTTTGACACTCTCAAGCAAGCTAATTTCTTCCCTTGCCTCATTTCACCCACTTGGCAAGATGAATCTTGATGAATAATGTCCTATGAATATTTAATTTTTTGATCAATTTGAATTTTTTTTTCTCCTATCCCTACCTGCTGGAAAAATCAGTTCTCTTTTCCTCTCACAAACATACGGAGAACAACAGCTTCTTCTTCAACTTCCATCCTCCCCTGCTTTCATCCTTTTTTTCTTTCCCTTTGGAAGGGTTTTTGGCCAAGCAACGATCATTGTCATCACCCCTTGCCCATCCTCTGCCACCTAGGAAACTGGGGCCAACCTCAATTTCCTAATCTGTCCCTGTCCCATTGATCTGAGGGAGGGACAGCAATATTCCCTCTCTCAGGTGCACACTGCAGCTCAGAGTTTGCCTCTGATGGAGACCCTGGGCTGGACACCAGCGGAAAATGGATTGTTTGGAAAGAGCAGCGTGAGCAGGGAGGCAGGAGCAGGCAGTGCAGGGAGGGACAGAGGTGCTGTGTGCTGGGGATGGTGGGGGAGGCTCTGGCTGGTGCTGCAGGGAGGGACAGAGGCTCTGTGTGCTGGGGGAGGCTCTGGCTGGTGCTGCAGGGAGGGACAGGGGTGCTGTGTGCTGGGGGAGGCTCTGGCTGGTGCTGCAGCCCGGGCAGAAGCAGCTCTGCCTGGAAGGAGCTGCTCAGCCACATCACCTCTGCCTTCCAACTGCTGCTGTCAGTCCCAGGGCCTGGTCTTGTCAGCACAAGAAAAGGAGCACAAGGGAACGTGTTTTGAAGCAGTTGTGACACAACACTGTCGGGGGCTGTGGTCATGTTGGATTAGTGAGGGTTGGTGTGAAGCAGGGTGACACGGCCCTGGTGGCTCAGCCCATCCAACATCACTGGGGAACAAGGAACTCTACAGGCTGGGCTCATTTTCAGTATTTCCACATTCTCCACAGGTACAGAGGCAGCCAGAGTGAGTTTGAACTGACTACAGACCTTGTTTGCAAGAAAGCTGTTCTGAAAGGCTCCAGCCCCTGGCCCTGAATCCTGACAGCCATCGACTGGGTGATGATGGTTTCTCTGCACTAGAAACAGTCAAAACCACACACAAGCCTCTAGGAACTCTCTGTGATATGCTGCAGAGTAGAACAGCTCAAACAATTCTGCTGTACAGTGGAGACAGGAGTGCTTGCCCAGGGATGAGCTGGGGAGGAAATGAGGACAGAGGAATGTGGGAATAGTGATGAAGGAATGAAAACAAAGAGATGGAGATGTCTGTGGGAGGAAGGGCAAGGTTTAGCTCACAATACAATTAGGCAAACCATTCCTGCTGGAAATCAACACAGCAGCACCCAGCTCTGCACAAGAGGTTTGCCCTTTCCCCTGCCCTCATCTTGTTGCCATTTGCTGGTCTGAAAGGGGAGCAGAGCCGTGCTCTGAGACAAGCTGGGCTTGTGAAAGGTTCCCCTCCCTCTGGCATTTCCCAGCACCAGGCACAGACAGGGAGCTGAAGTTCACAGGCAAGCTGCAGAATTAATGCTGCCCTGCACTTGGGAGCCTGTTCACCTGATGGATTTAAAGAGTCAGGGGTGGAATTGAAAGCAAGCCCACGGGAAAAGCCCCCCATGTCAGAGCCCTCGGGGTGAGCTGCTGGCACTGAGGGTCCAGGGCCCTGCACAGCGCAGGGGGAAACTGCCCTGGAGCAGCTGCAGGAGGACACTGAGCCCCTGTGCCACCAGAGCCCCTCTGCCCTGGCTGCCACCACTGCACTGCTCCAGAGCAGCTTCAAAATCTGCCTCCCTGGGCCAAGGAAACAGCTGAGAGGACTGCCAGACGGAGACCAAACCTGCTGTTTGTGACTGCAGCTGTTGGCAAGCAATTCCAGGTAAGCCAATGGATTCTGAGTTATGAATAATTCACTGATTTGGCACATGAACTAGGGGAGTCTCATCTCCATATATCCCTCAAATCTCAGGGCCCTCCTGTTTGTGGGCTGGAGACTTCCTGGCTGCTTCCTCCCCTCCATCCATCCCTCTGTCTCCACTCAGCAGCATCGATGCAAACCCCTCCTCTGCCTCAGCATCCCATCAAAGGCAGCTGCCAGCTTCCCCTTCTCCTCCAATTATCCCCACAGTTCCTGTCTCTGAGCCCTGTCCCCTGACCTCTGCCTCTCAACATCCTTCCCCAAAGCTTATACTGGCATGGAGTTATTCCTGCACAGACTTACAGGGCAAAACCTACTTCCCCTCCATGAAAATCCCATCACAATTCTGTCTCTGTGTGGTTTTAAAGCCTCCTCAGCACAGTCCCTGTGGCCTGCTGCTGCACAGAGCCACATCTCCCTGAAGTCACCCAGCTCTGGTGCCGGAGCTGTGCCTCTCCATGCCCCATTACGTCTGTCCAAAGGATTTTTCTTCATTTGCAGGAGCAGAGGTGCTGCCTAACGAGGGTACCCTGCTAATGGCACTCACTTCATTAGGAGCTGGGCTCTGCTTCAGACTGTGGCTCCACACTACCACAGAGCTAAATCTCACCACAAGGGCTTTAATTTGGGATTAACCGATCGGGAAATTAGATCACTGCTTCCATCAGTCATCCCACCCTCCCTGCTGGGCTGCTGGGGATGGCTGAGGAGGAGCAGGCTCCCAGGGAAGGGCACAGCCCAAGGCTGCCAGGGCTCCTGCAGGGCTTGGACAGAGCTCCCAGAGCTCCTGTAGAGCTTGGACAGAGCTCCCAGGGCTCCTGTAGAGCTTGGACAGAGCTCCCAGGGCTCCTGTAGAGCTTGGACAGAGCTCCCAGGGCTCCTGTAGAGCTTGGACAGAGCTCCCAGGGCTCCTGTAGAGCTTGGACAGAGCTCCCAGGGCTCCTGTAGAGCTTGGACAGAGCTCCCAGGGCTCCTTCAGGGCTTGGACAGAGCTCCCAGGGCTCCTGCAGAGCTTGGACAGAGCTCCCAGGGCTCCTGTAGAGCTTGGACAGAGCTCCCAGGGCTCCTTCAGGGCTTGGACAGAGCTCCCAAGCACAGGGGGGATTTTCAGGTGTCCTGTGCAGTGCCAGGAGCTGGACTGGATGATTCTTGTGGGTCTCTCTCAGCTCAGGATATTCTATAATCTTTATGCCCAAGTCAAAATTAATTTATTATCCTGTTTAAACCAATATCCTGCTGTATCCATCACTATTTGTGTGTGTGTGGCCCTGCAGATGAGCACACATACGTACACACGCCTTATCTTGTAAATTCCTGCTTTTTGCTTGCATTTCTAGGGCAACACTTAATGGAAGATGGAACATAATAGAAGCCCCAGCTGGGGAAGCCACGATACAGCCCAGGCCCCAGAAAGTCAATTACTCTGTAGGAGAGGGTGACGATAACTGAGGAGATTTGCATGGAAATAACTGATCTCCTGATACAAAGGATCACACGGGCTGTGCTGGCAGGCAGTGCTGAAGGGAAAGGTAAAGGCAGAGGATCAAAATACACCAGGCATGGCTGTGGTAATCAGCATTTCTTTGTTCCTTTGTTGGAGACAGCCAGGCAGCAGACCGAACTGGTGGAGATCTGGCTGCATTCTTGCAAAAGCCATTCATTGAAAATTAATGACAGCTTAAGTTTTCAATTAAATTTTAATTTAAACTCTGTGACTGGTGCAAATCAGCATCGTGCCACTCGTGTCAGTGATTTATCTTTGCTGAGGATTTGGCCCCACATCTCAAGCGAAAGCTCTGCCAAGATAAGCTGCAGCAGAGATCCTCCGGCCAGATTCCAAAATGTGCTGAAGCCCTGAAAGGTGGAGATGGGCCTGAAATCAATGCAGCCTGGGACCTCTGGAAACTCCATTAGGGACCTGGCTGAATCTCCAGAAGTGTAAAGTACTGCCCCAAGTATAAATTTGCCAGAAAGGAAGAAAACCTCCTGCAATGCCCCAGGCAGTGGGATCCAAGTGGGATCCAGGGCCCTGGAGAGCATCAGAGGAGCCCAGGGTGGTTTGGTCTGAGGGGAGCCCAGAGCCCACCCTGTGCCACCCTGCCATGGCAGGGACACCTGCCCCTGCCCAGGTGCTCCCAGCCCTGCCAGCCTGGCCCTGGGCACTTCCCCAGGGGTCCCCAGGGACTGACACACACCTGGAATAAGGAGGTGAAACCTGAACCTGGGTCTGCTCCACCAAACAGCCTCTCCTGGCTCACCTGTGTGCTCCCAGGTGAGCTGCTGGGTCACCTCCCCCTGCTGCCCCAGCCCTGCCACCAGCCCGTGGGGACGTGGGGACAGCCAGGGGTGCACTCCTGGTGCCTTCATTTGTGAGGAGGGCTTTGATTTGCACTCACTGCCTCTTTGCATCCCATTTCATAGATCTGTGGCAGGAAGTCTAATAAGTTAGGAAGTTTAACACACTCTTTTTTTATATGCAATGTAGTCATTTCTCTATCTGCCGTTCTCAAGAAGTTCTTTTTTTTCTCCTTGCAGTTGAAATCTATCTGGATTGAATCATTGAATCATTATTCCCGATGTTCCATAAGTCTTGTTCTGAATATTTTTAGAATTAAAAAAATGATATTTCTGCTTGGTACTTTTTTGTTTATAAATTTTGCATAGATCTGCAATACGAAAGCAGCAAAAAGGATTCAACTGAATCTTTTCAAGAGCAGGATCAGCTTGTGATGTGCAGAGCAAAACCATTGGGTTTAACAGGCTGAGGGGCTGGAAGAGAGTGAAGCAATTAAGGGGAAGGAGGGATGTGGAAATGAGGGTCACTTGCACTTTACAGAAAACCAGACCAGCACTGAGCTATCTCTTAAGCTGTCAGGGCTTGGAAAACCCAAGGACAGCAAGGCAAAGGCTCTCTTGACGTGGCTGCTTCCATTTTGACTGTCAGTAACACTGAGGGTGAGGACAGAAACACCTGCCAGTGCAGCTTGAGCCCTGAGGGTTCATGGCTTTGTGCTCTAGGCTGGAACAGGCAGCTCCAGCTCATCTGGTGATGACTGGGCTGCCCGAAACTCAGGGAGAGAAGCGGCTCAGGAGAGGTGAGCCAGCCTCCCCACCAGCCTGGGCAGGGGGAGGTGTCCCTGCCATGGCAAGGGGGGCACTGGGTGGGCTCTGAGCCCCTTTCCCACCCAAACCATTCCAGGGACAGTGGGAGCTGTCCCTGCCATGGCAGGGGGGGCACTGGGTGGGCTCTGAGCCCCTTTCCCACCCAAACCATTCCAGGGACAGTGGGAGCTGTCCCTGCCATGGCAGGGGTGGCTCTGGGTGGGCTTTAAGGTCCCTTTCCACCCAGACTCTTCTGTGGTTCTGTGACTTACAGGCACTCCTGGCAGAGATTTTCTGTTTTGGAAGAAAATCCCTTCCCTCCTCCCCTGCTGCAGCTCTGCTCCTGGTCCCACTGCTGACACGGACAGGCTTTGCCAGCGTGGGTTTCTAAGAAGGGGCTTAAGGCTTTTAATGCTCCCACATCTCTGAACACAGCAGCTGAGATAGAAAAGTCATTCTCCATCTGTCTGCAAAGGACTGTTAGGTTCCATCCACACGTACAGCAGAGCCAGCAGGGATTGTTACAGGCAATGACAGCGCTCTACAAATGTTAATATGGTTTTTAATTGGGAGGAATAATAGCTTGCTGCTGCATGCTTGGCAGACCAGGCTCTGCAGCTACTTGATCCTACCCGTTTTCTAAAACAGAAGAGGAAAATTGCAGTTCTGCATTTCAGCCAGGATTTATTTAAAGCAGCTGAGGTGCTGAGCTGACAGCGTGTCCCTTATCCCCTGCTTGTCCTGGGGACAGCAGAGGCACAGCCACCACTTCCACTGCTGAACAGGACAAGAAAAGCAGCTGTACATTATTTTTCTGAGTAATGATATTTGGACCTCTGTGCAATAGAAAGTGGGGAAAAAAGTAAATTATACAGAAAATGCATTCAGGAAGGTTTTAATGTTATTACAAACCTTCATTATAATGTATGATCAAGCATGTAAGTGAAAATCTTAGGACCCGGGGGTAACATATCGATTCTGGTGGACATTAAAATTTCCATTTGATGCTTAAGCAAAATCTAATCTGACTTCTGATTTTGCAAAATATTTTAGGGTAATTAGACATGTTTGTGCTTCATTGATTCTTAAAATGAACATAAGTATGTGGGGAATTGCTAACACTCTGTATTAAAGAAAAAAAGACTCCTTGCTTTGCAAAAGTTCTTGTAATTAAATCACTCTCTGCAAATGTGACCCTCATTATCCTGGATGGAAATGAATGCAGGAACAGGTAAGGGAGTTGAAAATCAAAATGATCATAAAAGTGAAGCTTTAGTGTTTAAATGAAAGTTTGTTTTCCTATGGTTTCCCCACAGGCTGTGGGATAAATTGCTGATCTGGAGGACTCTGAGCACGCCGGGGCAGCAGGAGGTGTCCCTGCCCAGGGACAGGGGCAGGGACAGGGGCAGGATGGGATGAGCTTTAAGGTCCCCTCCAACCCAGACCCTTCTGGATTCTGTGATAAAACCCCAAACAGCCCCAGAGCACGGGCTGGGGGGCATTCCTGTGGGAAATGGGCTCTTGAGAACTTCTGAGAGGTCAAGCTCAGAGCAAACAGCGAGGGCAGGGCCAGCAGTGAGCTGAGCCAGAGCTGCCCAGGAGGGTCAGCAGCCCCCGGCGTTCTAGGCACAGCCCAGCCCAGTCCAGTCCAGCCCAGTCCAGTCCAGTCCAGTCCAGTCCAGCCCAGCCCAGCTCGGCTCAGCCCAGCCCAGCCCTGCCCAGCCCAGCCCAGCCCAGCCCAGCCCAACCCGGCTCAGCCCAGCCCAGCCCAGCCCAGCCCAGCCCAGCCCAGCTCAGCTCAGCCCAGCCCAGCCCAGCCCAGCCCAGCCCAGCCCAGCCCAGCCCAGCCCAGCCCAGCCCAGCTCAGCCCAGCCCAGCCCAGCCCAGCTCGGCCCAGCTCAGCCCAGCCCAGCCCAGCCCCGCTCAGCTCAGCCCAGCCCAGCCCAGCCCAGCTCAGCTCAGCCCAGCCCAGCCCAGCCCAGCCCAGCCCGGCCCAGCCCGGCCCAGCCCAGCCCAGCCCAGCCCAGCCCAGCCCAGCACAGCCCAGCCCAGCACAGACGCTGTCTGGGGCAATGCAGCGCACAGCTCCTGCTCCCCCACCCCTGCTGCCCTCCTACAGGCACAACCAGGACACTTTCTGCAGAGCTGCCTCTCGGGTGGCTGAGCTGCACAAACACCCAGACCCCGGGAGCATCCTCAGGCTCAGCAGCTCAGCCCCCAGCCCCAGCCCCAGGGATTTGGGGTTGGAGGCTGAAGAGCCATCCCAGATCCTGCAGCTCCATCCCAGAGCCTGCAGATCCATCCCAGGGGCTGCAGAACCATCCCAGGGGCTGCAGCTCCATCCCAGATCCTGCAGCTCCATCCCAGAGCCTGCAGATCCATCCCAGAGCCTACAGCTCCATCCCAGGGGCTGCAGATCCATCCCAGGGGCTGCAGCTCCATCCCAGGGGCTGCAGATCCATCCCAGATCCTGCAGATCCATCCCAGAGCCTGCAGATCCATCCCAGGGGCTGCAGCTCCATCCCAGAGCCTGCAGATCCATCCCAGAGCCTACAGCTCCATCCCAAGGGCTGCAGATCCATCCCAGGGGCTGCAGATCCATCCCAGGGGCTGCAGATCCATCCCAGGGGCTGCAGATCCATCCCAGGGGCTGCAGCTCCATCCCAGAGCCTGCAGCTCCATCCCAGAGCCTGCAGATCCATCCCAGAGCCCGCAGCTCCATCCCAGAGCCTGCAGATCCATCCCAGAGCCTGCAGCTCCATCCCAGAGCCTGCAGCTCCATCCCAGGGGCTGCAGCTCCAGCCCAGAGCCTGCAGATCCAGCCCAGGGGCTGCAGATCCATCCCAGGGGCTGCAGCTCCATCCCAGAGCCTGCAGATCCATCCCAGAGCCTGCAGATCCATCCCAGAGCCTACAGCTCCAGCCCAGCCGTGCCCAGGGAGCCTCAGGAGCCGGAGCACAGGGCACCAGGAGCCCTTGGTGCCAGCCCTGCCCAGCTCTGAGCAGTGAGTGCTGCGGGGCGTGCAGCCTGCTCAGAGGCACCGAGGGACAGCAGTTCAGCTGCTGGAGCAGATGGCTGGGGAAGGTTTGCTGTGGAGCTGCAGGTCCCAGCAGGGCCGTTCTGCTCCGCTCTCTGCTCTCTGGTTCCTGGGATGCTCACGGGGGGAGCTCAGCGCTGGGGCCGCAGTCAGACAGAGCCATGAATAAGCATAAGCAGAGATAAGTGTCTGATTTATGGGGGAGCTCAAAGGCAAAGAGGAGCAGTGGCAAGGTCACCTCCCCGTCCCTGACACAGCTCGCTCCTCTCCCTCCTCCCCTTCTGCCCCTGCTCCTGGCATCACAGAGGCTTGGAATGGTTTTTGTTGGAAAGGACCTCAAATCCCACCCAATCCCACCCCCTGCCATGGCAGGGACACCTCCCGCTGTCCCAGGTCACTCCCAGCCCTGTCCAGCCTGGCCTTGGGCACTGCCAGGACCCAGGGGCAGCCCCAGTTTCACTGGGCACCCCGTGCCAGGCCCTCAGCACTCTCACAGGGAAGAATTTCTCCCTGATTTCTGATCCAAACCTCCTCCCTTTCAGTTTAAGCCATTCCCCTTTGTCCCGTCACTCCAAGCCCTCCCTGGCTCTCTTGGAGCCCCACCAGGGGCTGGGAATTGCTGTAACAGAGCTGCTCCTGCCAGGAGCACAGACACAGCCCCCGAGTCCTGAGGTGCACTTGGCATCAGGATTCCACTGCAGAGCAGGGAACAGACAAACTCCAGTGGCAGGGAGGTGCCTTGCCCCCGGCCAGGAGCACGGGCTGGGCAGCAGAGCCTGCCCTGGGAGCAGCTGTGGAAGATATCTGTGAGGACAGACTGCTATCTCCTGTCTGTCTGCTCTCTGTCATCACCCACAGCAGTAAATAAATCCAGGTGGCCAGGGAGACAGGGCTGAAAGTGATGCTTCCCCATGGCACGCTGGATTTTCTGTCACTTGGCACTAAACAAGCCGTGGCAGATTTGAAAGCGCCACAATTGCTGAAAAAATAACCTTAATAAAGTGGGTATAAATAACTGTATAACAGCATTTCTACATATTGGAATTGTTTATGCAGGTAAAATTTAATAGCAGAGGTGTGACCACATTTATAACAGAGTAATCAGTGTGCAGTTCCACAAGCCCAGTGTGTTTGCTCACAGGAGACAACCCTAATGTCTTTTAAAAAGTCATTAGGTTTAAGTAATAGCCAGCACCCAACTACTCGATCAGGCAGATAGAGAACAAATCAACTTTTATTGCCAGGCAAAAACTAGAAAACCTAATTCCTTGGAAGCTAATAAAAATTTCATAATTTTTTTTTTTGAGTCAAATAAGCGCAGGGTTTATTACTTTGTAGACGTCTTCATAAAACCTGGAGCAAACCTAATCTAGATGAAAACAACAGCTGTGAGGCACAATATATTTGACCAAGATGGATGCCTCAGAGGTATGATATTCATTAGCTCACTAATTCCAAATGGTAAACAAGGTTTAATTAATTTTGATTTCAAGCTACAACGGTCGGCTGGCCCCGCAGAGGTGTACAGAACGTGCAGCTGCAGGAGGAGCCTCCTGCTCTCTTGGGAGAGGTTTGGGCAGCAAGAGAGGATGAGTGTTGGGTATCTTCTTCCCTGGAGGGTGACAGGCCCTGGCACGGGGCAGCTGTGGCTGCCCTGCACCCCTGGCAGGGCTGGGAGCACCTGGGACAGGGAAAGAGCCTGGAGGGTCCCTGGAGCACAGAGCTGCTCCAGGGAAACCAGAGGAGCCAAACCTCCGTGGCAGGACACTGAAGGACACAGCACAGGAGCCAAACCTCCATGGGCAGGACACTGAAGTATCACAGTAAACAATGTGCTGAAGGATTTCAGTGAAAACAGAGGAACCAAACCTCCATGGGAGCACACTGAAATCCCACAGTAGGCAATGTGCTGAAGGATTTCAGTGAAAACAGAGGCACCAAACCTCCATGGCAGCACACTGAAATCCCACAGTAGGCAATGTGCTGAAGGATTTCAGAGCTCTGACAGGAGCCTCTGTCCCCTGGCTGTCCCGTGGGAGGATGGGACACACTGTGCCCATCTCTGACCCTGGAGGGGACGTGCTCCAAGGGGCTGTGGAAGTGTCACTGTCACCTCTGAGTGACACCAGGACATGCACTTGTCTTGTATTTGTGAACTACAAATGTATTTAATTCAGGCTTGAGGCAAAGTCATGGCTCACAGCCCTTTGGTGCACTGCTGAATTTGAAACCAGCTTGCAAAACCGTTCCCAAAATAACCCTGTGAGCCTCTTTTATCCAGAGAAATGTACAAAATATTTTTGTTCAAAGACAGAGGTGCAAAGAATTTAAATGTCACCACTCTCCCTGGAAGGAGAGGATGGGTTTGGGGGACTCTTTCCAGCCTGAGTCAGTGCTGGATCCCCGGACAGCAGAGGCTGTGGGGTGGCAAATCCTCATCTTGGCAAGTCCTTGTGCCTGTCTCCACAGCAGGGTGATGTGAGAAAAGCTTTCAGAATGCATAAAAACCCCAGCCCAGCTCCTTTCCCGTGGGTTTCCTGTAGCCATGGCTGCATAAATCCCTCACCTGCCCCCAAAGGCTCCTGTTCCCTGCCGCAGGTGGAGCAGCTCTCAGAGATACAGAAATTTATACTCAGGGAAGCTTTGTTGATAAGTAACCAGAGCTGGAAATATGCTTTAATGAAGCACAACAACAATTAGCTTTATTCCCATTTCCCCCTCAAAACATATACAAATATAAGCACTTAAAGAATGATGATGTTTTGAGCAATCACAGGTAAATAAATAGAACAGAGACTTTGTATACTTTATGCAAAAGACTTTGCTGGCTGCAGCATTTTGAGTTTCATTTAAAAACAAGTGATTGGAATGAAGCCTCTACCCCAAACCCATAACTTTGCATTTTCAAGGGCTGTGGCCAGAATGTAACAATGAATTTATGGAAGTATCTGTCTTCTGCAGGCCATCACCCTATAGCTGCTGTGCCTGGCACAATGTGCCCTAGCACACCAACACAAGAACTGAGAGGCACTGAAGAGAAAGCAGATTCTTTTGCAAGCCCTCTTTGTCTGATTTCCTCACTTGCCTGTCAACAGCCCCCTGAGCAATGAATTCCACACAATTCAGGTACAGTCCTTGCTCCCCTGCACAAGAGGGCTGATCAAGCCCTGCAGACACTCCCAGCCTGCAGGTAACATCTCTCCTCCCCTGCTCCAGGTTTCTGCAGAGACCTGGAGAACCCAACAGCGCCAAAGAACGGGACAAAAACTGTTGGCTCAAAATATTCAGGTCAGTCTTGATGAATAATGGATGCATCCACAGAAATGGGGCTCAAGCACACACAAAACAGTGGCCAAATTAATCAGGTAATTTAATGGCAAGGAGTAATTTGACATCTTGTGTCCCACGGGTGCTGCTGCCACAGCTTTCCTCCAAGCAGCCTGGCTTGTTCTCGTGGCTGCAGGCTGGACTTTCTGAGAGCAAGGCTTTTAATTATGCAGGCTGGACTCCTTTAATGTGAGCCTTTTAATTATCCTTGGATCAATACTTCTCATCAGCTCTGAGGAAAACCTTCCCCTCCTGGGGGAGTTACAGGAGCACACTCTGAGTTAGACACCCCCTCCCCTGGAGGGAAGGGACAGTGACTGTCCTGCCCTGGGGGTGCCAGGTGTCACTGCCCTGTCCTGCCCTGGGGGTGCCAGGGTGTCACTGTCCTGCCCTTTGGGGTGCCAGGGTGTCACTGTCCTGCCCTGGGGGGTGCCAGGTGTCACTGTCCTGCCCTTTGGGGTGTCAGGGTGTCATTGCCCTGCCCTGGGGGTGCCAGATGTCACTGCCCTGCCCTGTGGGTGCCAGATGTCACTGCCCTGCCCTTTGGGGTGTCAGGGTGTCACTGTCCTGCCCTGGGGGTACCAGGGGTCACTGCCCTGCCCTTTGGGGCACCAGGGGTCACTGTCCTGCCCTTTGGGGTACCAGGGTGTCACTGCCCTGCCCTTTGGGGTGTCAGAGTGTCAGTGTCCTGCCCTTTGGGTACCAGGGTGTCACTGCCCTGCCCTTTGGGTACCAGGGTGTCACTGCCCTGCCCTGTGGGTGCCAGGTGTCACTGTCCTGCCCTGGGGGTGCCAGGGTGTCACTGCCCTGCCCTGTGGGTGCCAGATGTCACTGCCATGACCTTTGGGGCACCAGGGTGTCACTGCCATGACCTTTGGGGTACCAGGGTGTCACTGTCCAGTCCTGTGAGCAGTGGGGTGTCACATCCCCCGTTTGCAGTACAGGGGTGTCACTGTCCCATGGTTTGGAAGAGCCACTGGCCAGCCTGGGGTACCAGGGACCCTCAGCACCTCCCTGCCCTCCCAGGACAGGTCTGCTGGGGGTGGCTGCATCCTCCAGCTGGGATCAGATGGGGAAAAATCAGCCACGAGGAGCAGCTCCTGCTGTTGCCCTAGTGAAACACAAGGAGAATTAACAAGGATATTTTTCATGTTGAGAGCGACTGGAATCATTTACAAAACTCCCATCAAGGCTCTCAGCCTGGCATGTGCTTTTTCTCCCTCTTGTTCTCCATCTCCACTCTGAAAAGAGATGCACCTTCCCTGGTGGGCTCTGCTGGGCCATTCCCTGTGCCAGGACAGCCTGGGCAGAGCCCAGCACGGGCTGGTCCCTGGTCCCTGTCCCTCCTGTCCCCTCCAGGGCATCCTGGCCCAGCAGAGGAGTGATTGCAGCTAATGAGTTTGGCCTTGGGCAACCACCTCCTCTGCTTGGTTATTTTTATTTTTTTGGAGCTTTGCAGCCCAGGGTGCTTGTTGCTTCTCCAGCATCAACAACATTAACAAGCTCTGACATCTCATAAATTTCCCTTGGTAAAACAAAAGAGAAGCAAATAGAAAAACAAGTTCCATCAGTACAGGGGGTTTGGTGCCTTGGAATTTTTTCTTCCTTCCTTCCTTCTCCATGCAATGGATTTTGTTGTGAGCAGCCCCTTTTATCCTGCTGGTGTCTCTCTGCTGCAGCCCAACTGCCTGGGACAGCAGCAGCTGGAACACACTCGTTTTGGCTTTGGGTAGAAAGTGCTGAGTTAAAGTCAGATCTGATTAAGAAAAATATAAATAGATCCAATGCAAGCCCAACTATAAAAATGTAACAAGTTCAGAAATAAGAGAAAGCAGATTAACCCTGCTAATATTTTCTTTCAGTTTAAAACCATTCTTTGTCCCATCATATTGATCAATAGATCATATAGATTATAGATCAATAGATTATAGATTGTTTTACATTGGAAAAGACCTTAAAGACCATTGAGCCCAACCATTAACCCCACACTTCCCAGTCCACCTGGCCACAGAATCCTCTGCATCTCTGCTTATGCTGCTAATTATAGCAGTGGCTGGATTCCAGCTGATGTCCTGGGAAAACAAGACTGTAGGCCTGGAGATTAGGGGAAAAGTGCTCAAACCCTGGCCCTCCTAACACAGATCCCCAGGTTGGGTTTCTGTCCAGTTACTGCTCCATTGTTAGAACAGCACATAAATTATCATTAAAATGATGCTACTGGGAGGCAGTGGGAGGTGGAAGAGAAAAACTGATTTTCCGAGGATAAAATTGTTCAGCAACAACACTGGACACGTGAAATGGAATTTTGGACTCAACCTCCAGTGCTTTATAATGAGGCAGAGTATTTTCCTTACAGATCCAGTTCTTGGAGCCCTGGAGCTCCTGACTGTGTCCTCTGCTTTACTGCCACAACATAAATATCAGGAGTTATGGTTGCAGCAAGCACACTGCACACTGCTGAGCTGGTTTGAATTTAATATCAGTTTAATACCAGCATCCCAGAGTGCCACAGCAGCTGTTGGGAGGCAGCTGTGTTTATCCTCTTTTGCTTTCTGCATTCAGCCTTTGACCCCAGACACATCATCCCTGCCCTGGGTGCAGGAGGGGAGCAGGAGAGGTTTTCCAATTAAACCTCTGCAATAGCAGGCAGCAGGCAGGAGGACACCTGGGGAATGAGGACATTTTCACATTTCTGGGGAATATTTGGGAGCTGCTTTGCTGTCATCCCAAAGTAAAGGTGATGGCCCAGAGGGGCTCCCTTGGGAAGAGCTGGCTGTGTTCTTGGGGCTCTGGCTCCCTTGGCAGAGGGAGCAGCAGCAGGGTGGGGGACAGGCACACACAGCCAGGTCCGGAGGGGACACGGGGAGGATGGCAGCTCTTCCCTGGCTCTCAGAACCACTGGCTGGCTCTGCCAAGAGGAGATAAATTGATACAAACCAAAAAGATTGGAGAATGAACTCTGTGTCAGGCAGCTCTGGCATTATTAAGCTTATCTTGGGAGCAGACAGAAAACCAAGAGACAGAATGTCAATTAATTTGAGTGCAAGAATTCCCTGGGCCGGCGGCTCAAGGAAGGCAGGAGAGCTGCCCAGATGGCAGTGTCAGAAGGAAATGGATTTCTCTGCACAGACCCAGAAGCTTGAAACCCTTCTCATTTCTATTTGCTTAAAGATTCTGCTCAGTGTGGAACGATTTGGGCCGGATGAGTGCTGACTTACAGCAGTAATTGATGCCCTAGCAGAGAAGAAAACTCCCTCTGAACAAAGCCAGTGTGGGACGAGGAGTTCTGGGAGGTGAACAGACCCATCCATCAGGACTGGGACTGCTCCCAGACACTGCCAGCATTGCTGCCAGGAGGGGACACCTGGGTGCCACAGCCTCACCCTGTGCTTGGCTGGCCTTTGAACTGGATCTCTTGCGGGACCTTGGGCAGCCCATCCCAGGGACAGCAGCCAGCAAAGCCCTTGTCCCTCTGTCCTTCCAGCCCATCTCCTCCCAGGCAGCTGCCACGGCACAAAACTGTCCAAAGATCTCCTGTGGCTGAGCCACCTCTTTGGTATTTGCACAAATGGAGTGCAAATGAGAATTAAGTGGGAGTGGGGCTGGCCTGTGGCTCTTTCTGCATCCTGCCATGATGCTGTGTGGAGGAAAATCTGCAGCTGATGGCCACAAGGCTCAGGGAAAGGTTTCTGCAGATGCTCCAGGAAAGTCCTGACAAAAAGCCACGTGTGCCATCCCACACCCTGCTCCCCAGGCACAGCCTGCTCTCCATCAGCGTTTTCTCCTCTTCATTTCAAAGCTGCTTTTCTCTCGCTGCAGTGAAGTACTGAGAGTTTTTACTCCTGTAAAACACTCCTGCTCCTTGTTTAGGCCCTCCATGGCTGGTGGAAAAAATTTAATTAAAAGCTGTTCTGCTTTTATGTCCAACATGCTTCGACTGGCAATACATCTTTTTGATGCTGGAATTGCCTGCTTGGAATTTCTTACACCCTCCAAGCAGCTGGTGCAAGGCAGCACTGGAATTAGAGCAGGGAGCTGGATGGAAACCGCCTGGTGTGGCCACAGAATCCTCTGCATCTCTGCTTATGCTGCTAATTATAGCAGTGGCTGGATTCCAGCTGATGTCCTGGGAAAACAAGACTGTAGGCCTGGAGATTAGGGGGAAAGTGCTAAAACCTGCCCAGCCACCTCCTCACGGGCAGGGGTTTGTGGGGCTGGCTGCTCATGGGGACACACGGCTGGGCAGGGGAGGGGGCAGTCAGAGGGAAGGGCAAACAGGAGGGAACAGGGGATGCTGGAGCTCCAGGCTGCAGAACCCCCTGAGGGGCAGCTGCACACCCAGGCTCCGTCCCCTGTGCCCTTGTGGAGTGCCGGGAGGGGTCTGGGACCCCCCCAGGAGGGGTCTGGGGGTCCTTTGGCACTGCTTGTGGCCGCTCGACCTTCTGAGCCAGGCTGTCCTCTGAGCAGGCAAGACCCAGCACATCCTGACCGTGGCCAAAGAAATTGCATTTTTCCTCTCTTTTATCAAGTGAAATGTTAATAGTAAGCTGCAAAATGGATTCTTTGTCCTTTTATCAAATCAGCCTGCACATCCTCAAAGTTCCTTCCCCTTTCTGGGTCCGTGGGATTTTCCAGGAGCCCCAGAATCCACTCACCCATCAAATGCCATTACAGGTAGAAACACTGTCAGGCTGTGTACAGGAATATAGACATTTCAGATTAGAAACTACTTAATAAATTCAGAGCAACACTTTGTGACATTTCCCACAAGACTTTAGTGCTGTTTACAAATTCTGAAGAACACCCCGAGTCATTTCTGGCACAGACTTATGATTTATTTCAAAGCAAAATGGGTCGGAGTGTGTGGGTCTGTGCTTAATGCAGAAAGGGATTTGAAAATGAAAAGTCAACTGGCATGAAAGATTGCTGGGCAAATGTAAAAGCAGCAAAGCGTGTGGGTGGTCTCTGAGCATGTAATAGGATATTTGTAAGGAAAAGAAACATGCAGAATTCTAAGCCTTAATAAAACAGTTCCTTTTTACCCGATCAATAACGTGAGAGTCATTTTCCAAGGCAAATTGCCTCTAAAGCCCCTTTTCTCAAGGAAAGAGTGGCACAAACGGGACAAGGGTGACAGGTGCCTGCAGGAGGAGCTGTGCACAGGTGTGCTCAGGTGTGCACAGGTGTGCTCAGGTGTGGGGGACCCTTCCCTGCCTCCCCCAGGGGTCTGCTCCCTGCAGTGGGCAGGGTCAGGCAGGGCAGCTTGGCTCATGCCAGGGATGAGGAACGCTGGGCAGGGAGGGCTGCAGGACCTTCTGCTCCCTGCCAGCTCTCCTGTGCCAAAGGATGCTCTGGAGCAGCCCCAGTGCTCCCAGTGCTCCCAGTGCTCCCAGTGCTCCCAGTGCTCCCAGTGCTCCCAGTGCTCCCAGTGCTCCCAGGGGCTCTGGGGAGGAGAGGCTCAGCAGGGAAAGGTTTGCAGAAGCCAGAGCCAGGGCTGCAGGGGAGTTTGGGCTGCAGCAGGGCGGAGGAGGCTGCAGGGATCCAGGAGGAGGTGGCACGAGGTGCCAGAGCCCAGGCTGGGAGGAGCCTCCCCCAGGGACAGAACAGGACAGGAAAATCACAGATTCCAAATGCAGAGAGAGCAGGGAGTTATTTCTATCTGAGAAGACTTCCCACTAATTGTGCTTCCTGAATCTGCCCAGAAACAGAGCCATGGGATGATCGAGGCTGGAGAGGAGGATCGAGGCTGAGCCTGAGCCCAGCCCACAGCAGCAGTGCTGCATCCCCCACAGCCCAGGGCCCACGTCCACTCTCCTGTGACTCCACACTCCCTGGGCACCCTGCTCCAATGCCTGGCCACCTCCCAGGGCAGAGGCTTTCCCTAATATCCAATCTGAACCTCCTGGAAGCCCGAGTTACACTGTGAGTCCCATTGCCAGAAGCTCCACACGGAAAGCAAATTAATCATTATTCCACTCCCTCACAGGAAGCTGAGACCCACCCTCTGTTTCAATGCTCAGAGAGCATCAGCAGAATTTACTTTTCAAAATTCAGAAGAAACACTACAATGAAAGGCTGACAGGAGTATCTCTGAGTGCATGGCCATTCCTCAGCAGCTCTGGTGCTCAATGCTCAGCAGACAATTTAATTGTGCAGATTAGAGCACAGAGTGTCAGCAGCGAGCTCAGCCTTGGCCTCTGTCCCTCTGTGGCCTCGCAGGGGTGATTTCCTCCACGCCTTTATGAACATGCACATCAGCTCCCAGTGGAGAAGATCACACATTCATGGGGGGGTCTGTGCAATTTTAACTTTTAGGAAATAAACCAATTTCAATGGGAAGAAAATGTAATAGCTGTCAGATGTTCTGGACTTGAGTCAAGCAATAAAAACCAGCACAAAGATTGATGCTGCTGTTGGGATGGAGTGACAGAATCATGGAACCAAGGGCCAGACCTGTGTGGGGCAGGACAGCCTGCCCTGCATCCATCACCCATTTCTGGGGCAGGGGGTTCAGCCTGGAGGGCAGTGCAGGGGCAGAAATTGGCTCCAGGTCCTCTTCTCTCTGAAGGAAAAAGGAAGGCAGTTTGAAAGGCTCTGCCATTATCCTCCAGGACAATAACACAATAATTAAAATCACTCTACACAGCCCATTTTCCTTCCAGATGTGGGAGACTATAATAGTGGGAATAACAATTGCCAGGACCCTTTTCTTCTCCCCCCAGAAGAGCCTCACAAGTGACAGAGACTTGAAAGCTCAGAGCTGGCTCTCAGGGAGAAGATAAAATGCTGCTCAGAATATAGATTTTGGTGCCAGCTGGGAATTACAGCCCTGATCCATCCTCCTCTGTCACTGGAGTCTGTGTTGCTCTGTGGGCTAAATGGGAGTGAATACAGTTACTTTCCCTGTCTTGGGGGAAAAAATGACATTCCATTTTGTCTCCAAAAAATACACATTATTTAACTTATAAAATATTTAATCTGTGTAATTAATCCTCTCATGACAGCGCTTTGCACATTTTTCTGGCAATCCATACTTTGAATGGCCTATAGTTATAGCTAACTTTGTTTCCTTTTTCTCATGAAATTAATCAAAGGCTTGTATTCTAAATTATTCAGGAACTGAATGAAGCCTGCTTTCTATGGCTTGCAGCAAGAAAACTCCTATTTCTTTCATGTGCCAGCCATGCAGAAATCCCGTTTTCCCGGGGGAAGGGCCAGGGAAGCAGGGGCCGTGCCCAGGCTGAGGAATCCCTGCTGTGCCCGGGGCTGGGCACGGGGCTCTCGGTGCTGGAGCAGGGGGTCCCTCGGGGCGCCCCAGAGGAGCGGGAGCAGCCCTGGCCCGGCTCCCCCGGCTGTGCCCCCCCAGCTGCAGCTCTGGGCTGGGCAGGGTGACCCTCCCCGGGACAGGTGAGGGGCTCAGGTGTGCCCAGCCCTGCCCACAGCTCTGGCTGCTCACAGGTGTGCCTTCACCTGCCTGCCCCCGTGCCCGGGGCACTCTGCTCTGCTCCCATCCTCCCCTCCCACTCGCTCTTTTGGGGGGTTTCAGGGCATTTTGGGGCGTTTGGTGCCCCCGGGGCTCAGGGCTGGCCAGAGCCCGGCTCTGCTGCGGGAGGAGCTGATCCCAGGCTTGGCAGGGTTCTGAAGTGCTTTATCAACACCTGCTCCTCTCAGCTCCAGGATGTGCATAAGGCTCTTGCTGGATTCAGAGTTCAGCTCCTTTGAAGTTTTCACCTTCAGGCTAATTTTTTTCAGCAGAAAATTTTCTCTGTCACCACTTGTGGAGGAGTCACATGGAGCGTCTCACTGCAAGGGAGCTGCTGTGTCACCGAGCTGCATGTGAATTTCCTGAGATCCTCCTGTATTTCTTAGCAAAAATACTTCTCCTTTCTCTGAGCAGCCACCACTTGCAGCCCCCTGGGAGTGTTCCTTCCCCTCTGGCTCTCACTCAGGTTCCAGGGACTCCACGGAGCAGCAGCAGGGAGAGCTCTGGCTCTGGAGGGGAGGTTTGGGGGCAGAACATCACAGTGTCCCCCTGTCCTGGTTCTGGAGGGGAGGTTTAGTGACAGGATGTCAGAGTCTCCCCCTGCCCTGGTTCTGGAGGGGAGGTTTGGTGACAGGATGTCACAATCTCCCCCTGCCCTGGCTCTGGAGGGGAGCTTTGGTGGCAGAACATCACCATCCCCCCTGCCCTGGCTCTGGAGGGGAGGTTTAGTGACAGGATGTCACAGTCTCCCCCTGCCCTGGCTCTGGAGGGGAGGTTTGGTGACAGAAACCACCATCTCACCTGCCCTGGCTCTGGAGGGGAACTTTGGTGACAGAAATCACCATCCCCCCTGCCCTGGCTCTGGAGGGGAGCTGTGGTGGCAGGCAGAACGTCACCATGCCCACCTGCCCTGGCTCTGGAGGGGAGCCTTGGGGACAGGCAGAATGTCACCATGCCCACCTGCTGTCACACAGGCTCTGGGAGCCCTTTGGAGCTCGCAGTGTGTCCCCTCCAGACTGACAGCTCCTGCTCTCAAGGACAGAAATTGCCAGCCCTGGGCGCTGAGAGGAGACCCAAAGGGAGCTGGCAGTTCATTAACTGTACCCAGGAAATGTCCTCAGCTGCCCTTTCCTCCTCAGCTTTACTTTGGAGCCTGTCTGCCACCAAATAAAGTGGGAACTCCATTTCCTGGCTGTGCCTCTGCCCAGGGCTGTCACTGCTGGCACCTGGAGAAATGCAGCCCGAGATGCCAGGCTGGTGGCAGGGCAGGGCAGGGGATGTGTGCTGGACACCGCTCCCAGGGAGCAGAGGGATGGAGAGCCACAGTTCCAGAAAGAAACCCTGAAGGGGAAGCACAGAGCATCAGCCTTGCTTGGGGAGCCAGCTCTGCTCTGGCAGAGCACAGCAAGGTTTCCATCTCCTGTACTGTTAATCAGCTCTGAGATTCGCAGAGAAAGAAAAAGTAATAAAAATAATTAAAAACCCAAAAGCAAAGCCCTGGGTAAATCACACCCTGCTGCACCACAAATTTCAGTTTACAGAGCTTTGCAGGGCTCTGTCCTCATGCATCAGAGCCTCCAGTGCAGCACCCTGGTCCAGATACCAGGAAGTCTTCTAATGATCAACCCAGCATTAGGAGCATCATTGTTAATCAGGTTTTATGGATTTATGAAACAAATACACACACTTGTCTTCTTTAATATTATTTTCCGCTCAGAACTTTAGTTTAATAAGATGCCCTGAAATTATACCATTCATAAATAATGCAAGTAATAAAACCTTTCTCTTATTCCCTGGTGCACACAAATGCAAGATTAAATGTGGATTTAACAAAGCAACAACAAAAAAAAAAAAGTAGAACTTTGGGTTTAAAAAACAAAAAGCAAGTGCTAAGTGCCAGCTACTCGGAGAGGAGGAAGTCAGTGCAGCTTCCAGGCTCCAAGGCACAAATGAGAATTGATTTTTAAGGAGAGAATTCATGGCCTTGATTTTGTGGTCAGATTTATATGAGTGGGTTGATATATGGGGCTGGTGTGGACAGGGCACGGATGTGTGATCCAAGTGGCCGAGGAAGCACAGGCACCCACTGCTGCAGGAGCTGCAGGAGCTGCAGGAGCTGCAGGAGCTGCATCGGGGCCATTGCAGGAGCTGCAGGAGCTGCATTGGGGCCGTTGCAGGAGCTGCAGGAGCTGCAGGAGCTGCAGGAGCTGCATCGGGGCCGTTGCAGGAGCTGCTGCAGGAGCTCCTGCAGACAGGTGGAGCTGGACGCCCGGCTCGGGAGCTGTGCTAAACCTGCCAGAGCTTCAGTTCATTTGCTATGCATCTTCTACATAATTCATAGCCGACAGACTGCTGAAAATCAGGAACAATAAATAAATAAAGGAGCAAAATTAGAATTTTGGGGCTGGCTTTCACACGGCAAAACACATCTCAGAGAAAACCGTGGTCTCCCTCTGCTGAATTTGGCCAAAATCTGTCCATGGGCAGCTCAGGAGGAGACAAATGCCTTTTCCCTTTCCAGCTGGAAGAATCCATGTGGTTTTAGTGCTCAGAAGCCTGGGACACACGGGGAGCAGGCACGAGAGGAACCTGTGACCTGTGGGGCACTTTGCCTGCTCTGAGCCCCCCTGTGCCTGCAGGGCAGAAGTGCCAGGAGCTCCCTGCAGCCTCACCTCTGTCTCTGCACCCCCTCCTGCAGCTTCCCAGTGCTTCCAGCCCTTTCTCCAGGCAGTTTCCAGTTCCCAGGCAGGAGCCCCGCGTTCCCCTGCTCACACCCAGCCCGCAGGAGCTGCCTGTGCCCAGGGCAGGGTGGCAGTGGGGCAGCTCCTGGGGAAGCTGGAGAGGTTTGGGTAAAGGATGCTGTTCCCAGCGCCAGGGGCAGCAGATGTGTGCTGGATCCCCCTCCCGTGCCCACCCAGAGCCTCGGGCATCATCGCTCCTCCCTTGCCATGTGTTTTGGCTCCTGCAAGCACAGAATATTTGCAAAGCATTCAGCATTTGTTGAAATACTCTCTCTGGATCAAAGCTCAATATTTCTTGGCTTCTCCACACTTTCTGAGCCGCCTTCTGCTCGCTGTTATATATTTGCCTTTCTCTCCTAGGTTGTTAATGGATGTGAACAGCTTTTGTTTATTGGTTGGGCTTCTCTTCCCAGAGAAGGGCAGCAGAGCTGGGAAGGGGCTGAGGGAGCTGGGCAGGGGCTCAGCCTGGAGCAGAGGAGGCTCAGGGGGCCCTTGTGGCTCTGCACAGCTCCTGGCAGGAGGGGACAGCCCCAGGTCAGGCTGTGCTCCAGGAACAGGGACAGGAGCAGAGGGAACGGCCCCAGGCTGGGCCAGGGGAGCGGCAGGGTGAGTAACAGAGAAAATTTTTTGAGGAAAAATGATGTGATCTTGCCAGAAGCTGCCAGTTCTTCTTATTGAATTTAGAATCAATAGTGCATCAAGTGGCCTGGGATGTTATTAATCAGAAAGTTGGCACCAAGGGCCAGGAGGCAATAACGGCTCAGCGCGCCCACTCCTTTCTTGTGAGCTGCTGCTGGTGAGCCAGGCAGTGCTAATCACTCCTTGGGACCTGCTCTCCAGCTCCTTCCAGCTGCCTGCCAGGCAAGGCACTGCCCTGACACAGCTCAGCCGCTCCTGGCTCTCCTGCCACTGCTGCTGTGACCCGTGCCAGAACCTTCCACTGCCTTCCCTCCAGCCCAGGGGCAAAGCTGGGGGAAAAGGCACGATTATTTTGGGTCAAAAGACACTGAAAATAAAAGGGACATCCTGCCAGTGCAGGGAAATGAGTTCCTTGTATTCAGAGCACTCAACCCCCTTGCCCACCAGCTCCCTGGCACCTCCATCCCAGCTCCCTCAGGTGCAGCAGAGTCTCAAAGCAGCCCCATGTCTGCAGCACTGGGCTTTATTAACAGGGAAGATGCTCAGCCCTTAGAAGCTTTTCCATGGTCTTTTTTCAAAGAGTTGAAAACTCTTCTTCTTTTTTTTTATAAAAATCTCTGTGTTTGCAAGACCTGTTCAGGGTCAACAGATTTAGCAGTGTCTCTGTAAAAACAACAGGAATTTCTGAGCCTCTGTGCCCGTGGCCTACACAGTTCACCAGGGAAAGGAAAATAACTTGGAAGGTATTAGAAGATACTTTAATAAGCTCAGGTCTCCTGCCTGTGACCCTGGAAGTGTGTTTATCTTTGGGCTTGTCTTCAGCAATCGCTGTTCCACCACCACCTTAGGATAAGCATGAGAGCGTGAATTTACAGCTGCAAATCCCATTGGACTGCGTGTAATCCAGTGGTTTTCCATGGAAAAAAGGCCTGAGATGCTGCACCTGTCCTGCTCTGTCAGAGAGGGGATTATGTTCTTATACAATCATTGTATGGTTGTGTCCAATTGGATTTCCAGTGCCATTTATTTCATCCTGAGGCTAACCTGGAAGCAACCTCCAACAGAATTCATTAATCCTAAGGAGTTATTAAATTAGGGATTAATAAACACCAAAGGGAACTGAGGCAAAATAACTGCTGCCCCCACTGAAGGGAGTGGTAGGCACATAAATGATGGATCTTCTCCCCAGATCTTCCTCCCAGATCTCACATCTCCCTCCACAGCCACAAGGAGCTGGGCTGTCATCAAAGGACCTCTAATTTATCAAATTATGGCTTTCCTGCAGCCTTCCTTCTCTCCTGGGGTAACCTCTGGTCTCCTCCCAGGTTTCTCTTCATTTTGGGGGGTAAAACGTGGATGCTGTGCCATCAAAGCTCAGGCAGCAGCTTCACCTGCTCTGTAAAAGGCAGCTCCAGGTACCACAGTAACCTGCAATTAAAATGTGTGATCTTCCCAAGTACAGAGTTCATTTTTTAGGCAAACCCACATTCTTCAGTTGGCTGTTCCCATTCCAGGGCTCCTCTGGCAGATCAAACACACAGTGCAGTCCTGTGATCAGTGCCAGTGAAACTTCAGCTGCTTTAGATCTCCTCTGCACTCAGGTTTATTTATTTATGCATGATGATGGATGATGTCTTTTCCTGGCGAGCTCTTGACCCTCTGTTCCATGGCCAGGGGCAGAGCCTCCCCTGCAGTGAGTGCTTGGAGTTGAGCACCTCACCCTGGAGGGGTGGCAGGGCCACGCTGGTGACTGCTCCTCTCTCTGGGGCTCTGTCTCTGCTGCTGTATGATGTGATTGTTCATATTTCCTCCCAGAAATGGGGCTGTTCCCTGCTCAGACTCTCAGCTCCACTGCCTGCCTGAGAGGATTCCTCTGCCTCAGATGCTCAACCAGCCTCACCCAGGTACAGCTCAGACCAGGGGGCTGCAAGGAAACCCCCAAGGGGAGCTGGGTGCACAGAAGGAACCAGACAGGGGTGCAGGAGATGGGGGACACCGGGGGCTTTTCACAGCCCCAGAGCTGAGCTCTGGAGAGCTGGGAGGGCTCTGGGGAGGAGCAGCAGGGCGGCCTCAGCCAGCACTCCCCTGCAGCCCCGGGGCTCCTCTCCCCTGGAGGATGAGCTGACAAAGCCACTCAAGCACCTTTAGGGGCAAAGGAGGTGCGAGGGCACCTCCAGGTTCCACGGACGTTTGTTCCTCTGAGCGTTTGGTGCCGAGCACCAGGACTGAGCTCAGACAGGGATCGGGCTCGGGCTCGGGAGGGCTCCTGCTGTTCCAGGAGCAGATTCCTGCCCTGGACGGCTCCTGCCGCACTCTGCCGTGCCCAGAGCCTGCCGGCTCCTCCCGGCAGCAGGAAATAATCCCCTGCAGTTAAACGGCACTAATGAAACAGTTGGACAGGGAGAGCTGCAAAGCCTGAGCTCCAAATCCAGCCTTTCTATCTCTGCCATGACTTCAATGGCTTCACATGATGGAATTTGGGGTGGGGATTTTTTTTCTCTCTTTAGCAAGCTGTGAAATGTTTCGGCACACTTTGAGCATATCCTCCTGTTAACTTCTCGTGCACACATTTAATTTTTGTGGGGTCTCTCATTCAGGCTCTGCACAGGTCTCTGCAATCCTTTTCATCCTGGCTCACTGCACACCTGGAAATGGGGCTGCAACACAACATGTTATGGCAAAGTTTCCCCTCTCTGCTTCAGGAATGAATTACATTGCAGGGATCTATATTTGGAGCTCTCCATCCTGTGCCTTTTGATGTTTTATACATTTGTCTGAGCTGCCTGTCTGCCGGTTGAGCTGGCTTGAAGTTATCAAAATTTTATCATTTTTCAAGTAGAAAAACACTTTCTCCAGCCCCCCTCTCCCCCAATTCCAGCGTTTTCCTCCCAGCCTGCAGAGCCCAGCTCCCACCCGTGCTGGGGGTTGTTCCCTGGGACCAGCTCCTGCCTCTGCTCCATCTGGGGAGGGCAGGTGGGAGAGCAGCTGGGGCAGTGCTCAGCTGAGGGAGGGAGGCAGTGGTGGTGCTCTGAGCTCCTGCACAGCCCCATCCATCCAGAGCTCCTGCACAGCCCCATCCATCCACACAGCTCCTGACACAGCCCCATCCCTCCAGAGCTCCAGACCCAGAGAGCTCCTGCACAGCCCCATCCAGAGCTTCTGACACAGCCCCCATCATCCAGAGAGCTCTTGACATGGCCCCATCCCTCCAGAGAGCTCCTGCACAGCCCCATCCATCCACACAGCTCCTGCACAGCCCCATCCAGAGCTCCAGACCCAGCCCCATCCATCCAGAGCTCCTGCACAGCCCCATCCATCCCCAGAGCTCCTGCACAGCCCCATCCATCCCCAGAGCTCCATCTCCTCCCACCCCCTCGGGAGCCAGGGTGTGCTGGAGGTGCTGGGTGAAGGGGGAGGATGCTGGAAGTTGCTGATTCCTTGTGTTCTCCTCCTCCTCCACTTGTACATTTGTTTGCTGCTCGATCCAAACCATTCCGAGCTGGTTGGAGCAGTTCAGCCACGGGGAGCTCAGGTGGGAGCGCTCACCTGGATGGACACGGGGCACCTGGAGCTGTGCTTTGCTCATCCAGGCTGAGCTGGGCTACAGCAGCTGATCCCAGACATTTATCCCTCCACAGTGAGCCTTGCAGTTATTTCCAGCCTCTCTGGTGTCTTGAGATGAAGCCCACGACCTGCTGTTCTTGGTCTTCTCTTTGGAACTGGCAAGCCTCTGCTGGAGCCTGCAGCTGCCTGCTGCTCCTGCCAGCCTTTGGCTCAGAGCTGGGAGAAGGTGGCAAAATCCCTGCTGCTGTAAGGTCTAGCAAACTGCAGGCAAAAAGGAATTTTCACTGCTTCTTTATGATGATTAGTGATTTTGAAACCACTGGTCACATGTGTTCCCAGAACAGTTGATTAATGAGACCATTTCTAAGCAGATATAATGAGCAGAAAATATGACAGGAACGGTGAGATCTGTCTGTACATCCCCCTCATGAACAGCCCCAACTGTAAAGAAATTCCTGAAGGTTGTAAACAAAATGGTTTTGCTGGGGCCATTTCCCTTTGCCTCTCCCCAGCCCCTTCCATTGGAAATCCATGCATTATCTGCAGATCCCTTGGGGCTGCAGGCAGAGAATGCCAACGCTCTCCTACTCATAACAAACGTGAACTTCACAGGTGGAGTCAGAGACCAACTCCTGCAGATCAGTGGGAGCATCCTCCACCCCTGGAAAAGCAGCACAGAGGCTGGGATGGAGCCCAGGGCTGGGCACTGCCGGGTTATTGGGAAGATATTGGGATGATATTGGGATAATCCTTCCCTGGCAGGGTGGCAGCCCCTGGCACAGGGTGCCCAGAGCAGCTGGGGCTGCCCTGGATCCCTGCAGTGCCCAAGGCCAGGCTGGGCAGGGCTGGGAGCACCTGGGACAGTGCAGGTGTCCCTGCCATGGCAGGGCTGGCACTGGAGGGACTCTGAGGTCCCTTCCCACCCAAACCAGTCTGGGATTCTGTGATTCCATGAAAACCCCTGGCAGAGCAGGATTCCAGGCTGGCTCAGGAGGTTTCCACAGCCCCCCGAGCCCAGGGAGCTCTGAGCCCCCAGCACTGCCTGAGCTGGGCCTGGGAGTGGGCAATAAAGGTGCAATTAAATTGAGGCACAAGAAGATAAATTATGGCCTTGCATTTATATAGCACATTTCATCCCAAACCATTGAGTTAAGTGATTGATATACAAATTACATTTTGAGAGATCACTCTACTCTCTCCATGCCTGACACGCAGATATATATAAAATGTAATCATTATTTTTTAAAGCAAATTTACTTATTAATGCAAACCCTACAATTGGGGTGAGCTCTTCTGGGCAAAGATGAATCAGAAGTGACAAAACTCCACCATCTCATGACGAGCACACTTAAGAATGAATGGAATAATTTAGATACTTGGATCCCTCCAACACAGCAAGTTCAAAGCCAAACAGAAAATGCCTCTCTTCTCCAAGGATTCAAAACAGAGTTTGCTAAAATGTAATTAAGCACAAAGTCCCTTGAAATCAATCACTTCCAGAAACCAATACCCACCTTGCTGATTAGACAGTGGCTAAGCCAGGGGCAATTAATGCATTAGTATGAAAATTGTTAACTGTGAGAACAAGCAGTTTGGATGGGATAATTGCTCTGAAAAGACTGCTTGATGGTGGATATCAGAAACAGGGAGAGGGGAAGCTCCTGTGTTAACAGCAGCTAATTAAAAGTGACCTACTTCTCATTAATAATCTTTTTGATTGGACACAAACTCGAATCTGGAGTTTGATAGGGACCATCCGGGTCTGGGGTGGCTGGGGTGTTTTGTGCCCTGACTCAGGGAGCAGAGGAGCTCCTGTCCCCCTCAGGCAGGGCAGGGTGCTTTGGGGCACACAGGGAGGCTCGGGCTCCTCACTCATCATTTCCAGCTGCCCCAGGTCCATCCCTGCCCAGTTGCTCTGTGGAAGGGGGGGCTGTGACTGTGGTTGGTGCTCCTGCCCTCTGCTCCATCCCCACAGCCCCAAAACTGCCCCCAGCCACCCTGGGAGCATCCCCACAGCTGGGGGGGACCATGGACCCCAAAACTGCCCCCAGCCACCCTGGGAGCATCCCCACAGCTGGGGAGGACCATGGAGCCCCAAAACTGCCCCCAGCCACCCTGGGAGCATCCCCACAGCTGGGGAGGACCATGGACCCCACGGCTGCACACCAGGGCAGAGGGGCCCTGAAGCAGCACACAGTTGTGGCAGTGGAGCTGAGTGAATAATAAGGTATTTACACTGCCTGATTCTGCTCCAGAGAAAGCCCAGCTTAAAATCCCTTAACTCTTTTTGACAACAAATTAGTTTCAGATCAAGGGCTCCTGCTCTGTCTCAAAATGTGACTTTCACTTCCAAATTATTCATCTTGCCAGAAGCCAACAAAAAAAAAAAAAAAAAAAAGGAAAAAAAGGGCAAATTTTTAATGGTTTGTATAATGTCTTTTTCACTTTCAGTTTTCTTCATAGAAAATTCCCTTTGTCACTTCCTGCCAGAGAGTAAACTCTTCTGTCACATTAATTGAGCAAGGCAGCCCAGGCTTTTGGGTGGAAACTGGGTTTTTGTGTGAGCTCAGAAGGCAGCATCCCTTCCCCCGAGCTGTGGGCTGGGCAGAGAGACCCTGGGAGCCCCCAGCCTCACCAACAAGGGCCCCTGTGAGACCCTGAAAAGTCAGGCACTCCCCAGGGCAGGGCCTGACCCCTCCTGGAGAGCATCAGGGCTGCCACCCCTCCCTGAGCCCCTCCTGCTCTCTCCTCAGGGCATCACTCACCTGAGAGAAGCCCTTGGGGTCAAATCAGCAACAATGAGAAATGTGTTTCCTCCTTCAAGGAGAAGAATCTTGCCATAGAAAAGGAAAGCAGAGTGCAGCAGGGACGTGGCAAGCAGATGTGATGGCAGCCTTTTGGTCACTTCATTTCCTACCCCACACTCCAGGAGACACAGGACTTGTGAAAACATTTGGAAACACGAACAAACCCCCCAACAAGCGTCCAGGTTTCTGTTCAAACCTGTTTGTTTTGGTACTCCAGCTGCAACTTTTCATGGTATAAAAACATATCCTCCTGCCATTCTGATCTGAGTGCTCCTGGACACTCAAAGCCCAAAGCCTGGAAGCTCATGTGTACCACAAGGACAAAGTCTCTCATCCTCAGTCAATGAGTGTACGACTCTCTGAGCCAAACTGCCTGTGCAGGACGCCCCTCGCCACTGTAACACCAATGGAAACCTATTTTTGTACAGCTCTAGGTCTTGGAGACTATCCAGAGGCAGCTCTACCGTCCTTGCTGACTCCAGGCTGACTCACACCCTTAGCTCACACTTGCCATTGTCTTTATTCACTTTCCCACTTACACTGCAGGCATCTGACATTGCTTAATTACAGCTTTTTTTCCCCCAGCCTATATTCCTTTTGTTTCCCGCCTTTATATTTAGTATGTTTATAAAGGGGTAGAGCAGGCATTAATGAAGATGTTTGGATTTCAAAAGCCTTTGGTAGCACTGGAGAGGGATGGAAAAATTCTGCCCACAGAGTGAGCAGAGATTTCACCAACCCCTGCCTGGTGCTGCCAGGTCAGAGCCACGAGAGCCTGGCAGGAGCCCCCAGGGCCAGCAGCCAGCTCAGCCCCAGGGACAGCCCCTGCCTGGGGCAGGGCCACCACAGCTCCTCAAAGATGAAATGGCAGAAAATGAACTTTTACATCACCATCTGCCTCCAGCCAGGATCTCCAGGAGGGCACTGCCCAGCCCAGGAGAGATTTGTTAGCCCTGGAGGGGCATTGTCCAGCCCAGGAGACACTGCCCAGCCCAGGGGACACTGCCCAGCCCAGGGGACACTGCCCAGCCCAGGGGACACTGCCCAGCCCAGGGGACACTGCCCAGCCCAGGAGAGATTTGTTAGTCCTGGAGGGACATTGTCCAGCCCAGGGGACACTGCCCAGCCCAGGGGACACTGCCCAGCCCAGGAGGGCACTGCCCAGCCCAGGGGACACTGCCCAGCCCAGGGGACACTGCCCAGCCCAGTCCTGGCCCTGGGGGACGCGGGGAAGGCAGGGGGGTGGTCCCACATTCCTCAGCCCATTTCACCTGATGTTATCCCCACTTTATCCTGCCTCCCTTCCTGGGCTGCCTGGTGAAAGTGCAGAGAATGGCAGAGCTCAGGGGAGGCAGAAGTGCAGAAATGCAAAGTGCAGGGTGCAGAAATCCGGGGAAATGGATTTAATGGTGCAGCTGCTGCCCCAGCTCGGGCAGGGAGCACAAAGCAGAGCGTGACTGCAGAGCAGAACTGGCCCAGAGCTCTGCATTTAACAGATTACAGCAGATTATCCTGGGTAATGATTGATTTCTTTGGAGCTGGATTTCACACGCCTGGTTTGCAGCCCGAGCACACAAATTGGCAGAGAGCTGCCCTGGGCTGGGGGAACAAGTGTGAGGGGATGCAAAGGCTGCTGGTGGGAGCCACTGACAGAAACTCAAACCTGCACCCACATCCCCCTGACTCCTTCCTACACACCTGTTCCGTACAGGTGAGGACTGAGGAGCAGAGCTGTCTGCAAGGTGAACAGAAACCTTCAAAGAATAAAACTTTGATGAAAACCAGAAACAAAATGGTATGAAAAGGAAAATGTTCTTTCTGTTTCAAAGGAATCATGCATTTTCCAGAACACACCATTGGCATTTCTGAACCCAAGTACCTACAGATTAAGAAAGAAATGCATTGGAAGTCTCCAGAAACACAGGCAGATAACAAAGACAGCTTTTACCCTTCCTTCCCTTGTCTGTTTTATTTCTCATGGAGCGAGGAAAAGAAAACTGTAGGGAAGGCAATTGGAAAAGTCAACACTCGGCAAAAAATTCAAACGGTGCAACCAATGGCTTTCAGGATAATAAATGGCTCATTTCACTTATCAGCTGCCCTTTTTATTATTATTATTATTATTATTATTATTATTATTATTATTTTTTAAGGCTGGCTTCAGAATCTTGATTCAGTTACTTGGATCTATTGATGTCTCTTGTGCCAAATCAATACTCCTTCCTAGAGAACATGGAGTAAAAATCCATAAAAAATAAATACTCCTGCTCAGCAGTAAAACCATGGAAGTTTGGAGCTGCCGTGCCCAGTGGCTGCTCTGGGCTTGGCTGTTAGAGCTGTCAGGTGTGGGTAATAAACCAGAGAAATTTCCCATTTCCTGCACTGCCCTGCAGGGCTTTCCCTGCCAGCAAAGTGCTCCTGCCCCAGGGCAGAGGGACAGAGGAGGGATGGGGATGGGACAGAGGAGGGCTCAGGGATGGGACAGAGGAGGGATCGGGGATGGGACAGAGGAGGGCTCAGGGATGGGACAGAGGAGGGCTCAGGGATGGGACAGAGGAGGGCTCAGGGATGGGACATTCCCATGGCTCAGGGATGGGACATTCTCAGGGCTGGGACATTCCCAGGGCTCCCTGGAGCACAGCCCTGAGCAGGGGCTGTCCCTGCTCTGTCCCTGCTCTGTCCCTGCCCTGTCCCTGCCCTGTCCCCATTCCAGTGGCAGCCCAGCCCTGGTGCTCACTGCAGCCTCCCTCTGCATCTCTGCCAGCCTCTGGGGGGTTTTGTTGGGGCTTTTGGCCTTTATTTTTTTTTTTAGGGGAAGAAAAGAGAACCTGAAGAATTGCACAATGTTTGTAGAGCACACGGAGACTCCTGTGAGACAGTGAGAGTCCGAGAAATGAAACATTTTTCCTACGTGATAACAGAATTATAGATGAACCTTTTTTCTAGTTGAACATTCTTTCTGAATCCAGCTGTATTTCTGTGTCTCTGGATTCCCCCAGGGTGATCTCTCCATGCCTGCAGCCTTTGCTTTGCCCCCGAGAGCCCCACCAGGAGCCCTTGGTTTGCTCAGCTGATGAGCAGATCCTGGCTCCTCTCTGAAGAGGCAGCACCAGCCTGGAGTGCTGGTACCAATAAATGGAGCTCCATAAACAGAGTCCATCAAAGCAGGAATGGGAAACTGGATAATTAAAACTTATTAGACCTGCCCCTGTGGAATGCTGGTCCTTGCTCAGGAGAGCAGGACCCTTCATGCACCAACTTTCCCTGTTTTATCAAGGATAAAAAGCAAGAACTGCTCGGGAGAGAAAAACCATTTATAGGGATTTTTGCTTTTCTCACACCTCCAAACCCTTTTGAACATGGTTGAGTTGACAGGAGGCATTTTTAAGTAATTTCTTATCTAGTCACAGAATTAGAAAAGGAAATGTTAGTTGGAAGAAGTGTTCCCTTCAGTGCAAGGGCTTTCCTCTCCCAGCTGCTCTGCTTTCAAACACACTGAGAGATTAAAGTTATTTGTTTTATATTGCCAAAGGTACTGTACAAGTGTGTGTATTTATGAGTGGTTTTTGAGATCAGATTTATTACAGAGTTTAAACCAATTTACATTGAAATGAAGGCTGACCTCATTCACCCTGTTTTATGACCATTACAGCAGCAGCCTAATCTGGATCATTTCTTCCCTGGTGCTCAGTACAAGCACTTGGAATGAGTTTGTTGCTGTGGATTTGTATCTTCCTCTCCTTGGCCTTACTATGTCAGGCTTTTTTCTTTTTTTGCCTGTTTTTCTTCCCATTTCATGTAGCTGTAGGAATGTTAACCACATCCTACAAACCCAGATCCCACTCTGGCAGGGTGCAAACCCCTCCACCCTTCCCCTTCCCTGTCCATGAGCTCAGGTTTTGTAAGGAGCTGTCAATAATTGATCTTAAAGGGATTTCTGCCTGTCTCAGTCGTGCTTTCCCTGCCACATTTACTCCAACATATGTCTGCAATCTGCTGGGGCAGCACAGGAGGATCAGCGTCCACATGACTGCACTTGGCAGCTAAAAATAACTGCACAAGTGAATGCATTAAGTTCTTTATGCAAAACACCTCGTGCTAAGTCTCTGTTTGCACTGCTGATAAAATGTGTGTTGAAATATCCACGGCCCTGATGTCTCACATTCACAGAAAAGGGCTTTGGCAGCCAAAAATCCCTCCCACCACCAGGCTCAAAGAGCAGGCAGTTAATCTGTTTGATTGCCCCTTTCTGGGCTGTTCTGGAGGTCAGGAGTTTGCCTGCTACACCTGAGCAGCCTCCAACCAGCAAAACAGAGCGCAGTTAAAATGAGACAATTTGGGCTTGGGGAGGAGTGTCTCTGAGCAGCCATTCAAAGCAGAGGAGATTGCAGCCAGAGCATCCTCGTTCCTCCTGGCCTTCCGCCGATCCCCGAGCCCTGGGAGCACACCTGGCCGTGACCACAGCTCACCTGGCTGTGCCACACCTGGCCGTGCCCACAGCTCACCTGGCTGTGCCCAGAGCTCACCTGGCTGTGCCCAGAGCTCACACCTGGCTGTGCCACACCTGGCTGTGCCCCCGGCTCACACCTGGCTGTGCCCAGAGCTCACACCTGGCTGTGCCCAGAGCTCACACCTGGCTGTGCCACACCTGGCTGTGCCCAGAGCTCACACCTGGCTGTGCTCAGGGCTCACCTGGCTGTGCCCAGGGCTCACACCTGGCTGTGCCACACCTGGCTGTGCCCCCGGCTCACACCTGGCTGTGCCCAGAGCCCACACCTGGCTGTGCCCAGAGCTCACACCTGGCTGTGCCACACCTGGCTGTGCCCAGGGCTCACCTGGCTGTGCCCAGAGCTCACCTGGCTGTGCCACCCCTGGCTGTGCCCAGAGCTCACCTGGCTGTGCCCAGAGCTCACACCTGGCTGTGCCCAGAGCTCACCCCTGGCTGTGCCCAGAGCTCACCTGGCTGTGCCCAGAGCTCACCTGGCTGTGCCAGCAGGAGCAAAGGAGGGGCTCTGGCACAGAGAGGGAAGAGCTGCCTGGGCCGAGCCGGGGAATGGCAGAGCTCCCGTTTTGGAAATGCCCTTTATTTTGTGTGACACCTGGGGAGCAGCCTGGGCTCCTCCGTGGTGAAAGGGCTCCGTGGGGGCTGTGGGTGCTGGCGCCTTTCCCCCAGGGGGGCTCTGCTGTGGGAGCTGCTGCCCACCAGGAGCAGCTGGGGGGGTTTTCCCTGCAGGAGCAGAGGCTGCTCCCCGTGACAGGGACACGTGCTGGCCCCGCTGCCCCCAGCCCCGGCCCTGCCACCCCCGGTGACACCAGGTGACACAGCCGCCTCCCCCTGACATTTCCCGAGGTGCCAGTCCAGAACCTTCTCTCTGGGGCTGTCAGCAAATGTGACACTCAGGTCCAGAGCAGCAAAGAGTGCTTCTGACAGCTCACTTACAGAAATGTGAGGGAAATGGATTGAAATGAAATGAGGAGTGAGGGGACAGCGGGGGCTTCATTTGACAGGAAGGGTTTTGGAGTGGGATGGCTGAGAGGCCTCGTTCATCATCATCTGTGAGCAGGAGAGGCTTTCACTGAGGCTCAGGGAGCTGCCGAGGCTGGAAATGACCTTTCAGATCATCAGCTGCCAGCTCAGCCCCAGCGCCCTGCTCAGACCCAAACCCAAACCCTGTCCCCGAGGGCCACCTCCCCACCCGGGACCACTGCAGGGACGGGGCTGCCCTGGCCGTGGGTCCATCCCTGGCTGTGTGTCCATCCCTGGCTGTGGGTCCATCCCTGGCTGTGGGTCCATCCCTGGCTGTGTGTCCATCCCTGGCTGTGGGTCCATCCCTGGCCGTGGGTCCATCCCTGGCTGTGTGTCCATCCCTGGCCGTGGGTCCATCCCTGGCCGTGTGTCCATCCCTGGCTGTGTGTCCATCCCTGGCCGTGGGTCCCTGCCCTGGCTGTAGGTCCATCCCTGGCTGTGTGTCCATCCCTGGCTGTATGTCCATCCCTGGCTGTGTGTCCATCCCTGGCCGTGTGTCCATCCCTGGCCGTGGGTCCCTGCCTGGGCTGGGCTCCGGGCACAGGGCAGGGGGACACCCCCACCCCAGAGCCGTTCCCTCCATCCCTCCTTGTTTCCATCCCATAATACCCCCACCCCAGGCCGTGCCCTCCGTGGGTTTCTGTGCTCTTTGTGCCGTCAGTCCCTCGGGAGCTCCCTGGGCTGCCCCGGCGGGGCTCTGGGGGCCCTGGGGGCTGTGGGGGTGGGCTCAGACCCCCCTGATGGGCTCGGACCCCCCTGATGGGCTCAGACCCCCATGATAGGCTCGGACCCCCCTGATGGGCTCAGACCCCCTGATGATGGGCTCAGACCCCCCTGATAGGCTCGGACCCCTCTGATGGGCTCAGAGCCCCCTGGTGGGCTCAGACCCCCCTGATGGGCTCAGACCCCCCTGATGGGCTCAGACCCCCCTGATGATGGGCTCAGACCCCCCTGATGGGCTCAGACCCCCCTGTGCCCCAGCCCTGCCATCCAGGGCCGAGCTCGGGGCTCCCCCTCCCAGCCCAGGCTGAGCAGGACATGCAGGCACCTCAGAGAAGGAAAAGTGACAATAAGGCAAGCAGATCATCACAGATGTGTTGGCAGAAATGGAGAAAACAAGGTCTTGTAACGACTGAGACAAATAGAGGCAATCCTTTAGGCCCCTGATCGTTCTTCTGCTTCTCCAAAGCCTTGTGAGTCTCTTGTTTCTGCAAAATTAAGCCAGAAATCTAAAAATCATTAGCTCCAGTCTATTTTTTTCCCTGCTCTTGCCGCTCCTGGTCCCATGAGCAGTCCCCAGGAGCAGCCTGTGTCCCTGGCAGGGCAGTGCCTGCAGGATGGAGCTCCCCGGGGCACAGAGCCCCAGCAGTGATGGGACAGGACTCTGCTGAGCCCAGGCTCCATCCCAGGTCCTGGCAGGGTCCCACAGAGCCCTGGGCAGGTCCAGCCCCCCGGGGGAGCCCCCAGCCCCAGGACCAGAGCAGCAGCAGCCAGGAGAGCCAGGCAGGCTCCGGCACAGCCAGCAAAGCTCAGAAACACCCTGGGCTGCTCTCAGCCAATATTTAGACTCTCACCAGGCATCAGCTCCTTATTCTGCTAGCACTCAGAGCTGGGAGACAGGTTTGCAATGGAAACAGCCACGTTTCCTGGCATCTTCTCCTCCAAATAACTGGCACACTTATTTCTGACACATATTTGCATTCCCACAGGGCTCTCTGTCGGGGAGGGTTTCCCCACCTGGTGCAGGGTGCTGTGGCCCCCAGAGCTGCCCTGGCTGGGACAGGACCCAGAGCAGGGAGGGGAGGATGCCGGGGGGGGTTGACACCATTCACCCTGGTCCCTGCCCTGCCTCGGGGGTGGTTAGGTGTTCAGGGCAGACAGTGAGCTGGGAAGTGCTGCCAGGGGAGGCTGTGAAGCCAGAGGTGGAATCAGAGCGAGGGGGTCATGGACAGCAGCTCTGTGAAGAGCTCCTGAAGCAGCAGGCAGGGACCCACCCCTGCTGTGGGGCTCAGAAAATCCGATTTTGTATTTGCCTCTGCCTGGGCTGGGGTGCCCCGTGCTCTGCTGCGATGGAGGAGCTGGGGACAGCCAGAAAATCAGATTTTGTATTTGCCTCTGCCTGGGCTGGGGTGCCCCGTGCTCTGCTGCGATGGAGGAGCTGGGGACAGCCCCGGGCTGTGCCAGGAGATGTCCCAGAGGAGCATCAGTGCCCAGAAGGCAGCTTTGCCGGGATGGACACAAACTCCACGGAGCAGAGATCACTGAGCAGGGGCAAGATGGATGGGCAGTCTTAATTAACTGTTTCTTGTGTCATATTCTTAATAATTTGGTTGCTATTCCTGCAGTCTGCTGCAAACTTCATTAAATTTACTTGCCCCAAGGGCATTTCTACCTCTCCTGATCAGCCTCTCTCCTGTCAAGGATAAATTGCCTGATGGGATAAGTTGATCCTACACAAACGGAGCTGGCTTTGAACTTGTGGTGATAAGTAGCACCAGACAGGAGGTTTTTCTGTTTATCTTTGTACTGATATGGCATGAAATAAAAATGGGTGTCTTTGCTGGCTGAGCTGCATCCATCAGGCTGAGCAGAGATCAGAAAATACTGCTCAACTTAAAGAAACAAAAGGAGGTAAACTGGAACACTTAAGAATAGACTTTTACTTCTTTGATGTGTGCATGTAATATTGATGTGCTGATGTGATCAGTTTCAAAATTTAATCTTTTCTGGTAGATCAAAACCCAGCTCCCCAGGTTTATTCACAGAGTGGGTTTGGGCAGGAAGGAACCTCCAAGCTCATCCCTGCAGCTGATATTTCTGAGGAACAGTTGACAGGAGTCCCTGTGTCCTACACCTGCTGTGACTCCACAGCCTCCTGAGATCTCTCTGCTTGTGCCCTCTCCTCTCTGGGGCTGGAAATGCTCCCAGACAGGGAAAAGCCCCATCCTATCCCTGGGAAAAACCCCATCCCATTTCTGGGAAAAACCCCATCCCATTTCTGGGAAAAACCCCATCCCATCCCAGGGAAAAGCCCCATCCCATCCCATCCCATCCCATCCCATCCCATCCCATCCCATCCCATCCCATCCCATCCCATCCCATCCCATCCCATTAACCCATCCCATTATCCCATCCCATTATCCCATCCCATTATCCCATCCCATTAACCCATCCCATTATCCCATCCCATTATCCCATCCCATTAACCCATCCCATCCCAGGGAAAGGCTCCTGCCAGGGCTGGGGAGGCAGGACAGGACGGGGCCATAATTCCAGCAGCTCCAGTGCTGATGGGGGTAATCTCCTAATTAACACATCCTTTAAAAAGCACTTCATGCCATGATAGAAAAGCATTGGAACTGAATGCACTCCTCAATAACAGCATAACCTACTTTCTTCCAAATAAGAAAGCAGGGAATTACCAGACATCAATGCATCATTTGCTAATGAGTTGTAATTCTGTATTAATTTACCAACTAGCTGATTAGATATGAGAGATTTACAAAATATATTAGAGATTGTGGTTCCAGAAGACCAGCTCAACATCAGGGAAAAAAGTCATTAAATTTTTCTCTATGGTGCACCTGAAATTATTAATTAGTTGGCATTTAAGCAAAATTCACTGAAAATAGTCTGAACTGACAGATTCTAACATTGTAAATAACACAGGCTAGAGCACAAACATTGCACTGGAGTGCTCAGGAGAACAGGGATTTCACACATTAAAGCATTGCCAGGTTTAGGGATGAGAATATTTGTGTAAATTCTATGTACTGGCCCCATATGTGTCCAAAGATCAGCTGTTACTCACAAGTCCTCTTTAAAAAAAAAAAATCCACAACAACCCAATAATTTTCCAGTGGGATTTCAAACCCCTGCAGATACAAGACACAGAAAGATTTGCGCACCCAGTGCAACCAGTGCCCCACAGCACAGCCCAGCTGGGTCAGACCACGCACGCTGTGAGCTTTGAGCTGCTTTATTTCCAGTTTCTGTTTTGGGGCTCCTTGGGCACCCTGGATCCCTGTCTCTGGGAAGGGCTGTGCTCACACTGACACGCTGCACATCACCTCCAGCCTGCCACAGCTCAGGCACAGACAGCAAGGAGAAGTGCCCAGGGCTCATTTGGGGGGGAAGAACAGAGATTGTCCTGTTACACATCCCCTGCTTGCTTTGCCAGTTGCAGCACAAACTCAGATATATTGGCAGGATGGAAATGCAGTCTGCAGATGGAAAGACTCAGATTGCTCTCCCAGTTTTGAAGGAAACTGGTGTTAGATTTTTCCAGGATCTGTCTAATTATATTCTGTACAAAGCAAATGTGAGTTTTTCAATTGTCTCTTTAGTGTCAGATGTTTTTCTTTAAGATGGCTGAGGAATTCCAACACCTTCCCTGCTTTAGAAGCCACCTTGAAAGTGACATGTTTTCTATGTTAAACGCAAGGAAAAAACACCACAAATTAATTGAACTAAATCTTAAACTTGTTTAAGCAAGGCAGAAATTCTCCTGCTGCAGGGGGATATAAACCCCAAAGCATGCACAATGTTCAACATTTCCCCCAGGTTTATGCATAACCATCACAGCAGGCACCGAGGGCCACAAATAATTCCGGTGCTTCCAAAGAAAATCAATGTCCTTATCAACAGCAAATGCTGGCTGCAGTTATGAATATTTAACACTGAGTGTTGCCACGAGTTTAGAAATGCCTTGTGTGCCCCCAACACAGCCCTGGAATAAATGCCACGGTCTTGTGGGATACTTTTTAATAAAAAGAAATCAGAAGCATTAAAGCTAAGCCATTAAGTGCTGAAGTAGCCCTGAATGCCAAATGCAATCTGTGCAGCCCATCACTTTATCCAGCCCTAAGTCTGGGCCCTCTCACGGGTTTCAAATTTATTCTTTTTCTATGATGAACCATAAAATGTTCTTTGTGTTGCTGGATAAACAGCAAGTGCAGGCCACTTTAGCACGGCACCAGCACTTCAGTGAACAGAATGAAAAATCGAGGCCAGGCTCCCAGACAAGGGCAGGAACCAAACCAGTCCAGCAGCAGCACAGCCCATCTCCCCCTCCCCAGGCTCAGGAAACACTTCCCAGCTCATCCCAATGCATTTCAAATGAAGGAGGAATTCTGGCTTTATTTCCCAAAAATCCTTTCAAATCCTTTCAAATTTTATAAAGTTATTAACGAAATTAATATTTGAAAATGACAGTATTTTGTAGCTACATCCATTACAGTGAAATAACAAGCCAAAAATGGATTTTTTTTCTTAGAACATTAAGTCCTGAAGTCTTCCTGAGGAGTGGCAGTGCCAAAGTGTTGGGGGTGACCCGGGGTGTGCAGTGATGCAGCAGCCCCTGCTGCAGGGGGGGGTTGTGTCCATGTTGGGGTGAAAATACTTGAACAAATTATTTTTTATGTTTTTCACACAAAATCCCAGATGTTTTAAGTACAATTTTTGCATTAATACTCAAACTTTTAATACTCAAAGCCATTTGCTGGGTAGGAAGGGACGGGAATTAGGGAAGTTGAATAAATACTTGATCCTAAAGTTTCACTTAAGTAAATGACTTGTGTGCATAAATAACATGGGAGCTGTCAATAAAATCACCCTGAAATTCTGTCAAACAGAGGAGTAATTATGGCTTCTGCTGGTTACTAATAAAGAGAAACGTTAGCTGAGCTTACACAAAAACAAACTCCTCCTGATTTCACTGAAGAGTAATGCTAATGTGCCAAATTGCTAGCCCCAACCTAATTGCTCTTTTTTATCTCCCTGAAATGATAAGAAGCAGCCACAGAAGAGGTTCTGGTGACCTTGGATTTACATAGGTCTTCAGCCACAGGAAATGTACAGCTTTTATTCCTGACTCAGTGCCTTCAGTGGGAATTGCAGGATGATGCCAGGTCCCTCCCAGGTTTCCATCCTGCTTGAGGCTCACATTCACGGGGTTCATGGGAGCCCCCACAGCCCAAGGGAACCTTTTCCCCTCTGTGTGACAGCCCAAACCCAAAAGTTGTACTCCTTTAAAGACAACGCGGCTCCTTTGCCTTCCCCGTTTGTGTTTTGCACCAATATATTTGCAGAACTCAAAAATACCACCCAGCTGCTTCCCATCGCCATGGCAACCTCCTGCTCCGGCTCCAGCTGATGAATACTTTGCCGAGCCCGTTACTGTAGGCTGCTGTTGCAGAAATGATGCGTTAGCCCTCACAAACGGTCTGTGGTGTTCAGCACGTTCCCTGGCGGACAGCACAGCCTGGCTGCGGCCCCTGCACCCCCGAGCCTCCCTCTCTGTCCTGGCAGACACAGCTCACCCCGTTTCTGTGCCCAGGCTGTGCCCTGGCAGGGCTTTGCTCAGGTGACAATCCCTGAATGGCTCCACGGGAGAGGGCAGAGCAAGATCCCCTGCAGCCCCGGCAGAGAGAGCGATGCTGCACATCTGCACAACAGCTGCCAGGCAAAGCCCCGGCAGAGAGAGCGATGCTGCACATCTGCACAACAGCTGCCGGGCAAAGCCCCGCAGGGGCTGCGCTCCGCAGGCACAGAGGGAGCCGGGCTGCCCCTGCTCCTCCCGGGTTGGAGCCTGGGCTGGCTGCTCACATCGTGTCTGCTCACAAGCCAGGGGCACAGCTGCCAGAGCAGCTGCAGATCCCTGTCCAAAGCCCTGGGCCCTGCCCAGGGAATCATGTGACATCACAGGGGGGGCTGTGACATCACAGGGGGGGGCTGTGACATCACAGGGAATCCTGTGACATCAGAGCCTCAGTGCCTGTGACATCACAGTGGGGCCTGTGACATCACAGGGGGTCCTGTGACATCACAGAGGGGCCTGTGACATCACAGGGAATCATGTGACATCACAGGGAATCCTGTGACATCAGAGCCTCAGTGCCTGTGACATCACAGCGGGGCCTGTGACATCACAGGAGGGCCTGTGACATCAGAGCATTCAGTGCCTGTGACATCACGGGGGGGGCTGTGACATCACAGGGAATCATGTGACATCACAGGGAATCATGTGACATCACAGGGAATCCTGTGACATCAGAGCCTCAGTGCCTGTGACATCACAGGGGGTCCTGTGACATCAGAGCACTCAGTGCCTGTGACATCAGAGCAGGTCACCCCAGCCAGGATCCGATCTGGTCTGAGGACATCCCCCGTGGGCAGTGCACAGCCACGTTTTCCCAGTAGCTAATGATCCTCAAAGTTCAAAATTTCCACCTTGTTAATTGGATTTTTCTGGCTTCAACTTAAATCTATGAGGTCTTTTTGTGCCTTTCTCTGAAGAAGAAGGACCTGGAGCTCCCTCCCTGTGAGGGCACTTATCCATAGAAATTAAGTTACAAGCTTCTTTTTGATAAGATAAACAGACTGAGCTCCTTAAGTCTATCACTGTAAAATATTCTCTGTAGCCCTTAATCATTCTTTATTAATCTTTTCAGCTCAGTGACATGGCAGCAGAAAGGTAAAATAAATAAATAAATCCCGAAACAAGCAGGAAAAGAGAATGGAGATACAGATCCATGTGATCTCCCAGGATTTCACAGAGTATGTTAAAATTGTGATACAGCTGCACTAGAGACTGATTCCAGAGACCCTCCCGAGGTGCAGCACTGCTGCCCTGGGCAGGGGGAGGCACGGGGGGCTGGGGGAGCTGCTGCTGCCAGGCTGAGATAAAGGAGCATCCTCAGCATCCTCTGCACCGCCTGGAGAGGGGCGATAACGCCGGCTGTCCTTCCAGCCAGGGCTGGCAGCACGCACCCAGCATGGGCTCTCCTGCTCTCACAGATCACATCAGGCTCCAGGGAGGGGGCAGATCCTGTCACAGCTCGTGGGCAGCTCTGCCTCTGCATTCCTGAGCACAGACCATGGACAGAAACCGGGCCTGGACTGGGGGGTGTCAGCTGGGGCTTCCACACCTGCCAGTGATAGAATTCCAGGGGCATCTGCAGTGGGGAAGTCAGGCAGAGCAGTGCCCAGATCCCAGTGCCCAGGGCTGGGATGTGCTCAGGGATGTGCCCAGGGCTGGGATGTGCTCAGGGATGTGCCCAGGGCTGGGATGTGCCCAGGCTGTGCAGGGCTGGGATGTGCTCAGGGCTGTGCAGGGCTGGGATGTGCTCAGGGCTGTGCAGGGCTGGGATGTGCTCAGGGCTGTGCAGGGATGTGCCCAGGGCACGGCAGGGCTGGGATGTGCTCAGGGCTGTGCAGGGATGTGCCCAGGGCTGGGATGTGCTCAGGGCTGTGCAGGGCTGGCATGTGCTCAGGGATGTGCCCAGGGCTGGATTGTGCCCAGGGCTGTGCAGGGATGAGCCCAGGGCTGGGATGTGCCCAGGGCTGGGATGTGCCCAGGCTGTGCAGGGCTGGGATGTGCTCAGGGATGTGCCCAGGGCTGGCATGTGCTCAGGGCTGTGCAGGGATGTGCCCAGGGCTGGGATGTGCTCAGGGATGTGCCCAGGGCTGGATTGTGCCCAGGGCTGTGCAGGGATGTGCCCAGGGCTGGATTGTGCTCAGGGCTGTGCAGGGATGTGCCCAGGGCTGGGATGTGCTCAGGGCTGTGCAGGGATGTGCCCAGGGCTGGGATGTGCTCAGGGCTGTGCAGGGCTGGGTTGTGCTCAGGGCTGTGCAGGGCTGGGATGTGCTCAGGGCTGTGCAGGGCTGGGTTGTGCTCAGGGCTGTGCAGGGATGTGCCCAGGGCTGGGATGTGCCCAGGGAGGGTGGCAGAACACAGAGCCAGAGCTGTCCCTGCTCCCTGTCCTGGCAGCCCAGGCCAGCAGGGACAGCTGTCCCCAGGTGTCACAGCTCCTCTGGCACAGCGCTGACATCACTGCTCCTTCCTGCTCCTGCGTGGGAAATATGGCCAGATAACTCCTGTCCCCTAAAAATCCTTGCCCCTGATTTTTGATAGCCAGCACCAGTTAATGCTTGAAATTCTCATTTCATTTTTAAAACTGGCTCACTTACACATGACAGTGACAATGACAGTGCCATTTGTCACATCGCTGACCCTTCCACTTGATTCATTTATAATTTAATTGTCACTTCAATTTGATCAAATATGTCTGAACTGAAACCATCTGCATTAAAAATAACACATCTTTCTCCTTTTATTCCCTGTATTGTGGCAGGTATTGCTTGAAAATTCAATTGGTGCCAGCCAAAAGCTGCTGCTTAATTAATAAGCAAATGGCTAATAAGGGAAGAAACCATGGGTCTGGATGAAAATCCTGATGAAAAATGGATCTTGGTAAGGACCATGAAACTCAGACATTCTCATTTTCCCTTCTGCTGGACTGAGACCTGGACCTGCCTGGGGATGCGGTGAAGGCCCAGCCAGGCCATGGGGTGGATTCACATCCTCAGCCTCCAGTGATTCACACATTTATAACATTTATAGGAGTGAGGAACAGGACTTCCCCCTGACTAATACATTGCAATTAATTCTCAGAAGAATCCTTGCTTAGGAACTTTATTAAATCCCATTAAGACTAATGAATTGTTGTTGTTTCCTAATTATATGGTTGTTTCTAGTTTAATGAACTGTATATTAATTAACTTATAGAACAGAGATTTTACTTTCAGGATGGAAATATGTTAAATAAGAGATATATATTCTTGCTAATGGCATCAGTTGTCAGTTACAATCTCTTTTAATGAATCTGTTGGAAAATCCTGTCCTTTCGAAGACAGATTTTTCTTGTTTTGTTAGCTAAGAAGGCAACAAAAGGCTCAAAATTAATTGCATTCCTATATTTTATGTATAGCTGATATTCTTCCTCCTAATAATTCAATTTCTCACTGCAAAACAAGATCTCCAGGCCTCTGCAAGCAGCTGAATGCTCCTGACAGGAGTGATACCATGAAGGAAAAGCAGAACAGTGCAGGGTGGGAGCCCCATGAGAGGTTTGATCTTCACAGGAGAAACCAGGGATGCTTTTCCAGCTGAAACCCCCTGGAAGGAAACACCTGAGCTGCCAGGTGTGCCTGCCCACCTCGGGCTGAGCCCTGCAGCACCGCCAGGCTGGCAGCAAATCCTCCTGAGGATGTTTTGTAGGGCAAAACAGATACACTCCCAAAATAGGAGCTGCTTGGAAAGTAAGAACTGCTACTGCTTAAAAAAGTCATCATCCTGAATGCTGATACATATAATCTTCAGCTGACTGCAGCCACACCACAGATTAATTTCAGGGCAGAGATTATGTTAATACACAAATAGAAGTTGTGATATTGAGTTGGATCAAAGATTTTTCATTTCAGGCAGTGCCTTTGGGCCGGGCAGCGAGGGCTGGCTCAAAGGGGAGCCAAAGGGCTCCCTGAGCCCTGAGCTGGGCAGTAATTAGCACAGGGACAGGCACAAGGCTGGGGCAGGCTGCTCTTGGTCCTGGCCTGACACCAGGGTTGGAGTGACGGGGGCTCCGTGGGGAGGGACAAACTGACAGAGCAGCCCTGAGGAGTCCCAGCCCCGAGGGGCGTCCTGCAGGGCAGGGGGGCTGTGCTTCCCTGCCCTGGAAACATCATCCACCTCTGCCCCAGGCTGCAAACCAGACCTGCAGCTGGCAGGCAGGCAGACAGACAGACAGACAGACAGCTGAGATCTAGAACCTGTCACAACAGAGCCCTGAGCAGCTCCCAGCCCGAGGAGAGGAATGGCATCAACACAGCCAGGGTGGGGCTGCATTGGTGCATCCAGGGTGGGGCTGCATTGGTGCGGCCAGGGTGGAGCTGCATGGGTGCACCCAGGGTGGGGCTGCATTGGTGCAGCAGAGCCAGGGCGGAGCTGCATTGGTGCGGCCAGGGTGGAGCTGCATGGGTGCACCCAGGGTGGGGCTGCATTGGGGCAGCAGAGCCAGGGCGGAGCTGCATTGGTGCGGCCCAGCCAGGGCTGAGCACAGCCCCAGCAGAGGAGCAGCAGTCTGAGTGGGCTGGATGAGCAGGCCTGTCTGTCTGTCCGTCTGTCTGTCTGTGTGTCTGTCTGTCTGTCTGTCTGATCTCACAGTTTCCCAGGCTGTGGTGCACACCCAGAGCTGAGGCCCAGGGGCACAGCCGGGCTCCTGCCCTGCCCTGGGGATCGGGGGCTCCTGGGCCAGCTGTGCAGCCGGGCTGGCAGTGTCCCCCAGCTGTCCCTCCCTGTGGCACCCGGCAGGGCTGTCGGCACCCGGGGCACATTGCTGAGAGCTTCCTGCCAGCGGGCAGGCTGAGATTGCGTGATTCATCATCCCCTCGCTGAAAGAGCAGGGCACAGAAAGAGCACAAACACCATTCAGCAGCAAGGAAACACCGTGCCTTTGCACATCAGCTTTGCAGGGCAGTCATAATCATCGCCATTTATTTTATTTAATCTTTTAAGTGCACAAATGTGAAATGGTTCTGTAAGTACTGAGAGGATAAATGAGGTTAAAGCATCCACGGGCAGCGGAATCAAGTGAGGCTTACGTTGGTGTTTTGTACATTCAGCCCTCTGTCATTTTTGCTGGAACCATCACTGAGCAATCAGATTTAAACATTTCAGACCTTGGTGGCAGAGCTTCTGTGCAAAATGTCTCTGCTTTTAGGGAAATCCAACTTTTCATTATAAAAGAGCTGCAGGGAAAAGACAAAATGGGATAAACACCCCTCACTTCAGGATAATTGCACTGGAATTAGGAGGAAAGTGCAGGTTTTCCAAGGAGAGACTGAGTTCGACAGAAGCCTGGCAGAGCAGCTCAGCTGTGGGTGCTGGGTGCCAGGATGAAGGCAGCACAGCTCCAGCTCTGTGCAGAAGGGATGAGCTGAGAGGGAAGGGAGGCTGGGGAGCAGCAGGAGCAGAGGGAACCCAGCTCCAGCTCCTCTCCCACTGCTGCTGCCAGGCCTCCACAGGTTTGTACGCTCAGACACTTTAATTCCTTCCATTTGCCATCTTAATGTAAATTTACTGTATGAAAACTAGGAATGATTTAACATGGGGAAGGAAAAGATGAAACAAAAGCCTGGAGATCCTGGCAGTCTTTTTGAAAGCAAAGGAAATGTCACAACTCTCTTTTAACAGCATCTTTGTTTTTGCAGGCAAATTACAAGTCCAGGTTCAGGAGTGTTTTTGTTCTGCCATTCTGCTGTGACAGTGTCTGCTGGCAGCCTCTAATTCATTCAGGAAAATCCACAGCAGCAGTGAAGAGGAGGAAATGACAACAGCTTTGTGCAGCTCCACTTCCCTCCCTGCCAGGCAGCAGCAAGCCCTGACTTTGAGTGCAAAGAGGTTTTAGGGCTCCTTAAGCCCTTCCTGACACTCCTCAGGCTCCTGTCTGTGCTCAGGATTTTTCACTGCAGAGGATCCAGAGCTGAATCACCCAAAGCCCCTGCTCCACCTCGCTGCTCCTCCATCTGACGAGCTCCTGTGCCTTATCAGACCAGATAGAAAAGGCAAATAAGATGCACAATAATTAACACAGAAGATCTGGGCTGCTACTCTAGGCCAAGATTAATTCAATACATTTTCAGAGCCCTCGGGGATATAGATTCAGGGAGTCTGATCTATGGTTATTATTCTTTTAGAGGAAAATAGATTTACCTAATTTACAATCAGTTCTGATGGTGGGAGGAGGAATTTAATTCTTTTTTTCTTTTGATAAATATACTGCAACTTTTCTATAATCCCTATTAATCTGATCTCCTAGGGAAAATTTTGCTGATCCATCATCTTGTGGCAGGCTTAATTCCCTTAGAGCCTCCAGGCAGGAGAAATGGATTTCCTCCGACTAAAGCCTGGAGTGGAGCTCTGGGGGAGCTCAGCCCTGCTCCGAGGGGAGGCAGGGGGCTGCGGGGAGGCTCTGCAGCGATTCCCAGAGCATCCCCGCGGTCCTGGGGGGAAAATCCCGGTCCGGGCTCGGGGCAGAGCCCGACGCAGCCACCGCCCCCGTCCGAATCAACAGAGAAACATCTGTTGAAAAATAACTGCACGGCTAATTGTACATGACTGAGGAGTCGAAACTGCTATTTTTAGCTTTGCTTTGGGGAGCTGGGACGGATGGAAGGTTTGTGCTCGGCACTCGGGGCTGGGAGCGGAGCGGGAGCGCCCCGAGCGCCCCAAAAACCTCCCAGAGCAAAGGGACGAGCGGGACCAGCCAGGCTCTCCCCGTGCGGGGCTTGGCCTCGGCTCCCTGTGCCGAGATCCGAGGGGGCTGGCACCCCCGAGCCCCGAGCACCCCGGGCAGGCGGCGACCCCCGGGCTGCCGATCCCGGCACGGCGGCACCGAGCCACGGGGAGACCCCCAGAGCGGCTGTCCATCCCCGGATCCACCGGGAAACGGGGCCCGAGGGTGTCCGAGAGGGACCCCAGAGCTGCTGTCCATCCCCGGATCCACCGGGAAATGGAGCCCGGGAGTGTCCGAGAGGGGGAAACCCCCAGAGCGGCTGTCCATCCCCGGATCCACCGGGAAATGGAGCCCGGGGGTGTCCGAGAGGGGAAACCCCCAGAGCGGCTGTCCATCCCCGGATCCACCGGGAAATGGGGCCCGGGGGTGTCCGAGAGGGGAAACCCCCAGAGCTGCTGTCCATCCCCGGATCCACCGGGAAATGGGGCCCGGGGACGGTCCGAGAGGGGCCCCAGACACAGGGAGGGCGCAGCAGCCCGGCAGGCTGGATGTCCCCTCCAGGAAATTCTGTGTTTAAAGAGCAATACGGAGGCACAAAAGGAGGATGGACTGGCTTCTGCTGGCTGCCAGGAGAGCCGTAAATGCCCGGAGCACAAGTGTTTGCTCAAATGATGGGATTGCTCCCAGCGCCAGCCCCCGAGCCGGGGGAGCTGCTCTGTGCCCGGGATGCTGCTCTGATCCAGGGGCTGTGCCCGGGATGCTGCTCTGTGCCCGGGATGCTGCTCTGTGCCCGGGCTGGGAGCTGCTCTGTGCCCGGGTCGGGAGCTGCTCTGTGCTGCTCTGTGCCCTGGATGCAGCTCTGATCCAGGGGCTGTGCCCAGGATGCTGCTCTGTGCCCGGGATGCTGCTCTGTGCCCGGCTGGGAGCTGCAGGAGCAGCAGGACAGCGGCTCCAGGGCTGGGAGGAGCCCCCAGGGCACAGCCAGGGGGTCCCGAGGAGCTGCCTGTGCTCCCCACATCTCCAGAGCTCAAAGGCAAAGGGAGCTGCTCCCAGCCCAGGGAAGAGCCAGCCACGTGCAATCAGAAGAAAAGCTGTTTTTCACACTTATTGCCCTTGAATTGGCAGAGGGAGACATCATGTTTTATATTAACTTCATAATAATTACAGTTATTACTGAATTCATGTATACCAAAGAGGTTGCAGCTCCCTAGGAAAGCTCATAATATTATTAAGAGAGATGCCAGTCCATTGGCAGTATCGTGTAACAAGCTAATTCCAACATCTTGATATTAGACAGCACACCTCCAAAAATGCAGGGATTTGTGCCTGGTCCCTGGGATCAATGGCAGTGACACATCTGACACACACAGAACTGTCCTTTGGAGAAAAATGCTTCATAAAGCCCAAGAACAGCAATAAGTGCTGCCTTTAAAATTTAAAGCAGTGCAAATAAATCTAAAGATTTTTAATACAGGGCGATGCTGTGAGAAATGAAGGAATTGCAGCTCACAGTGGAAAACCAATGGAAAGGAAGATTTTGTCTGTAAGAGAAATTAAGGAATTCACCCAGCCTCTTCCCATCCTTTCCACACGATTAATTGCAGAGATTTAATTTCTCTGGGCATGCGTTCACAACGGCAAACAAACTTTTCCATCAGATTAGGAGAGGTGACCCATCTCCAGAGCTGCTGCTGCTGCTGCTAAAGTTCTGCAGAGTGGCTAAAGGAGTCAGAAAAGGTCAATTTTGCACCAGAGGGCTGGGGGGGAAGGCAGCTGCTGGCAGCATCCAGGGAAATCCCAGCACAAGGAAAAACTGCTTGTGCTGGGTGTGAGAGACTGGGGCAGCTCCATCCCATCCCATCCCATCCCATCCCATCCCATCCCATCCCATCCCATCCCATCCCATCCCATCCCATCCCATCCCACCCATCCCATCCCATCCCATCCCATCCCATCCCATCCCATCCCTGCACAGATAATGGAGCAGGGTTTCACTCTCATGTGGTCTCAAAGTGACACAAATTCACCCTCACTTTGATTTTTACTGTAAATCCAACACTTGGACTCTGCCCTCCAAGGAACTGTTGCACATAAACCCAGCCAATGTCAGGAGAAGATCAGACAGCAGCTGGATTCCAGGACTGTTGCAATTTCCTCCGTCATGTCAGGCCATGGCAACACACACATCTTTCACAAAAATTAAATTGCTATTAAACTTTCTGCCCATCTTTGTAAATTAACCTCTCTTTCATCTCAGCTTTTGATTCAGCAGGAAATAATTTTTGGAGCCCTTTCCAGACTCCTTCCATTAGGCGTTTGGGCTGTGGTCAATAAGGCTGAGTTAATTACCTGCCTAACCAGATCATGCTGCTGTGCTGCTGGGGCCTCAGCAGTGCTGCAAGTGCTGCCTGCATTTCTGCTCTAAGGTGCAGCCAAAGGTGCATTTCTGCTCTAAGGTGCAGCCAAGGTGCATTTATCCTCTAAGGTGCAGCCAAAGGTGCATTTCTGCTCTAAGGTGCAGCCAAAGGTGCATTTCTGCTCTAAGGTGCAGCCAAAGGTGCATTTCTGCTCTAAGGTGCAGCCAAGGTGCATTTCTGCTCTAAGGTGCAGCCAAAGGTGCATTTCTGCTCTAAGGTGCAGCCAAAGGTGCATTTCTGCTCTAAGGTGCAGCCAAGGTGCATTTCTGCTCTAAGGTGCACCAGACCCAGGCTGTGGCCAGCACTGGAGCCCACCCCGAGCTCCAGCCCCAAACCTGCAGCCCAGGTGCCCAGCCTGTACAGCCAAGGGTGGAACCAGCACCCAAACCCCCCTGTTTCCTCTTTAACCTGTTTCCTTTTTCACCTCTTTCCTCTCTAACCTGTTTAATGTTCCCCTGCAAATCCCAGGGCAGGGAATCAGCTGTCCAGACCTTTAGCATTGCCTCTCTTGGACAGATTGGAACCCGAAATAATCACACGTGCAGCAATGCAGGGACGCATTTTTCTGCTAACGCTTGAAAAGTCAGGGTACCCTTCAAACGTTTCCCTCCCCTTCTGTTTGGCTGTGGCTGTTTTTAAAATTTTAATGGCCTAAACTGCAAAATATTTAATAAATCTGGGAAAGGCCGTGTTAGCACATCCAGCTTTATCTTGTTTAGCTGAAAAATGTGCAATTTATAATTACTTACATAATTACTCATGTATCACTTGGAGGCTGGACTTGGAGGCGCTTTCCAGCATTAATGCTTCTGTGATTCTATTCTTCCACAAGTAAATCTGATCCCATCTACTTTGGGTGTGATTCAGGTCTTTCTAATTATTGTTTACCGTTAATTTTTGTTGTTGAAGCCTCTCCCCCAGCTGTGTGTGGCTGCCAGGAGCCCTGGCCAGCCTGGCTCTCTGCAGGGCTGGGGGCAGCCCGGCTCTGGGGCCGGTGGGAGCGGGGGCAGGAGGGCTCTTCCCTTCTTCCCTCCTGCCGCAGTCTTTCATAAGCCCGAGGGAGTGGAGCCAGCCCTGTGCCACTTTCTGGGCTGCAAAGTGAGATCAGGATAATAAAAGACATCCTGGAAATAGATAATAATGGTGAAAGGATGTTTTGACACGGGGGCCGTGCTTGGTGGATGGGGAAAGTGAGTGAAGCAGAGGGTGGAGGAGGTGGAGGAGCAGCGGTGCCCAGGGAGGCTCCTGCTCAGCAGCTCCCGACACGGGATGGGCTCGTGGAAAAAATCCTCAGGACAAACCTCTGGGGTTATCTGCACCCTGCTGCACCTTCTTTCCTTTGGGGTTACATAACCACAGCCCCAAACTGCTGCACAGACCCCCAGGCTGGGGCACAGACCCCAAACTGCTGCACAGACCCCCAGACTGGGGCACAGACCCCCACAAACTGGGGCACAGACCCCCAGACTGGGGCACAGACCCCCCCAAACTGGTGTACAGACCCACAGACTGCTGCACAGACCCCCCAAACTGGGGCACAGACCCCCAAACTGGGGCACAGACCCCCAAACTGCTGCACAGACCCCCAGACTGGGGCACAGACCCCAAACTGCTGCACAGACCCCCAGACTGGGGCACAGACCTCAAACTGGGGCACAGACCCCCAAACTGGGGCACAGACCTCAAACTGGGGCACAGACCCCAAACTGCTGCACCGACCCCCAGACTGGGGCACAAACCTCCCCAAACTGGTGCACAAACCCCCAAACTGGGGCACAGACCCCCAGAATGGGGCACAGACCTCAAACTGGGGCACAGACCCCCACAAACTGGGGCACAGACCCCAAACTGCTGCACAGACCCCCAGACTGGGGCACAAACCTCCCCAAACTGGGGCACAGACCCCCAGACTGGTGCACAGCCCCCCAAACTGGCATACAGACCCACAGACTGCTGCACAGACCCCCCAAACTGGGGCACAGACCCCCCCAAACTGGGGCACAGACCCCCAGACTGGGGCACAGACCCCCACAAACTGGGGCACAGACCCCTAGACTGGGGCACAGACCCCCCAAACTGGTGCACAAACCCCCAAACTGGGGCCCAGACCCCCAGACTAGGGCACAGACCCCCCAAACTGGTGTACAGACCCACAGATTTCTGCACAGACCCCCCAAACCGGGGCACAGCCCCCCAAACCCGTGCCTGAGGAGGTTTCCCCTCCCCAGGGATGCACGGGAGCGCTGCTGGCGCTGGCAGCCTCGCCAGCCCTCTGCAGAACAACACCTCCATGCAAGATTAATGACCAGAGGGGAACATGGGCAGAGATTAAAAATAAAGGTTTGAGATGTGCCGGTGCAGCAGGAGCCCAGCAGCTGCACCAGGATCTATATTGTTTAATAATGCACATTAAATTCTTACAGACTTCCCTAAAAGCTGACTCTGCTCCGTGCAGCACCGACGTAAATCTATTGCCAGCGCAGGATAATCCTTCACTGCGCCTTAAAAACGGTTTTGTTCTTCCCACAGATCTCTCTGCAGCCTCGAGGCGCTCAGCAAAGGCCAGTTTGGTGCCACAGCACCCCAACAGCCTGAAATTCCCCTCTGCTCTCCCAGCACTTGGGGAGAGCTTGGCAAAAGGAGCCCAGAGCAGGCCAGAGACGGGGAGGCTGCAGGCAGCCCCCAAACCCTGCCCCAGGCAGCACCCAGAGGGATGGAGCTGTCCTGGGCTGGCCACAAGAATGGGGAAAGTCTCTGAACCGACCTGGAAAGTGTTGTGCTTCCTTTCTAAACTGAACCCACCTAATACTTGTTTATAATTTATTTATTTTGTTGATTTTTAACCTAAGCAAAGTACTGGTTTGTTTTTCAGGGTTTAGTATTAGTTCCAAAGTAAATCCTATTAATATTTAAAATGAAAAGCTATTTCAGACCTTAAAATGTAGATGTTTCATTTAATAAACATCAATAGCAAATGTTTTGATTTCCTGAGAAATGTTTTATGTACTGAAACCCTTTGACAAATGCGACGGGAATTCACAAGCGCTCGCAACTGATTCAAACCTGCATTTTTTCCACCAAATAAAACATTCAGCTGCAATGTTTTTCCCAACTCTAATGTTTGTCCTGTGCCTAGGGGTGAATTTCGCTCGGTGTGAATAACAATGCGGCACAGACAAGATCAATAAATCTCATATTTCATTTGTTTCACTCTTCCGGGCTGGGCACAGCTGGGGCACCGGCACGGGCACTGCCAGCGGGGACACGGGGACAGGGACAGGGCCCCTGGGCAGGGGGGCTTGTGCCCAGAGCCCCCGGGGCCAGGGCAGGGCACAGGGCTGGGGGCACTGGGAGCAGGGCTGGGGGGCACTGGGGACAGGGCTGGGGGGCACTGGGAGCAGGGCTGGGGGGCACTGGGGCACTGGGGGCACTGGGGACAGGGCTGGGGGGCACTGGGAACAGGGCTGGGGGGCACTGGGGCACTGGGGGCACTGGGGACAGGGCTGGGGGGCACTGGGAGCAGGGCTGGGGGCACTGGGGGCACTGGGGACAGGGCTGGGGGGCACTGGGAGCAGGGCTGGGGGCACTGGGGGCACTGGGGGCACTGGGGACAGGGCTGGGGGCACTGGGGACAGGGCTGGGGGCACTGGGGGCACTGGGGACAGGGCTGGGGGGCTCAGGGGCACTGGGGACAGGGCTGGGGGCACTGGGGGCACTGGGGACAGGGCTGGGGGTCTCAGCTGGGGCACTGGGGGCACTGGGGACAGGGCTGGGGGGCTCAGGGGCACTGGGGACAGGGCTGGGGGGCTCAGGGGCACTGGGGACAGGGCTGGGGGTCTCAGCTGGGGCAGGCAGTGGCACCAGGGCGCTGCAGGTCCCTCCTGCCCCAGGAGCTCAGAGCCATTGAGGCTGGGAAAGGTCCCCAGGATCCTCCTCCAGGCACCCCCTGCCCACAAAGCAGAGCAGGAAGGGTCCCACCAACCCTCTGTGAACACCCTGCTCCTTCCCAGCCTGGCACTCATCCCTGTGCTGCTCCCTGCCCAAAGCAACCCAGCCCTCCCAGGTTCATCTCTCTGGATGTGAACTCCACAGGGATTTCATAAATCGGTGGATTTGGCATGTCTCATCTGGAGAACACTTCAGAACAAACAGACTGGGGGGAGCTGCCCAGAGGTCACAGCAATAACAATAACAGGGTCAGAAAGTGATTTATGGCCCTGCTGGTGGCACCAGGGGACACATTCCCAGCTGTGTGGCTGGGCAGTGGGAACAGCTCCACGGAATCACACAGGCTGGAACAGGCTGCAGAAATCCCACCCTGCCAAATAAATCATCAGCACGGCCTGAGCAGAGGGAGGTGCCAAACACCGATTTCTGCTCAGCACAGAAAGGGCTCAGCACGATGCAGGGCTGGGGGAGAGCTCTGAGCAGCTCTGGCACCCCGGCCCGGGCGCAGGAGTGTTTGGGTGCTGAGCCTGGGAGGACAGAGGGATCCTCTGCAGTGAGGGGTGCTCTGGCACGGGCTCCTGCTGCAGCTGATGACTAATTACCAGCAGCTAATGAGAGAGTGCTATCTGTAAATCATGCAGAGGGGAAATGCTTTTACGTGCTGCTGAGGGCTGCCCACGTGCCAGGGCTGAACATTTCTTTTATTGCCCTGTTTATCTGGCAGAAAATACTCTGCTTTAAAAATACATCGAGGCTTCTTTGATTTCCTAAATAGATTTATAATTATCTCCAAATTGAACACACTCAGCTTCTGTCCAAGTAATTGCCAGGCACTGTCCTTCCCAGGAAGTGCAGCCCTTGGCAGATTTTCACCGGGCTCGTCGGATGCAGGAAATGAGGGGGAATGAGATAAATCAGAGCAGTTCTGGGCAGCTCGGGGTGAGGGCACACACACTCAGGCACCCACAGCACTGCCTCAGGGATTTTTAACTCAGACCTGACTCCAGGAACATTTAGGACTGCACTGGACAAGGCTGGAGCAAGGACTGCAGCTCCCCAGCGACTGAGATGCTCCTGCATTGGCTTCTCCAGGTCCTGACCCCACAGAAAGTCTCAGTTGAGGTGTTGCTGTGCCCAGAATAATTAACAAAACCTCTTCCACATTCCTGAATACCCTTTCTATACTTCTATTGTACAGGCATAAGTTTCCTCCTAAAACCCTTATCCAAAAGGACACTCAATATCAGTGCAGACACACCAAGAAGGAGGAAGAAAAGGTTCATCTCATCTCCCTGTGCTTTTCTGAACATCTCCAAACTATTTTTTTTGTGTGTGTGTGTGTGTGTGTGTGTGTGTGTGTTATCTAAGGTTTAATCCTCCAGTGCAAATGGCTCGCAGCCAACTATTTCCATTCCTGGTTCAGGAATAATTTGTGTAAATTTGTAACTTGGGAGAATGTTGTTAGCTTGGCCTCAAAAGGAATAGAGCAAAATAACTACAAGGTAGAACAAAGTAACATAAGCAGGCTTTAATTCTGCAAAACCTAGGGAAACAAAGCTCCTCTGTTTAAAGAGCCCTCGGCGCTGTTGAATTAAACACACTGCCAAAGGTTTTCTGAGAACAAACAGAAAGGAATCCCATCCCAAACAGACGTGTTTGGGTCCAGGGCTGCTGCAGAGCCCCAGAGCCTCGGGGACACCAATGTCAGCAGTGACACTTCTGCAGCCAGGAGCCAGCAGCAGCGATGGCAGCAGCCAATTTGTGCTGGGCTGCAGTTTACACTTGTTTACTGCCATGGAAGGAGACCAGACACTGATCTAAGAAATTGGGAGGGAAATTGTTTGAGCCAAGTGTGTCCTTGTCAAGAAAGTAATTTGCCTCTGGTCTGTGTGCCTCGAGCTGCAGCAATAACCTGTGGTGGGCAGACTGGCACTGCTGGGAGGGAAATGGGAGCGTGGAGGAGTCAGCAGCTCCTGCAGCACAGCCCCACTTCAGCCTTAATTTACAGCTCACACTGGACACCTCAGTGCCTTTTATCCCAGAATATTTCAAAAGGAACAACACTTTCTGACATGAATGTCTCTGCTAATGACAAAGACCAGAAGTAGCTTGTGGCCAAAGAATAAATGTTTTTCTAAAGCTTAGCAACAGCTCATGCTCTGAATGTCATCATCCTCCTGGGGAGCCTGTTGCTGTATTCTCAGGATTGGGTGAAATGATCCCAGGTCCTGCTTGCAATTTTTTGTGGCTGTGCATCTTATCCTTCTGTCTGAAGGTCAGGTAAGAATTCTCCACCCCTACTTTTTCTCCTGGAGAGAAGCAACGAGTAGAAGTCAGGAAGTGATAATCATAATTACTAATTCTTAATAGCATGTTTTGTTGCTGTAGCACTTGTGAAGGCTCCTGGAATTTAAGTCAGTGCAGAGAAAAATGCTCCTTTAGCAGCCCTGGGCAGGGCTGTCAGCAGGACTGAGCAGCCCCTGAGCCAAATCCTCCTCCCTTGTGCTCTGAGGCTGCCCTGCAGGAGCTGCTGGATCTCCCTGTCAGAGCCCCTGGAGCCCCTGGGCTGGGGGGGGATCCCTGGGCTGGGGGATCCCTGTCAGAGCCCCTGGAGGATCCCTGGGCTGGGGGATCTCCCTGTCAGAGCCCTGGAGGATCCCTGGGCTGGGGGGATCCCTGGGCTGGGGGATCTCCCTGTCAGAGCCCTGGGGGATCCCTGGGCTGGGGGGGATCCCTGGGCTGGGGGATCCCTGTCAGAGCCTTGGAGGATCCCTGAGCTGGGGGATCCCCCTGTCAGAGCCCTGGAGGATCCCTGGGCTGGGGGATCCCTGTCAGAGCCCCTGGAGGATCCCTGGGCTGGGGGATCTCCCTGTCAGAGCCCTGGAGGATCCCTGGGCTGGGGGATCCCTGGACTGGGGGATCCCTGTCAGAGCCCCTGGAGGATCCCTGGGCTGGGGGATCTCCCTGTCAGAGCCCCTGGAGGATCCCTGGGCTGGGGGGGATCCCTGTCAGAGCCCTGGAGGATCCCTGGGCTGGGGGATCCCTGGGCTGGGGGATCCCTGTCAGAGCTCCTGGAGGATCCCTGGGCTGGGGGATCCCTGTCAGAGCCCTGGAGGATCCCTGGGCTGGGGGATCCCTGGGCTGGGGGATCTCTGTTAGAGCCCCTGGAGGATCCCTGGGCTGGGGGATCCCTGTCAGAGCCCTGGAGGATCCCTGGGCTGGGGGATCCCTGTCAGAGCCCCTGGAGGATCCCTGGGCTGGGGGGATCCCTGGGCTGGGGGATCCCTGGGCTGGGGGATCTCCCTGTCAGAGCCCTGGAGGATCCCTGGGCGCTGCCAAGGGCCAGCAGCTGGCAGGGCTGAGTGCCCAGCCCAGCTGTGCCCACCCTGTGCCCGCTCAGTGCCCCAGCCCTGCCCAGGGCAGGGACCCCTGGCAATCAGCACCCACAGGAGCCCAGCAGGTCTGTCCTGCCCTGGCCTGCAGGGCCGAGTGCTTCAGATGATTTATCTGCTCAGAGAGGGATTATTTTTGAGCCTCCCTCTGCCAAAAAAGGTAAGCCTTATCAGATGGAAATCAGAATCTATTCTTTGGATCAGCAGCCCGGATCACGGCTCAGGTGGAAAGCAGGTCACATAAAATCAGACCTTTCATGAATATTTATCTTGCTTTTCATTAAGCCTTGCACCTGAGGGTCTGGTCCTGAGCCCACGGAGTGCTTGTGCAGAGTGCTGCCTGCTCCAGCCCCTGGTGCAGCCAGGCTGTGAGCTACAGTCTTATTTGGATCTCTAATACATGGATAATAGACAATAAATTAACCCCTTTCTTTCTGCTGCTGTCTGCAATAGCAATAAAGGCATTGCCAGCTCCTGTGCCGTCCCTCCAGGATGATTTAACCCCGTTCCTCAGCTTCCTCATGCAGATGAAGGTTGCATCCCAGGCAAGGAGCCTTTGCAACAAATAAACTGTGGGGAAAGCTTCTGAGAAAAAGAGGAATTCTATCTGCCTCCATTTCTGCCATCGACAGAAACAAACAGCTGCTTCTCTCAGGCTGAGAAACTGAGCAAAGTCTGCGGGCTCAGAGATGCCCAAGCCAGCAGTGGCACAAATTGGGCACAAAGAGCAAAGCCATCCTGTGGATGGAACTGCACCCAAGAGCTGTTCCAGGGCTCCCTGCTGGCCGTGCCAAGGTGTGCCCTGCTCCTGCTGGGGCTGGGGCTGGTCCCCGTCCTGCCCTGCCAGCCCAGGTGTGCCCGCTCCTCCTCGGGCACGGGGTGGGAGATGAGTGCTGAGCCCCCAGCCACAGCCACGCAGGTCAGCTCACCTGACTGCAGCAAGGAGCTGCTCCAACTCCCTCCTGGGTGGGCAACGGGAGCTTTCACTGCAGAGGATTTCCTGGTCACAAGCAGGAGCACGGTGCTTTGGAAAAATCCCATTGCTGTGGTTTGCCAGCTTCTTTCTCCCCCAGGACAAGCCCAGAGTCCCCAATCCTTCTGGCCCTGGAGTCTGCTCTGAGCCAGCCCAGCTGTGTTTTACAGGATGTGCCAATATCTCTTGATTAGCCTACAATAAAGATAACACCACCCAAGCCGGGAAATCTTGCATTTTGGGTGAGGTGACACATTTTCCTAACAAGCCTGACAGTTGTGTCTTTTACATGGAGAGCAAGAGCACCTCCTGCTCAGATAGATGTTTGCATAAATATCCCTTTTGAGCTCCTTGAGAGGCTTAGATGAGAGATTTTCCATTCATGAAGAGCTTCCTTTAGCTCTGGACTATCCAAAAATACTAACTGAATTTGCTTTCAAGCTATCAGCTACTGGTGCTGCTGTGAGCAAGTTTAAATTAATGCATTAACAAAAGCTCCCTTTCTCTCTCAAAGGTCTGTACTGAGGATTAAGATCTGAATTCCAGGTTAGCCCTTAATGACACTCAGATGCGCCTTCCCTTTAGCTGGGAGACTACATCCTGCTAGAGCAGGGCAGAAATAATGATCTCACTAGATTCAATATTTTAAAAAAAATCAGATTAAACTTGAATTCTAGTTATAGAATTGTCTGCAGGTGAAGTTATTTTTAATCTGTTCCAAGATAAAGGAATAAATTTCATTTCTGCCTATTACAATTCTCATATACAGAGAGGAGTTTGGTATGATAAATTGGTTTGGGGCTAAATTCACCTCTTTTTTCCTCAGCAATGAGAGGGGACCATCCACTCCTGACCAGGAAATATTGGGAAAAATCTGTCTATGTCTGAAGGTCCAGGCTCACCTGGTGAGTGAACATGGACAATCTCACCCCCAAATTTCTTCTCCCTTCTCCCCTACGTAATAATAATAAAAAGGAATGATGATAGGACAGGACTCATTCCCCAGACAATAGCTAGGCAGGCTGTATATTGCTTTATGGCTGTTGACTTGATTTAAAATGCGCTCTTAAAAATGAAAGAACAACTCCTCAAATTTGCAGTAAACGTAGAGTTCCCCAGACCTGATTTACTGGTTACGAGCCACCAAAAAACTGCAATTCCAATTTATTGTGTTGTTGACTGTGGCAGCAGAACCCTCGGCATGACTGGAGCTCTGGTGGTCCTTCCAAAGCTGATCATTGCCTATTGATCATTATCTGGGGCTGATGGTTGCCCATTGACCATTATCTGGGGCTGATCATTGCCTATTGATCATTATCTGGGGCTGATCATTTCCCATTGATCATTATCTGGGGCTGATCATTTCCCATTGATCATTATCTGGGGCTGATCATTTCCCATTGATCATTATCTAGGGCTAATCATTGCCCATTGATCATTATCCGGGGCTGGCTGGGTTTTGCTGGGGTTTGTTCTCTAACTGGGCTCTGCCTGGCAGCAGAGATGTTGCTTTGATGGTGATGGTTTAACCCAGGCTGTGAGATCAAAGCACAGCTCTGGCCCTGTGCTCTGCTCACTGCTCAGCCTGGGCTGCCTCATAATTACAAGAATTCCCAGCTGGCTGGGAGCAGATCCTGCAAAAGGAACTCGCTGAGGAGCAGCTGGATGGAGAGCAATGTGTAAATCCTGCCCAGACACCACAACTCCTCAGGAAAGGGGCCTGGGCTGCCCTGGGAAGGGACAGGGGACAGGGGACAGGCAGTCCCAGCCCTGACTCGGTGTCACCCCTGCCCTGCCAGGCTCTGCTCCCTCCCTGACCCTCTCTGGCAGCAGCTGAGCAGAAAACGCTGCAGCTGCAGCTGCTGGAGGCTCCATCCTGGGCTGGGAGGTCTCCAGCCCCAGCTGGGAACGCCTGCTGGCCTGGAGCCCCCGGCGGGGCAGGGCAGGGCTGCAGAGCCCAGCTGGGATGGGCAGTGCAGGGATCCAGCAGCCCAGGCTGAGGGGGGGTCTGGGACCCCCGGGACACAGACAGCACCCCTGGGCACGCTGCACTGCTCCCAGGGACCCCACACACCTCCCTGGCTGGGTCCTGCTTCACAAGGGGCTGGACAGGGAGAAACCTTTCCCTCCCAGGGCTTTTGGAGCCAGCAAGGTCCCCTTGAAAACTCCTGAGGATGCTGAGAGAATTTGGGATTTCATTGTTCACACAGCCCTGTAAAATATTCCCAATATTGGTCTTGCAAGAAAACTAAAGCAGAACCTTATTATGAAAGATCATTTCTTAAGGACACTTTCACAATTCAATGTTCTGGTTTTCCTTATAAGAAAGCCAAGAAAATTCTGATCCAACTCCAACTTTTGGCAGTTTTTTTCCCGTCTCAAAGAAAATTCAGGTTTGTGCTAGTGAAGACCATTTCCACCCCTGCACCTTGACTCGAGGAAGGGGCTTGGACTCCTGATTTTGCCAGACCAGGCACAAAGGCACTACACCACATATTTCATTCCAGGGTTACAGAGACCCACTCCTTCTCATCATCACATTAATGACCTTTCTTTAATCCATGCAGGTGTTTTCCCCAGCCTGCAGCCCAAGCAAGGGAGCTGCTGGCACAACCCACAGCACACAATCAGACTACAAAGCTCTGGTGCTAGGGCAAGCTGGAGTTGGAGGCAGGCGGGCTGTGCTCCTGCAGCTGGCACTGCAGAACTCCTGCAGCACAGCCACGCAGGGAACGGGGCTTTTAGATGCAGAATTTATGCAGAATAGCACCCAATGTAGAGAGCAAACACAATAAATAAAATAAAATAAAATAAAACACACTGCAGAGGCAGAAACGTAGAAGAGAATGGAAGGGAAAAAAATTAAGTGAACTATATTTAATATTGATATTTAACCGTGATAGCTCATTCCATAATTTCTCTGGTGTTTTGACACCAGCAGGTTCTACTTCTCAGTAGGAGAATGAAAAAAAGTTGTTGAAAAAGTTAGTAAAAGCTCTAAGTGGGGTGGTAGAACCTAAGGAGATTTTCCTAGAAAAGAGAGAGAGGGGAAAAGGCAGAATGAGAGAGCAAAAAGAAAAGAGGGAAAGAAGAGAGAGTTAAAGAGAGAAGAGAGAGAAAGAAAAAGAGAAAATATATTGATAAAAAAAACAAGACAGAAGAAGGAATATTTTCACTCCAGACTATCTGCAGCAGGCTTGCTTTTGACTTTCATATTCTATTTAAAAATACAAAATTGGGAGCACTGAAAAGAGTTCCCAAATTAGCTTTTTAATAGAGATGGGAAGTTAAAAGGGGCCGAGTCATGGGGGAAAAGCGATTCAGAATCACAGCCAGGGCAGCACCAGCAGAGAGTGAGGCCAGAGCACGCCCCAGAGAGAGGAGTCAGGAAGTTTTATGAAGTGGTGACACTGTAAATCACAGAAAAATCTCTTATACCAGCAAAAGCCAAATGACATTTCTGGTTCTGCTTTCTTCTCAGCATCAGCAGAGGGAAAGAGCAAGTGGAGATATAGGGAGGGTTTGAAAGTGGAAGGCAGCTCTGAAGACATCTAATGAAGATGGATTCAGGATGCTTTGATACGTTCAAATTCTTAGAGCCACTGAAAGTTTCTCACAGAAGTTTTAGGATTCACTTTGCACAAAACTGTTCCCGTGTCCAGCATACAACTCTTAAAATCCAAACCCTGAGGATCAGGGTACGCTGTGTGTGCCTGAACTCATTGGCTGCTCTGCCACACCGAGGCAGATCACAAATGTTACTGGGGGAGGCTGGGTTTGGGGAGGGTTACTCAGGACCTGACATTCAGAAATTAGTGTTATTTTTTAATAATTACATTGAATTATCAGAAATGAGACCCTGAACTGGACGGATCAGGGTGAGGTTCAGTGGTATCTTAGGAAAAATGCCAGCACTGAAAGTGTGGTTAAGCAGTGGAGCAGGCTGCCCAGGGAACTGGTGGAGTCACCGTGCCTGGAAGTGTTCCCAGCAGGAGTAGATGTGGCACTTTGTGATATGGTTTGGTGGGCACGGCAGGATTCAGTCACAGGCTGGGGGCATGATCTTGGACGTCTTTTCCAAGCTGAATAATTCCATCAGCAGGGTCCTGGTTTTAGAGTTTCTAGAACCAGATCATTGATTTGTTGAAATGCCGAGGATTTGGAGATCTTTCCCTATTTTTATTTTGGTGTTTGGTTTTTTTTTCTTTAAGAAAGTCTTGGGTTCAGAACTCTGGGCAGAAAGGCTCCTGGAAAACGGCCCCTGCTCATTCCTGGCTGTGCCAAGTCCCCGCTTCTCTTATTTTAAGGCACCAGGGGCACATCGGACCCCCCAACACACATGCCTTGCTCTCAGAGATGCCTCTGGAGGCGCAGCTCCTGCCCCTGGCCATGCCATGCAACCCCTGCACCCCTTGGCCCCTCCTTACACACCCCCGGACCCCTCCTCACACCCCCGGACCCCTCCTCACACGCCCCCGGACCCCTCCTCACACCCCCGGACCCCTCCTCGCACCCCCGGACCCCTCCTCACACCCCCGGACCCTTCCTCACACCCCCGGACCCCTCCTCACACACCCCGGACCCCTCCTCACACCCCCGGACCCCTCCTCGCACACCCCCGGACCCCTCCTCACACCCCCGGACCCCTCCTCACACCCCCGGACCCCTCCTCGCACACCCCGGACCCCTCCTCACACCCCGGACCCCTCCTCACACCCCCGGACCCCTCCTCGCACACCCCCGGACCCCTCCTCACACGCCCAGACCCCTCCTCGCACACCCCGGACCCCTCCTCGCACACCCCGGACCCCTCCTCACACCCCCGGACCCCTCCTCACACCCCCCGGACCCCTCCTCACACGCCCGGACCCCTCCTCACACACCCCGGACCCCTCCTCGCACGCCCGCGCACACGCGGCTCGGGGAGGTGCGGGGTCCCCGCTGCGGGGCTGCTGTGCCCCCGGCCGCCCCCGCCGTGCGCCGCCCTCTGCCCGGGGGTCGCGCACCGCTCCCTGCCGGGGTCCGGCGCCCTCTCCCCGCGCCCGGCCCCGCTCGCCGCCGGCTGCGCTCGCCGGTGCCGCTCGCTCCGGGTGACACCTGCCGGCGGCCGTGCGGGCGGGCGGCGGGCGGGGACGCGGCCGAGCGCGGGGAGCCCCCGCCGCCCCCCGCCCCGCGCCGCCGCCCCTCCGCCGGGGCTGGCCCCGGCCCCGCCGATCGCCGCTCTGCGCCGCGCGGTGCCGACCGTCGCTGCCGCCGCTCCCATCGCCGCCGCCGCCGCTCCCGCCGCTCCCGCCGCCGCCCCGCGCCCGCGCACTCCGCGCAGCCCCGCGCTCCGCTCCCGGCAGCCGCATGGCCGCGGAGGCACCGGGCGGGCGGCCGCGGCCGGGAGCGCCCTGCGGAGGTGAGGGGGTCCGCCGGGAGGGCGGGGGGCGGCAGGGGAGCGGCCCCGGGGGGCGGGGGGCGCGGGCCGGGGGTGCGGGGGCTCCGACCCGGGGTGCGGGGGCTCCGGCCCGGGGGTTCACCTGCGGGCGGGGCGGGGGCAGCGGGGCCGGCGGGTGTCCCCGGCCGCTCCCACCCCGCGTCCCGCTCCCCTCCCGCCCCTCGCCGCTGCCGACGCCGGCCCGTGGCCGCACAGCCGGTGCCGGCCCCGCACGGCCCCGCAGAGCCCCGCACGGCCCGTGCCGCCGGCGCTCAGCGCGGTGCCGAGCCGCCCGGGAGGCGATGGCGAGGCGGCCGAGCCCCGCTCGCTCCCGTTCGTATCGCTGTGACTTTATGGAAGTCAGCAACTATCGCTGCGGCGCGTCGGTCACCGCCCGGAGCTGCCCGGCAGAGCAGGGCGAGGCTGGCTCGCTCCGATTTGGGCTGGTGCTTATTCACTTAACGGAGATCCGACAGCAAAGGGATAAATGAGCGAGGCTGCCGGGTCTCGGAGCGCGCCGAGCCCAACTTCGGAGCGGGGATGAAAGGGATGCTGAGGCGGCGTGGAGACAGGACTGGTAAGAGCTGCCAAGGAGCAGGGCGAGCCAGAACAGCAGGACGAGGGGGAAAGAGAAAGGTGGTGGGCAGGAAGAGAGGAGGACAAGATAGGGAAAGATCGGTTTAAATCCAAGTGATTTCTTTTTCTTCCTGAATGTAACCTCCCGCCCTGGCCAAGGTGCTGGGTGCGCGTTCGTGATGCTGGAGGAATAGCTCGTTTTCCTGCCCAGAAGGAATCGCTCCTGCCCTGTCCCCTCCTGACCGGGAGCCAGGAGGGACACACAGGGAGCTTCGGGATGCAGCCGTGAAGTTCATCCCCTACTTTCCCCCCTGCATCTCCCCCTTGGCACATTAGCATGCAGGGTAGGCTCTGCCGTGTATTTAACGGCTCCATTTGCTCTGCCAGCTCACAGCGCCCTTCTCCAGCCCGCTCGGCTCTGCCGCCGGAGCCGCCGCTCCAGCCCCGGCTCGGGGAGCGGGGCCGTGCCCAGCTGGGCTGGGCAGCGAGGGCACAGCGAGGGCTGGGAGGGGAGGGGGCAGCGCCCAGCGAGCTCAGGAGAGAGGCAGCGAGAGCCTCCGTCTCGGCAGCAATGAGGGAGAAGCTGTTTAGTCATCTCTCTATATATACTTTCACAATGATGATCACATTTACTGATTGCTTCTGACTGCATTTAGAGAGGGAGTCAAGAGGCAGGCAGCACAGCTCACCTTTCATCCTGAGGAGTGCCTGCTCCCCCTTCCTCCCCGTTCCCCAGATTTTAGCCCTACTTTTGGGCGCCGAGTGTCTTTCCCTTCCAGGTAAGGCAGCGCTGCAAGATGGGGCTCTCGGGGCTCGCCGGGAGGAGGGAGGGGAGAAGTTTGCATGCATTTATCCTAAGCCTGTTGCTTTTGCTCCTAAATCTCCCCTACAGACTGAGGGAGTGAATGTTTTGCAGAAAGTTTTATTTTCTGGTGTTGCTGCGAAGGGGAAGGAATGTGTGGCTGACAGAAGACACCGAGGCTTTGGCTGACATATTTTGCTTTAAAGCAAAGGTGTCTTTGCTGCCTGAGCCTGACCCAAGAAGGACAGGAGAGGGAAGAAGGAATGATCTCCAGGCTCTTCACTCCCATTAGCAGGGTGTCATCAAGAAACTTGCAGTGTGTTTATCCGATTTCAGATCAGCCCTGTCTGCCTCTAGAAAGGGAAACACTGAGATTTTTGGTTTGTCTCTGCTCTCTTGAGATGATGAAGAGACATTGATCAGTGTGGAGCTACAGTGGTAAGAACCCATCCTTTATTTCTGGACCCTTTGGGTGAACAGGCACTACTGTTCTCCACCTGGTTTTCCTCCTGAGCTGTCCTGACCCAGGCTGGGTCAGGATTTGGCTGCCAGGGTTTTTTGGGGATTTTTGGGTTTTTTTGGGGTGCCCTGGAGCGGCTGCAGCGGAGCCATCGGGGTCAGGAGAGCTGGGAGGGCACAGGGGGCTCCTGCTCAGCCTTCTCTCCCCAATTTGCTTGGCTCTTTCCTTGTCCCCACAGTTATCTAAAGAAAACAGATTCCTTTCTCTAGAGATACTTTTTTAAAATCAGGAGGCAAATGATTCTATTTTGTGTACCAGGTCTTCTAAATGTCATCAGCAGGGTGCCGGTCTGCTGTGAACCAGTTCCTTTTAAATTACATGCAGAAATTATGGTAATTAAAATTAGAAATATGGATATAGCTAAATATATGCTTGTTAGAATTAGAGTGTGTCTGTTTTCTATGAGAGCTCCAGACACTGTCAACAGTACATTAGATTTTGAGTCCAGCCAATTGCTTTCCAGCCTAAACAGGCTGGTTGGCAGTTACCAAAATCCAAGCAGGCAGAAAAGGGGGATTCTTTCTACATTCTGGAATTCCACATTCTAGATAAACTGGTTGCTTCATCTTTTTTTGACTCAGCTTAGGTTGTGCAGGTCAGAATTATAAATCCAGTCCCTTCTCTCTCTCCCAATTTTCTTTCACTTCCTTGAGGGAGTGGTAGAGTTCCAAGGACTCGTGGACAAGAAAAAGCAAAACCTCTGCAACAGGGATTTCACTTCCCACTCGTGGTCCTTCGGATAATTTACAGCTGAAAAAGGCTCCTCTTGTGTGTATTTTGAGGATCAAATGGGGCAGATTCCACGTAACTCTGAGAGGGAAGCTGGCTGCGCTCTGTTGTTCTAACCAGCTGCATCTCTTGGACCCAGAGAAACGGGAACTAAACTTCCACAGAAGAATTTCCCTTTCTTTCTCTTTTGCTTTAATCTCCTGTCCCTTTCATAGCTGAGGTATTTATAGCTTCCCCACATATACTGCCAGCATGGAAGGACCCATTTTATCTTTCAAAAATTGATTTAAAAATGTGTAAGTCACTTATGAGTTACCAGTGCTTTATTGGAACAATTATATGTGAAGTATTTATAGTGCCTCAGCAGCTAATGTAGGTAACCTGGAATCCACAACCAAAGTTATAAAAGTACAGAAGAGATTTCTAATGTGGTTCCCCTGAGAAATCAGGGGAGATGAGGATCCAGTGTGCTGAAAGTGGTCAGGTCACCAGTCAGTCCTGGAGAAGGACGCTGGTGATGGTGCTGAGTGAAACTAAAACCCAGGGAAGACAGTTTGCCAGCAGGGGAAGCAGGAACAAGATGCCTTTTTTTCTTGCTTTCTCAATGATTTGCCTGTATATGTTTGGTGATTAATGGATGAAATAATCCTTATTTTGCTGCCTCCTGTTCTTAAGTGTTCCATGAAAGCTACAAGGTCCACCAGCAGTGGTGGCAGGGCTGAGCCCCTGGAGATGCCCTCTCAGCTGGGGCTTTCCAAACCAGGCAGAGAAGGCTCCCAGTGCCGAGCTCTGCCTCAGCCCTGCTCCCCAGGGCGGCCAGGGCTGTAAACTCCCTCTCTGGGGGCACAGAAAAAGTGGTGGTGCTTTAACACTGAGCAGTTCTTTGGAGGGAAATCCTGTGGGATGTTTGCTCCAGCGCCGTGCAGATAAGCAAAGTGTCTCCTTGGGATGAGCAGCACTGTGGGTTATTTATTATATGTTCTGTAATTACCAAAGCTCTTCAGCAGCAGCAAGATGCTCGCACGAGGGACCTCAATTGTCCTTTAGACAGTAAAATTGCATAGGAAGATGCTCCACATTAAGGTGATGAATGTTAATTTGCCCTGAAGAGGGAGAGCGTTTCTGTGAGCACTTCAGGCATTTTCACCACAGACTCATTCCATCATTTTTTATTCAGTATTTTGATGGCCCATTGGAATCAATAATGCTGCAGCCTTGCTGGCTGGATTGGCAGCTTTCATGTAAGTTAAAAACTTTAGAGTAAAACTGCCTACAAAGATACAATTAGGCTTCCAGGGCCTGAGTCAGTGGAATCAATGGAATTTCCATTGATAAATTGACTTTTGATAGTGCTCCTAATGCATCTTATATGATAATGGCACCTTTCTTCAGATAATTTCATGGCACAATTAGAAAAGCACTAGGGAAGTGGAAGTAAAAGCAAGTTAAAACAAAAGTTAAAGACTGTCAGAACTCTGACCAAAGATCAAAAAGATAAAACAAATTCATGGCTAGATCAGAACACAGAAATTACTCAAACTTCAAGAGATTGTTGGCCTCTGGTAGCTGAGGGTCTGGACAACTTGGGATGTTCCTCATCTAAAATTCCAGAATGCAGTGAATGTATTTGGTTTCAGCCTAGGAGTCCTTCAGTTCTTCAGCTGAAGGATTCTGCCCCTGCTAGCCAGGAAATAAGTAAAGCATTTTCCTGCTGGGAAGAAATTCTCCAGCTTTGGGGCCTTCCTTCATTCCGATGTTCTTGGTATTTGGTAGTTCAATCCATCAGCCTTCACACCTGGGATTGAAGCTTACTGGTGCTCAGGTATTCTGAACAATGTTTCCCCAAAAAATCAGAATTTTCCTCTGCTCCACTGGAGGGCTGCAATACAAACCCCACCTCTGAAAGAAAAAGCGGCAGAAAACTGCTGCTGAGGCCAGGCCATGCATTAAAGATGGACTGCTGAAAACCAGATAAAAATTTCCATTTCTTTCAACTAGAGATGTTCTTAGAGCAAGATTCAGAACATCCTGAACTTGTCTAGGACTGGAAATGCAGCTAAGCCCAGCCCTGGGCTCCAGTGGTGTACAATTCCACTGCAGGCTGATTCCACTGGAGTTCCCAGCTCTTTCTTGACAGCTGTAGTTAAACTGATGAGCACAGGAGGCTTACACCTGGGGAATTATGGATTAGTCTTGTTTGTGAGGAAGCAAATATAAATTACTGTGTTTATGCTACTTTTAAAATGCTTTTAATGAGGAATCATTTGCTATTCAAAGTTTCAATCTACAATAATGCCATAGCCCCGCTGAGCTGATGATCACGTGCCTTGTTCCACATCATTCTGCACCAGTGGCTGGAACCTCTGGTGTCTGTGCTGGTCCCGGGCTCTGCAGGGCGTGACTGTGTGCCGTGTTCTCTTCTGTGTTCCAGATGGAACTGGCGTGACTCCCAGCCGGTGCCAGCAGCCTCCCCAGCCCCGTCTGCACTAACACGGCCCGGGCTCACCATGGCGGCAGGAGTGGCAGCGTGGTTGCCCTTCGCCAGGGCGGCTGCCATAGGATGGATGCCAGTGGCCAACTGCCCCATGCCGCTGGCTCCGACGGAGAAGAACAAGAGGCAGGATGAGCTGATCATCCTCAACGTCAGCGGCAGGCGCTTCCAGACCTGGAGGACTACACTGGAGAGGTACCCGGACACTCTCCTGGGCAGCACGGAGAAGGAGTTCTTCTTCAACGAAGACACCAAGGAGTACTTCTTTGACCGGGACCCCGAGGTCTTCAGGTGCATCCTCAACTTTTACAGAACGGGCAAGCTGCACTACCCCAGGTACGAGTGCATCTCTGCCTACGACGAAGAGCTGGCCTTCTACGGGATCCTGCCCGAGATCATCGGGGACTGCTGCTACGAAGAGTACAAGGACAGGAAGCGGGAGAACGCGGAGCGGCTGATGGACGACAACGACTCGGAGAACAACCAGGAGGGCTCCATGCCCTCGCTGAGCTTCCGGCAGACCATGTGGCGCGCCTTCGAGAACCCCCACACCAGCACCTTAGCCTTAGTCTTTTACTACGTCACCGGGTTCTTCATCGCCGTCTCGGTGATCACCAACGTGGTGGAGACCGTGCCCTGCGGCTCCGTGCCGGGGAGCAAGGAGCTGCCCTGCGGGGAGCGCTACGCCGTGGCCTTCTTCTGCCTGGACACGGCGTGCGTGATGATCTTCACCGTCGAGTACCTGCTGCGGCTGTTCGCGGCGCCCAGCCGCTACCGCTTCATCCGCAGCGTCATGAGCATCATCGACGTGGTGGCCATCATGCCCTACTACATCGGCCTGGTGATGACCAACAACGAGGACGTCAGCGGGGCCTTCGTCACGCTGAGGGTTTTCAGGGTTTTCAGGATTTTCAAGTTCTCCCGCCATTCCCAAGGCCTGAGAATCTTGGGCTACACTTTGAAGAGCTGTGCCTCCGAGCTGGGCTTTCTCCTCTTTTCCCTCACTATGGCAATCATCATCTTTGCAACTGTGATGTTTTATGCGGAGAAAGGGTCCTCGGCGAGCAAATTCACCAGTATTCCTGCTTCCTTTTGGTACACTATTGTCACCATGACAACGCTGGGGTGAGTGTTACTTTTCCTTTTCCTGAGCAGCAGGCAAGCATGTACGGGGAGCTTGACTCCAGCTCCTCCTCAGCGTTTTCCTGGGTGCATGTTCGAGAAGGGGCTGGAAGCGTTCGGGGCTCGATTATTCTTTGCCTTACAACTTCTGCGGTTTGTGCGCGGTTGTACAGACCAGAAAAAGCTCTCACACCCACTTGACAAATGCTCGGCACCACGGCAAACGAGTGCAGGAGGAGCAGAGTGGTGGAGTAGCAGGTTCTGATTCATTCCTGCGGGGGGGACGCTGACCCCAGCGCAGGGGCTGGAGAGGAGCTCTGCTCTCCCTGACATTGGCTGCAGCCATGCGTCTCACAAAGCTGCTGATGGGTCTCTTGTGTCTCCTTGCAATGTCAGTCCTTGTTTCTCCCCTTGACTGGCCAGGAATTGCAGATTTGCTGAATCCAAGTGGATGCTGTGGGTCACTGTACTGGAATACTCAGTGATGGGCAGGATGAGATCTGGTTTTTACTCGGCTGAGCAGGAAAGGGCTTCTTGTCTGTGCCTAGCTGTAAGTTTGAGGACTGAGCGTGCTGTGGTGGCTGCAGTGGAATTCCAAACATTCCCACGGACAGGTACAAAGATGAGGAAATCAAAGCAAGGGGAATGCAGCCGGGAGGGCTCTTTCCCCCCTTGTATTTCGTTTCTGCCTCACAGATGTTGGAACTGTGATGACAGATTTGCACTTCTGCTGCTCTGAACTAAAACCCCTGGGAGCAGAGCGGCCAAACCCTCACCCTGACAAGGCTGTGTGGAGGAAAGTGGGCATTGCAGGCGGCTGCTTGGGGCACACACAGAACCAGGATCAAGGGCACTCTCCTCATCCCACACATCACAACAGTACAGGAAATCTGGAGTTACTTTGCAATGAGTTTTCCCACTGGAGAGTTCACACAGTTCAATACCCAGATGCAGACAATTCTCCTCCTTGTAACGCAGAGACCACTTTTTCTCTAAACTGCTTTTGATTTTAAACACTTCTCTGTGCCTATTATACATGAACAGGCTCACAGTAGCACTTTTCAATTATTAAAATCATAATTCAGCTGTCAGAAAGTCACCGAATCTGGGCATATGACAACTGGAAGTCTGAATTTCTTCATTAAGTGCAAGTGTAGAACCTGTTTGTCATAGTCACCTAAAGATCTCTTATTCTTCCTTTTTAATAACGAAGCAAAGTTTGCAGGTTTATGGCAAAAGATGTTCCTTCCCCTGAGGAAGGTAAAACTTAGAAATCAAAGCTGGGCTTTGCATTCCAGCCCTGCCCCAGCTCAGCTTTCCATTTCTGACTGGTCCATACTGGTCAGATCCCCCCTCCAGTCCCCACCACGGGATCTGACCAGGGACACCTGCCTTGGCTGGCTCCTTCAGGTGTCTCTGCACAAGGGGAGAAAATCCAGCTCTGTTTGCAGGCTCCCCTTAATAATCATCACAGCATCCTGGCACGGGCACAGCCAGCACCCTCTCACACTCGAGCTGTTTCCCCTTTGTGACAGGAGCTGGGCTCAGGGGCTGGCCTGGGTGGGCTGGGAACGGCCCCAGGATGTGCAGAATGTTCTGGAGAGCAGCGGGGGCTCTGCTCCCAGCAGGGCTGTGCTGGGTTTGGGTCCCTTCCCTCCCTTTCTGAGCACAGGGACAAACCCAGTGCTCCCAGGGACCTCAGTGTTCTCAATTTGCTGCAATCACAGAAATCACAGAGGAGCGGGTGCTGCAAATGAGCTGACATGGATTTAAGAAATTAGACATTTAAACATGGCTTTGTTCACTGGGAGGGGACCTAGAAAATGCTGTAAAGTCTGAAAACTGAGGCTTCTGCTATTGCTGATTTGGGACTTTCAGGTTGTTTCCACCTTCCTGACTCCCTCTGTCTGGGGTGGGGAGTCATCAACGCTCCTGGGGAGTTCACCCTCCAGGGCTAACCCTCCTGGCCCCCTTCATCTCCCCAGAAATCCTTCCAGCTCTGACAAACTGGCACTTTCAGACAATATTTCATGTACATCTCTCTTTAGAAGCCTTTTCCATCTGTTTGGAAGGATCTTGTTGCTAATGAGAGCCCTGGCAGTTCCTCCTGCAGAGAAGGCAGCCAAGGTCTCCATCGTGCTCCCAGTGCATCAGCCTTGCCCTCCTCAGCGCTGGCCACTTCACTGCTTGGGTTTCAGCAGCACTCAGGGCTTTTATCCTGATCTTAAATATTTCCTGCCTTTTGCCCTTAATAATTCAGCCAGCATTTAAAACAAGAAACTATGAAGCACGACGGTTTTTAACTCAAAATCACATATATATATAGTTTGTTTTCACCACCAGTACATTTAAACCAGATAAGTGCAGCTTTCCCTGAGGCTGGAATCCCACCACTGCCTTGGCAGAGTGCCTTAGAGGAGTGATCTGGAAGGTGCAGGATAACTTTTTCCCTGTTACTGGGATTAGCTCCATTTGTGTAAAACCAAAGTTTGCTCACAACAAACAAACAAACAAACAAAGCCAACAGCAGGAGACCACTGACCCTCCACTGTCCTGTGCACCAGCTGCTCTCCCAGATTCCCAGGTATCTTTGGGATGCAATCACAGTTCCAGACTGACCCATAAATAAAATGCAATAAAAATGCATTTCTTCTCGGAGGTGAAGCGCAGCATCAATAAATAAGCACTGGTTTTGGTGGGGTTACCATGCAAATCAGTTTAGAGAAATTCAGGATGACTTGCAGGCTCCTTAGGCAGTTAACAGCCCAGGGAGACAGGTACAGCAGCTTTTCTGGAGTGGGAAACAAAGCAAAGGAATTAAATTATCCTGACCCTGCATCTCCAATCCCTCTGCTGTGCTCATCAGCCCTGCTTTAACAGAGGCTGTTTTTAATTCAACACAATTTAAATTTTGCTCAGGAGGCTTTATAATGAAAGCATTATTCTTGGGTGCATCTTAAATCAATCTGAATTACTGAAACAACTACTCAAAATTAATTCAAAATCAGCTCTCCAATTCATGCAGAAACATTTTTCTCAAGAGGCCAACAGCTTCCCTCTCCTCTCTGGTGCCCGGGCTGTGCCTGTGCCAGGCCCTGGCTGTGTCCTGCAGGAGCTTGGGACCCCTGCCCCGGCTCAGAGCAGCAGAGCAGCAGGGCCAGCCCCACCCCAGCACCCGTCCCTGTCCTGGCTGTTGGTTAATTCAGTGTGCAGGTGTTCCCATCTCTGCAGAAATGGGAATTTGCTTCCCTCGGTGCAGTGCATTGCTTCCCATGGAATCACAGAAGGGCTGGGGTGGGAAGGGACCTTAACCCAGCTCATTCCAACCCCCCTGCCACGGGCAGGGCACTTCCCCCAGCCCAGGCTGCTCCCAACCCCACCCAAAATTCAGTTTTATTCACTTTTAGGGAGCGGTGTGGGTGGGGAAGCCTCAGCTTCCCCAAACATAAAACCTCTGTCCCCCCACGAAACCCCACGCCAGCTTTGCCCAGAGAAAGTGTTTTTCTAAGCTTTTTACAGCTGTTTTCATTTAATATGGCAGCAGCAGTATGTTTCAGACTCCTAGGCAGCGTCCATGACCTGCAGCAGAGGCATCAAATTGTAGCTGTGAAAACCTGAGTGCCACAAAAATCCTCCTGCAGCCCCAGGGGCACGGCAGCCAGCCTGGGAGGAAGCAGAGTCCTGGGTTGGGGGGCTGGAAGGGACCTCAGAGCCCCTCCAGAGCCATGGCAGGGACAGCTCACACTGTCCCAGGGACAGCTCCCACTGTCCCAGGGACACCTTTCCCTGTCCAGGGACACCTCCCACTGTCTCAGGGACACCTTTCCCTGTCCAGGGACACCTCCCACTGTCCCAGGTGCTCCCAGCCCTGTCCAGCCTGGCCTTGGGCACTGCCAGGGACCCAGGGACAGCCCCAGCTGCTCTGTGCCAAGGCTGCCCGCCCTGCCAGGGAACAATTCCTCATTCCCAGTATCCAGCCCTGCCCTCTGGCACTGGGAAGCCTTTTCCCCCTGCCCTGGCAGTCCATGCCCTTGTGAATTTGTTGTGTTCAGTGCAGCACAACATAGACTGTCCTGCATTTCAATTTTAGCTGATTTAAAGGAGCTCTCTTGGGGCTCCTTTAGGCACAGGAAGGTGCTGTAAGGAGGGAATGCTCCCGGAGGGAATTGTCACTGAGACCTTTGGGCCATTTTTGCCCGGGAAGCAGCGGTGGCAGGAGGAGCAAAGGCTGGTGCTGGGGCTGGTTTGTCCTGGGGGATGCTCTGTGCAGCTTCTCTTGCCCAGAAAGGCAGAGCTCCCACAGCCTCGGGGTGCTCTGGGGAGAAGCTCTCTGGCTGACTGTCCCCCTCACAATCTGCAGGACCATAATGGCCTGGAGAGCACTCTGGCCCTTTCAGGGCTGGCTGCTCTGCTCAATGGCTTTGACAGACACAGCTCAGTGCACTTGGACAAGGCAGGCCCGTCTGCAGAATCCATTTAAGGAACCAGGTTAACACGGGCAAGTCAATAAAACAGCCCTGCTGGCCTGCCAATGTCAACAGCCTGGCTGGCAGAGCTGCAGTTTGTGAGAGGGTTTGTTAGCTGAGTGTGTGCAGGGCAGGGATTTGGGGTAGGGTCTGGTTTGGGCTGTCCTGGCTCAGCTTTGCCTCTGCCAGTGTGGATCAGAGGCAACACGAGCTGGTGGGCACCTGAGGAAAGGAATGAGTCTCTGTCCCCTTACAAACCCTCATTGCTGGGTTTCTCTCTCTGCTGGTGCTCAGGAGGGGGATGCAGTGTGAGCAGGGCCGTGGTGCAGAGCGCTGCCCACGCTGCTCTCTGCACAGCCAGAGCTCTGAGGCTGGGAGCAACCTTCATCCACCCTCTCCCCACACACACCAAGAGCACTTTGCAGAGGCAGGACAACCATCCATCATCTCTGGAGCGCTGCCATTGCCGGCTCCTCGGGACAGACTGCTGCTTGGGCCGGGAGTGCCTGCGCAGCTCAGGACTTTGGGAGCTGCCATTAAACTGAATCAGGGAAAACTTCCCGACAGAAACACCACTCTGCATATTTAACACCCCCACTGGGAGGGTGGATGGGATGTGGGGAGTTTCCTTTGTGAGGGAAGGGGCTGGAATTTCATCGCTCTCACCATCTCCCACGCAGCCAACAATTCCTCATGTCCAGGGGCCAAAGAGCTGCTCGGATTTAATACACAGAGGCCACTCAAGCCATGAGCTGATGGAGCTACACAAAGAGGCCATTTCCTTGAGCTTTCATTCTCCTCACTGCAGCTTCATCTCAAACAAAACCTGTACCAGTTTTCTTCTCCTAATGGATTTGCAGATATTGTGTGCGAAATGTCTTTGTATCAGAACCTACAGATGGAACCTCTTCCCTTCACTATCTTGATATAAATCTCAGGCAAGCATCTCATTTTTGAGCTATTTGTATTCACCAGAACACCAGAAGTATTAAAATACCTTTATTCATTCTTAGAGCAAGTGGAATTCAGCGGATTTTTTTTTCCTCTCTTAAAAAAAAATCATGCATCCTCATGCTTTTTGTGGCTTTGGATATTTGTAACAGTTGCACGTATGTGCAAACGCACCATTTTTAATGTGCAAGACAAAATAACTTGCCTTTAGGGGAACTCATTGTGTGAGAAGTGAATTATTTTGAATAAGGCTAAGAAATGGTGCTGACTAAAATTGTAACGTGACTGCTAAATTTACCAGTGGAAGCCTTGGCAGGGATGCATCTATAGCAACTGATTTACAGATTTTTTTTCTGATCTCCTCTTTCTTTTTTCCCCCTCTTTTCTTTCCAACCTGCCTCACAGAAAGTGCCTGAGAAACACAGATTAAAGATAACATTGCATTTTCGTTGGAGATGAAGGGAAGTGATTGGCGTGCTGACTGGATCCGGGCTATTTTTAGTCTCATAAAACGATAATTTCATAACAGAGCTGACCCAGTAAAAGTAATCAGTTTACAGACATCAGCTGACAACAAGGGACAGAGTAGCCACTGCCAGTCAGGGAGCAGGGAGAGGGGAGGAGAAGGAAAGGCCCTGAAACAAATTAGCCCAAACTAATTAGGTTCCTTAGTGATTACAGCCCACGGGTGTGCGCAGGGAGAGGAGCACGGAGGAGCTTGGTGCTGCCAGCAGCCATCCTCATCCTCATCCTCACGGGGACCTGGGCACCACGTCCTCAGCAGCCCTGCTCCCCTGGCACGGGGTTCATCCCAGCCAGGGCTAAACCCACACCTGGTCTGAACGGCAGGAAAAGAACAGGAGATGATTTACTGCCATTTCTTAAGGGATCTGTGCTTCCAAGGATGGAGGGACTGCACGAGGGGGAATGCCTTCAAAATGAGAGAGAACAGGTGTAGACTGGACATTGGGAAGAAATCCTTCCCTGGGAGGGTGGGGAGGTCCTGGCAGCCGTGGGAAGTGCCCAAGGTCAGGAAGGACACGGCCTGGAGCAGCCTGGGACAGTGGGAGGTGTCCCTGCCATGCAGAGGAGTAAACCAAGATGATCTGTAAAGTCTTTTCCAGCCCAAAGCAATCTGTGGCCCTGGGTATGGGGATGGCTGTGCCCAAAGCCAGCCTGCTTCCAGGCCATGCCCAGGCTCTGTGATGGAAGCACCTTCAGCCAGCTCTGCCTTCTCCTGGCCACACAAGGCCTGCAGAAACTGCTTGTGTCTGTTTAGCTATTTACCACTGCTCCATTAGAACACACTCAAGGGCTGTAATTCACCTCCTAAAGTTACAGCTAAGTGTGGAAGAGTTATTTTAAAATCAATATCTAACAGAATGCCATTGTTCCAACATTTAAACCTGCTGGGAAATTACCAGGAGGCATGTGGCAAGTCAAATCACTGCCTGCCAGAGGAGGAAACAATTCATTGCTGCTGCTAAAGGTGCACGCTTGCACTGCCTTTCCATCCTGCCTCAGGAATGACCCTGGGCAGGCTCAGAGCCGTGCCTGGGTAAGCTCAGAGCCCTTCCTGGGCAGGCTCAGGCTCAGAGCCCTTCCTGGGCAGGCTCAGGCTCAGAGCCATGCCTGGATAAGCTCAGAGCCCTTCCTGGGTAAGCTCAGAGCCCTTCCTGGGTAAGCTCAGAGCCCTTCCTGGGCAGGCTCAGGCTCAAAGCCATGCCTGGGTAAGCTCAGAGCTGTTAATAGGTAAGCTCCACACTGGGTTTGCTGAACACTCCCTGGCAGTGACACCCTGGCACCCCTGGCAGTGTCCCTGGACCCCTGGCAGTGACAGTGACATCCCTGGCAGTGACTCTGGCACCCCTGGCAGGGACAGTGTCACCCCTGGCAGTGACAGTGACACCCCTGGCAGTGACCCTGGACCCCTGGCAGTGACAGTGACACCCCTGGCAGTGACCCTGGACCCCTGGCAGTGACCCTGGCAGGGACAGTGACACCCCTGGCAGTGACACCCCTGGCACCCCTGGCAGTGCCCCCAGCCCCATCAGCTGCTGGGCACTCTGAGCAGCTCCTGGCAGCCCAGTCCCCATCCCAGCCCCGGGTGAGCCCTGGGCTCTGTGTTCTGGGCCCCTGTTTGTCCCCCATGTGCTCCTCCCTCATTCTCAGGGCCCCCTGGCTCCCTTTGCCACCCAACAGTCACTAACTGCTGCTGTTTTTCTCATCCTGCCTGTAGACACAGGGTTCCACATAAGATGGGAAAACAGCAGATGATAAAATCTTGAGTCATTTTCAGCCTTTAATATGCAAATGTGCAGCCTTGATAACAAGATTGCACCCCACCACCAGGCAGCTCGTTTCCCCCCTTGTTTTCATCTAGGAAAACACTTACTATTGTTTAATTTTGCTTATTTTCTATGTGGTTAGAATCATGGGATCCCAGAATGGTTTGGGTTGGAAAGATCTCATCGGTTCCCACGCCCTGCCGTGGGCAGGGACCCCTTCCACTGTTCCAGGTTTCTCAGAGCCTTGGACACCTCCAGGAGTGGGGCCACAATCCTCAATTCCAGGTCTGCATGCTCCACGTCCACCACTGGGTGTGATTTGGAGACAACATGTGCACATTTCCCTCTGTATTTGTATGATCTGCAGCACAAGGGAGCCATCCTCCTCAAATATTAATTACAGTCACTGTGCTGAGAACAAAAATAGCACTTTATTTTTCAATGGGAAAGGATGGAGCAAGCCAGCTCTTCTCACAACCTGGGCAGAAATAAGCTGGCTTCAAAGGGAGAGCTGAAGTGAGGGAAAGCTGCTCTGAGCTGCTTTCTCCTGAGGCTCTGGGGCCTTGGCTGGGATCAGGAGCGCTCTGGAGCGAAGCCAGCCCTGTGTCCCTGCTGCTGTTGGCTCCCAGGGGACAGACCCTGTGGATGGAGGGGCACTGCAGGGCCCCCAGTGTGCTCCCAGCCCCAGAGGGTCCTGCCAGGGTGCAGGGGGTGCCTGCTCCTCTGCTCCTGCCGGCCTGGCAGCGCGGGGGGAATCTGATCCTGCCCTGCCACTGAGCTCAAACCTCCTTCTCAATCACAGTCCTGCTTTAGTGGGGCTTTTCTGGTGTTTACAGTGCTTCTTGGGCTCTGTCATCAATATTAATGTGAGAAAAGCTCTGCTTGCTTCTCGGTGCCTCTTGTGAGGGAAGATGGAACGGGCTCTGACAGCTCCCTTACTCCACTGCAGCAGAGCCTTTTTCTAGTAATCAGTGTCTGCAATGAGTAGAAACAGCACCTAAATTTACCACGTTGAGCACGAATCAATGGAGCATTATTGCCAACACACATTCCTCACTGTCACACATCTCGCTTGTGCTGCTGCTTCGGGGAGATTTCAAACCCTGTCTCCCACCCAGCTTTGCACCTGAGGTACCCTTCCTACCAACCCCACTCTCTTATCCCTGCATAATTAACCAAAATATGACATTCCCAGCTTCTGCCGTGCCTGGGTGTGCCCAGACCTTCCCCCAGGAGCTCAGGATTGTGTGCAGATGGGCAATCACGGGCAGGAGGCAATCACAACTTTTCCTTGGTGCCTCTTTGGTTCTCCTGCCCACCTGCATCTGCCCAACCGTCTGTTCATCAATGCTGGAGCACCCAGCACGGCGCAGGATGAGTCCCACTGAGTCAGACACTGCTTCAGTTCATGAAATGAGCTGGCAACACATCCCAGCCTTGGCACACTCCATACAGAAGATTTCAGCCCTCTCAGATGTTTTTCTGCTCGAGAGGAATAGCAGGACAGATTAAATAATAGAAACAGCCATTCAGCAAGGCAGCTGTTGAATGAAAACATGGGAAATGGATGAAATTAGGTAAAAGTCATCCTCTAGCCAAGGGTCAGGACGAGCAGTAAGCTGGGCTGAAGGGATACAAGATTTTGGGCGGCAGAGGGCTGAGCAGGATGAATTCCACCACTAATGAGCTTAGTGAATAAGCTCATTACCTAATGAGCTCTATTGAACAAGCTGGAATTCCTGCCTGGGGAAAGCCCTGCCGTAGCTCCAGCGCAGGTAAACAGCCCCATCAGTTTGCACACACAGGCTGCTGAGGCTCAGCAGCCAGCCCAGGGTCGTGGCAGAGCCTTTCCCCGAGCTGTGGGTGTCAGGAAGGATCAGCAGAGAGCAGAGGCTCTTTTCCAGTTCTGTCCTTTCTGCACAGTTTGGGATCTGGACAAGGATGCGCCGACACGACTCGTGTCCTCTCACACGTCCTGGTAACTTTCCTTCAGCATTTACATCAGGTCCTTCCCCCTAAGGCACTGCAGAGCTGGACTGGGAATCCTCCAGAGGACCAAAACTGTACCAAAAGCTGCTCCTGAAATGGTTCATCTCTGTGAGTCTCCACCTAAAACCCCGGCCTCGCCTTGGTGCCTGGGCAGATCTGTCAGAGCAGATGCCAGTTCTGAGGGTTTGGAAAAGACCCAGAGGAACATCCCCACTGCCTCCTGGACAGGTTCTAACCCAGAAAGGCAGGAGTGCCTGCAAGGAACGGCCCCTCATCCCCAGCAAGTGAAAGCTTGGTGCAGCTTTCACTTCTTGTGACTTGGAAGTGAAAAGGGAAAATGAGATTTCAGAAAAGGAGAAGAGATCTACAGATGAAATCTTCATTTCACTTGACATAGCAACATTTATATTTATTTGTACCATTTCTTCTAAGATGTTCAGCACATACTGAAATATTGTCTGAAGCACTCATTTCCTACAGTTGTGCCACTCCAGAACCCTGGCACTGTCCATCATTTGTCTGTTTCCATCTGAGCAGGGCTAAAAAACATTGGAGGAAGAAAAGGGAAGGAAAATACATGAACTTTCCAGTAACATAGAATAGCTAGTTTGGTGGGAGATGAAGATTTTGAGTAGAAAATTGGTGTTCAGGCTTTAAAAATACAGATCTTTAAGCTCTGCACGCATGCCCTGAAGTGCAGCCCAGGGTAAACAAGCACAGGCAGCTCGTTGGACTTGTCAGGGTAGATTCACATGAGTGCAGCAGCAAAGTCTGGCACCAAATGCACTGTGAACTGAAAATGAATTTCAGCAGCTTTTGTGATTCATTTTTGGTCAGAAACAAAGGCTGTGGCTGGAGCTGCTCGTGTGCCATGTCCAGGGGTTCCTGCAGCACAGACCCTGCACCCAGGAGAGGCTGTGGCTGGGTGGGAACTTTACAACCAAACCATCATCAGTGCCTAGGACAGACAGAAAGTGCTGACACCCTCCAAGTTTGGTATGAGAGGGTCAGGAAGCCCTCAGGGGGAATTCAGCCCCTCCTGGAGGCACCTGTGCCTGGCTGGGCTCTGTGAATGGACAGGTCTGGATGCTGCCCTGGGCAGGCACTGGGAGCACATCACAGCCCTCAGGGGCAGCAGGAAATGCAGCCTGGTTTCCAGAGGTTTGGCTGATGGAGAGATTGCACTCAGCTGTCAGGGAAAGGCCTTTTCCCCCTCCTCCCCACGTGCCCCCCGTGCTCACAGCTCACTCAGCAGTGTGGCAGCAGGGCTCTGAACCGAAGGGAAATTGGCTTTTTGCCCACTGTGAGTGATAGGCTTTGTCAGGAATGATCTATTTAAAAACTGAGCCCTGCCCAGGGCTGTCTTTCAGACAGACAAAACTGTTCTTGAGGCATCACTTTGGGGCTGGAGCTGGCAGCAAGGCCCTGGTCCCACACAGGTGACTGGGGATGCCCTGGGCTTGTGGCCAGCACACGGACCCCAGGGCCAGCCCTGCACATTGCCACACTGCCAGCAGCATTGCAGGGACACAGGACAGGCTCAGAGCACACATGTCAAGGACAAATTGCTCCTTTCCCTCCCCAAACCCCGTCACTACACGGGGAGATGTCTCTGCTCACTCTTGTGCTCAGCTCAGGAACAGGAGGGCAGCACAGCTCAAAGCACTGCCCCACTCTGCTGGTCGTGCCAGTGCAAGCTCAGGGGGTCATTCCTAAGGCTAAAAAACTCATTTTTAGGGAGTTAGGGAAGGAAAGAGCTGCTGCAGAAAGAGAAGAGCTTCCAAGGGCTGGGCATTTCTGCTGCCTCTCCTGCTGCCTCTTTTGACGATAAGCATCCTCCCAAGATGGCATTTTGTCCCTCCAAGGCACATGGGGGTTTTGTGGTGCTGGTTTGGGGCTGGTTTGGAGGGGAGTGACCCCAGCAGGGACTGCCCTGTGCCCTGGGGCAGCTCCAGCTGCCAGAGGTGACTCCTGAGAGGGATCTTCTCCCAGCTGACCGTTGACACATGGCTGGGTAAATGAGATTGGCTTTGGCATCTCGTTCCCTTCTCAATCCATCTCCTCTCGTGCTTTTCTCCCCTCCAGCCCGCACATGGAAAGGTCAACCAGTTTAATTACAGATGTGGGACACATCAGCACCATTTGCAACCCCAAGTGAGCTCGTGCAGCTGGAGCTCCTGCACACTCCCACTCACTGTTGCACCAGCTATAAGAGCAACAGGTTCCTTTGCAGTCAAGAAACCTCTCCACGTATCACTGGACTGATAACAAAAGGAATAAATAACTGCAGAGAGTGAATTTTAATGACATTTCTGTACCAAGTCTGTCAGAGCACGCTACAACCATTTATTCAAGTTCACTGCCTTCCTAGATAAACACTGACATCTCTATTTTGCAGGTGTAAAATCCAGTCAGAGAAAGGCTGAAGTTCTCCTGCACAGCCCACACAATAAAGAGTTCCCTGCACATCTCCCAGTGGAGCAGGGCCTGTGCACTCCCTGAGAGTGCAGCTGCAGCAGAGCCACGGCCTGAGGCAGCTCTGATCAAAGCCTCCCCTGCTTCCAGCAAGACTTGATGTCCTCAGAGGGTGACCAGAGCAGGTCACCTCCTGCAGACAGGCCAGGGGTGGCACTGAGATCCTCTGATGTGTGTTCAGAGGCTCGGCCTGGCACCTCTCCAGCTGTAATTCCCTTGCTCATCTCTGGAACATCTGTAGGTTCTGCTGCCCAGGTGGGTCATTGCAGCTCTGTTCTCCCACACTCTCCGCCCTTTGAAGAGCAGGGGCACAAATCCATTCAGGAGCTCTTTATTGGGGTCAACAGAGCAGTGCTGTTCCTATCCCTTTAGAGAAGCCCACAAAATTCTACAGGGGCCAAAACAAACAGGAATACACAACCAGCAGCTGCCCCAGCCTCCCAGAAGGATTCTGTGGCATTCCAGGAACTCACAGTGCACTATAAACTTTGCTTTGAAATAAAGGACACTGTGATTTTTAATTGCCTCCCAACCTTTCATTAATTGGGCTTTATGCAGTGAGCAACATCCCAACAGCAGGTCTGCAGCCTCAGTGCAGAATGCAAATGGGCCACAATGAGGGGAGGGCCCTGAGCCAGCCAAGCCCAGCCCCAGCAGAGACTTCCTAATGATCCAGTGGCCTTTGTTTCACTGGAATTACTTTCAGAACAAGCAGCATCTGAGAAGCATTCCTGACACACCACAAATGTTGGCATTTGCTCCTCGGAGAGGCACAGAACAGCTCCACAGAGTGATGGCTTTCGGCAGCTCTGAAAAGTCACACTTGAAATTTATTTCCATAATAATGAGTCTAGTGAACAATTTTGTCAGGAAGACTTATTTGCATACCTCCCATTTATGTTTTCACGTAGTTTCTGAACTTCCCATAAACAACAGGCTCCGTGGTGATAAAAGCAATAATCCCAAGGGCAGGAATTTGTGATGGCCTCGCGCTGTGCTGCAGCTCCCCAGGGCTGATCCTGCAGCAGAGGAGCTCAGCCTGGCCCTGGCCCAGCCTGGGCTCACCTGCCAGAGCTCCCAGGGATGCCAGTGGGACTCCTGGGGGGTCTGTGCAGGGACAGGGGGGGACCTGGATGGTCCCTGAGGGTCCCTTCAGCTCAGGGCAGCCTGTGACTCTGACTCCATGAACGCCAGCTATGGGAACACAACTCCCTTCCCTCGTGGCCATCTCATCCTGCCCTTCTTGTGCCCTGGAGCAGCTGCTGGAGCCCCTCAGGATCGGGATATCCTCAGGACTGGGATCCCCTCAGTGCTGGGATCCCCCTGGGACTGGGATCCCCCTGGGACTGGGATCCCCCTGGGACTGGGATCCCCTCGGGACTGGGATCTCCCTGGGACTGGGATGCCCCAGGACTGGGATACCCTTGGGACTGGGATCTCCCTGGGACTGGGATGCCCTCGGGATCTGGATGCCCTCAGTGTCGGGATCCCCTCAGGACCAGGACCCCCAGCCCAGCCCAGCCCAGCCCAGCCCAGGGCAGCCAGCCCCTGCCAGCCCCCAGGCCCTGCCCTGCAGAGGGGACACAGCCCCCGTGCCCAGCAGCAGGCTCAGCTGGCCTCAGCAGGGCTGGGGGTCCCAGAGCCCAGGTGAAGCTCCCCCAAGGGGCTCCGGGAGCAGCAGCAGCACCTGAGCCCTCTCCCTGCTCTCCCCGCAGGCCTGGCTGGAAACATCTCCCAGCAGAAACCTGGAGGTGTCTCTGGGGGCTCACAGTGCCTTTTGCTCTAATTCTTGTTGACATTTCATTTCACACGCTATTAAATGACCTCCGTCAGAAGGATGGAACAGAAATTTGGTTCAGAAGAGAGGAAAAATAACGTGTGCTTCAGGAGAAAACAAGCTCCTGATTTATTTTCCTGGTGAAGTTAACACGTGGGGCGCAGAGCAGCCAGGCAGCCTGAGCCAGGGCTGCTGTTGGCCATAATTCTGTATTTGGGGACTATGGCAGCAGAGTCTCTAATGTCACAGCACATGTTTCTGTGATTATTGCCATTGTCACACCATCAAGCTGTTCCTGCCCAAACTAATGTCTGCCTCTGTTTGTGGGCAGAGCTGAAAAGCTCTCTGTGACAGCCAGGGTGGTACCTGCAATTCCACCGTGCTGGATAACAGAAGGACAAGTGGAGGAACTCCTCTGCACCATTTTTGTGTGAGCAATTCAGCAGTGACACATTCTGCCAGCCACCTCTGGGGCCGGGGGTGGGCAGCTCTCCTGACACCTGCTGAACCTTTCTGTGAGGCTGGAAATGACCTCAGGAGGGGGAGCAGGGCCCTGAAGGTGCAGGTGAACCCTTCCATGGTGAGGAGGGGAGTTGGTGCTGGCACTCAGGGCACCCTTGGGGACAGTGGCTCCGAGAGCTGCACACTCACAGAGCTGATGTGGGCAGAGCTGGGCACACAGGGAGAGGGGGGGCTCCTGTGAAACACCTTCCCCTGCCTTTCCATGGGCTTTGGCTCCCAGCATTCATCTTCTGTGGTGATTAAAGCTCAGCAAAGTCATTAATACTGAGATTATTACACTATATCACATTCAAAAATAGACTTTTTTACTTGTTTTAGGAAGATCACCCCCTTTTCCAAACGGGCTTTCCTAGGGGAAACGCAATACTGAGACCTTGGGAAGGAGTCCATTTGTTTATGGCCAACCAACAATTTCATGAGTGCAGGAAAAATACAATTTCTGGGGATAAACAGGGGCCGTTATTGGCAGCAATCCCACAAGATCATGATGGGATGCACTGGAGCACTGCAGGGGATTCCCTCAGCATCGACCTGGGGGTGCAGGGGACGGAGGGGTGGGGCTGTGCCCAGCACACCTGAGCTGAGGCAGGGGCACGGCAGGGCAGGGCAGGGCAGGGTGGGCACAGCGGGGCAGGGCAGGGCAGGGTGGGCACAGCGGGGCAGGGCTGGCACTGGGGGGCTCTCAGGTCCCTCCCAGCCCATCCCCTGAGCTGTGGCTGGCTGGCTGTGCCAGGCAGGGGCACAGCAGGGCAGGAAGGTGCCACAAACGCACCCTGGCCAGAGGACAGAGCCATTCCCAGAGCAGAGTCACTCGGCAAAACCCAGCCAAGCTCAGGGTTGACCTCCAGACAAATAAAGCTGTCAGGAGTAATTAAAATGCTCTTTTTCTTTCTCTCTTCTCTCTGCTGGTCAATAAGATAAACACAGGCCAGAGGAACACAAAGAACAGGCTCTGTGCACTCTGCACTCCCAGAGATGCTTTACAGCCTCAGACAGCAGCCACAAAAGCTGAGCTGATGGGTTTCGTTCCTGGCTGAATGTGTGTCCTTCTGTGTCACTTTGGCGTGGAAGGAAAGAAATATGCTTCTGCCTAAACGTTCCAGAATGGCCACAGGACTTAGAGCAGGTCCTCATGACAAGATTTGTAATCCTGACAGGAAGAGATGCCCTAAAGCCTCTCTGGGGAGGTGGGAGAGCCCTTTGGAGTGAAACCTGGGATGCTGGAAGCTGTCAGAACAAGGCCCCAGCTCTCTCATGCTGGGCCCACCCGGGTGGGTTCAAACCTGCTGCCCCTCCCCAGCCCTGGGCCAGCCCTGCTCAGCTCTGCCTCCAGCTCCAGCTCTGCCCTGCTGCCTGCCCAGGGCGGCTCTCAGAGCAGGATCTGTCCTCCCCCAGGACATCAAAGTGCTCCTGCTGGAGCCCCTTTCTGCCAGGGAGGCTGAGAGAGGCTGCATCAGCAGTGAAGTGTGAGAGACTGTGAAATATGGCTGTGCTTTTGCAGCTCCTGCCCCGCTGAAGCTCCCTCTTAGCTCAGGGTAACCTCCCAGTCTGCTCCTACGTTTGCTTTGCAATGAAAAGGAGAACATTAAAAAAGTAATGGAAAAGGCCCTTTTCCCCCTTTACTTAAGTATCACCTGAAGGTTTAAATGTAGTAATTAAAAGTCCCTCTATGCTTCTGCATGAATTTTTAAATATAGTCATTAAAAATAAAATAAACCCTTAGCATGATCTGCCTTACATAACTTCCTCCACAATTTAAAAATAACTTGTACAACTTTCTAGTACTCAGTGTGCATCACAGCAATTAGAGAGAGGCAGGTAACAGCCAGCTCCAGCCCCCACCAGGAGGGCAGGATCCCACAGCGGGGATGATTTGGGATCAAATTTTGGCATCTCACTGATGATTTGGGGAGAGACCCCATCCCCAGAGGCACACGGAGCTGGGGGGCTCCTGGTTCCATGCTGGTCCCAGGCTGGGAGGAGGCAGCTCAGCTGCACATCTGGAGCGTGGAACATCTGGAGTGGGGGATCCCCTCCTCCTGAGCCTGAGCACAGCCTGGCTCTGCCCCCCTGCATGGCCAGGGAACCCCAGGTCTTGTGTCACAGCAGAGAGGGAGGGCAGGGAAAAAGCTGATTAAAAGCTGATGAAAAGCCCCAAGAGTGTAAATACAAACCAGAGCTCTCTCTGGAATCACACAGCACACAACACACTCTGTGAAACCTCCCTGCCTCGGCCCATCCTGCTCTGAATCTGCTCTGAACCAGGCCAGCACAGTCCGAAGGCTCTCCTGGTCCAGACAAAGTTCCTGAGAAATCCTCAGGAGCAGCAGAAGCCACTCAGAACCGCAGAGGGGAAAGGAGTGACCGTGTGAGAATGATAAATGTGCTGGAAAATAAGGGGAGTGAGGATATAGATCAACACAGGTCCATAAATCATGGCTCACATGATGAATTTGTTATGCCAGCTCTGCCTGTTGAACTGTTAAAGCAATGCTAAAATATGATTGAGGCACATGTGAGAAACTCCAGGCAAGTCTGCCAGGCCTTCAGCCCTGTAAGTTATTACAGCTGTACTCACCTAAGTTTACATTAAATTAGGATCCAGCCAGTTTTAGCTACAGAGAGAATTATTACTGAGCATCCATCAGGCACAGCAGCACCAGGGACCGGGCACGCAGCTATTCCCCATTTCCCAGCTGCATTCCATCCCTAATTTATCCACTGCCACAAGCTTTCTTCCCCCAGGCACACCCACCCCTGCCTCGGGCTGAGGAGGAGCCCAGATGAATTCCTGGGGTGCTGGCTGGGACCAGCAGGAGCAGGGAGCAGCCCCAGAGGGCACGGGGCAGGGTGGGACCCTGGGACCCCCAGGGCTGGCACAGCCTCCCTGGGCAGCCCCAGCCCTGTCCCCCCGAGGGGACCCAGGGATGCTCTGGGGGCTCCCCCAGCCCTGTGCCCCCGAGGGGACCCAGGGATGCTCTGGGGACTCTGGGGGCAGCCCCAGCCCTGTCCCCATCCGAGGGGACCCAGGGATGCTCTGGGTGCTCCTCCAGCCCTGTCCCCATCTGAGGGGACCCAGGGATGCTCTGGGTGCTCCTCCAGCCCTGTCCCCATCCGAGGGGACCCAGGGATGCTCTGGGAGCTCCCCCAGCCCTGTCCCCCCGAGGGGACCCAGGGATGCTCTGGGGGCTCCCCCAGCCCTGTGCCCCCGAGGGGACCCAGGGATGCTCTGGGGGCTCCCCCAGCCCTGTCCCCCCCAAGGGGACCCAGGGATGCTCTGGGGGCTCTCCCCAGGTCTCCTCCAGCCCTGTCCCCATCCAAGGGGACCCGGGGATGCTCTGGGGGCTCCCCCAGCCCAGGCTGTCCCCAGGCCAGTTTGCTGTGTCACTGCAGGGCTATTTATAGTATTTATAGAGCCAGGCCTATCCAGGGAGCTGGGGATGTTGACTAGTATTCACCATGAATAAAACATGGATATTCTCCTGGCTGCAGGAGCCAAGAGCTGCTTTGGATTTAATGTTTCACTCTGTGATCAGACTCAGCTGCTGAGGCAGCCCCTGGTGCTCCAGACACAAAGTGGGATTTGAGACTTGGACTGAGAGAAAACCTCACAGAAAACAAACACGTTTGTCAGGCAGCATCAGGCCTGGCAGACACTGCATTCTTGCAGATTTAAATCAGAGATTTGGGAGGGATTCCTGGCTGGGAGAGTGGGCAGGCCCTGGCACAGAGCAGCTGGGGCTGCCCCTGGATCCCTGCCCAAGGCCAGGCTGGACGCTGGGCTGGAGCAGCCTGGAGGGTGAAGGTGTCCCTGCCATGGGATGGGGTGAGCTGAGCTTTAGGGTGCCACCAGCCCCAGTCCAGTCTGGGCTTCTGTGGAGTTGAGGGCATTAAAGCAATGATCCTTCAGGGCTCCTGGAGCAGCTCTGTGGCAGGCAGAGAGAGCAGGGAGGACGTTCAGCAGCCTGGGACAGTGACATCTCTCTGTGCTGACCAGCACAGACACACACCCAGGCACCTGCCAAGCTCCACTCTGGCCCAGTCCCTCTCTCCCATTACAAATGAATGCCAAGTTTCCTACAGTGACATCTGAGCTGTGCAGTGGCACAGGGAAGGTCAGAGTGGTGGCTGTGCTCCTCCATCCAGCTCTGAAGTAGGTCAGGTAATGTAGGACTTGGCATTGCTCTCAGAGTAATCAGAACTGGAATTAAATTTAGATTTCAATAATGAAGGTGCTGGAAAAAGTCAAAACTCCAGGCCCGTTTCTGTGGCCCCCCTTCCCTCCTGCAGGAGCCCCCTGTGGCCCTGGAGTCCCCTCTGAGGAGCAGGAGCACGCAGATAGTGCCAGCTCACCCAGGAGACTTTTAACTTTGCGCAGGGTTTTTGTCAGCTCCCCCGGACACATCGTCCCGTGGTTATGTAGAACACTTTCATGGCAACTCTCACTGTCAAATTTCAGATTATTTATAGCAAACATAACCTTAGGAGTGCCTCTGCAGATGAACAAACACCAGCAGCCTCTGCTGCTGCAGCTTGGGAAGGGACAGGACTGCCCAGCTCTGCTCCAGAGTGACTCAAGCCCCAGAGAAAGCTCAGCTTCTCCTGGTGTTTAAACCTTCATTACTCAGGATATTTCCCTCTCAGGTTCAGAAAGGCTTTGGTTTCATGTATATTTGTCATGGCTCACAAAACTGCTTGGTTTCAGTTGGATTCGCAAGAAAAAAAAACAGTGCAAGAAGTTCATTTCCCAGAGTTTCACCCATCCTGCATGAGAAAAGCTGAGAGCAGAAAGCCTGACCTAATGAGATTAGCCAGGTTACTATTGCAGAGCTAACTGCTCTTGGGAAGAACAGAAAGAAAAGCCCATTACTGACTGATAAATAAAATAAAACTCATTTTTCCAATGTATTCTGTAAATCAAAACACTCAAAGAACCTCTAAGGCTATATTAAAGCCAAGAAAAACGTAACATGAAATCAATGTTAAAGGCCATCTCAACATCCTTTTATCTAACCAAAATTGTAAACACACTGCTCCGTTCCCAAAGCACAAAATCCATTTACACTTTGCATACTTGAAAAGAAGTCTAATGCATTTTGAAAACCACAGACTTAACTGCATGTTTCTCCCATTTAATACAACGCAGCTTAATAAGATTTGCAGGAGGCACAAAAGGCAAATTGAGCCCTGGAGTTGAACACACGATCTCAGGTTCCCAGCAGAGAGGCAAACCTGTGACGGGGAAAATGCAACAGCAAAGGGATCAAAGCAGGATAAAGGATGACCAGAAAAGGGAGGGAAAATCAGGAAACAGATTCAGCACCCGAATTCTTGCAATGCTCCTCTGAACGCTTGGCGGATGATTTGTGGCAGTGACAGAGTCAGATCAAACCCAGCTGCCAGAGGGATTTGGTTTCTTGTGGATAGCTGCATTCCAGAGGCAGGCAGGTCGGGTTTGGGTGACACAGCAGGCAGAGAGGCTGGGGAGAGGCTTTGGCAGCCCAGGTCTGTGCTGCTCTCCCCAGCCCATCCACCCATCCTCAGGGAGATTTCCACTTCTCCCTCCTGCTCTGGCCACTGACAGCAGGGCAGACTTCTGCCCAGGACTTCAGGCTGAAATTTCTGAGTATGATAAGAGAAAAACCACCCAGGCATGAGCTTAGAAGGACAGGTCTGAAACATCCAAGACCTGCAGCTGTTTGAAGGCATCCCAGGAACTGGCCAACCCCATCCATGGACATGTCCCTCAGTTATCCTGTGCCTTTTGATCTCTTCACTGGCCTCTGCGTGTCCTGCAAGGCTGCAGAAGCACTGAGCAGTGAGTTTCTCATCCTAAAATCTTAAATTCCCCCTTGAACTCTGCCCTGTTCCTGTCCACACTCCACAGCCCCTGTGCAGCCCCTGATGCTGAAGCACAAGCCCAGGTAACATTGTTCCCTCTGCTCAGAATTAGAGAGGCTGACATTAAGCTGGGTTTAAAGTGGTGTGTACACAGCAGAAAGCCGAGAGCTTATCCACAAGTGGTCTGAGGCATGGCACAAACTCAAATGACTCAACACAACAGATGCTCTTTATACCTGTCTGACTCCCTGCACAATGAGTGCTCTGATCCAAAGCTTTTATGGCAAAGCTGGAGCCAAAGCTGGCTGGGAAAACAGAGTCCTGAGGACTCAGGAACGCTGGCCTGGGTCAGGCTGGCAGCTGGAGGAGCTGAGCACTGCTTTGGGGTCAGGAATGTAAGGTGTGCAGGCTCAAAATTAAAAGTACCCCTGATGTCAATTCTCGCCCCAAAACCACCTCCTAGCCCTGGGCTGGGAGCAGAGAACCCCCTGGGGAATCCCTGCACTGGCTCTGGCCCCTCGGGACATCCCAGGGGGCCAAGACATCCACAAGGAACGAGCCCTGCTCTGGCTGCAGGAGGAAAGGGGAAGGGGTGGAGCGGGCTGGGAGCAGATTTCCATTTAAAAAATCAGTGACTTTGGAGGAGGCAAGGAAATGACCAGGGATAGCATTTGTCCTTTTCCCCCTTCCTGCAATGTGCCCACTGCCTGGTTCTGACACAAAGTTCTGCACGGTGCCAATAAACCCCAAAACCCTGGGGACCCTGCTGGGGATGCTGCTGGGACTCCTCCTGCCCTCTGCCATTCCAAATAAACCCCCAAACCCCGGGGACCCTGCTGGGGCTCCTCCTGCCCTCTGCCTTTCCAGTCCCCAGCATTTCCCTCTCTCCCCCATCTCCATCCCGTCCCCAGCAGGTGTTCCCATGGCAACGCCGTGCAAAGCCATCCTTCCCTCCGACACCGGAGAGATGGGGAATGGCTGGAGAGAACCGGCTCGGGAAAACCTGGAAATTCAGCCAAAAATAGCAACGGCAATAATGGAAGGTGAAGGTGGAAAAGTGCCCGGGGGCTCCAAAGCCCTGCGGGCTCCCGGTGCAGCCAAGTGCAATTTGCAGCTTCTCCTTCCTCGGTGAGAGGAGGCAGGAGCTTTGTTCCCTCCTCAGAGCTGGAGCAGCCCTGGCAGCTCTGTCCCTTCATTCCCTCCTCTGAGCAGCAATTCTCCTCATTCCATTTTATCACATCGGAATGACTCTACGGGGCCCAGAGAGCAAGGAGTGAGCAGCAGAGCCCCAGATTCCCCCCAAGGAATGGCTGCACTTGAAAGCTTATAACTCTTCCAGTAAATCAGGGTAATTTGTGCTCTGATGTCCTGCACGGCTTTACAAGTGACAAATCAATCATTATCCAAACACCCTTTGATAATCAGTGTGGTTCCATTAATTATGATAAATGCTTTCAGCAGCTACAGTATGTGGATGCAATGTGTAATTGCTTGGGAACTGTATTACCCTACTTTTCTGCTCACGTCCTCAAGTACAAAGTCTCTGAGAAAGTGCCACACTCCAGCAGCTGAAGGCAGAGTTTACACAATCTACCCTTCCAAGTGTTTAATTGGAGCAAATGCACAGTCCATTAGTATTTCTGTTATTAAATATTAAGTAATATTCCTTGAAAAAGACCCATTACAGCTTTACAAATCACAAATGTGCAGGAGGAGTGTCTGAGTCTCCCGGCCCTGGGGATTAATTGCAGCAGTTGTTGCACAGCAACGCAGCACAGGCCACCAGGACCTCACCCGATGAGTAACACTGCCTGCAATTGGAATTGCAGGGAAATGGAGCCTGGCAGGAGGCAATTACCCAGCTCCAGAGCTGGCTGGGCTGCAGGGCTGCTGTGTGCTCGGCAAGGGCATCTGGAGGGACTGGGCTAGGGATGAGGAACTGTAATTCCCTTGGGTCTTAAAGACACGAGAGGACAGGGGCTGAGAGGCTTCAATCCAAGTGACAAACTGAACCACAGATCCACAGAAGCATCCCCACAGACCAATTCAGTGACAAACTGAACACACAGATCCACGGAAGCATCCCCACAGACAAATTCAGTGACAAACTGAACACACAGATCCACGGGAGCATCCCCACAGACAAATTCAGTGACAAACTGAACACACAGATCCACAGAAGCATCCCCACAGACAAATTCAATGACAAAGTGAACACACAGATCCATGGGAGCATCCCCACAGACAAATTCAGTGACAAACTGAACACACAGATCCATGGGAGCATCCCCACAGACAAATTCAGTGACAAACTGAACACACAGATCCATGGGAGCATCCCCACAGGACGATTCTGGGGATTCAGGGCCACAGCACCTCTCTGGGAGCAAGAGCTCTGCTGCCTTTTCTGAAAGAACCAACACTGCTCCCAAACCCAGGAGCTGGTGTCAAAGTAAGGCAACACGAATTTAGAAAAGGTTACAATTCTTTTGAATTCATAGAGAAATGGCCCTGCTGGCAGGTTTTCACTTGCTCGGGGTCTCTTTTCTGGGGCCATTCCCATTTGTCACCAGGAGTGACAGGATGCTGAACTGGGCAGACTTTCAGAGCTGCGCCTGTGTTTACATTTCCCCCATCCTCATGATCACAAGGACTCAGATCTTGGATTTACAAGCTTTAAGGGAGTTTTCCTGGGGATTTTGGTAAAGCAGAACAGCATCATTAATTGTCTGGGAAACCAAAAGCACATGTTTGAGAGCTTGTACAGCATCTGTGCTATTCCTGCAGGAGCTGCTGCAGGGGAAGGAGCTGAAGGTCAGCCTTAAGCTGGAAAGGTCTTGTTTGTTGGAAGAGTAAAAACAGTGGGCATGGAATAAATATTTGGACGGGCTAAAGCAGCAGGGAGGAAGGAAAGGAAAGGGAAAGAAAGGGAAGGAAAGGGAGGAAGGAAGGGAGGAGCGAGCAGGGCTGGGGAGGGCAGCAGGGCAGCTCCAGCTGCTCCTCACCGGGCAGGGGCAGGAGCAGAGGGGATGGAGCAGCCCCACGGGAGCCTGGGGATTTCAGCATCGCGGGAAATCAAGGCAAACAAGGTGCAGGAAGGGGAGGAACGGGGACACAGCCCACCACAGCAGGCAGGGCCAGGAGGAGCCCCCACAAGGAAACTCCTGCAGTGCCCAGTCCAGATGGGAGCAGCAGAACAGCCCCGGGCATCCTGCTGCCCTGGCAGCGAGCACTACCATCGGCACCGAAAGAGCAATATTTAAAGCATAAAGATAAGCAACAGCTCTGCTTAAATGACTGCTTAGAGAGGATTTTCCCCCAGAATGTGACTTTTAAAGACGCGGTTTTCATTAAAATAATGAGGGCTGTTTAAACTCTGAGTCTAAACATCCATTCCCAACGTTTGTACTTCAAGAGTTCCGTTTTGCAGAAAGGATCCTCGTGTTTGATGCACATGAAAGGTTTTGCGGGGGGACACAGAAACACTCACGTTTGTGTTTGCAGAACAAAACAAACCACTTCAGAATGAAGGAGCCTGAGCCCGAGGAGGCTCCTGAGGCACCTCCAGGAGTCCTTTCTGCTGCCTTTCCCCACTGCACCCTTCAGAGCCTTTTTTTGCCTGCTTTACACAAGTTCTCCCGAGGAATTGGTGCTCTCGAGTCCCCAGCGACCCACCAGTCCCTTTCCTGCCTCCAGGGATGAACCTCAGCACAGCTCCAAGAGCTTTCTTAGCAAAGAGGGATTTAACCCTGTGTTTTCATCAATTTTCCCTAAACCTCTTGGCATTAAAAGATCTGAAAATAAACCCCCTTTTCTATTTGGTGTGGTTTTGGAGTCTAATTTAGAAATGGTTTGAGAAGAGCTTTTTTTTCCTTTTTAGCCTTTATATCAGTCATTTTATCTGATATATGATAAGCTCAGATGAGTTTAAACTGATTCATCCTATTTTGTAATGTTTAAATGTACTTTGCTGAAGCTCCATCATAATGTCACACACTTTTAAAATGAATAATTCATCCTGCCCACCTTTTCTGAAATGCCAAAAGGATACTGTGCCTTTCCAGAGAGAAGCAAATACCTCCACTAAAGAGTACACAAGGAAACAAAATCATTTAATAGCAAATAGCAAGGCCAGCTGCAGCCCTGCAAATCTCAATCCTGTGGCTCCTGTGGGGTAACACCTGAGCCCAGCAGGGAAGGGGCAGCCCTGGGGGCTCTGGGCAGCCCTGGGGGATGGAGGAGGGTCTGAGGAGCAGCCCAGGTCAGCTGTGCCCAGCCCTGGGCAGGGATGGCACTGCTCTGATCCCAGGCTGGCTCTGCTCCAGGGAGAGCTGTGTCTATATTCTATATTTACCTCTGGTTATATCCCTCACTAACAGCCAGGTAGGGATTTGTCAGTTTGGAGCCCAGCAGGGAGCAGGGAAGGCTCTGCAGTGAGTGGCACTTAGTGGGGAGCAGTGTTTGCCAGCTGGAATAAAACGCAGGTGGAGTGAAGAGAAACCTGGGGAACAGCAAATGGCAGGGAGCAGGGCTTGTCCCAGCTGGAGAACAGAGATTTCTGCTGCCAGGGCCCTCCAGCCCGGGCTGGGGGCTCACCTGGACAGGAGCAGCTCCAGGGAGAGCCCAGAGCCCCGCCAGGAGCTGGAGGGGCTCCAGAAGAGCTGGAGAGAGACTGGGACCAGGGAGGGAGGGACAGGACAGGTCCCTGCTTTGGTCACAGCCACCCACCTGCCCAGCAGGAGCCCAGGAGGGTTTCCTGAAAGGGCCAATAAATCATTTTGCCCCAGGATAGCACTGAGGGTAAGGCAGGAGGAGAGAGCAGGGCCAGTGCCAGGACTGCCCCAGGTGCCCCAGGGGAGCAGATTCCAGCCCCACAGACCCTCCCCAGCACCACAAACACCACGTTTGCACCCACGGCCTAAATCTTCATTTGTGTTTCATAAATACTTGATGGGAATATTTTACTGAATGGTGGAGAAGGCAGGGGATGAACTCTGCACTGGAGATACCAAAGGCATCTGGTCCCTTTGCTGAGCCCCCCTGGGAGCCCCCAGAGCTGAGCAGGGCAGAGCAGCCAGGCAGGGACAGCCTGGGTCCCACAGCCTCTGCTGGGGAGGCTGCAGCAGAGCCAGCTCCAGAACACCCCATGGGTCTGGGAGAAACCAAAACCAAAGCAAACTAAAGCCCCCAGAAAGCCCCGTAGTCATTTTCCACCAAGAGGCCCCTGCTGCTCATCAAACATTGAAGAGCAGTCTGTGAATATCTGTGAAAATGACCTCACTGCCATTCTTCAAACCTTCCCTTGGAGCCTGGCAGCTGCTGGTGCTTGCAGAGGAGCACCAGAGGAGTCTGGAGCCCTGTGTCTGCCCCCTCCCCAGGCTGGTCCCAGTGCCAGCTCACTGCTTTGGTGTGGCAGAGCTGCAGAGGGGTGCTGGCAGAGCCCCTGCCCCTTCCCCAGGCTCCTTCCCAGGCAGCTTGGGCAGGGAAAGGGAGCAAAGAGGCAGGTTCTGCTCACCCCAGGGCTGTGCTGGCTCTGACACCAGCAGGGACCCTCCCTCTGTGCCAGGCTGCTCCAAACTCTGTCCAGGCTGGCCATGGGCACTGCCAGGGCTGGGCTCACAGCCCCTCTGGCATTGATCAGCCCTTTGCAGCAGTGAGCTCTTGAAAGTGATGGGAGGAGAAATTGCTGAGCACCCAAGGAGCTCCTCAGGGCTCTGCAGCCCCTGTTCCAGGTGGCAGGGCTGGTCTGGCCCTGCTCTCAGTGAAAAATGAGCTGTCTCATCCCTCGGAGGGCCAGGACACCCCTGGGAGGGAAATGAAATCCCTGCACAGCTCCTGGGGCTCCACAGCCCTGCTGCACAGCCCGGCTGCACAGCTCCTGGGCAGCACAGCTCCTGCTGCACAGCTCCTGCTGCACAGCTCCTGGGCAGCACAGCTCCTGCTGCACAGCTCCTGCTGCACAGCTCCTGGGGCTCCACAGCCCTGCTGCACAGCTCCTGCTGCACAGCTCCTGGGCAGCACAGCCCTGCTGCACAGCTCCTGGGGCTCCACAGCCCTGCTGCACAGCTCCTGGGGCAGGACAGCCCTGCTGCACAGCTCCTGGGCAGCACAGCCCTGCTGCACAGCTCCTGCTGCACAGCTCCTGGGGCTCCACAGCTCCTGCTGCACAGCTCCTGGGCAGCACAGCCCTGCTGCACAGCTCCTGCTGCACAGCTCCTGGGGCTCCACAGCCCTGCTGCACAGCTCCTGCTGCACAGCTCCTGGGGCTCCCTGCTTGCCTGCCCACTGAGGAGGGAGGCTCTGGGGACCTGATTTCTGTCCAGGAGTCACAGCTAAAAGGGACCATCTGCTGCAGATTTCAGCATTTGGCTTCTGGTTGAGCCTGGGAAGAGGAGACAGCAGAGAAGCTTTGGATGCCAGGGAAAGCTCAAGGTCCAGCCACAGCAAATCCAGTCCTGGGGAATAAGACTTATTGAATGTAACTGAATTACTCTTCCCTGGCTTCACATTCATTGGAGGAAATTGTGTGTGATGTTTATCTCTATCTCTGTCCCTCTGACTGCGCAGTGCTCCTCTAACCCAAATCTGATCACTGGGAGATGTCCCTTCCCTATGAACCCACCCCTCGGAGCCCAGCCCTGGGGTTTGCAGCTGGGGCTGAGGGAAATTGATTCATTTTGGATGTCTGGCCAAAGCCTGGGCACCCCGTGGGAGCAGCAGGGCAGAATAATCCCCTGTACATAAACAGAAGGTGCCCATGGGGGTCAGGAATTCATTAACAGCTTTTGGGGCCAGAAGGGAAATTGTGCCCACCCTGGGGCTGGCAGAGGAGCCAAACACCCAGGGACTGCAGGTCTGGCACGCCCAGCATGAGCTCAGGATCCCTCTGCTGATTTTGGAAATCAGTCACGTTTTCTATGGAGCTCAGCCCTCTTCTACCATCTTTAGTTCTTGGGTGACTCAGGTGACTCCTTCTGTCCATACACAGTTTCCAGGGATCTTTTCCATCGTTTCCAAGAGATTTTCTCTGCTTTGAAAGCCCGAGGTGCAGGAGGAGAGGATTTAGGAGTGGCAGGGTCCCACTGAGAGATGGAGAATGGGGCCCAGGCTCTGTGCTGAGTGTCTGAGCTCTGCAGCCCTGCCTGGGCAGGGCTTACAGGAAAGCTCCAGAGCTTTCCTGGATGATGGCTGGACATGAGGGCCGGCACGGATCCAGCCCAGCACTCCCCTGTGGCACTTCAGTCACTTTTGTTACATTTTGTCATCATTCTGTCACTTTATGAGGAATATCAGGCTTTATCTCTTACTGGCTGGCTGCGAAACGAAGCCAAATAAAACTCCTTAACGAGGTCTCAGTGCAGAAACCTTCCCACAGTGCCACGTTTGGGCCCCTTTGACCTCACATGCCCATAAAAAATGTCCCTGTCCCCAGCTCAGGGCTGTGCTCTGGCACCACTGAGTTTTACACTGCATTCTTATTCCCTGGAACACGACTCAGAACTGAGCCAAGACAAGGGCAAAAGGTCTGAAAAAATCCAGTTAGAGCCTCTTTGTAATGATGATTCCATTTAAAAAGTAGAAAATCTATTCATGAGAGAATAAAAGAGCCCCTTCATGGGAACACACAAATTTAGAAAGGGGACACAGTTTCCCTGGCTCACGGGAGGATTCACCATCCCTGTGGTCTCTTGTCACACCAGTTTAAGGCTCATCTGTTGCTAATGGCTCCAAATTCGATTTTTAGGGTACAGACGGGGAGGAAATGAGCCCCGGTGCCAAGGCAGGCTGTGAGTGTGAGCCCAGGCTCTCTGCTGTGAGCCTCGGCGAGGGCTGTGAGTCACCCAGCTGCTGCTGGGGTGAGTTAATAACGGAGAGAGGGCAAACATCCTGCTTTGTTTTAATTCCTGTCATTGACTAAGATGCAGCCCAATTAACCAAGCCCTATCCCTGCAGGACAGGGTAAAACACAGATTCACAGAGTGTCCTGAGCGGGGAGGGACCCCAGGCACCCCCGAGCAGCCCTGGCTCTGCACAGACACCCCAAAATCCCACCTGGGCATCCCTGGCACTGCTCCAGGAGCTCTGGCACCTCCTGGGGCCGTGCCCAGCCCCTCTGGGGGAAGGATTCTGCTGGAACATCCGAGCTGGGCCTGCCCTGGCCCGGCCCCAGGCCTCCCTGTCCCAGAGACCAGAGCCGCCCCTCTGCCTCCCCAGGCCATTAAATCCTGCTCTTTGTACTAAACAGACATTTTCACATGTTTACAGTGCCGTTTTCACAGTGCCACCTCAGGAGCTGCCCTGCTGTCAGTGGTGGGGCAGAAAGGGCCCAGCTGAAGTGGGCAGAGCCCGATTGCCCCTGGAGCCCTGCCTCCCTCCCTCCCTGAGCCCTGGCGGTGCCCAGGCCGGGTGTGTTCAGAGCTCATTCCTGCTGAATCATTCCAAGGCCTTTTCCTGCCTCTGAGTTATCTCCACCCAGCTTTGCTGCCACAGGCACCAGCACACAGCACTTCCCACCCCGACGTGGAGCTGCAGGCCCGCTCTGGGTCTGGGCCCTGCTCTGGGTCTGGGCCCTGCTCTGGGTCTGGGCCTTGCTCTGAGCCAGGCCTTGCTCTGGGTCTGGGCCCTGCTCTGGGTCTGGGCCCTGCTGCCATCCCTGCCTCGGTGCCAGCCCTGCTGGGGGGCAAGGGGACAGCTCTGAGCACCCCTGAGTGCTCACAGATGTTTGGGACACACGCTGGGCTGGCTGGCTCCCCAAAGCCCCTGCAGCTCCCACTGTGCCCCCAGCCCTTCCAGCCTGGCCTGGGCGCTGCAGGGATGGGCAATACTGCCCAAACTCTGTCCAGAGTCCACAATCCCTGTCCAGAGTCCACAATCCCTGTCCAGAATCCACAATCCCTGTCCAGAGTCCACAATCCCTGCCAGCATTGACAAAACCCTCCTCAAACAGCCCCCATAGCAGCCTGGGGCAGGTGGGGGCACCTGCAGAGCTGCTGCAGTCAAGGAGAACATCTCAGGGTGTCAGGTGCCTTATTTCAGGATATCAAACGTTTTATCTCAGGGTATCAAATGCTTTATCTCAGGGTGTCAGGGGCTTTATCTGCTGCCCCCACTGCCAAGGGGTTGCTGTGACCTGCTAGCCCTGCCCAGCCAGTGACACAAGGGAAAATGGGGAAAGAAGGAAGGAAAAAAAAAACCCACAGCAACCAAAGCAAGAGAGGAGAGGAGGTTTTTGTGCGCCCAACTAATGAATAATCATCCCCAATTCCCTGCTCTGCCCTAATCCCCTGCTGAGTCACTGGTCCCTGCTGGAACCCGGGCTGGGTGACTCCTCTCTCCCAGCCTGCCAGGGAATTCTGCCAGATGGCAACAAGATTTGATTAGTTGACTGTTTCCTATTTGTTTTAATTAGTAGTTTATTAGCCATATGTTGAATTGCACATTTCAGCCACTCTGCAGTGCTGCTGGAAGTCAGAATGGATCTGGTGGGGTTTTGCTGTCTCTGAGCCTCGCGGGGTTTGCTGTGGGTGTGAAATCACCTGGGCAGGGCCGGCTCTGCCCCTTGCTCTCCCCACCTGGTGCCATCTGATCCCATCTCTCCTCTGGTCCATCCCAGTGGATTACCCACCTCTGCCAGTGCCAGCAGCTCCCAGAGCCACTTGTCCCCCCAGCCTGCCCCTGGCACCCCCAGGCTCTGGAGGCCCTGCTGGCACTGTCACATCTTCTGAAAAATCTCTTTGCCCAGGATTCCTCTCCTGGGAAGCTGAGAAGCCCCAGAGAAAAAGGAAAACAGTATTATCTCATTTGCTCCTCCTGTGTTTTGCTGCTTTGGGATGTGGTTAGAGATTGTTTATCTAACATGTGAATGGTTTTTACTCTTTGGCCAATCAAGGCCAAGCCGTGAGAGTCCCGAGTTTTCTTTAGTGTCTTCTGGCCTCCTGTAAGTGTCCTTACTGTATTCTTTAGTGTACTTCAGTATAGCATTCTTTAATATAACACAGATCATAAAATAACAAATTAACCTTCTAAAAACATAGAGTCAAATTCATCATTCCTTTCCTCCCTGCGACAGCAGTCCCTGAAGGTACAACACCCTGCTGGCAGCACAGAGACCCCCAGGGACCCCCGGGAGGAGCCCCCTCCCCTCCCCAGGACGGTGTGAGGCAGGTTAGCAGAGCCTGAGAGCTCGGTGCTAATCACCCTTTGTGATTAGCACACCTCTTTGTTCCTGCACCGCTTTGTTCTGCGCTCCCATCAATCAGCCCAATAAAAGTTAATGGGAAATAGATAAAGAAGGTCATAAACAGCAACAGCAGAGATTCATTTCAAACCTCACTACAATATCCACAAGGACCTGAGAGCAATTTTCCCCCAGCACAGGCTTTGATTGCAGATTCTGGCACCAAGGGCTGCTGCTGCTGCTGCGTGTTCCAGCAGCACACAGCTCCTTCTAGGAACAGCCAGCAGCTCTTGAGCAAACCCCAAACACATCCTGCTTCTTGGGGGGAGCCACTGGAAAGGTGCTTGCAGCAGGTGACTGAGAACACTGGGCAGCTCAGCAAACACCCCAGAGCCACCAGATTGCACAGAAACATCCTTGCATTAGGATTCCTTGATTCCCATCAGTTGGAAATGCAGGTTCCTGGGTGTTGGGCTGATCTTGTGCCCTTCCTTTCCCAGTAGCTCGGGTCTAAGGGGCGGTGACTGCCCTCTCCAGCGTGTGTTTAATCAGCACCTCGCTCCCATCCCCTCCATGCACCTGCTCCACGTGTGGGCTCACATCCATTTTTAGATTCTAATGAGTGGCACAGGTTAAAAATAACATTTCTGCAGCACATTCCCACCTGCTCCTGGCACAGATCTGCAGGTGCAGATGGACACAGCCCCGACCCTGTGTGCCCATCCTGAGCTGGGAGCAGGGCAGGCTCCAGCAGCCCTGCAGCAGCCCTGGGGTAGTGGAGCTGCCTCCTGCTCCCAGGCAGCCCCAGAGCCAGGGATGGGGCACAGCAAGGCTGGGAAAGCCCTCCAGGCTCCTCCAGAGCCAGACATGGGGCACAGCAAGGCTGGGAAAGCCCTCCAAGCTCCTCCAGAGCCAGGGATGGGGCACAGCAAGGCTGGGAAAGCCCTGCAGGCTCCTCCAGAGCCAAGGATGGGGCACAGCAAGGCTGGGAAAGCCCTCCAAGCTCCTCCAGAGCCAGGCATGGGGCGCAGCAAGGCTGGGAAAGCCCTCCAAGCTCCTCCAGAGCCAGGCATGGGGCACAGCAAGGCTGGGAAAGCTCTCCAAGCTCCTCCAGAGCCAAGGATGGGGCACAGCAAGGCTGGGAAAGCCCTGCAGGCTCCTCCAGAGCCAAGGATGGGGCACAGCAAGGCTGGGAAAGCCCTCCAAGCTCCTCCAGAGCCAGGGATGGGGCACAGCAAGGCTGGGAAAGCCCTGCAGGCTCCTCCAGCCCAGCCCTGGTGAGTGCCACCGTGCCCAGGGTAGCCCAGGGCAGCCCAGAGCAGCAGCTCCAGGTGCAGTTGAGGTTTTGGGGGGTTCACAGGCACAGAGCACAGCTCAGCACAGAGGCACAGGGAGAACACTCCCTCCAGGAAGGGATGAGGAGCTCCGTGTTTACCCAGGCTGGTGCACAGGGATGATAATGTCACTGCTCGTTAGTAAACACTGACAAATGTGACACCAGCAGCAGCTAATCCTCGGAGCTGCTGGAGCCAAGCACTCAGATCTGGTAACAAGTACAGATAGAAACATACTCCCTGGCCTCCGTGTAGTATATCAAATATTTAAAGTTACTTACTGAACACACAGGCTCTGAACTTGCAGCTGATCGCTGGAGCAGGTTCTGGGCAAGGATGTGGGAATGCAGCCATGCCAGCAGCTCCAGCTGGGGAGAGCCACCCTGCAGCTGGAAAGTGAGACAAATGAGACTGGCTTAGGGCATCAGATAAGAAAAGATGTTCCCTTTATTAAAAAATAGCAGTACATTCTTTACATTTAGCATAAAACCTGCTGTAATTACCTAGCAGTTGGAAAGCAATTTGCAACAGGCTTTATTGTTCAGCATCTGAAGCAAATTCTCGGGGAAACATCCACCAGGGAATAAAGGAAAATGAGATGTGCCACAGTAACTACAACATTCAAGAGCTTGCACAATGGAAATTTCAGGGAGCCTTAAACGAGCTCCAGCGCAATTCCACTTCTGTGCTTCTGTTTTTGTTTGTTACTTAAAGGGCTCTGGCTTTGACTGCAGCTTTTTCTGCCCTGTGTACACACACCCACCAGGACTGCCATAATCCTCACAGAACAGTGGGGTTGTACTACAAAGGAAATATAATTGTCAAAAGAAAAACCAAGTCTTTGAAGCCACAGGACAAGAAACACTGTGGCAGTACCACCCCAGGACTTCACTGCTGATCAAGCACGAACCTCTTTGGGCTAAATCTCCACATTAAAGGGAAAAGGCCATGACTGATGGCCTGCAAATCCACCGCAGCATCCCACAGCAACTGCTCAGCCAGGGGGAAAAGTGGAGCTCACACAAGGTTTTGGGGATGAAGGAAGGTACATTTCACTCCTGCTCAGCCTGGAATAAATCCAGCCTCACTTCCCCACAAGTGAGAGAGTCGGGAGAGCTGTGGTGGAAATAAATCACTCCAAGTTTGTACCAGTCTTTAAAAAAAGACAGAAAAAGTTCTAGTTCTGCATCTCCCCAGGGCAGGAGCTCACAGGAGCTCTGGCCCAGCTGCTCACACCTGGTTCATGCCTGGCCATGCAGGGGGGACACGAGGGGACCTCCCACACCACACAGGGAGAGCCAGGAATTTATCAGGGGCCTGGTTATTCCTTCTTTCTTTCCTTTCTCCCTGATTAAATAACATTCCTCCTGGTTTCATTTCAGACATCAAATAAGACAGGAATGTGTCTTTGCAAGGAAATATTCTGCTCTGCTCTGTTCCAGCCAAGCTGAAGAGCAGAAGCAAACCCATCCCTTTGGTTAGAGGAGAGAGCCAGAGTGCTCAACCAGGACAATTAACCAGTTCCTGGGCAGAGTTTAACCAGTACCCTGGGTAGTTTAACCAGTTCCTGGGCAGAGTTTAACCAGTTGCCTGGGCAGTTTAACCAATTCCTCCCATGCAGAGCTTCAGAGCTCTGCCTTGCTGGCAGCCCTGCCTCTCCCTGAGCCCCAGGCAGGTTTTTATTCCCTCCAGTGCCCAGGATTAGGTGTGCACATCTTTATTTTGCTGGTGTGGTTGCTGGGTGCAGCTGGGAGCAGGGCTGACCCACGACCCTGCAGCTGCCTTCTGATGGAGGTGGTCCCACACCCAGAAGTGAATGGCTGTGTCCCCCCTCATCAGGAAAATCAAACCCTGCTCCAGCAGGGAAATCAAACCAAAATCATTCCCTCATTCAAGAGAGAAAAAGAAAAATGAAAGTGATGTTCAGAGCAGTGGCACGATCAGCGAGTGAAGGCAGGCAGAGGAGATGTGATGACAAGAGGGATGAGGCTCTGTGCTCTATGGGTTGGTACAGAAGCCAGGAATAATAAAGAGCAAGGAGGATCAGACAGACATTTACAGAAATCCTAGACTTTATTCAATGAATTATTTAAAATCTATGTCTGATCTGGCACAGGAGGTCACTCTGGAAGGGAGCACGGGAGCCCCATCATTCTGCCACCCAGAGCTCTGAGGAGCAGAGCCAGGACACACAGGGCCACGGTCCCACACAGAATTCCAGGGGGAATCTGGGGACACTGGGGTCCCAATGCAGTTCTACAGCCCCAAGATCACCCTCCCTTCCTGCTGTGCTTCAGTGAGCACTGGCAGAGGAATGGGAGAACATCTCCCCCACCCTGAGAGCTTCCCAAACCAGCCAGCCCCATCAAGAGCCAGTTCCCAGGACCTGAGGGAGGGCAGAGTACCTGCACCAAATGGAAAGTGCATCTCAGGGGCGAGGTTAACACCTGCAGCCCAGTTTTCCTGGCCCTCTGGGTGAGGAGGGATTGGTGCCCACCCTTCCTGAAGTCATGGAGGTGTTGATTCACTCTCTGTCCATCCTCTCTTTGCATCCCTGCCCTACAAACCCCCTTGATCACAGAGCTTGTTGTCAGAGAGGGATCTGGGATCGTGCACTGGTTTGCCTTGTTCAGCACGGTGCCCAGGCTGGGGCTGCCCTGGAGTGCCCCACGTGCCAGAGGAGATGGGGGGCAGTGTGAGATGAGGGCACACAGCCTGAGCCAAGCCCAGGAGCAGAGCTCTCCCACTCCTGCTCAATGGCAGCAGTTCAGGGCTCTGGGAAGAAGGGAAAAAGCTCCAAGCATGAGATTACTACATTTTGTACATTACACCCTGATAGCAGCTAAAAATAGCCTCTGACGGTTGCTAAGTGCGTTCCAAATGGCTTTCCTTGGAGTAAAAATGGGATTTATTTGAAAAAGCAGAAGGTGGGCTTTGTACCATCACATCTTGGGAAGGAGCTGAGCAGGGGAAGGAGCTGTGGGAAGGGAAGGAGCTTTGCCAGCCCTTTTCTCTGGGCAGGGAAGGCAGGAGGGGCTGTCAGAGTGTCCAGGGCTCCTGGGCACTCTGTGAAGAACACCTGGGGACTCCTGGCACCCCTCAGCCCCTCCCTTACACAGAGCCCCAGAGCTCCTCCTGCCCCTGCCCCAGCCCAGGAACAAGGGAAGGAGCCTGCAGGGGCTGCAGGAGCAGTGACAGTGACTGCAGGGGCTGCAGGAGCAGTGACAGTGGCTGCAATGGTCAGAGGAGCAGTGACAGTGCCTGCAGGAGCAGTGACAGTGCCTGCAGTGGTCAGAGGAGCAGTGACAGTGGCTGCAGGGGCTGCAGGAGCAGTGACAGTGCCTGCAGGAGCAGTGACAGTGCCTGCAGTGGTCAGAGGAGCAGTGACAGTGGCTGCAATGGTCAGAGGAGCAGTGACAGTGCCTGCAGGAGCAGTGACAGTGCCTGCAGTGGTCAGAGGAGCAGTGACAGTGCCTGCAGGGGCTGCAGGAGCAGTGACAGTGGCTGCAGTGGTCAGAGGAGCAGTGACAGTGGCTGCAGGGGCTGCAGGAGCAGTGACAGTGGCTGCAGGGGCTGCAGGAGCAGTGACAGTGCCTGCAGGAGCAGTGACAGTGCCTGCAGGGGCTGCAGGAGCAGTGACAGTGGCTGCAGGAGCAGTGACAGTGGCTGCAGGGGCTGCAGGAGCAGTGACAGTGGCTGCAGTGGTCAGAGGAGCAGTGACAGTGCCTGCAGGGGCTGCAGGAGCAGGGAAGATCCTGCAGTGGCTGCAGGAGTTTCACCCAGGGCAGAGAAGGGAGCACAGAGCCCCCAGGAGCCAATTCCCCCTTCTGGCTCCTGCTGGGGGCCCTGGCACAGGAAAACTCAGCTCTAGCAAGGCTGGGGCTGAGCTCAGGGGAGCCTGAAGCAGGCTGGGAGCATCTTTCAGCTGCCCCCCAGAGCAGCCCCAGCCCGGGATGCCCTCCTGGTGTCCCTGGGCACCGGCCAGGCTGGGCACTGCAGCTGGCACAGCCTGGGCAGGGGAAGCCTCCTGGCCTTTCTCAGGGTCTGAAACACTGAACTGTTTCAGTGCTCTGCCATTCTCATTAGAGCACCGTGGTTATCATTTCCTAATTAGGAAAATGAACTGTTTTTATAAAGATGAACAGTTGTAATTGAAAGACATCTGATGTCAGAACAATTTTTGAGACACACTCCAGGTATTAAGAGAGCCATTTCCTGCAGCAGGACTGAGCACTTGCTAACAAACCTCCTTGGGGGGAAATAGCCTCGAGATAATTGGAATTACAGCCCTGCAAACAGCACCAACACGCTGCTGCAAGGGTTTGGGTGCTGCTGAAGCTCCTGCAGAAACAGGCACAGGCAGGCAGGGATGAGCTGGGGAAGGGCAAGAACCAGAAGCTTGAGCATCCCCAGCACACTTTGGAGCACCAGATTTCTCTGAGACCTCACAGCTCCTAAAATGAGAATTACTGTCCAAGGGGGATTAAAATGTGGAGAAAAGTAAAATAATGGTTCAAAGAAAGCAGGTGTTAAATTAATAGGTACTTATGCATTGATGTGAGAGCACATGTGCTGGAGGAAAAAGGAAAAGATTAGAAACCTCATTTATTTTCCCAAATAACTTTTCCATTGCAAACTCACTGTGTCCTTATCGAGACAATTTCAAAAAAGAAAAAACCAAAAAGAAGCCCTTTATCATGGCTTAGAAAGGAAAACCATTTTTAATTAATTCTATCAAGGGAGGGAAACTTGGTCAGGTTTTTTGCAGGTGTGGCCAGAGAAGGTACCAAGGAGCTCTGGGGCTCCTCTGTGCCCCTCCAGCAGGGCCAGTGCTGACATGCAGAGGGGCAGCTGTGGCCAGCAGGGTGGTTTCATATGTGAAACAATGGTATTTCACATGAGAAAGGACAGGAGAGAATTCTGGGGGGGTCTGGGTCCCCAGCCAGGCCCTGCCCTGTGGCACTGGCTCTCTCCTTGTGCCAGGTGTGACACCCACAGCTGGACTGGCAGAGAGCAGGGGGGTTTCAGGGACTTGCCCTGTGCCAGGCAGAGCTGAACTTTCCCTTCTCAGCTCCTGCACCCTCATTGGGACCTCGGTGCAATCCCCCTCCCACTGGATCCAAAACACCATGGGAAAAGATAGAGGAAAATTTATTGCCACAAAATGAATTTGCCTCCAAACCTCCCATTATCAGATCAGATTTATCAAAGAAAAGTAGGCAATTAAAGCCAACTGAATGTTTCACAAATAAAATCAGCCAGGTTCAGAACTGGCTTTAAAATGACAAAACCCAGGAAATTACAAACTTGTGAGTGACAATTTATCCCAAGCACCTCTGCACAGAGGCCTCCCAGCATTATTAATGACCCACTTTGTCAGCAACTTCCTTCCCTCTAACACACTTTCCTCTGGTGCTGTGGAATTTGGGGCATTTTCTGTGGAGCAGCAGGTAAATCTCATCAGGAGGAAGGTCAGAACGTCGAGGGGGAGGGCAGTGATGTCTCTGTGACATGCTGGGTGACACAGCCTGTGCCAGGCCCTGCTCCCCTGGGCTCCAGAGGCACCAGGAAAACCTCACTGCAGCAGAGCCCAGGTAGCCTGAGGAGCCCACTGATATTTATTTTTTTATTGAAAGAGAAAAGCACTGTTACTTTTCATTCCTGACAGAATTCTCCATTTGCTATGCAAGTCAGCAAATGATAAAATAGCAGAATATTCACCAGTGTCAAACAGAGGATTTCAGCAATAAGCTCCAGTGCAATGTGAAATATTGTAACAATTATTCCTTGTGATCAGGATGTTAATCTTCCTTTTTCAAACCAAATCTGAGGTTATCCAGTATGATCTTGCCAGATCCTCTCAAAAATTTCCCATTTTCTGAGTCCCTGTGTTCACTGTGATCCAAAATCTGTAGCATCATTTAGCTCAGAGCCTCCTATTTCCACTCTGTGCAGCTTTCTGACTAAACAAAATCTAAATTTGTGGGTGTCTAAAGATGCCTAAGCAATATACATATATACATACATATATAGATATATATATATGTGTGTGTATGTTTGTGTCTGTAGGAATATATACAAGCTTACATCCAGAATCATGCAACAGTTTGGGCTGGAAGGGACCTTAAAGCTCATCTCATTCCACCCCCTGCCACAGCAGAAGCACCTTCTGAATAGACAATAAATGCAAATTTCATTTAAAAATGCCATGGTGCACATCCCCAACTCTAGTTCCTTAAACTGCAGGTACTTGGGACAGTGACAGGACTCCTGCTTAAGCCCAAAGCAGTAAGAAAAATACAAATGTTTCAAACACATCCAGAAATAAATACAGATGAAGAGTATTTTTACTGCTAATACCTCCTGCATCTGGATTTAAGAGTCTGGATAATGTGATGAATTATTAACATGCTAATGTAAATGTAATCAAATCTCCTGACTGGAGTGTACAGAGATCACCACAGGGAAATAAATAATGAAATGTTTCATCTTCTCTGCTCTCAAGTACCTGCTCTGCTGCTGGGGGTGTGGATCTGGGGGAGGGGGGGACAGGAAACTCATTGGAGTGGATGTGGAGAAACAGAGAGAGAAACCAACGTGCTCAGCCTCAGTTTCCAGCCTGCAAACTCTGCCCAGTCCTCCAGAGAGCACAGAATGGACAGGGCTGTTCCCAGAGCCTGGAGCCACCCTGCTGCCCCCATCCCATCCCATGGATCCCATCCCATGGATCCCATCCCATGGATCCCATCCCATCCCATCCCATGGATCCCATCCTATGGATTCCATCCCATGGATCCCATCCCATGGATTCCATCCCATCCCACCCCATCCCATCCCATTGATTCCATTCCATGAATTCCATCCTATCCCACCCCACCCCATCCCATGGATCCCATCCCATGGATCCCATCCCATGGATCCCATCCCATCCCATCCCATGGATCCCATCCCACCCCACCCCATCCCATCCCATGGATCCCATCCCATGGATTCCATCCCACAGATCCCATCCCATGGAGCCCATCCCATCCCATCCCATGGATCCCATCCCATCCCATCCCATGGATCCCATCCCATCCCATGGATCCCATCCCATCCCATCCCATCCCATCCCATCCCATCCAATCCCATCCCACTGCAGGAAGTGGTGGCTGCTGTGTCAGTCTGTCCTGTCAGCACTTGGTGCTGCTTGCCTGGCACGGCAGGGAGGAGCTGGGGCTTTCTGTGAGTGCCATCCCTGCCCAGGCAGGGGACTGGAGCTGCAGGAGTCCCTTCCAACACCAACCATTCTGTGAGTCTGTGCTGGGGGAGGTGAATTCTCTGCAATCCACCTCTCTGGCTGAGAAACTGCTTTTCTGCAGCACCCCTGGTCACAGGTACTGCTGCCCCTGTGTGTGCCCCCCATGGCAAACCAAAGTGCAATGGTCACACAGATGAGAAGATGGTGAAAACACACAGAGACAGAAATGCAGAGTTTCCAACCCCCCAGCAATCCCCCAGTCCTGCCTGGCTGCAGGCTCAGTGAGACGTGGCAGGACTCACATTCTGCCCAGGCTGCCTCCCTCCTTGGAAGGACAGAGATTTGGTACACCTCACAAGGGAGGTGCAGCAGAGCTTTAAATAACCACTTACAAACCCCTTCCAAAGAAAATAACCTGTCAGTTAATGCCAAGAAATCCCAGGCTAAGATTGATAAAATAGGACTGCCTTCTGCACTTGTGGGAAAGGAATTAAGGAGTCGTGGAAGTTTTTGGCAGCCAGGAGGAGAGGGAATTCTCGCTCCTGCTCCTGCTGAAAGTGTTCCCAAAGCAGGAGCCGTGGTGGGTCCTGGGATAAGACATGAGACATGGCTTGCTCAGGGTCACATCCACGTGCAATAGGAAGAATTCAGCACAGGGGCTTTAGAGCCAAAGGCTCCCCCTGAACTCCTGTGGGAGGTGAATTTTCCTGCTGGGTCACAGCAAGGCTGGAGGACGTCAGGGTTCAAATCAGGTACCCACAGCTGCTGAGACATTTCACCTCTCTTTGGCCAGTTAATTTAAAACAGGATTAATATTTCCAGCATGATTAGAATTTTATGAAGCTTAATTAATTAAAGGTCATAAAACACAATGAGACCAGCATATGACAGAGCTCAGATAAATTCAGACTCTTAGTGTGGAAGTCCTGCTGTGTTTGAGGTGTATAAGCAGCTCTGCAGGGCTGCAGTGGGGTGGGGGCTCAGCCAGGAGCTGAGAACCCCCAAAATAACCCAGAGGGGAGAAGAGGAAACCCACAGAACCAAAGTGAGGATTCCCAAAGTGGGAATGAGCACAAAGCAGGGGCCAGTCTGATTGCTGAGGAGTCACCCAGCACCACCCTGGGGCCAGGCTTTAGGGTGAGCAGGGCAGTGCTGGGGCCTGGCTGGGTTTCATGGTTTAACAGCCTTTCCCACCCCAGTGAGTCCATGGTTCTGTGAGTGTGTGGGCACGAGGAGCTGTGCACACACATCACTCCCTTCAAAGGAACTCACTGTTCTCCAGGACCTTTAATTACTAAAAAATGCAGCAAATCCCCTTCAATATTCCAAATTAGGGTGGGCAGAAGGGGCTGTTTGGGATTGAAGGAGGATAAAGAGAATAAAATGCAAATCTCCCAGCAGTTTATCCTTATGACTAATACCTATCACAACAGATTCGTTTGGGAACACGCCTGTGACGTTCAACTTGTCAATCCTCCCCACCTCTCCCAGCTCTGCTCAGGGACAGCCTGTGCAGCTCCAGCTCTGCCCAGCACTGCCTCAGGAGATGCTGCACCTCCCCAGCTGTGCATCCTGTGCTGGGAGTCAGGGAACCATGGAATTGTTTAGGCTGGAGAAGACCTTTGAGGTCCCCCAGTCCCAGCACCAGCCCAGCACCACCACAGTCACCCCTGAGCCGTGTCCTCAAGTGCCACATCCACACCTTTCTGAACACTTCCAGGGATGGAGACCCCACCAGTGCCCAGAGCAGACTGTTCCAATGCCTGGCAGCCCCTTCTGGGAGGAAATTTTCCTTGAAATCCCATATTAACTTCCCCGGTGCACCCTGAGGCTCGAGGTCCTGCTCTGCTCCGCAGAGGGGCCCCGGCTCTGGCTCAGCCCATCTCCTGTCTAAAGAAGCTCCTTGGTTGGGAAAGGCTCCAAACCTCTTACCAGACCACTTGTGTCTCAGTGAAATTATCAGGAAGGATAAGAGTGCAATTTATAACTCTAAACCCCGCCTGCATTTGAATCAAGCCAAGCCAAATCCATGGCTGTCTGGATTCCCTTCCCCAGGCCAGGTAGCAGTGGGCATTTGGGCATCTGCTGCACTTCCAACCCTAAAAACAGCTCCAATCCTGTGAATCTCTCTAAGTACATTAGCCAGAGAATGAAAACCTCATCGAGATTAGGTTTCCATCTCCCCACAGCCACGCACACGGCAGCTGGGATTAGTAAATGACCAGAGCACTGAAGGAGGGAGGAGGATTAACAAGGGGAATAAAAAAGGTCGATGATCAGCGGCAGCTCTTTGCAAAAGAGACTTAGGACAAATGGCACAGGCGGCTCCCACTGATTGCCCGGGGCAGTGAGAGCTGCAGAGCATGGAAATGGAAGAACAATCGTGCCCTAATCCGGGGGCAGCAGGGCCAGGCCACCATCCCTAACCAGGGGAGCCCTCTGCAGAGCCCCTGCCAGCTCCAATCAGCCCAGGGCCCCAGGCTCAGGATCCAATTCCAGCTCCAGCTATTATTGCAGGAGTTTTAATCTCCGTTCTTATGCAAACAACTGGAGGGAATGATGGACAGATAAATAAAGAAACAAATGAATAAAGCTGGGCTGACACACAGGAGCAGCACACGCCTGTGTGAGCACTGGCATGGCAGTGGGGGGAGATGAGCAGGACAGGGGTCACCCCTGCTCTGACCAGCTCAGATCAGCTCAAATTTGATATTCCAGACTCAGCAGCACAGAGGCAACCACTGCTGTAACAGTGAGCACAAATGTAGGGGGAAAATGAAAAAGGAGCTGTTCTTCATTTGTGTCCAGACATAGGAGATGTGACCCATGAAAAACTTCAAAAACCGTCAAAACTTCAGCTGGAGATTCCCAGCACAGCCCTGGAGGAGGGAGAAGTTCACCTCTATTAAAATTAAAATTAAAATCCATGTTCAGTCTGCCATCTCCTAAACCTGTGTTTAGGGGGGTGCAACTCCTGCACTCATCAGAATTCTGGGGGAGGAGATCCATCTTCCCCCGCTCCCCAAATACCCACTAAAGGCCTCTTTTGGAGCAGCCCCCCCTAAACTGCCACAGCACTGATGGAACAGGAGCTGCTCGGTTTGCTCAACTCATGGAAGGTGCTTCCAGGCTGTCAGACTGCTACCTTGCTCATATTAAATCATTTCCCTGCACCAAAAGGAAATTAAAGATTATTTTATGCCATTAGCTTTTAGTCCATTTACAACTTTCTGCATTAATATTAAGATATACAATCTCATTTTTGTTCAGGCTGTAAAAACTACATGAATACAAGATATTTGAAAATTATTTAAGAACTGTGCCCTGCGAGCAGCTCCCTCAGAAGGTGAACTGTGAGGTCTTGGCCTCCCATTCCGAGCCCAGTTGAAAACACATTTGTGCTTGTTAGCAGATTAACAGATGAGACAGAGGGGAGTTAAACACGGCCAAGGTGTGAAAACTAATTATAGCTGCAGCAGCAGGCTGGCAATAAGAAAAGCCAGTGTTAAGTGCCCGTCCTAAGAGGTGATATCCATCTCTAGTGCAGGAGGAACAAGACAGGGCTGAGCCTGGTTTTATCTCCAGGAGTCTGGTTCTGAGCCTGCACTGAGCAGCGCTCACAAGGGCTGCACTCACATCATTTCACTGCCCTAAAGTCGCCCTTTTTGGAGGCAAAATGTGCAGCCAGCTGCAGCACGAGCTGCTGGAAATGCCAGCCCAAATCACAAATAACCCCCACCAGTTCACTACCAAGAGTGAAGTTCCCCACTCCTCAGGCCCTGTGAGGCACAGACCATTCCATGTGGAGCCTTTTCAGGAGTTTGAGCAAGAGGAGGGAGCTGCTGCACAGCCAGGCAGGATGCCTGGCAGGATCCTCTGGAACTGGGAAAAACATCTGTGGGAAGCAGGTTCCCACAGGGAATGGGGTAAAGAACATCTGTGGGAAGCAGGTCCCAGCTCTCCTGGGGGCTCCTTGTCCCTCCTCTCTGCCTCTCCTCTTTGCTGTCCGCAGGCAGCACCTGGAGCTCTGGCTGGCTGAAACCCAGGTGCCCTCGGGGCCAGGGGGTTTGTCCTGTCCAGAGGCAGCTGCTCCTCACCTGGGCTGGTGCTCCCTGTGCCCCTCCAGGATCCCTGGGCACCAGCCCTGCTCCTGCACAAAGAACAGCCAGGGATGGGGTATTACAGGCCCTGTACTGTTATTTTCTTCATTATTTACAGACTGGGGCAGGATTTTGTTGCTGTGAGCACACTGGGAATGGCAGTGTCTGTATCAGCCAGTGACAGGGTTCAGAAATTCTCCATCTATTCCAAACCTGCAGAGAGAGCTGCACAAACTGCAGAGAGTGACAGATCCTTCCCTCTGGGGCTCTCTTGCTTTCCCTGAGCCATTCCCCTGGTTCCTCAGGGACAGAGCTCTGATGTAGGAGCTGTGCACCAAAGGAGATCAGAAATAGTAGAAAATGGGGTATTTCTCTTTCTTTAGAGCACCCCAGCCTCAGCAGCATTTCAGCGATGACAAAGGCACTCCTGCCACGGAGGTGCAGTAGTGTAGCACCTGCAATTCCACCCCTCAGAGGTCAGCACTTGTGCATTTTTGGAGTTCAGGGCTGATTCTTTGTGCGTGCACAAGAGCCAATTGCATCCAAGAGAGCTGTGTGCCTGTTGGACTGGAGGTGTATTGCCGTATGTCTGGTGTATACTCAATTAACACAGTGCAGCTGCACTGCTTCCATCTGCATTCCAGAGCAGATTCCCCATCCCAGACCCAGGCAGGAGTCCCACAGTTTGGATTTATTGAAATCATCGCCCCAGGACTTAGGTGGTTGGAAATACTCAGCCAAGCAGCCCAGCTTTGCTTTGCAGGAGGAAAATTATCCAGCCAGGGAGCCAGAGGGAGTGGGATGAGGACTGGAGGGGCTGCCACGTGCGGGCTCAGCCTGCAGCCAGAGGTTAAAGCAGAGCATTTCTTCCAGGGACTGCTTCTCCTGCTCTGAGGTTTATTGAAGTGTGACTTGCTGGTATATTCATATTCACCATCAGATTCAGGGCTTTTTTTAGCTCCCTGCAATCTTTTTCTCTAGGCATCGGAAATTTAATTTTAAAATTGGTTTTGTGTAATGCAGGCCTTGGTCTGGAGTGGCTGTTTCTGAAGCACCTGTGTTCAAAACTCATCTGCCTGTGAAAATCATTACAGGTGTAGGAGCTGAGTAAAGGGGCAAACTGCACAGATGGATTTCAGTCAAGTTTCACTGCCAGGGTCTCTTTTCCTGCTGTGCAAAAGCAGCTTGCAGAAAAACACCAAAAATACACCAAGGTACAGGAGCAGGGGGATTGCAAACACAAATACACAAATACACAAATACACAAATACACAAATCAGTGTGACCTAATGGCAATGTTTAGATCCAGGACCTAATCACAACCTCTCGGGAGACAAGTACAGGGACCCAGGGCTGTGGCTGGCTGTGCTAAGGAGAGGACATTCAGCATTCTCTGTGAATGTTCTTGCCTTGTCCAGCCCTGCACTGAGGCAGCAATCTGACTAATTAAAGTCCAGATCTGGGCAATTACAGACAGCAACGCGTGGCTGAGAAATAATCAGATTTACTTCTCCTGTCCATTCATGAAAGCACCAGTGCAGGGCTGGTTCAGACCTGCGTGGGGGCAGGAGCAGAGCTCTGTCTGGGGACAGCAAAGCCAGCTCTCCCTGGGCACAGTGTGCAGGGCCAAATGTCACCAGGGCTGGGAATCTGGGACACTGGGGGAGAACTGAGGGTCCCCTTGAACCAGCTGCTGCCACAGCCCTTCTGTGCTCCCTAGCACAGGCATTTCAAACTTTCCAGCTGGAGAACTTGGCTGCTGCATGTCCAGATTGGAATTGTAATAGCCTTGCTATTATAAGGAGGGCAGAGAAAGGGAGGGGTCCGGGAAATGTGCTCAAAGAGCTCGTGGATTTTCTTCTTAGAGGTTTTTTGCCTGCTTTAAGGGGGCTCTCGTTGGAAAACAACAGTGAGCACAGCAGCAGTATTATCAAACATGAAATGGAAACTCCAGGAGAGGAGGCAAGAGAAGGAACATGGCAGCTTTTGTTTGAAAAGTCAAATGCAGTTGCATTGATCCATCCACAGCTCAGAGGCCGCTTTGTGCATTTGAGCTTTACAAAAATCTCCAAATCCTCAGGAGCAGGCTTAAGGGACTTGATCCATGTGTCAAATCCCCAAGCTGCAGCAACACCCTGACAGGCCTCAGTTATCCTGAACAGCACACAAGGTGGTTACTGTCACCCCAGAGGGCAAAAGCAGATTTGGAAGGAATAATAATTTAAATGTTTTTCATTCCCCCCCTGCTCTGTGCAATGACACCAGACACTGCAGCATCAGGAGCAGCCCAGGAATGGATGCTGCTCCCTGGACCAGTGCTGTGGGCAGGGATGTGCTGGGAGCCAGAGCATTTCTGGGCTCCTGGCACAGCCCGTGCTCTGGAGCAGCTCTCTGGGGCTCTGGGGTGGGTTTTTGGGTTTTTTCTTTGCTTTCACATCATTCAGGGCACATCAGCGGCAGAGCAGGAGAAACCAGGAGCCAGGTGTGCCAGAGGAACTCCAGTAATTTAAAGTGCAAACTGAACCCTCCCCTCTGGGGCAGGTCTCTGCTCCCAGGGCTCCCACAGACAAGCAAACAGAGCAGGCTGGTTTACACTTGTCATTAACTTGCCATTTTAATGAACTTCTCAGCCTTCAACCATCCTGGTGCTCGTACTTGTGCATTGGCAGAAGTAGACTCACAGCTCACAGCAGCAAACAGAGATTTGCAAATGAACCTAATCCTGTCAGAGCTCTCAGCACAGGGACACACATTTTCTTGCTGGCCAGTGGTTTGGTTTTATACCTGAATTCTCAGGCAACTCGGAACCCTGGTAGGAAATTTCATGCTGCACAAAGCTGCTTATCAGCATCAAAAGAACTGAACTAAGATGGCTGGGAGAAGGAAGAAAAAAAATTTATTTTTCAAGTAATGTTTCTGTTCCACTAAAGGAGCATAGGAGGTGGGTTTGCTTTTCACCTCCAGGAGAAACTGTGCCCCTTCCCTGGCCCCTTTGAAGGGCACCTGAACCTCCAAGCCTGAGCAGGAATCACTTGGCTGTTTGGACACAAAGAAGTGCCTGGGAAAGTTTATAGCAGTAATCAGCAGCTCCTGCAGGATCTCAGCAGAGCAGCATTAATAAACATTAAAGAGGAGTGTAGGCTTGGCATCTTTCTAATTAAGAGTGGAGGAGCCTGGAGATGAGGTCAGTGCCCAGATGGGGTTGAAGGGCAGTGTAAGCTTGAGAAAATAAATTCAACGTAAAGGTCATCTATATGGATTAAATGATCTGAACAGTCAATTCCAGAGCCCTCTTCTGCAATTAATATTTAATTAAAAATAGAAACACTATAAAGTTTAGCTTTTAACCAGCAAAATTATTTCATGTCCCATAAAACCTTTAAATACCAGAGCCTGCATCCTCTCTGTCCCCTGCACAGAGCAGGCTGTGGCTGTGAGTCCCTGGGAAGGGCATTCCAAGGGCAAAACCTGTAAAACACTGGGGATCTCTCCCCAGTGACCAGAGACAGCATTTGACAGCTGAAGGGTTCTTTTCATTCAGTGGAGAGTTGAATGCAATTTCGAATCAAATCCAAGCACATCATGAATTAAAGGACTGGGTTAAGCCAGTCAGCAGCAATCCCTTGTTTCAGAGGGGAAGGGGCTGGAGAAGAGGCACCTGGGGGTAGTCCAGGGGCAATCTGCTGATCTCCAGCCCAGCCAGGCCCTCCCCAGAGCTGCAGCCCAGCCCAGCAGCAGCAGCTCCCAAAGCCAGTGGTGCCTTTTCCCTTTGCACATCTCCCTGGACCTCTCCTGAAAGTGCCTCCTGCACTTGTTCAGTGGGATTGGAAATGTTCTGTCTCCTCTGACTTTGCTGGCCCAGAACTAGGCCACCAAGACGTCACCAGAGGAATATTTGTTCTTCAGCACTCGAGTCCTCTGTAACCTGCTTCTGAGTGTTTAACCTACACCACCAGCAAGGAGCTGGAAAAGCAGTTTCAGGCTCGTCATGTGAATTCTCACCTTTGGAGAACACGGGGAAAAGTCACTTTGTTTTTACAAGGTCCTTTCACTGGGCTGAAGCTGGAGAAATTTGGTTCCCAACCCTGTCACCCATTTCCTGCTCGATTTTCCAAAGGCTCACACTCTCCCAGCTTCAGTGCCCTGGAAGTGCAGATAACACTGACTTGTTTTCATATGAGCCGGAGATATTTTTACAGTGCTATGAAAATAAGAAGTAATCCAGTTCAAAGACTTGTTTTTGCTTCCTCAAAGTCAACCATAAAATTCCCTCTACTTCAGTAGTGCAGGATCAGTGAGTTTTTCTCTAAATGTTTGATAGAGCTTCCTCCCTTTATTCTTGGGACTTGGAGCCCTCCTGTGTATTTTCACTTTTTGCAGGAGATTTGTTGTTGTTTTCAAGGGTACGGAGGTGTAAGTGCAGGATCTGATTGCCTGGAGCTCTGTGCCTCCCTCCCTGCTTTGGAGCAGCATTCTGGGAGCCCTGACCTTCCCCAGCCAGACTTTCTGTCACCCACAGTCAGCCACAGCTCAGCTCAGGGACACTTCTCAGAGGAGCCTTTGGCACTGCAGGGGTTATTCCCTGGCTTGGGAAAGTGCTGTTAAACCTCTCTGAACCCAGAGCAGCAGCCTGGGTGATCCTCTGTGGAAGGAGGCAGAATCCTCCACTCACAGGAGCATCCATCCATCCATCCATCCATCCCTCCTTCCTTCCATCCATCCATCCCCCATCCATCCCTCCATCATCCATCCATCCCTCCCTCCATCCATCCATCCATCCATCCATCCATCCATCCATCCATCCATCCATCCATCCATCCCTCCATCCATCCATCCCTCCATCCATCCATCCATCCACCCATCCATCCATCCATCCATCCATCCATCCATCCATCCCTCCATCATCCATCCATCCATCCATCCATCCATCCATCCATCCATCCATCCATCCCTCCATCCCTCCATCCCTCATCCATCCATCCATCCCCCATCCATCCATCCATCCATCCCTCCATCATCCATCCACCATCCATCCATCCATCCATCCATCCCCCATCCATCATCCATCCATCCATCCATCCATCCCTATCCATCCATCCATCCCTCCATCATCCATCCATCCATCCACCCACCCAGAGTGAGAGCAGCCAGGGAAAGGCAATCAGCTTTCCTCATTCTAAAAAGGCAGCACAATGAATCTCTTCACTTCTTAGCCAACCCCTACAGCGTGTATAAATTAAATTAGCAGCCATATATCTTGAGATAGTATATACAGGGAGAGATATCATATACACACACACAGGTGTATGAAATTCCCCCTGTCTGGAATGGCTTTTCTGACCTGGAGGTAGAAGGTAAGAGGTGAAACTGCTGAAAATCTCAGAAAACAACACATCCCACTCACTCCTCCTGTGACCCAGGGATGGTTCCCATGCAGTCACATGCATGTAAAAAACCCTTTTGAAGTCTCTCATATTTTGTTACTAATTCTGGTTTGCAAACAAGTGCCTGGTGTTACTGCTGAAATATGTCAGAGCTGTTAAATGCTTGTATAAATAATAAATGGGAGGGCTTGTACCAGGACTAAGGTCTCTCTGCATCAAGAACTAGACAGTATTATGTTTTATTAATAACCATTTGCAAACCACAGTGAAGCAGGGAAATGGCTGCTGTGCCAGGATTTTAAACCTCTGGTTCACAACCAGCCCAGCCCAGAGGGTTCTCTGCGTGATCCTCACCCCCTGAGGTGGGGAAGGTGCAACCCCTCCCTGGGGAGCAGCAGCACGCTGGTGCCAGCCCCTCTGCTGGCCTTTGCCACCTTCCCCAGGGCTGTGGCTGAGCTGGCACCCCTGTCCCAACTCAGTGTTCTGATTCTGCAGAACTCTAAAATACCAACTTTCCATTCTGTCTCTAGGACAGCTGTAAGAATCATCCTTGATTTCTATCCGTGGGTAATTGTGCTACAATTATGGAAAACAACACTGTGGCGTGGAAGTGCTTACGGTGGTTATTTCAGCAGAAACAGCCTCGTGCATTTCTAAAAAAGCATTTTCCAGCCCCTTTGCGTACAATAGGCAGTGACAGACGGAGCAGATTTACATAAAACCACGCGAGCATCGAGCTCTTTCCAAGGCGGCCAAAGACTCCGGAGCAGCTCCAAAGCAGCACCCTGGGCAGCGCCCGGAGGGAGCCGGAGGGATGAGCGTGTGTGTGCCACTGCCAGGGCAGGGATCCCGCACCTCTGCCCGCCCAGGTGAGCCGGGACCCTGCCCAGGTGGGCCTGGAGAGCAGCCAGGCTCCCAAAAACAACAGGTACAGCATGGGCTGAGCACACAGCCCTGCCCAGAGCAGCCAGGTTCCCAAAAACAGCAGGCACACCTGGTCTGAGCACACAGCCCTGCCCAGAGCAGCCAGGTTCCTTGTGTTCCACCTGGTCCAGAGCACCAGGACTTGGGGACAATTTTTAATTTTTTTTGGCAACTTCTGAATTCAAAGATCCCCTCCCACCCAGCAAACCTGCAGCAGAGCAGGTGGAGTAGCAGATTTTACACGGATTTTAGAGCTGAGGAAGGTTGTGGGCTTGCCCTGCCATCCTGCCCTGCACACTGTGCATCTCCACACGCACAGAACCCACGGGGGCAGCTCCCAGCCAGGCACCCCCAGCACCCACAAACCACCCTGGGCACAAATGGGAATTCAGCAGCACCGAGGCCAAGCCCTGAGCCTCGCTCCAGATCCCCTCTCTGTAAATCTAAACACCTTTGTAAGCCCAAACACCTCCTGTGGCTGTGAGAGAGGGACTGCCAGACAGCTCATGAATAGAAATGCACTTTGAAAATTGCCCAGCTGAAGGGCAGCCCTTACTGATCCACAGAGCTGGTTAGGTGTGAAAAATCACTGAGAGTCAAACTAGTCCATTTGCTTGCCCAGAGGAGCTTGCAGGAGTCTACACCTCAAACAGCAGTGAACTAACACCTCATGAATATTAAAGAGCTCCCCAAACAGCTTCTTCTGCCCTGGCGTGAGCTGGAGAAGTGAAACATCAAAGCAGCCTCCAGGGAATGAATTTCGTTGACATTTTACTTCGATTAAAAACCTGATCTTTGTTAAGCCACACCTAATGTTGGAATACCAGCAAGTGTGAAGGCAGAGAATGTTACACTGGCATGCAAAAGGGAAAAAAAGGGGAAAGAAAAAGAAAAAGTCTCAGAGAGATTTGAGCTTGGTCTGACTTGTCCCCAGCCCTGCCCTTCAGTGGAGCTCGCTCAGGTGAGACCTGGGCTGCACCTGGATCCAGAGGGAAACCACCTGCAGCTCCTGCAGGGTCTGGGGGGCTCTGTCCCTGCAGCCCCTGCAGGGTTTGGGGGCTCTGTCCCTGCAGGGTTTGGGGTCTCTGTTCCAGCTCTGCAGGACAGACTCCCCCTGCTCACTCCTCTTTTTGCAGCCCAGCCAAACAGGTGGCTGGGGAGGAATGAGGGGATATTAAATTAAGCTCAGGTGAACCTTCTGGGGAAATTCAAGGGAGCTTAATTGCAGAGTATTTGCTTTTACCTATTTCTCCCTTTTTATTTGGCAAATGCTTACGAGCAAACTCCGTGTTTAATGAGGAGGAAAGCACTGATGAAAAGATACATTTTTCTAACATCTTTAATCTGAATTCCTGCTGGTGCTGCACATTTCCCCAACAGAATGCTTACAGGTGATGAGGTTGTCCTGCAATTTTTTACTGATTACAGCCCAGACTAAATCAGATGCAGGAGACAGATGTACAGCTATATACCTATGTATGGATAAAAACCTCCAGATAAACACAAAGCATTCAGCTCAGCAGAGCCCCAGTCCCTCTGTGGTTTGAGAGGCAATGCTGTGTGCCATGTGCAATGTGCACAGATTTATTGCAGCGGGCAGAGAGGGGCACTGGGCACCTGACACCCTCCCTGACCCTGAATTTGTCCCTCAGCAGTTCTGGGGTGCACTGGGGCTCCCTCCCTGAGCCAGCCCAGGGATGGAGCTGTGCCCTGAGCAGGGAATTGCTGTCACCCTGGAGTGGCTCTGGGGAGGAACAGCCCCTGCTGGACTGGGTGTCCTGGGGCTGGGGCCTTTCCCCACAGCCTCTGCTTTGATCAGGAGCGACCTGAAGCCTTGGTGTGAAACCCTCCTCTCCTGACAGGGCTGGCTGTGTGAGGAACACCTCTCAGGAGCAGCCAGGTACCCCAGCAGCTGATATCAGCACTGACAAATATAGACACTTCTTACATAAGGAGGGACAGTCAGGTCACTGAATTTTCAGGAAGATGTTCTCATTGATTTCCAATAGGAAATTCTGATCTTAAACGCTGTATAAAGTGGCATTTTGATATTATTAATGCCACGTCCTGGATGATATGAATGCTTAATCTGAGTGTAAATAACGACTGTGGAAATAGTGACTGGGCACTGTCAGTGCAAAGAGCAGAGTCCCCTGGACAAAGAGCAGGAGCAAGCTCTGGGGATAGGGCAGGGGAGGATTGCTCTCACTTTCAGCTGAGGCTGAGGAGGAAAGAGCTGCCCAGGGTGACTCAAAGAGCCGAGTCCCATCCCTCAGAGCCTCTCCCTTCACCTGTGACACCTGCAGGGCTCCTGTGCCAATAAACCCCCAGGCAGAGGGAAGAGGAGGGAATGGGAGCAGCCCTGGGGCTGAGTCCCCTGCTGGAAATGACAGATGAAGGACAAAAATGTAACGTTTACCAACTGAATAAATATTAAAATAAAAGGATTTGGGAGCCCTGTCATGATCTCAGTGCTTACATCAGGCACAGGCTGTGCATATCTTCACATTACAGCTACTGGAGGAAAACAAACTGGATTACCAGGGCTTAGTGCTTAAGCAGGCTGTTCCCCAGCAAGGCAAGGAACTTTGGCTGTTCTGCTGCTAGAGATGAGATTTAGACAGGACAGAGACAAGGATCAGACTGTTTTCCTGTTCAAGCACAACGATTATACCAAAGAAATGAAATAAAAATCACAAAACCTTCCCAGCTCATCCTCAGAAATGCCAGCAAGGCTGGGGGTACGTGAGCTCTGTGGAGTCAGCCCGAGTTCCACCCTCATTTTCCTGCCAGGACACCAATCCTGACACAACACAAAACGAACCCTGCCAGGACACCAAACCTGCCAGGACACCAATCCTGACACAACAGAAAACCTGACACAACACCAATCCTGCCAGGACACTAATCCTGCCAGGAAACCAATCCTGACACAACACAAAACCAACCCTGCCCCAACATCAATCCTGCCAGGACACCAAACCTGCCAGGACACCAACCCTGCCACTCCCACTGATGGCCAGGGGAGCTCACCCACTCATTCTAACGGGAAATTATTTCATTTTGAAAACAAAAACAGCAAGAAAGCTTTGCTCCCAGCAGAGCAGCAGTTGGGGTGCACTGCCCGGGTTCCTGCAGCTCCAGAGCCAAGCACAGGGCTCATAAAGGCTGGAAAAGAGCCCAAAATGCAACTTCTAGGGACAAACAAGGGTTGGATCCACCAGGGCTGGATCCAAGCCCCTGTATGGGATGATTCCTCAGTCCCTTCCAGCCCAAACCCTTCTGGCATTCTGGGGTTCTGTCTGGGCTCCAGCAGCTCCTCAGTCTGGGAAGGACAGCTCCTGTTCCTGCTCTCTTCCTGTCTTCCTCAGGAGGAGGGAAAGGTGATTCCCCCCTGCTCACAGGGGAGATATTTTTAGAGGGCATTTTTGATCTAGCACTGGATAAAAGAGGGTTTAGACTCGCAGGGGCTTAACTGCCCCCGGGATAGAAAAGGCACAAAATGTGCCAAAATCAGAGGAAATCTGTGAACTGAATCCAGCAGCTTAGAGCTCAGCCCCTGCTTGTGCTGAACCAGAGCAGGAGAAATCTGCTCTGCTTCCCTGATTGCCATCAGTCCCTTCTCCCAAGGAAGAAGCCACAGGGCCAGAGGAAACAGCCTGGGGTCCCCCAGGGGAGGGCCAGGCTGGATCTCAGGAGCAATTCCTGGGAAGGGCTGGGGCCAGCATCCCTGGAGTGCTGGGAATGTGAGGATGTGCCCTGGGGACAGTGCTGACACAGGGGTGCAGCTGCCTGGGCCACCTTACAGATCCCTCCAGCCTGAACCAGCCAGGACCCTGCAGGGAAACCCCAAAAACCAGAGAACAAACCTCAGGCACCCTGCTCCCCCTCCCTGACTGCCTGGCAGGGGCTGCCTGTGCCCTGTGCCCACCCGGGGGTCCCAGAGCTGTCACAGCCCTGCAGGACAGGGACAGGAGCCCTGAGCTGGGGAAGGGGACCCTGACCCCCCTGGGCTGGCAGCAGAGCCCAGGACCCCCCTGCAGGGCTGGGGGACCCTCTGGGGCCAGCTCGGGGTCCCTGACCCCCCTGTAGGGTTTGGGGACACTCCTGGGGTCTGATCCCCCTGTAGGGTTTGGGGACACTCCTGGGGCCAGCTCAGGGTCCCTGACCCCCCTGCAGGGCTGGGGGACACTCCTGGGGCCAGCTCGGGGTCCCTGACCCCCCTGCAGGGTTTGGGGACACTCCTGGGGCCAGCTCAGGGTCCCTGACCCCCCTGCAGGGTTTGGGGACACTCCTGGGGCCAGCTCGGGGTCCCTGACCCCCCTGCAGGGCTGGGGGCACCCCAGGGAGCAGGGCAGGGCTGCTGAGGGCTCCAGAAGGGAATTTCACCCCCTGGCTCGCTGCCTGCATCCTGCAGGGGAAGGAGCAGAAAGCAGCTCCTGGCTGAGGTGACACCATCCATCCATCACTGCAAACTTCCACAACCCCGCCTCGTTTCTGCTGAGACTGATAAAACTCTGCAAGGGAGAGGGAAATAACAGGGACTTCCAGGCAGGGCTATTTTTCTTCTTGATTTTCTTTCCATTTGAAAGAAAAATCCTGTTAAATCTGAGGTGGTTTTAATCAAATACGGACAAAGGCAATTGAACTGTTCACAAACCAGCCTCTGTTCTCCACTGGCTTCTGTTACTTTCACTTCAAAAGTTGGTGGGGCAGGCCTGGCCCAGGGGAATTCTCCATCCCTTTTATCTGTTACCATCTGATGACAAATGGCACATTTTTGGGATCACTTTCCCTTGGGAGGGACAGAAGTAAATATTCAGGGAATATGAAGACCTTGCATTGTATTTTACACCCAGGGGAGGGAAACTGGGATCAGCTCTGTGCCAAAGGAACAGGGATTTTCTGATTTCTCAGCCCTGGAAGGCAGTGAGTTCCCAGTGTCAGATTTTGGAGAATCCCTGGTGGAGGGACCTGCTCAGGGGCAGAGGGACAGAGATTTTGTCTCTCTGATCAACCCTCAGGAGGGCTGCAGGAACCTGACAAAGGATCCAGACATTACTGGCTTTTCTCTGCATGACAATCCCATTTCCTGCCTCTGTTATTGATCGTGCTCAGCTCCCAGAGCATCTCCTGTCCCGTGCAGAGGAGCTGCCATGTGCAGGGCTCTGCCACAAATTCTCCATCACTGCTCCCTCCCTTCTCTCCCAGCCACTCCTTCAACTTCTTCAAAACTGATTCCAACTTTCCCAGAGTCTGAAGCTTTCAAAAAGCCAATTCTTAAAAAGCTAATTAGTTCCCCATAGGCTTTTTTTTTTTTTTTCTGGACTCAGTAAATATTTCTGAGATTGCTCTTTGTATAATCAGTGTTAGCAGCTCATTAAAATGCACAGTATGTGGATCATTTGGAATGTGACATGGCTCAGCATGGACACTCAAGCTGCTTAAAAAGACAGAAAAGAAAAAGATGGGGATGAAATGAAAGCCAAAAGCCAGCATTTCCTTTAAGCTGACACCACAGTTAAGGATTTAAGACAGGGCAGGGAGCCTTCAGCCCTGCTATTAGGGGAAAAGTCTAATTGCTCCATGCTCTGCCTGCCCTCTCCTGCCTCTGTGTTCTCCAAAAGATTCCTTTTGCAGAGAGCCAGGATGCAAAAAATAAAAGGGTTCTCTGAGCAGGTAATTGTGTAGGGTTTTCACTCTGAGTAATATCAGGATTCTTCTTGAATTAATAATGAATGAAGTAATTTAAAAGGCCTTTAGTGTGTGCAGCCAGAAATAAATAATGCCTTAATCTGGGACATTTTATTTTCCATTAAAACAAACACTTTTTAAAAGTGGGCATTACTGAGCAGCACTCAGCTCTCTCATGCCAGATGCCTGCATCAGATGGACAATGATGCTCAGGACTTCTCCCCGTATTTCAGGCGTGCTCCTGGTGCCTGATGGAGGGCAGGGAGGTGAGAGCATCACTGGGGTCACAGGGAGAAATCCCAGCTGAAGGAATGCCAGGATTGGGGTGGGAATGGCCATTCCTGAGCTGGCCCTGCAGCCTCACTGCCCGGGGTAAGACAGAGAAACGAGCCCCAAATCAGCCCTGAGTGACTGAAACAGAGAAATGAGCCCCAAATCAGCCCTGAGTGACTGAAACAGAGAAATGAGCCCCAAATCAGCCCCTGGGGTGAAACAGAAATAAACCCCAAACAGCCCCTCAGTGACTGAAACAGAGAAATAAGCCCCAAATCAGCCCTCCCTGACTGGGTAAAACAGAAATAAACCCCAAATCAGCCCTCCCAGACTGGGTAAAACAGAAATAAACCCCAAATCAGCCCTCCCAGACTGGGTAAAACAGAAATAAACCCCAAATCAGCCCTCCCAGACTGGGTAAAACAGAAATAAACCCCAAATCAGCCCTCCCAGACTGGGTAAAACAGAAATAAACCCCAAATCAGCCCTCCCAGACTGGGTAAAACAGAATAAGCCCCTCTGCCATCCCCTCTGCAGAGGTCTCTCTGATATTTCTTCCCCTGCTCTGTTTAATGAATGGTAATAGGGAACACTTGATTAGGAGCCTTTCATCATTTTAGGACTAGGGGCTTTAGCTTTCTGACCTACTTTTCCTGCCAATGAAATTCCATTTTTAGCTTCAACTCAAGGTCTGAATGTTACCCAAATTCAGACCATCTGTTTTAACTGCCTACAGGCTGAGGAGCTGATCCAAGCCAGGAGAATAAATGGAACCAGTGTTAATATATGAAGTACTCTCCACCCTTTGAGTATTAAATAACCTACTTGGTTTGTTCCTGCGTCCTCACAAACATTCCTCTTCCTGCTGCTGTTGGAAGGAACATTCCTGCCACCAGTTGCTCTCAGGTCACTTTTTCTGTCCAGCTGGAGCAAGGAGCAGCCTAGACCTGGCTCCAAGCTCAGCTTGTCCCTTCTCTGGCTCTGCTGAGGGCTGGTCCAGCCTGCCCAGGGATCCAGCAGGGAATGACCTTCCTCCCTGCTGGATGCTCCCCACTGCAGGAGCAACAGAACTTGCCTCTCCTCAGAGGACAACCCTGAATTCATCTCTGCCCTTTTACCACACAAAACTCAGTAAGAAATGTGGATTCATAAACCAGAACAATATCAAAAGAGGCAGCTTCACCTGGAAAATCCCTACTAAGCAACTGCTGACCACAGCTTTGCTAAAAATCCAAGTGAGTCCAAGTGCTGGAGATAAGCTGCTGCTGGAGCTGATAAGCACCTCCAGCCCTCGTCCCTCACAGCCTGGCTGGGGGCTGGAACTGCAGCACAATTTCCAGAGCATCATGAAAACATCACCAAGTGAATGATGCCAGGGAAAGAGAAAACAGGAGTGTGAAAGGATGCCAGATCTCACAGCTGAACGCCCAGCTGGGGAAGTGCCCGGCTCCAAACAAGGCAGAAAATAAGGATATTTAATGTAAAAGAATCCTAGCATGAAATGGGCTCTGTACTTCCCCAGGCACGGCTGATTTGCTGCTCCAGGCTGGCGTTTGACAGCCTGTTTGCAGCTCCTGCTGCCTCAAAGCCATCGTGGCTCTGCTCACAGCTCAGCCTGCAGGAGCACCCGGGGTCCCAGCCCAAACCAGTCTGGGGTTTGTGAAACACAGCTGGACACCCCTGGGACATCCCAGCCAGAGAGCAGGGGGCTCTGGGCAGCCTGAGGTGCTGGAAATGGGCAATAAATGGCATTTACAGGGCCCCTTCCAGCACAAAGCAGTGGCTGGCAGAGCAGCACAGGTGAGCTCTGGGGGGAGAGCAGTGCTGCCCTAATCAGATCATCGATGAATTGCTCAAAATGCACATTCTGGAGAAGTTTTCTGGATGAGAAGCTGCCTTTTACTAAACAAATTAATGGGGAAGTTGGGTTCTCTCATCCCAGGCTGGGGAAAAGAAGCTTTGGGTTTGAAAAGCCCAATTAGCAGTAACTGGAATCCAGTGCCGAGTTTATTGGCACCGTGGCTGATACAAACATGCCACGGGGCCATCAGTGCCTTGTGGCAGCACCAGGACAGAAACAGCCTCTCCAGCAATGAATATTGCAGGAGCTGAGGATGCAACAGAGCAGCAGAACAGCTGCAGCTTCAGAGCCTGGCAAAGTCAAGGGAGGCTCTCAGGGGTGGGAGCTCTGGCTGCCTCTGCCCCCAGAAACGAAGCTGAGACATTCCCAGCCTCAGGGCTGACGTTTGTACCTCCCAGGTGAGCCCAGGGGGGCTCAGGAGCTGTCCCAGGTGAGCCCAGGGGGGCTCAGGAGCTGTCCCAGGTGTCCCAGGGGGGCTCAGGAGCTGTCCCAGGTGTCCCAGGGGGGCTCAGGAGCTGTCCCAGGTGAGCCCAGGGGGGCTCAGGAGCTGTCCCAGGTGTCCCAGGGGGGCTCAGGAGCTGTCCCAGGTGTCCCAGGGGGGCTCAGGAGCTGTCCCAGGTGAGCCCAGGGGGGCTCAGGAGCTGTCCCAGGTGTCCCAGGGGGGCTCAGGAGCTGTCCCAGGTGTCCCAGGTGAGCCCAGGGGGGCTCAGGAGCTGTCCCAGGTGAGCCCAGGGGGGCTCAGGAGCTGTCCCAGGTGTCCCAGAGGGGCTCAGGAGCTGTCCCAGGTGTCCCAGTGGGGCCCAGGAGCTGTCCCAGGTGAGCCCAGGGGGGGCTCAGGAGCTGTCCCAGGTGAGCCCAGGGGGGCTCAGGAGCTGTCCCAGGTGTCCCAGGGGGGCTCAGGAGCTGTCCCAGGTGTCCCAGGTGAGCCCAGGGGGGCTCAGGAGCTGTCCCAGGTGAGCCCAGGGGGGCTCAGGAGCTGTCCCAGGTGTCCCAGGGGGGCTCAGGAGCTGTCCCAGGTGAGCCCAGTGGGGCTCAGGAGCTGTCCCAGGTGTCCCAGGGAGGCTCAGGAGCTGTCCCAGGTGTCCCAGGGGGGCTCAGGAGCTGTCCCAGGTGAGCCCAGGGGGGCTCAGGAGCTGTCCCAGGTGTCCCAGGTGTCCCAGGGGGGCTCAGGAGCTGTCCCAGGTGTCCCAGGGGGGCTCAGGAGCTGTCCCAGGTGAGCCCAGGGGGGCTCAGGAGCTGTCCCAGGTGTCCCAGTGGGGCCCAGGAGCTGTCCCAGGTGTCCCAGCAGCAGAGGGATCCAGGGGAATCCTCCGGAAAGCTGCCTGGCCCCAGTGCCACCATGGCCGGGCTGTCCCTGAGCCCCTGCAGAGCTCTCAGGGCTCCTCCTCTCACAGGAGGGTTGCAAAGGAACGTCTCCATCTCCCCACAAGCCCTTCCTGCCCCCAGGGTTTGATCTTCCCTGGTGCTGTTTCAAAGCTCCTCTCCCAAGTCCCCAGTAATGAGGGAACTCTCAGTCTGCATGTGAGAACAAAACTCCCCGAGCCAGACTGTGAGCCAGACACTTATTATTGTACTCTCTGCAAATGCACAGAAGGGCTTTTTCTCCATGCCCCGGGTCACTGGGATCATGTTTGAGGCATATGATTAATTTCCAGCCTTATTGTGTTAAGGGCCAGCAGGAGAAGAGTGAGAATTTTTTTTAGAGAAGTGTTAAATGGGGTAGAAGAACTTGTCACTTAGCAGGAGCTTTGAAATGATCTTTGCATAAAGCAGCAGCTAAGAAGTTAATAGACATGAAGAGCCATCTATTGATTTGAGGTATTCTGAGGGGTTTTGGTGTGGGTGAAGGCAGGAGAAGGATTCTGCTGGGGATAAAGAAGCCTTGGCTGAAGCATTTCACGTGCAAGGCGTCCTGCTCTTCCTCAGCCCCTCATTCCAACAGGTTCTTGCGTGGGGACGGGAAGTGCAGCTGGGAAAAAGGGTGTCTTGAAATGTTTGGTTTTCCTCTTGGGTGTAAATTATTCTTAGCTCAACTCTATTCCCCTCAAAGCTCTTTGTTGGCCATAGACTGACATCACATTTAAAAATAAAGCCTCAATTGAAATAAATCATTTCTCCTTTCAACGTTTGCTGCACCCAGCACCAGAACATCTCAAAGATAACCACAGAAATCCCTGAAACCATCTGATAGCAGCCCAGGGCTTGTCTAGATTTCAATTTTCAGTTTTCAGATTTCTTCCAGAGCAGAGGGGCTCCAGCCCCCAGAGCATCCCCATGGGCTCCTGTGGCACAGCTCCACGTGCTCTTTGTGCAACACAAATTGCAGCAGAAGATTGTTGGGTCCAACCCAGCAGAGCTCTGCGTGGATATTTTTCAGCTGGCCTCACAGCCCTGAGAATTCACCTTTTACTGAATGCAGGCTTTGAACAAGCCCCAAATTTCTGACTGTGCAGATGGCAGGGAAACTGCTGGGGTTTGGAGTGGCAGTGTAAATCAGCCCTCATTTGCACCTGGGTGCCAGGGAATGGAAATCCATGAGCTGCTCCCCAGCAGAGGCCGAGTCTGGAGTTTGCTGGGGCTCATCTGCCTGGGGAGGGGGCACAGAGCAGGGAGGATGCGAGTTCCAACCCAGCAGCTGCTGAGCAGCACTTCTGATCTGCACAGGGGCCTGGCTGGGCTGGGCTGGGCTGGGCTGGGCTGAGCTGGGCTGGGCTGGGCTGGGCTGGGCTGGGCCGGGCCGGGCTGGGCTGGGCTGGGCTGGGCTGGGCTGGGCTGGGCTGGGCTGAGCTGAGCTGGGCTGGGCTGGGCTGGGCTGGGCTGAGCTGAGCTGAGCTGGGCTGGGCTGAGCTGGGCTGGGCTGGGCTGGGCTGGGCTGAGCTGCCAGGCAGGGCAGGGTGGCTGTGCCCAGCCCAGGGTGGCAGTACCAGGGGCAGGGTGGCAGTACCAGGGGCAGGGTGGCAGCACCAGGAGCTGTCCCTGGCCCGGGGCAGGGTGGCAGTACCAGTGGAAGGGTGGCAGTACCAGGGGCAGGGTGGCAGCACCAGTGGCAGGGTGGCAGCACCAGGGGCTGTCCCTGGCCCGGGGCAGGGTGGCAGTACCAGGGGCAGGGTGGCAGTATGAGGGGCAGGGTGGCAGTACCAGGGGCAGGGTGGCAGTACCAGGGGCAGGGTGGCAGCACCAGGGGCTGTCCCTGGCCCTGGGCAGGGTGGCAGTACCAGGGGCAGCACCAGGGTGGCAGTACCAGGAGCAGGGTGGCAGTACCAGGGGCTGTCCCTGCCCCGGGCTCCCAGCCCCGGTGCCAGCCTGGCAGACACGCAGCCCCGGCGAGCCGGGGGTCTCAGGAGGGCTGTCCCGCCTCTGTGCCCGCAGGTACGGGGACATGGTGCCCAAGACCATCGCGGGGAAGATCTTCGGCTCCATCTGCTCGCTCAGCGGGGTGCTGGTGATCGCCCTGCCCGTGCCCGTCATCGTCTCCAACTTCAGCCGCATCTACCACCAGAACCAGCGCGCCGACAAGCGCCGCGCGCAGAAGGTGAGCGGGGAGCCCTGCCCGTCCGTCTGTCCGGCCGTCTGTCCGGCCGTCTGTCCGGCCGGCCGCCCCCCGGGCTGGGGCCAGGGTGGGCGCTGCGGGCACAGACGGTGAGTGACCCCTGTCTGTCTGTCCGTCCCCTCCTGGGCACTGCGGGCACAGAAGGTGAGTAACCTCTCTCTGTCTGTCTGTCTGTCTGTCCCTCCTGGGTCATGGGCACTGCGGGCATCCCCACCCTATGCAGGCCCTGCTCGGTCCCTGCATCCTCAGATAATCCCCTCCAAACCAGCCCCAAACCAGTCCCACCCCGAGGCCAAATCCTGCCAATGCTCCCAAGGCTCTGGGGAAGGGACAGACGGACGCCCAGCCCCGAAACCAGCACAAACACACACAGGAAGGGCCCAAACTCACACCCTGCAGCAGGCACTGATGGACACCCCCTGCCCCAGAGCAAGGGGAGGCACTGAACTGCCAGGGCCCCCAGGACAAAGCACATGCCCCAAAATAGGGCAGAATGTGCCACAGGGATTCCTGCTTGGCTCCTCTCCAGGACTTGTGGTCTGAAAAGCCATTGTTGTCAAATTTCAGCTGCAGAACCCCCCACACAAGTTCTACTGTTCCAATGGCATCCAACTCTGAGCCATTTCACACCAGGTGAATGTGGAAACCTCACACACAACTGGATAGGTTCTTGCACAAAATTCTCCTATTATATCTCATTAAGTTACACCCAGATAATGACTTACCGAGCCACGTTTCTAGCACAAGCAAAACAAACTCTTATGATCCCACAGAATTTGAACACTGGCTGACCCAAAGTCCAGCCAGGATAATTTACACATCCTGCCTTGGAAATGGAGCGTGCCCCCAGCAGAATGCACCCTCAGCCCTCAGCCCTGCACGCTCTGTACCGGGGTATTTTCAGCATCAGGAGCAGCAGGGCTGTTATGGCTCACCTTTCCCACATCCCTGTCTGGAGCAAATCGATGGCTGTGTGGACAAAACCCCTCCAATCATCCCCAGGAGCTGTTTATCCTCCTGGCTGCTCTGCTCCTCGCTGTCTCTCTGTAGTTTCAGATACACCCATCCAGCAGCACGCTCTGATCAGCACACAAACCCCTCAAAGCTGGGACTGAGCACTGGGAATACACAAAAGCCCCTGGAAATGTGAAGGGATTACTGAATATTCCAAATTCTGAACAGTTTTTGCCAGTGGAAGCTCACTGAGTCACTGAGAGAGTATAACAGATTTACTATATCTCTATTTCAATCTGCTAAATTACACCACAGCCAGAATCAGGTTTTTACAACAACTGCAAACCAAAGGCCTGAGGTTCTTTTTCTCCCCATGGAATGCTGTCTGCCAGAAATGCAAGACTCAGGGGACCTGATGGAGAACAGTAGTAGAAAAATGTGTTATTTGTGCTCCAGGCGAGCATCTGGGCCGTGCCTCCTTCTTGCATCTCAGGGAGCTGACAGCAGAGAGCTCAGATACAAGACCTACAAACCACAACATTTGGCAGTCACAACACAAAAGGGGAGTAGCAGAGAGACAGAATGGTGCAGGAATGAGCTGCAGGCCCAGCACATCCCTGCTGGGCTCTACAAACCCTGCCTGAGGCTGGATGGGGCACACCGGGGCTGGGGAGGAGGTCTGGGGGATCACGCACAGCACAGCAGAGATTAGGAGGGTGCAGGATGGCCAAGCTCTGTGCCCTGCTCTGCAGCTGGCCCTGGATCCAGAGGGCATCAGGGCAGCCCCTCTGGGAATCCCAGTGGCTCAGAGCTGTCTAAGGTGAGCCAGGCACGAGGATCTGGGATTCACCTGGCGCAGGAGCGGGTGAGGCAGGGAAGGGAAGGGCAGGGCTGCCCAGGGACAGGTTTATGGGGACACTGGCAGAGCCCACTCAGGAGTGCAGCCTTGGACAGAAAGCTCTGGTTCTGCTGCAGCAGCCCCAGCACAGACAGGAGCTGCTCCAGAGCCCAGCACAGAGCACTGGGCCAGGCAGGGCTGGGGCAGAACCAGGGCTGGCTGCGGGTCTGGGCTCCTGCACGGAGCAAACCAAGCTTTCCTCCTCCAATTCCACTTTTCCTTTGGCCTCTGATCCCCTTGGTAACAGGGAAAAGTCCCAGCACCTTTGATGCCAATGTGATTGATTGCAGCTTTTATAAAGCTTTGCTGTATTGACACACACAGTGTATAATTTCGCCCCATTTGAATTTCTAATTCCCTTGATATTGGTGGAATTTCTCAGTTAAGAAACTTTTCTCAAGTCAGAAGTGTGAGTAATTTTCACATGATCAGCACTGCATGAATACTAAAAAGCAGGAAAGAGAGAGAAGCACATTAGTGACAGTCCCTCTGGAGCTGGTCAGGATGTGCAGGGGGACACCAAGGATCTGCTTGGATACCACACTTGTTCCAGCATCATCCCACACTGAACTGAATCCCATCTTCAGAAAGAGTTGAAACTCTGCCCCCATCTCACTGAAGTTACAAAGAATTTGCTTGGCTTTTTCAGAAGGTTGGAAAAATCCCTTTGCTCTCTCAGCCCCTGAATATGAAGAACCCACCAGGAGAGGCTCCTTACAGCAGAATTTAGGAGCACACCAGGAGTTTAGTGAGTTCTTGTTCTCTTTGAAGGGAAGAGCAGTTTCTTGGACATGTGTCAGGACAAATGCTTGGAAAGTTCTGTTTAGTTTCAGCATCATGACTCTCATGGTGCACAGGTAGATTTCAGACAAGGCTAGAGACCTTATGAACTTTTCAAGTGAGCTCAGAATGGGATTTTCCAGTGGCCAGTAACAAAGGCAGAAGCCCTGTGTGAGCATTGGGCTGGCTGGACTGGCATTCCCAGGGCTGCACTCCAAACTCCAGAGCACAGCCCAGCCCCTCTGGCTCTGCTCAGTCCTGACTTTGCCTCCCAACTGTTGAGGGGGCTCTGGTCTAGCAGGAAGAGGGATTTAAGTAACATGAATAAAATACCAGGAGGTGGCTGTTACTCATCAGCATCTATTCTTCAACTAACTGAGGAGAAATGTTCCTTAAAAAGAAAAAAAAAAATCAGTAAAACACAGAACCCAACTACCAGTGATCTAATCACTTTAAATATAAATTATTCTTTGCCAAACCTGTACTGTGAGACAATTAATTACCAGGAGATCTGGCAAATCCTAATTCATTGTGCTGTGGTATCAAATTCTGTCCTCTGGCATGCAGCAAGGAGCAGGTCAGTGTGACTGGGAGATGAATTGATCATTTGTGACAAGGTTCATTTGGGTAAAATTGTTGTGTTTTTTTCCTTTCCCAACGACTTTTTTTCCCCCCCTTTTTTGACTGATGTGCTAAGAATAGACATCCCTGACTTTGAAACGATGCTGTTCTTCAGTGAATGTCACAGCCTTGGGTTTAAAAGAGAATGTGACACTTAAAAGGCTTGACAATAGCATGACTTTGTAATTCAGATGATGCTGGAGGAGCCCCTCTCTCTGCTCAGCTTGCAGCAGGAGGAGAAGGAGACAGGAGCTGGTGCTGGGTGGGGGACAACACCTCCCACTTGCCCACCCCGGCAAGAAAAGGCAGAGGCAGCTGCTGACAGCTCCTGAAATGCTGCTCCTTTAGCAGGGAGAGCAGCTCATTGTTTGGGAGCTGCAGGAGGGGGAGCAGCCCCCAGGCACAGCTGAGTGTCCCCAGCACAGCCACAGGGCCAGGCAGGGCTGGGGACAGCAGAGCCCCGGGGTGACAGTTCAGCAGGGACAGTGTGGGTCTCAGAGCAGAGGTTCAGAGGGCAGCTCTCACACCGTGCTGCCCCACAGCAGCAGGGAAATGGAAATGCTCAGATGCTGAGGGGAAAGAAAAGCCCAGCCCTGCCTGAGGTGGGGATTTGGTAAATGAGCCTCGGTGCTGGGAGAGCTGATCATCCCAGGGGGCTGCCAGCAAACCCAGCCCTGGGCTTCAAGCCTGCAGTAAATGTGCTTTTGACAACCACAGCCTCGCAGGGTGTTCAATTCATTTCATTTATTATCTGGTGCCCTTTGGCTCCCTGAGAACAAGCAATGTACCGCACGAGCCTCCAGGCAGACTTCTCATTGCATCCCGAGGCTCTGAGCTTCCAGGAGAGAGCCAGACACAGACTGAGGCAGGACACAGCAATTCAGGAGAGCTGCTCCCACAGCAAGCTCAACATCGAGCTGAAAGCTGAATAACGCCAGGCTGGGGGAGAGCAGGGGGAGACAGGGGGCCAGGGCACACCTTGTGTGGGCAGGGAGGGCAGCACCCAGCACAGAGCAACAGGGACAGAGGGAGGGAGGATGGCAGGGGCAGAGGAGGGCAGGGAGGGAGGCTCTTCTTCCATGGGGAGAGAGGGAGAGGATGGAGGGAGAGGATGGAAGGAGGCTCTTCTTCCATGGGGAGAGAGGGAGAGGATGGAGGGAGAGGATGGAGGGAGAGGATGGAGGGAGAGGATGGAGGGAGAGGATGGAGGGAGGCTCTTCTTCCATGGGGAGGGAGGGAGAGGATGGAGGGAGGCTCTCCCATGGGGATGCAGGGAGGGAGAGGATGGAGGGAAGTTCTCTCCCATGGGGATGCAGGGAGGGAGAGGATGGAGGGAGGTTCTCCCATCGGGATGCAGGGAAGTTCTCTCCCATGGGGATGCAGGGAGGGAGAGGATGGAGGGAAGTTCTCCCCCATGGGGATGCAGGGAGGCTCTCCCATCTCCTCAGGAGACCGTGGCACGCAGGCAGCCCAGGAGGAGGTGGCTGTGGAGATGCTGACAAGGGGCTCCAGCCCAAAGGAAGGAAGAGCAGGGACACAAATGCCTGCTTGTTCCTCAGGAGGATGCAGGAACAGCCTGGTCAGACCCTCGGGAGCTGCAGCAGAGCTGGGAGAGGGGAGTGGTGCTGGGAGAGGCTGGATCTGGGTTTGTGTCATCCCCTACCCGTGAGGAAGGCAGCCCACACAGCTGTCAATAACCAGGCCATTGTGATCATTGATGTGCCACAGAGCAGGGGAGTCAGCTTTGAAATGTTCTGGCTTTCAGCTGACACCCTGAATTTTGGAGGTGGCTCACTGAACTTCAGAGGGTGGCCAGGAAGAGTGACTGGGGCTGTGTAAGGAGGGCTCAGCAGCAGAACATGACTCAGTGCCAGCAGGGGATGGGGTTGGGAACTTAGGGGGAGAGAGAAACAATAAGGTTAAAACTGGAGCTGGCTGACATTTAAAGAACATGTTTTTTTCAACCAGAATGAATCTGTGTGGAATATGTTTTTGTTGTTGTTGATATTTAACAGTCTTTGACAGGGGGGATAAAAGCTTTTTTATTATTTTTTTAGAAGATATTTCAGTTTTGCTGGGCTAGGTACCTCTTTCTCTGTTTGTCACATCCCTTAATAGAGTCCAGGGGAAAAAAACCCAAACAAACAAATTAGCCAACCAGGAATCCTGCCTCTTTTCTTTCATATCATTGAGGAAAGCAAAACACCATTTTCCATCAGTTCAGCTATTCCAAATTCCCCGAGTCCCAGATGGTATCAGACAGGGAGCTGTCTCCCCTGAGAGGAAGGGCTGAAATCAGCGAGCTCCAGGTTATGGGTTCAGCTCCAAAGCAAGCCCATACATCCAGCTGTTACAGGCTGCTCTCAGAAGCTGCTCCTCGTTAATTTTCAGTTCCACATCGTGCCTCAGCGCAGCCAGAGCCCAGCCTGGGCTGTGGGGACAGCCCCGGGTCCCCGTCCTGGCTGCTGCACGCCCAGGCTGGCGGCAGCCCAGACAGACGGACCCGTGCGCTGCACAGCCGGAGGAGCTGCAGGGGCTCCTGCTGCCCCCTCCATCCCAGAGCTCAGAACGAGTGCAGGCTGAAATCAGCTGCCCAAGGAGCCTGGATCAGAGCACTCAGCCAAAAACCTTTGCTCAGTCAGGGCTGGAATCTCCCCCAGGGAGGAGGGGATGGGGATGGGAATTGGGATGGGGAATGGGGATGGGGAATGGGGAATGGGGATGGGGAATGGGGATGGGGAATGGGGAATGGGGATGGGGAATGGGGAATGGGGAATGGGGAATGGGGAATGGGGAATGGGGAATGGGGATGGGGAATGGGGAATGGGGAATGGGGAATGGGGATGGGGAATGGGGATGGGGAATGGGGAATGGGGAATGGGGAATGGGGAATGGGGATGGGGAATGGGGAATGGGGAATGGGGATGGGGAATGGGGAATGGGGAATGGGGAATGGTGATGGGGAATGGGGAATGGGGATGGGGAATGGGGAATGGGGAATGGGGAATTGGGATGGGGAATTGGGATGGGGAATTGGGATGGGGAATTGGGATGGGGAATTGGGATGGGGAATTGGGATGGGGAATGGGGATGGCGAATGGGGATGGGGAATGGGGAATGGGGAATGGGGAATTGGGATGGGGAATGGGGAATGGGGAATGGGGAATGGGGAATGGGGAATGGGGCTGGGTCAGCCCTGGCTGTGCCAGCAGGGCCCTGTCCCCCAGGGTGACGCTCCCTGAGCTGCCACAGGCTCCACACCATTAATGAGAAATTAGTGCTCATCCATCAGGGCCAGCACCTGGCATGTGGCACCACATCAAGCTCTGCTAATTCCTCCAGCCCTGAACACTTCAGAGCTATTAATTGGGGGTGTGAGCTGTGTGAAAGATGTCATAAAGTGAGCTCTGAAAGCACAGATAAGGAAGGACAGACAGATAAATCACAGGCAGACAGCTGCTCCTCACGCTTGGCTCGCAGTGGAACACTGAGCTTTATTTTGGACTAATGCAGAACAGCAGCATCCCTATGCATGATGCAGAAAAACATGAGTTTTCTTGTGATTTTTTTTTTAAGTAATAAGTTTCTAGACAAGTTCTGACACCCTGATTTACACCCCATAACGATTCCAGTTATTCCAGATTATTCCCACTACAACTGGGCACCTCTTTAAGGACATCCTTGGAGCAATTCTGCCCCAAGCTCTAAAAACCTGTTCCAGCACTCACACTATAAAAAATGTACGTAGGAATGTCTTCTGTTTCTATTTTGAGAAGGGAAGAGGTGCCTTTGTCACTCAGCTGGGCTGCTGCTGTGGGAGCTCCAGCACAGAGGGAGCCTGGAGCCAAGCTGCAGCACCTGTGCAAAACAAAATCCAGCCGAGGGAAAGCAGCAGCGCCTAAAGTCAGTCCTGACACAGATCCAGGTGTGGCTGGGTGGGTGAACACACACCACACAGGCTGCAAGTCACAAGGAACTTCCTAAACAGGAGAAAGAATTTCTGAAACAAATATCCCAAGGAGTGAGAGCTTCGCTAAACCTGAGCCCGAGCTGGTGAAGCTCAAGGTGAGAAGGGACAAAAAGGAGTTTCCAGGAGGAGGGGAGCAGGGCAGTGGCCCAGGGCTGCCTGACCAGCCTCCAGTGCTGCCCAGGGTGACCCTTGGGAAGCTCCCTGCTCCTCAGGGTGTCTGTGACTGGGAGAGGCCCAGACCCATTAAACTCCAGATTCTGTGCATCGTTCTATAAATAGCCTGAACATGATGTTCCTCCGTGCTGGAGGAGATTAAACAATAAAGTTCATTGGAGATGATGTTCTGTGGCTTTAATGGTGCCAAGGGTAAGGTGGCATTAAAAGGAGAGGCGCAGAGGAGGAGAGGGGAATCTTTCATCTCTGGAAAGTAATGAAGAGGCCCAAAATAAGATCAAGGTCTGGCTGCAAGTGGTTCTGTCAAATTATATAGGAGTATAATGAGTTCTACACTACCTAATTTCCATAGGCAGCTCTGTGACATCTCCCCCAAAGCAGAAGTGACAGAACAGTTGAACTTGGCTCAAAAGCCGTGTAACGGAAAGGTTTGAGAGGAAGTAAAATCCAAATGTGCACACTTTGTTTCCTAGAGAAAACAAAAGAGGTGAAAAGGAGAAGAAAAAGTTCCTCTTAGATCCTGCAGCAGTGCTGTGCTCTGTTTAACTCTGCAGTCTGCTCGTCACCTTTTCCACCTCCAGAGTCAACCAAGTCCTTTCCATCCAGGATTCAAATCCAAACCCCAAACAAGCAACAGATGCAGACAAAAGCAAGAGAATAATATCTGTATCATAAATAATATTTCATATTTCACCTTGAGAATAGAAAACAGATCCAAAGCACTCCACTGGTGACTTTGGAGAGCAGCTTCATTTCAGCCTTAAACACCCAGCGGTGCTCACCTACTGCAGCAATCACCAATAACATTTAAACTATTAATTACTGAGGAATTAGCATGTAAAGCACGGTTAATTACCTTGAGTAGCTTCACTTTCTTCCCGTGGTGTGGTTTTAGCAGCAAAGGGAGATGGACATGGACAGAGCACCTCTCAGGTGAGAAAAGGCTGAGGAGGGACTGTGGCCCCACAGGGACAGCTCAGAGGGAGCTGGTTAATGTGGGAGCACCCTCAGGTGTGCAGGTGTGGAGAGACAAAAACCACCTGGACAAAACCCCCTGGACATGGGTGGAGACCTTATTAATGATAAATACCTTCAGGTGTGCAGGGTCTGGAGAGACCCAAAACCACCTGGATATGGGTGGAGATCTCATTAATGATAAATACCCTCAGGTGTGCAGGTGTGGAGAGACAAAAACCACCTGGACAAAACCCCCTGGACATGGGTGGAGACCTTATTAATGATAAATACCTTCAGGTGTGCAGGTGTGGAGAGACCCAAACCACCTGAACATGGGTGGAGATCTCGTTAATGATAAATACCTTCAGGTGTGCAGGGTCTGGAGAGACCCAAAACCACCTGGACATGGGTGGAGATCTCATTAATGATAAATACCCTCAGGTGTGCAGAGTTTGGAGCTACCCAAAACCACCTGGATATGGGTGGAGACCTTGTTAATGGATAAATACCTTCAGGTGTGCAAGGTTTGGAGCTACCTAAAACCACCTGGACATGGGTGGAGACCTTGTTAATAGATAAATACCCTCAGGTGTGCAGGGTTTGGAGAGACCCAAACCACCTGGATATGGGTGGAGATCTCATTAATGATAAATACCCTCAGGTGTGCAGGGTTTGGAGCTGTTCCAAAACCACCTGGACACTGGGTGGAGACCTTGTTAATGGATAAATACCTTCAGGTGTACAGGGTGGACATGGGTGGAGATCTCGTTAATGATAAATACCCTCAGGTGTGCAGAGTTTGGAGCTACCTAAAACCACCTGGATATGGGTGGAGATCTCGTTAATGATAAATACCCTCAGGTGTGCAGGGTCTGGAGAGACCCAAAACCACCTGGACATGGGTGGAGACCTTGATAATAGATAAACACCTTCAGGTGTGCAGGGTTTGGAGGGACCAAAACCACCTGGATATGGGTGGAGATCTCGTTAATAGATAAATACCCTCAGGTGTGCAGAATGTGGAGCTGTTCCAAAACCACCTGGACATGGGTGGAGACCTTGTTAATGGATAAATACCTTCAGGTGTGCAGGGTTTGGAGCTACCCCAAACCACCTGGACATGGGTGGAGACCTTGTTAATGATAAATACCCTCAGGTGTGCAGGGTTTGGAGCTACCCCAAACCACCTGGACATGGGTGGAGACCTCATTAATGGATAAATACCCTCAGGTGTGCAGGGTCTGGAGCTGTTCCAAAACCACCTGGACGTGGGTGGAGGTGGCTGTGCACAGTCAGAGCAGGTGAGCTGTGATTCCAGTCCAGAGGGCCTTTCCAGCCTCATCCTGGGAGTGAGGATGCCAAAGCAGCTCCAGTGCCCAGAGGGAGGAGGGGCTGCAGAGTTCCTGCCCCAGGTGCTGCCCTCCCTGCTTCAGGAGATCTGGGCAGCTGAAGTTGTCTGGCTAATATGGAATCGTGTCATAGCTTGTAGCTTAACAGTTTTTTATGCCACATAAATCAAGAGTGAGCGTTATCTCCATAAGAACTGGATGAAAATCATTAATAAATAATAATTAGCTGTTTCCTGAGCCTGCCATCTGGTAAGCATTTCTCCCAGCCAGCAGCTCCTGCTCCCTGCACTGCTCCAAACAGCAACAGGACGAACTCAGGCTCTTCTGCCTCCTCTGCCAGTCCCCTTGGGAAGGGCAGACCCCCAGGATGCTGCACCCTCCCCACCTGTGCAGGTCTTCACTGCCCTCCTGCTGATTCTGAGCCCTCAGTTTCTGAAAAACCAGCAAAGCCCACAAGTTCCTGAGCCCTGCCTTGCATCCTGCTCTGAGAAACACGTGGGCTCCAAGATAACCAAATTAATCATTCTAACCTGTAAGTGGCTGTCATTAGTATTATTATTTTCATCATATAAATTATCTTCCAGATTAGGTCATATGCATTTTGAGATCCTGTGGTTTCCTAGCAACTCCTCTCCCCATCTCCATGCAGACACAGTGTGCCGTTTGCTTTTCCTTTTTTAGCCTCCTGTGCAGGGGTTATTTCAGTAGCAGTGAGCTCAGGCCTGGCCCTGGTGACCTTTAGTCTGTCACATCTGGGGGAGAAGATGCAGGAGACACCCATCCCTCTCCCCAAAATGATGTTTGCAGCAGGGCCAGGGGACCCCAGGCTGCGCCTGCCACCTCAGCACCAGGAGCTCTGCAGGACAGGGGTGACAAAAACATCACATCTGGTCAAAACTGGCAGAATTTGGAAGATCTTAAACCCTTCTGTACTGTCAGGCTTGATCAAAGTGCCAGAGCCCCCAGAGCCACAGGACAGGTGCCCACAGGCCAGGCAGAGCCTGTGGCACCCAGCAGAGACTCTTCCAGAGAATTCACATCTGCACACCCACAGAAAAACCTGAGCTGTTGTTTTTAAGGTGTTTCTAGTCCAATGGAGGAAACTGTCTGGAGGGCCAAACCAATTTTAGGCACCAATTTTAATTAACTTCTCTAGCTGAGTTAATCAAGATATCTACCAAATTTAATCACGATGGGGACGGGAGCTGGGCGCTGAGACGATCCCAGCCCATCCTTTGTGCAGGAGAGCAGGATTAACTTCTGTCCTGCCCCACTGACATTTTTTAAAATAACAAGGTCTGTTCTAAGCTACAAAAGCTGTGGGGCTTAATTATTTAGATAGCAAGTGGCCCTGTTTCAAAAGGAAAAGGGAGCAGAGCTCAGAACCATCTCCACTCCACATGGAGTACAGCTATTAATATTTGATCCCCTGCTAGCCTGGAGGCAAAGGGAATAATGTTCATTACAACAGCCTGAGACTGAATCCACTTTAACAATTGACTGCACTGGAGATGAGGATGAACCGTCCCTGCTGCAGGGAGGTGAGCTGGGGCAGTTCCTCCAGCAAAGGAGCTGATGTTTTATCAGGCATGGAGAGAAATGGGAACCTTCAGTGGTACCATCAGAGCATCCCTGAAATCCAGCACTGCACCCACAGCCCACTCCTGGTTAGAGGAGGGAGATGCCTGTGGCATGCAAGAACAGACACACCGAGGTACATACTCGTGTTTGGAAGGAGCCATTCTGTGGCAGTGGAATCATCAGGGGCAGAGGGACAATTCCATGCCCCTGGAAATGGAAATATTGCCCAGTGCTTTGTCCCAGCTCTCTCCACTGCCCCCATCCCCTAGCAGCAGCCCCCATGGATCTGGTTCCAGGTCACAGCCCAAGGCCAGTCCTTTCCAGGGCCTGGAGCAGCCCAGCAGCTGGGAAAGGGTCAGAGTGGAGACCCAGGTTCAGTGGAAAGGGAAGATCCAGGTTCACTGAAAAGGGAAGATCCAGGTTCACTGAAAAGGGAAGATCCAGGTTCATTGAAAAGGTGAAGATCCAGGTTCATTGAAAAGGGAAGATCCAGGTTCATTGGAAAGGGAAGATCCAGGTTCATTGAAAAGGGAAGATCCAGGTTCACTGAAAAGGTGAAGATGCAGGTTCATTGAAAAGGGAAGATCCAGGTTGATTGAAAAGGTGAAGATCCAGGTTCATTGGAAAGGGAAGATCCAGGTTCATTGAAAAGGGAAGATCCAGGTTCATTGAAAAGGGATGATCCAGGTTCATTGAAAAGGGATGATCCAGGTTCATTGGAAAAGTGGAGATCCAGGTTCACTGAAAAGGTGAAGATCCAGGTTCATTGAAAAGGGATGATCCAGGTTCACTGAAAAGGTGAAGATCCAGGTTCATTGGAAAGGGAAGATCCAGGTTCATGGAAAAGGGAAGATCCAGGTTCACTGAAAAGGTGAAGATCCAGGTTCATTGAAAAGGTGAAGATCCAGGTTCATGGAAAAGGTGAAGATCCAGGTTCACTGAAAAGGTGAAGATCCAGGTTCATTGAAAAAGGGATGATCCAGGTTGATTGAAAAGGTGAAGATCCAGGTTCATTGAAAAGGTGAAGATCCAGGTTCATGGAAAAGGTGAAGATCCAGGTTCATTGAAAAGGTGAAGATCCAGGTTCATTGCTCACTGTGCTCTCAGCCCGTGCCTGGCCCCTGGCCCAGGCAGTTCCTTGGCCAGCACAGAGACCTCACTGATCCCACACTGATCAGGAGGCTCAGCATTAAAATGGGACAAGGAAATCTAGGTGAGGTACAGGAAACAAAGCCAATTTCAGGCGTCCCCATTTTGGGGGGTCAAAAGAAGACCTATTTCTCAGCCTGGTGGCAGTCTGTGTCACCCAGTTAAGGCTGCAGACTTTACCCCGTGGGTGTCTCTGCCTGAGACATTGTCTGCAGGGCCACAGGGTCTTGAGGTTAAACAAATACTTCAAATATTTCCAGCACTGAGGGCCAGAGTGGCTCACACCTGGACAGGGACAGAGCTCCTGAAATGGCTCCACTCTCTGGACCCACTGCAGATCTTTGCCTCCTGCCTTTCCTCTTCCTACAGCATTTACCCATTAGCACCTCTAATTAGAAGGGAAAATCACGAGCTCCATGTTATTTAAGGGATTATGCAGCATTTTAAACTACAGCACAATGTAATTATTTTTTAATAGCTGCAGCTATTTAATGTATTTACTTTTAATGGCGTTTGAGTCATAAATTAACAGTAGAAAAGAAAAAAGGCAAATCACCCGACGGAGAAGCAGGCAGCAATTGAAAAGAAAAACGAAAGTGCTAAAAGGAACTATCAAAAAGGAAGAGGTAGGGTCTTAGTTTTTCTTGTTGGCTTTATTCTGGACTGCTTTTATCACCTGTCTTGTCCCCCTGGAGGTGTGTATTTTTGGGCAGCTCTTTATCAGATGCCACAGCTGATGAAGCAGCAGTGCCACTGCAGGGCCCTCTGTCCCCGTGCTGCTGCAGCCCGAGCAGAGCAGGGACAAGGACAGAGCCGAGACACACGGAGGGGTTGGAGGGCCCAGGGTGGGGGGGAAGGTGAGAAATGGGGACACCTCACGTGCAGAGCCCTAACCCCACTGTCCCCAGCCCTAACCCCCTGTCCCTGCCCCCGTGTCCCTGTCCCTGCCCCGTGTCACTCTCTCTCTGTCCCCGTGTCCCCGCAGAAGGCGCGCCTGGCGCGGATCCGCGTGGCCAAGACGGGCAGCTCCAACGCCTACCTGCACAGCAAGCGCAACGGGCTGCTCAACGAGGCCCTGGAGCTCCCGGTGAGTGCCACCCCTCTGCTGCTGTCCCTGCTCCTGCTCCTGCCCCTGATCTGTCCCTGTCCCTGCTCCTGCCCCTGATCCTGTCCCTGTCCCGGCTCCCGCTCCTGTCCCTGATCCTGTCCCTGCTCCTGCCCCTGCTCCTGCTCCTGCTCCTGTCCCTGATCCTGTCCCTGTCCCTGTTCCTGCCCCTGTCCCTGCTTCTGTCCCTGTCCCTACTCCTGTCCCCAGAGCTGCTAGGGCTGGGCAGGCTCACACAGCCCTCATTATAATGCCCCCTGCCCTCCCTGTAATACCCCCTGCCCTCACTGTAATACCCCTGCCCTCATTATAAATACCCCCTGCCCTCCCTGTAAATACCCCTGCCCTCATTATAAATACCCCCTGCCCTCCCTGTAATACCCCCTGCCCTCCCTGTAAATACCCCCTGCCCTCCCTGTAAATACCCCTGCCCTCCCTGTAAATACCCCCTGCCCTCCCTTGGCTCCTTGGGAGGCTGCTGTGCACTGCCTCATCTCCAGCTGGACAGGGAAATGTTCCCTGGCTCCTGGCTCAGGCTGCCTGCTGCTGGGGTTATTTTTAAAGGCCTCTGGAGGCCTCTGGCTGCTCAGGAGGAGGAAAGTTTAGAGTGCTCAGATTGCTCAGCAGAACCAGCAGACACGAGAGGAGGTTATTGCATTAAGCCTGATCAACACCAGGACAGGTATTAGCACATTCCATGGATTTCATTCCCAGCAAATCAGCCTGTGGTGCACGTGGGGAGCAGAGAGATGAGATGAAGAGTGCCTGAGCCCCAGAGCCACCCCAGACTTGTTTGTGCAGCCTCCCTCGGGATCCAAGGCTCAGTTTCACTCTCCCTGGGACACAGCCCTGCTTCTGTGCCCCGGGAGGAGCAGCAGAGCCGGGGCAGGAGCAGCACGAGTCCCCTGAGGAGCTGGGGGGGCTCCAGGGGTCCCCAGCCCGGCCCCCAGCACAGGGAAGGGAAGGGAAGGATTCAGCCAAGGACAGCAGCAGGAGGAGATCAGCTTCCAGCAGGCTCGTGCTCCACAAACGTGTGGATTTGTGGCATTTGCCATCTAGAGACGAAGCGCTCAGACTGTTTTCTTCCCATTTGGAGGTTTTTTTAGTGGGCTTTATGTCAAAAGTGCTCGAGGGATGGTGAGATCCTTCCCATGGAAGCAGCCTACATATCCTCTTAGCACTAATCTCCTTGTACAGCTGAAATTCCCTTTTAGCTGCAGTGCCAGGAGGTGAATGCCCCAGAACAGAAGGCTGGCAGCTCTGGTGCCGTTTCACAAGCCCCAGATAAGCACTGGGCAGGGCAGTCCAGCCCCTGGACCGGCTCACCAGGCCCACCGATGGAGCACCACCATCGAGGTGAAGTGGAAGAATTTTGGGTTTCAGAGCTGACACCACAGCGTGCTGCAGCCTCCCCCAGGCGCCCAGCAGCTCCCTGAACGTCTTCCAAGAGCTGAACGGTGGCTGGCATCAAAGCCCTGCCAAGCTGGCATCCCTGCTCCGAGAGCAAAGCTCTCTTCCCCAGCTCTCACTGCAGCCAAACTCCTCTGCTGCAGACCCAGATCCTGTTTGCCTGCAGCAGCCCCGGAGGCAGAGCCCAGGCCTGCAGGACCCCTGCCTCAGCCCTGCTCCCAAAATCCCAAATGCCCGGGGGCTGCCCTGCTCCTGGCCAGCAGCCCTGCACACCTGGGACGGCCTCGGGGAGGCAAAGGTGCCAGTCCTGAGCCCAGCTCCCCCCTGTCACTGCCAGGGCACAGCACAGGGACAGGCACAGGGACAGGCACAGGGACAGGGACAGGCACAGGGACAGGGACAGGGACAGGGACAGGGACAGGCACGGGGACAGGGACAGGGACAGGCACAGGGACAGGCAGGGGCACAGGGACAGGGACAGGGACAGGGACAGGGACAGGCACGGGGACAGGGACAGGGACAGGGACAGGCACAGGCACAGGCACAGGCACAGGCACAGGGACAGGGACAGGGACAGGGACAGGCACAGGGACAGGGACAGGGACAGGGACAGGCACGGGCACAGGGACAGGGACAGGGACAGGGACAGGGACAGGGACAGGCACAGGGACAGGGACAGGCACAGGCACAGGCAGGGGCAGAGGGACAGCAGGTGAATACCCTGGACATCCTGAGCCCCAAACACTGTCCCAGGAGAATACCCTGGACATCCTGAACCCCACACACTGCAGCAGCAGCAGGTGAATACCCTGGACATCCCGAACCCCACACTGCCTGTGCCCCTGCTGTGCCCCAGAGCTTGGGCAGGGTGCCAAGGCCAGGCCTGCCCGGGGCAGCAGGACAGCCTTGCCCTGCCCTCCCAGCCCCAGGGCAGAGACAGCAGGACAGCCTTGCTCTGCCCTCCCAGCCCCAGGGCAGGCTCAGCAGCCCCGCTGTCCTTGGGGAAGGGCAGCAGCACAGGCTCCTTTTTCTCTGCCCGCTGGTTCCTGAGCCTGACAGGGCAATTCAGCCCCTCCTGCATTTCCTGCCTTGCTGTGGAATACCCAGGAACACACAGGCTGGGAATCCACCTGGCTGGACAAGAGAAATCATTAAGGAAAAAACCTGAGGAGACCTCCTGAGAGCCAGGAGAAAAACCTGAGAGCTGGCAGCACTGAAATTGTCCTTACCCTGTGCCAGCCCCTGCTGGTTCTGGTTGTTCTCCTGGTTTTACACCTGTCGGGGTTCTGTTCCCTCCTCTTTCTGTGCCTGCTCAGGGATCCACCGAGGAGGAGCAGCACATGACTAAAGGCACCTCCTTAATCGAGAGCCAACACCACCATCTGCTGCACTGCCTGGAAAAAACAACCGTAAGTACCAGCACCCCTCCCGGGGCTCGGGGCAGACGGCACCGGGGGGCTCTGAGGGACCTGGCACATCCCCGGGGACATCCCCGAGGGGTTGCACCCCTCCTGGGCTCCCCCAGCACATCCCCCGGGGGTTGCACCCCTCCCGGGCTGCCCAGAACAGCCTGCAGTGGGTGAAAGGCGCTGTTCCCTCCTTGTCCGTGCCATGAGAACAGGAATTCCTGCGCAGAGGGACAAGGGTGGGATTGTCTGCTGCCCTCAGTCCCTCCCCTGCCAGGGCAGCAGCAGCTCCTCAGCTCTGGACACACAGAAATGCCAGCCAGGGCTTAGGGAGGTCTCAGAATGAGGAGTTTCATTTTCTCAGTGCTCCTGAGAGTCCCAAAGTGCATTTGCACACATGCCACCCCAGAGGGGCTGAGCAGCACCAAGGGACAGCTCTGCTGCCTCGGAGGAGGATGCTGCTGGGGACTCCCTTCCTCGGCCTGGCACCATGCCCAGGGCTGGAGAAGGAGCCTTTAGCCCTGGAGGTGGCTCAGGGAGGGTGAGCTCTGTCCCAGGGTTTAAAGGTTGCACACATCTTTTCTCATCTCTGGCAAGGGCAGGTGGTTTGTCCCACAGCCAGTTTTACAGCATGACTGCTCTGTTTGCATCCTGCAAGGTGTCGGGAGTGAGAGTTTTGTTTTGCATCAGTGACTGATTGTGCAGCAGAAGTCCTGGGGAACATTTCAGATATTCTGTGATACAGATGTTTTGCTTCCAGGTTTATAGAAAAGGTTCTGCAGTAAAGGAACACATTATCTACACCGTGATTCATTCTAGGCAGAATGGAGAGAGGTTAACACTTGAAATATTCATGCCTTTTTCTATCTGCATCCATCATCAAGTGTACTTTTGATTTCTGACTTGCAAGGGTTTCTTTTAGACAAATCACCTTCACTTCCATAGTTTGGCTTGTGCTGGAAAAGCAGCACTTGGGCCTCAGAGAGACACTGAGGAATTAACTGCAGTGAGCTGAGCCCAGGGGGCTCCGAGGGTCCCAGGGCAAGGGCAGGGAACGGATTCTTCCTGTATCAATGGCTCCTGAATTTGTTTTATACAGCTCATCCTTTATTTCAGTGTTACATTACCAGCAGATAGTTCACAGCCTGACTCTTCAGTTTAAAGCTGTCTGCTGAGCCCCTCGGAGCTGTGCCCCCCATTCCACAGCCCCAGCGTTCAGAGGTGGCTGGGGCAGGCAGAGCTGAGCCCTGCCTGCAGGCTCTGCCCTCCTGGAAGGGCTCAGAGACTCCGACCTGTGCAGGGCAGGTGAGCATCGCCCGCCAGCTGAGGGAACCCAGCGTGCCCTAATTAGTGCTGCGGTGCCCTAATTAGCGGGTGTGGTACCCTGGCTGTGTCAGCCCACCGCACTGACAAAGGCTGAGCACTCCCAGCTCGCAAACCTGCTCAGACAATGAGTCACAGGCACTGAAAGTGCTCCAAAATTCCTCTTTTTCAGCAAACAGCGGCAGTAACAGAGACGCTCGAATTTGGATTAAAACTCAGAAGGAGAATCTGCACAAAGGGGTTCTCCCTCGTGGTTTTCAGCCAGTTACTGCCATGCTGTAGCACCAAATCAGAGAGCAGGTTTGCATCCTGCTCTGGAATTACCCGGCCAGAAAGCTCAATGGGTTTGTGTGCGGATCCTGTACTCCATGTAATCTATTAAAACACCGTGCAACAGGAAATTTAAATTGCAGTAAAAGCATTTTTAAACACTGAAGAGTCATTTTGTGAGCAAGTGGCAGGAATGGAATGAGGAATGTACCATGGTTGCAAGCTTGTTTCAATGGGCAATTCACCCTTCCTGAGAGCAGGCAGAGGATTCTCAGAGTGCATTATTTATTGGCCTGGTCTCTGGGCTGTCAGTGGCAGCACTTCCAGCTGAGTGGCTGTGAATGGCCCCAGATCTGCTGTGTCAGATGACAAAGTGACCCTGGAGTGCTTGGAGCTGCCACCACAGAGATCACTTTGTCATATTCCCACAGCAGATGGGGTTGGCTCAAACAAAAGGAGGTTTTTCCCCTCCCATTCCAGCTCCCAGACTGTCTGGACATTCACATGCTGTATTTTCTCCAAGTGCTGAGTGCCTTGAGCCCAGCCCTTCAACCCAAACCCTTTTCTGTGCTTTCACAGAGTCTGATCAAAGCCCACAGTCCAGCGGTGGCACAACAGCAACACAATCCCAACCTGTGACCTGTGGGTCAGAGCTGAGACCTTGTTTGCCTTTGCCTCAAAGGATCAAAGCCAGAAAGTTGTTCTGGTTCTGCTCTGTTCCCACGAGCAGAGCACTCAAAAGCTGAATTGGCAGCAGGGTTCTGGTTGAGGGGCCTGAGAGAAGGTTCTGTTGCCCATTCAAACTTGAGCTGGAATGCTGAGGCCAGAGATGCAGTGCTGGGACTAACTTCTGGATGCTGGAATGGACAATGAACTGTGTTTTTATCTTCTGTTGGCATGTTGTCCCGTAGGGATTGTCCTATCTTGTGGATGATCCCCTGTTATCTGTGCGAACTTCCACCATCAAGGTATTTAATCTGTTTTCTCTGTGGTCTCTGTGACGTGTCTGGACAGTGTTTGCTTTCTTCTCCTGCTCCTGTCCTGGGGGCTTGTGCACGTGGCTCCCTTTGGCTTTCCAGTGCTCTTGTTCCCTGTGGCAGTTGTGACTGTCCCCGTGGGATCTGGTGGCTGCCTTCAGCATGGTTGCTTTTGTTTCCCATCTCTTCTGAAGCCTACAGGGACTGGATGAGGTCTGTTCACTCTACCTGGGTGTTCTTAGCCACACACGAGAGTTCTTTCTTTCAGGATTTCTTGTTCCTTACCACAAACGCTCCTTACAGATCCAGCCTTCTGAATTTCCTTCCCCTCTTCACTGCTGCGTTTGTTGCCCCAGCCCGTGCACCACAGGGATGCTTTGACCCCCCCAGCCAATCTAACATTAATTCTCTGGCCAGCGATCATCCAAACAAAATACAATCCTGCCCCCAGGCAGAAAGAAAAGGAGCATGAGCTCCTTTGGGGTTTCGTAGCCATGTGGCCTTCCAGACTTTTTGAGGCCATTCTGGAATGCAGCAGAAGATGAAGAGAAGTTCAAACCCCGCAGAGTGCCCGGGTCAGGCTGTGTGAGCAGCGATGGCCTCACGCCTTTCTCAGCGGCACAGCTCCCCTGGTTTCCCTGCGGGCAGGGCAGGGCCGGGCAGGGCAGGGCAGGGCAGGGCAGGGCAGGGCAGGGCAGGGCAGGGCAGGGCAGGGCAGGGTGGCCCCAGCGGGCAGATCCTTTCCTGGGGCAGTGCCCGTACAGCCCCGCAGGCACAGCGAGCATCTCCCGCAGGCCAGGGCTGCCACCCGCCGGCAGTGACGGCTCCGCTCTCCCCGCAGAACCACGAGTTCATCGACGAGCAGCTGTTCGAGCAGAACTGCATGGAGAGCTCGCTGCAGAACTACCCCTCGTCGCGGAGCCCCTCGCTGTCCAGCCAGGCGGGGCTGGGCGCGTCCTGCTGCTCGCGGCGCCACAAGAAGAGCGCGCACCTGCCCAACTGCAGCGTGCCCGCCACGCGGCTGCGGAGCATGCAGGAGCTGAGCACCATCCACATCCCGGGCAGCGAGCAGCCCTCGCTCACCGCCAGGTACCGGGGATGGCGGGGCTGGCAGGGCTGGCAGGGCTGCGGGGCATGCAGGAGCTGAGCACCATCCACATCCCGGGCAGCGAGCAGCCCTCGCTCACCGCCAGGTACCGGGCTGTGCCAGGGTAGGGCTGGTAGGGTGACAGGGCTGTACCCAGCTGTGCCCAGCTGCAGGGCTGGCAGGGCAGTGTCCAGCTGTGCCCAGCTGCGGGGCTGGCAGGGCTGTGCCCAGCTGCAGGGCTGTGCCCAGCTGTGCCCAGCTGCGGGGCTGGCAGGGCTGTCCCCAGCTGCAGGGCTGTGCCCAGCTGTGCCCAGCTGCGGGGCTGGCAGGGCTGTCCCCAGCTGCAGGGCTGGCAGGGCTGTGCCCAGGTGTGCCCAGCCGTGGGGCTGGCAGGGCTGTGCCCAGCTGCAGGGCTGTGCCCAGCTGTGCCCAGCTGCAGGGCTGGCAGGGCCGTCCCCAGCTGCAGGGCTGTGCCCAGCTGTGCCCAGCTGCGGGGCTGTTCTCCAGCCAGGGGCAGGGCCTGGTGGCAGCATGCTCGTCTCCCCCCAGTGATGACCCACGGGAGGTGGCTCCTGGCTGCCCTGGAAGGAGCAGGTTAAAGCTGCCCCAGAGCCCAGGGCAGCCTGGAAGGTGGATGGATGGCAGGAGAGGTTCTGCCCCAGAGGGTGGCAGGCACAGGACAGGCTCCCCAGGGAACGGGCACTTGGCAAAACCGAGGGCCAGCAGCATCTGGCAGCCAAAGCTCTGGGGGGCTGAGGTGGTCCCACAGGACACTGCACTGACTTTCATTGCCCAAAAGCCCAAATTGCCACTCTAAGCATCACTGGGAAGCAAATAAGAGGAATTTCACCATGGTGCCTTAGTAGCTGTGACCTAAAAAGCCATAAAGGACACAGGTAAAGTGTCCCTTAATAGAAAATGGCTAAAATTTCATTTTATACATAAATTGCTGAGAAAGAATCATTTATTCACCATATAATCCCTGCAAATATTAAATTACTTTCCAAATCCCCCTCAGCCCATTAAGTTTTTTGTGCACTAGGGCTGGTTTTGAATGTCCCATTCCTCTTCTCCCCACTCCTATCAAAGGGACGTACAAACCAAAACAAAGCTGCCTTTAGGGCAGCAAGTGATTACTTGGTGCCTGAAGGGCTTTTCAGAGCATGAATTATGAATGAGTAAGCACAAAACAAGTCTCCAGCTATTTCAGTTTCAATATGACAATGTTTTGAACCAGCACCTGAAGCAGTAATTCAGGGGAATGTCAACTGTTCTGGGTGCTAAATCAGACACCGGTGATATTTTAAATGTCAACACTTATTTCACTTGCTTACCAAACTGGGCAAGGATGGAGAGAGGAAAAAAAGCTTTTCAGTTATTTTTGGTGTGGAATGCAACCAGCTGGGTGTGCTGGTTACCACTGCCAGGAGCAACCGGGCCCTGGGGTGGGATCTGCTCCTGGATGTTTGGGGGATCAGAAACCATCCCCGGGTGAGTCACTCCGAGGGAGCAGCAGCAGCAGCAGCAGCCCCCGACTGGGAGCTTTCCATTCTGAAAGGACAGGCCTTGTGTGGAAAATGAACATGTTGGGCTGGTAATAGCAGACTCCTGTAGCTGTGCAGATGCACAGAAATCAACCTATCATTTTCCCCCTGTAATTAATTATAGGATGCAATTGATGCAGATCTAATAAGAATGCTCCCAGCTGTCACATCCTTGAAACTACTGCAGAGAGAAATAAAATAGAAAGGATCGAGGGATGGGGAATGTGAAAGAGGTATTTGAAATGCAAGAAAGATATCATTTTTCTCAGAAAGAACTACCTGTGCTCTGAAAAGATGCACTACAGGCCAGTGTATTCAGATGTCCTTTTCAATAAACTAGAATTATGCAAGAAGGAAATGGAAACAGAGCAATTTGCCCCGTGAGAAGCCGTCTCCTAACCAGGGGGAACATTACCGAGGCTGGGTGTAATCTGTGTAGACATAAATGGTGCCTCGCAGGAACAGGGGCACGTTTAAATGGAGCCTTTGAATATTTCAGCTGAATAAGATCCTGATTAAGAACCACAACCGTCCCCATCCTTTCTCCCGCCTCATTCTGAGAAACAAGCCAAGCACTAAATTTGTTTTCCAGTCGCTCCAGCCTCAACATGAAGTCGGACGACGGGCTGCGGCCGAACTGCAAAGCGGCGCAGATCACCACAGCCATCATCAGCATCCCCACGCCGCCGGCGCTGACGCCCGAGGGCGAGAGCAGACCCGGCCCGGGCAGCCCCGGGCCCGCCACGAACGCTCCCAACGTCGTCAAGGTCTCGGCCTTGTGAGCCCGGCCCGGGCCGGAGCCCCCCGGGCCCCGCGTCAGCCGGCACCGCGCCGGGCACCGCGCCGGGCACGACCGGGCACCGGGCAAGGGCTGCAGGAGGACCGGCAGAGGCGGCTGTGCCCGCCAGCTGTGCCCCGCCAGCTGTGCCCGCCAGCTGTGCCCCGCCAGCTGTGCCCCGCCAGCTGTGCCCCGCCAGCTGTGCCCGCCAGCTGTGCCCCGCCAGCTGTGCCCGGCCAGCTGTGCCCCGCCAGCTGTGCCCCGCCAGCTGTGCCCGCCAGCTGTGCCCCGCCAGCTGTGTCCCGCACGGCCCGGCAGCAGCGCACAGCTGGAGCGGAGCCGGCAGCGCCACTGCAGAGAGCGGAGTCTAACACTGTGTATCGCAGCACCTTTTTAAAGGTTTTTAATGGATAATATTTATTCACGAGGAAATGACTGAAAAGGTGAAAAACAATAGATTTTGTGATTTTTTTTTTCTTCATGGAGCAGGAGCAGAACCTTTAAACCAACCAAAATTTCACTGTTGTGTTTTTTTTTCTTTTATAGGAAAAGATTTAGACAAAAGAAGCCACCTGTCACAGCAGCCCCCTGCATGGCTGTGCGTGTGCGTGTGAGTGGGCAGAGGCACAGAGGGCACCAGGGAGGTGCCCAGCAGGAGCCCAGGGGTGCCAGCCCTGCACACACACCCCCACACACACACCTCCCTCCCTGGATGCCGTCCCCGATTTAGACTATTTTGTACCCGCCTTTCAGGTCAATACAGTGCAATTGCAAACTGTGTTTGTCTGCTAATTATTGTCTGTGGAAACATATTTGTGGAGAAAAACAAAAACAAGGACAAAAAAAAAAAAGAAGACAGGCTTTAGTAGAGTTTTAGTCCCACCTGGGTATCTGCTTTCTATTTTTGTTATCACTTACTTGTAAGAGTGTGACTAGACTACAGTTCTGTATTTTTAAAAAGGAAAAAAAAAAGGTAGGATTCTTTTTTAATACTGTGCACACAAACGGCAAAGAATGAAAGCACTGAACTCAGCTGCATCGAGCGATCCTGAGTCTAACAGAGGTTCCTTGTAATGTATGCCCATGATTTCACTTTTTACTTTTGGTTCCTATAGAGAAATTCCTTTGCTAGCACTGGACGTGTAACCCATTGTAAATAGTAGCCAAATAATGTCTGGATTTATACTTGATAATAATCAACCCCAGAGCCAAATATCTTGCATGGACAGAGAGGTGTTTGGCTTTTTCACAGTCTGAGGGCTCCAGTTGTCCCATCCATGGCTTCTGGGCTGCATCGAATTTGGGGATAGACAAGGTCAGCAATTTCAGTTCTCCAGGCCCAGCACAGGATCTGCCTGAGAAGGGGGAGCAGGACTGGAGCTTGGGAACCTTGCTAAGGTGTGGTACAGACAGCATTTTCTACTCACAGATCTACACTTAGTTTGGGAAAAGTCTAATCATGAACTAACAGCTAACCAAAACCTGAGAACACTGTGTGGTACCCCAGGTACCTCATCCTGGGCCTGAGCCGTGCTCAGTGCTGGCACCTCCTCTGACACCTTCCTAGGAAGGATTCCTCAGAGGAAATTCATGGCCTGAAACACAACTGGTCCCTCTTTCCTGCCACTCTGCCTTCCTGGGGTCCCCTTTCCCAGGGGCTCCAGGGAGGGCAGGGTGAGGAGCATCCCCTCCCTCCCCTGTCCCAGCCTGGCTGAGCCCCTGCTCGTGCACAAACCTCCCCACCCTGTCCCCAGCAGCCCCGAGGGAGCAGGGGAAGGTCCCAATCCCCTTCTGAGCAGGGATCTTACCAACTCAGAGTGGAAGGAAGGGCTCAAAGAGTGTTTGAGGCTGGCTCAGCAGAGGGATGATGGTTTTTTTAACATCTGTCATAACCTCTCCCGATGTAATATTTATCTGCACATATACACACACATATAGCTAATTACAGACACGTACATGTATAGATAATTAATGCTGATTACACATAGGAGCTGCACCCTGCTTTGGCAGCACTCCTGCTGCGCCTGAGCCATGGCTGCTGCATTAACTCACTTAGAATCCTCCTAACCCTCCTTAGATTCCTACAGCATCCCAGGAACCCCAGGGCTATGGCTGAGCCTCCAGTACTGCACCAGCTTCCAGTCACTTATTCCAGGGCTGCAATATGTTACCCAAAAGTATGTTTAGTCCTGTTTTAAAAGATTAAAATGCTCTGCCTTTTGCTGCTTCCTGTAGGAGGTTATACTGCAGTTAATCTTACCCTTACTGAGGCTTGTTTCGATGCTTTATTTTCATTTTTGCTTTATTTTCATTAACTGTCACCATCTGAGCACCCCTGCCCTTCTAGATCAGAGGCCTTGCTCTCCACCTCTTGCCACCTTTGCAGCCTCATCTCCACTGGCACAGAGTGAGGGTGAAATGCCCCGTGCTGACAGGGGACAGGAATAAAAATTACAAAGAGTCAGGGATTCCCCATGGATTCTTGGTGCTGCCTTTCTTATTCCTGATTGAGTGTGGAGTGCTGAACCAGGCCCTTCACATCTCTGCATCTGTAAATAGCCCTCGTGGCAGCCCAAAGCACTGCTGGGGCTTTTAATCACTGTCAGTCAAACCTTTTGGAAAAGGGAGTATAACACTCGAATTTAAGAGGTTAAAAAGAAGGAGGAAAACCAGTTCCAGGAGTTTCTGGCTGGCTGCTTGGGCTCTGATTGCCACGGCCTCTGTCTTCTTCCACAAAACAGGAGTTGTTATCCTTGCTGGGAACCACGGCTGTGCCTCTGCCATGAACAGGGCAGCTGCTGCCCACGCTGTCAGTTCCTCAGCACAGGCTCTCAGGGGATAAAAACACACAGAATCAAGGAAGTCTGAGCCTAGGGAAACAGGCTAAAAGTATTTTTAATGGAGGCATTGACTCCCTTTATCCTCTGAAGTCGCCCAAGTAAAGCGTCCAAAAGCACCTGGCACTGCCTTGTGGAAAACCTGGGTTTAGCCCAGGAGAGCACTGTGCACCTCTGGGGGCTGCAGGGACAGGGATCCACCCCTGGAAGGACAGGGATCCACCCCTGGACAGACAGGGATCCATCCCTGGAAGGACAGGGATCCACTCCTGGAAGGACAGGGATCCACCCCTGGAAGGACAGGGATCCACCCCTGGACAGACAGGGATCCATCCCTGGAAGGACAGGGATCCACCCCTGGACAGACAGGGATCCATCCCTGGAAGGACAGGGATCCACCCCTGTAGGGACAGGGACCCCAAAAACCCATCACCTGGCACTGCCCCCGGGCAGGGGCTGCTCCAGCCGGGCCCCTCTGCAGGGACAGCACCGGGAGCGGCACCGGGAGCGGCACCGGGAGCAGCACCAGGGACAGCACCGGGGCCAGCACCGGCAGCAGGGCAGGCTCCGAACAGCCCCGGGAGCCCCAGGACACCACCCGCGCTGTGCTGGCACTGCAGCTCCTTCCCCCTCCTCCCATTCGTTGAGACTTTTTATCGTTTTAGGGAAGCTCCTTTAAAAGAGGCAAAAGCGGATTCTTTGTACAAAAAGCAAGGAAGGGCATTATGTTTTCAGATTTTCCTAAAGCAATATAAAAATATCAAAGGAGCAACTCCTTTTTCTGAGCATTTCCTTTCCAAAGCTTTTTCTGAAGGAAAAAGATTTTCAGCGATTTTCAGCCTATGCTGTCAATAGATTTCCTCTGTTCTCACCTGGCATTGAGCTGCTAACAGGATTCACACCCAGCTGGCAGCAAATGATGAAAAATACTGTCACACATAGGCTTTGACTTCCACTGGCGCTTTCTAAAAGCCACCTTTTCCTTTCAGTTTCCTTAAAAGGACAACCTAAGTAACACACATGGCTTTAGTGCAGAATAAACCTCATGGATAATCCAAAATACATCTCTCTTTAATTGGCCAGGAAGACCAAATTTAATCAATGCCACTTGTTTAACCTAAACCTGTTGCTAATACTCCTGTACTGTAACCCAGCATTTGCCATTCCAGTCTAGAGAGCTCAAGGTGTGTGCATGAAAATCAGATTAATACCAGCAAAAGAATGCAAATTTCCTTTGAGAGTTTGCTTTTTGAAGTAAAGAGGTTGCAAACATTGCATCTTACATGTATTGTAAAGAAAATCCAGGAAATTAAAAACACATTTAACTTGTGTGTTGCAACATCCCTTGGACTTTGAATACTTTAATCTGTTGGACTAAGGCAGAGTTACAGTCAGCACTCATGGAGAGCTGGTGAACATCAGCTTTGAACCACAAACTTATTTCTGCTTTTAACGTTGGGTGAATAAAACACCTTTCCCACATCACTCACCCATCCAGTCCATCTCAGTATTTTGTTTTAGAACACTTGTTTTTCTCCAAGACTTGGAGCCAACTGCAGCAGATCCATGGGTTTAGAGCCCAAGCTTTTAGGCTTTGTATTTGCCAAAAACGCTGTCCATGGTGATTTTCTAAAAGTGTCAGAGCAAAGGGAAGGCAGCGAGCATCAGGAGCTGAGCAGCAGCACCTGGGCTCTGCTCCTGAGCTCCTGAGCAATCACTAAGTGACCTCGAAGAAGTCATTTCACCTCTCTGGCAATCCTGTAGAGCAAGGAGCACCTCCTCTTGCACGGAGGGGAGCTCAGTTCCTGACCCCCCAAAATGCCACAGGGAATTCTGGAGAGTGCCAGAGCTGCTGCTCCTCTTCAAGGAGCAGAACCTGTGCCAGAAACGCTTCAGGTGGAACAAAAGAGCAGGTGACAGAGAGCTTGTGGAAGTCCCTCCTCCTGTTCCCAGTCAGGTCTGTTCCTCTGTGTGTGTCCGTGTGTCCCTCCCCTCCCTGGGTTAAACCAGTGCTGCTCCAGAGCCTCAGCTGGGGAAGGTCCCCACCGCACCCCACGCTCCTCCCCACTCTTCAGCCACCACTGGGAGCTCCCAGGGGCTCCTTGGACCAACCAAGGCTCTAAAACGGTGTGATGGTCTATTTTTGATAAACCAGTATGGCATTCCAATGCAATGGTGTTTTCTTTAGGAGTTCTATGTTGTAAGAAGCTCTCAACCTGATTCTTTTCTATTTTCGTACTTTAAATGGGCTTTGCTTTACAAATGTCAGAGGACAGATACGAAATGTACTGGACACAACTGCAGGTAGCTTCATTTGAGAACAACTTTCTAGAAGAACCAAGTTTCCTGTTGTCTTCTTTTGGAATTGTAGTGCATATGTTGAAACTTGTATATCATTTACAGTATTGAGTCTTGTGCCACTGCTGTACCTGATGTATCCAATCCGGATTAAACAGAGTATGTGCCACAAATACCAACAGCATGCTGTCATTTCTTCTCAAAACCTTCTGGGAGGCTTTTCTGGAGAACTTTGGGTGTTGACCTAGGCCACTGGAGCTGCACTTAAATACTAATTAACTCTTCCCTAAGCAATCACTAAGGAAATCAGTGAGATGTCACAGGACAGCAATAATGCAGATACCGAAGTGCATCCCTTACAGTGTGCCCTCTGGGAATGTTACAAGTTGCAAAAATTCATCTTGGAAACACAATCATGCTGTCTTGGCCTTTTCCAACTACGCAAAGGGGAACCCCTTCCCTGGAGTCATTTGTGACACAAAGGGAGTAGGCAGGAACAAAGCACCGAAAGAAAAACTTCCAAAATTAGTGCAGTGGCAACCCTGAGCCAGCCAGCACTCCCATCTTTTCCTGCCCCAGGACAGCTCTGTACAAGCCAAACAGGAAATATCAATTAGTTTCAGCACTAATGGGTAATTCCATTTCTAATTAAAGCATTCCTGTAAGTGTGGGAAGTCTGATACTGTTGCACCCAGAGGGACAGACCAATTATGATTGCTGCACATTTTCTACATAATTAAATCCTCCACCACACAGCCTGCTGCACACCTTGCTATAGAAATGTTATTTATACAGCGTTAATTAACTGGATTTAATTTAGCAATTGAGGCATTGAGATGCTCCTTTCACTCTGCCACTTCACTGGGATATAAACAGTGCCTGGTGTCTACCAAGAGAATCAGGGAAAAGGGGATGATCACCAACCTGAACAGACCATGGAGCCTCACAGGGAATTCAGCTTCACCCAAGGGCCACAGGGAAGGCAAGGAGGCAAGAGGGAGGGCAGGCCCTGGCACAGGTGCCCAGAGCAGCTGGGGCTGCCCCTGGATCCCTGCAGTGCCCAGGGCCAGGCTGGGCAGGGCTGGGAGCACCTGGGACAGTGCAGGTGTCCCTGCCATGGCAGGGCTGGAACAAGGTCCCTTCCCACCCAAACCACTCTGGGATTCCATGAAATACAACTGGGATTGTTCTGTATTTTCTCCTGACATTTCTTATGTGGGAATGGCTGCCTTTTATCATATTTTTTTTTTTTTACTTTGGATTGTAAAGATTCCAACTGAGCATCCAGCTGTCTTTCTTTTCCTTTTATTAACAAATTGTAACACCATCACTGGACCTGTGTAAAACATTTACCAGACACAGCTGCTTATAAAAAGACACCATTTTCTCCATTTCAAACAACATCTGTCTCTTGTCAGTGTCCTTTAGAGCAGCCCTGTTGCCACAGCCCTGGTCCCAGCCAGCAGCATCAGGACATCAGTCCCCATCTCTGAGCAGCTCCTGGAGATAGACTGAGTTGGTGTGGTAGGCACTGAGGCAGCTCAAGTGCCAGTAACTCCTGCTGTAGTGGGACACTGCTGAGCAGTAGCTCTGCCAGGCCTCGTAGTAACATCTCCAGTAGTGCTCAGAGCTCCAGCCCTCATGTGCAGCGTCACCCCAGGAGCTGCAGCTCTGCTCCTCTTCAGCTCTGCTCGTGGCAGGACTGCAGAATTGATGCTTGGGGCTTCTCCTGGGTTTAGCATTTTGTTTTGGGACTTTCTTTTTCACTTCCTTTTTCCTGGGGCCGTGGGATGGCTCCCAAGGCTTCTCTGGTGTGGGACAGAAACCTGGGGGTCCCCGGCGTGCTGGGGGCACAGGGCCTGGCTCCTGTGTGTCTGACAAGGCCTCAGAGCAGGAGTTGTTGGCCCTGCTGTTGAAGGAACCCCTGGAGCTCCCTGAGCCATTATTGGCCCTGCTGTTAAAGGAACCCCTGGAGCTCTCTGAGCCATCGCTGTCAGCAGACACAGCCTCGTCTGCTGCTGTCTCTGGGCGATGTTCCATCTCTTCCCACTCCACATCCCCATTTCTGGGCAGCCCACGCTGCTCTCCTGGGCCTGAGTAACTTCTTAAAATCTCCACCTCTCTCTCTGACCCTTCTTTAATGAAATAATCATAATCTTCAATAAAATCTGAGAAGCTCCAGGGATTGGTGAGTTGGGTTTTGAAAGAAGACAAGCACGGAATCTTGGGAAGATTTTTTTTTAAGGCCTCCTCATCTGGAGCCTGAGTGCTGTGTTGTCCATCCATTCTGGAGATGGGTTTGACTTGGTTCCTCTGTTCTGTGTGACAGCTGGAAGTTTGGGGGGTTCTATTTTTCTCTACCTTTGCAGGATTTGTGCACTTTTTAATCTGTTTTGGCTTCGGAGTCTTTTTTGGCCTTTCTACAGAAGAATTATCCCTTGGAAGATTAGAGGGAGGCTGAGGTATGTCTGGAAAGCCATTCTGGACAGGCTGCAGCACTGGTTGCTCTGGTTTAGGACACACAGTGTCACAGTTCACCACAGGACCTGTGGGTATTGCAGGTTTAACTTCTACCTGCCCATCCTCAAACTGCTCCATCATTCCAGGGGGGATTGGCTCTGCACAGAAGAGAAACAAGCACCACTCAGTCAAGGGCATCCTTCCCTCTGGAGCTCACACAAGTACCCAAGAGAAGCTTCTCAAAACTGCATGTCAGACATCAGGTGAGGGCCACAAACCAGCCCCTTCAATTCTCAGAAGAGTCTAAAGAGCCACAACATTTCCTTCATGGGGGCACCAAAGGCTGCTCAAGACAAACAATGCTCCATTCCATGTTAGGAGCTGAGTGTGAAGAAGGTGGGCTAAAAGCAAAGCAGCCCCAGCAGAGAAGCCACACACCAGCCCCCTGGGCTTGTCTGAAGCTCTGACCAACAGGAAACCACCAAGCCCAGCTGCATCCCCAGCACAGAGCCCACCTGGCAGAGGAAGGAGCTGCAGGTTGCACTTCTGAGCAATTTTCATCATGGTGTTCTCCTCCTCCCCACGGCAGCAATAGGTCACAGCCAGCCCCAAGGTGCCTGTGGGACAGAACAGAGTTAACTGCAGGCCCAGCAGGGTCAGGCCCAGCCCAGCAGGGTCAGGCCCAGCCCAGCAGAGCCCAGCCCAGCAGGGCTGTCCCACCGAAGCGCCCGGCGCGGCCGATGCGGTGCATGTAGGTCTCCCAGTCCTGGGGCACGTCCAGGTTGATGACCAGGTTCACCTTCTCAGCATCAATTCCACGAGATGTCTGCAGCAAGGGAGGAGGAGAAAAGGGCATTGAGAGCTGAGTAACTCCCCAGAGCTTGAAATGAACCCAGAACCCCCGGGAGGCTGGAAGGGACCACAGTGGGGTCATGTCCAACCTCCCCAGAGTCACCCCAACACGTCTGGCACTCACAGCACGCTGCCCCTAGAGCAGCTTTCAGCTGCAGAGCAACAGATAAAGTGACAACTATTTTTGAGCCAGATCACACAATGGATTGGGTTGGATGGGCCCTAAAAGTATCTCCTCATTGCAGCCCCTGCCGTGGGCAGGCAGATGAGCAATGGGGGCGATTTCTAAACTCCGCTGTGACAATAAGTCACAGTCCATGGTGCTTGATCAGCACATTTATGCTCTCTCCAGTTCCAAGCCAAATCAAATCCTCTGAAGTAACTTTATGTGCAATACTCCTGCATGCTGTAAAATTTGCAGAGCAGTTAATAAATTTGAAATAGAATCTGTAAGAAGCTTGTTTGGAAGCAGTAAAAGCTCACCAAGTCTGTGGAAATCAGAACTCTGCAGTGGAATTGCTTTAATTTAGCCATGGCATCAAGTCGCTGATTTTGATTCATGTTGCCTAGTAAGATAAAAATTAGAAGCAGGTTACATTCTTCATCTTTATGCCCCTCACATTCTAGAAAACACTGCTTTGAATCATCAGAAATAAGTCAGAAACTTCTTCAAACAAAACCGGAAAACTCGGGTCACTCATTACAAAAACAATTCTTTTCCTTGTAGATTGAGTCTTAAAAGACCTATGAAGATTCAAATGCTATTCTCAGCCATTTAACTAGACGCCCTGCAAGGCAAGATTTAAGATATATTTTCCTGTTTTAGGTCACACTTATGCACAAGTTCAGGGGAAGCAGAAAACCATGAATGGATTTACCTGAAATGCACTCAGCAGGGAAGCCTCTGGATGTCAGTATTTCAGCCAGATGTTGAGCCCTGAGGGAACACACACACACACTGGAAACTGGAAATAAAACCAGGCCTAAGAACACCTGCCAGTCCTTAGGTTATTCTCTACAGCCAGGGACTGCATTCTGGTATTTTCAGTATTTCACACTGCATTCCTCAGGCTGCATTTCAGAGCTGAGGTTTGCAGACTGCTCGGAGGCCTCACAGCTCCCATAAATCCATCCATGGCTGGACATCACAAGCACTGCTCTCAAACCAGCTTTGTCCAGGTGTTATTGCAAATTACCTGCTGTGCAAATTTGAGAAGACTAAGGCTTGGTTGAAAGGAATCTTGCTGAACAACTCCTGCAGGTGCTGGGTTTTCTCCTCAAAAGTTTTATGTGGGAGGGGATGGGAATTCACGATTTTGTAGTACTGCTTCAGCCCTGAGCAGGAAACCAAAACAACAGATTAGGGGTTGCCACAAAAACACGCAGAACACAGAGTTCTGTAAACATGTGATACTGCAGCTGAAGGGAAACTGCAAACAGACACACATGAGAGCCTCCAAGAGAAGTTTTTTTTTAAAAAGGATGAAATTTTTTGAATGGATAGAAAAAGCAGAAAGTTCCATTTGTCATCGGTATTTTAAAAATACAGAATCAGAGAATGGTTTGGGCTGGAAAGGCCTTTAAAGACCTTCTCATTCCACTTCAAGATTCCCTACATCAACACTGGGAAGCAATATTCATAAATTGAGTAACTTAGATAGGGAAATTCCTAGAAAAAAATCATAGAGATTATGAATTATTATAATTCATAAATACATAGAAATTATGAAAAATCATGCATTCTAAAGGCACATGTTTTGGCTTTAGTGCCCTCCCCCTCATCTACTGCTGTCCATGTCACTGTAACCGCCTTATGTGCTTACCAAGAAGGGCTGGGTCCGTGGGGTTCAGCCTGACAAACGTGGGCTCCCTCATGTACCTGGTGAGAGCAGCAGCCAAGGACTCGGGGTAGGTGGCAGAGACTGCCAGCACCTGCTTATTGACTGGCAGGGAGGAGTAGATCCAGCTGGGAGACACAACCAGGGCAGTTACTCGCAGCAGGCACCTGACCTGAGCACTCACCACCAGGGGAGGGCTCTGCCTTACTTGACCTGCTCCTGGAAGCTGCCCTCCTCCAGCAGCTTGTCTGCCTCGTCCAGCACCAGGAGCCTCACGCTGGCCGTGCTCAGGTAGTCCAGCTCGATCAGCTGCTTGATCCGCCCTGCAGGGGGGGACAGACAAACAGCTCCCAAAACCTCACCCCAAACACCCTAACAATGAACTTCTAAAGTATTCTTGAGCCTCTGAGGCACTGAGGCTGTGCCCTATTAATGACAACAAGCACAGCCCTGCAGGAGGGGACAGACAAACAGCTCCCAAAACCTCACCCCAAGCACCCTAACAATGAACTTCTAAAGTATTCTTGAACTGCCTCTGAGGCTGTGCCCCAATAACGACAACAAGCACAGCCCTGCAGGAGGGGACAGACAAACAGCTCCCAAAACCTCACCACAAACACCCTAACAACGAACTTCTAAAGTATTCTTGAACTGCCTCTGAGGCTGTGCCCCATTAATGACAACAAGCACAGCCAGCCCAGCATCCCCAGGGCCGGTCACTGAACTGTGCAGGGTCACAGGGACGGCTGCTCCCTACCTGGGGAGCCCACAGCGATGTGGCACTTCTTCAGCCTGCTTCTGTCCTGGCTCAGAGGCGTGCCCCCGATGAACACATGGCATTCCAAGCCTTCCATTTTTATGCCAATGGTCGTGATCACGGCGTGGATCTGCACAGCGATCTCCCTCGTGGGAGCCAGGATCAGGATCTGCGAGGTGCAAGGGTTAAACGGGAGGCTCAAAGCCGCAGGATGGCGCTGAGAGCGCGGTGCTTCAAAGGGACCGCGGTGCTTCAAAGGGACCGCGGCGTCTCCCGGCCCCCGGTGCCGCATCCCCAGAGCAGCGGCTCCCTCTCCGGGCCGGCTCACCTGCGTGGCGGGGCTCTCCAGCAGCACGGCGTCCAGGGCGATGGTGGCGAACACGCAGGTCTTGCCGGTGCCAGACTTGGCCTGCACGATGAGATCTGCAAAGAGCGGCCACGGCGGTCAGGGCAGCCCCGGGAGCAGCCCCGGCCCGCGCCCCAGCGGCCCGCCCGCTCACCCAGCCCGCAGCGCCCCAGCGGGATGGCCTTCAGCTGCACCGGCGAGGGCCGATGGAAGCCGGCCGCCTCCAGCCCCGCCAGCACCGGCGGCGACAGCAGGAGAGAGCCGAAGTCGGAGGGGCCGCCGGGCAGCAGCACGTCCCGGGTGCGGAACCGGCCCGCCGCCTCCATGGGCGCCGCCATCTTGGCGGGGCGGGCGGGGAAGTCTCGCGAGAGGTGCCGTAATCCCGTGCCGGGCTAGCGCCGCCAGGGGGCGCCGTGCAGGGCCCATGGCGGCGGCTCCGCCTGAGGGCGGGCGGGCACGGAGCGGGCCCGGAGCGGGCACGGAGCGGGCCCGCTTCGGACGGGCCGGGCCCGCGAGCTCGCTACAGCCGCGGAACAGCCCCGAATCGCCGCTGAGTGCAGCTCCTGGCCCTGCACAGACACCCCACACCCCACCCGGTGCCTGGGAGCGCTGTCCGGACGCGCCCTGAGCGCCGGCAGCCCTGCGGCCGTGCCCATCCCCGAGCAGAGCGCACGGCCCGCAGAACGCGCGACTTTGAGAGCACAATAAACTCCTGCCAAAAATTAACAGCGCAGTATTCACTCAGCAAAGGGCAAGTGCGTTAATCTGTGTGTGCGTTACTTACTACCCTCTGTAGGCCACTTATTTGAAATCGTGGGTGGGTTTATGAATATCAGCTTTTATGGTAGCGCCCCAGAGGCTCTGGACGTGCAGCTTGCATTCATTGCAAGGGGATTTGGAAAATCTCCACAGTGGCTTCTACTGTACAAGCACATACACTGTGCCATTATTCTTACAGTGCTGGGCAGCCAAAATGAATTTTAATGGCTTTGGTGTATCACAGGCTTGGTCACGCCTTTGGAATTCCTCTTGTCTATATTCCTGATGGAGGAGAAAAGTCTGACACATTCTGTTCAGTGATGTTTTATTGTGATGGTACTTTCCTGTGAATATCTGAGCAGCAAACACTTAACCCTGCAGGACAAAGAGCAGTTCCAGTTTGGAGAGCACTCCAGCTGGTTGGGGCTGTGCCCCAGAGCACAGGTAACGGGACCTACAAACATGCCGCTGTTCCAATCATTTTTTAATTTTTAAGGGGATATTCTCATTGGTCCTCAAGGGGAAAGAGTCTCCAACATGAGATAATTGTCTCTGGATAAATCTGGGAAAGGAGACAGACAAAGACACCTGGACATAACAAACATTTGATTAAATAGAGCCTTTCATAACCCTTTTAAATTGATGTGATTTGAACAGACAAGAAAGAGCAGTGAGGAGGGACTGTTCCCAGGGGGGAAGGGCAGCCAGGAGGTGACAAACAGCCCCCAAGAGCCAATGCAGGAACTGCTCCCTCTCTGTTTCTCTCACTTATTCCTTTCCTCCCAAGGTTTCATGCCGGCTGCCATACAGCCAAGGTGATCTGCGGACAAACATTATTCTCTGTGGAGCGTTAATGAGACGCTCAGACACTGCACGGTCACTCACAACAGTGCTGCTGTTTGTTATTTCATTTTCCTTCAGCCCTTCAGTGCAGACAGACTCCCAACCGTGTCCCTGTGTGTCAGACACCTTGGCAGGTTTGGTGTCCCTCTCCCGCTGGTCCTGGCCCTGACTGAGGGGCTGTGTCACATTCAGGCTCCTGCAGCTCTGCCAGTCCATCCCGTGAAGGGCTTTGTTTTAACCCTCATTCCTGTAGTGAATCTTACCTGCTGCTGCTCCTCGCTTGGCTGTGAGCTGTGTGTGAGTGCTGTGAGTCACAGCATGGACAGGAATCTTCTCCCTTCAGCCTTGCTTTGCCTCGGGGACTCTGGAGTGCCGAGTTCCCGTTGCTGACCTTCACATGTCAGCCCCGCCACGAGGAATCTGCAGCTTTGCCATGACATGGCTTTGCTTCTGCTTGCAGTAAGAGCCAGAGGAAAAATTCCTGCTCAGAGCAGCCTTTGGAAAGCTTGACATTGAATCTGAATACTCTGCAGGCAGAGTAGGTCCTGGGAAAGGATTTAGGTTAGTAAAAGAAGCAGATGAGACATCCTTCAGTGCTGGAGTGTTGCTAAAATAACACGTTCTTTTAAGGGATATAAACTCCCTAGCTTGGGGTCATAAAAATCTGTGAGGTTTTAGGATGTAGGAAAGCCCTGCTAGGGAAAATTCTTTCTCCCATATACACTGAGAGCATGTTTTATTCCTCCAAGAAAGAGCTCACCACATTTTTGTCCATGCCAGAAAGTGCACATCACATATTTGATTGAATTCCATGCAGGACCCATTTTCCCCTGAATTTGTATATCAATGTGTCAGCTTTAGGTAAGTGATGTTCTAAGACACCTCTGAGTGATGCTGCTGGTGCTCCAAGTCGGGTGGTCACTATTTCACACTATTTCAGGCTATTTCACACTATTTCACACTATTTCAGCCTAACACCTGCAATACCAGGATGTAGGACTTGTACTAAATACTTCCCACAAATTTATCCATCTCCTCCTTTTCTCATAAATCCACTCTTCATTTCCAACACTTAAATTCTTGTTGTGACTCTTTGAAATGCTGAGGTAAAATGCTCATGGATGAGTTGGTATTGGCTTCCAGAACTGTTGGGTTGTATCTATTTTAAGAACATATTCATTATTGATTTGGACATTGCCACTGCAAACAGGCACCAGCCTTGCCTTATTCCTTTGCCTTCAAAGGATTTGTCTTTCAGATCTGCCAAGACATGGAATTATTCAGAGCAAATCTGGTTTACATAATATTTGTAGAATATTTTGAAAGTGAGATAATCTCATCCTCCTTTCCCAGATGTTTTCAGATTAAGACAGGGAAGTTTCTCTGTTCTCTGCAGCACGTGTGAGTCACTCTTTGGAGTGTGGGCTGTATTTGTGTTTACACTGCCATGGAAACTGTGTTTGTTCTCCGTACAGTAGAGCCCGGGACAGTGAAAGGGCCATTGATCCAGCAGAGACAGTGACTGCACATTCACCACCAAAAACTGACTCTGAGCACCCTGCACTTTCACTTGCCCTCTGGAAAAGAAAGCTGCATGGCAAGTTACCAAGGAGCAGCAAGTCTTGGGAGCAGCAGAATCCTCTCTGTTCCTTCAGTAATGACAAAGCTGTGCGCTCTTCCCAGCGAGTCTGGTGCGTGCAGTTGTCATAAAAAATGAGGAGGAGGAGGAGGAGGATGGTGATGTCTCACATCCATCTAAGGCTCATCTCAGTGCCCTCCTGTGGAATGGATTGGGTTCCTTGTCAGGCCCATTGTTCACAAGGATCAGGGAGAGCTCCCCAGATTTCAGATGTGATCCCAAGTCCACGGGGGAGTCAGCAGGGCACATGCACGGGTGCAGCTGCAGATAAAAGCAAGGAGACCTAAAGGATCGGGTCAGAGCAGCTATTTCAGCTCTGCAGAGAGAAATGCCATATTTCACTCCTGTTGTTTTCCTCCAAATAAATAAACATCATCCCAGTTTAATCTTAGATACCAAGATTTGCTAAATTATTTTTTGAGCTCGTATGAGCAGGATCTAGGTCACGAAAATGCAGCGAGCCGAGAGGAAATCCAATAGATGTTCAGCACAAGGCAGTGCTGCACAAGGAGCTCCCTGGTCCTCACTCCTGGCACTCCAGGGCAGGCACAGCAATGCCAGCAGCTGGAATTTGGCTGGAGCAGCGTTTAAAGTTTGTATTTTGAGGATGGGGCATAGTGAGGCTGGGGCATGTCAGAACTTTATATATAAAGGCCACAAGTACAGAGCCTGTATGCAGTAAATTAGACTTAATGGAAGAAACAGGAATATTTTCAGGGCTATTTTATCTCTTTATGCACAAATATAAAACCAGCCAAAGTTCTGACATGACATCCTTACCTATCGTGGCTGGGTGTTTCTGCCCCAGTGGGTTTAAACAAGGATGAATGCAATTCAGGTCATGCTGCAGCTGAAGTGGGAGGAAATTCTCAAAGGTTTGTCGTCAGTGCGCAAGAAAGTCGAAAGGAAAGAAAATTCAGCGATAACCACGCTTCTTAGCTGGGCAAAGAACAGTCACGTGGGAGCCTGGAGAAACCAGATCAATGAACTGAAAGACAACAAATGAGATGAGCCTTCAGCTGTGAAGGGATGGATGTTTCCTCAATCAGGAATGAACGAGGCCGTCCATAGAAGTGGAATACTCCACTCTGAAGGAGTATTCTAATTTTTGCCCAAGGATCTCAGTTTTTCTTTTTATCCTGAAATAAACCATGTAGCTTTCTGCTTCAGGGAGTTTTATTCTTGGCTCTGTATTTTCTCGGAGATCTGATTTTCCAGTGCACTGCGCCATCTGCTCATGGTTTACACCACAACAGAGCGGAAGGAGCGCAGGGCCTGGCATGAGGTGTCGGTGCTGCTTTGAACCAGTTGTCCACACGCAAGAGAAAAATGCTGCTTAGTAAGGAAATCCTACTGAGAAAATAGTTCAGATTTTTCTCTTCTCTTGCGAGTTCCCAGGAGTTTGGAGCACATGAATATTCTGGTCTTTTCTTTATTCTGTGCTCATGAACTCCTTTGTCAGTCTCCTGGGACAGGAGCAGCCCCGGAGGCTGGAAAAGGGATCAAAAAGAGTTCCTTAGCAGAGCCAAACAGAGCCTAGAAACTCTTCCTGTTCCTCTGCCCGAAGATCACAGAGTTTGGTGTCTTGCAGGAGGCACAGGAGCTCACAGCATCTGCCACTTGCCTTGTACACGTGCAGGTGGCCTCCTGAATCCTTGACGTGCACCGAGGGTAAAGCATTGTGCAAGTTCAGTTTGATCCTTCCCACAGCCATGGGTACCACTGGCATCTCTGCTGTAGTGCCACGGTCAAATGGGATGGCATCAGTTAAATTCAGTGCTGGGCTGGCCCTTCTCCCCCTGTCAGGGACACTGTAGGGACAGCATCAGTTAAATTCAGTGCTGGGCTGGCCCTTCTCCCCCTGTCAGGGACACTGTAGGGACAGCATCAGTTAAATTCAGTGCTGGGCTGGCCCTTCTCCCCCCGTCAGGGACACTGTAGGGACAGCATCAGTTAAATTCAGTGCTGGGCTGGCCCTTCTCCCCCTGTCAGGGACACTGTGAGGCCTGGGGGGTCACTCCTGCTCAGTCCCTGTGCCCCAGGAGCTGCCCCAGCCAGGGCCATTCCGGCTCCCAGGGCCATCCCAGCTTTCTGATCTCTCACTCCTGCCTGGCTCCCACCCTGCCATATGCTGGGATGGGCCGTGGACATCCACACCCGACCCCAGCCCGTGGGGAACAGCCAGCTGGCCAACAAATCCTGCCAGATTTCAGGGGAAAAATCATAGCTGGGCTAGCTGGCTTAGGCTGTAAGGAAGAGCCAAGACTGGCAAGTACCCACTCACATCATGGCATGGCCTGTTGGAAGCGATTCACTTTTGGATAAGGTCATTTCTTCAATAAATTAATATTTTTACTGCTCCACATTCTACAGAGCCCCGAAGAGAGATGCTGTTCCCATGCTGAACAGATGGGAAATGGGAACCCTGAAATGAGCAAGGAGACAGGAAATTTTGACCCATAATAACCCAGACGCTGGAAGGATCAATAAACATTAACTCTGGAGTGTTTCCCAAACACATGTGAAAGGGCAGATCGCAAATTTCCCATTTAAATTGGATTTTGACACAAAGGTCAGCTTTCAAAAACACTGAAACTGATTTCTGTAAACAAACAAGCAAACAAACCAAATCCTATTACCTTCTATAAAAACTATTTTCCTCCAAAAAGTAAAGACCTGAAGAGGCAAAAATTTTAGCCAGTCTTTGTGAAAATTATGGGACAAAACCAAGTAATTACGCTTTTAATCCCAAATTTGAAAACACAAAGTAGTATTTCTCCTCCTATCAAGTTCTTCAGCAACTCGGGCTAAATTATCCAGGGGACTCAGCATTTATCATCTAAACAACACATTTTGCAAATAAGATTAGAATAATATTTATTTGTGAGAAACACTCAAAACTTCAAACGCTTTCAAATTCAGCGGTTATGAAGTCTGATGATCCAAAAGTGTTTGTATTTTTTTCCCTGCTCGCCTGTCCATCTGTTTGGTGTCCTGTGGTGAGAAGCAATATTAGAGGCTGTTGATCTGAGATAAAAGAATCCTGGTCTTAGAGGGGCTCATCCGTGGCTCTGACATCCCCACACCCGGAGTTTTCCCGGCGCTGCTGCGTGCGCAGACTGGCACGGGCTGAAACAGCGCCTGCGGAACAGCGAGGGGGAAAATAAACCCCGCTCAGGCACCGCGAACACCGCGAACACCCGCGAACACCCGCGAACACCGCGAACACCGCGAACACCCGCGAACACCCGGCCCGGGGCCCTCCGTGTGCTGGCCCTGGCCGAGGGCGCTCGGACACCGCCACCAGGGCGTGTGTCCCTGTCCTGCCCGGTCCGTGTGTCTCTGTCCTGCCCGGTCCGTGTGTCCCTGTCTGGCCCGGTCCGTGTGTCCGTGTCCCGGCCCGGTCCGTGTGTCCCTGTCCCGCCCGGTCCGTGTGTCCCTGTCCTGCCCGGTCCGTGTGTCCGTCTGTCCCGGCCGGGCCGTGTGTCCGTCTGTCCCGTCCCGGGCACCGCCACGTCCCCCGCACTGGCCGGACACAGCACGAGCAACCCGGCCCGCGGTGAGGACGAATCGGGGACACCGCAACTGGGTGGCTTTGCAATTTCTCCCGATTAAGGCCATGTAGGTTAATCCGTGCTTTTGGCGGGGTGGTCCGCGCCCGCGGGGCGACGTGCGGAGCGCAGAGCGCCGCAAACGAAAGCGCCCAAGTTCTCGGGGAGCGGGGAGCAGGGCCCGCTCGGGCGGGCGGAGCGCGGGGCTGGCTCGGGAGGAGCGCCCGCCGCCTCCAGCAGCGCGGCGGCCGCCGGGGCCGGGCGGGGGGATGCGGCTGCCCCCGCCCCGCCGCCCGCACACGCGGCCCCGCCGCCGCCGCGCCGCGCGCCCTGCCCCGCGCCCGGCCCCGCCGGCAGCCCCGGACAGCCCCGGACACCGGACAGCCCCCGGACGGCTCCCCGGAGCCGCCCCCCGGACACCGGACAGACCCCGGACAGCGCCGGACACCGGCCAGCCCCGGACAGCCCCCGGAGCCGCCCCCCGGACACCGGCCAGCCCCCGGCCGGCCCCCGCTCCTCCCCTCCGGCGGCGGCCCCGCGCCGAGCCGGGCCATGGAGCAGCACCTGCGGCGCCTGCGGCAGGAGCTGGTAAGGGCCGGGGGTCGGGGCGCCCGCGGGGCGGCCTGGGGGGGCCCGCTTATGGGTCGGGGGTCCCGCCGCTGCCATGCCCGTGAGCGGGGACAGGTCCCGGTTTTGGGTCGGGGGTCCCGCCGCTGCCATCCCCGTGAGCGGGGACAGGTCCCGGTTTTGGGTCGGGGTCCGTCCGTCTGTCGGAGAGAAACCGCGGCGGGGGCGTGCGGGGGCTTTAGGGACAAGCTGCCGGCGCAGGTCAGAAATCAGGGAAGCAGCCGCAGAGATGGATAGGAACAACTTTCTGGGAATCAGAAGGCTGTAAAGGGAGCGCGCTGGCACCTCCGGTACCCTGTGAACATACTTCTTTAATAGGAAAGCCTTTGTCAGAAAGGAGCGGTGTTTGCGCCCTCCCGCCGCTCCTGCTCGGGGGTAACCCCAGTCCCGGGGCTTGCTGGGGCTTGTCCAGCAGCCCGAAGGTATTGCTGCTGCTCTGGGGCTGCCTGGGTGGGTGGGAGGAGGAACTGATACTTCCCAAAATAGGGTTCCAGTGGGTCTGGCTCGGAGTCTGCGTTCTCCTGATAAATAGATAATGAGAACAAAAGGGGAAGACAAGGCAGAGCAAGGACGGGTGGGTGAAGTTTCTGAATGCGAGAAGCTCCCGGTTTGGACTGGAGGGAGGTGATTCCAGCTGGGTTCGTGCTCCCTGGAGTTCCGTGCAGTGCCTGCGTTGCAGGAAGCCCTCGGTGTGTAACCCAGTCCCTGAGGAGCAAGCAAAGTTCCAGCTGTGCCCAGGGCAGGAGCAGGGCTGGAGAGCCCCGTGCTCCTCCAGATCCCCGTGTCTTGTGAAACACGGGCTGGGGCAGTGGCCTTTTGCTCTGGATAAATGTGGCAGCAGTGACATTTAACCTGCTGGCGTTCCCAGCGTTTCCCTAGCTAACACAGGAGGTGAAAGGCAAACTAAAACAAAGGGAAGTGGGAGTCACTGGTGTGCTGTACCCGGAGTGTGATGAATGAAATGCAAACTGCCAACTGGGACGTGCACAGAACAATCTGACAGCCCTTGAAAATCTGAGCGGGGAGGTGAGATGGGAGGAGGAATAGCTTCCAGAAGAACATCGTGAGAATAAGGTTCCTAAATCAGTGTTTTGTCTTCTAACCAAATCAGTTTTGTTATCTGAGCAATATTTTTGTAGAGGAGCCTAAACATTGCACCTCTGAGTCTAAAAGTGCCTGTTTTGTAGTGCAAAATATAACTTCTGGAGAGTCAATATATTGACAGAAAGGGAGACCCCTCACACTTAATGTGAAAGGCAGAAAAAAAATACTTTAAATGAGAAAATTCTGGTTTTGTTCAGTCCTTGCTATAATGCAGGAGTTGATTTTTTCAATTGTAAAAATGCAACAGTTTTTATTATATTAATAAACCATGACTTAGCCCGGCATAAATCTGTGTATGCTTGGCTTAAAACACTGGGAAGGGGCAGTTGTCACCTTCAGCTGGACCAGCTGTGACTTGGCTGGGGGCAGCCTGGGTCTCCATACGTTTGGTTTTCAGCAGTCACCCTGGTTCCCCCTCCCACAGCCCGGTTTTTGTTGTTCAGAGCTTCCTTTCACACGGGCTCTCGGTGCTCCCAGCGCGGTGTGAGCGCGGCTCTGCGGGACATCCGCAGGGTGCAGCTGGACAGAGCCGTGCTCTCCTCCTCCTCCTCCTCCTCCTCCTCCTCCTCCTCCTCCTCCTCCTCCTCCCTGGCCGAGCCAGCTGCAGTGACAGTGGGAGCTGCAGCAACTGGAACAGCCCTCAGTGCTATCCTGAGCAATTCCAGCTTGTCAAAATCACTTGTGTGCCTGCAGCCTGGAATGAAAATAGACGAGTGTTTCTGTGCAGGGCAGCGAGCAGCCCAGGGACAGCTGGGCCCATCTGCACCACGGGCGGTGGGAGCTGGGCTGGGCAGCTCCTGCCCGGCCTTTGCCTGCTGCAGAGCCACGGGGCACGGGCAGGAGCGGTGAGAGTGGCTTTGGCCACCTGGGGCCAGTGAGCCCCCGGAGCGGGGCACAGGGGGTCTGGCCCCGGGCATCCCCACGCTTGCAGGAGCACACCAGGCTGTGTTGTGGCCAAGGAGCAGCCCTGGTGTGCAGGGAGGTTCTGCAGAACTTCCCTCAGTGGGGAGCAGGCTTTTGAGGGCTGCTCAGTGTCACATGGCAAGGTTAGAGACTGTCCCATTAGCAGAAGTTCAGTTTGTCTCAGTGCAAGCAGCCTCTGGTTGGGTAAACCAGACTTTTGGCCAGTTTTGAGGAGGGGATTTTCTCAAAAAATAGTGGATGTTGGCACAGCTCCCAGTTCCCAAGGAAAGGTTATCTTCCTGTGCAACTCAATCCCCCACCAGTGTGAGACAGGAGGATTCCAGCTCTGTTTTTCCTTTCCCTTGCTTTGTTTATTAAAAACACATTTAATTGCTGGTGTGCTTGGCCGGGGCTGCTGTGGGCCCCTGTGTCACCTGCGCCCCGAGAGCACAGCGAGCCGTGCCAGGCGAGGTGGGGCATGCCTGCCCTGCTCTTCCCATTTCCTCTGGGAAAGCTGTGCCCGGGCTCCCGAGGATGAACCTGACCCCTTTCAGTCAGCGGGGAGAGATCTCCCGGCGCAGCCGCCTGTTTTCCAGTGTAAGCTGATCGTTTCTGGCATGTGTGGTGTCCCTTTGATTGGAATTCATTCAGAAGCTTCCACACGCAGCGGCTGCAGAGCCTCAGCTGACACAGCCATTCATCCCCGGGGACCCGGGCAGCCCTGCCGGGGCTGGCACCCTCCGCCCGGGCAGCCCTTCCCCGCAGCCCGTGCCAGCTCCGTGCGCCTCAGCCCCGGCCGCAGGGAATGCTCCAGACCTTGTTCTCCTCGGGAAGCCCCCGAGATGGATGGAGCGCTGTGGGAGCGTGCAGCACTGTTCCCAGGTCGGGTGGTGGACAGGCTGTGGCTCTGCACTCCTGTCATCTGTCCTTCCCGGGGCACGTGTGAAATGTGCCCCAGAGCTTGGGAGGTGCCGTTCCTGCCATTAATCCCCATCCTCAAAGCCCTTTGCCTGCATCGGGGATCTGCAAACTTGTCCTGAGGCGCAGCAGAACTGCGCTGCTCCCCGAGCCACAGAGTTCTCTCAGCTGAAAGCTCAGATTTAGCAGGAGTTGTCTTGCTGGGACTTGGCAGAGAGGAGTTTCATTTCTGTGCTGCACGTGGCAGTGCCTGCCTGCACTCCCAGACACCAGGACAGGTTGCACTGATGTGCAGCAGTACCACAGATGTGCTGTGGGATGGGGGCCTGGGGCTCTCGCTGGTGGAATAAATCATTGTTTTCTGTCTGGGGGCTGCTGAGCCCATGGGGCAGATTCATCTGGCACCGGGGTGTAGCAGGCCGGGGGGCACAGCCACCTTAGCTGTGCCTGTAACCTTACTTGGCTGTGCTTGTAACTTTACTTGGCGTGTTTTGGTCTTGCAGATGAATCCAGGGTATCTCTGGGCTTTCTGTTGCTTTCTTCTGGGAGGAAAAGTATTTCAGTCACCACTCTGACTGGAACTTTTAATGTTCTTCCTGCACATTTGTCATAAATGCATCGAATTACTGAGGTTGATAGAGTCTGACTCCCTTCTTACATTAATTTATGTCCTGGTAGACAATGTTTCTTGCTATGAATATCCTGCAGGAATAGAACATTCGGTCCGAGTGGAAATGCAGCCAATTATTTTTACTCTTAGCCTGCCACTGGGTCCTGTTGCAGTAAGTGTGTCACGCTCTGGGATGTGCTGTGTTTTCAGTCCTGCTCTCCCTGGAGGGGCAGCTCGGTGCTTTGCAGTCTGCCAGGCACAGGTGACAGCCCTGAGGGTCCGGTGCACGCTGCAGCTCCGGCAGGTGGGAACAGGCAGCTCCGAGTGTCTCAGCTGATGCAGGTCCCTTTTTGGGTGACTTCATCCCTGGCTGCTGGGGGCAGTGCCAGGAGAGTGGGTGGCTGTCCCAGATCTCATTCCTTGGTGTTCTGAGGGGAGGGTGCAAGGGAGTGACTTGACAGCAGATGTCCTGCCGGGTTTAACTGGGGAGAGAAGGCAGGCACAGGCTTTGTCCTCTGGGTTATTTCCAGAGCAGTCACCTAAAGATGAGGGTGGATTTTTTCAGACTCCCAGTTTCACATAATCAGGAATGTTAAAGAGCAGATTCCCAGGACAGCAGGCCTGGGCTGAAAAGTGACACTTTTAACCATCGTCTTCAGTGGCCAGTCTGTCCATCGAGGCCTGTGGTCTCTCTTACCCTTGGGTTGTGAGTGCAATCTGAAGATTGGAGTTATTTTTGGCCCATTTTTATCCTGGTTGAGGAGAACTGATTTTTCTGATTTGCCTTTAAACATAGTGAGTGTGATTGGGGAACACAAGCAATATCCTTGCAGTGGGAAGGAAGGTGGGTAATGGAGTGGTGTGAACCACGTCAGTCACGGTTAACATCTGCTTAGGAGCCTGAAATTGTTGTGAGGGGGAGTCTCTGGTTCAGTTTCAGCATCCTTCCTCCTTCAGATAAACTGTGAGCTCACAGTTAGCATCCTCATGCACACCTACCAAACCCTGGGAAGACGGGGTAAAAGAGACACTTGAAATTATTGTGATAAAATGCAAGGACTGAAAGACAAGTGCAGGCCCTTGGCATGCTCCAGGGGAAGGAAAAGAAAGGTGGAATGAGGGGGTGAGAGAGCTCTATGTGCAGCAAGGCCATGCCCAGCCACAGCTGCAGGCTTGCAGAGATTAATCCAGTTAGTGACCCAAAGGGAAACACAGAAACAATATGATCAGCTCAGCAGTTCTAAAATAATTTCAGTCTCTATTATGTCATCTGCTTTAAATACCAATTGTTTGGCGCTGGCTCTGTTGCCCATCTGACCTATTATTGAGAACTATTTGCCATTTGTTCTTTCCTGTCCTCTTAGCAATAACTTCCTCTGTGTGCATTTCTTTTACCTAAGAGCTGGACATCTGTCTTCCTCCTCGTTGTGACAAACACTCTCGGGGCTCTTCTCCCAGCCCTGTGCTCGGCTGGAGCCAGGCTGTCTGGGCTTCTCCTTTCCATCAGCAGCGCGGAGCTGCTGGCCCTGGGCAGAGCAGGGGCTGGGAATGCAGGGAGCTGTGGCTCCAGGAGATGGGCTGGAACTGATCTGAGAGCTCAGAGAAGGGAGATGTAACAGGAGAGCATCCGTTCCCAAAGGGGCTGGGAAAAGTTACTGATTTACCTGGGAGGGGGAAGGAAAATCCCCCTTGCTTGGGGTCTCAGGTGTCTGGGGCTGCGTTTGATGAAATGCCAGTAACTGCTGGAGAGGTTCCTTGGGCCAGGCTGCGTTCATCAGTGGTGGAAGATCAGTGGTTTACCAGCTGTGGAAAGCAGTTGTGGGTTATTGTTTGGGGGTGAGGACATCATGGACAGGGTGGCTTCCAAAGCAGTTGGTGCCTTTGCTGCTCAGGATGGTGCGCTGCCAGTGCAAAAAACCCTCTCTATATGAACTCTGGCAGCTTTTCTTTGGTTCCCCCCACGTTGAACATTCCCTGATCATCATTTGAAAGTGGAATTTTGAATTTTGCACTTCAGTTTTCAGTGCTTGGGGGGTCTCTCGTGTGAATGAGCTTTGCTTTGGAGGAGCACTGAGGCAGAGCTGCCTGGGTCACACCTGCACAGGAGGGCTGAGCCAGGTAACACCTCAGTGCTGAAGAAAGGAACCTCTCCCATCACACACCAGTCCCAGGCACCGAAGGGGAGCACAGCCCTGTGAGTACTTGTCTTGCTTTAAAAGGCATGAGTTGGCTTGTGCAGAATTAGACATGAAATTTTTCATGCCAATTTTTAGGGATTGCAAAAGTTTCAGGAGTAATGAGATCCAGTTTGAGGCATCTGATTTTTAACTGGTTTATAGAGCTAGACTTGGATATCTACAAGTTGTCATGGTTCTAAGAGGGCTTTTTTGGAAGCAGAGAAGCCAAACCACCATTTCTCTTGAAGGGCTGAGTGTCTCAGATGAGACAGCCGGGGACACAAACCTGAGTTCCTTCTGCAGGAAGTGTGTGACCCAGAGCCAGTGGGACTATGAGGGCTGTCCCTTCAGCCTGGAGCTCCCATCACCTCCAGCACTGCATCCATTTGATTTCCAGCCCAATCTGCTGATTTTTTGCAGAATCCCTTTTTCTTCTCATAGACCAGGTAGTTCAGTCCTGACCCTCTCTGCCAGAGAGGGGATCTCTCTTCTCTGGGACGTTGTTCTTTTTCTGGAGAGTCTCAGAGAAGCCAGTCTGAACTTGGGAGAACTGAGATCTTGGCAAGGAGGAGAGGCAGGCAGTTAGACACTGGGGAAGGTTTATTTTCCCTCCAGAATTTTCTTTCCAAGGTGAGTACTCTTAATTGCAGGTGGATGGAATCCAAGCCCCGCAGGCTGTTCGGTCACCAGGCAGTGACTTCACTTTGGGCTGGGCTTCCCTCTCTCTCCAATTCTGTAGAAGACTGAGCAGATACCAAGAAGAGGAAAAGATAAAGCAGAGGGGGTTGGTTTGCTTCATTTTTTAACTTGCACAACCCGAAATCACAGCAGCGTTTGCCAGCAGAGTTGAAAGTCTCAGGATGTTGAGAGCTCAGTCGCTGCTGGTGGGGCTCACATTGCTGGAGGGATGCTGGGGCTGGGGGGTGGGATTCCCCCCTCCCAGGGCAGGGAACCAAGGGGCCACAGCCCAGAGCCCCCCCTCCTCCCCGGTGCTGCGGGGGGCTCAGCCCAGGACCCCCACTCTCATTGCCAGGAGAGCCTTTCCACAGAGAGAACAGGACCCTGCGCTGCCCGGGGCGATTACTGCGCCGGGGGATTTGGTGGGAAGTGGCCAATGAGGGGCCAGGCTGGCTCCAAATCCAGCTTTTTCCAAAGCCCCAGATAAAACAGACTGCCGTTAATAGGGCAAGGAAGGTTAGGACGAGCAGCAGCCCCGCAGATCTGGAGAGGTAAGGTGGCAGTCCTGCCTGAGGCTGGCCCAGCTCGGAGGGGGAACCAGGAGCGCGCTGGGGCTGCAGTTGGGACGTTGTTTGCACATCTGCAGCAGGAGTTTATTTGCTGATGTTAAGAAATGCCATAGCTGGAGGCTCTGGGTAGTAGAATCAGGAAGCTGAGTGCAGATTTTCTGTGTCTTTGTAGCTGAGTGCTCATTCTGGGTGATAAACAAGTTTCTTGAGATAAAAGCTCAGGAAAATGACTGTAACCTGCAGGTGAGTTCAGTTCTCGGTTCTGGGGCTGGAAATGGGGATTTGTGGTCAGAAACTGTTGAGCAGTTTCCCCTTAGAGAGCTGGGTTGTCACAATTTTCTGTTGGCTGCTCTTCCTCACTGCTCAGCTCCACGTACAGAGATGGAAATAGAGCGAGTAATTGAACCAGCTTAGTTAAAATGAAAGAGATGTGGAAAATAAAGCTTGGTAATGTAGAGCTGAACATAAGAATAAAATAAAAAGCTGGCCTTTTCCACCCTAATCTTGAGATCTGCTGCTGTACAAAAAATGGTGGTGAGGTTTTTAAACTGCTGGTGACAGCGTAGGCTGGAGCTTCCCGGGACGGGGTAATCTCTGCAAACCACCTCAGCCGCAGTGACATGGCCTCACCTCCAGCCCTGCCAGCCCCTGCTGTTCCTCCCCTCTCCTGCCCCTTCCCACTCCCCCTCCTGCTAAAAATGACTCAGTGGCAGCTGTTGGGAAGTGGAGCCCGTTTGCTTCCTGGTGCTGCTTTGGGAATATGATCCAGATCCTGCATGAGAGAGAGGAGGCGGCGGAGCGAAGGAGAGGGGGGAGTGGGGAAGCTCTGGAGAATAACTTGCTTATTTTAAGCCTGGCGTAGAAAGTTCAATCTTTGTAGTGAGGTTCAGGGATGAAGCAGAACTGCTACTAAAGGTCCTATCCTGGGAATCAAAGAATTCCTGGTTGAATGTAAGTAATCCTGGAGTTTGTTTGTTGTTCTATGCAAAATTTCCAGTGCATTGAAATGTCTTTGATTGTCCTCTAGCGAGAGGTGCCTGTGCTGAGGGCATTGAGAGCTGGAGATAGGTTATGAAGTAACAACTTATTTCTTCCTGGGGTTTATTTTTAACCTGCTTGAGCATTTCAGGTAAGGAAGCAAGGCTCTGTTCTGGCTCCTGATTTCAGCTGGTGACAGGGCACAATAGACTCAAAAGCACAAGAATATTCTAAAACTGGTGGCAGCCAAAACCATTCATAGTTCCACACCTTGGGCTTCTGCCAAGCAATTAATGGAAGCTCAGACTCTTTATTTTTGTTGTCAGGTCAAACAGTCCACTTCTGTCAGCTCCTCTTATTCCTAGAGGGACACTCCTAGAAAAATCTATGGAGAATGGGAGTCCTGTTGGCTGAAGGGGATGCAGTGCAGGTGGGATGGGTGGCAGGTGTGGCAGGAGGGAGGGCACGGCCCAGAGAGCTGCTCAGCCCTGCTCTGCTGCCCATCCTGCCCGGGGGACGCCCCTGGGGACCCTGACCCCGGGGGACACCCCTGGGGACCCTGACCCTGGGGACACCCCTGGGGACCCTGACCCGCTGTGCTCTTCCCTCCGCAGCTCTCCATGAAGGAGGTGGGTGACGGGCTGCACGAGCAGATGAACTGCATGATGGGCGCCCTGCAGGAGCTGAAGCTGCTGCAGGTGCAGACGGCCCTGGAGCACCTGGACCTGTCGGGGCGCGGCAGCCCCGCGGAGCAGCGCCGCGGCAGCGCGGGGGCCGCGCAGGAGCCGCGCCCGGGGGGCTCCCGGGGACGCTGCCCCCCGTCCCTGGCGTGCCCGGTGCCGCAGCCGGCCCGTGTGCCCCGGCCCGCCGCGCTCCCGGAGGGCTGCCAGCCTGGAGACGGCCCCTGCTCCTCGCGGAGCCTCTGCGGGGAGGCTGCCTGCCCCCCAGAAGGACCCGGCTGCGACGACGGCCACGACTGGACGTCGTCCCTGATGTCGCAGAGCAGGAACCGGCAGCCGCTGGTGCTGGGGGACAACGTCTTCGCAGACTTGGTGGGGAACTGGCTGGACCTGCCCGAGCTGGACAAGAAGGGCGAGAAGGGCGAGGGGTCCCTGTCCACGAGCAGGTCCCAGGAGCTCTGCAGGAAGTTCTCCCTCACGGCCAACATCTTCAAGAAGTTCCTGAGGAGCGTCCGGCCGGACCGCGACAGGCTGCTCAAGGAGAAGCCTTGCTGGCTCCCTCCCGAGGACAAACAGCCCGAGATTTCCAAAAGGTCCAAAAAGATCAACAAACTCAAGGGGACGTTCTACCTGCCCCTGCACGGGAACCTGCAGAGCCATCACAGCAAAGCAGAGCGGTGCCCGAGGGCAGAGAGCCGTAGTGAGCACCCCAAAATGGGCAGCAGGAAAGTGCCCGACTCCAGGGACTACAGCCAGGCAGGGTTTGACATCAACACGGCCGTCTGGGTCTGACCTGCCCTGCCCAGCATCTCCACACCCACCGCAGCTGGAGGCCCCTCACCTGCCCAGGGCACCCTGAGCTCTCCGGGGCACAAGAGAGGATCCTGCAGAACCTGCTGCAGGCTTCACTCGCCTGCTCGTGGAACTTTCTGGAGAACTACGGCTGCCTGAGCAGCAGCTCCATGTGGGGAGACCTTGGGGACCAATATTGGTAAAAATAATGCAGACCTTTAGCAGCTTTAGGGTGAGTGGTGCCACAGGGGAGCGGCTCCTGGTGCCAGGCCCGTTCCATCATCTCCAGCTCAATGGTGCAGCACAAAATCCACGGTGTGCATGTGTGTGTATGAGTGTGCAAATATATATATATATATATATAGTTTTGTTAAAAAAAATCTATTCCTGCTTGTATGCACTTGAAACTGGGTTACAAACCAGGCATCCCAAGCCTTGTACCTGAAGCACTTGTTATTTAAATGGAAAGAAATAGGTTTGAATTTATAAGACTTGAACAATTGCTGGGTGGGGGGCAGACCTCCAGCTTTGGGGGGTTTCCCTTCAGCTGTATCCCTGGTGTCCTGCCAGCGTCTCTCCTTCCCCTGCCAGTCACACCAGAGGGGCACAGGGCTCCTTGCAGGGCGTTTGTGAGCTGGGGGTGTCGGTGGGTTTGCCCCTCTCCCCTCCCCTTGTCCCTGTGGATCTCTCCAGGTGTTGGATTTTCACCCAGATGCAAAGTTCAGTGCCCATTTCCCGTCGTGTTCCCTGCTGCTGTTGTACAAACCCTGCTTTGACAGAACCGAGTTCTTCAGTGTCCGACTCTGCAAGAGTTTCCAATAAAGTGGGATTGTCTCGCTCTGCTCTGGGACACCCTGGCTCTGTTCTCTCGCTCTGGGCATTTCCCTGGCTGTTCCCAGCTGGGGCTGGGCAGGCTGGGGGGCAGCCAGGAGAGTTTCCATCCCAGGAGAGGTCATAAATCAGGGCAGAGCTCCCTGCCAAGGTGCCAGCCCTGCTGCAGAGCGCAGCCCCTGCCCAGCCCCGAGCCTCCAGGGCTTCTGCAGCCTCCCCCAGCGGCGGCACGGGCGGGGGGACGGGGGTCTGGGGGAGAAGCTGCTGCCCAGGGCAGAGCCCCGAGCTGGCTGGAGGGGGGACAGGGCCAGGGGGCTGCCGCAGCCAGGGGAGCAGAGCCTGCTGCTGGCCCTGCAGCCCTGCTCTGCGACCCAGAGCCCCAGCAGGCGCTCTGCGTGCCCCAGGGCTGCTCCCAAACCTGTTCCACTCACTCCAGCTGAGGAGGGGCTTGTGTCAGAGCAGGGGCATTCTGTATTTGAACTCCCAGCTCTGCTCCTGCTGTAGCTGCCCCAGGCCGAGAGGCCGGTGCAGCAGAGGCGTGGAGGCAGAATTCTTTTTCTCCTTTGCAAATTAAATATAGGCACAAGGCAGGCCCTGCTCGTGCCCATACAAGGAGAGGAGCAGGGCAGCACCCCAGCTCAGCACTTCTGCAGGAACCTGAGCAAGCTTTTGTCCTTCCTCCTCCTGGGCTGCGGGGCTGCTGCTTCCCCCTTCCCCGTTTCTCTGAATGCTGAAAGGCTGCTTGTAAAGCATTTTGTTTTCCTCCTCTTTTATCAGTAGTTCATCCTGTTTGTTACCTTCCCTCTCCTTTCCAGAGGGTCACCAAATAGAAGGAGTTTTCCAGAGAGAGGAGCAGCTTTGCATTAAAATAGGATTTTCCAGGGTGTTTGCAGTGACAAATCCAGTGTGGGCTAGGCTTCAAATGCTTGGAAATAGCGAGAAAATGCAGCTGCATCTCAAAGTTCTTAGGAGAAAAAATATTTAATAAATATTCTTTATAGACATTCAAATAATGAAGGATATCACCCAAGCCAGACGTTCTCCCTAATTTAGTCTCCAGAGCAGGATCTGCTAATAGATCAGAGCTGGATTTGTGAATTACCATTTCACTTCTCCAGGGACTTTTCCTGAAATTATAATGGCTTTTGCTCCTCTTTCTTTCCTCGTGAAACTGCCACGAAATTGTTCTCCGTTATTAAGTATGAAACCCACCTAATTAGCACGGTGCCAGTGTCTGAGAGGCGCTGGCTGTGTTCTGCATGGCTGATAGGGGTGGCTGATCCCAAACACGGCACCCCAGTGAGGGGAGGAGGCTCCCACGAACCTGGGGGCAGCGATGGCAGAGGCAGCCGGGCGCTGGGATTTACTGGGAATCTCTGGTCAATCTCAGCCAAGGGCTGGGTGAGCAGCACGTCCCAGGGCTCGGGACACCCAGCCCTGCAGCTGCACAGCCCTGGCACGGGTGGGTGCTGCTCTGGCCCATATGGCCTAATGGGAAGAGAGGATTTAGCTCTTAACGTTAATCGAGTGCTTTTCCAGGAGCTGCTCCTGTGCCTGGGCTTTCCCTTCCTGGAGCCCACACCCTGCTCTCCCGGCCAGATGGCCTCCAGAAGGCTCCCAAATGTGCCTGTAATTAAAAAGCCTTGATTTTCAAAACCATTTCACAGCTTATTCTTCTGACAATGGGATGGGGCTCCTTGGGCTGCTGCGGGGCAGGAGGAGAGGGGGCACGGCTGGCTGCCCCCAGAGTGTTTGCTGTTCACTGTCTGCAGGGCAGCACGGGGCCAGGGCTGTAAACGGGAAGAGAGCAGCGTTAGATGGGATATTGGAAGAAATTCCTCCCTGTGAGGGGGTGATGCCCTGGCACAGGTGCCCGGAGCAGCTGCGGATCCCTGGCAGTGCCCAAGGCCAGGCTGGGGCCATGGAAGGTGTCCCTGCCCGGGGCAGTGGCTGGAATTAGGGCATGTTCAGGGTGCCTTCCAGCCCATTCTGGGGTGGCTCAGCTGCAGCTCTCCGAGGTACCTGCTCGGAGCTTCCCCCTCCTCTGGGCTCTCTCTGCTCCAGGCCAATTAGGGGCTCACACCCAGGGCAGCCAGCCAGGCGTTTATGCTGCAGCTGCCTGATCTGCATGTGCTCATGCTAATGGGGTGGAAACCATTCAGGGCCGGCTTTGTGTCGAGCTTCCTGTGCCCTGAATGGAGCTCTGCTTGGAAAAGCCACACACTGGGTCCCCTGCGCTGGACATCCTTCAGGAGGGGAACTCTCCTCTGTGTGCTCCTTACCTGTTTGCAGAGGTGTGGCTGATGTGATGCTGTTGGCAGCGTGGTCAGAGCTTTGTGCTGAATTTACGACTGAAAGGGGCAAATAACAGAGAAATTCTTACTTATTCCCAGCAGGAATGGGAGAAACATTCTATTTGCAGCTACAGAGCATTGGGAAATTCTCTGGAGATAAAGTGCACTGCCAGGAAAGTCGAGCAAAAGTCCTCCTTCAGCAGGGGTTTTATGGCAGCTGTAAATCAGTGGGAGATGGATGGGATAAGGCACCTCAAAGTGCAGAACCTGCTCCTTCCTCCCTGCACCCTGCAGGAGCCGCCCCAGCCGGGCTCTCTGTGCTGAAATCTCCCCAGAACAGCCTGCCACCCCTGCAGCCCCACCGGGCAGGATTCCCGGTGTCCCCAGCCCAGGGGATTGTCCCCAGCAGGGGTTCAGGTCCTTTGCCATCATGTGATTTCATGGGACAATTCGATGTGACACATCTTGGCAGCCTGGGGAATCCCAGAGGAGCTGGAGGCTCGGCAGGACCAGAGCCCCTCATCTCTGTGCCAGCGTCCCCCACTGAACCCAGGGATGGCACCACGGGGAAGGACAGCCCCGGGCTGGAAGGAGCCCTGAAGGAAGCAGGCAGAGGCGTTTTCCTGGCATCACCAGGGGAGCCTGCCTGCCCTTGCCGGGAAGAGCCAAGAGGGAAAGAGTTAAAAGCTGTCTCCAGGCAGGAGAACAAAACCACCATTGCGCTCATCCCGCTGCTGTGCTCATCTAATTACGTTATTTAACAGGATACCCTCTCATTGATTTTAATTACTCACATAATTTGGGAAGTAATTCACAGCACATCCCTGCAGGGTGCACGAGGCTGAGCCGGGAACAATGCACTCAAGTCTTTGCCAGAGGAGGGAGGGAGGGGAAACCAGCCCGGCCCCAGGCCAGGGGGACCTGGGGACCTGTCCTTGGGAAAGGCTCCGGGGGAGCCAGGGTCACCTGTGGTGTGGTACTGTCACCTGAGATACGATATTGTCACCCAGATACGATATTGTCACCTGAGATACGATATTGTCACTCACAGTACAATATTGTCACCTGTGATACAATATTATCACCCACAGTACAATATTGTCACCTGTGGTATGATACTGTCACCTGCAATACGATATTGTCACCCACAGTTCATTATTGTCACCCACAGTTCATTATTGTCACCCGTAGTCCAGGCTTCCCTCACCAGGAGCCACTCCTGATCCCCAGCACCATCAATCAGATGGCCCTGGTGGCCCTGGTGGCCCTGGTCCCCAGCCCTGGTGGCTCTGGTCCCAGCCCTGGTGGCTATAAAATGTTTTCAGCCCCAGCCCTGCCATTTTCAGGGGTTTTTCAACCCAGCTGCACACGGTTCAGCGAAATTGCACCCCCAGCATGCACTTGTTTGGTTTCTTCACTGTCTTTTGTAAGTCCCCCTGCTTAATTAGGATGCAAACAATCCCAGAGGAATGTTTAATTAATATTATAAAGCAACAATGGGATGATTAAGCAAGTCTGGGCAGCTGCTATTTATACACAGGACATGTGGCACTTGTTGGGGGCGAGCGTGTCGAGGAAAAATCCTTCCCTGGATCTCTCGCGGTTTTATTGCTTGTTTTAATTGTCTGGTCCAGCCTTTTCTCCTCTTTGTGCTCGCTGAGGCAGAGCAGAGGAGCCGGGCTTTAACCCAGCCCCTCGTTCAGCTGAATTCCAGGGAAGGCTTGGAGCAGCCCTGCCCAGCCTCGGGGGCTGCCCCGAGAGCCCGGCCAAGCCTGGGGCAGGAGTGCCCCAACCCGGGCCAGGGGCAGCCCCCGGGGACCCCTGGAGCGGGAGGACGCCCCGGGGATGGGGACAGGAGCAGCAGCACCCGCTGGGCTCCCCAGCCAGGCAGGGCTGGGATGGGGCCAGAGATCACCTCCCAGCCCTCAGAACCCCGTGCTGGGGTTGGAGGGACCCTCCCGGCCCCGTGGCACCCCCTGCCCTGGGCAGGCGCTGCTCTGGGTGGGATGTGCTGCTCAAACAGCCCCCGGTGCCTCGTGGCGCTGGGTTTGGGGCATTTTGTTTGGACGTGAATTCTCTGCAGCCTCTCCGAAGGCCGTGCACAACCTGAAGTAATCGTATTTGCCTTGGGTTGAACTCTTTTGGCACTTTCTAAAAATAAACACTCGATGTCTTCTTCCCGTGGAGCTGCCTCTGCTGGGAGCAGAACCAAACAAACTGGTAAAAAATTAAAGGAAGAGGGAAATCCAGCAGAAGGGACACGAGATGGCAACAGCACAGCCCCGAGACTGTCAGGAACCTAAACCCACAGCAGACAGCGGCAAAATAATCCGGGGGGGGTCCTGGGCCAGCCCCACACGCTGGGCGTTGTCCCTCCCTGCTCTGCCCTGGCAGCTCCAGCCTGGCACAGAATCCCAGCCCCGGGGAGCTCCGGGCAGCAGGAGCCCAGCCCTGAGCCGAGCACCTGCAGCAGCAGGACCTGGGGGCTCAGCTCCATCCCTGAGCCGAGCACCTGCAGCAGCAGGACCTGGGGGCTCCTCAGCCCGGCACAGGGAGCTCCATCCCGGCCTTTACCCCCAAACCTGCCTCTGGCAGCTCCCGGGGCTCAGTCCCACCGTGGGCAGCAGGGGAGACACCCAGGAGCCTTTTCCTCCTGCCCGAGAGCAGCTTTTGCTCTGACTCATCGTGTCTCATTCACCACCTCACACTTATTCAATTATTACTTCAGCCCTGCTCTGGGAAGCTTATCTCACACCAAATCCTTCTCAGTCAAGCCCTAAATGCTGATTGTTTCAGAAGGAAGGGGCCAAAAGCTGCCTGTTGGCTGCTAATCAGCCTCTGCAGGGCGAGGGAACACCCTGAGCTCCTCAGGCAGCAAAGCCAGGTCCTGCTGCTGCCCAGGCTGGCAGGAACTGCCTCCAGCTGTGCCAGCTGCTCCTGGCACGCAGAGCCACAGCCTGGCCCGGCTGCACAGAGCCAAGGGCAGAGCCCTGACCCTGGGGTGGAGCTGGGCTCAGCCAGCAGCCCTGCAGAGGGATTTGAGGGAGCCACGGCCCCGGTCCGAGGAGCATTTTAGCTTGGATCCATCTCCTGGGCAGGCTCAGCACCCCTGACAGCCTGGGGACAGGGGCAGATGGGTGCTCTCCTCGTTCCCATGGAAATCCTTGCACGTTTCTAACCAGAGTTCAGAACCACTGGCTCCTGTTTGCCGTGGAGGTTCGCTGCCAAATTCTGATGCTTCTGCCCCGGGTGATATCGAGGGTGAGCTGGCCCAGGTGCACGGGCCAGGGCAGAAACCCTCGGGTGTGCAGCTGCTGGCTCACCACAGGATCACCGAGGCTGGAAAAGCCCTCTGAGATCAGGTCCAGCTGTCCCCAGCGCTGCCAAGGCCACCTCTGCCCCGTGTCCCCGGGTGCCGGAGCTCTGGAGGGCCGTGGAGCTCTCCCAGCGCCGGATGCTCCGTCCCTGCTGTGGCTCCCGAGGTGCTGCAGCTGCAGCTCTGCCACATCCAGCCCTGCCCTTCGCTCCTCTGTGCCTCCCCTGCTCCTGCAGATTATCTGGGGCTGGAGCCGGTGTCGGCTGTCCCTCATTTCAAACATCATTTATCACACAGGATTATCCTGCAGGGGCTCCCGGGCAGTCATATTTAATAACATAAACTGCTGCAAATCAAATGGTTTCTCCCGTGAATTTAAGCCAAACTGACACAGCAGCTTGACACTTCTTCTTTCCAAAGCTAAATGGGAGCTGGGCGGAGGATGCTGGATGCCTGCAGCCCGCGGAATGGCGCAGCCAGGGAGAGTCGAGGTGCGAGGGAGCTGGAGCCGATTTACCCAAGGACTGGAGCAGCCTGGAAGGAAGGGGCAGCAGCCCTGCTCCCTCTCACTCAGCTCCCAAAAGGGGCTGCAGGGAACCAGATTTCCGTGTGAAACACCTGCAGGGAAAGGGCAGGCTTAGGGATCACCTCCGCGGGGCAGAGGACTCGGCCGGGGGCTGCTGCTCTCCTTGGGGCGGCTCTGGAGGAGAGCCAGGGGCCTCTCGGGTTTCTTGGCTGGAAAACTCCTGGAGATCAGGGCTGGGAGCCGCCGGCAGCGCCCCCGAGCCGGGCGGTCCCGTTCCAGGGCCCCACAAAGCCCCGGGGTCCCTGCCCGGCCCGGGGAGCCGCTCCCCGCTGCATCTGCGCTGTGCCGGCGGCTCTGGGCGGCGGCAGCTCCGGGCTGGGCACCCGGAGCATCCTCCCTGCCTGCCTGCCCTGCCTCCTTCCCTGCCTCCTTCCCTTCCTACCTCCCTGCTGCACAAGGGCTCCTTGTGCCCCGAGCCGCCTCCGTGCCAGCCCGATCGGGGCTGGGCCACCAGGGAAATGCCGGGGATGTTTGACCTCGGCCAGGGCTGGCCGTGGGCTGCTCCGAGCCCACCCGAGTCCCCAGGGCTCCAGGCAGGACGGGCAGCTCTGGCTGAGCACGGGGCTGCAGCTCCAGCTCTGCTCCTCACTGCTCCCAAACCTCTGACAAAGGATTTCAGCTTCCTCTGGTGCTGCTGCCTCTGAAGAGCATCCTGCTGGGGATGGGGGACAGGGGGTCCAGGAGAAGGTGGCTGATGGGTCCCAGCGCAGGAGGAACGAGCCCTTGTCTGCAGCTTCCTGCAAGGGGAGGACAAAAGGCTGCTTTCAGTCCCAGGACGGTACAAACACTGCTTCCCCATTTCCTGGGATCAGGAGAGCTCAGCCACAGGGGCAGAGCTGTGCCAGGGCTGCTGGCAGGCTCTGGCATTGGCAATTAGCCCTGGCCGGGGGCTACTGAGCCCAGAGCCCCCCACTCCTGCTCCTCTCCCTCCTCCTGCACAGGGTTTGTCTCCAAATTTGGGGAGTTTCCTTCCAGGAGGAAGGACAGAGCTGTGGCTGAAAGCCAGAGCACTGACCAGCTGCTGCAGGGAAACCAGTGCCAGAGGCCAGCCCAGCCAGGAGGGGGGAAGGATGCTCAGCCCCAGCCAGGAGGGGGGAAGGATGCTCAGCCCCAGCCAGGAGGGCTAGCACATGCTGGTTATTCACCAAGTGGCACCTGGGCCTCTGGAAAATCCAATTTCATTCCTCAGTGCCTGGTCCTGGCAAAATAAAGAACACATTGATTAGTTTTGGTGATTTTGCAAAGGTTAATGGTGAATTTAACGTGAATTTTCATTTGCTCTGGTGGCTGCAGGATGCCCACATTAGCCACTGCAATGGCAGGAATGCAGCTCAGAGCCAGCTGAACAAAGCTGGATTTGAGCAGCCTGGGAAGGTCTCCCTGTCACTTGTTGGGTCAGCATCAGAACCTGCAATTAAACCTTCCCAGTGGGGCAGGACGTGTGGGAGCATTCCACCCGACCCACACGGGAGGGAGGGGAAACATGACTTCAAAAAACCTCTAGAAAACATGGAAATGACCAGCAGAGGCTGGGAGTGAGAGCAGCACACGGCAGAGATGCCAGGACTGTCTTTGGGGGAATGGTGCACAGCTCACAGAGGAGCTGGATGGCTCCAGGGACATCTCAAATGTGCCCCTTTGCTCTCAGCAAAATGTCACTGTGCTCGGCTGGGCTCTGCTCAAAAGCCTGGGACTTCTGGGAGGTTTTTCTTTTCCCCTTTCTTTAGGACATTCTGCAGTCAAGTCGTTTTTAACCCGGTGAGACATTAACCACCAAGTGCTCCAGGACATTTCTGTCTGACCTGGCTCTCCGGGGCAGAACTGCAGCTATTGTGCTAAAATCCATTAAAGAAGAACTTTTTTTTTTTTTTTTTTTGAATCCAGTGAGAAAACGAGAGCCTTGTGGGAGGCAGAGGGGAGAGGAGAGGGGCGGGAAGGCGCAAATATCCCGAATTAGAGCGATGGCAGTGCAGCCTTCCCCAGCCCTGAGCCTCTCCCACACTCCCATCTAGCGGCAGCCTCGGCTCGGGAGCGCTGCCCGCCCCTCATCCTCATCCTCATCCTCATCCTCACCCTCATCCTCATCCTCATCCTCATCCTCACCCAGCCCCTGTGCCCCCAGTCACCGCTCACTCTGCACCCAGCCAGCGATCACCACGTTCACTGAAATGACTTTATTGCTGAAATATTTTTACATTTCAGAAAGGTAACCAACCTGCCAACACGGTGCTTCTGCTCCTCCTGAAAAAGGAGCTGCAGAGGGGGCTTGAAGAGAAGCAGCTGAAGTAACTGTGCTTGTCCTGGTGCTTGTCAGGAGGCAGATGTTGTCACACCATCCAGATGTTTGCATCCAGTCCTGTTTGGGCTCTCTGTAACTCACAGCTGCACCAGGAGCAGCTTTAGAAAATGCTGTTTACAGAAACGGCTGCCCCTGGTTTCCAGTGAACTCCACAGGGGTGCAGGAACTCCTCTGCTCTCATCTCCACCTGAAGCAGCAGGACAGGGCTGTGCTGAGCTCCCTGCAGGTGCTGACACATTTCTGCTCTCAGCCCTGGGGTCCCCAGGAGGGGCTGGGGTCCCTCGGGGCTCTGACCCGCACACACACAGGATGGAGCACCCAGGGGCATGTCTGCATCCTGCTCCTCGAAACTTCATAAACACAGGGATTAAAAACACAAGGAACAATCCCCAAGGAACAGAAAACCCCTTCAGCTGGGCAGGGACCTCCAGCCAAAGCCGGGCTTGGAACTGAGGATCATCCTGCAGGGCAGGCAGAGCTTGGGATGGACCCAAACCTGTGCACAGCAGAGCCACTGTACAGAGGAAATATCAGAGGAAATATCAGAGGAAAATCAGAGGAAATACCTGCAGCAGTACAACCTGTAAAAGGCCAAGAGGAAACACAAGAGCTGCCTGCTGTCCTCTGGGAGGGGACATTAAATACAGCACGGGGTACTGGGGGCACCTCAACAAAACCCCTGATCCACCAGGATGGGAGAGGAACTGCCAGAACAGGGAGCAAACCCAAAGGCTGGAAACGGTAACAAAAACACAGAAACAAAAATGAAAATGTACTAAAATTTAATCATTCATAAAAGCTGTAATTTAATCTGTGACAGTAAAACACGAGAAGCAATATTAGAGTTGGTTTAGTATATTATATATTTTTGCTTTTAAAGCCATAGAAATCAGTTATCCCAGTTTTTTTCCTATAAAAGACCCATTTTTCCAAAGCATTATGCACAAACATTTTTAATTAGAATACAATGGAAGAATGAAAATAATGATACTCCGTAACTTTTAAATATAAAATGAAGTCAATGACTCAAAAAGTTATTTGTTGCAGTGAGTTCAAAGGGAAATTTTGGATAATATATATCTATAGTTATAGATATAAAATATAACGGTGGAACATTTTTAGTGCTTGATGGGGAGAAATTATGATAAAATGGTCAATATGAATTTTAATTATAGTAGCAATCTCTAACATTTGAAATGCATCCATGCTCCTTGGGATAATCATATGCTAGAGTCAATTATATTTATTTTCACATCTGTTAATTGCTATTGCAAAGGAGGAGGAATATTGGCTTTAATTTCCAAGAGATATACACAGAGCAACTGCTTTTTCCAGGGACCGTGTGCAAACCATTTTTAACATCTAAATTCTTCCCGTAGGATATAAAAAACAGGAGAAGCTTCTTCTGATATGTTACTCATTTCCATAAGGTTCTGAAGTTGGGAATGCTGGCACTTTCCACTTAGGCAACAGTTCTTCATTCCTGCAATCTGGAGAAAGTAAAAGAAAATAGAAACAAAGATGATGGGGGGACATTTCTCGCTCTGCTGGCGCCAGCAGTGACCTCTGAGGCAGCAGAGGAGCTCCTTTTTGCCAGAGCTCAGGGCTGTGCCTAGGCACAGAAAGCAGCAGATTGTGGCAGTGTAACTCTGTGTTTTATCAGGGCCACAGCAGTGCCAGCCAAGCACCAGCCTGCTGCCCCTGCCTGATACCAGCCGTGCCCAGGGCCAGGGCATGGCTGCAGGGCAGGGCTGAGCCTGAGCAGCACGGAGCACACAGAACAGAGCCCAGAACAGAGAACAGAGCACAGAACAGAGAACAGGACAGAGCACAGAGCACAGCACAGAGCACACAGAACAGAGCACAGCACAGAGAACAGAGCACAGCACAGAGCACAGAGCACAGCACAGAGCACAGAGCACAGCACAGAGCACAGAGCACAGAGAACAGGACAGAGCACAGAGCACAGCACAGAGCACAGAGCACAGCCTGCTGCCCCTGCCCGATACCAGCAGTGCCCAGGGCCAGGGCATGGCTGCAGGGCAGGGCTGAGCCTGAGCAGCACAGAGCACAGAACAGAGCACAGAACAGAGAACAGAGCACAGCACAGAGAACAGGACAGAGCACAGAGCACAGCACAGAGAACAGGACAGAGCACAGAGCACAGCACAGAGCACAGGACAGAGAACAGAGCACAGGACAGAGAACAGAGCACAGCACAGAGCACAGAGCACAGCACAGAGCACAGGACAGAGAACAGAGCACAGGACAGAGAACAGAGCACAGCACAGAGCACAGAGCACAGCACAGAGCACAGGACAGAGAACAGAGCACAGGACAGAGCACAGGACAGAGCACAGAGCACAGCCTGCTGCCCCTGCCCGATACCAGCCGTGCCCAGGGCCAGGGCATGGCTGCAGGGCAGGGCTGAGCCTGAGCAGCACGGAGCACACAGAACAGAGCACAGAACAGAGAACAGCTCAGCACAGAGAACAGGACAGAGAACAGAGCACAGCACAGAGCACAGGACAGCTCAGCACAGAGCACAGCACAGAGCAGGGGACAGAGCAGGGGACAGCTCACCACAGCACAGAGAACAGAGCACAGCACAGAGCACAGCACAGCCCAGCACAGAGCCCAGAGCCCAGAGCCCAGCCCAGCTCTGCTGGCTCCAGGAACCCCCTGAGCTGACAAAGGCAGGAGGCAGAGCTGGGCCAGCACCCGGTCCCCCTCCCCTCTGCCCCAAATGGGGACATTTCTGTCCCAAACCTGGAGCTGCAGAGCTGCAGCTTCCCTCCAGGAGCATGACAGAACAGCTGTGAGCACACAGAGCTCCCTGCCAAGACACACAGGAAGATTATTTATAGCTGTGTCCAGTCTTGGTGTGCTTTTTGCTTGGGCTTGTTTTGGGGCTTTTTATGCTTGTTTGGTTTGGGTTGTTTTCTTTTTGGTGGGCAGCCTTTTATTTGTGTGCCACTGAACCCCATGTCCCTACAAAAGCAATTTGTAATTGTCCCCAAAGGTCCCAGCACGGGGCCAGCAGTGGCAGCAGTAACATTTATCAGAGGATAACCAACATTTATCAGAGGATAACCAACACTTACCTGGCTCAGAGCTGCTGCATGATGGGAGTCTAAAGCAGCAGACATGATTTCTTTTTAGGCTTCTTCTTTTCCACTGGTGTTTTTCTATTTATCTGTCTGACCAGGTCATAAAAGATCTGCAAATGAAAAACATGAGCTGAAAAACCCAAGTGATAAAACACAAGCTGTCAGAACTGAGGCAGGCTGGGAGCTGACAACGCTTTCCTGGTGGCTGCAGTTATGTAAATTCAATTAAACTGCTCAAATTTATTAAATGTTTCTCAAGCAGCTGCTTATGGAGGAAGAAACCCAAAGCGCCCATCAGCGTGCAGAACACGGGGGAGCTGGAAACTCAGTTTATCAGCACCAAAGCCTTGAGAAGAGCAGGGCAGTGCAATGGCAGCAGGTTCCTTGCTGTGGAGAAGTGGGAGAGAATCGGGATTAACAAGGGTTTTTAAGACAGGCACAGGATCCTCACGGTCCCTGTCTGCCCCAGCCCCGTCCCTGGCTGGCCCTGAGCCCCCGTTCCCAGCAGGGACCAGCCAGGGCCCTCCTGCAGCTGCAGAGCCTGGGGAGTGCTGCTGCTCCTGCTGCTGCTGCTGCTGCTGGGAGCTGTTTTCCCAGCAAGACTCAACCCATTTATAGCAAAATGAGCTTTGCAAAAATGCTTGGAGCTGGGTCACAGCATTGAGGAGAAATATTTCAACCTTCAGAGGGCTCCACCCTTGTCCTTGTTTATTTTTTCCCCTTCCTGGAGTGGCTGACAGCTCACAAATTCTTGTTGATTCCAAAGAAATTCACAAGACAAAGAAACAGTTTGTAACACACTGTAACAACTGAAATTTGAGATTTTCCTTTCTCATAAATTAGATTATTAGGTGCTAGTACTGACTGTGAGTACAGCCATCTGCAACAAGGTTTCAGGAATGCCACCATCCCTAAAAAGAGTCAGTGTGGAGGAAGAGCATCTCAGAGGTCACCAGAAGGTCATCTGGATTAAATGCTTATTATCTGAAAGGTTTGATTCCCATGCAGCAAATGCATGTAGGAATTCATCACTCTGTACCTAGATTTTGACAAATTTAGAAACTCCAAAAGTAGTGAGGAAACAAGAATAAACCCCAAAGGAATGCAAATGCCTCCCCAGCCCAGGAGCCAGCAGGACAGACTCCCAGTGCACTGAGCTGCTTCATTCACAGTTTCTCCCTTTGATTTCCTCAGCTTTTGTGCTTTTCACAACTAGGAAATATCAGCTGGCAGGAAACCAGAACATGAGGATCCCAAGGAGAGCAGAAACTCATCCTCCAGATAAGCACGTTCTTCTCCCTGCTCTGCCCTCCCTGGAGGCTGCAGGATTCCCACTGAGGGCTGGCACGCAGGCTGTGCCCCCAGCCCAGGACCCCCTGCCACAGGGTGGGGCTGAGGAGGGTCAGCGTGCCCCCCAAAGTGTGGGAACGCTCCCAGCTCGGGCTCTGGCACTCCCTGGGCACCTGCTGCTGCCTGAGCTCTGCTGCTCCAGCCCAGCCCAGTCCCACTGCAGCTGGGACACAAATCCCTGCTGGCAGCAGCGTGCTCAGCCCCAGAGCTGCAGCCCATGCCCTCCCTCCCAGCCAGGATCCTGCTGATCCCACAGCCCTAAACAGTCCTGCAGCCCATGCCCTCCCTCCCAGCCAGGATCCTGCTGCTCCTGCTGATCCCACAGCCCTAAACAGTCCTGCAGCCCATGCCCTCCCTCCCAGCCAGGATCCTGCTGCTCCTGCTGATCCCACAGCCCTAAACAGTCCTGCAGCCCATGCCCTCCCTCCCAGCAGGATCCCGCTGCTCCTGCTGATCCCACAGCCCTGAACGGTCCTGCAGCCCATGCCCTCCCTCCCAGCAGGATCCTGCTGCTCCTGCTGATCCACAGCCCTGAACAGTCCTGCAGCCCATGCCCTCCCTCCCAGCAGGATCCTGCTGATCCACAGCCCTGAACGGTCCTGCAGCCCATGCCATCCTTCCCAGCCAGGATCCTGCTGCTCCTGCTGATCCCACAGCCCTGAACGGTCCCACTTATCAGCTGGAGCCAGCCCAGCTCTGCTGCACGGGGTCACCTCAGCTTTTGTGCCTGCACACTTGGCTCTGGCACGGGCAGATAACTCCCAGCACAGAACAAAGCCTGGTGCTGATGTGGAGCAGAGCTGCCCCAGCCACCCCTGGCCCCGGGCAGCAGGAGGAGCACCCGGAGCAGAGGGGTCTCACTGAAACTGGGGAATGCTCAGCTCTGGGTTTAGGCACGGCTCAGCAAGCTGGGGGCTTGCAGGGGGCCGTGATGAGGCATCTGCAGCCAGAAATGCAAATGCTTCTAAGCCAGCCCCACACAGGACAAGGGGCACAACGGGGCATCGCCCACGCTGGGAATGGCAGCAGTTATCGTGACAAACATTCTCTCCAGATAAAGTTTATCCAAGCTAAAAGTCATCCAGCTCAGGGCCCTCTGCTGCTCATGGCCCCTGGGAGAGGCTGTGAAAACCAGCCTGAGAGGTCAGCCTGGCTCTCAGAGAACAGGGAGCACATCCTGGGGCAGCCAGAGAGCCTGGCACACTGCATGGCTGGCACTGCTGCATGGCTGCCAGCCCAGCCTGGAGCTGCCCAGCTCAGACACACAGGGAATGAATGCCTCATGCCTCATTCCTGCTGGGAACACAGGAACGGGAGCTGCTCACCTCGTTTACGTTGATTTTCGACTTTGCAGACGATTCTAGAAAGGCACAGTTACACCACTGTCGTGCTAAGTTCTGCCCCTGCTCTTTGCCCACGACTCGTTCTTCCTCCAGGTCACATTTATTGCCAACCAGAATCATGGGAACCTGGAGAGAGCAACAGGAGGAGAGACCCATCAGCAAGGGAGACAGACCCCTGTGCAGGGAGCTCTGGGCTGCTGGGGCTCGGGCTGAGAGCGGGAAATGCAGGGGGGGAATGGAGAGGGGGAAATGGAGAGGGGGAAATGGAGAGGGGGAAATGGAGAGGGGGAAATGGAGAGGGGGAAATGCAGGGGGGGAAATGCAGGGGGGGAAATGCAGGGGGGGAAATGCAGGGGGGGAAATGGAGAGGGGGAAATGGAGAGGGGGAAATGGAGAGGGGGAAATGGAGAGGGGGAAATGGAGGGGGGGAAATGGAGGGGGGGAAATGGAGAGGGGGAAATGGAGAGGGGGAAATGGAGAGGGGGAAATGGAGAGGGGGAAATGGAGAGGGGGAAATGGAGAGGGGGAAATGGAGAGGGGGAAATGGAGAGGGGGAAATGGAGAGGGGGAAATGCAGAATGAACAATGAACCCAATAAAAACCAGGAGACAATGATGAAGTGGCTCTGCCCCTCTCCAGTGCCTGGCACAGCTGTGGCCCTCCAAGGTGTCCCCAACAGGTACAGAAGGAGGTGTCCCAGGCCAGCCTGGACAGGATTGGAGCTCCCTGGGGTACTGAAGCTGTCCCTGCCCATGGATGAGCTCTGGGGACCCTTCCAACCCACACCACTCCGGGTTCTCCAACACCTTCAACAAGGGAACCAAAGCCCCAGAATGTCTCCCAGCAGCCCAGGTGTCCCTGCAGGTGCCAGGAGCTGTCCCAGGCTGGCACACCGGGGCTCTGTCACCTGCTGGGCAGCTGCAGCTCTGGCTGGCATGGCAGGGAGCAGGGCAGTGCCAGGGAGTGCCACAGCCCAGCACCATTTCCTGCTTCCTACACCCAGGGCAAGCAGAAAAACCCCCAGGAGCTGCTGATAAGGGAGTGCACCTGCTCCATTTCCTCCACCATTTCACTCTGGGAGCAGAACCCGAGCCCTGTCCAGCTGGAGAATAAACCACTACCCATTCATTTGGTGATTAACAACACACTGGGTGTTTTTCAGTGTTAATATTTGTGGTCTCTTCTGACACAACTACACTCAAGATTAATTTTTCTCTTTAAAACTCCCAGCCATACCCATTAGAGAATGATCATATTTTTACTTTTGAGACATAAATTTTCCTTATTACATCAGGAACCTGCAGTCACAGTGCAGATGAAGCAAATGCAAAAAAAGCTCATTTGAAATCAGATCTACAGGCTCTATCAGCTCAGATTGTAAATATCCAGTTCTTTAGAGTTTTCTAGACAGTTAAGAGAAAATTTCTCATACTGAAACATGAAAATGTGTCATGAACATGTGCAGCAAAAAACCAAAGGGTATGAAGATATGAAATAATAGGGCAAAAAGCGATACTGAGATGAGTAAGCAGTACAGGTTTGAAAGACATGAAACTGTGTAAGATTATTGCAGAAGGTATTAATGGTTATCCAAAAATGGAGTTTGGTGAGCAACCACCTTTGCTCATTTACTGTTAGGTGCAGCAGATTGGAATTTAAACTCTTCCAGATACAGATAATGTAATGATTGATGCACTGGGACCTTAGACATGCTCTGGTGCCAAAGACAGAAGGGAGAACGTTTCCTAACTCAGCAAAGTGCAGCTCAAACCTTCAAAAGGGCCCCAAGCTTGGCTTCAGCAGGTAACACACAAAGCAAATAAATGCATTTTAACCATGCACTCAGCTCCTGAAGGCCAAAGGAAAGCAGCAGTGTCTGCTGAGGGATGAACCTGCCCAGCTTAGGGCACAAATTCCCTCTGTGAGCACAGCCAAGCCCAGCTCAGGGTCCTGCCAGCAGGGATTTACCCCACAGTAATCCCTGCCCCAAGGAAAAGCAGTTTTGCACAAATAAAACCAAAACAACGATCCAAGGCTCTGTCAGGCCCCTGAGGTGTCGTTCATGCCACTCTGTGACCTCCTTGGGGGACAGATTGTGCCACAGCTTTGAACTTCCCCTTCCCACATCTGGAACCAGCCCTGCCAGTGCCAGGCAGCTGCAGAGCTACTGGGAACATCCTCACCAGGACTTCCCCTAACTCTGAGGGAAATAAAGCACAGCTAAAGCACAGAGAAAGAAGAAAATGCAAATCCTGGAAGGGAGTTTGAAGGAGAAAAAGTGAAGTAATGGTGCTTTCAATCAAGCATTTCAAAAGGCTGTGGTTTCCAGGACTCGGGAAAATCTGATTTTGTGATGTCCCTTAGCAGGTGCTGTGCCTCAAACAACACCACTGAAAACTGCAAGGCTCTGAAAACTCACTCAACACTCCCCAAGGAGATCCTCTGACAGAAGCTTTGTCTGTGAACCCAGGGCTGTGCTGGTTTGGGAGCAGGGCTCCTCAGGCACCTGCAGAAACAAGGCAGAGGTGTGTACTCACATCCTCGGTGTCCTTCACCCGGAGGATCTGTTCCCGCAGGTCCTGGAGGTCGTTGAACGTGGACTGTGCTGTGATAGAATATACTAGTGCAAACCCCTGCCCGTTCTTCATGTACAGATCCCTCATGGCTGTGAACTGCTCCTGCAAGCACATGTTTTTTACAGTAATTAGCTGGAGAATGCAGCTAATGAACAGTTCCAGAGGAACACTCCTATTGTACTGGGGACAAGAATGCAGTGCCACGCAGATGGATTTACATATTCACCCCTCACAGAAACCCACTGAAGCATGGAAATTGAATAAAAGCATTAACACTCCCTTTCCCTTTGGTTTGGGTTTGTTGTTTTTTTTTTTTTTTCCTTAATAAAGGGATTCTTGGAAAAATGGGGAAAAGATGAAGAGCAGCAATGAAAGCATCTCTGCATGGTTTTATTGACTGAAATGCCCGAGCAGGCTGGGCAGTGCCAGCTCAGAGCTCCTCTGCCCCAGCAGGGCCAGGACTTTCACCAGACCCACCAGCACCAACTGCTGCTCCTGCTGCTGAGGATTTCCAGGGCTTTCTCAGCCAAGCCAGCTCCCAGGGAGCAGCAGGTGCCTGGGCCGTGCTGGCAGCCCCACCAGGGCTGTGCCAGCTGCAGGTGGCACTGGAGGGACAGCGGGGCAGTGCCAGGGAGGTGCCAGGCCCCAGCCCCTTGCCTGGCACCGCCTGCAGCCGTGTCCTGGTGCCCACTGGCAGACTCAGGCTCCAAACCCTCCCAGGGCAGCGTGCTGGCACGGGATGGCACAGGAGGCGGCAGCCCCTGTCAGCCAGCACTGGGACAGAGCTCAGCTGCACTGGCACTCACCTCGCTGCTGAGGCCAGCTCCCAAAATCCTGCCTTTAAATGACTGCAGCTGGTTCACTGCCTCTGCTGGGGCAGCACTGCTGCTCTTAGGGAAGGAACTGCAGAGCAATGAGAGAAAGGAGCGGCACTTACTGTCCCTGCCGTGTCGAGGATCTCCAGCATGCACTGCTGACAGTCTACTTCCACTTGCTGGGGAAAAAGGGGAACAAAAGCTCAGACTGAACGGTCTGCAGAGGGACAGGCAAGGGCAGGGTCAGCTCTGGGGCAGCCCTGCACAAAGGGCTCTCAGCAGAGCGGCACCTGCGCTCCGCAGGGCTGGGCAGCACTGCTCTTACAGGATTAACCGTGCCCCAAGCCAGGCATCTGGGTCAGCTCACATGCTCCACGACTCCCTTCATTAGCAAGGCTTAAATGAGCAGCTCGCTGTAAACATCTCAACTTAAGTGAGATTGTAAATATCTCGGCTTAATCCACTCTTACAAATCAAAGCACCTTCAAACTTGAATTTTTCTTTGCTGCCCGGAGAGAAGGGAATAAGGAAGAGAATAAAATGCAAAATATTTCAGGATCCTCAGAGTGAGGCTTTGCAAATCTTCCACTCTCTGAGAAATGTCTTGGATCTAACGAGGCTAATTCCAGGAAAGTCAAGTAAATTTAACAGCAGAACTCACGCCACAATTTAATTTAATTATCACAGGCACAAATGTCACAAGTTTTTAGTGTATGTTTTGGTGCCTTTAATGTGCTGACACTTCTGCTAATCCGTGAAACAATGGCTCACTTGACATCCATCCAGGGAAGAAAGCAGCTCTGTGCCTGGATTATGTAACAGCTCAGGGACCCTGCAAGGACTTCTGCTCAGCAGCCCCAGCCCTGCGCCCAAAGCAGCCCCAGGAATTCCCTGGGAGACTTGGAAGGAATAAAAACGATGTGCTTTACCTTTCTGTAGGAGTCTTCTATTGTTGGGTCATATTTTTCAACAAAAATTCCCTGAACGAACTGTACAGTCTGGGGAGGAAGGGAAGGGAAAAAGCCTGAGTGAGCTGAACACAACCAGAACCATCCACCAAGGAGCACTTCAGCAAAAAGTAACAACAGCAAATCTGCTTTTGAAAGCCAATGGTGAGGAGCAGAGAAAAAGACATAAAACTTCAATTTTGAAAATAAAATGTGTGGGTTTTCTGTTAAAATCACGTTATTCAAGCTTGCTTTAAAACTTTTTTGCCCATTAACTGCTTGCTTGCTTGTCTCAGAAAAGAGGACACCCTCAAAAATGCCTTCACTCCACTGCCGGTGCCTGCAGAAGGATAAAATCCACCAAACGTGGGGGCCCTGAGACTTCAGCACAGGCAGCCTGTGCACTGTGAAAAATCCACATTTCAGTGCAAATCAGTGCTGGGCTGCAGCCCTGGGGCCCTGCAGAGCAGCAGTGCAGCTGCAGAGCAGCAGCGCAGCCCCAGGGCCCTCTCTCCATGCCCAGGGAAGGCTCCCTGCACTCACAGCCCACCTGCCCCACACCTGCCTGGCTGTCACACCCTGGCACCATCCCTGGTAGCCCAGCTCTGCCCTGCCTCCTGCCAGGACAGAGATTCCCTCCTCCTCTGGGGGGCAATGCTCCTTTTTCCTTTTCACCCACAATAAAACAGCACAGCAGTGGCTGCAGAGTGGTTTGCATTTGTAAAACAAGGTGGCGTTTGTTTGTGAAACTGAGAGCTGAGATCCCAGCACTGAATTTTGTCTCTTGGAAATCAACAAACACACCAAGTATCTTTTGCCAACTGGACCTTTCTCAAGTTTTATACACAAATTCTGCAAATTTGTGAGGCAAGTGGGATAAGGCACAACTACCTCATTTCAAAATAACGCATTTTACACTCTCATGAGCCGAGTCTCTGCTCCTGCAGCGCGTTCTGGTCCCACTGAGCAGTGTCCCAGTGTGAGCAGCAGCAGACCCTGCCGAGGTGGGTCACAGTGCCACATCAGCAGTGCCCCAGCAGGCAGAGCTGCAGCTCACAGCTCTGGAGGGCTCCTGGGGACCCCAGCACGGCCAGGCTGGCACAGCTGCTGCCCCGAGAGCCAGGGAGGGCAGCTCTGTGCCAGGGCTGCCCGGGAGCACTGCCACATCTGGAGCAGCCCTGAGCACGACACTGACTCACATGGGACACTGGGGACCTCACCTCCAGCTGTTTCAGGTGAATGGAAAGGCCAAGGGGGAAGCTGCAAACCTGGGGGTGTTTTTGGGTTCTGTGGAGATCCAAGACTTTCAGAAGTTTCCCTCTGTTTGGGTGGTGCAGCCCAGCTTTAGATTCCAGCTCTCTTTGCACCACTGGGCAGCCCTGTAAATCGTGTCACCCACTGCCACTCCAGCAGAGTTTTAGCCTCAGAAATGGGATAAAAGTGCTGTACAGGAAACAAAAGCTGCTAAACACCGTGGCTTTGTAACTGTGAAGGTTTTCTGCTACCCCATCACTGTTACCAGAGGCAGCACCAGCAGTGGGCTGGCACAGAAGAGTTCCACAAGGAGGATCTGCAGGGAACAGCCCCATTCTGCCATCTGCACCCAGGGCACACAGAGCTGGACACGAACACCAGGCTCTTTGTTGCACAGGTCAGTTTGTGCAGCTGGAAGAATGAAATTTAAAGTGACCCCCAGATTATTTTATATCCCACCTTGTAACCTCTCCTTGTAAATGAGTACACAGACTCTGTGAAAGCTAAATGTTATCCACCCCGGCTGCTAATTGGCAATTACTGTGTGCTGCTAGAAACATCATTGCTGCAGATGAATCACCCAATATGCTGACTTAGCACCCAGCCTGTCAAAAAGAATTTAACTTTTGTTTAGCAGACTGTTTGAGTATTTGCATTTTAGCTGTTCAAAAGGTCAGGGACGATGCTGACTCACATCACAGAGAAGGAAATTCAAGTATGTCAGATGCTGAGTAATTTTTATTTGCAGCACACTACTAAGTGCCCCATTTCACCTAGTGAGTCTTCCAGTGTTACACAAGAAATTGAAGATAATCAGGGAAGTGCTGGTGGAAAAAGTAATACAGATTGCTTACACTGCTGTGGAAGAACAGAGCCTGTAAAAAAATTACACCTTGTAAACACCTTGTAGTGATTAGGATGGGATTGCTGGAAGAGTGCACCCATTCTGATCCACAACTAAATAATCTCTCCTCCTGTTCACTGGGATGCTGCAGGTGGTTTCCCAGGATTATCACCTGGCTGGAGCAGCAGAATAAACAATGAGGCAGGACATGAAAGCTGCTCAGCCATCATCGTGCCTGTGACAAGGAACATTGCAGCTCCTTGTTGTAGATAACTCACACTTGACCAGTTCTTTGCCTCTGTTGGAGAGAGCTGCTCGACTGGTGAGTGATAAATGGTGACACAAGTCTCTCTCACAGCGCTTTACTATCAACTCTGCTGTGTAAAGCTCTCCTTAGGAACAAGACAGCACTCCAGCAGAGCAAAGTGCCTTCAGCCTGCTCCTCCCTCTCTGCAGGGGCTGGGGATGCTCCTCAGGCTGCTTCTGAGCCAGCTGCTCGCTCAGGATGGAAAACCCCCGGCCCTGGAGGTGTGCAGGGCTGAACCCAGCTCTGGGATTGATTCTCCCGCTGTGCCACTGCTGCTTGCAGTACTCCAGACACTCAGCTGTGTCCAGCACAGCACCCATGCGGGAGGCAGACACGACACGCTAATTAGCGGCAATTAATCACCCCTCCTGGACCACGACACAGCTCCTCAGCACCGGCACAGCGGCAGTGCTGGCACACACCAGCAGTCCCCCAAAGTGCCCAAAGCAGCAGGGACCTGGTGTGCAGTGAGCCAGGAGTGCCTGGCAGGGCAGGGGGGCTCAGGGCTGCCCCCAGACTCACCAGAGCAGACTTGCCCACACCTCCTGAACCGAGGACCACCAGCTTGTACTCACGCATGGTGTGGGCTGTTCAGAGAGCGAGCACCTGCAGGGCAGAGAAAAGGCAGAGTTAGAGCTGGGAGGTGCCCTGAGAGCAGCAGCAGCCCTGCAGCCAGCCTCTGAGAGTGAGAACGCCTCCACTGCCAGCTTGGGTCTCACTCTCCTGAGCACTCAAGCTGAGAAGGCCCCTCTGAGAGCCCCAGGGCAGGGGAAATGGCCACAGCTGGGTCCTGCAGTGCTCAGAGAGGAAGAGGATGGACACACCAAGGGACAAACACAGAGGCTGTGCCGGGCACCACGAGCTGCCACTGCCCGTCCTCTGCTTGCTCAGCATTTCATGGCACAGACCAGAGCAGGGAGAAGAAAATTAGATCAGAAAGAAGCAAGTCAAGAGGTTTTCCTCTCCCCCCCACCCCCAGCAGGGAGGGATTTAGGTCAGTGTTTTCTCTCTGGAAAAGGTCAGGCCCAGCACACGGCTGCCAAGGCAGAGCTCTCTGCTCGCCCAGCACAGACTCTGCCTTTTTATGGAAATCTTGCAACTCCCTCAAGTCACTACGCAGCAGCAGCAAACTTCTCCTGCTCCTCGAGATTCCCTGACAAATAAGGCAGCTGACAAAGGCAGTGATAAACACTTGCCAGAGTGTTTACAGAGCAGCCAGGCTGGGCTGTCCCTGCAGCAAACAATGAGCTCAGCGCCGAGCCCCTTCCGCAGCGCTTCCTTCCCAAGTAAGGCTGGGAGCCCGGGCAGCTCCACGCTCAGGCACTGCAGACCAGCCCTGCCACGGGATTTATGGGCTCCCAGACACAGCCCTGGAACAGAAAACCCTCCTCCAAGGAGTCTGGTGGAGAAATGGACCTGTGAAGAACAGCGGGTGTATTTTGTGTCTTCAGCAGTGCAATGTGGACAGTCTGTGTCTGGAGTTTATGTAATCCCTGAACTGGGGCAGGGGCTCTTCTGCCACTGGGACTCCCGAGGGGAAGATGTAAAACAGTGTCAAGAGGAGCCCCCTGTGCTGCTGCTCAGCCATCACCAGTCTGAGCTGAACTGGGACCAGCAGGGAGCTGGGGGCCTCCCCAAACATCCCCCCTCACCCTGTCCCACGGGCTGAATGCCACCCAGGTACGGCTTAAACAAAAACCCAAAAATCCCACGGGCAGCTGCAGAGGGACACAGATCTCTGTGATCAGTTTAGCACAACTTTAAACTCATTTTAAGGCAGAATAACAGAAATAAAGGACTTGCCTGAGCTGCGGCTCTGCGGTCACACAGCCAAGCTGCCCTTCCCTCCCCCAAGCCCTGGACAGGAGCAAGGCCCAGGCAGTCACTGCAGCCCCTCATTTTAAGCACCTGCAGGAGGTTTTTCCCCAACTCTTGAAGCCCATGTGAGCTGCAGTTGCCTAACTGCAAATTGTGAAATCAAGTCAAACTGAAAGGGGTTTTCCAGAAGCTGCCCAAAGGCAGAGCAGGCATGGCTGTGCACTCCAGGACACTGACAGCAGTTCTGGCTGAGTTCTGGGAACTGCGAGCTCTTCTGCTTGACCATTTCCCTGAGAAGTGACATTCACTTCCTTTCTTTCTAAAGTCATGATTTTGAATGGGAAGGAGAGGGGAATTCCAATTAACAATTCTTTTCCCCTTGATAATCCCTAGAAATTAAAAGCTGATGCATTTTTTTATAAGCATGAATGCAACTTATTGATCCAGTTTGTCTTCATTTCCCTACAGTCCCACAGTCAGTTCCACTAAAGAAAACCCAGAAAGCAATCGAGCTAAGGGTTAAATTTAGCTGTGAACTATTTCACTTCTTATTTATAGTAGAAAATACTTGTGGGAAAGTTTAAGCTGGGAGCAGTACAAGACCAACTTCTCATTTCTTCTCTACAGTGTTTGCTGATTTTTTTTTCAGGTGCAACAGGAAACCAAGATCCTGAAAGGCACGAGCCTTATTACTGTAAACCCCACATGCCTTAATTATCTTGTAGCTCTTTCACGAGTATGTTAATGTTATCTGTTTATACAACATGAATAGAGTGCTCAAGAAATTACTATGCTGCATCCCAGCCAACTTTTCATTTGGCAACTGCTGAAGCCCACCTAAATACAGTCAGACACAGCAGCATTCATTTCCATCCAGAGCTCTCTGTAGCAGTCACATGCTGTGAAGCAACAGCTCCATTTCCAAATGGAATTGAGCTATGCCTGTTAAGTGTTCCTTTAGAGTCAAGAGAAGAGTATGATCACTAAAGAGCGCAGAAAAAATTACAGTAAATGTTGTGAAACTGGTCTCATTAGCTCAGAATGCTGTAGTGCAAGAGTGAAGCAAAAGCTGAGTGTGTCTCCTGGCTCCCTTTGGCCAGGCACAGCCCCTGAGCTCCAGCAGGACAAGAGGGGCACAGAGCACGAGCTCTGCCCTGGGCTGCAGCCCCCTCTGCCATTCCCTCCCTCTCCAAACCACCTGCAGGGCAATGAATCAGAGGGTTCTGCATCTATAATCACCAAAAAACTGCTCCTACACCATCAGACACCCCATCCACCAGAATCCACCTGCGCTCTGTGATCTTTAGCAGGAGCTTCTCTGCTGCTGCTGTCACCAACAGTGCCCAGGAAGGGACAGAAAGGGACATCCCCCCACCCACAGCACAGCCCCAGCAGACAGAGAGGTGACAAAGCTGCAGGGTGTCTGTGTCAGTATCCAGAGCACTGCAGGCAGAGAGCCCTGAGGAGGACCACGGGTGGGTGCAAACACAGCTGAAGCCCCAGCCTGAAGCGTGGCTGCTCCCATCAGCTGCACCCTTGCTCAGCCAGTGCCCTCCCCAAGCTGCAGCAGCCATCCTCCCCCTCCTCAGCCAGGGCTGGAGCAGCAGCAAGGAGCAAACTCAGAGGGTATTTCCCAAGCACGGAAGGAGCAGGGCTGGGGGAGGCCGTGGGGACAAGGGCTGAGGCCCCTCAGGACAGAAACCTGACGCAAAAGTGAGCTGCTTCTGTTTCTAGAGTTTCAGCAGCTCATCAAGAAGTTTATCATTTGGGCAGTGGGGAGAGAGGACGTGAACCAAAATGAGCAAACACAGCACTGAAAGAGCGAGAGCAAGAACTTCACTTATCAATTACCCACTCCAACAACGTTCACAGAAATTTCATTTAAATATGATGAGAACACTAAAAATCTCTTACCTTGGCATAAAAGATCTCTCATCAGTGTTAGCAGCTCTACTGAAGGTTCTTCCAGGGTCCCCACACGGAACTGAGAAAAAGAAGAATTAAAAAAGGAGTTAATGGTTTTTCAAGTGTCAGCGTTTGTGAAGCATCTCTGTGGTGCTCAAGCCAAACCACCCTGTTTCCGTGGACTTCTCCTCCCTAGAACACTCCAAGGAAGACTTCACTTACAAAAGACAAACTCAAACTAACCACGTTTGAGGTTGCATCAAGTCCTGCAACCCCCACAAAGTGCAATGACTTTAGGGAATCCAGCAGGTTTGTGGCAGGGGCTGGAACAAGATGAGCTCTAAGGTCCCTTCCAACCCAAACCATGCTGGGATTCCGTGGCAGTCCTGGACTCCAGCAGCACCAGCCCCTGCCCCAGGTACCTGCTGGCTCCTTGTCCAAGGCTCTGAGCAGCTCCAGCATTTCCAGTCCCCAGTGCTTTGCTCAGGAGCACTGAGCAGCAGCAGTGCTGACACTCAGAGATCACAGCCCTGGCTGCACTGGATGCTCTGACAGGGAGAGTCCTGCCTTTCAGAGCTTCAGCACTTCATCCTGTCTTTTCAAGGGACAAAAACAAGAATCAATTGTTCCTCTGGAATTATAGGGAGTTCAAACGAAAACCTAGTACACTGGTTTTCTGAAAATACTCCTTTTTAGCAGCTCTGGAGTCACCCGGGAGTCACAGAAATCAAAACTGTCTCGAAACAGATAACGGAAGCTCTCATAATCCTTGTCAAATATTTTTCCAAGTATAAGAGAAAGTGAGTCTAGAGGGCAGGGTTAGATGGGATATTGGGAAAAAATCCCTCGCTGGGAGGGTGGCAGGCCCTGGCCCAGGGTGGGCAGAGCAGCTGTGGCAGTGCCCAAGGGCAGGAGCAGCCTGGGGACAGTGGAAGTGTCCCTGCCATGGCAGGGGGACACTGGGGGGGCTCTGAGGTCCCTTCCACCCCCAGCCACTCTGGATTTTCTGTGAAGTGCTGCCAGTGCCAGCTCAGGCACTGCACAGACGATGGCTCGGCAGCACAGGCTGCCCCTGCACCCAAAAAGCACAGCCTGAGTTTAAATGAGGGTGAGAGAAAAGGAACAGAAAGAAGTGAGGCACAGAAAGGAGCAGCACAGAAACCACAGCACCAGTTCCTAGAGACAGTGCGAGGTGGCATCTCAAGGTGCAGCTCCTACACCCCCAGCACTGAGGGGCTCTGCTCTTCCCCAGGAGGATGCACTGGGATGGAGATGTCCCTGGCTGAGGGAGAGAGGCAGGCAGCAGGGGCCACTCACCTGGCTGTAAGACAGAAGAGAGTAACTCCTTGCCTGCTCATCACTCACAGCTCCCTTCCTGTGACTCTCACCAGGAAAGCAGAACACTGAACGTTTCCAAGGGAAGGGTGGCAGCAGCACTGTGCCCATCTGGAGAGCAGCACAGATGTCTGTGGGGTGCAGCACCTGCACCCCAGGCTGGCTGTGCCCTTGCCATCTCCCAGATGAGAGGCAGATTCCTGGGCTGCTGCAGCCACGCGTCCTGGCTATTTTTATCCTGGCAGTTCAATACTGAATCGTGGCTACTATAAACAAACCTGTTTCATTTTCAACTTGGAAATGTTCTCCGTGCCAGTTTTTTTCAGTTACTATAAACTAGGCCATAGAAAGGGGTGGATTTTCTTTTTTTAAAAGTGTCAACTAAACATTGCTCAACACTCTACCAAAATCCCTCCATTACTCAGAGCCATGTTGGCAAAACAAACCCAAACCCAGCACTTCTGCAAGGGGAAGATTTACAGCGATCAAAACCACACTTAAACTGACAGATTCCCTCCAGAGTAAAAAAAAAAGAGTCCAAACAAACAGAGAATGATGCAGCAGCAAGGGCTGGAAACACCAGGCAAGGATCTCCCCTTGAGCCAGCCCAGCCACATTGGGCTCTGCCCAAGGACAGCCCCACTCAGCACCTGCTCCCTCATTTGTTCTACACCGTGTTCAGAGGTGGTAAATTACCCAACGAGGTCTAAAGCACATGAAACACTTCCCTAATGCTCACCAAAGCTGTCATCAATTACACAACGGCTCCAGAGCCACGCAGGGAACAGCGATGTGCACCCCAAAGGAACGAGAACTTGGCTGGAGAGCCATGCAGGGAACAGGGATGTGCACCCCAAAGGAAAGGGGGCTGGCTGGAGACCCCACAGCCTGGGAACAGGGATGTGCACCCCAAAGGAAAGGGGGCTCGGCTGGAGACCCCACACTTGTTAGCAGATACCACCCCTGAACAGCAGCAAGGCAAACACTGCCAGAGATTACCCTGCTAGTTAGCAAGGGGTCTGTTTAATTAATAAAAATCACTGCCGTGGACTCACTTGTTCACAAAAGGAGCCCCTTCTCCAAGGCAGTCCAAGTCCCTGGCTTCAGGGCACAGGGAAAGCCTCCTCCACCTTTCCTGAGGCCGCCAACACCAGAAAAATGAGAGGGAAGAGAAAAACAAAAGACTAAAAGACCAGACTAAGCAGAAAGCAGGATTTCAATGTGACTTCAAAAGCACAGTTTGACAAACTTCCGCTCACAGACTCTGCATTTATTTTCGTGCTCATAACCACTGTGGTCTCTGACACCAAAGTAAGTGTGTTTTAGGTATTAACATTACATAAGAGGTAACATTTTATAATTTGTGCCAGGAATCTCAGCCTCAGTTTTGTAATTTTAACACCAAAATCATTATCATTTCCACTGACCGCTTTCAGCATCAAATCAAATACCAATCAAGGCAACAGAAGTGTAATTAGCTACGCACAAGCCTGCTGTAGGATGAGTCATGACCCCACTGAGGGGCATTCCTGATGCTGGAACATCCAGGCTGTCCCTTGCCCAAATCATCATAACCCATGAGTAAATGTATTTTCCTTTCGTTTTTCAGGTAAAAAATAACCCCAAAAAGACACAGGAGGGAGCACACCCAGAAAATAAAGCTGGCAACAAGCCAAATGATCAAACAGGTATGTGAGACACAGGAGAACAACGCTGGCCAGAGGTGTTACCTGAGGAGTTCCATCAGAAAAGGCAAGAGAGCAGCCTTCAAATCTTGCATCCATTCCCAAAAACTCCCAGCCCAGGTGTGTGCAGCTCAGAGCCACATCCCAATCACCACCTTCTGCATCACCCCACAGCCTCCTGCAGCCCGGGAGGCTCCTGAGCCAGGGCCATAAAGGCCTGGGCAAGGAGTAAAGTCCTCCAGCAAGAGTTCTGCGCTGTGCCGAGCTGGAGCTTTCAGCAAATTAACTGCAGCCCACACAAACACGGCAGAGACACAAACTCCTTGGAAAACAGCAATAATTCTGTCACTGGAAATAGTCATTTTGTGCACAAACACTCTGGGATTGATCCTCCTCAGCCTGTAATCTTTTGTGCAATCAGCTTCACGCTGAACCTGCAATTTCAAATAACATAATGTTAACTTCTCTGGAAGTGGCTGCCTAATTATTCACTGGGAATTGCTCTGCCATAGAGGCTCTCCAGGCAAGGAACAAGGGCTCTGGGCAGCTAAAGCCTGCCCTGCTGAAACGGCTAATTTATTTTTTGTCCTATTGCTCTGCACTTGCAGAAAGCTGCTAGGGACATGTGCCAGCCAGACAAAGGCAGGGGAAAGGAAACCAGCAGCACAACTCAAAGACCAACACGCACTGCATCCCCAAATTAGAACAAAGCCCGACGTCAGGGGCTGGAGCTGGCAGCTCCCCTCCAGCCAGACTGCAGCACTCTGCAAAGGAACGCCAGCGAGAGCTGCGGGCAGGACACAGCAGGGCAAACCCTCTGCCCAGCCACCAACTGCAGGCAGGACACCAAGGCAAACCCTCTGCCCAGCCACCAGCTGCAGGCAGGACACAGCAGGGCAAACCCTCTGCCCAGCCACCAACTGCAGGCAGGACACCAAGGCAAACCCTCTGCCCAGCCACCAGCTGCAGGCAGGACACAGCAGGGCAAACCCTCTGCCCAGTCACCAGCTGCAGGTGGGACACAGCAGGGCAAACCCTCTGCACAGTCACCAGCTGCAGGTAGGACACAGCAGGGCAAACCCTCTGCCCAGCCACCAACTGCAGGTGGGACACAGCAGGGCAAACCCTCTGCCCAGCCACCAGCTGCAGGCAGGACACAGCAGGGCAAACCCTCTGCCCAGCCACCAGCTGCAGGCAGGACACCAAGGCAAACCCTCTGCCCAGTCACCAGCTGCAGGCAGGACACAGCAGGGCAAACCCTCTGCCCAGCCACCAGCTGCAGGCAGGACACAGCAGGGCAAACCCTCTGCCCAGCCACCAGCTGCAGGTGGGACACAGCAGGGCAAACCCTCTGCCCAGCCACCAATTGCAGGTAGGACACAGCAGGTAAACCCTCTGCCCAGCCACCAGCTGCAGGTGGGACACAGCAGGGCAAACCCTCTGCCCAGCCACCAGCTGCAGGCAGGACACAGCAGGGCAAACCCTCTGCCCAGCCACCAGCTACAGGCAGGACACAGCAGGGCAAACCCTCTGCCCAGCCACCAGCTGCAGGCAGGACACAGCAGGGCAAACCCTCTGCCCAGCCACCAGCTGCAGGCAGGACACAGCAGGGCAAACCCTCTGCTCAGCCACCAGCTGCAGGTGGGACACAGCAGGGCAAACCCTCTGCCCAGCCACCAGCTGCAGGCAGGACACAGCAGGGCAAACCCTCTGCCCAGCCACCAGCTGCAGGTGGGACACAGCAGGGCAAACCCTCTGCCCAGCCACCAGCTGCAGGTGGGACACAGCAGGGCAAACCCTCTGCTCAGCCACCAGCTGCAGGTGGGACACAGCAGGGCAAACCCTCTGCCCAGTCACCAGCTGCAGGTGGGACACAGCAGGGCAAACCCTCTGCCCAGCCACCAGCTGCAGGTGGGACACAGCAGGGCAAACCCTCTGCCCAGTCACCAGCTGCAGGTGGGACACAGCAGGGCAAACCCTCTGCCCAGCCACCGGTACCTGGAGCGCTGGGACAGCAGGGACGGGCTGGGGGCACAGCTCCTCCCCAGCAGCACATTCTCCTCCCCATCGCTCCTGTCCCTCACAGCCCCCCGGAGCAGATCAGCTGAGGGCTTTACACCGTTCAGGGGACTTCTCCACAGCTTTTTTTGGAGGAAAAATGAAAAACCCACTTCCTTTCCCCCTTCCTCATCAGCCAAAGATGTAAGCATTAAAGGGCAAACCTGCCATTAGACACAGCAGGCGCTCAGGGCACTTCCTCCATTTGCTGCCCAGCACATCCACAGCTTGCTGCTGATTTTTAAGCCCTATAGAGTTTTTCATTCCTCTCTATTTCCTTTAGTGGAAAAAATATCCTGACCTTTTATAAAACAGATTAAATTCCAGACAGACCTGAGGAGGCTCAATCGTAGCAAAAGAGCAGCTCCATTCTACTTGGAAGGAATAATTTGTTGTGCTGATAGTAGCTTGGCAACATTCGCACTATTCTTCCTGGTTTATATAATTAAGAGTAAATAAGTGACATGGGGCAGATAGATTGCCACTGAAAGTTCAGCTTGCACTTTAAGTATTTCACTTCTGCAGTAGTAGTGACGAGACACTGGCCATAAAGCCCACTTTGAGCTTTCTTGGTCTCCAGCACAAAAAGTATAATGGAGAGATGAAGCTTCCAGGCCACCAAGGGTTCTTTGAAACCTCTCCATGAAGTTGGAGAGGTTCAAACTGCTCTTCCCATGTATTTCAAGCTGACCTTGGGTAGGTTAAGATTAGGTATTGGGAAGAAAGGCTTTACTCAAAGGGCAGTGAGGCCCTGGCATGGAGAAGCTGTGGCTGCCCCTGGAGCCCTGGCAGTGCCCAAGGCCAGGCTGGAGCTCTGGGATAGGGGAAGGTGCCCCTGCCCACAGCACCTGATGGGCTCTAAGGTCCTTCCAACCCAAACCATCCCGTGATTCCACGACTTACACCCAGCAGTGATAAATCCCAAGACTCACACCAAGCCTCTAAACATGGGGCACATCCCAGCTGCTCAGGAGACCGGGTTAACTCACAAATCCCAGAAAATGTTGAGATTCTTCCAATCTCCCTGGCACAGCTGCAATAATCTGTGTGTTTGTACACGGGATGTGACCGTGCAGCCCGTTCTAAAGGTCAGCTCTGCATGTGCAGCCCAGAGATTTTCACTTGCCACGAGCAGCCAGCCCCCCCCATTCCCACGCAACTGCCGCTCATTAAACGCCTCTTTTAACAACAATTTCCAGAATGAAAAGCCCCACTGACCATATGGCCACTTATTAATACCACATTTGTTTATCAGTTTAAATAAACCCCCTACAGCAATGAGTACCCGTGTAATGAGGACTTAAACACAGCTCACAAGGGATGCTCGGGCACTGCCAAGTGGGACTGCACCTCCTGAATGCTTTTCAGGGCAGATTTCAAGGCTTGATAGGAAACTGAACAGCAGTAAATGCACAGAATTAACTTCAAATAGAGGGAAAGTAACAGTTTCATGACGTTTCGTAAAGAAATTAAGTTATTTAATGTGGTGCTTAATCCTCCAGTATTTAGCTCAGCCCCTTAATGCTGCTTCCTGGAACCTTGGGCCAGAGTGGGGGTGGAAACTGAATTTTCTTCTACAGCGAAAATGAAACTTTCTTCTGTGTGAAGGTTTTAACTGAAGGAATACTCAAACAGTTATTAACACTTCAGTGCCAGAGCAAGAGCTTCGAGGCCAGAGGGGTTTCAACCAAACCACTGCCAGACCTGGCCTCTGCACCAGGGCTTCTCTGAACTTTTTTAATCCTCCTGAACCTGCTTAAAAGGGCAAAACTCCTTTGACAATTCATCCTGGAATTTCCTTTATGGTGAATAAAAGGTGACATTAAAGGAAACAGCTCTGATAGTTTAATCCGTTCTATACGAGCCATTTCAGTATTTATAGGTCAGGCTTGATTACAACCAACAGAGACAATTACAGAGCTGCCTTTAGCCAGCAGCAAGGCCAGGGCTGGGGGCAGCACAGGGCTGGAGCACACATCCCACCCTGAGCAGCACTGGCACCGGCCACTCCTTCCCTGCACCTCAGCAACACTGTGAAACAGCAACCAAGAGAGGTTGTTTTTAGGAATTTTAGGATTTTTAGGATGTGCCTTTGAAATGATAGGGCAAAAGGAAAAATAACCCTCCCTCCCACGTGAGTATGGGGATTTGTCAGACACACGGCCTGGGGACAGTTCTGCACTCGGCAGGACCCGGCACACAGCTCGCTCCATCCCAGTGCAAAGTGCCATCCCCACAATCCTGTGCCCTGCCGTGCTGAGGCACCTCCCAGCAAGGTAAAACCTGCACTCATCTGTGTTCTGGAGGAAATCCACAAACAGAGCTTCAGCCCCAGCCATGCCCTCAGCACAGGGCTGCCCCCATGGTTTTAGAAGTTCCCAAATCTATTCCAGCTTCCACCACGGAGATGCAGGGGACGTGAACCAGGCGTGAAAGGGACAGGGGGGTGACAGCAGCCCAGCTCTGCAGACACAGCTCCTGACACCTGCCAACCCCCCAGCTCACGTTTGCTGCGCTGCTAAATGGATTTGGACTCCAAACTGTGTTTGTGACAAGGGCTTGGGCAAACAGCTCATTTAACACAGGCTGCAAAGTACTGAAATTACAGAAAAAAGGACAAGACCCACTTTCTCAGAATCACACCACCGAGGAAAGCGCCCTGGAGCATTACAACATCTGTTTGATCATTTCAAATGGGATTCCTGAAAAAGCTCTGACTGCATTCTAGTGATCAATACACCAATGCAGTGTATCCACAAAACAAGGCAAAGCCAGAAGAATACTGTAACCTCCACAACTTCCTAAGTGATCTGATGAGTTAAAAGCCCTAAATGCATAAATATTTCATGAGAAAGGCTGTCTGGAACCACTTCGGTCTGTATCTTTAATTTAATGTTATTTTCAGCTACAATTAGTGTTATAATCTAAAGCAGAAAGCAACAATTGGCTAAATTTATTTTATCTTCACCCATATTTACTTCATCAATCCAGCAAGTTTTCTGTTCTTCAGACCTGATACCCAGTAACTGTTACTCAGCACAGGACTGACAAAAACATCAAATCCCAGGGTAAAGCAAGATGTGCTGGAATGAGACTGTTCCACAAAAAAGGAGAATTGCACCAGAAATAGCCTTACCCAGTGAACTATGAGTTACTTTTAACTATCACGTGGTGAGTGGCATATAAAAAGATATTATTCTGCATGTCAGCTGTCTGTAATGAAAGTTTTCCTCTTCTCAGCTGCCCCTCCCTACAACTTCAAGTTTATTTGCATGAGAGAAAAGAACATGGCATAAAAATACAACATAAAAGGCACTGCATCCAATGCATCCAGCTGAAGCGCTCCTCCCACGTCCTCGTTGCTTCCCAGATTCAGGGTCTATTTCCAGGTAGAAAAGTGGGAAATGCCTGATGGCACAGAGATCCCTGCCTTGGACCCCAGCTGCAGGCAGCGATGCTCAGAGGCACCGGGAGCAGACTGCACTGCCCTCGGCTCACACGCAATACCCCGCTCAAACATGACCAGCTCACATTTTTGCAGTATTAGAACACTGCAGAGCACAACATCGTTGAATCCAACAAATATTTCCACTAAAAAAGAAACCCAAAACATTCCAGCCTGCCTTGAATGTGCAGTCATTGACAAGGGAAGCGCAAGTGTCTGTTTTCCTGCAATGCTCCAGCAAGCAGCAGTTATGCAACACAGCCCATTGACAAACGCTCCCAGGTGCAGAGCATTCCCAAAAAGCAGGGTTCTGACAAAGCAACAATCACCTCTCAAAGAAATGCTCACCCTGCTGTTACACTGAGCACATTTCTGAGTGCATTTTGCCTCACTGAAGCAATGAATAAAGATTTGTTCCAGCCCCAACACAGCCACTGCTGTGGGCACATCCAGGCCTCTTGCTTCAGTGCCCCAGATGGATTCAAGTATTTTCCATCCTATCAATATTCACAATAAATAACAAACCACAATGCCTCGGGCCACCTGCTCAACAGGACTGTCACAGCCTGGCTCCCCACATTTTAACTTAAAGTCAAAGAGGTGAAAGAGCCCAGGCAGCCGCCTGCAGCACGGGCTGTGAGCAGCCCTGGAGATCCCTCTCTGCCTCTTGGTCCTGCTACCTGTTTCTTCCCTGGTATAAAAGCCCAATGCAGGGTCAGAGTCCCCCTCAGGCTGATGATTCTGTTCACCAAAAGAAAGCAACCAGCAGTTTCCAAAGCATCCCAAGCCTGCTTTTGTCAGCATCTGGACTTCTCAAGCAAAAAAAGATCCCACGGGTGCCTTTCCCTTGGCTCGGGTGAAGCCAGGGCAGCTGCAGTGAGGAAGTGCCTGTTCAGGTATAGCAGGTATTTCCCAACTCCCAATACCGCCCGAGCCCTCGCAGCAGGGAGCAGAGCACACATCAAAACATCAAAACACCGTCTTTATGTGGCCACCCGACCTGCTCCAGCAGCTGACAGAGCCCCAGCCCTGCCCTGGGCCCTGCTGCCACAGGAGAAACAGAACCAGGCGGTTCTGAGCTCCCCTGCACCCAGGGGTGCTGCCTGCACAAGGCTCTCAGCACAGCCTGCAGTACACAGCTTACAGACCCAAAGTGACTGCAGATCCAGTGAGGGATGGGTTCTGGTGTCCCATTTTCTCCCACACACACCCATAAGGATCTTCCCACAGCACATGAATGCAATTTGAGTTTAAACACAGCATTTCTGATCAGGAATGCAACGCTCGGTGCCTCCTCCTTGAGCACCACCCTTCTTCCCACAGCCTCCTCATTTTAATATTGTTAAATGCCTTTCTCTACACAACTTCATTACTGCAGTATTTGCAAGGGAAGAAGTGATCTCTCGGTAACCAGTTCCTGTCCCTCTGCAAATCAAAACTTGTTTCATAGCAGACCTGGGAGTGAAACGGCACCAGAGGGGCAGCACAAGTGCTTCAGTGTAAAAACCTGCTACCGAGAGCTGAGCAGGCCCAGGTGTGTCCTGACTGATGCTCTGCTGTCACGGGGTCCCCTTTTCTTCAGAGGGGAGCTCAGAAAACAGGCATCAATTAACAAAATTATGCTATCACAGGAAATAACAGGAAGCTTCTCATAATGAGCCATTTAGCTCTGAAGGGTTTCAGTCAGACATGTCAAACCAGCTCACAGAGGATGTCAACAGGCACCAGCACACAGCCAGCTGCAAACAACCAGCAAGACACCCTCAACCTGCCACAGGAGAGGCAGCTCCAGGTAACTCTCATGAACGCAGGCTGGTCCTTGCAAATTACACACTGGTACCTCTGAGAGCAAATGTCACCTGTCTGGTACCATTCTGGCAGCCAGGAGGAGGCACAGGTCACGTCCTGCCAGCTGTGCCAGCCCAGCAGAGTCACCCCAGCACCCTGCTGCAGCACCAGGCTGAAGGACACTGCCCTGGTCAGCCCTGGCAGGACCTGCAGGTTCTTGCCCCCTCCTCCATCAGCAGTGCCACTGGCACAACCGACGGGTGTCCTCTTCACACCAACCCTTCCTCCTCTGTGCCACAGTCCAACAGGTCCAACTCAACCAGCACCGATGGTTTTCACTCCAGTGCTCCTGCTGGAGACACGGAACTGCATCCCCTGGATTCCCACTGGGCTCTTGCTTCCAAGAGTCTCTGAGCGCTCCACAGTAAAGGCTCCACAACGGGAAAGCGAAGGATTCAGTCTCTGCCCTGCCTTCCTCACCTCCCAGGGCTGAGGAACCCACTGCAGCTCCACCCCACCATTTCCTCTACCTGAAACCTCCTGAGCCTGATGCTGCCTTCCAGGACCTGCAGGGAGCCCAGGGGAAGGATGGAGAGGGACTGTTCACATCTCACACAAGTCCTAACATCCGAGCAAGACTGGCTGGACCAAGTAAGAGAGCTCAGCAAGATGAACAGCTCTTGCAGAAGACTTTGGGACACCCTTACTTCTCTCTGCCATTAGGTGTCATGTTTCCAGCAGCAGCAACTTTCCTAAAGAGCAAACACAAATGCCTACAAGAAAATTTCACCCTGGGATTTAGAAGCACCCTTTTAAGATGATGCTTTCATTAAAATTCTGTTTATTTCCAATTAACTATTAAATAAAAAAGAAAATAAATAACTACTTCAGCATTCAACATAAAATGAACTGAGGCTATACTTTAACCACCATCCTCACTAGCTTCAAAAAATAACCCAACAACTCCCAAAATCAAGGCCAAAAAATCCAAACACTACCCTCGGACTTGATCAAGTTTTAAAAGTTCTGTCTCTCTTGGATCTGCTTCTGCAGAATGACATACACAAAGTTACAAGAGGTGGCTGATGTTCAACATTAATGTGGCTCATCAGAAAAGAAAAGAAAGTGATAAAAAAGGAAGTCTCCCATATTACCCTAAAACCCAAAGTTTTGGACAGGATCCACACCAGAGCCAGCTAAGCTGATTTTGGCAAGGCTGAAAGTAACACTGGATCAAGGATAATTCTGAGCTTCAAACAGCTACACATAAAAAACACTTCAAATATAAAGCCTAAAGGTTTGAACTTGTGTATGTTCAAAAGATACACTTTGTTTTCTCTAGGAAAACAGATAACAGGTTCCTGTTGTCAGAGCATTAGGATTCCTCTTGAGGACGATTTTTTTAAGTCTGCAGAGCTGCACAGAAGCAATCTGTTCTCTAAACACTGAGCACGAGTTCAAAGTGCCACTGAGCGAGCTGTGCACGTGCAGGGTACAAGCAAAAGCACTGCAATATAAAGTACAAACAAATGCTTGGAGTTGTTTATGCCCAGGACGATGATTCAATATACAATTAAAACTTTAATGTTCAAGTACATCCACATGTTTCCCTCCTGCCATTTAATTACTTTTCAGTTTTTTTACGAACAGTCCTCAGACTGGCTGAGCAGCCACGAAATGTATCACTAATAACCCATCTCTGTATATTTGCAACTTATGGCTTCAAATATAAATTGTTCCAATTCTCTGTGTAAACACGAGCCTCCAAACAAAAGCATTAACCTGTCACTGGACTTATGCTGTGCGAGTAATTCAGCCCGTTTGGCAGGAGATCCTCTCAAACCTCCAGCAAAGCTACTTACCCTGAAAACAGCCACGCCAGGGCCAGGACACGTGATGGCAGGATCCCGGGAGCCCTGGGGTGCCAGCCTGGCTGTGCTGGGACAGTGCTGGGCCTGGGCTGGCACCGAGGATCCCCCAGTCCTGCAGTGCTGGGCACCCCCAGGCACAGGGGCAGGAGCTGGGCACCCCTAGGCACAGGAGCAGGAGCTGGGCACCCCTAGGCACAGGAGCAGGAGCTGGGCACCCCCAGGCACAGGGGCAGGAGCTGGGCACCCCCAGGCACAGGGGCAGGAGCTGGGCACCCCTAGGCACAGGAGCAGGAGCTGGGCACCCCCAGGCACAGGAGCAGGAGCTGGGCACCCCCAGGCACAGGGGCAGGACCAGGAGCTGGGCACCCCCAGGCACAGGGGCAGGAGCAGGAGCTGGGCATCCCTAGGCACAGGGGCAGGAGCTGGAGCTGGGCATCCCCAGGCACAGGAGCAGGAGCTGGGCACCCCCAGGCACAGGGGCAGGAGCTGGGCACCCCCAGGCACAGGCTGCCCTGAGCAGGAGCTGCTCTGGAGGGGTGACTCTGCTCCCCCCCAGGATCAGGCCGTGCCAGCACTGCGCATGAAAACAGATTCTTATTTTTAGAAGCGGTGCGAGCACAGCACTTCCTGCCGGCTCCACCTTGAAGAACGACACGCGCTCTGCCACCCTCCATTCCAAAAGCAGCCTTTCACAACTTCTGCTACCTGCCACAACACAGGGAGGCAAGGGACAATCTGCCGAGAGCGGCAAGTGACAATTTCCCAGTCTGTAACTTGGCACTAGGAACTTCTGTTGGAATATGTTGCCAGTCTTCGCTCACGTCAATAAATCGATGCCTTTTTTCCTGCCATGGGGATGAACAGAACACTAAATGTTTTTATTTATGACACTGATTTTTTCCATAGCAACCGGATGCGAACATGGCATTCCCGGCGCAATGAAGTCACTATAGCAACGTGATAATGATGTCAGAATAATCAGACAGCATTTCATACTTGTGAAATACATGGCTTCTGTGAATTCAGAAAGTTGCAGAGACCACAAGAGCAAGAGTGCTCCATCTGGAACTTCCCTTTAACTTGCCTGGTTTTGATAACTTCTCATTAAAGGCACAGGGCTTTGCTAACGCACCATTTTCTGTTTCTCCAAGCCTCATCCATTACTTCCTGAAAGCCTCACAGATTCCCGCATTAAAACCCGAGGATCCGCTCCACCAGGGGGAATTACTGGCACACCATTTCGGCATGAAAAAAGCAATGACACAAATGACAACAGTGAAACATTTCACAGCAGACAGGCACTGTCAGCTGAACAGACGCTCTCCTCAACTCTTCAAATAATCTGGTGTCTCTTTGCGGGGAGCAACACAACTACTCAGAGAGAATTACAGCAGCAACAGAAATTACAGAGTGCCGATACAATACTCCGAAGGCAGTCAGGCGTTTTCAAGTCAAACAACTATTTTAAGAAATATTATCTTCCCTGTCAAGCTACTGACAGAAAAAACCCAGAGTTTTCATGCTTTGCCCTTCCTGCTTGCAGCTCTTTCCAAGCTGTGCGCAAAGCAAGACCCGATTCCAGCTCTGTGTCAGTCGGAACTGGCTCGCTGTGTCCAAACCCCAACCCTCCCACTGAGGAGGCTTCGCAGGAATCCCTGCCCCAAACCCAGCCGTTCTGGACCTCAGCAAAGACACCAGTTAACAAGAAGTTCCTAAACACCAAAGTTTCCCCATGCAGAGAACAGTTTCTCTTTAAAGCGACTGAAGGAAGTGCAAGAACCCTTTTCAGAGCTGAGGTGGTCTGGGACAACCAGTCCTTGGGAGGGGAGGATGAGGATGGGCTGGGAGGGTGATGATGGGCCGGGAGGGTGAGGATGGGCCAGCCCGCTGCTCCACGTGGCTCACGGGGGGCTCCCCCTTGGCTCGTCCCACCTGCCCCAACCTCCTGCCGCCCACCGGGCCGGCGAAGCGGAGCGGCCCGTCCTGCCGAGCCCTGCGGCAGCCCACCGTCCGTGCCTCCAGCCTCGCAGTCCCTCCTTCACCTCCGGGGCTCCTGGGGCCCCGCACAAGCCCCTGCGCCCGTCCCACCGCGGGGAGCGGAGCGCGGGACGCCCCGCGCACACCTGACCGCGGGAGCACCGCGACAGTTCCGCTGATCCCCGGTGCCGCACAAGATGGATGTCCGGCGGGGCTGGGACGGGACCGGCCGGGCAGCACGGGGCCGGGGCCGGGGCCGGGGCCGAGCCGCCTCCCCCGCGCTCCGGCCGGGCCGCGGGCAGGGAGCGCCCGGCGCGGCCCCGCTGCCACCGCCCGGCCCCGCCGGACTCCGCGCCGGCCCCGGCCCCGGCCCCGGCCCCGGCCCCGGCCCCTGCCCCGCTCCGCCCGCCCGCGGCCTCGCCAGGCCCCGCCGGGACACCCGCGGCCGCCGCTGCCCCCGCCGCTCCCCCGGCCCGGCCCCGGCCCCCGCCGCCTTCCCCGCTCACCGCCGCCCCCGGGCCGCCTCCCGCCGCCGCTCCGCCGCCGCTGCGGGCCGGGGCTGGCGCTGGGGCTCGGCCGCTGCCGCTGCCGCTGCTGCTGCTCTGCGCGGCGGCGGCGCCGCTCCGCTCCGCCCTCCGCGCCCGGGGAGGAGCCAGCGGCGGGCGGGGACGGACGGGCCCCGCAAAAGTTCCGGGAGGCCGGGGCAGGTGCGGGGGCACCGGCGGGAGCGGCTCCGTGCGGGAACGGGCGCCCGGCGGGGCCGGGCTGGGGCCCTGGTGCGGGGCTGGAGCTCCGCGAGCCGCTGGGAAGGGGCTCAGCCTGGGGAAAAGGAGGCTCCGGGGCACCTTGTGCCTCTGCGCAGCTCCGGACAGGAGGGGACAGCCGGGGGGATTTGGGATCTCGTCCCAGGGAACGGGGACAGGAGGAGAAGGACGGCCCCGGGCTGGGACACGGGGGAATTTCCCCGCGGGAAGGGCGGGCAGCGAGCGGGCAGACTGGGCTGAGGGTGTTTCGTAGGGAAATGATGCTGCGCCGCTCGCACGGGACAAGACAAGAGTCACCAGGAGGTCACCGAGCACTACCACAGCGCAGGGTCAGGAACAGCGCCACACCGCCTTCACCCCTTAAAAACTCCCATTGAAACACAACGCTTCAAACGCTTTGTTTATTTGTTTAGAAAAGCGTGAAAAGAAGGAACTGTGACACTGATGTGAAGCACGCATGCAATTGACAAGAAACAGACAAAACGCGAGGAAACGGCACATGAATGGGAACAGCACATAAGTGTCCTGATGGTGTTTTTGTCACTGAGCTTTGAAAGTGACACGCAGGGAGGATCAGGTCAGGAGTCCACTGCCGTCACTGATCTGGGAGATCACTTCATCAGCCACAACTTCAACTATAACTCTGCTCTGCACACTCCAGCAAAGCTAATGTCAACAGTCAATAAATTTCAGGGCTTTCTTTCCTCACTAGGAATGTATAAATACCCCAGGAGGAGCTGTAGTCGCTTCCATGGTTGCGATGCTCGGCTCTCCATGAGGTGCAGAGGGATCTCTCCTGTTTCCGAGCACTGTCACCTCCTCACATAACCAGGGACAGGACCAGGGCTGCAGCTGCTGTCCCCGGGGATGCTCCTGGTGAGGCTGCAGAGGACAGTGCCAGCAGCAGCACACACCCGCGGGCCTCCCCGCACTCCTCCATCACCACTGGCAAAACTTCAGGGACACCAGCAGATTCGCTGAGGTCTGGGGCTACAGCAACAATATTTTAGCAGTCATGCTGCCTTTCCCCTAGAACTCCAACAAAAATGCTCCATATTACTTGTCTGGCTGTACAGAAAACAAAGATTAAATCACTTTTCCAAAATCCCCAGCAAGTCAGCAGCCAGGAGACACGCAGAGCTCAGAGTCCCCACTCACCCTCTGTAACTGCACCTGCTCCAGTTCTCCCTCTCACAGCTTTGTGTGTGCAGCAGAAATAAACACAGCGCAGAATTTTGCTTCCAGGTACAATTTGTGGCTGCTGATAGGGATCTGCAAATCCCTGTTTTTATGGCTGAAGAGGTGTCTCCTTCCCTGGGGACCACCGTGAGCAGGTGAATCCCTGTTTGATGGGAATCCCTGGAGGCAGGGCAGTGTCAGCAAAGGATTTCCACCCTTGGTCCCTGCAGGACTTGGCAGCCCCAGCAGCGAGAGGCTCGGGCGCAGGGGGACAGTCGGGGTGGCAAAAGCATCACCCTCAAGGATGCTCAGCACTCGTGCTTGAGCAACTTGTTTCTTCAGAGTACAAACGTTATCGTGAAATCTGCGGACTTAGGAAGTTACTACTCAATGTTTAAAAACATGAGGCTGTGTCTGCAAAACAGGCAGGGGCAAAATATCATCAGTAACTTCTGTTTTAAAAGCTGTGTAAAAACGTATTCCTGTGGGCAGAAGCTGCAAGGGATGCAATGCCTTTGGCAGGCTCAGTGTACACGGAAATGTCTGAGCATTCTGCAAGGCTTTACCCCAAATTTCCTTTGAAATTAAAGCTCTAACAACCTTTGCCCCAAATATCAACACATTTGCAGCTTTTCCCACTGAGCACTGACTGAAGAGTTTTATTGTATCCGAGAAATCACACACTTATCTCTTTCATGGCTTGTGGACCATCTTCCAAGTTTCAGAACAATAAGGGTGCAGGCACACTGAGGGCCTGACTCAGCAGGACAGAGCTCCTGTTTGATGTGAGCTCTGGGAAGGTTGACTTTTTCCCCCATTTTCTGCAGGTTTGAGTGGAAGCTGATAACATTTATTGCTGAGTCAGACTTTGCAAGTACATGAAATTAGATCTGGATGAATGTGAACCTGGTTATGAAATGATTAGAAGAGGAGAAGCAGGTCCAAGTTCAGCTGAAATCAGAGGCACTTTTCCTGGTGACTCCAGCAGGGAGTAAATCTGGATCTCCGTCCTCCCAGCCCCAGTCCTGCCCTCCTCCAGGCACACAGACGCAGCCCCTCAGCTGAGCTCTCACTCCTGCCTGCTGCTCCTTATCTCCCATCCAGCAGAGGGTTGCTGGTCAGCAAATCCAGTCTGTCAGCAGGCTGTCACACCCCTGCCCACACCTTCCCCATCCCTGACAAATCCCACTCTTGCAGGGATGTCCCCAGGGTGGCTGGCAGCGCTGGCACCTGCCTGGAGGGGCAGAGCCTGCTGACAGCCCCAGCCCAGGGCTTTCCACTCCACTCCACACCAACAGCACGGGGTCCTGAGGCAGAGAGAATCGATTCTCTGCATGCTGTCACATCCAGGACACAGCCTGGAATGTCCGGGGAACAGCCCAAGAAATCCAGTGACCCTTCACGCTGCGGTTTTATTGAAAAATGGTGTAATTTATCACAGCCCGTCCATTTATACAAAACAGGAGCTGCCACAATAACTTCTGCAGTCTAAATCCATTCATATTAAATTACACCAAGATTTCACTCCCCTTTTCCTGCTATGTGGCAGCAGTAAAAGACTGAAAGGAAAACACTTATTTATCCCAGAACCTGCAACAGGATTGCAATTTTTCACCTGCTTTTGCAGAGGTTGCACTGAGTCTTCTGCAGGCAAATTAATACAAAGCAGAATCCCTCAGGACTTCTTTCATTCCAAAACAATAATTGCCCAATTGGATAAATTATCACAAGTTCAGCTGATGTAAATATGTAGCTAAGGCCCATTTGCTGATTTAATGAAATTCAGAAACAATTTGTGATTGCATAATGACCTTGGATTCCTGGCTGACAGAGGGCTGGCAGGAAATGAAAGTGGGTTTGACACCGTGCAGGCTAATAGCACATTATCCCTTTGCTGGGGCTGTCAGGAGTGAAGGTGCTGCCTCCATCCTGCTCCTCAGTGTCTGACCTGGAGCTGCACAAGGAAGGAGCTGGTGCTCTCCAAACTTGCAATAATCATTCTTTAAAATCCAGTCAGGGGAGAATCAAGGGGAAAACGCTCCTTCCAAAGACCTCGACACAAGCCTTTGAAGTGCTAGCATAATATTTTCTTTACAGATGAGATTGCAGTGTATCATTATGAATAATGACTTAATGATGTAATTAACAGTGAGCACCCACACGGCTGCCAGCAGCTGCCCTGGCTGAGGGTCAGGGAGCTCACAGCTCACCTCCCACGCCGTCCTTGCCAGGGATCCTGCAGAAAGGATCCCTTGACAGAGCCCAGCAGCCCAGGCTCCGTGGGCAGGAGGGCTCTGAGCCTGTTCCCAGCCCATCCCTGCTCCCTCTGCAGCTCTGCTCCAAGCCCACTGCCCGCCTGCCTGCAGCTCCCAGGTAATTAGGCAGATGAGCTGGGAGCTGTGGGATCTGGGGAGGGACCCGAGGTCCCGAGCAGGGCTGTGCCAAAGCTCCAGCAGGTTTCCAAAGGGAAAGCCTGGACTGGCTTTTCCACGCACTGCGGCCCTGGGCAGCCACAGCAGGAGAGGCCCAAGCAGGAAAAACTGGGACAGCAGAGCTCACCACGAGCAGTAACAAGTGTGGTTCCTTCAGCTGACAAACGTGGCTCACTGCTCAAAGGCAGCTGCAAGCACACATTTTCTATTACCCAACTCCTTCCTGTGCAGCCCTGTGGAGCCAGGCACCCGCTCACCTCCTCCATCTCTGGGTACCAAACCTCCCCCTCCTCCTCTGCCAGCTGCTTCCACCCATTGCTAGGGCAGCTGCAGCTCCCTTTTCTCTACTTTTATTCGGTAAAATCCAGGCAGTAGAGTACGGGCAAGTTGGGGGAAAGGAAAGAAAAAACCAAAGATAAAATGAAAGTTAAAATGTAACTGCAAGAGGAAGTCAGAGACGTCCTTTGACAGGGTTTGTGGAACCCACACATCGAGACAAGCATTGCCTTGAAATTAAATGTCATACATGTATTGAAATGAGAGAACGTCTAACTCAGTAAGTACTCCTCCCCATGGCTCCTTTCATGGGGTTTCAACACTTGTTTTCTTTAAACACTCACACAATGCCTGTACTGTAGCCAAGGGGCAATTTTTGATTAGCAGGTAAAAGTAACAATCCAGGTATTTGTCTATCAGCTTCTGGAAGCTCTGTAAGAGCCGTGGAGGTTCTTCATTACCTGTCCCAGTTCATGACTGGTTCCACTCAGGGCCAGTGCCAGTCTCACCCGGGGGCCAGACCCTCCTCATGCCCCCAGGCCAGCAGCACAGCAGGCACGGGGCTGCAGGACAGGGTTCATAAAGGCATCCGTGAGGCAATAATGTCTCCACCCGTACCTGGAGAAGAGATGTGTGCTTCCAATTAGCGCTGCTCTGCTGTCCTAAGAGGACTTGATCATGGCCCAGCCTTGGAGACCCTCCAGCACCTCCATTCCTCCTGCTCCCAGGGGTTAGCAGGAGCTTGTCCAAAAGCAGCTGTGTCAGGAGAGGCAGCTCCTCAGCTCCCTTTAATAGCTGCTGCACACTAATTATGATTGCAGTAACACTTAGACTTTTGACAGCACTCTTTGTTTTCTGATTGCTTCCTGAGCACAAGTGAACAACCCTGGCTTTGAGCCTCTCTCTCGGGAAGAGCAGGTATTTTCCTTGGGGAAGGCTGAATAAGGCAGAGCAAATGCTGAATGGGAGGGAGCCCGAGGCCCCTGTGTCTGCTCCCAGCCAGCGCTGAGCCTCCCCTCCAGCACTGTCACCCCGGGTCCCTTCGGGCAGCAGCTGAGTGTCACAGCCTGAGCCCAGCTCTGCAGTCAGCTGTCGCCTCCTCAGCGGATCATGAGTCACTTCCACTCCTGCAGTGACTCAGAGGCTGTGACTGGAAAAGGATCCCAGCCGGGGAAAGGCTGGATGTCCTGCGTGCCTCCCACCCTGCCCTGTCCCCTCCGGGCAGGGGGCAGCGGTGCCACTGCCCCACCAGGGCCGGGCAGGTGACCCTGGGACCCCTGGGCAGCACTCAGGGGTCTGCTTGGGGCACCAGGGGCTGTGGGGGGTGGAAGCTCCCCAGGAGCTGAGCCGTGCTGTCAGTGCGTGGCTGCAGAAATCCCGGGGACATCCTCGGGACGTTTGGGTGTGCTTTGGCTCCCAGCGCTTCCCTCTGTTGCCCTTTGAGAAGAGAGTGTTTGCATAAATAACAGCAGATGCGTTTGCAGATCGCTGTCTCCCAGCCCGAGCGCAGCCTGGCAGCGAGCAGAGAGGAGCAGTTGCATCTGAAGTGAGAAATGCAGCAGATGGGACTGCAGCCGGCCCGGGCAGGGAGGGCTGTGCCTCGCGGGCTGGAGGTGCCTCAGCCCTCGCGGCAGGGACTGGGAAAAGCCTGAAGCGCCCAGAGCAGAGCTGCAGCCCAGCAGGGCCCTGAGCAGGGGGGACAAGCCCAGCCGTGGGTGCCCCTGGGGCTGGGTCCTGCCCGCCGGGCAGAGCCCACCGGGAGCCCCGGCAGGGCCGGGTGGGAGAGCTGGCGTGAGGCTCCGAGCTGCGTTCCCAGGGAACGAACCTGCCCGCGATGAGGGCACTTATCTGCCAGATCTCACTTTTCCCCTAAACAGACAAAAAGCATCCCAGGAGCTGCTGCCCCGTTTGGTAAAGCAGGATGGCAGCTGAGCTCCTGGGCTGATGGGGGCCGGCTCCTAAGGTTACCTTAATGACAGAAATCTCCACTTGTCTTTCCAGAGTTACAGAAACCGCAGAGGTATCAGAGCATTTAATCGCTTGTTTTACTGCCTGGGCTGTGTGTTGTGGTGAGGAGCTGCATTCCAGACTGACGGCATCTCCCGACGGCTCCTGTCACCGCCCGACGGCTCCTGTCACCGCCGTGTGCTGCTGCGGGCACCTCCCTGCCCGGCTGCTCCTTGGAGAGCCCAGCAGCTCCTTGGAGAGCCCAGCAGCTCCTTGGACACCCCGGCAGCTCCTTGGAGAGCCCAGCAGCTCCTTGGGCACCCCGGCAGCTCCTTGGAGAGCCCAGCAGCTCCTTGGGCACCCCAGCAGCTCTTTGGGCACTCCTGGAGCGCTTTGGGCACTCCTGGAGCTCTTTGGGCACCTTCCCACCTCAGCAGCTCTCTGCTCCGTGCTCCGGCCCTGGGCAGGATGCGGGGCAGCCCAGCCCAGCCCTGCCCAGCCCAGCCCTGCCCAGCCCAGCCCAGCCCAGCCCAGCCCAGCCCAGCCCAGCCCAGCCCAGCCCAGCCCAGTCCGGCCCTGCCCTGCCCTCCTGGCTGCCCCGGGGTCGCTCCCTGCCCGCCCTGCCCGCCCTGCCCTGCCCTCCCGGCTGCCCCGGGCTCGGTCCCTGCCCTGCCCTGCCCTGCCCTCCCCGCTGCCCGTCCCGCCGCTCCCTGCCCGGCCCCGCACGGGAGCCTCGGGCCGGCGGAGCTGTCACTGCCCGGCTGCCCGAGCAGCCGAGCCCAGCTCAGCAGTTTCGGCCCCCGCGCCTTCGGGTGGGAGTGGAAGTGACGGGAGCGGAGCGGATGGAAACAAAGACGCTTTTCTCTATCTCCGCGTCCTTCCCCACGTGCGGTTCCCAGGCCGCCGCTCCAGCCCAGCCCAGCCCGCAGCGGCTGCGCCAGCCCGGAGTGCCGGCCCGGGGCTGCACGAGGGCAGAGCTGAGCCCCTCGGCCCAGGAACAGGGCTCTGGGGTTATTATTTACCTGGGAACATCCTCCCTTTAAATTCCCTTGCACCGCGGCCTTGGGGCTCCTTCAGACAAACCCTGGGGGCAAACTCCAGATATGTCATGGTGGGGCTCCACAACTTGCAGCAAGTATTTCAGAACGCTTTATTTCCCCCCAAATCAGGGCAGCAATCCTAGCAATATGTGCCATTAATAAAACAGTTTTCTACAGCAATGAGAGCTCTGTGTGTGTGTTTTGTTGTAAGGAAAAATTAATTCCTTTTTTTCATTAAGGAACCAGAAAACATCTCCGAGTTAATTGTAGAACAAAAGAGGCCTTGATTTCTGCCATTCATCATGGAAAAGGTTGGATCCAAATATACATACACTACAAATAAAAAGGTATAAACAATGCTTCCTTCCTAAAGAGCTTCCCTGGCAAACCTGGCCCCCAGAGCCCGGCTGCCTCCAGCTCATCTTCCTGCTGGTGGAGCCGAGCTCCCGGGACACCCCAGGCACCTCTCAGGACCACTTCCCTGGAAAATGGTTTGTTTCCAGTCCATCTTTGATCAAAGCAGGGCCCAAAGGCTTTCCTTCCTGGCCAGCGCCTTCGTGTGGCTGCCCTCGGCGCTGTGTCACCCTCGGCACTGTGTCACCCTCGGTGTGACGCGGGGACAGCTGAGCCTCCCTCCTGCTCTGCTCCACGGCCTCAGACCCCACTGCCCCTCCCTGCCCAGCCCAAGGCAGAGGCAGCGAGCTGGGGAGCCTGTGTGGGATCCCTGTGGGCACTGGGACCGCTCTTCTCTCTGGTTTGGGGCCACCAAGGGTTTCCCTTGTCCATTTGGAATTGCTGCTCCTCGGGGGAAAGCCTCTGCTTCCACCTGCCCGGGGATTAGAGCAGCCACAGGGCCAAATCCCCTGTTCATTACCCGGGTTAGGCCGGGTAAATAAATCCTGTTAAGCCATTGGGGCCACTCTGGGCTTACCCAGACAGAAACAGCAGCACTATAAATAAGGTCTTGCTTTGATTAGGGAAATAAAGGCAGGAAAAAAGCACTTAAAACATATCCAGAGGAAATATAAGCTCTCCCCCCCAGTCATGCTGACAGTGATGAATTAGTCCACAAATGCCACTCAGAGAGTGAGTCACGATTCATAAATATATTACAACAAGATATTCATAGAATCATAGAATATCCTGAGCTGGGAGGGACCCACAAGCGTCATCAGTCCAACTCCTGGCCCTGCACAGGATGACCCAAAATCTTAGGAAATGCCTTGGAAATAGGAAATCCCTATTCATTTAATCTGGGACATTTGGAGCCTGAGATGCCACTAAACACTCAAAATTCAGAGTGACTCAGTGGCCCTGTATCAAGCACAGGTATTTACTGTAGGTGATAGAGCTGATTTCTGGCAGTGTCCACTCAAGCCTTGTTGGAGACACACTGATTTGGAGAAGCTGCTAAATGGCTTTTACAGCCCGAGTTCTCAAGCCCCGGGACAGGCAGGGCAGTGGCAGAGGGTGCTGCCTGTGCCAGGTGAGTTGTCCCCTCCTGAGGATGCTCATCAGTGAGATGATGGCACTTTCCCCCCTTTCTTTTCAGAGAAAGGTTGCTTTTGCAGTGCTTTGCAGTTAAATAATTTGCTGGTGTTCAAAAACAAGGGCTGAGAAAGGAGCTCAGGGCCTTGGCTTTGTTGTTTCACCCTGTCCTGCCTCCCCCAGCTTTGCTGCACTGAGATGCAAAATTATCAGTGAAAGAGTTTATAAAATGTCAAAACAGTTTCTCTCCTGTCAGCCAGACAATTTGTGTAAATAGAGCCTCTCTAAAGAGCCTCCTGCCAGCTCCGAGCTCCCTTTCATCTCCCCAGGATTTATTGTACGCCAATTTCATGGAATTTTAAACCAGTGTCTAACGAAGAGTGAGGATGGAAAGGTCCGTGCTGTGCTCAGAGGAGGCTGCCGTGGGATCCCGGCTCTGCTGGCAGCCCCAGGGCCGGGCAGGGGCTGTGAGACACAAACCCAGGTGATTCCCTCCCCGCACACGCAGGAGGCGGCTCTGCACGGCTCTGCCCCAGGCTGGGAAGGCAGCTCCGGGACAGAAGATTCCAGGCAGTCCCCAGTGAGCCAGGGCAGCCGTGGGACCCCGTCCCTGCCAGCGCCGGGGCAGGAAGAACGGGACAAGCCGGGCACGCTGCTGCCCCGGGCTGGCACGGGTCCCTGCCCGTGCGGGAGGGGGGCTGGCATCAAACGGGCTCCTGTGCCAGCTGCTCTGCCCCCACCCCACAGCCACACCCAGAGAGAGCTCTAGAAACCTCCAGTTACAGGGAAATCAACTTTAACACACACCGAAATTGAGCTAGTCCGAGCCGCTGTCGCTGCCCTCCTGCCCCGTTTGCGCCTGGAGCTCCAGGGCCGGCAGCGGGAGCGGGCTGGGATCGCACCCGGCAGAGGCACCGGGCCCTACTGGTTCGGCAGCCCCAGCCCCTCCCGGCCGGGCCCGCAGCGCCCGGCGGGCTGGGCAGGACCGGCGAACACAGCTGCCTCCGGCTGTGGGGCCGTGAGACCCGAATCCCCGGCAGAACGTGAGCCCGGCACGGCTCGGACCCAGGGAAAGGGATGTGCAGGGGAAGAGCTTTCCAGATCTGATTCGCCTCTGACAGTTTGCTCTTGACAGCAGCTGAAATCATCTTTGGAACCAGCCTGCATTCTGAGGACAGTGAACCCTGCCTTGCAGCGCAGCTCTGTGTGCCAGAGGAGGGCTCGCTTCAGGTTTTTGCATCTGTGAGAAAAACCAGCAGTGGTTTTCCAACATCACTGTGCCCCCGTTGGAGGGGCAGGGGAAAAAATCCCAAATGGGGAATTTCAGAGGGAAACCCAAAGGGCTCTGCTCCTGTCCAGCCCTTCCCAGCTCTGTGGAGACCAGATTAACCCTCCTTTTACCACGGATGGGGAAACTGAGGCACAGTGACAGGACGCTGCCCCCCGCACCAGGCTCCAGCCTCTCATTCTGGTTCGCAATTCAGCAGCCCACGATCACTCTGTCACACCAGCTGTGACTCTGCTCCACACTCACATCCTCCCTCTGCCTGGCTTTCACTTCCTTCCCAGGCAGGGAAGAGCCGGGACAGAACTCACCCCTGCTTGGTTTAGGAGTTGCTCGGGGTTTTTTGCTATCAAGTGAACATTAAATTTTGAAATCCAGAAAAAAACCTCCTCCACACGTGGGATGGAAGGAGAGAGGGGCACAGGTGTCCCAAGGCAGGGAGGGTGGCGGTGGCTGGGACAGGCTGGCACTGTGTGACTGGGGACCCCCGAGCCCCCCGTGCCAGGCAGGGCCTCCCGGGGGCCGCCCCTGGGGGAGGCTGCCCTGTGCCCCCTGCCCGTGCCCCACAGCCCCCCCAGAACAAAGGCAGACGTGGCTGTTGTTGATTCACAGGATAAGATCATTGTTGTGGGACATTTTTTTTTCTGTGTGTCACTTAGACATGATTTTTTCTGGCAAATTTGTTCTCCTCCCCTCCACCCCCAAAGTGAAAAGGGAATCTGTGCTCAAAGCCGCAGCTGAGATTGCAGAGACCTTCCCTTCCTGATCCTTATCTCACCAGGATGTAGGAGGATCCCTCGGGGATAGCTGGAAGCCTTTCGCTGGAGCCATCCAAGAAACGAGCACAGCCTTTAAATGGCAAAACCATCGAGTGCTGGGGGACGGGGATCCGAAAGCTTTAACCCCATCTCGGGGAGACATCCCTGGGACTCGCCCGGCTCCGATCCCAACCCGCCCGGCACGGGCTGCTCCTGGAGCCGCCTCAGCCCGATAATAAAAACACAGCTGGGACCCCCAACCTGGGACCCCTAACCTGGGAACCCAACCTGGGACCCCCAACCTGGGACCCCCAACCTGGGAACCCCAACCTGGGACCCCCAACCTGCACCAAAGCCTCCGCCTGCTGCCCCCAGCCCCGCCCGGCCTCGGGCTGGGTCACACCGCGCTGCTCCTCTGCGCGGGGATGCTCGATCGCTTTGGCAGCTGTAAAAACCTCCGGCCCTGCGCTTCCTGAGCCTGGGCAGGGCAGCGGGAGGAGGGCCCCGGAGTGAGGATGCAGGGCCGAGGAAGGGATGCGGCACCACAGCACCCCAGGGCAGAGGGAAAGCCCTGCTGGTGCGGGGCAGGGACAGCAGAGGGCACAGGCTCGTCCTCCTCCGGGGACAGAGGAGTCACAGCAGCCTGGCTCTGTCATGGTTAGGACAGGAAACAGATGCTGCCTGCTGAGGAAGCACCTGAAGAGTATCAGAGCACCTTGTGCCTGCGCCGGCAGGAACCTGGTGGGAACAGGGGGTGCTGGGTGGAACCCCCCGATCTGGCCCCAGCTGGGCTCGGTGGCATCGCCCTCGGACGCAGGACACAGTGTCCCGAAGGAAAAGCACCTGCCTTGGGAGGAAAAGGGATGGGCAGAGGCAGAGCTGCTAAATCCGAGCTGCAGGAACAGATCCATGCGCGGGGGCTGCTCCATCCTCCGGCTCCAGCTCCGCGTCCCGGCCCAGCCGGGTCAGGGCGGAGCCTCTGCTCCGGCACCCGCCCTCTGCCTCCGCAACTTGCTTTCCTTCCTCGTTATCCTGCTCTGATTTGGTTGGGAATTAATTTTTCCCCAGGTCATATCTGTTTTCTCCATGTTGGTGACAGCAGAGGGGCCTCTCCCTGTCCTCACCTTCACCCTCTGGTTTTTAAGCGCTGCCCCCTCATCACCCTGCAGCCGAGCTGCCTGAGTGTGACAGTGACGGGCAGATAACTGCACTGATAAGTCCTGTTGCCATTTTTGTACCTCTAAAAGGGCTTGAAAGAGGAACCTGTAAAACAATTTCTTTATAAGCTGCTGGTAAGAAGGACTGTGGAAGTACAGCTCTCCCTGCCAAACAGCTTCCCAAGGCACCGTGCCTCGAGGCTGCTGAAGGGATGCAGTGAGCTTCAGGAGGGGTCTGCAGAGAGGGGAACGGCCCCTGGGTGCTATCTGCAGATATCTGATTTGCTGCCCGAGCACTGAGGTCATGAGATATCACGGAGCGTGGATGTCAGAGAGCCCCGGAACAGGCGAGCGCAGCCGCTGAGGATCCCGGCGCGGCCGTCGATGCTCTCAGGTTTGCTGCAGCTGCAGAGCCCAGGATGCCCAACAGCAGCCTGGCCCTGAGCAGCCTGGACGGGATCTACATCGGCAGCGAGTGCCTGCTGGCCCTGCTCGCCACGCTGGGCAACGCGCTGGTGATCTGGGCGGTGAGGCTGAACGCGGCCTTCCAGAACAGCACGCTCTATTTCATCGCCTCGCTGGCGCTGGCCGACGCTGCCATGGGGCTGCTGGCGATGCCCCTGGCCATAGTGGTGAGCCTGGGCCTGGCCGTGCCCGCCCACGGCTGCCTCTTCATGTGCTGCCTGATCCTGGTGTTCTCCAACGCCTCCATCCTGTCCCTGCTGGCCATCGCCATCGACAGGTACCTGCGAGTCAAGCTGCCCACCAGGTGAGGCTGCCCCGGCCCGGGCGCTCTGCCCTGCCTCTGCCCCGCCTCCTCCGCGCTCCTTTCCGACCTGTAATTACTTTAATTACTCGGAGTGGATGCTTGTGCCTCAGAGCCCACCTGGGACGGGCTTTCCAGAGAGCTGGGGGTGCTCATGGAGCAGTTATTCACGAGCTGAGGGATAACCAGCTCAGCTCGGTTATCCCCGATCAGAGTGCGGTCACAGGATGCATCTGTGGGCAGGGTGTTAAATATTCAGCATTTTGGTAATTGCACAAGATGCTGAGTGTGTTATAGGGCTTTTTTTAGGTTTCTAAGGCTTGTCTTTTAAATAAAATTCCTTTTAGTATCTTCTGAAAATACAAAAGTAGTAAAAACTTATTAACAGTTAACTGAAGTAACTCACTGTTTTCATTTAAATGAAAAGCACACAAGCTAGCAAAGCAAAGCATGACCTCGAGCATCCAAAAAATCATGTTTTATAATGGGAAAGGACCTGTGAAGCTGAAGAATGAATTTTAGCCCTACAAATGGCACAAACCAAATAAAAAGAGGAAGGTACACCCAAGGACGCCAAGAAATAAGATAGGACTTCCAACAGCAGCAAAGCAATATCCTGGCAAGAGGGGAACTAAGATCATAATGAAACAAGAAATAAAATAGTTAAACATCCAATTTTAAACATGGGAACTTAAGCACAGTTCCTACTGATGCTGCAAGGAAACTGTTACAAAGAGGTGGGGCTTGTCTCAAGATAAAATTTGGGTTCCCGCAGTACCTGAACAGGTGAGTTCATCCTTAACTACCTTAAAATGCTTCTCTTTAACACAACCTGGGATTTCTCCCCTACAGATATAAAATAATCACCACAGAGAGGAGAGTTTGGAGGGCCCTGGGGCTGTGCTGGTGCCTGTCCCTGCTGGGAGGGCTCGTCCCCATGTTTGGCTGGAACAAGGTGGGCCCCAGGAGCTCCAGCTTCCTCAGGTGCAGGTTCATCTCCGTGATGAGGATGGATTACATGGTGTATTTCTTCTTCTTCCTGTGGACCCTCGTGCCCCTGCTCATCATGCTTGCTCTGTATGCCAAGATCTTCTACATCATCCGCACGAAGCTCAGCCAAGGTGTGAGAGGGGCTGGGGCTTTCTATGGCCAGGAGCTCAGGGCAGCCAAGTCTCTCTCACTTGTTGTCTTCCTGTTTGCAATCTCCTGGGTGCCTCTGAGCACTATAAACTGTGTTTTCTATTTTCACCCTGAGTCTCACATCCCCCCATATGTGATTTACTTGGCAATCCTCTTATCCCATGCCAATTCTGCCGTGAACCCCATTGTCTATGCCTACAAGATAAAGAAGTTCAGAACCACATACCTTTTAATTTTAAGGACCTACATCCTGTGCAAGAAACCAGAGCCAGCCAGCTCTTGCAGAGCAAACAGACCCAGAGTCATGAACAGAGGCTGAAGCAGCCAGTGAGCACCAGAGCCTGGATAAAGCACCTGGCTTTGCCAAGGAACTCTTGGGAAGCTGCAGCAGCCTGCGGGTCTGAGGCTGCTCTAAAGCCCCGTGTGAATACACGTAGTCTTTTTGTAACATAATTTCTAACCACGGAAGATGGAAACTTTGGTTGGGGGTTTTGGGTTTCTTAGTATGATGATCGGTTGAGTTGATTGAACGACAGGATGTGTTCTTTGCTGTTCATAATCCAGCAGCTCACCAGCTCGCTCACCATTCCTGTCTGTCCATTCAGACCAAACTTGAGTCTGACCAGCCTGTGCTTCAGCCAGTGTTGTGACGTTTTCATCAGTAATAATAAATAGCAGGTGGATTTTACTGACCAGCCTGTGCTTCAGCCAGTGTTGCGACGTTTTCATCAGTAATAATAAATAGCAGGTGGATTTTACACGAATTCTGCCTGCTGAGTCCTCCCACACCCAAAGAAACCTGCCCAGTTTCAGCCAATGTCTTGCCTGGGATGGCGCAGAAGTCACAGTAATTATTATACCTCAGCTGGCACAGCCCATGGTTAGGGAACATGGGTCAAACTGAAACGAGGTTGTTAAAGGCCAGGTTTGTTTTGTCTCCATCTTCAAATCATAAAACTGGTCTAGGAAGAACAGAAAGGTAGCGCACCTGAGGGAGCCCAGCCCACAGCTCACCTTCTAGAGAGGGAAGGAGAGGCTCCCCCTATTTTCTCTATGAAATAGAGCTTGAAGGAGCTGCCAGGACTGAGGTGAGAGCAGAGAGCAGCAGAACAAAGAGCACAAGTTGTTCTGCTGGCCCTGTGGCACCGCAGCACCCTGTGGCCAAACCCAGCACACCAAATTTCAGAGCATCTGGTGACACCTGGCAGCGGTGCCCAGGGCCCGGCAGCTGCAGGGAGGAGCGGGCAGCACAGCCCGGAGGGGCCGAGGAGCCGGGTCCAGCTGGGTGTGCGGGGCTGGGGGAGCCGGGTCCTGCCGAGTGTGTGGGTTTGGGGGAGCCAGAGCCCCGCTGGGTGTGCGGGTTTGGGGGAGCCGGGTCCAGCTGGGTGTGCGGGTTTGGGGGAGCCGGGTCCCGCCGGCTGTGCGGGTTTGGGGGAGCCAGAGCCCTGCTGGGTGTGCGGGGCTGGGGGAGCCAGAGCCCTGCTGGGTGTGCGGGTTTGGGGGAGCCGGGTCCAGCTGGGTGTGCGGGTTTGGGGGAGCCGGGTCCCGCCGGCTGTGCGGGTTTGGGGGAGCCAGAGCCCTGCTGGGTGTGCGGGTTTGGGGGAGCCAGAGCCCTGCTGGGTGTGCGGGTTTGGGGGAGCCAGAGCCCTGCTGGGTGTGCGGGTTTGGGGGAGCCAGAGCCCTGCTGGGTGTGCGGGTTTGGGGGAGCCAGAGCCCTGCTGGGTGTGCGGGTTTGGGGGAGCCAGAGCCCTGCTGGGTGTGCGGGTTTGGGGGAGCCAGAGCCCTGCTGGGTGTGCGGGTTTGGGGGAGCCAGAGCCCTGCTGGGTGTGCGGGTTTGGGGGAGCCGGGTCCCGCTGGGTGTGCGGGTTTGGGGGAGCCGGGTCCCGCTGGGTGTGCGGGGCTGGGGGAGCCGGGTCCCGCTGGGTGTGCGGGGCTGGGGGAGCCGGGTCCCACTGGCTGTGCGGGGCTGGAGGAGCCCGGTCCCGCCGGCTGTGCGGGGTTGGAGGCTGGAGCAGCGCAGGGCGCCCGGGCAGCCCCAGCCCAGCCTGGTGCTGCCATCCGGTGGCACCTCCAGCCCTGCTCCTCGGAGCCCCCGCGCTGCTCTGACACTGCCAGCCCCGGAAAATCACCCCCGCCCTTGCACAGGGAACCATTTTCACTGCACTTAGAACACTGTGGGTGATAACACTGAATGAACATTCCCCGGGATCTTGGCTGTCACACTGTGATTGTGCGTTTCTTTTATGGGAGCCAACCAGGAAGAGATTTGCATCCAAACGTTTCATGATTATCACTTCAGTAACGGGAAATAACTAAGCAGAGCTCTTGGCAATCAAAAACAAAATAATACAGAAAATGTTAGAGTTGGTGACAGAAAAGGGAAACACGAGGGCACAGGATATGGATAGATGCAGAGAAACATTTTCATTTCTCACTTCTCTCTGGTAGTTCTCACAAATGGAAACTTTACAAGGGCAGGGAGATTTCTACAGATAAGGAAATCCTGTACAGAAACTCTCCATTTGCCCACAGCCGTTGGCAGCCAGTTTGAACAGGAGACAATTTCCTGCCATAACTACAAAAGGAGCTGCGTTACAGAGGGCATGGGGGCATTCCCAGGGCATTCCCTTGGTGTAACATCCTCGTGGCTTTTGATGTCCAGAAAGTGGGATCGGTTTTATTTCATTTGGAACTTCCTCCTCACACAGGCAGTGGCGTCCTGCCCCGCTGGAAGACCAGAGTGCTGTAGGTCACTTCATTCTGGGAACGTGAGAAAAGCCACAGCCATTAGAGAGTGCACAAGCACTGCAAGTCAGCAGGGATTTCCCACTTGCAACTTCTCCTCAACACCACACCCCATTAACAGCCTGTCCCTGCACGGGGAAATTGGTAAATGCTGGCTCATCCCACTGGCCAGTCTGGCCAGTGGTAAAGTCTCCTTTAGGGGCTTCCAAAGAATTGATATCACAGAGGAAAACTGCAGAAATGCTTCCCCTTTAAAAAGATTTCTCCTAACCTCCCTTATCAGTGGTTCAGCCCCAGAACCCCTGAAGTTGTCAAAAGAACTGCTGAGTCTCAACAGTTGAGTCTCAAAGGTGACTTTTCTCCCCACCACCCCAAATTAATATTTACCACACTGTCAAAAATGTGAAATATCTGCATAAAGCAATAGAAATGACAGTTGGGACTTTTACCTGGGTGTTCCTAAGAGACTCCTCAGCTGCCATCTGGGAGAAAGTTTCCTCTTGTAAATTTTGGTGGGATCTTTTAGAACCTAGGAAGGAAAGGGATCCCTGTCTCAGGCGTTTGCAAGGGAGGCTGCAGAAGGGTGACCGACAGGTGATGTGTAACCTGTTGGAAGTGGCCAGGGTGAATTCAGTGCAGCCAGGATTAGGATGAGAAAAGCCCATAACCAACAAAAACCCCCAGAACTCATCAGTGGCAAAGTTAATTCTTTCCTGAAAACACTGCTGGGATGATTCACGAGGGGTTACTGCCAGGGATGAGCTGTTCACCAACACACAATTATTCAAGGCAGACATTATTTGAGCCACTTTCTAAGCAATTTCTGCAGCCACCATCAGTCTGCTGCCATGCCCTCGACTGTGTCACTCACTTTTCCTGACGAGGAAGATGATTGCAAAAACCAGGACAGTCAGGAGGATGCCAGAGATGAAGGCCAGTGACATGTACAGTATTTCATGGCTGTTGATACACAGGAAATCCTGTCAGAATCCCCAGTTTCAGCAGAGGGATTGAAGCAACAGCAGTGCTCAAATCCACCAAACTTCACGGAGCGTAACATTTATCCCCAGCCCCGTGAGCCTAACATGTGCATCTGCAGTGAGCATCTCTAGGAAGCACCCATCCAGTGCACAGAGCAGGCAATTCTAACCAAATTTAACCCCCCCAGGATGTTAAACATGTGATATAGAAGCCTTCCCTTGCAGAAGGAGGTTGCGGTCTCAGGGAACTCTGGGTTTGAAATCAGGAAATAAAGGTGCAACATTTACCTATTACTCCAGCATCTGACTTCTGCAGCTCTGAAATCGTCTGTAGGGGTGTGGGCAGTGGTAGGGACAGTGACTGTAGGGCAAGTGGGTACTGGTGCAACTGCTATAGAAAAAAAAAATCCCAAGCTTGTGCAAATTCTCCAGTGGTACTACAAGCAGCCAGAAGCACACGGGGGGCTGTGTCTGTGCAGTCTGTCTGAAAGCAGAACCAGCAGCCAGGAGAATTCTGCTGCTCAGATGTGACTGTGTCAGGCAGCCTCTGGCAGCCATGCAGCTCTTTCCCAACCACCCCCAGGGCTGAGCCTCCCCAGAGCAGCCCCTGGGCAGGACATCACCTCAGTCAGCAACACTGCAGCTAAGGAAATGCCTTAAAAATAAAATACCTGGAGCTGCTTTTGAGGAAAAGCCTCCCATACTCTCAGAGCATTAACTGACAGGAAGAGAAGCTGAAAGAAAGGGAAAGAGTTGTATTTATAAACACCTACACACAGGCAAAACAGACTTGTCATCCTCTTCTAACTCAAAAGAATTGATTTCATTTTTCTCCATTTCTTGGAAATCTTGTAGAAGGGGCACAAAGCCACTCAAACCTGGCAGCTCCTCAGCACCAACCCCTGCCCAGTGTCTTGTTCCTGAGTTCACTGCTCCGTGACGGGCACGGCGCCTTCTCCCCCCAGAGAATGGAGGATATTTAATAACTGAAAAGCACCTACTGGATTCTTTTTGCAGCAGCTAAAACCCTACGAACATTTTCATAAACAGAAGCAGCTTCAAAAAAGTTCCTCCCTTGATGTTTCTGTTTAACTTGACTTTTCCCACCAGAACAGAAACAGTAACTTTCTCCAATTTGTGTGTGGAATCTTAGAGATAAGGATTCTAAAAAATATTCCACTACAAAATCCCTGCACTGGCATTTCTCACCACATGCTTTGCAAACTGTGGATTGTGAACAATGTGAAAATATCACAATATGAAAACAAACAGCCTGTTCTCTGCTGCTGCCACTTTTCCTCCTGCATCCCATTGTTGCCACATTCCAGAGGAGTCAAACCATGAAACCTCCCAGTTTCCCACACCAAACCTCACAGGCTGCTGTGTGTGCAGTAATAAAAGAAACAAGAAATGATACAGCTCCATCTTACCTCCCACCATGGAAGTGCTGCTGGAAAACTCCCCAAGTGTCAGCACACCACTTGAACCACTGGCTTTGCGAGAACAATCTGTCACACCAGCCAAAAGCTCAAATGTCAATCAAACGTGGCCTTACAAAATGGTGGAAGTTAAGCAACTTCACTTTTTTATTTAAATTGACCAAAAACAGGAAACCGTGAAAGACACCTGCATTCTCTGGAACTGTTAGTTTAAAAAAAGTAAGGCAGCTTCAGCCTAGGTTGGCTGAAGTAAGGATCCTGCCTCTAAAGAACACCATTTTGGTGAACTGACGTACTGGAAGTGTCAGAAAACCATGTTTCTTAACACCACAGAGAAATAGGATTGCAGGCACCCCCAGTCTGCCCACTTGGGTTTATGGACTACATAAATCACAGCACACACAGGAGTCCATTTGTGTGTGTGCTTTGCTGGGATTTCTGAGTTTTAACAAATTCCTTTAGGGAAAAGCTTCCCATAAAAAGAAAATGAAAAGTGACAGAAGCCCCGAAAACCTCCTCTGGAACAAACGTGCCCATGTCCCGTTTTAGGCTGGTACAGACACAGCCAGCTGAGGGCGAGCTTTGCAGGAGCTTTGACACATTTCCTGCCCCGTCTCTTTTCCCAGAACCCAAACTCTTTCAACACTTCACGAGGCTTTCTGCTGAAAGGGGGTTTCCAGCTCCTTTAGAGAACAAGAACATTCACCCAGAGCCCTCCCAGCCCAGGGCAAAGTGAATGGGAGCACAAATCATCCTGATTTTAGAACATGTGTACAAGGACAGCGGTATCTGGGGCTGCTGTCACTCAGAATTCTAACACAGGGATCAGCTTCAGCAGCAGGATTTTTCTCTGTGAAGTTCTGTATCTTTGGAAGTGCTCCTGACCAAACAGGGAATCCAACAGGATCTCACACACTGTGGTTCCAACTCATCCCCCACCATAAACCAGCTGTAGTGCTTGCTGTAACCATCCAGTGACTTCAAACACAGACAGGCAGGTAGTGCTGCTAGTGAAAGACAGCAGAGGGGTTTTTTGTCTGTTTAATGATATTTTAGAGTCATACAGTTTCCAAGAGGAGGTATTGAGACATGTCTGGGCTCAGACTGCTCACACAGCTGCGTGGGCCCTCTTGGACAGCGCCTTCAGGTCCAGGATACACTTGGCAATGCTTTCCTTCTGCTGCAAGAGACAGGAAACAGCCTTCAGGAGACATTTCAACAAGAAAATAAACATTTAAGTGCATTTTAGATGAACCTTTTTAGACCTGAAAGTTTCTGATTAAGAGGGATGCAATTATAGCTCATGAAGTCAGAGATTCACATCCACTAAAGCCCAGATTCCTGGAATCCCAGAAGGTTTGAGGTGGAAGGGACATCAAAGCTGATCAAGTCTCACCAACGGCCAAGGCTACCCATCACCACGAGCAGGATCCCTGAACAGCAAATCTTTGTGCAGGCTAAAACGTAAGGTGGGTAAAACCCAGCAAGCACCTGCTGAGGTGTGATGCTCTGAATCACTTTCTTCTCCACCCACTGGATCATGTGGTCCTGCTCCTTCTGCCGCTTCAGGCTCTGCAGGGCCACCTGGTAGTCCAGCCTCTTCTTCACCTCGTTGTACACCGTCAGCAGGCGCTCCCGGTAGTTGGCTTCCAGCAGCATCGCGATGTTGTTCTGCAACAGAGCAGCAGACAAGAGGCTCAAGGCTGGCAGCAGAGCATGGTGTGGGCAGGGCAGGCTGCCCTGGTGCTGAGCAGCAGCAGCAGCAGCAGCAGCAGCAGCAGCAGCAGCAGCAGCAGCAGCAGCAGCAGCAGCAGCAGCAGCAGCAGCAGCAATGCTCACCCGCTTGGCATCGAAGAGGTAACTGCGGCCCTCCGCCCTCCACTGCTCCTTCTTCTCCTCCTCGATGGCCGTCTGCAGCGTCTGGATGGTGTCGTTCTTCATGGCCAGGGCTGAGGCCATCTTCTCCTGGAAGAAAGAAAGGACTCCACGCTTCAGTCAGAGGCAAGGAAAACAAGAGGTCTGCAGTAGCTGCACTGAGCTGTGAGAAACGTCTGTGCCAACTGCCCGGGGCCAGGGCTGAGGTTATGCCAACAGAGGACAACGAGGGCTCACAAGCAGACATGGAATCCCAGACTGGTTTGGGTTGGAAGGAACTTAAACCCCATCCAATCCCACCCCTGCCATGGCAGGGACACCTTCCCCTGTTCCAGGCTGCTCCAGCCCCAGTGTCCAACCTTGGGCACTGCCAGGGATCCAGGGCAGCCCCAGCTGCTCTGGGCACCCTGTGCCAGGGCCTGCCCCTCTCACAGGGAACAATTCCTGCCCAAGATCCCATCCAGCCCTGCCCTCTGGCAGTTTGATGCCCTCTGTGCTTGAACAAAACCCCTACTTACTCACAGCTTCTTCATTACCTCGTTAAGTTTGTCAGCAAAAGCTGCCACATCAGGCCCAAACTTTTTGATGGCATAAATGATGACTGTCAGTATGCAGGCAGCTGCTGCTGTCTCGTGGTTCACCACGTAGATCTCCTTGGAAAGAAGGTAGAGCAGGAGGCCAGTGCCCAACATGTAGGGCCCTACAGGAGAAATGAAGCAGCACGACTTGTATAAAGCACAACGAGCACCGAAAACCTCAAGTAGCTAAGAGGGAGCTTTAAAGGCTCACAAGGTCAGGAAGAAGTGTTCCATTTTACCAGGACAAAAGCAGAGCCACAATTCCACCTGGGAAAGGTACCACAAGGAACCTCACTACAAATGGAAGCAGCCTGCATCTGCTGTGGGACCTGCTGCTTCTGCTCATTCAGAAACATGCAGAATTTAAATTTTTAAGGACCATCAGGCAACTAAATCATAATATCAAGCTCACAGAATTTTTTCAACCATTAGGTGTCTAACTTTAGAGCCAGGAGTGCTACAGTGGCTTGTTCTTCACAACCTGCACATGCAAAATACTCATTTTCAGTAAGATTTTACCTTTTTAGCAGCCAGAACTGGTGAACAGAACCACATAAGCATAGCTAAAAATGGTAAAAGTCTATATTAACCTGTCACTCCTGTTTTAGGGTAGAGAAACTGAAAAAACTCCTCAGGGATCAAACCATGACGAACTTCTCCTCCCTTCTCAGGCAGAGGTGGCACAGGAGCCAAACTCTGCTGAGTTGTGTGCAGTGGTCTTGTGGTGTGCAACACCCTGTGAACAAGGAGAACATCTCAATTATAATTCTTAATTAAAAAACAGACAGAAACAGTCCTCCAAGGCTCAAGCACATTTCCAATAAATAAGCAGTAACTGGTGAGGCCCAGGCACAGGGTGCCCCATCCATGGCAGCGTCCAAGGCCAGGCTGGCCCTGCTCTAGTGGAAGGTGTCCCTGTCCACGGCAGGCGGTGGAACTGGATGAGCTTTAAGGACCTTTCCGCCCCAAACCCGTCCGTGATTCGAAGAAGGTGGCACTGACTGGACACACCTCCTCTGAGAGGGGGGTGGGACTAGATAACCTCCACAAGCTCCTTCCACCGTCCCTGCTCCACACCCCATCAACGAGAAAAACGCCAGACAAACCCCCAGAATGACGCTGTTGAAGCGCCAATCGCGGCCGGTGTCGCAGGGGCTCCCCGGTACTCACCCCACGGCGACGGGCGGCGGCAGCGCCCTGAGCGCGGCGGGGGCTGAGGGGACAAGAGGGCAGAGAGAGCGTCAGGACAGGGCTCGGCCGGCACCCCCCGCCCGCCACCCGCTCCCCCCGAGCGGCGGCACTGCCCGGCTCACCGGCGCGCAGGACGAGGCGGGACAGCATGGCAGGGCGGGGAGCGGCCGTGAGGAGCGGCGGGGCCGTGAGGAGCGGCGGGGCCGAGCTCGTCCCGGTCGGTGACCGCCGCCGCCGGGCGCTGAGATGGCGGCGCGGCTCTCGCGAGAGCGCGGGGAGGGCGGGCGCGGGGCGGGCGCTCTCGCGAGAGGAGGCGGCGGCGGGAGACACGTGGGGGCACGGCCGGCCCCGCCGCCGCCGCCATGGAGGAGCCGCTGCCGCCGCCGCCGCTGCCGCTGCCCCAGGCGGCCCCGCCGCCCGCCCCGCCCGACAGCGCGGGCCCCGCCGCCCCGCTGGATGGGGATCCCGCGGCCGAGGCCGCCGCCGAGTGGAACATCCCGCCCAACGCGCCCGCCTGCATGGAGCGGCACCTGGAGCGCGCGCACTACCGCGCAGGTAGCGGGGCGGGGGGCGCGGCGGGCCCGGTGAGCCCGGCGCCGGGGGCCGCTCCCGGGGCGCTGCCCGCGCCTCTCCCCGCGCCTCCCCTCGTGTCTCTCCCGCAGACGGGGCCCTGCTGCTGGGCGCCTCCGGGCTGAACGGGCGCTGCTGGACCGGCTCGCTGTGGGTGTTCGCCGAGCCCCGGCGCGCCCCCAGCGAGGGCTTCTGCACCGCCGGCGTGCAGACCGAGGCGGGGGTGGCCGACCTGTGCTGGCTGGCCGACAGGGGCATCCTGGTGGCCTCCGACTCCGGTAAGCCGTGGGCATGCCCCATCCATCCTTCCTGGGGTGCGCCTGTCCCCTCTGCTGAGCTGGGCGTCCCCCCCGTCCCTCCCCCGAGGTGTGCGGCCCCCTCCCCTGCTCAAAGGTGGGTGTCCCTGTCCCTGAGCTGGGTGTCCCTGTCAGTCACTCAGTAGGTGTCCCTGTACACTGAGCTGGGTGTCCCTGTACCTGAGCTGGGTGTCCCTGTCAGTCACTCAGTGGGTGTCCCTGTCCCTGGGCTGGGTGTCCCTGTCCCTGAGCTGGGTGTCCCTGTCAGTCATTCAGTGGGTGTCCCTGTCACTCAGGTGGGTGTTCCCCTGTGTCCCTCAGGTGCAGTGGAGCTGTGGGAGCTGGAGGAGAACGAGAGCCTCATCGTGAACAAGTTCTGTAAATACGAGCACGATGACATCGTGACCTCGGTGTCGGTGCTGGCCGGCAGCAGCCAGGCTGTCAGCGGGGGCAGGGACTGCTGGTGAGTGTGCCCATCCCGGCAGCCCTGTGCCCATCCCGGCAGCCCTGTGCCCATCCCTGTGCCCGTCCCGGCCGCCCTGTGCCCGTCCCGGCCGCCCTGTGCCCGTCCCGGCAGCCCTGTGCCCAGCCTGGCAGCCGTATGCCCATCCTGGCAGCCCTGTGCCCATCCCTGTGCCCAGCCCAGCAGCCGTATGCCCATCCCGGCAGCCCTGTACCCATCCCGGCAGCCGTGTGCCCATCCTGGCAGCCCTGTGCCCGGCTGTGTTGGGCGCTCACTGCTCACTCTCATCCACAGCGTGAAGGTCTGGGACATCCCGGAGCAAACGGTGCTGCACTCCTACAGAGGTGAGTGCCAGCACACCCGTGTCTCCCTTTGATAACCCCCTTGCCGTGCCACTTTGACCCTTTCTCCCTGAGCTCTGGCTCCCTCAAGCTCAGGGCTGTCCCAAGGACTGTGGCCATGGTTGGATTGGGCAGCTCATGGATCCATGGATCCATGCTTGGATTGGGCAGCTCATCACTTTGGTAGGAGGCAGTTGCTGCTGCTGAGCAGAAGTTATCCCGTGTCTGAGCAGAACTGTTAAACTGCTGTGCCTCTGCAGGGCCTTGGGAATATGTGGGAAGGTTGGATACAATCTTTGAGGCTCTTTATCCTTTTGTGCTTTTGCTAGCTCACTCCGATGCAGTGACATGTGTGGCTGCCTGCCCTGGTAAGGACACTGTGTTCCTGTCCTGTGCTGAGGTAAAGCTCACTCTATTCTCTAAATCTACCCCATTTAAGCGAGATTTAACTTTAGGCATTTACAGTTTAATGCACTTAGAAACCACTTCTTGTGTTGCAACCTGCCTCCCTGTGTTATTGCAGTGTTCCAGTCTGATGAATTTATAATCGGTTTGCCAAACTGATTCCTACAGGTTTGTATCAAATTTTGGGAGCTCCTAAGTCTGTCCTGGGGATGTCTGAAGGCTGCAGTTGGTGACATTTTAACCCAGAGGAAAACACAGGGTCATTCTGCCTGTGAGTCAGCAGTGAATCTGAATTTATGCCACAAAGAAATTGTAAAATTCCTCTCATTCCTTTTGGATTTCTAGGACAACAGAACTTTACTCTGGGACACCAGATGCCCCAAACCAGCTACCCGAATTGGTATGTCTCTGTGCAGTCACTGCTTGTGCATGAGTGTGTTGCAAGAAATAAATTATTGTATGCCTTTTAACTCTAAATCTAGTGATTGAGGTGCCTGTTAACACCTAAGGAGGTCTGACACTGTCACAGAAGTACAATAAGTTTAAAACACTTGTCCTGCTGCAGGAGCAGGGCTGAAGGAGATGGATGAGGAATGTCTTTGTGCTGCCTCCTTCCACTCTCACCCCAGGTTGTTCCCTTGCAGTTTGCAGTGCCTGTAATTACCTCCCTACCTCAGTCATGTGGCATCCACAGAAGAGTGACATCTTTGTCTTGGGTAAGAACCTGCACTCTCACGGGGCAGACCAAGGCGGCTGTTTTCACAGGACGGTTTGTGCTGTAACCTCAGTGCCCCTCTCTCCCAGGTGATGAAAGTGGAACAGTTGCACTGGTGGACACAAAGAATCCCGACTCTGCCCTCAGCGCTGCCGTGCACACCCGAGGCATCACAGGCTTTGCTTTCTCTGCACACAGGTACTGATGATTCTGGCACACAACGTGGCACTGCCTGCCCTCAAAAGCCTTAGTTCTTCTTGAGGAAAACCTATGAGAGTGCCAGTTTTGCTTCTCATGCAGGAGATTGTAGCAGAGAATAGAGTAAACTGAGCATTGTCTCACTTCTGACATGTCCACAACAAGAATTCTGCAACTCCAGAATTACTGACCCACACACCGTGGGGACTTCTCTAATTACAGTCACCTCTGATTAAAGAAGGATCACTTGTTTTCAGACTCTGATTGAGTATTCCCACTCAGTGTACTGGCACCCTGCCAAATGCTGATGAAAACATTTTTGTAATATTTTTGTGAGTTCAGTTGCTGAACCTGGGTCTGGATCACTAAGAATGCTGCTGTTCACAGGTTTATCCCTAACAATTCTCGTATTTACTTGTTCTAACTATGCTCTTATCTCTCTCTAGTTCACCCTTACTGGCTTCCATCAGTGAAGACTGTTCAGTTGCTGTTCTTGACTCAGACCTCTCAGAGGTGTAAGTACAGACAGAATACTCACTGCTGTTGTCTTCTTGTCTTCTCAAGTTAATTATTAATACACAGGACAGTTTGGTGGGAAGGGACCTTAAAGCCCATCCAGTTCCACCTCCTGCCCAGGGTGCTCCACTATCCCAGGGTGCTCCAAGCCCTGTCCAGCCTGGCCCTGGGCACTTCCAGGGCCGAGGCAGCCACAGGTGCTCTGGGCAACCAGGAGGTGAAAATGTTCCTAAATAGAGGAGCATCATCCTAATGAGCCAGCAGTTAGGGATTGCACAAGCCCACACAGTCTCTAATGATGGCTAATGGAGTGTTGGTGTTTTCCAGGTTCAGAAACCATTCTCATCGAGACTTTGTAAAAGGCTTGTCCTGGTCTCCTTCAGATGATGCCTTGCTCACTACAGTTGGATGGGATCATCAGGTTTTGCATCACATTGTCCCCCTACCAGCTGGTGAAGCTTCTGGAATCAACTGTGTAAAAGAATAGTTTTATAAACTCGTGGTCCAAGTTCCTTGCTGGCATCACTTTGATTCTGCTGAAGTCGCAGGTGTGTGAGCTGGAGTGGGGTCTGGTGTCTGCCTCCAAGCTTGTGGCTAAGAAGGCTCCTGTAGTAATTTTGAATTAGGCATAAGTTAGCTACAAACCAAGCTTTATCCTCTCCTCAGGAGTGGCTTCTCCTGTAATAAAAGACTTTGGTTTTACTCAGAAAAAAATTGACTTCAGGCACAGAGGAGACTTGGAGAGACAGGGAATTAGGTGTAATGAAAAAAGAAATAAAGTCAAAAAGTCTTGATTCTTTCCTCAGTTCTCCAGACTGCTATAGAATTCATAGAAGCTTCTGGGGGAGGTTAGCAGTGTGCCTCTTGTTGGGTAGATGTGAGAGCCTCACCCTTGAGCCAAGCCCTTTGCTTTGTGAATCAGGTGGAACGAAAAGACCCGTTGGGATCCAGGGGCTAGAGGGGTTCCAGGTTGTCCTTACTGCAGCTCGTGGTTGGTGAGGGGGGTTCAGCCTCAGTACCAGTGGGGAGCCTCTGGCCAGCCCTGCTTGTGCACTGGTGTAGAGTGCAGAGTTTGGTGTCAGGATGTAAAGTGAGGATCCCAGCTGGAGCCCTGAATTCAACAGCCTGGGATGGTGCTGGAATCCTGGCATGCCAGGGGGCACTGGCAGCAGGAGGGAGTGGGTGCTGTGCTCTTGGACACCATGGTTCATCTCCTCTGTGCTGAAGGCAACTCACTCAAGGATAAGAGCTGTCAACAGAAGGTTTATGTGGGGAAAAACTGGACTGAGGACTTCAGCTGTCATTTGCTTGCTCCTGTACCAGACTGTGCTTAGTGATAGCCCAGATCCATGCACTTGTGACAAGTGACTTCTTGTGCTGGCACTGAGGGGACAGGACACTGCCCTCCCCCCAGGCCAGCCCACACAGAACCCACAGAGGTGTTTTTGTCAAAACATACATTTCTAACTCAGCTGTTCACCTGGAGAAAGTCACTGCTCTGCATGCATTGCTGCTGCTCTAGGTATGGCTTGGTTGGGCCTAGTATTTCCTAGACAGAATTAAGCAAGTCCTGACTGATGAAACAAAACTACCATTGAAATGAATGTTACCCCTGGTTCTTTAGCATGATAGCAGCACTTGAATGTACACTGCTTCCAGTTTTTACCTCTGCATCCACATAGGTTTAGTTGTGCAAAGCCCACAATTAATTTTTAGGCAGACTAAGCTTTTCCAGGCTCTGTACTTCTCTCCTACTCTTTGTAAACCTCACTTGCTGCTTTTTAAAGTCCCATGCCATACAGGTGTTCACAGCAACTGCCTGTTCTAGAGCAGTGTATGACAGGAAACAGTCAATGGTGATAAAAACTGACACATTTCCTCAGAACTACCCCTTGAACCACAAAGTCCCCTTTTGGGGACCTGTGATGCTGTACTGGAACAGGTCTTGTGCTGGTTCTGAAAAAGTTGTCTTGGAAGATGGTTTTTGTTTGTAACTGGGTTTAAATTTCACTGGGCCACTTCTGTAGCACTGAAGAGCCAGCTGAGATCATCCACACAGTTCAAGTTGTGATTTCGGTCCCTGATATTAAAACTGTTCTTAAATAAACGTTCACCGTATTCCTGTTCAATGCCAGGGTTCTACAATTCTTCAGCACTGGTGCAAGGCAGGCTCTGGCTCCTGCTGCTTTCCAGGAAGTTGTTCGTGCCAGAACTCTGAATTTGGGGTTCCATCATGCACAGCTAAAAATAAAAAGTTCAAATGTCAGGCATTAAACCACATTAGGTTCCTCATACTGCCACACCTGAGCAAAACACGGCAGTCCATGGCAAAAGACTCGTGGTGGGTGCTGAAGCCTGTAGGGAGAGCAGGTCGTTGGTGATGTATTAACTCTTTTTTACAATTAAAGAGCAAACAAGCCTCGGTGCTTCAGCATCTGGCAGGTGTTAGTGGTGCCACAGGATGGCAGCAGTGCCCTTGGCAGGGGCAAGGCACGGCCCGGCTCTGCTGTGTCCTGGAGGAGTGGCTGCTTTTGGGGTGGCTGGCACTTGCACTCGGGCTGTTCGCTCACAGGCACAGAGGAGCAGCAGTTCAGGAGTCCCTGCTGGGCTGCAGTGAAGGCGCAGGAACAGCAGCAATCCCACATCAGTCCTGGCTGCCTCTGCAGCTCCCGAAGGAATGGAGGCAGTGCTGTGGGGTTTGTGGCCGGCTCAGCTGTCCCTGCACCACCCACAGCGTTCAGGCTTGGGGACACAGGGGGACATCCACTGTGGCTCCAGTGAAAGCTTCAAGGCACACGTTCCCCTCTTCCCCTCCCTCCCAGAGCCTGCTTCTGTAGCCAGGGTTGGCCGAAGGAGATGAGAATGCAAATTCTGAGTGCAGAGGAGCAGCCACGCTGCAGACAGGCCTTTTATGCTGCCTGCATTGCTGACACTGTGCTTGCAGTTTTGGGCACAGCATTCCAGTTGGGACTTGCAGCAGGTAGGAGAGTTTCATCCCGGCTGAGCAGCTCCAGCCCAAGCACTATTTATAGAAGCTGCTCCTCTGCCAGCCTGCCCAACCAGCTGGGTGTGAGTGACAGACAGAGCTCCTGGGCTCAGCTGCCCCTTCCTGCCCTGCCTGGGCTCCTGAGAGCACTGACATGGCCACAGGCTTTGGATCCACCCCTCAGAGAAACTGGACCGAGCCCTGGGTAAGCTGAAATTCAAACCTTTCCTCATCCTTTCAGGGATGGGCACACTTCCCAATCCTCCAGCAGACAGACCACGCAAGCAACGCTAAAAAAAGTCAGACCACACATGCAATAAAACATCCAGAAATGTTTAATGCAAGAAGGTTGGTGTTCAATGGCACTCATAAATAAGAGACTTTGTTCAATACTTTACAGCTAAAGCTCTGTTACACTCCCCTAGCAGGACCTTGTGAGGAAGAGGCAGCTGCAGGGGATAATTTCAGTTGTATCAGACTTGAATTACCACACTGCATCAGAGAGGGTGAAGTGAGAATAATTCCACACTCTGGCTTCAGGGTAGCTCTCAGCACTGGCTGAGGCAGGGTGCTTTGCTCCATTATTACCCCCTAGTTTTGTTTCCTCTGACTCTATTGCTAAATTTCTGTAGTGAAAGAGCTGGGAGGAGCAGGACCAGGAATGCAAGGACAGTTTATTTATCCAGGGTTACCTGCCCCAGGAAGGGGGCTCGTCCCCACCCCTGCAGAGCCCTCACTCCTGAGAGATCTAACTCTGTCCCCAAGTGCTTTGGCTGCCAACAGCTCTGACAGAGCTGCCTTTGTCACAACGGCCCCAGAATCAATGGTGAGCTGCTCCTGAAATACCAGAATTTGCTGAATGCATTCAAAAGAAGCAGGGATAGTCCAAAGTGAAGAATAGAAGAGTCCCACTGCTGAAAACCTGCATGCTAACCAGTTCTACAACTGGGAGCAGAGTCCAACCTGATTCAGTGGCAGCTCAGCCCCCGGGCAGTCCCTGAATGGTGCTCTTGAATGAAGAGTGGCTGTTTTATAAAGCTGACTTCTATTATCACGCTTCTAATACTAAATTAAAGCAATTATGTCTGCTAGAAATGAGACACTCCACGGTGTCTATGACCATATTTCACCTACACTGAATTGTGTGTCTGGGTGAAGTAGTAAATGTGATATTTAAAGCAGGTATCAACATTGGAGTGTCACATTTTTCTCTAAAAATAAAAAAAAACCAAACTTGTGTTGGGGAGATTGCAATTTGGAAGAATTCTTGAGGTGGAACACTGTACACATACTCCCCCTGCCCTCCCCACTTCTGGGCAAAGTCAGTATCAAAAGCTGAAATTGCCCACCCAGCCTTAAAATTGTTTCTGAGAGCTCATTTGCAAATATAGCTTATTATTTTGAAAAAAAAGTATCAGGAAGAAAAAACCATTAAATCGCAACATTATCAAAGAGGTTTCTTTGTTTGCTTTCAAGTTAAACTGGTGAAACTTCATCCAATACCAAAACATGACCCTGAAGCCCCTCAAGGAGGAGCATGGATTTACTTCTGCAGATGAATAAGAATGCTCAAGATGCTCCTTGCATGGAGAAAATTCCATGTTTTGGGGCAGGTGGTATTCCACACGACACTTGGCACACTTAAATGTCCTTATAGTTACTCCATAGTCACTTTTCTCCATAAATATTTTTTTAAAACCAACACCCAGATATTAAAAGCCTATTTCAATATTGGCTGGGGTGAGCAATGGAAATCTTCTAAGTCACTATGACTTGCTGGCATAAAAATGCCCTTTGCATTAGCTATTAGACTGATTATTGTATTTGCATTTTCATTTTATTCACAGCAAAGTGAAGCTCAGAGTACTTTAAAGCTGCTGCAATATCTGAAAGGGCTGTTAAATTATCAGGTAAAGCTGGAAATAACACAAAACACAGATTGTCAATGGCATGACTCGAATATCAAGATAACTTTTGAGAATTCCACAGTGAAGGAAAATTTATCCCTGATTTTGAGCTGAATTGTAAAGCAAGATCTGCTTGCAGGCCACATCCAGGTGTGTGCCAGGCAGGGTAAGCTGGAGTGGAACCAGTGGCATTTATAGCTTTGAAAATAGAAAGTGCTTTCCATAAAAACAGACTCATGTCTCAAAGTGCTTTCAGTTTATCAGTGACAAGAAAAAATTCTCTACAAGTTTTTACAGTTATCTTACAGTGATTTTCAGCAGGTTTACCTAGGAGGAAGAGTCTCTGTCTCTAGTTTCAGGACGTTGGCTATTCACAACTCAGGTCAGCTGTGGTGAGACCCCACTGCTCACTCTGGAACCCTCTTGAAGGCTTCTCACAGCTCCCACCCCTGCGCAGGCACCAGGAGCTGCTCGGAGGCAGCGGAGGGAAGCAGGGGCAGGGCTGCACTGAGGGAAGCAGAGAGAGGCAGCTCCCCTCAGGTGTCCCTGCAGACACCCCACTGGCACGGAGAGTCACACTGAGAGGGAGCTTCTCAGCCCCAGATCAGGCACGTGGAAGCCCAGATCAGTGGAACAGGTCATAAGGACACTTTGGAGGGCACGGGTGTGAGGTGGCAAGAGAGCCCTCGGGGAGAGCACCAGCAGCAAGTCTGGGCACCCACCAGCCCAAGGAAAAGGATTGCTCCGTGTCCTACATCTCCAAAGTGCTTCACAGCCTTTCAGCCTCACAGCCTCCTTCCATGAGGAATAATTACCAACAGAAACATTTACAGTGACAAAAGGTGCAGCAAAGCAGGGCCCCTGCTCCCAAAGCTGCTCCTGGAGAAGGGGTCAGAGCCCAGCCCGGCAGGACAGGCACTGACTGCTCAGGGCTGGGTTTAAGGCAGAACTGATTTGCTCCAAACTCTCAAGGACAGAAAGGGTCAGGATCAAGGCATCCTAAACTCTCCTCCTATCCCACTGGCCTCACATTCTTCTTTCAATCCCTGACATTTAGCTATACACTGCTTTACTTCCACTGTGCACTTCTCATTTGGTTTCTCCCTGCTCCCAAACACGCTGAAGCTAAACCAATTAAAAAACAAACTGAAATCAATCTTTCCAGTGGTGATGCTCTTGAAAGAGAGCTGAGGATGCTCTTTGGCTTTCCTAGACAGCCTCTCAGGCTGCAATTCTGAAAATAACCCAGGAGGGAAAACGGGAAGGAGGGAAACCACGTTCGCTCACGTAACACGGCAGCGGCCTGCCCTGCACAGTAACTACTCTCCATGGCAGTCTTTGAGAAAAGTCCGCTCTCGGGCTCGCTCCCCATCAGCAGCTCCAAGCAAGTGCACGTCCAGGCTGGGTTGGGACCGTCCCCGGTGCCCGTAGAGAAGGAAAGGACCGACCCAGGCACCTTCTCGGCCCTCGCAGGCGGCGCCGGCGGGGCGGCCCCGAGCTCGGCCTACCGGTGGCTCTGGTAGGCGTAGGAGATGGGCTGGCGCGTGCCGGGCCGCACCGTGAAGGTGTTGGAGGGTCCCCCGTAGTGCGGGGTGCCGTGGGCAGGCCTGCGGGGAGAACAGAGGCACGGTCACCCAAAGCAAGCCCAGGCAAACCTGGGTGTTGGGGCAGCACCGCAGGGATGCATTTCACTGCTTCGTGTCTCCCCTCAGCGAGGTGGGATGGGGAGGGACATGGGCACGGTGTCACAGCGGGCACCAGGGAGGAGCCATGGACGGTCACTGCCCTCAGAATGGGGCAGCAGCATGAGCCAAGGGGCAGCGACTCCCCCGGAGCCCCAGCGCTGCTCTGGGGCCATTCCAAGGGACACGAGGACAGGGAGGGTGGGCTCAGGGGGCACGTGGGCTCGGGGGGCACGTACCTGCTGGCTGTCAGCACGCTGGCGGGCGAGAAGTCCCCGTTCTGCCCCTTGTACTTGGCCTCAGCCCCGGGGCCGCCGTAGGCCGTGGCTTTCCCCGCAGCGTCCGCCGACGCCCGCCTGCCCTGGGCGCTCGAGGGGCCGTTCCTGTGGCCGGGGCCCGGGCGGCGAGACCCCTCCCCGGGCGTGGAGCTGAACCCCCCGGGGCCGTAGGAGGAGAGGGTGGAGGAGAGGGTGCCCGAGGCCCGGGGGGCTGCGGCCGCCCGGGGGTAGGAGCTGTCGGGCTCCGACATGTACAGGCGCTTCTTGATCAGCGGGCGCGGGTTGGGGCCGTGGCTGGGGAAGCTCGTGGAGCTGCTGTAATCTGGGTACTGCGGGGTGAAGTCGCCGTTCCTCCGGCTCTTCTCCAAGGCTGGCGGAGCCGCTGGCTCCTGGTTGCCCCCGTAGCTGCGGCTGTAGCCGGCCCACCTGAAATAGCGCGGCTCTCCCGCGCCCCGGCCGCTGTCAGGGACGCTGGGGCACTTGCGGTTCTCCTCCCGGCTCGGGAAGGGACCCTCGTCCACCTCGTTGCTGAATTCGGGGGGCGGGGGGATAATGCCAAAGTCCAGGGCCGTGTCCCCGTTCTCCTCCTCCCGGGGCGCTCCGGGCCGGGCCGGGCCGGGCTGGCTGGGCTGGCCCGCATCCAGCAGGCCCCGGAGCAGGCTGGAGGCAGCGGCTCGCCGGGGCCCGGGGGGCTGCGCCTCGCCCGCCGCCCGCACGTCCCGGCCCTGCTCCGAGGAGCTGGAGAAGGAGGGGGGCTTGCTCCAGCCCGGCCCCGCTGGACTGGCCGCAGACGGCCGAGGCACCACGGTGAAGGAGTAGGGCTTGGACTCGTGGCGGAAGAAGCTGGTGGAGGTGGTGTCCGACGAGGCGCTGCTGGGTCTCAGGGCCGGCTTCGCCCTGAGCGCGGCCGCCCCGTCCCCGGCCTGGCGGCCCCGCTGGGCACGCTGCCGGGCCGCCAGCAGCAGGGCCATGGGCGAGCCCGGCTCCACGCGCTCCCCCGTCACCGGGTGGATCAGCACCTCCACCTGCCCCGCTCCCGAGGTGCTGGGGGGGCTCCTGCCCGAGCTCCCGGGGGGCTCAGCGGAGCCGGGGGCACAGGGCGGCTCAGCCGAGCTGGCCCCAGCCCGGTGCACTTTGTACTGGAAGATGGCTGAGCTGGGCTGTGGTGCCGGGCTCTGTGCAGGGGACACGGGGGCTGAGGGGGGGCTGGGAGCTGGGGGCTCCTCTGCCGGTCCCTGGGGTGGGTCTGGGGGACTCACGCTGCTGCTGAGGGACTCAGGAGCAGGGCTCACGTCCTCTGTGACCTTGCCAGCAGCAGGAGCAGGATGGTCCTCGTGGTCTGTCTCATCCTTCTCCACAGCAGCCACCGGGGCTGGGAGCGGGCTGGGGACCGGCTTTGGCACCACTGAGTCACTCGTGTCAGGAGGGCTCTTCATCAGGTCAGGGGGGCTCCTCCTCACCTGTGGGGTGCTGATACCATTCTCCACACCCTGCTTCTGGCTGCTGAGCCCTGAGGCAGGTTTCCCCTCTTTCTTCAGGGACAGCACAGCTTCCAGCTCGTTCCTGATCGTCATCACACTGTGGGGCTGTGTGTCAGGGTTGCTGTCCGGGGCGGTGACTGCAGTGCTGGGAGAGCCCCCACTGGTGCTGGGGGGACTGCTGGGCGCCTCTTTCTTCTCAGTCTCCCCTCCCTTGGGTAACCCCGCGTCCTTCCTGGCGAGCTGGGGCTCGCTGAGTCCCGGCTCACGGCTGCCAGCACGGCTGGGGCCGCTGTCCACAGGCTGGGGAGCACCTGGCTTCTCCAGCGGCCTCTCCTCGCGGCGTGGGGAGCGCAGCAGGGCCGAGAGCTCGTCCCGCAGCTTGTTCAGGTTGTTGGCATCCTTCCAGTCATCCTCACAGCTCGGGTAGTCCGGAGGGGGGAGATCCAGGTCGTTCGCAGTGAGAGGTTCAGATTTTGGAGGGGAGTCTCTCCCGGCCGTTTTCAGCTGGGGAATCCTCTCCCCCTCGGAGCCCGGCAGAGGTGACCTGCGGCCGGCGGGATTTGCCCCTTGGCTGAGCCCCGTGCCCGGCTTGGGGCTCAGTGGAGGGGGCACAGCCGGCTTCCCAAGGCCCTGTCTGAGCCCGGAGCTCCTCTGCTCGGCCTCTCCCGGCCGCGCCTTGCCCGCAGGTCTGATGGTGAAGCAGGGTGGCAGGGGCGGCCGGGCGTGAGGCTGCCGGGGCACGGGCTCCTGCCGGCCCTCCTGCACCGGGATGGACGAGGAGCGCGCCGGGGCCGGCGGCGGCACCTTGAACGACCTGGGGAAGGTGAGGTGGGGCTCGGCCTTGGGCTGCAGGCTCTCCTTGGGGCCGGGGGCCGCGGGCGCCCCGGGCTCGGCGGCAGAGAGCGGCCCCTCGGCATCCGCCTGCCTCGTGTTCAGCACCGTCTCGGATTTCCACTTGGACATGCCGGGCCCGGAGGGGTCCCGGGCGCCCGGCGGGGCTGGCGGGATGAAGTCTGGAGGAGCCGGAGTGCTGGGGGAGGACAGGCCAGAGGCGGGAGGCGGCGGCGCCGCCATGGCGGGAGGCGGTGGCACCATCTCGGGCGGCAGTGGCGGCGGTGGTGGCAGCATTTCGGGGGGCGGGGGGACCGGCGAGGCCAGAGGGGGTGACACGGGCGCTGGAGGGGGTGGTGGGGGTACCGACGGCGGCGGGGGGATGTCTTCATCCAGGTCGTGCCCATCGAGGGCCTGCGGGCGCAGGTCCCCCACCGAGCTGTACATCCGAATGTTGCCATTGAGCTGGGAGCCGGAGCCTGCAGGAGCAGAGAGCACAGCCGTGTGAGCGCCTCTCCTCCAGTGCTGAGCCAGCCTGGCCTGTGCCAGTGGCCTGCCCAGCGAGCCAGCCCCTTGCCAGGCTTGCCTAAATCTTCCTGAACTGCAACAGCCACTCTGCCTCACCCCTGAGGAATGAATTAATTTCCAATGACTTCAAAAAATAATTAATAACAGACTCTATTTTAGCATGAAAATATATGAGCAGACTGTCTGCTCCAAAGCTGGGTACACACACATTTCCTGCCCTGAGGGCTCCGTGCTGGCCAGGACTCCACAGAGAACATCCCTTACCAAGAGCTGCCTTTTCCTCAAAGTCTTCTGGCACCGACGGCGTTGGCACAGCCACCCCGTGGGATTCCTGGGCGTTCTGCAGGAGTAGAGAAAACAGAGCTGTCAGTCTTACAGCCAGGGATCAGAGCAAAGGGCTGACAAGCAGCTGGTAATTTGTCCACACAAGCGCCGATGGGATCCAGGGCAGTGTCTGTGATATGGAGGTCCCTGTGGAAGCTGCTGTTGACAGGGTTTGAGGGCATGAGCCAAGTCATCAGGGCTGCACAGGCCACGGAGGGCTGGAGGAATTCAGCTATTTCACATCCCCCTGGAGGAATTCAGCTATTTCACATCCCCCTTGGGGCTGCCAAGCTGCCAGCAGCAGCACCAGCCCCTCACCATTGATGTGCCAGTGCACTGAGCAGCTCCCCGGGGTTCAGTGGGCACTTTGGTGGGTATTTCTCTGCAGCAAGCACTGCCACAGTCACACACAGACAGACCTCCAGCTTTTTGGGAAACTGGCACCAGCATATCTGAGCACTCTGGGGAAAGCTGCTCCTTGTGTGGTTTGTGTTTTGCTCGCAGTTACTCCCTTCACACTCATGCTGAGAACTCGGCAGCGCCTTTAGCTGGTACAGGACCAGCAATTTGGCAGCCTACACACCTGGGAGGATGCCTGCAGCGAGGGCACTGCGGTAATTGCAGCCACCCAGGTGAGCCATTGGGGCAGGTGACTCACCTGGAGCCTGCCGGGCTCTGCCAGCAGCAAAAGCCTCTCCTGTCCCTGACTCACGGCCGGGGTGGCTCCGAGGGGCTGGGGTGGCTCCGGGACACACCTGGGCACCCGTGTGCAGGGCACAGCTGGGATGAGCAGCACTCCCGGGGGTCTCACACCGGGCCTGGGGTAGCTCGGGACACATCAATGTCAGAGGGACACAAAGCTCCGAGGGAGGGAGCATCCAACGAGGGACACACTGTCCCATTCCCAGGCCCCACATCCATTCCTGCTCACCCCAGGCAGCTGTTTGCACTGCTAACAGCCCTTGACAAAGGAAATGTTATCCTGCCATCAGCCTGCGCCTCTCCCCGAGCCATTTCCTGCGCACAAAAGCCTGGATAATGATTGAGCCCCTGCCCTTTGCCTTTCTCTGCCGTTATCACCGTTTTTACATCAGATTGCCATGGGATTCCAAAGTCTCCCGGATCAAAGGTCAGTTGGATTTGTCCATCCAGCCCCATCCAGGCTCAGACAGCACATCACAGCCACACACTGCCCTGCCCAGGGAGCTCAGGAGCTGCTGGGGCAGGGCTGATAAAGCAGCAGCACCTGGGCTCCTGTGGAAGAGCCCCGGAATGCCCCAGCTTTGGCCAAAAGAAAGGAAAATGCACATATTTCACTTGCTACATCCATGCCCTGCAGATGACCAAAGATCCCCTATAGGCACAAGGGAATGAGCCGGTCACAGGTGAGCCAGGAGTGAGGGAATTCCTGTCCCTGGGATTGCACAAAGGACCAGACAACTCCGTGCTGATGGAGAAGCCAAAGGCTGCAGAGGATTTTGGACGTGCCATTTCAAACTGGGCAAGCCTGTTCCTCACCAAAACCTTCTGTGGCAGCTGCTAATGCTCAGCATCTCTCCAAAACCACCCGTCCCACGTCATGAGCTGGCCTCTGAAATGGAAAGCATCCCCAGCACGCTGCCAGTCTGCAGAGATGCTTGGGAAGATTGTTGCCGGTGTTCACTCGGGGTGTGGCCAGCCCAGAAAAGCTCCAGCTGATTCAGGGCCGCTGTGGGTGCTGTGCCAGGAACCTGCATTTCCAGTTTGTGGTACCTGAATCAGATCGGTGCCTGCTGAGGATCCCGTGGGGGGAAGCTTTCTCTGCAACCACCAGGAGTCACTTTTCATCCCTGGAACGGAGTCAGCCCTCCCAGGGAAGGAGCCTGCCTGCCCCATGGTCCCCAGCTCTCAGGAGCCCACCATTCAAGGACCAAGGTTTGAGGCTGCCCCTCACAAAAGCCACCCAAAATACATCTGCTGAGCACCCTGGGGTCTCAGAGAGACCAAAATTTCGCTGAATATGAGGAGCTGTCCCCAGACTCCTTGGTTTTGAGTTAGGGCAGAGTGGAGTTTGCTGCAGGAATTCATTCCCTGGGATACCTGCAGTGCTGGGGGAGTGGGGGACCCCTCTCCTGCAGTCCCTGCTGGATTCCTGTGGGACAGCCCAGGCTGGGGGGAGGAAGCTGCTCCTGTGGGAAGAGCTGCCAGGTGCAGAGGCACAGGAGCTGCAGGGCAGGGCGTGAGCATCCTCCTGACTCACCGGGAGCTGCTCTGCTCGGTGGGTGGGGGGAAAGGGTTAAGGCAGGAGCTGCAGAACAGCCCCGTGCAGGTGTGTACCTGGGGCAGGTATGTAGAGGCAGCAGAAGAGTCAGTGCCAGATCAAATCATGATCAAACCTCACCAAAAGCGTGCAAACATCCAACACCACCGGTCCTCCAAAACGCTGCCTTTTCCTACCAATTCCTCCAGTTAGAGCTGGTACTGGAAGGAGCAGCCCAGGTCTGTGAGGGACCCTCAGAAGGGAAGAAGAGCCCCAGGGCCAGCTGTGCCTGTGTGGGCAGCATCAGGGCTTGGCTGACAGCCCTGAGGATTGGGAATGGTTTTTCATCCAGAGATTGAAAAGAATCACCCCCTGCACAATCACAGCATCACCTCATCCTCCGCTCAGCAGGACTCAGTGCAGCACTGCAGTCCCACCTGACCTGGGACAGATCCTGCCGGCACCAGGGAGATAAACTGCAGTGCAAGCCTGATCTATCATCCCCCGGGCTCAGCAATTAGTTTTTAATTGAAAATGCACTCTGACAGTGCTCACACCTCTCCCCCAAAGCCTCCTCCGTGCCCCAGAGCAGCCTGAGCTCAGATCACCCCCAGTCCCTCATAGCCAGCTCATCCCAGAGGGGTCCTGCTTTCATTTCTGCTCGCCCTCAGCAGGGGCTGAGAGCAGCAGCTCTGGGTGTGGGCACCAGGTCCGGCCCAGCAGCGACTGGGGCACTCACCAGGGGCAGGAAGGTCAGCAGGGGCCGCACCCTCGGCCGGGGTTTGAGCGTGGCTGTGCCCGAGTCTGTCACTGTCCCGAAGCGATTGTCACCGTAATAGACCTCGATCACATCACCTGGGGGGAGAGCAGAGTGTTAGCGGCAGCACTGAGCTGGGCGCTGCTAAAAGAGCACAGACCCCCCGGGAGTGCACAGAGAGCTGTGCAGAATTTGCTGCAGCAGCCCCAGGAGCGGGCAAAACCCATCAGACCCTGAGGAAAAGCTGGGTGTCCTGCAGGTGAGTGGGACACAGGAGAGGAAGGTCCCCTGTGTGCAGGACAGGCACTCACAGCCTGTCACACACCTGCAGGGCTCATAGAGCCTTCCCTGAGCTCTGCAGGATGAACTGGAGCAGCTCAGAAGGAACAGGAGGCAATCCTGGCGGGTCTGAGCAGCTGGAATTGAGGGGAGGCAGCAGCAGAGGAGCAGGGACAGCTCCTGCCCTGCGAGCGCTCTGTGGGACAGCACTGACATCCCACCAGAGGGAATTCCTGGTGCTTCACAAGCCTCCAGCCTGCATGGGGTGACTGCCCACACAGCACTGCCCTGCACGGGGAGCCAGCAGGGCAGGAAGTCACCGGGCCCTGCTGTGACAAGCAGGAGAAGCCGGCAGGAATTCCTGGTTCCCAGCCTTGTGCTTTCACCTTGAACCACACCTCTTGGGCCGGTTTATTTCTGACAGTGAATAAAGCTCATAAAATTAATTCAATTACGTTCTTTGTGTCTGATTAGCAGCATGAATTAACAAGCAGAAATACTGAAGCATGTAAACCCCACCTTGGCTGGAAGGAGATACACAAATAACTCGTAGCTAAGGAGACCGACATTAAAGAAAATCTGAGTTTGAGGAAGGAGGGGGAAACAACAAAATGGCTCTGATGGAAGGGAAAACTGCAGGAGTGCTCCCAACAACAGACCTTGATAGTGAGGAAGGGAGAGAAGAAGAAGGATGGGCAGAAATCAGGAGGAAGCTCCCAGGGAAACAGCTTTACACCAAGTCCGGGGAAAAGAGGAGGACAAATGCCTCTGTGTGCGTCCCACAGAAGGAAAGCACTTGCATGAACGCCTGGAATGGAGAACCTGACCACACCAGGGGCTGGGCATGAGGCAGCACAGCCTCTGCTGAGGGACTGGAGGCAGATGAATTCCACACAACCTTCAAACACACCACAGAGCCCAGAAGCACGCCAGCTTCTCCCTTCTCCCACTCAGCACCCCCAGGCTACCCTGGGACACCCCCAGGAGCATCTGCCCTGCTGCCACTGCCCCTCCAGGCCATCACAGCTTCCCCTCCCTCACACCAAACTTCTCCCACTACAAGTGACTCTTTACACAAAGGACATTTTCTCCGGCTTTCAAATCACCACTCAGCTGTGCTTCAGCCAGCCTGGTCCTACCAAGCCTTTACCAGCTCCCTGCCTGGGAGGGGCCCAGAAGCACTCAGGAGGAGCTGCTTCAGTCCCAGGGAGGACAGAGGTGCCAGCAAATTGCCTGGAAGTGTTCAAGGCCAGGTTGGATGGGGCTTGGAGCAGCCTGACCTAGTGGAAGGTGTCCCTGCCCGTGAGAGGGAGTGGAATGAGATGAGTTTTAAGGTCCCTTTCCACCCAATCACTCTGGGATTCTCTGATGATTAATTCTGCGGGTGACCCCGCATTCCGTGAGTAAGGAGCAGGAATTAAGGCCAAGGCAACAGGAGAGTTTGGACTCAGCCTGAGCAGCAACAGAGTAGTTCTGAGACTTGAAATGATGAGTTTTACATTTAACAGTCACTAGGTAAACCCAGTGAGAAACTGGATTAAAGATCACAAGGACTTTGATCCTAGATTACTAAGCATCGCTACCCTGGATGCTTTAATTAAAGGAAAATGAAGTGCTTGTAGTTGTGTTTTCTTTGCTAGATAAACAGGACTTGCCTGCTGGGAGCCCATCACCAGCAAGCCCTGAGCTCTGCCAGCTTCCTTTCCTGGAAGGAGGGATCAGGAAATGCACCCTTGGAAGCTGTGGGAAGCAGCTGGCTCAAAGCACTGGCCTTGCTTCGGCCACTTTTTGACATTCAGCCTGTCCTGGAGACATTTGTGTTTGCTCAGCCACGAGAAATTAAATAAACGATTTGCCACGCATGTAATGGAACTTCTTCCTCCCCGGGGGTTGCATCACCTGGAGGAGGCGCAGCAGGTTTGAGCCGGGGTACCCACAGCTCCCAGCAGGAGGAGGAGGTGCCATCAGTCACTATATTCAGGAATCTCTGAGTCAGGGACATGCAAACCTCCACCCATTGCACATTGCCTAACTTGTGTTTACTTTGTATGAGAAACCAAGGTGGGGATCAGCAGGAGCAGGGGACTCCCCCAGGCACGGAGCCCTGCAGGAAATGTTCCAGAAACAGGGCCAGGGCTGGGGCAGGACCAGGACGTGCTGTGTGTGGGTCTGGGTACAACACAGCTGGCCCCTGGGCTGCTGGCCCCTGGGCTGCTGTCCCCTGGGCTGCTGTCCCCTAAGCCATGGTGTCCCACTGCCACACTGCCACTGCGCCCTCACCGAGCCCCATTCCGGGCAGAAACGGGAGGATGCTAAGGAGCGATTCCCCAGCTGCTCCTCAGGCTCAGGTTTCAGGATTCCCGGCTCTTCCTCTGCAGTCCGACCCACACCTGAGCAGAAAGCTTTTTACTGCCACTGCAGAACCGCAGCCACGGAAATCAGGCTCCTAATAAGCAGACACAGCAACTTCTTTTCTTTTTTCTAATCCAAACCACATCAGAGAGAAGCTTGAATCCTCCTCAGATTTACGACAGTTAGAAATCAGCAATTTTCCTCCTAGGTTGCAGAGTTGCATGAAACTCCCTGTCACATTTTCATTTTATCTTGGTTTCAGCAGCTTGGCCTTTGGGGTGTAACCACCTCGCAGTTGCTTTCACAGACAATACTTCACCCTGCACAGCTCAGCAGGCAGCACTTCCATTTTTTTAATCTTGGAAGAGTTTGTTGGGCTCTTACAGCCACCAAACTTCATCCACAAACTGCTATCTTCTATCTACCTGGCTCCATTACTATTAATTTGGCTCCCTCCTACATGAGCCTCCAGGGCACCGTATTGCAATTAAAACCACAAAGAAACACAAATAAATCCCGAGTAATATGCAACCCTCAGCTCCGTCCCCGCTCGCAGCCCTGCGAGAAACAGGTTTATGAGTAAATAACTCCGACCTGGGAAGGCGCAGATCAAACATGGCGTGGGAAAGCGCGACGGGAAGCAATGAAGTGGATTCTCAGTCACTCGTCAGCCTCTTTGAGCCGAGTTTAACCCGCCGGGAGCGGCAGCCGCCCAGCCGAGGCGCGGACCCCCCGCGCCCGCTCGGGCACGGCCCCGGGACCGGCGCCGCCGCATCCCGGCGCCACCGAGCGCTCCCGGAGCCTCCCGGGCGGCAGCGGAGCCCCCGAGCCCACCTCACCCTTCTGCCCCCGGGACCGCCCGGCCGAGCCCCGCGGCCGGCGGGGGACACTGACCGGTGCCGCCCGCGCTGTCCGAGGTCACCTCCTGCGTGAAGATCCAGGGCGGGTTGGTGGCGAACAGGGACGCGGCGCTGGGGCTGGAGTGGCGCTTGCCGAAGAGGCGGCTGAAGGTGCCCTGCACCGAGTGCGGCTGGTGCTTCTTCATGCTGGCCTGGCCGAGCCGAGCCGAGGCGCGCCGGGCATCCCGCGGCACCGACGGGACGGGGCCGAGAGCTCCGGAGGGGCGGGGACGGCCCCACCCCCGGGCCCGCCTCCGCCAGGTGCCCCCGCTCCGCCGGCACCGGGGATCCCAGGGCACCGGGGATCCCAGGGCACCGGGGCTCCCGGGGCTCCGAGAGCCGCTGCGGCCGGCGGGGACCGTCCCGCTCGGGCTGCGGGCCCCGCAGGGACACCCCGAACCCCCGAGCCTGACCCCTCTGTCCGAGCGCTCCCTGAGCTCCGGAGGGCCGGGTGCGGTGCCCAGGCACCCCGTGGGTGAGGAGCCTTTCCCCAGTCTCCAGTTCCAAACCTCCCGGACTCAGCCGCGGCCGTTCCCTCGGCCCGAACCCCCGAGGGCTCTGCCCTTCCTCTCCCTCCCGTGTTTCTCCATCCTTCACCTTCTGCCGAGCCCCGGCTTCCCTGCAAGGCCAGAAACACCCGGTGAGCCCGAGCTGCTCCGAGCCTCGGGGTGCTTTGGATGCAAAACCTTGAAGGCGATGGGATTGACCCCAAACAATTTCTAGTTTTGGGTACAAAAGCAAATTTCTACCATGCTAGCACTGGTAGCAATTTTTTGTGCCCTGAAAGTAAAAATTGAGAGTTAATGAGTAACATTGCCTACAAATAAATGTAGGGAATTCTGGAGAACTTTAAACCCAAAATAGTTGTCAAAACATTAACTGTGAAACACAGCTTCCAGCTTCAGGTTAAGATCTTACATCTCTTTCTATCTCTACCAAGTTTTGGGAGACAAAACCATATAGATTTCTTTTTTTCAGTGATAAATATTACTTACTCAGTCACTTTAAAATGATGCTTTTCTTGTGAAAAGCATCTTCTTTTTTTGCTTTAAAGAATAAATTAAAGCAACACATTAAATCCCCTGTGAAGAATGAAAAATGAGCACTGTTACGATATTCCAAAAGAGAAGTCTAATCGTGGCACAGACACGAGGCAGCACTTAAATAAAGTGAGTTATGAATGGGGAACGGGGAAGGAAAAGGAGAATTTAAATGCTAACATTCAATTTCGTGGTGTGGTAGAGGAGCTTTAACATTTTAAGGGATTTTGCGGGGATTTCAGCGGGGCTGCGGCTCCGCGGCGCGGCTCGGGTGCCTCTCCCTGGCTGGGGCCGCTCCCGCTCCGCTCCGCAGGGCCGGCTCTGTGCCCTGCGCCAGCCCTGCAATTAGCGCGGCTGGCCTGACAGTTATCTTAAGTGCTGTTTGCGAGACGGAAACGCCGCTGCAGACAGACACACAGACACACAGACAGACAGAGAGCCGCCCTGGCACTCGGCAGGGACCGGCTGTAGCGGGCTGGGGGAGAAGGGATTGTCCTGCATGTGGAGAAGAGAGGGATGGGATGGAAACTGGGAAACAGCAGCGCTGCAGCCAGCTCCGGGTGGGAAACCATGCTGCTGGGCTTCGGGCAGGGTCACAGAAACACAGAATCACAGAAATACAGACTCACAGGGTCACTGAAACACAGAAACACAGAAATACAGACTCACAGGGTCACTGAAACACAGAAACACAGAATCACTGAAACACAGGATCACAGAATCACAGGGTCACAGAAACACTGAATCACAGCAATACAGGGTTACAGAATCACAGAGTCACAGAAACAAAGGCAAACACTACAACAGCTCACAGCCAACAACAGCCATAAGGCAGAATCATAACTGACTCTTCTGTGTCAGGATAAAACAGCAGAGGTCATAATGAGCAGTAGAATCTTTGACAAAATCAAGGGGGAACACTCTGTATCTTCCTTATCCACAAACAGGAGTTTATCAGTGTTTCATCACAGCTGTTTTAGCTGGGGTAGTCTTATCTCTTATAACAACTATATATCTTACAATGTAGAAAAGTAATATTAAACTGTCTTAGTTTTAAACTGCCTTGCAATGTAAGCAGAAGTGTGTATTCTATCACCAGCTGTTCAAACCAGGTGGGGGAGTGCTCTTTATCTCTGCCACAGCCAATCCTCCCTCCAGGAGATCGCTTCTGTCCATGGCCAGGGAGTGTCCCTGCAGGGCTGATCAAATTCCATCATGCCATGGGGAGATGCTCTGCCCAGGGGAGGAGCCAAGCATTCCTACCTGGATACAATCTGGGATTTGGGAACATCACACCCAGCTTTTTCCCGCTGCATTCCCAGAGGGAGAGCAGGCCCATCTCCAGCACCCCTGGAGCTTCAGAGGAAAACTCCCCCTTCTCCAGGATCCCTGCTCCAGCAGAACCACAGCTGGCACCATGTGGAAATTCCCAGCTGGAAACTTCATTCAGAACCTCTCTGGTCACAATGCTCTTGGAAACACGCTGGCAGAAAATTCTGATGGCGTCCTGGTGTCAGGAGCTGCTAGTGCTACCATGCACCTTTGGGAGTGGAGAACTGGGTACCATTTCCAGAGAGTCCATGCAGCTGTGCAGCCAGGTTCTTTGGGCAGTGAATCAGGAATATTTGCTTGTGGTTTTGACCAGTCAGAAAGCAGATTGCTAACAGCTGAAGCTGATAAAACCATAAAAGTATAAAAAGAAGATGATACTGCTACTGAGGAAACCCATCCTGTCAGCTGGAAACCAGAAATTATCAAGAGAAAGCGATTTTAGTGCAGCAACATACTACTGTAATTTTGTTTTGGCTTTCCTGAGAGCATTCAGTCACATTTTGTTCTGCCTAGAACAGCAAGAAGCCAGCTAAGTCTTTGCTATTTCAACATATAATAAATTTTATTTCTCTTTAAAAAAAAAAAAAAAAAGAAGGAACAGAGCTGCAGTGGCCAAGCCAATAAAATCCTGTGGAATGAGAGAGCCTGGGCTCGTGCACGAAGGTGTCCCACAAAATCTCATTACAGCAAGGAGACTTCAAAGGGGCGGGAGCAGCAGGGGTGACTCAGCCCCTGCCGCTGCTGGGGTGCTCCTGGGCCCCGGGGCTGGGGGTGCCACATCCCCACATCCCAGCCCTGCCCCCCAGCACAGCCCCTGCCTCGCCCTGAGCGGTGAGCACAGAAAGCATCGCCCACCCTCACTGCACGCAGGGATCGGGAGGGGGATTCATCATCCCGCAGAACACAAGCTGCCAGGCAGTCCTGCCGGGGCTCCGTGCACATCCCGTCTGTGTGCTCCTGAGGAAACACCTTTGGTTTTCACCTTCCACCTCCCAGACCTCCCCTCAGAAGGGCAGGAGAAGCTCAGGAGCAGCACGAGCAGCAGACACAGGGAGGTTGCCAGGCTGGGTGCTGGGGCTGTGTTTCTAAGGAACAACTGTCACTCCTGCGTGATTGAGGCCACACAGCAAAAGGGACTGGTGGGCTGGGCTGGGCACAGAGCTCAGGAAAGCGCTTGGAAGATCTCCAGCAGATTTTATGGCATAGAAAGAGCTGTGTGAGCACTGCTGTGATGTAACACAGCACAGTGTGAGGCTGCCTTTGATCCCAATTCGGGTAAACACCCCAGAAGAATCTGCTTTCACATCAGGTGAGGAGCTGCACCCTCAGATGTGGATGGCTCCTGCTGCACCCACAGGTGCCAGAGGGGTTTGTGCAGCAAGGGCAGGACCTGGGGAGGACGGGGTGTGAGGAGAAACCCTCAGGTGTGCCTGCAGAACAGCAAACAGCTCCTGGGGACAGAGGGGCAGCTCGTGCCAGTGGGGCAGGGGGCCCGTGCTGCAGCTGGGGTGGCAGTGCCAGCAGTGTCCTCCCAGAGCTGTAAATCCTGTCCCCATGGCTGAGCCCCAGCACTCCTCTCTCTCTCTGCACCCCCTGTGACATCCAGCACCACGGTGACACCCCGCGGTCACAATGGCCCCCGAGGTCACAGTGGCCCCAGAGCCCTGACAGCCAGCCCTGCAGTGCCAGCTCCTGCCTCTGCCCCAGGCAGTGCCACCCTCCAGGGCCTCCCTCCAGAGAACACCTGGCAGGTGGGTGTCCCAGGCTCACAGCCAGGCTGCAGGGACACTGTCCCACCGTGTCCCTTCCTGTGGGCTCACAGCCGGGCAGCAGGGACACTGTCCCACCGTGTCCCTTCCTGTGGGCTCACAGCCGGGCAGCAGGGACACTGTCCCACTGTGTCCCTGTCCTGTTGGCTCACAGCTGGGCAGCAGGGACACTGTCCCACCGTGTCCCTGTCCTGTGGGCTCACAGCTGGGCAGCAGGGACACTGTCCCACCGTGTCCCTTCCTGTGGGCCGCAGGTCCTTGCCCGAGGGTGGCCAGGCTGACGAGGTCACGGTGATGTTGGTGGGAGGCTTCATCCCATCCCTGCTGTGCAAATCCCGCTGCTGCCATCAGGGGCTGTGCCCTGGGGGGCTGAGAGCTCAGAGCAAACACACCTGGAGCTCTGGATGGCTCTGGGATGGCTCTGGGGTGGCTCCAGGGATGGCTCAGGGATGGCTCCAGGGATGGCTCTGGGGTGGCTCTGGGATGGCTCCAGTGATGGCTCCAGGGATGGCTCTGGGGTGGCTCCAGGGATGGCTCCAGGGATGGCTCAGGGATGGCTCTGGGGTGGCTCCAGGGATGGCTCTGGGATGGCTCCAGGGATGGCCCAGGGATGGCTCTGGGATGGCCCAGGGTGGGCAGAGCTGGCAGCCAGGCTCTGGCAGCTGCACAGGGAGCTCCTCCCCAGGGAGGTTTTCCTCTGAACCCTTCCTCCTTCCCTGATTACTGAGCCAGCCTTTCCCTGGGACCCACCTGGGGGATTTGCTGTGATGGACAGCAGGCAGTTTGGGAGGGATTAGGGATCTCTCTACGTAGGAACGGGTGCAATAGGATTAGTGGGACTCTTCATTCAGGCACAGAGCCATAAATAGCACCTGGACCTTAAGCTGGTGCTTCCCCTCCAAGGCGGGGATCACGCGAGCAGGTGCATCCACCCAGGCAGGGAGGAGCTTCTGAGCTGCCTGCAGAGCTCCAGGTGCCCCAGAGAAGGAGCAGGAACCGCGGGGCAGCCCCAGGGCAGGAGCAGAGCCGGAGCCCAGCGCTGCCCAGCACTGAGTGACTGCAGGGCCCGGCCAGCCTTGCTCATCCTGAGGCACCTGCATGACTTAGCAATGGGGCTGCCAAGGCAGCCCCAGCCTCCCCTCCACGCCCCAAATGCATGACTTGAGTGCTCCTGCTGGGTGGGTGCACAGGCATCAGCACAGTCCTGTGTGTACTTGTCTCTTCCAAAGTGCAAACGGACAGGAGCTGCCGGCACTCACCTGTGTGAAAACAGCAGTTTCTGAACGATCCAAGTCCAGAAAAGAGGTGCACAAACCTCACTGAAATGGCTGTGGTGGTATAAAATCTGCTTTTCAGGAGTCAAAATCCCATTATTTTATCCCCTGGGGAAAATGGACTGAGGTTTCCTTGCGGCAGCAGCTGCTGGAATAACCGCTGTGTGCTGAGGTCCAGCCTTCCAGGCACTTGGCACCTGCCCTGGAGAAATGAGTGACAAAAAGAGGTGGTGAACCTGCAGGGATCTGGTGGTTCCCCTCAAAGGCTCTAAGGAGATTTCTAAACAATTTGCAGGCATTCCCCTTCTTAATAGATTTAGGTGCCGGGGAACAGAAATAGCACCAAGCACGTCATGGAAAGTAGGAAACCTCTTTACAAGGTTAAAAATAAGCAAACAGCAAAGCATTTATTTAGGACAGGCAGGAGCAGAGTGGTTAATTGCTGAGGGAAGAGCCAGTTTCCATTCGCACAGAGGTGTCGTCAATGAAAACAAGATAACTGAGTCATGCTTAGGTAACAGCAGCAGAAACGTCCCTGCAGCCAGCACAGCCCTCAGCAGCCGTGGGTCACAGCTCCCCCCGGTGTGTCCTGGGGCTGCACCCACCCCTCCCTGCAAAGGGCTCTTTCCCTGCTCCTTGTGCCCTCTGTGGGCAGGCATCCCTCACATTTCTGGGGGAAAACCCACGTGGAGATGGACTGAGAGCAATGCCCGGAGCAGGAGGGGCTCAGGGAGCTGGGGGGTCCCTGCAGAGGCACCCAGAGCTGCTGAGCTGCTGCCCCAAAGGACAGAGGCAGGTTCTGCCATCACTGCTACGTCCTCTTGGGCCAGACTGTGTTGGACCCTTTTTGAGGCTTGCCATGGCTGTGGCTGCTGACATCCCCAGGAGTGCGTGTTGCTGGCACTTATCGCTGTTGTAACTGAGAGTCAAGAGAGAATCAAGTCCTTTGTGTCTCATCGTTCCTATTCTCTCAGCATTTCTTTAAAGTCGCTTCCATACTTCCAGAGCATCATTTGAGTTTAAAGTCCCTTTCTCTTTAAGCAGCACCAGCTCAGATTTCGGGGTGTGCAAACCCCTGGCTCCTCAGCACTCACACTGCCTGGCTGCCCAGGCTCTCCTGCTGGCGATGGTGGGGCTGGGGGCAATGGCCGCACATTTCTCTCGATCTTTCCCTCCACAGGCGGCTAAAACACCAGAGGCCCCTGGCAAAGACCATGAGAGCCAAGGGAATGGAGGAGGCCAAAGCAAAGCCAGAGGTCACCCAGCCACCCCCCAGGCCGAGGAACTGGGCGCCCCCAGCCGCTCCCCTGGGCTCCCGCTTCGTGCCCGTCGTTGTCCACACCGGGGGCCGTCCCCTCAGCTCCTTCCACTTCGTGTTCTACCAGCCAGGCTGGCCCAACTCGCTGGCCCCGTTCTGCACGGCACAGAAACCCTTCTGCGGCTTCCGCTTCCAGGAGGGCACCGCGCACGGCCGCTCCCGCCTGGGGCTGCCCGGCACCGACGTCCGCAGGTGGAGAGCCTGCTACCGCCCCAGGCCATAGCCGGGGCTGCCGGGGACAATAAAGGCTCACACAGCACGGGTGACAGGGTGCTGTGGGGGTGACAGCGTGCCATGGGTGTGACAGTGTGCCATGGGTGTGACAGTGCCCCTTCGGTGTGGGTGACAGTGTGCCGTGGGTGTGACAGTGCCCCTTCGGTGTGGGGGACAGTGTCCCATCACTGTGACAGCCACAGGGTGACAGTGTCCCATTGGAGTGAGAGCCACAGGGTGACACTGTCCTGTGGGTGTGAGAGCCACGGGCACTGTGTGTGTCCCATGGGTGTGAGAGCCATGGTGTGACAGTGTCCCTTTGGTGTGACATCCACGGGCACCGTGTGTGTCCCTTTGGTGTGACATCCACGGGCACCGTGTGTGTCCCTTTGGTGTGACATCCACGGCACTGTGTGTGTCCCTTTGGTGTGACATCCACGGGCACTGTGTGTGTCCCTTTGGTGTGACATCCACGGGCACCGTGTGTGTCCCTTTGGGTGACATCCACGGGCACTGTGTGTGTCCCTTTGTGTGACATCCACGGGCAGGGCCAGCTGGGCTGGGTGGGGAGGCTCTGCCGCTGCTCCCCAGGGAAATATGCAGAGTGGATTTTGCTCTGAAACCCTGCCCAGCTTGTCCTGTCCTTTCCTGCTGCACTGGGTGTCACAGCACAGGGCACTGCCAGCCCACCCTGCCCAGCTTGTCCTGTCCTTTCCTGCTGCACTGGGTGACACAGCACAGGGCACTGCCAGCCCACCCAGCCCAGCTCACCTGGCTCTGCACAGGCTGGGCTGGGCTCAGGGCATCGCTGCAGGCTCACCTGGCTCAACAGGGGCCAATACAGAATTAGCACATCCAATTAGTGTTCCTCAGCTTAATTCCTTTTCCATGAGTGTTTTTTGATTGTGTAATGCTGCTTTTTTTAGCAGAGTTATTCCTAATTTACTGTGGTGCAGAAGCAATGCTGGCCTCTGTTACTTGTTAGATAACTGCAGTTGTCAGATATAAACTGTGTGTTATGGATAAATTCTGTGGGACACCTGGACTCACATCTTTCACTTCCAGCCCAGGATCTGGCCCATGGTGCTTTCTGAGGAGATTTTATTCCCGAGTACTTCTCAGGATGCTGTGTGTCAAAGTGAAAACAACATTGGATTTGGTTGTATTTACGTGGAGAATTTTGCATGGTAATCCATCATAGGGGGAAATTGAAGCTGCATTTAACTCCACTGGTGTGAGCTGAGTTTGTAGTGCAGCAGCCAGGACACGCTGCTGGGGTGAGCAGAGTGTGGGACAATTTTGAGGAAAAACCACTCAATTAGCAGGACCAAGACTGGCCACAGGACCCCTGGAGCTGGGGGGGAGAGCCCTTCCCCTTCCTGCTGTCTGCAGTTAAAGCAGACGTAAAGCCTTCCATTCAAAGCAATTACGTTTCTATATTTGTCTCCTCACACCAAATTCACCCTCCTGCTGCGTCTCTTCCAGGAGCTGAAGTGGCTCTTCCCCCTCCCCGAATTTCAGGCTCTAGAGCCCCTCTGGAATCCTCTGGCAGAGTGAGGTGAAGGGAAAGCAAAAAGCAGAAACAACACAGAGGATTCAGAGAGGTTTTCTCTCCTTTTTCTTACTCTGGTTCTGGTCCAAAAGTTGTTGCTCGTGTGACACCAGCTCCCCCCCAAACGATAAATGAAGTGGATTAAGAGATTAGCTCATCACAGAGAAAATTCCACCCTCCTAATCTCCTGCTGGGCCTGTAATCTGCAAGACTTCCCCATTTTACCTCTTTTCTATTTTAACCTGAACTCTTAATGCCTGGCAGGAGCCCACCACCCCTCCGAGCCTCATTGGCTGGGGAGGGATTTGCTGGGTGCTTAAATGTCACCTTCCCCACCAAGGAGGGTTTTGTGCTTTTGGGTTTCCAGGAAGAGGAGCCTCCTGTGTCCATCCCTGCTGGAATCTGTACAGCACCAGGGATTTCCTGATGCCCTGACCCTGCTGGGGACGTCTGGGCTTCCAAGGCGAGAAGCAGAATTGTGAGAGTTTTTTTTTCCCTGAATTTCACAACCGCTCCGTTTTTGGCCGCCAAGGGCGCAGCAGTTGGTGTGGAGATGGGGAACATGGACGGGAAAACCGTGGAGGAGCTGAGCACCACCGAGTGCCACCAGTGGTACAAGAAGTTCATGACAGAGTGTCCTTCTGGCCAGCTCACCCTCTACGAGTTCAAGCAGTTTTTTGGCTTGAAAAACCTGAGTCCGGCAGCGAACAAATACGTTGAGCAAATGTTTGAGACATTTGACTTTAATAAGGTAAATATTGTCCTTCCCACTCGGCCGTGCAGGGCTGGGCCCTGCTCTGCTCTGCTGGGCTGGCTGGGTGGTGGGTGGGGGGCAGAACCTGCTCTGGGTGCGTGCAGCCTGGTTCACTGCAGCCTCATAAACTGTGGAATTGGTTCTGGAACGTGAAAAATGCCAGCAGGAGCTCTTCACCCACTGCCTGCTCTGCAAGGACACGGAGGCTTCTCCCAGAACTATTTTCCTTCTAAAACAGTGGGGTTTTATCTCGCAGTCTTTGATCCCTTTAAAATGAAGTGCCCTTTAATCCTTAAACACTGGATGTTGTGACAGTGGCTGTGAAGACAAGGGCTGCATTCATGCAGGGCCAGTGAGTGCCCAGCACGGGCTGGGGCTGTTTGTGCTGGGGAAACTCTACATGGAAACTCTACATGGAAACTCTACATGGATTGCACTGGGGTTGGTTTTATTCCATGGGATAAGGAGCTTGGGCTCCCTGGGGAGAGGCTTTGGGATTTGGGAATGCAGCCCCAGAGCAGGGATTGGGAATGCAGTCCCAGAGCAGGGATTGGGAATGCAGTCCCAGAGCAGATTTTTGGGAATGCAGTCCCAGAGCAGGGATTGGGAATGCAGTCCCAGAGCAGATTTTTGGGAATGCAGTCCCAGAGCAGATTTTTGGGAATGCAGTCCCAGAGCAGGGATTTGGGAAGCAGATGGATGCTGTGTCTCCAACAGGAAACTGCCTCCTCCTCTACTTGCAAATGACCTGAAATTGCACCTCCTGTGAGATGAGGAATCTATTTTATGGCAACCCAAAGGGCTTAGTGGCGTTAATCCCATTGACAAAAATGCAAATCAGGCCCTAAATCCTTCAGGTGTTTGGTTTGTGCCTTGGCCTTTCCCTTGCTCGCTGCTGAGCTTGAATGCATGCCTGAAAAGGGAATTGATGCACAGGAAATCCTGCTGGGAAGGGGCTTAGCAGTTATTTGTCCCTAATCTGGCTCCTGCAGCAGTGGGATAAAGCAGATGATCTCTGCAAGGTCCTGGCCCGCGCCTTTGTTCACTGACAGAGCCCTGGCTGATGCTCTGCCCGAGGTCTGTGGTGGGAATCACAGAATCACTGAGGCTGGAAAGGGCCCCTGAGATCCCTGAATGCAGCTGCTCCCCCAGCTCTCACCACCACCGTGTCCCCAGTGCCAGGGAAGTGCCACAAGCCCAGCAGGGAATCCCTCCCAATGCCATGGGAACACTCTGTGGTGGGCAGGAGGCATTTTAACAACCTCCTGGAAGCTGTGAGGATCACAGGCAGTGTCTGGGGGCAGTTTGGTGGCCTGTGAGCTCAGGCCAGCAGCTTTGCAGTGGTGCCACCATCCTGGGTCCAGCTGGGCACCTCAAACCGTGGCACAAGCTGGGGTGGGCAAACACCCGGCAGGAAAGTCAAAGATAAAAATGTTTGTGCTCCAAAAGTGTTTGTGCTCCAGAAATGGCACAGGGACAGAGGAACACCCTCCCAGCCCGAGATGTCAGCAGCGTGCTGGGGTCACTCCTGAATTTGCTCCTCTCCTGGAAATGAGACCCCCTGGCAGGAGAAAGGAGCTGTAGGTGTGTGCAGGCAGGAGAGGTTGGGGAATTTATCGGGGCTCATCTGCATAAACCTCTCTGACCTCTGAATCCCCGCTGCTTTGGGCTGGTAATTAATGCCTGGCGTGTTAATTCCCTGAGCACAGGCCAGCCCTCAGTGCCCAGACCCACCCAGGCAGTCCCTGCCTTCCCAACACCAGCTGGACTCGATCATCTGGGAGGCCTTTCTGATTTTGTGATTCTATCATTCTTCAGCATTGCTGCCCAAATTCAGGTGGAACCTTGGCTTTCACCACTGCACTCCACTGGTCTCGGGCTGGGGGGACCAGTTCCAGGGGGAACCTCTGAAGTGCCTAAAAGAATCCTTTCTTGCCTGACTGCTTTTAATCTCACCTTAGCTCCTAACCTTCTGCTTTTAGGATGGCTACATAGATTTTATGGAGTATGTGGCAGCTCTGAGCCTGGTGCTGAAGGGGAAGGTGGACCAGAAGCTCAGGTGGTATTTCAAGCTCTACGACGTGGATGGCAACGGCTGCATCGACCGGGCTGAGCTGCTGAACATCATCAAGGTGAGTGGGCCCAGCTCCCCCATCCTGCCCCAGATGGGCCCTGGGCAGGGAGGCTGCAAGAGCAGCCCATGAACCCCGTGGTCAGTCAGCAGACACTGCCCAAACCCGCTGCTGCCCTGTGCCAGCTGTGCCTCCCACACCCTCGGACACACAGCACCCCTCGTCCTCCCCTGCAGCTTGCTTAACCCTGGGCACTGAAACTGGGGCTGAGATAAGCACTTGAATTTAATCTAAGGGTTTTCAGAGGTGAATGGCTTCTGGCTTATCCCAGCATGCCCAGTAAATCTTGTAAGGCATTGATGGCCTTTCTAGGTGACTTTAATCTCCAGCCTTGTAGACAGAACTTACTCCTTTCGAAGCCTAACTGCCTGAAAACAAATTTTAGCCCTGAAAAAGCATCTGGCCTTTTGTGTCTGGTCATTTGGCCACCTGCTCTGATGGACACCCACACCTGCAGAGCACTCAGTGACTCCTGTGCCCCTCGTTCCCCCAGGCCATTCGCTCCATCAACCGCTGCAACGAGAAGATGACAGCAGAGGAGTTCACAGACATGGTGTTCAACAAAATCGACATCAACGGAGATGGTGAGGCCCCCCTGGGCAGTGCCTCTGCTCTGCCTTCCCTCCCCTGTGCCCAGGCTGCAGAGCAGCTCCAGAACCGCAGGGTGGGAGAGCCGGCAGAGGCTGAGCTCCCCAGCTGCCCTCAGCCCCGCCAGGGCGGCTCTGTGCCGGGCTGTGGGGCACGGTGCCGGTGCTGAGCCCCCACCGCAGGGTCTGTGCCCGCCCCGGGGAGCTCGGGGCCTGACAGAGCTCTGTGGCTGTGCCCTGCAGGCGAGCTGTCCCTGGAGGAGTTCATGGAGGGCGTGCAGAAGGACGAGATGCTGCTGGACATCCTCACGCGCAGCCTGGACCTGACCCACATCGTGAGGCTGATCCAGAACGACGGCAAGAACCCTCACGAGGGCGGGCAGGACGCCCAGGCTGCCCAGTAGCTCCCTTGGCTTTCCCTTGGCCTCCCCTGGCAGTGCCACCTGGGATCAGCCGGGGCTGCACTCCCTGCTGGCAGAACTGTCCCCTCGGCACGGGGACCGCGGTGTGGCACCGGGAGGAGAGGCTCTGCAGGGAGGGGTGCAGAGCCAAACAACGAAATGCCCATCCCACACGGACCTGGGATGGCCTCTGGACACTGCTGCTGAGCTCAGAGAGGGGACAGCCAGTGCTGCACGAGGCTGTGCAGGCCAAGAACTCCCTGGGAACACCCCAAAATTGCCACCCAGGCCATGGCCAACACCCCCAGCGGGGTCCAACCAGGGCTGCCCAGGACTTGGCCCCAGTGAGAGGGCTCCTGGCACAGCAGATCTAACCCTTCTCCTTCCATGTGTATTTCCAGAGCAAGCAATCTCCAGTTCTGGTCGCTCTTTCCTTCACTTGTTGTTGTTTGGTCAGCAGTGAGTAGTGATAATTGAGTTAAAACATTTGTGAGCTAGCAAAAGGGGAGGGGTGAATGCAGTGGCTTCTCTTTGTTTAAAAGCATTAAAACCATGGAACGGTGCCTTTTTTTAACAACCCCCTGGACTGTAAGGAAATGTTTCTCCCTGAAGCACCTGGAAGGAAGGAAGTGCTGCCAGACAAGCAGGATCAGCAGTGCAGTAACCCGAGAGGGAGCTGCAGGACTGTTCCTGCCTGGCTCACACCTGGCAGAGGAGCACCCGAGGCTTTGATCCCCCTGTCTGCGTGGGATCTGGAGGGGGGAGCTGCTGCAGAGGGTGAGAGCCAGCTCAGAGCAGTGCCTGGGGATTCCTGCCAGGCCCAGAGCTCAGGCTGGGATCAGGGCAGTGCCCAGAGCTCAGCCCTGGCACCCTGTGCCCAGGCAGGGCTGCCAGCCCCCAACAGCCCGGGCTGAGCCCTGGCTGCTCCTGCAGGGAGCTCCTCACCCCTGGGAGCACTCCCAGGCCTGGTGAGGCAACACAGGACACCAGGAAGGACTTCTTGCCCAGCTGAGAGTTTTGTTATTTAGCACTGGGTGTTTGCAATTCATAAACAGCTTCCTGACCATTTTTCCTGCGTGTCTTTTTCAGTTGACAGAGTTTTACCTGGAAGCTTTTGTACTTCCAGTCCTATGGTGACCTAATAAAGATGTTTTACAATATTATTTCAGGTTGTGCTTCTTCTCTCTTCCAGCCAATCCTTCTGTTTCCAGCAGGACACATTTAGTGGCTCACACAAGCACAGAAACAGCTGCTCTGGGGTTGTTCTGGGGCTCACAAACCACAGCACCCTGGACAGGAGCCCTTGATGGCCAACTTGTCCACTCACAGCCCTGCAAGAGGGAGCAGCTGCAACCTCTCATTATTGGTGGGCTGAGCTGTTACTCACGGTGTAACTCTCCTTCTTGCAGCAAAGCCAACTCCCCCACAGATGACCAGCACAAAACCCAGAGCCTTTTGGCTCTGCACCAGCACGGGGAGGGAGCTGAGCTCAGCGTGGGCTGTGTGAGCACCTCCCTGGGCACAGACACCGTCAGCGCTGCCCGAGCTTCCCTCAGCCTCCCTCTGCGCCCAAGGGCCAGCAGGAAGCACCTTTGACCGGCCAGATCTCCAGCTATAAAGCCAAAGTTGTTCTAAAAGGGCTGTCCCTGTCCCGGCCCTGTCCACGTCCCATCCCTGTCCCTATTTCTGTCCCACCCCTGTCCCTATTCGTGTCCCCATCCCATTCCCGTTCCCACTATCCCGTTCCCGTTCCCATTATCCCACTATCCCGTTCCCACTATCCCGTTCCCATTATCCCACTATCCCGTTCCCATTATCCCACTATCCCGTTCCCACTATCCCGTTCCCGTTCCCATTATCCCACTATCCCGTTCCCACTATCCCGTTCCCGTTCCCGTTCCCGTCCCGGTTTTCGGCCCCCCCCGCTCCCGCCGTGTCCGCCCGTCCCGCAGCGCCCCCTGCCGGCCCCGCCGGGAGCAGCGGGAACGCGCCGTACCCAAATCCGAGGGACCCCCCCCAAAACATCCCCGGGACCCCAAAACCGAGGGACCCCCCCAAAACATCCCCGGGACCCCAAACCCGAGGGAAACACCAAAACATCCCCAGGACCCCAAACCCGAGGGAAATACCAAAACATCCCCGGGAGCCCAAACCCGAGGGACCTCCCAGACCAGCCCCGTGCGCACTCGGAGCGCTCAGAGGCGGGGAGAGGCCCCCGAAGCCATTCCCGGCCAGACTCTTCCCTTCCCCTTCCCCTTCCCCTTCCCCTTCCCCTTCCCCTTCCCCTTCCCCTTCCCCTTCCCCTTCCCCTTCCCCTTCCCCTTCCCCTTCCCCTTCCCCTTCCCCTTCCCGGCAGCCCATAACACCCTCCAGGGCAGGGTATTTAAGGGTGATGCGCTTGAGACACTTCCTAGGCTTCTGAGCTGAGCTTAACTTTGAAGGAAAGGAAAGGAAGGAAGGAAGGAAATGAAGGAAAAGGAAGGACAGCAAGGAAAGAGAAAAGGAAAGAAAGGCAGGAATGACAGGCACAAAGGCAGGAAGGGAAGAAAGGAAGGAAAATAAAGGAGGAAAGGGAGGAAAAGAAGGAAAGGGACGGAAGAAAGGAAAGGAATTTTGCCATGGCACAGCTGGGCGCAGGTGCTGTAAGAAAACCACTGTGAGAGGCCACGGCAGTGCCTGCAGTGACCGGCACGGGGCTCAGGAGGTCACTCTGCCTTTGCACAGGACATTTCCGAAGGGAACCTGCCCGCAGGTGCTTCGGGAGGGACCGGGACACAAACCCCGGGCAGCCCCGAGCCCCGGGGAGCCCTGCCCAAGCTCAGCTGCGCCCAGAGCAGGGCCGAGCTCAGAGCAGGGCAGGGATCCTCTCTCCTCTGCCTCCCATCCCTGCCGCTCAGCCTTCCCGGGGATGCATCTCCCGGAGGGTTTCAGGGTGCGATGCCTCCTTGGCTCCTGTTCCCTCTTGCCTTCAACCACAGGCTCACTCCAGCTCTCCAGCCCGGTCACTCCTGCCCAGCTGCAGGGCACGGAGCAGATGGCAGCCCAGAAAAGTCAGGTGGCATTTGCCTTCTGCAAGCTCTCCTGCTTCCCCGTTTAGAGCAGAAAGAAATCCGATCAGTGCAATCCAATTGGGGCCGGGCCCTAAGTCTGGCGATGGGATTATGCAAATGCTGACATCAACAGCCCGGGGAGCGCCGGTGGGGCTGCGAGAGATCAGGGCCTTTGCAGCCGGGGCTTCAAAATAGCACCGTGCCGATTCTTGACCAAAGATTACACAATTGATAAGAGGAACGATTTTCCACGGGTTCTGCCAGCTCTGACACGAACGCACCTCCCGGCCCCAGGGCTCAGAAGCGGCTCCTGGGCTGCTCCAGCCCCGCCAGGGTCGCACCGGGGGCATCTGACTGCAGCGCTGGGCTCACTTCAGTTTGAACTCCTGCTCCCAGTTCCATTGAGAAACGCTGTTTTCTTACTCCTGCTCTCATGGGTTTTGCTGTCATCACACGAGGTCAAGCACGAGAGGCTCCTTCCCAACTCTGCACCAGCATCGTCATCCCTGCCTTATCTCTGTCCTACCCAGCTGCTCCAGCAGCTCCTCCCCTAAATTCAATATCTCACACTCACAGGCTACAGTTTCACTCAGGTGCTTGCACAGCTCTTCACCTAATTAACAAACAGATACTACAAAACCAAGGGGTTTAATAAATATTTCTTTATTCAATTCGTGTTTTACAAAACTTCTACCAGCATCTGTACAGGTGCTCCCCAGGGAGGGCTGCTGGCCTGGGGTCCCCAGACAGCCCCTGCAGAGCCTGGGCCGACCAGGGGAGCAGAATTGCAGAATTTGGAGCATTTCAGTGAAGCAGCAAAATGCAATTCTATGAACTAAACAGCTTCCCTAAATCCATGCAAGGAGCAGGTGTTACCTTGGTTGAGGTGATGAAATGTAAGGAATTCTTAGAGATTTGTACCCTCCAATGAAAACATTTTTTTCACAAGCTGGAAAATCAATGAATGTGAATGTTTTCATCCAGGCCCTCAAGTCAGAAGTCAGATTTTTCTCTCAGATCTTGAGCTGACAAACCATTGACCAGAGAGAGCTTTGTCCAGCTGCCTCAGGGCAGCAGAAAGCACAAGTCTAATCAGCCCTGATAAGTCAGCACAGCACAAACTGCTCAGTATTTACAGAGAACTCATAGAAAGGCTACTTCAAAGTGGAAATGTGCACAATCTGAGCTCTAGCACTGATTGTGTCTAATCCTGAGCACTTCCCCGTGGAATTTAAACACTGGGTAAACTGACAAGACCACAAACCAGCACACTAATCAGCTAATGGCAGCTACTGCAGTCCTAATTAAAGGCCACAAAAAAGGGGTTGTAAATCTTTTCATTGGTATGACCTGGCCCACTGATCCCATAGGAAAATTCAAATGGAACAGACAAGATCCTGTTATTTTCCTGGGGGGGTTTCTTCTTTCAAATGAACCAGTAAATCCAATAAAGGTGAACCAAGATATTGGTTCAACCCAAATTCTTTTGCCACACAAATCTATGTAGAAACATGGGTTAGAACAGCAGAGCTCAGCCTGCAACTTGTGTAAATTCTGTATCTGCAGTCTGGGGATAAATTAAGTCCAGTGTAAAACCACTGTACTGGAATTTTTGTCACTTTTCAAGGCCAGCTTGGACAGGGTTTGGAGAAACCTGTTGTGGCATCCCTGCCCAGGGCAGGGGGCTTGGAAATCGAGGAGTTTTAAGGTTCCTCCCAACCCAAACCATCCATGGTTTCTGATTCTGTGGTCCTGCCAACGGAGCAGCACAAATCCCCCCCTTGCAGAGACACTGCCAAGCACAACCCTGCTCTGCCCTCACCTCTGCTCCCACACTGAACCTCTCCCACTGCAGTGAAAATCCCCCAGCTCCTGGCCTCACCCACTCTTCCCAGGGCAGGAGAAGCTGTTCCAGTGAAGATTCCTCAGAGCCAGGGGCTCAAGGGAGCTGAGTCACACCTGGGCTGTTCTGTGCTCCCAGTGGGGCTGGGAGATGCCAGCGTTTGGAGCCAGCATCCCTCAGCTCCTCGGGCCTCTGGGCAGGCAGAAGGAGCAGCCTCTGGTCCCCAGGAGGGGGAGGAAGGAGCTGCTGCTCCTCCTGCCCAGCCCTGACATTGTTTCCCTCAGCTCTGTGCTGTCCTGGCCACTGCTCAGAGCCAATTCTCATTTCTGGTGGTTTTATGTTGGACACGAGCAGCAGTGAAGGCTGCAAAACACACACAGAGACCCCCTGAGCATCCCACAGCTGCCTGTGCTGCTCTGAGGTGCTGTGAGTGCAGGAGTGAGCCACGGCAGCACCAGTCTGCTCTGAGACAGCACCAGTCTGCTCTGAGACAGCACCAGTCTGCTCTGAGACAGCACCAGCTCCGTCCCCACTGCCCAGCCCCAAGCCCTGCTCAGGTATGCTGCAGGAAGCCACCAGAGTTTGTTCCTCGGGGTGTAACCAAAGAGCAGAGCTGGCAAACACAGGGCTGTGTACACAGCAAGACTTATTCATGGGCCAGAAATAGTCCCTGGGTACCAGCGGTGCTCAGCACGGGGTTTGACATCGAGATGACTCCTTAAACCACATCTGGATGCTGAGATGGAATTAAAAAGGAGAGTCGTTACCAGGCTAGGGGAAGGGTCACACCTGGCACTCAGCACCTCCATTCCAGCTGCCAGAGCCGCATTCTCTCAGAACAAAGCACTCTTTCTCCTCTGCTCCGTGATCCATCCCCCGGGGTTCACATCCATTTGCAGCATCTTCATCACCCACTTGTCCTTCCTGGCTCCGTCAATGAACTCATCAAGGGACAGCTGCCCTGTGGGGGAGAGCGGGGACGGCAGATGAGAGAGGAGGAGGAGGAGGAGGAGGCAGGGATCCACCCAGGGTCAGATGAAATGCCGATCAGATCGCAGGGGATCCCCCAGCTCTGCAGGGGCTGTGACCCAGCGTGTGGCCCCTGCCCCATCCCAACGGGACACTCACCCTCACTGGGCTCTCCCAGGCCCCTCCAGGACCCAGCCAGGTCCTGCAAGGCCCAGCCCGACTGGAACCAGGGTCCTCACCTGGCTCTTGGTGCTGGGACCTGCCCTGGGCCTGCTGGGGCTGTCAGAGGGTGGGATCTGAGTGACCAAAACCGCCCCAGCAGTGACTTCTCCGAGTTTTACATTAAAATAACAAGGAAAAGGATCTCACCCTGCTCTGCCAAGACACTTTGGGCTCTGTGGAACAGGGCAGAACCGAGCCCAGCTGCCCATGGCGAGAACACCAGGGAGCCAAGGGATCTCTGGCCAGCCCAGCTCAGGGGAGCTCTCAGCGGGCAGGAATGCAGCCTGGGCATCACTCACCATCCCCGTTCTCATCCACCAGCTGGAATATCCTGTCCACCACCTCCTCGGGCGTCAGCAGCGGGGTCCTGTCCTCCACGTCCGACCAGCACACCTTCTTCAGCCTGTAGATGGACTGAAGGGAGCTCCCAAATCAGGGACAGGCTGGGAGAGGAAAGCACTGAGCTCTCTGTCACCCCACAGCTGTGACGGTCTTTCTCAAAGGCTGGGGGTTTCACCTTTCTGGAAAGATCTGCCCCTCAGCAGCTCAGATCTGCAATGGAACCTGGTGCCTGCACATTAATTACCCCATTTGCTCTGTGGAGCTGCTGCCCTCCTGCTCTCCTCACACCCTCTGGGCACAGCTCAGGGCTCCTCTGCAGAGAGCAAAGTGAGAATGTCACTGGTGGGAGAAATCCCAGGCCGTGAGTGGGAGGTTTTGCTGACATCCAAAGCCAGGCACATCTGGACTAAGGCAGCCCTGGGGAAGCTGTGCCCAGGCTGCAGATCAAACCTGGCTCAGCTCACGTTCTGAGCCACAGTTTCTGCTCCCTTTGCCACGGGAAGGGGTCAGGCTGTATCTGCTCCTGCCATGGCACCACCTGTCCGTGGTTACCTCTGCTGCTCAGGTTGAAGGGTTTTGTCTCAAGCCTTCCCAGAGAGAGGATTAGCAGTGGCCTCACAGTTCTGGGCGCTTCTTGGCTGACCTCAAAACTGCAATGGGAGGTGGCCCAGACAGGCTGCCCTGCTTTCCCAGTGCCAGCTGCTCACCTTGCTGGCCAGAGGCCCTGCTGCCCCCAGCCAGGGGCACTGCACAGCCCTGAGGTGCTCAGGGGGGGAAGCAGGGCTCCTCAGGCTCACCTCAGGCAGGAGCACAGGCACCTGTGCCCGGCTGTCTGCTCAGCCCCACAGCATCCCCGGGACACGATTGCCACGAGCCCCACACAGCTGAGAGCGCTGGCACGGAGCAGGGATTGCTGCAAGAAGGGATTGGGCAATGCCCACCTACCTCCACGATCTCCAGCAGCTCGGGTTTGTCTATGCAGCCGTTGCCATCCTTGTCGTACACCTTGAACGTCCACCTCAGCTTGTGCTCCAGCTTCCCCCTCAGAACCAGGTTCAGGGCAGCCACATACTCCAGGAAATCAATGGTGTTGTCCTGCTCAACACAGAGGCAGCAGCTGGGTGACTCTTAGCTAGGGAGCTGATGGAAAAGTGCTTTGCAGCTCCCAGAAAACCTGCTCGGAGCTGCCAGGACAGGGCAGGGACAGGGGCTACTTGGCACTCTGGGGAAGGTTTGTGGCAGTGCAGGACCTGCAGCAGGCACAGCCACAGCCCTGCAGCCAGGCTGGGCTCCTCCTCCCCATCCTGCATGCTCCAGCAGCCCTCAGAGTCTCTGACCTGTTAGGAAAACCCCTGTAAATTAGGAATGGGACCTCATCTTTTATGGAGTTTGCTCTGCTACCTTTTCCCCACAGCTTTCATAATGGAATTTGGGACCTGAACCTTTATTTTTTTGCAGGAATTTGGTTTTTCACAACTTTGAATTCTCAGACAAGCCCGACCTGCCAACATCTTCCACGGCCTTTTAAATCCTTTCCCACAAACTGACTTTTGCTGCCACTTCAATGAGATTTTGGCCCTATTTTCCAAGGGAGCTTAAAGGAGATGAGTTGATCAGGGATGAACAGCCTGAGCCCCCTTTTCCTGCACTGATACAAGGAACAAACATCCCCACAGCTGGAACATGATCAGGAGCTTCAGGAAAAGAAAGGTTGAGCCATTTGGCAAGGGCTGCTCAGCCAAGGCAGCCGAGAACCCAAAGCATGCCAGGCTGCCCCTGCAGCAGGGCAGGGATGCAGGAACTGTGCTAAACCACAAATCCCACTTTCCCCAGGTGTCCCGTGACAAATACAGCAAAGAGAATCAAAATCAGAATGTCTGAATTGTTCAGCATTCCTCTGCTTTTGGATAGCAAGCTAAAATCAATATTTTATTAAAAACCCACCTGCTTGTACCTGCTACAGACACTTCCTGCAGCACAGAACAAGCCGGGGTAGGATTTTCCTGCACTGAAATTTCCCCTCTATCTCAACAGAGAAATATTTTTGCCAAGTGGGAGCCTTGGCTGTTTGAGGGTCTCAAAGTGTGGCTGTCTAAGTTTCAACTTTTTAATCCACCCTTAGTCCCTTAAGGGGACATTCTGACCTTAATTTAGGTGGAGATTTGAGGAGATAAATCCAGGCCAGGCTGTACTCCCCCTCCTGCCCTCGCTGGTGCCCTGTTACATAGATAACATTTAGAAATAAATGGCTGTAAAACCCTCTCAGCACTCACCCCATTCTTGTCAAAAGCCCTGAACATGTTCTCCACGTACTCTGCCGCTTCCTGGTTGTCCTGGACCCCGAAGAACCGCTTGAACTCGTGCATGAAGAGGGTCCCACTGGGGCATTCCACCACAAACTTCTTGTACCATTCCTGCAGCTCAGCAACATCGATCTCTCCTTGCTCCCCTTCAGCGTTGGTGAACTGCTGCCCCATTTTCCCCCGGAGAGCAGGATTAAAAACGGAAGGAACAGAAGAAGAACCTGCCAAAGTGCTTTGTTCTTTTTCTTCTCGCTGTCCTGTGCCTTCCTCTGATGTTAGTGCTGTGTCTTGCTGCGTCCCCTTCCCTTTTTTGTGCTTTATTTTCTGTTCCTCCTCCCTGCCCAGCTCCTGGCAGCTCCGTGCACTCCCCAGGAGATCTCAGAGTGGCTCCTGTGCCCCGGAGCACTGAGCACTGGGCACGGATAAAAATAACTAAAGATCATTAGGAGATTCCCACCCATGAGCCCCAGAGACCTTCAGATGTTCTGAGCTGTGCCCTATTTAGAAGCAAACTCCAGGGGCTCAGGGTCTTTCTACACATGAATACCTCCCTGTCAAAGAATTTGGGAGCAGAGGTTCCCTGTACACACAACACACAGCCCCGATCTCTGTCCTGCAGAGTTTTCTAGGGGAAAAAAGGGATTATAGGGGAAGGAATATTAATCTTTGCAGTGCTGGCTTGTGCTACCTGCCTGTGGGGGCTGCTCAGTGCTTCAGTGAGATGGGGCACAGGAAAAACAACAGCTACAGAGAGGGCATCCTGAGAAAACAAACGCTTCCACAGGAAAACCTGCTGGTGGATTCAGTTAATGGAATGCCTGCTGTAGGCTGTGAGACAATTGGTGAAGGCACACACACACACATTCCTCTTACTGTCACATCTCCATCTTTAAGATTTAGGCTAAAAAGGGCAGGAGTTGTTTATTTCCATATTTTTAGAGCATATTCTCCTTATTCCCTTCCCCTCTCCGTGTCCATGGAAATTCTCCTGCTTGCCCCTTCCCCCTGAAGCTCATTTATGGCCCTGATGACAAAGTGCAGCTCTTCCTGGGTCACTCCTTCTGTTCAGCCCCGCTCAGAGCCCTCCTCAGCACGCACAGAGCCCTCTCCTCTTCCTCAGCAGCCACCAGCTTCTCTGCACACCAGCCCCATTGTTCTGAACCCCACCATTATCTGTGTCAGTGGAAAGAATGACCTGAGCTATAAATGTGCCCAAGCCAGCCCAATATCTTCATTAAGAGGATTGGAGCAGCATTAATAGGAAACCATAGATTCTCTTATCCTACATGCCAAGGCCCAGATGGATTTAAGCTGCTCATTTTTTGGAACTTTTTTTGGTGTTGGTTAGGTAAGAAGAGCCTCTCTCATGGAAGAATACTGGTTAAGAACCCGGCTGAAATTTGAATTTGATATTGCAGAACAGTAGAGCAATTCATGCTGCACTGTCAGAATGGGGTTTGGTCTGAACCCACTCACACCTGCAAGTGACCCAGCAGAGGTACTGTGTGTGGATATATATTTATACATTTATATTTATATATATTTGTGTATACACACAGAGATTTGCAGGAATATAACACAAGCTTACACCCTTACATGTAAGGACACCCAGGCAAGGTTTGGTTTCACTTAAAAGAGGAGCAAAGAGAGGCCAGAGACAACACAGCAGAAGCCTGGAGGTGGGTGGGAAGGGCCAGGGAAGTTGCCAGAAAATTTAAGACTGTTCTATTTCAGTTAAAGCATTTTTATTTAATGGTATTCTTGTCTATCCTCGTGCCTAGAAGAAGGCAACACAATAATGAGCTCAGCCCTTCCTTTTGGGAGTGCTTCAGCCCCCGACTCGGAGCTGCCTCGTCCACAGCAGAGCAGCTGTGGGGCTGCCCACCAGAAAAATAACAATAAATCCATCCCCCCGTCTTCCCCTTCACTAGAGCTACTGGAAAGAAGTATTTGATAACCACAGTCATGTTTGTAGATGATTTTATATAATTGTTGGGATTATCTTGGCTGGTGAGGCCAGGAGAGCCCTGGGGCCACAAAGAGCCCCAGGCCACAGAGGGGCTGCCAGGACAGGGTGGGAAGGATTCATTCCTTTTTCCTGCAGCACAGCTGGGGAGTTTGGGATGTGCTGGGGTGAAGCCTCCACCATTTTGTGCTGCTCTCCTGCACGGAGCTGCCTGCTGGAATGTGAATGCTGAGAGCACACAGCAAGACTCCACATGCCCAGGACATTGTCTTGATTCATTGCATAATTTTGTTTTGCCTTATGGGAACTTGGTGATCTGTTCCCAGGAGAGAAAATGGTTCCTTTTTGTTTTGATGACTGCAATCTTCTCCAGCTGGGAACAAAGGGTGCAAGAGACCTGGAGTACAAAGCCCAGCAGCTGCTGTTGCAGGTATCATGACATACAATCGTGTTGATAAAATAGTGATATTAATTTGGCACTGAAATAAAGTAAATCCCATAGCTCCTGGTACGAAAATTCCTCTGCACACCCTCTGTGTGCTCTGCAGACTGCCCTAGAAGAGGCAGCAGGATGTCACTTCATAAGGTACAGTTTATCAGCCAAAAGATCTCTTCATTTATTTTGAAATTTATGCAGATAGAGGTACATACAGGCAGAGAGAAGTAAAAATGAAAAGAATAATTTCTAGAAACGCCAGAGTGCAGAGGCTGGGGCTGTTTTTGTGCCTGAAGGAGCAGGATCAACGCTCTGTGTGTGTCAGAGTGAACACTTTGGGTGATGAGTTACGGACAGGTAACACCTGGCTGCACATCCTGCCTCATGAGCTATCCCTGCATTATCTCCGCTGCAGCTCCAGAGCCGTGGAGTTTCCCAGCCAAGAGCATGGAAAAAGATGTGCGGCTGCTTTCCCGTCAGCTGCCTACCCCAACGTGCTGCCACACGCCTCAGCACGGGCTGGGAGAAACTCAAGAGGAAAAAAAACCACCAAACCCTGCAGAGGGCTGGGCAGACTCATTTGTTTGGCATCTGTGTCGGCGCTGGGGAGGCAGCAGGGGCTGTGCAGAGGCAGCAGGGCGCTGGCAGGCACAGCTGCCTGCCCTGACCACTGCAGGGACCCTGCAGGCGGGACTGGACCCTGCTCCCAGGCTGGAGCTCCCAAGCTCAGCAGTCCTCACCCAGCTGCTTTGCCACATTGCTCCATTTTTAAAATCCCCCAGCCCTGACCTGCCCCAGGACCCCTCCTGCCGCTTGGGCATCTGAGTGTCCTTCCAGGGCCTGGGAAGGGCAAACCCCTGGCCAGGCCCTGCCAGCCCTGCCGGGCAGCCGGGGCAGCAGCAGTGTGAGCAGCAGCAGTGTGAGCAGCAGCAGTGTGAGCAGCAGCAGTGTGAGCAGCAGCACTGGGGTCCCCCTGCACAGCTCCCCAGCAGCCCCCCAGGAGCACAGCCAGCCCCGAGCATCCTGCCCTCTCCCTGTGGGACAGAGGCGTGGACAGCAGGAATGCGGGAGCTTTTGTGCTGGCCTGCCTGAGGAGAGATCAAAGGTCCTGCAGAGCCTGCCCTGGAGCTCAGCCCGATGTCTGCCTGCGTCTCTTCCTGGCTGCTCCCAGAACTGTCCTACCACTGCACGCTTTATCCAGCAGGAACAACAGCGGTGTTTGACTCCGGGAGCAGCTGTGCCCTGATTTACATGTCAGGAACGCTCAGGTGCCACCAAGGGAGCCCATCTCACCCAGCACAGAGAGCACTGACTCGGAGTGTCACATCTGGTACTCTGCTCATTGCCAGGAAGATTTTCTCATGTGCTGACAAACTCCTGCATGTTTCCTCTGAGTGGAATTCCATGCTGAAGGAAGCCTGAAATATTTACCTTGCACTTGGTATCCAGCAAGGCAAACTTGCTCAGAAAAACAGTGAATTGTTTTGTCTCTGTGTGAATATCTCTAAGATTTTGTCCAGTCCCAGCCTCTTGGCTTGGGACTGAGCTGTGGGTGTAAGTCAGCCTTCCCAAAGCCAGGGCTCAGTATTTTCCATAGTGTTCATGGTGAGAAGGAGAAGGGAAATTCCCACTTTTTTTCTGGTTCATTGAAACTGAAAGGTGAAGCATTGTATGATCCTTGAAACCAAGATTCACCACTGAGTCACGGTTCTCCACCTAGGAGGAAAATAAATACGACGCGAGGCTGGAGGGCAGGAGCCTGCAGAGGGACCAGGGAGAAGCTGCTGAGCCCCTTCCCAGGGGTAGGTGTGACCCAGAGCAGGGATGGAGCTGGGGAAGAGGGACGTTTTTATGCTTTTCAGAGAAAAAACTGTGTGCCTGCGGCTTTCATCAGAGCTGACTTTAGGGTTTGGCTTCATCCTTTCCTATCGTTGCCTGGATATGGATTTATATGGATGGACGGATGTGGGACAAGAGCAAATGCACTTAGGTTGTGCTAGGGGAGGTATAGATTGGATATTTGGGAGAATTTCTTCACTGGAAGGATGGACAAGCATTGGAAGAGGCTGCCCGGGGAAGCAGGGAGCCAGCGGCCCTGGAAGTGTTCAGAACTCTGTGGATGTGGTGCTGAGGGACACGCTTTAGGGGTGGGCCCGGCAGTGCTGGGTTAATGTTTGGACTCGATGATCTTCGAGGTCTTTTCCAGCCTTAATCATGACGTGATTCCATGACTCAGCTGAGTATGCTCTGAACTGAGAAAAAGCCCAGGAACTTAATGCTTTCTTCCCAAAATATTCCATTTAAGAGGCAAAGATATCCCGCTTAAAAGCAAACTTCCTCTCCTAAACACTCCCTTTACCAGGGAAAAAACAATATCCCGTTGGGAAGTTTCCTAAAGATTCCGTTTGACAGGAGAAGGGCCGCGGCAGAAGGGCGGAGGTGCGGGGAGCTCCGCTCGGCCCGGCTCGGCGGAGCGGGGCGGAGCGGGGCGGGCGGCGCGGCTGCGCCGAGCGCACCTGGGCAGGTGAGGGGCGGGCCGGGCCAGGTGAGGCGGGGCAGGGGAGGAGCGGGCCGGGCCAGGTGAGGCGGGGCAGGGGAGGGGCGGGCCGGGCCAGGTGAGGCGGGGCGGGCGCTGGGCGAGCGCGGCCGCCGCTGCCCGAGCGCCGCTGCCCCACGCGCGGGCCCCGCGGGGCGGCCCCGAGCCCCCGCGGGACGGACCCGCCCCAGCCCCACGGACGGACGGACGGACAAACAGACGGACGGACGGACGGGGTGAGCTGCGCGGGGCGCGGGGATCGGACGGCATCGGCCCCAGAGCCGCCCGGCCCGGGAGCCGCCGGGCGCGGCCCCGTCCCGCGTGGGGCTCCCGGGCGGAGCGGGGCCGGTGCGGAGCGGGGCTCGGGGCACTGCGGGGCTCCGGAGGCTGCAGCGCCCGGCCCCGGGGCAAGGGCGGCGGTGCGGGGGCGCCGTGCGGGTCCGGGCGCAGCCGCGAGGGCAGAGCCCGCTGGAAATGCCCATTTAGCGCTCCTTGCCCCCGGCCCCGCGGGCAGCGCCGGGCTCGCCCCGGGCTACGCCTTCCTATCGGTGTAAAGCGAGGCCTAAAGTTAGGGCGAGGCTGGTGTGTTCCCCCCACCCCCTGCAGTCTTCGGATGGCAGCTGTTACACCCCAAATCCCCACAGTTTGTGTAACAACTCGTGCCCCTTCCAATTTCAGTGGCTGCCCGGCCGTGGCGAGGGCTGAGGTGACCAGATTGGGGAAACTGGGAATTCGAAGAGTTGATCATGTTCGAGTGTGCTGGGGAGATGTACAGAGGTGGGAGATGTACAGAGGTAGGAGATGTACAGAGCTCCGAAATGCGGGAGCCCCGGATTCCCGGTGCAGGGAGGTGATTCAGCGTCGGATGGCAATTCAGCCTGTTTGGAAGGTTTGCCTTTGAAAAAATGAATACGGGTCCATGAAATCCAGGATAATATAGTCAAATAAAGGTAATGAGCAAGGAGAGGGGTCTGGGGGTTTGCAGGAGTGTACCCTGAGAAAACCCTTCCATCTTTAGAGGCTTTAATGGATGAGGTGGAGCAGGAACACTGAGTATATTTGGATCTGCAGGTGAGGAGCGAAACCATCTGCGCAGCAAAGCTGAATTGGGCTGCAGGATGGTTTTCCTGGTGCTCTGTCTGCTGTTGGACTGTCTGGGACCTCACCAGGGCCCTGAGTGTCACCACAGCTGACCGGGGCTGTCCCTGACCTTGGTCACTCCTCTGCAGCCCTCCGGGGAGTGGCTGCAGGCTGTCTGCTCCTTCCTGACTTTGAGTGGCTCTTGTTGGGCTGAATTTCTCCAAGGAGAAATACTAATAATTAGGGTACAGGCAGTAATTACATCACTGACCAGAGATGCATTAGCAGCACAGGGATGTGCTAATTATCCCTACCCAGCACCCAAACTGAGTGGGAATAAAGGGAGCTGGACAGTCCCTGGGTTTGTGCACCGAGGAGCCTCTGCCTTGGCAGAGCCATAAATGTGCCCAGCCATTCCCCAGGTGTCTGGCATTAGTGGAACCCACCGGATCGAAGTTGAAGGCTGTGAGAGGCTGACTCACCGTCTGAGCCCAGCAATGGGATTCAAGTTGATTTGCTCTCAGTTATTGTGTCAACAAGTGATTGGTGATAAAAGGTCATAAAGCATTGTCGTGCTGAGCGCTGACAGACGCTGTCTGCGGGCCCAGGGACAATCCCTGCCGGCACCCACCTTGTCACCCGACTCCTCTGCTGTGAGAGGGACACAAATCTCCTGCTCTGGGGGTTTGAATTTACTCTGTGTCTTGCAAACGTGGGTGCACAGCACACGTTATTGGCAGGGACTGCTTGTAACCTTAAGGGAGATGTAATGTTAAAAGAGATGGTGGAAAGTAGCCGCGCTAAGGATTCTTCAAAATGTCACTTTTTTCTTTTCCCTTTTCAAGAGGAATCAGTACCTGATTTTGGTCTCAATTCCAAGTCCAGGATTAACCTGGACTTTGTGTCTTTGCAAGCACGCTTCTGAAGGTTTAATTCTGACAGCATTTTCAACATGGAGAACCAACACAGCAGAGTTTCAGGAACACTAAAATAATTTTGATGATTGCTTCCTGATGAGCTGATCCTTTGCAGCTCCTGGGAAGCAGTCTGGTAATGTGCCCACACATTTTCAAACTATTATTTAAAAATGGTTTGCAGTTGAAGCTGAACATTTTCTTTGCAGAAAAGATTAACAGATAAACTGAGTTGTGTTTGGATTAATTTTGTGTGAGCGCTTGCCTCTGAATGGGATCTGCAGGTATTTGAACAAATAAAACCTGTTCCTGGACTAGTTCTTGGATAGGATTTTTTTTTAATCTTCTCCATCTCTGCTACCAGACACATTTTGCAATTCCTCCAGCAATATTCAGGGCTTATGGCAAAGGTTTTACTTGTCCTGTAACTGCTTTATTAAGGGGAATATTTGTAATTTATCACCTCTGTTTCAGGATTTACAAAGGAATATGGGAGATGCAGCCTCCGAGCACACGCGTAGTGCAGAAATCCCCTCCCAAAACCTAAAGATACTGAATGTGGCCTCTTCTTAGAGAGAGACACACGTTTATTTTGTTTGTTTGGCTTTGTTCTACACAAGGAAAATATTGTTAGCTGGCTGCAATTGTATGAGCAGCACAGGGCTACTTAACAAAAACATTAAGTAAACAGCAGTCGATTTTTAGCAGCAGTGCAGGCAGACCTGCAGTTCATGTCCTTCTGGATAAACATCCTGGTTATTACAGGTCACTGCTGTTTGCCAGTGATTATGCTGCATTCAGGGCATTCATGGAAAAGTCATTTTACGACTTTCAGAGTCTGTGGCTGTGGTAGAACAGCCCCTGTGCCTCACCCTGGCCCCTGCACCTCGGCTAAAGCCTCCCAGTCGGGGTGAGCCTTCCTCCTCCTCGCTGAGAGTCTGACAGGACTGCAGGAGCAGAGATCAGATCAGCCCCTTCTGCAAGGTGTTCGTGGAGGCTTTGGAAACTCTGCTGCCTGTTCTTGCTGTGGCTTGTTGGTGCCTTTATCTCCTGTTCAGGGTTTTCAGCCCAGCTCTGCTCAGGGCTCGCGCTCCGTGTGCTGTTGAGCACAAGTAACACGGAATGTGTACCCTGGCACACTGACTGTGAGCTGCTGTCCCTGTAACAGCTCTGAGCCCCCTGGGAGGTGTGTGTGACTCTCCCCAGCAGAGGGGTCACCCAGCTGAACCCGAATTGGTGCTTTCAGGGGGCAGTGCCATAAGAACAACAGCAGTTCTACAGCACAGGGCCCTTTCTCGTTACATGAGTTCAGTTTCTTTGCAGCAGATGAGGCTCGAGTAACCTCCAGCAGTGGCTCTGCTGTCCCCCCTTGCAGAGCATGGCCCTCCACCCGCGCAGGGTGCGCCTGAAGCCGTGGCTGGTGGCCCAGGTGGACAGTGGGATGTACCCCGGGCTGATCTGGCTGAACCGCGAGGCCAAGCGCTTCCAGATCCCCTGGAAGCACGCGACCCGGCACAGCCCCCAGCACGAGGAGGAGAACACCATCTTCAAGGTGAGCTCGGGCATCCCACGGCTCTGGGACACAGACAGAGGGCTGGATTGTTGGCCCAGGAGCTGCACAGGCATCTCAGGAGCTGTTTGCAGGCACATTTTATTTGTCTGACCTCAGAAAAGCCACTTTGTGCACCTGGATGCCAAGCTTGGCGCTGCCTGGGATGGTGTTGAGTTCTTTAACCCTTTCCCACCACCAAAGGCCAGGTGCTGTGTGATCCTTGGTCTCTGGAAGATGCCTGCTGTTGGCTTCATCTGCTCGGGCTGGGATGTGGTCACTGGCTTGTTCTTGGCAGCAAACCACGAAATGCTGTTACATAAGTCTTAAGAGGTCCACCACAAGCTCATCACAAGCACTCATCGCTGCTGTCCCTAATATTCTTATCCCAAGGGATTCACTGTAACTCCCTGCACTCCTTTGAGGAATTTCTGACCTTTGTCTTGGAGGCATCTTGGACCAGTAATCAGATTTTGGGGTGAGAGAGGGAGAGGCCAGCCGGATGTCTGTGGCTGTCCTTCCACTCCATTTTAACTGAGTCCATTCCTCCTGCACAGGCTCCTTGTCAAAAATCACTTCTGGTGTTGAATCTGAGACCCACAAAAACTCTAACCCAGAATTGTGAACAGTCTTTTGGAATTTGGATTTACATCTTTTTTTCTCCACCTTCCTTCAATAGAAAATCTATTAAAGTAGGAATTTCCTTTTTTGTTATCACAAGAGCTCTAACTAAGACTTCTGCAAGAGAAGGATTTTACAGTGGATTTGTTTGGAGGTTTGGTTTCTGATAAAAGCTGCTCTGTGGGGAGGGCTGGACTGAGCTGGCTGTACTTTGTCCCCAGGCATGGGCTGTGGAAACGGGAAAGTACCAGGAAGGAGTGGACGAGCCAGACCCTGCAAAGTGGAAAGCCCAGCTGCGATGTGCACTTAACAAGAGCCGGGAGTTTAATCTGATGTACGATGGCACCAAGGAGGTGCCCATGAACCCAATTAAAATTTATGAAGTGTGCGACATCCCGCAGTCGCAGGGATCAATCATTAATCCAGGTGAGGGCCTTGCTGACACGGGCTGGCTCCCAGGCTGGCTCCTGGGCAGGCATTGCTCCAAGGGAGCTCCTTCCCTCTCTGCATTAACTCTGCAGCTGCCCTTGTGCAGCAGGAGCAGCTGCCAGGTGAAGCCTGTACTTAAACTGCAAGGACTTTGAGCTGTCCTTTAGTCCTAAAATTAAAAAAGCTGCACACAGCTGTATGTTTTCCTGCTAAACAGTCTAATATTGGCAATACAGTGTCTTACTTCATCGATACTTTAACCTTTGCTTTCTAGAATTATATATTAAACTGAACTTAGTGTGCTGTATGGATCAGATTTGTCCTTTTTTACTGGAATTTGAAAAATACACAAATTAATATCCGACATGAAGATGATCTTTTTCCAGTGTTTCATGCTGATCATCCACCCACAAGAATGTGCTTGTTTGCAGGTTCCACTGGCTCAGCTCCGTGGGATGAAAAGGATAATGATCTTGATGATGAAGAGGAAGAAGAATTGAATCAATCTCAGCATGTCCCAATTCAAGAGACATTTCCATTTCTTAATATCAATGGTTGGTGGCACAGACTAATGTATTAGTGAGGGAATTTCTTTGTAAATTGCTGCATACTTGAAATAAAATTGATTTATTGAGGAGTTGTTGCCTTTTTGTAGATTCTCCGATGGCTCCAGCCAGTGCAGAAAACTGCAGCCCTGAAACTGTGTGGCCAAAGAATGAACCTCTGGATATGGAAATGCCCCCAACGGCGCTGCAGCACGACTTCTTCAGCAGCCCCGAACTCTGGATCAGCTCCCTGCCAAGTACGTGTGTGGGCTTGTAACAGTGCTTCTGCTTTTGTGCTTTAAAACTCCACAGAAAACAGTGATTTGTGTTTTTTCCTGTGGCTGTTTGTGAGTGAGTGAGTGAGTGAGTGAGTGAGTGAGTGAGTGAGTGAGTGAGTGAGGAGAACTTGTGTATTTAAATAGAATTGCGTGTGGTTTAAACATCCCTGTGAGGGCAGCGGGGCTTGCGTGGTGTCCCTGCTGCTGGTGCTCGAGGAAAAGGCACACTGATGGTTTCTCCCTCAGTGACAGACCTAGAAATCAAGTTTGAGTATCGAGGAAAGGAGACCGGACCCACAACGACCGTGAGCAACCCGCAGGGCTGCAGACTTTTCTACGGAGAGCTGGGTCCTATGCCAGATCAGGAGGAGCTCTTTGGGCCCATCAGCTTGGAGCAAGTCAAGTTTCCAGGGACGGAGCAGATCACCAACGAAAGGCAGAAGGTCTTCACGAGCCGGCTGCTGGATGTTATGGACAGGGGACTGATCCTGGAGGTCAGCGGCCACGCCATCTACGCCGTGCGGCTCTGCCAGTGCAAGGTGTACTGGTCTGGGCCCTGTGCCCCCTCCTCCACCACCCCAAACCTCATCGAGAGGCAAAAGAAGGTCAAGCTCTTCTGTCTGGAAACCTTCCTAAGCGGTAGGTAACTTCTGCTTCTGGAGGAGAGCTTTGGACACCGGGCACTGTTGGAAAGGGTGGTCTGCACTGGGCTCTGCCTGGGTGTGGACAGTGGGTCAGGCCCGCTGCTCCCCTGACTTCAGGGGAGTTTGGAGTTAGTGTGTGGCAGGAGAGGGGCACTGTACACTCATTTAATGCTCTGAGAGACATCAGAGGGCCTTGCCTTTAAAGAAAGCACTTCACGTGCAAGGGGTGAGCTGTAACTGTGTGAGAGGTGGCTGAGGACTGCAGGTAAGACCGGGGTGATGCAATGAGGTGGGATGTCATGGGTGTTTCCTGCCTAAAGAGGACAACTCTGGAGCACTCTGCTTTTCTTCTTAGAGCTGATTGCCCATCAGAAGGGACAAATTGAGAAACAGCCACCATACGAGATCTACTTCTGCTTTGGAGAAGAGTGGCCCGATGGAAAACCCAGGGAGAGGAAGCTGATCGTGGTGCAGGTAGGGCACTGGGGCTCTGGGCTGACGTGTGCCAGCCTGGCTTGGCTTGGGATCAGTTCCCATGGATACTGAGACCTGTTATTTTCTGCTGTGGCTTCTGACACCAGGAAACCTCCAGTAAGTCTGGTGGTTTGGGAGAGCAAACACAAATGTGACATGTGCTGAATGGAATTGGTTTGTGAGTGTGTTTTAGGGCACTGTGGAAACCATCTCCACATGCAGGACAGGGGCTCCTGCAGAGGAGCAGGGATATTCCACGTGCCTTTAGGCTAAAAAAGGGACTTTTTCCCCAGGTCATCCCCGTTGTGGCACGGATGATCTACGAGATGTTCTCCGGGGACTTCACGCGCTCCTTCGACAGCGGCAGCGTGCGGCTGCAGATCTCCACGCCCGACATCAAGGACAACATCGTGGCGCACCTGAAGCAGCTCTACCGGCTGCTGCAGAACCACCAGGAGGGCTGGCCCATGCAGGCCCCGGCCATGCACATGGCTCAGCCCCTCCCAGCACAGTGACCCGCCCTGCCTTCTGGCCTTGTACATATACAGGAGTGTTTCTTAACCTGTGCCTTTCCTCAGTAAGAATAAATAACATCTGTACATCTTGTCATCTTCTACAATTTCAGCAATTGGTGGTGCTTTTGTTTTGGAAGTGGCTCAAAACAGAGGGGATTACAGGAATGCTTCTAACTCCTTCACCCTTTTCAGCTGTTTGCTTAAACAAACCCTCTGTATACATCAGATTTCAATTCTGTAATATTTTTTAATCTGCTATAATACAATGTATATAAACATTTGATCATTAGAAGTGGAAAAAGAAAATAACCTGTGCTCTATTAAATCTGCCTGGACAATATCACCTTGTCTCATTTTTCTTCTTTTTAATGGGGCTGTAGCAGCAACCTCAAAGGCTGATACTCCTTTCGGGGGGGAGGGTGGGTTTATTAGGGATGCCCATATGCCAGCATTGTAAATGCAAATATAACAAGGGGGTTGGAAGGGAGCTCTGGAGTTTCTCTAGTCTGCTGGGGGCTGATTGTTCAGATCTGTACAACCCTGAGCACTCGGTGATGGCACAGAGCTGTCAGCGGCTCCCAGCACGGCTTGGCACTGTCCCTGTGCCCTGCTTTGTGCCAGGCTCCTGCACTGTCCCTGTGCCCCGCTGTGTGCCCAGGCTCCTGCACTGTCCCTCTGCCTCGCTTTGTGCCCAGGCTGCCGCACTGTCCTGTGCCCCGCTTTGTGCCCAGGCAGGGGCACTGTGCCTGTGCCCCGCTTTGTGCCCAAGCTGGGGCACTGTCCCTGTGCCCCGCTTTGTGCCCAAGCTGGGGCACTGTCCCTGTGCCCCGATTTGTGCCCAGGCTGCCGCACTGTCCTGTGCCCCGCTGTGTGCCCAGGCTGGGGCACTGTCCTGTGCCCCGATTTGTGCCCAGGCTGCGGGTACTGTCCTGTGCCCCGCTTTGTGCCCAGGCTGGGGCACTGTCCCTGTGCCCCGCTTTGGGCTGCCCCGGTCGTTCCCCCGGCCACAGCGCTGCCCCCGCCCGGCTCCCGGCCCTTCCGCCGGTCCTCCCCGGGCCGTGGCGATGCGGCCCCGCCCGCAGGAGGCGGCTCCGCCGGGGCCGGGCCGAGCTCGGGCCCGCCCCGGAACCGCGGCGGGTTCCGCTGATGGCGCCGGGCCCCGCGGCGCTGCCGGTGCCGCTGCTGGTGGCGGCGGCCCGGGAGGCGCAGGGGCCGGGCCGGCGGCGGCGGCTGCCCGCGGCCCGAGCGCTGCAGGCGGCCGGGGAGGTGCTGGCGGTGGCGGCCGGGCTGAAGCCGGCGCTGCTGTGGGACTGCGGCCCCGCGGGCCCGGCCGAGCTGCGGCGCTACCTGGGCCGGCTGCGGGAGGCCGGGCTGGCCGCGGGCCGCCTGCACGTGCTGGCCATGGGCGGCTCGGCGCTGGTGCTGGGGCCGGGGCTGGCCCGGGGCCGGCTCCGCGCCCGCCCCGCTCCGCTCGTGGACGTGTCGGCGGCGCGGCCGGGCCCGGCGCTCTGCGGCCCCGGCGAGGCCCGCGCCCTGCGCCGCCACCTCGCCGCCCTCCTGGGCCGCCTGCCGGACGCCGAGGCCGCCGGCGCCGAGCCGGTGACCGCCAGCGAGGTCGTCCCCAGCGGCTGGAACCTGTGCACCGTGGCCGGGGTGCTGCTGGGCTACCCCGCCGTGTACACCTTCGCCGAGGGCGCCGAGAACTGCCTGGCGCTGACCCCGCTGAGGGTGTTCACGGCCCAGGCCTCCTGCCCCCGCATAAAGGACGGGCTCAGGGTCCGGATCTCCTCCTTCAGCGTCCCGGAGAGCCTGTGCGCCGAGCTCGGGGACGCGCTGGATGCCTGGTGCCAGGAGCTCAAGGAGGCTTTCCGTGCTCAGAGCGATTTTGTAGATCTCTGCATTTCCAGCGAGGTCGTGTCTCTTCCAGCGGTTGCCTTGTAAAACACGAGCGTACTCAGACTTGTCAGCCTTCTTCACTGCATCAGAGACCAAGGCAGAAGACCCACTTTCCTGTGTGTGTCGTCCCCTGTGGCTCTCGTGGTCCTTGATCACTGAAGGCTGAATTGTGACAGTCACTGCAGGCCGGTGGCAAAACCAAATGCATTTTCTTTAAAAAAAAAACGAGCGTGCTCCCAGATGCTCTGCTGCCTCGGTCCTGCCTGCCTGCGCATCGCACCCGGCAAAGTCCGTGTGTATTCATTTGCAGGGGGCAGCTGAAGATGAATAAATGATTTGAACACCTTGGTGCTTTGAAGTAGTGAAGTTTATTGTAGGCTCCATGTGTGTTTACTACGTGTATGTTTTGTGTATGTTTCAGTATATTAACTTCCATGGGAGTTCCATGACCTGCATTGTGTCTGAGCCTGCCCACGAATGATGGGCAAGTGCTGCTGTAAAACTTGCATGGTGCAGCTGCAAAAGGGACTTTAAACCCCTGTCCCTGGTGAATTCATGTGGTGCTGGCAGTGAAGGCGGAGCAGGTGTGGCCATGGGGATGCTCGGCCACAAGGGAGGCTGGAGCAGTGGGACGGAGCAGTGGGTGTGAGGGGACTGTGCTGAGGAGCCCCCCTGAGCTGAGTGCCTTTGTCAGGTAAGAGTAGGGATGGCCCAGGATCGAGTACCTCCCATTTAGGGCGGCAATAAATACAGGAGGAGAACTCGGGGGGGTATAAACCCCAGGCAGGCTGGATGCCAAGGGCACAGGATGCCCTGTCCCTCTCACCCTGTGCCAGCCACAGCAGCGGCGGGCACAGGGGCTCTGTCCCTCGGTGCCTCAGGGCTGGGCAGGGCAGCCTTTGGCAGGAACAGAGTAACCCCAGCAGCTGAGGGAACGGGGTGTGTTCACAGGAGCTGCCTGGAGTGACCCCAGCAGCCGAGGGAAGGGGTGATGTCCCTGTGTTCACAGGAGCTGGCTGCAGTGGCACCAGCTCGGGATACAAACCCAATGTGCACACACAAAACAGCAGGAGGTGAGGTGAGGTGAGGCCAGGTTGCTTTTGGTGAAGCAGAGGTCAGTTCCTGCAGTGAAGTCAGTCATCAAGGAGCCCCTTCACAGCCTGTAAGTTGCCAGGAAGGCGGCGATGGCCACTGCTGCCACTGCCACCAGGAGAGGGATCCAGGGACAGCGCTGTCTCTGCCAGAGAAGCTTGTGTTACTAGGGGTACGCTGGGGGTGCCACTTCCCGCGGCAGCCCTAGCAAACGTGCCCTCTGCAGGCACAGAGGAGGGGATGTGTCCCAGCCGGTGTGCAGCCCTGGGGTCGGGCAGGAGCTCCCACCTGAGCCTGGCTGCCGTGGGAGCGGTTGAGCTCGTCGCGGCACTGGCGCAGCCGGGTCAGGCAGGACTGGTACTCCTGGCTCAGCGCCTCCAGCTCCGAGCGCAGCTCCGAGCACTGCAAGCACAGCGAGGGGCTCTCAGCAGGAGGGGTCCCCTGAGCTCCGTGTGCCCCCAGAGCAGCTGGGCTGCTGCAGTGGCTGCAGCGCTTTGCCCGCAGCTGGGCACGGCTCTGCCGAGCATCCTCGGGTACCTGCAGGGACAGGGCAGAGCTCAGAGTTACTGCAGAGTGCTGCTGGGGACCTGCAGGGACAGGGCAGAGCTCAGAGTTACTGCAGAGTGCTGCTGGGGACCTGCAGGGACAGGGCAGAGCTCAGAGTTACTGCAGAGTGCTGCTGGGTACCTGGGGTACCTGCAGGGACAGGGCAGAGTTCAGAGTTACTGCAGAGTGCTGCTGGGTACCTGGGGTACCTGCAGGGACAGGGCAGAGCTCAGCGTTACTGCAGAGTGCTGCTGGGGACCTGCAGGGACAGGGCAGAGCTCAGAGTTACTGCAGAGTGCTGCTGGGGACCTGCAGGGACAGGGCAGAGCTCAGCATTACTGCTGGGGCACTGCCACCTTCCCACACCTGCCTGCTTTGCTGCCAGCAGTCACAGCACAAGCTCTCTTCCTGCGTGGCTCTCAGCTCTGCTACACTAAGCTATAAGTTATTCTTTTATAAGTCCTTTTTAATAGATCCTTGCTGGCTGCATACTGCTATAAGAATTGAAGGGCTGTTGGCTGGCAGAAGGCTGGTTTGATGGCAAAGTGTGCGTAAAAGGCTTTGGTTTTTTGTTTTTTTTTTTTTTTTTTGCAGCCCACTTGTACCGGCATTGCTTCTGTTAGCAGACCCTTCCTGTTATTTTTATTGTTGTTATTATTGCAAGTGTTTTCTTTTCCTCCTCTCCTTCCTTTATGCTCAGGGGCTTGGTGCTTAAAGCATGGCTTTGGCTTTTCCCTGTGAGGCTGCTGAGGCTCTCCTGTCTGTGAGAGCAGGGAGGTTTGTACAGAGAGAGCTCTGCTCCTGCAGCCAGGGCTGCTGCAGCCCTGCCCTTGTGTGCAGGTGCTTCATCGGGGGTTTGGGCAGGATAAAACTTAGGGCAGGTAATCCTTACAGGAACCAAGCCTGGGCTACCTGCAGGAGCTTTGGTGCGTGGTGTTTCTGCTGAGTGACTTCCTCACCTCGTTCTCCTTTGCTGTGAGCTGGGATGTCCTTTTCTGCATCTCATCCTTCAGACTCTCTGTTCCCTCCTCCTCCTCCTTCTCCTCCTCGGGGTGCTCTGACAGAGTGTTTTGTTTTTCCTTGGCAGGAGTGAGAGGTGGGGTCTGTGTGGTGACAACCTGGTCTAGAAAAGAGTCAGGCTTCTGATGAGAAACAGCTCCAGGCTCTGGGCTGGCTTTAGCTCTTGTTTACTCAGCACACTTTAGGGATAATATTTGTGTGCTATGCACAAAGCAGAAGACACAGCAGCTGAGTTTGTTATCACAGGCCTGTCTCTGCTGTAGCTACAAGTTCATCGTCTTAAGAGCAATATTTCTAACCAGTTGCCAGAAAAGGAGAGGAGGGAGAGTTAAAATGCCTTTTTTATTGCTTTCTTTGTCAAGTACAGCTGTAATTGCAATTATAAACTGGAATGTGTTTTGTTTGGAAAAAATATGGCAGAGCCACTGAAGTAGAATTTGCAGTGAAATCCATTTATTTTTTTAAGTGTTTACCATCATAAATATGTTTATGCTTTAACGTTAGCTAGCAAAACAACTCATTCTGTGTTTATTCTAGACCATTGCAGGCTTTTCCTAGAGTCAGGGCTAGTGTTCCTGTGTCCAGGGAGTGCTACGTGGGGGTTACAAAGTTTGCTGACCTGTCCTTTGCACTGTCACCTCCTGGCTCTTCTGTTGGTTGTTCTGGTTGTGGATCAAGTCTGGGAACACAAAAAGCATCATTATTGTCTACAGCACTAAAAGAGGTCTCTAACTTTGTGCATTTCTGTGTTACTTACTCTGCAAATGGCTGATTGTTGCCTCCAATGTTACTTTCTGCTCCCGTTCTTTTTGCAATTTATCTGAAATAAGGATAGAAGATCAAGGTTTGTATAAATGTGTATCTTTATGCAAGGGTGGTACTTTTCTGTTCTCCACAAGTGTAGAGTGGAGCAGATATTGGCTGCCCTGGACTTTCTTCTCTGAAGGGATGTGATTTTTAGCTGTTTGTTGCCCTTTCTTTCTTGGCAGATTTTTCTCTCGTGCCTCATGTTCAAGTCATTTATGGTTTATTTGAAAGCTATTCATGCAAGACCCGTTATGAGATTAGAACTGCAACCCGCTTTCTCTTCCCTAATTATGTTTTAAAATAGCCATGTGTGAGTTTAAAATAACGTGTGTGAGTTTCCCTGCTGTGTCTGAAGTGGTGCTTTAGGACATTACCAGCTCCTCTGCGCCCAGCACCGGGGCTGTGTCTGATCCCTGCCAAGGGTGGAAAGTCCTGCCTCAAGCTGAGGACACATCTTAGGTGTTTCTTTCTTTTCAGGTCTCCCATGACATCCTTTCCTCTAGCAAAACCACTTCTCTGAACTCTTTAATCTGGCCAGGAGCACCTTTTGTGGGGCTTTGGCGATCAGCAGCCTTTGGGGCGCGCTGAGATGCGCAGCGCGCTGGATGAGCCCGGTGTGCGCGCTGCCCCGAGCCCCGCGGAGCGCTCCGGGAGCGCTTTCCCGGTGCCGGCCGTGCTCCGGGAGGGCACGGCCCGCCCTTGCGGCCCCGGTACCTTGGATGTGGCGGATGTGGCCGGCCTGGCGGTCGTTGTCGCTGCGCAGGGCGCTGGCTCGCTGCAGCAGCTCCGTGCGCTCGTCCCGCAGCTCCCGCAGCTCCCGGCTCAGCCGCTCGCTCTGCGCGTCCGCTCGCTGCGCCGGGACAGACAGACAGACACACAGACACACAGCGGGCCGGCTTGGCAGGGCATCACAGCGCACCTCGCCCTGCTCCCGCACCGCCTGCCGCCGGCCCAGGCTGCTCCCAGCCACAGTGTCCAGCCGGGCCCTGGCACTGCCAGGGATGCAGGGACAGCCACGGCTGCTCTGGGCAGCAGCAAACCCCAGAGCGAGCTGCTCCTGCCGGAGCTGGCGTACCTGGAGCTCACTCTGTAAGGCCTGGAAGCTGTTCCTGAGCTCGGCGTGTGCTGCGGTCTCCTTGGTCAGCTCGGCTTTGAGCGTGGCGTGGTGCTCCTTCCAGAGGGCGAGGTCCTCTCGTGTCTCTGCCAGGCTTCTCTGGGGAGCAGAGAGGGACCCAGGGCTGGCTGTGACCCCGGGGTGGCTGTGACCCCGGGGTCGGTGTGACCCAGCCCCCGGGGGACCCTGCCAGCCTGCCCTGGTGACCCCGGCCGGGCTGTGCGGGGCAGCGCGGGCTCCCCGAGCAGCAGCGCACAAAAAGCCGTGTGGGGCTGATGCCATCTGATGGACAGAGCCAAGCAGGGCAGTGCTCCCTCTGGAACACGTCCCTGTGCTGCCAGCAGGCTTGAGGGGCCTGCTGGTACTTGGGATAAAGCTCACTTGTCTTTCTGCAGATGTGTTATCCTGTGGGGCAAAGCAACTTGCTGCCTCTTCGGGAAATCCTATTTTCATATAATGAGCAACTCCAGAAAAAACAGCTCTGGAGACTCGTGCCCTGGTGTCTGTTGGTGTGAGCGGGGCAGGGAATGGCCCAGAGGGATGGTGGGGGGGAAGGGATTGCAATTCCAGCTGACAAACCCGAGCACATTTCCCCAGCTGTCTGTAACCTGATGTGCAGCTCGTGCAGTGAGCACAGGTTGCATTAAAGCTGCTTTGGGCTTTGCTGAGTAGCTAAAACTTCTTTTTTTTTTTTTTTTTTTTTGTCTTTGCTTTGCTGATGGCAAGCCGGTCATCACCTTTCCCTGACATGTGGGTTTTCTTTGTCACAGTTGAGCTAAATTAAAGCCAAGCCAGGTGTAAGGCATACTGCTCACCTGAGAGTTCTGCAGCTGCTGCTCTGTTAGGAGTTTGTCCTCCAGCATCTTCTGAAGAGCCTCTTTTGCCTTCTGCTCATAGGTCTGCTTCTGGTCCTCCATCTCTATCAAGATCTTCTTCACACACTCCTTTGAGTAACTCTTTAAAGAAAGAAAGAGCTTGAGGTGCTCATCTGTCAGATTCCCACCTTGTTAAACCTGAGTGTTAGCAGACCCAGAGTGTGTAAATGCTGTTAATGTGCTGCGAAGCATTGCTTCAGCAAAGAGTTAAAGTCCTTTTTGGATAGGTATCTCATCAGATTGATGTAGAAACTGAGGCCAGGCCCAGTGACAAGGCTTGGTTTTTGTTTTCCTGCCTTTCCTCACCCGTGTTTGTCAGTGAATCAGACATTACCTGGGTGCAGGCCTGCAGCTGATTTTCCAGCACCCGTAGTTTACACCTCAGTTTGTCCTCGTTCAGCTGACCCTGGGGAAAAGCAGTTGAAGTGAGATGTGAAATCATGAACTGCACAATGTGCCCCAATGCTTTGTTGGGTTGTGTTCTGATTCACGTTCTCCCTGCATCTGTGATCAGATTAAAGTGTCTTCAGTGCTGAGAGCTCAAGTAAACCTTCCCAGCCTCAGAATAAATGGGATGTGGGGGAAGTGAAACTTTTATGGATTGAAAACTTGTCCTGAGGCAGTTTCTCTGGTTACTGAGTGCAGGTGCTGGCAGTGACATGACAAGTTAGGAGCGAGGGGATTTTGGGCTGTTCTGGCTGGCTTTGGCAGAAATGCAGCTGCTGCCTGTCCCCACGGATACCCCTGTTCTCCGCCTGTGCTCCCTGCCTGCCTCAAGCTCCAGCTGCTGGAACGGTCTTGTCTGGCTGTTTTCCTTAGAAAATGGGTTGGGTCTGTGTTGCAACATCTGCAGTTGGGCAGGGGGATCGAGGGCACGGCGATGATTCATTCTCCTCGCTGTCATCAGCTCCTCTCGGTGTTAGTCAGGCTGCTCAGGCTTTGTGGAAGCAGACTGCATGCAAATTCACATAACATTTCTAGCAGAGTTCACGTGGGCTGTTTTCCCCCACCAATACTGAGAACACCAATATCCTCTCTGCCCACTGCTGTCTGATGTCACGGCTCTGAAAAGAAACTCCTCGGTGTTACAGGAATAGCTGACAGACCCCAGCAAAGCCAGACTCCCCGGTGTCTCAGCACTGGTTACATTTGCACAGAAGCACATTGACAGTCCCAAAGACTCAATCTGCCCAGTTCCCTTGTTGGTGCAAAGAACTAAAGGCTCTTAGTACGTAGGTGGAATTTTCAAAAGCAATTTTAGATGTGCACTATTCTGCCTGGTTTTCCTCAGCTCTCCTCCTCTGCTGTCTGCATAGATTCCAGCTGTGCACAGATGTGGCTGTGCCATCATCCATCCATCCATCCATCCATCCATCCATCCATCCATCCATCCATCCATCCATCCATCCATCCCTTATCCATCCATCCCTTATCCATCCATCCCTTCCTCCCTCCCTCCCTTTGCCAGCCCCACCTGCCTCACAGAATCCCCTCCCAGCAGCAGCATCTGCCTGTTGGCTCCAGCACCGAGGGGATTGGCAGGCTGATGAAAAGCTGGTTTTTAGGCTGATGAAAAGCTGGTTTTTAGGCTGCAGAACAGCACCATGCAAGAGGCAGCAGCAAAGTCTCTCCTGTCCTGCAGCAGGGGCAGCGAGCAGTGAGGAGCACCCACCTGTTGGCAACCTGAGGTTTCGTGGCCACTTCCTGCACCTGTGGCTGGGTGTTTTTTCCCGCTCACGTTATATTGGAGGAGCGAGCGAAGGCGGAAGTTTCTTACCACAGGATGTCTAACACAAGTTTTTGTCCCCCCTCACCCAATCACTCACTTCTCTGCCCCAACAGAACTTTCAAACCACTTTTTTTTAAATGCCACAACAGCATGAATTGTTTGATTTAAGGATCCTATAAGAAAGCCTCGTATATTACATAAAATGTATCATCTTAATTTTGCATCCTCATAGAAGACAAAAAGGGCCTTTCCTGCTGATTTGGTCCCACCCTCCCTGAGCAGAGAGGCAGGGGAGGCAGGGGAGGTGATGGGGGGTCCTGCAGCTCTCTGGTACCTGCCAGGATTTCTCTGAAGCCTGGAGCAGAGTGGACAGGAGCTCCTGTAAAATCACCATCTTCTGCTTGAGCAGCAGCTCACGGTGCAGGGCCTCCTGTGGGACAGGGACTTGGTCAGTGGGGCCAGAGCTGGGGGCACAGCCCAGAGCCCCCGGCCCAGGGCTGGCCCTGCCTCGGGGCTCCAGGTCTTTCAGGTCTGTTGGCTTTTTTGGCCGTGTTAAAATTGAGCTTTTAACACCCTGTCATGGTTTGGCTACAGCATCCCAAAAAAACCTACTTCCTCTCAAACCACGACACACCCCTTCATTTAGCAATATTAAAATTTTTAAAGTATTATCCTTGATGAAAACCAGCTGTCCCAGTGGGTGCTGAGCACTGTTTGGTACCTACCTTCAGGTAGTTGGAGAGCTGCACCATTTCCTGAAAGGGAAAGGGCAGATGTTTAAAAATAGGACTGTTTCAGTTTATAAACATGGCATGAACTTGCTACAAAAAACTAAATATTTTTAAATAAAAGTGAATTAGCAGCCTATATTTGGGTGGAGAAGGAGAGCCTGCTGGGGTCCATTGGGTTAGTTTTTCCAGGGAAGTGGAAATATTCCCACAGCAGTTTAACTTTCAGGAGTTCCAGGCTGGTCATTACCTGTGCTTTGCTTACCTTATTTAAAACTGCAATTCCCCAGCTGAAATGAAAAACAAAGTGCGTTACTGGGGTGTCAGGGAGGGTCTTCAGCTGGACACCCCCTCCCCAGCTGAGCTGGGAGTGTGTGTGCCCCAAACCTTTGTGGGGAGCGCTTTGGGCTCGGGGAGCTGCTGGCACAGCCGGGAGGGCAGAGCCCTTTTCTTACTCTGTCTGCTGGCTGGAGTCGGTCAGGGCTGCGCGGGGGCTCGGCGGGGTCTGCGTTCCCGCGGAGGCAGAGGGCCAGCCTGGGCAGGATGGGGAGGATCCCCCTGGGGTGTCCTTCCCCGAGGGTGCCCATGGCTGTCCCGGCGGGCTCTCGCCAGCCTCGGCCGCCAGGTTTCTCCTGCGGAGGAACTCGGCCTGGCGGGGGCTGCCGGCGGGCGGGGGGCGGCCGGGGACGGTGGCCCTGCAGCAGGTGACATTGACCCTGGCCCGCAGCCGCTCCCGCGCCTCCTGCCAGCGCTCGCTCCGCTCCTCGTCGCTCTCGCCCGGGCGCGGCCGTGCCCTCCTGGGCATGGTGGCCCCGTCCCCTCGGGGGCTCTGCCCTGTGGAAGCAGCACCAAACACGGGGGATCAGCGACAATCAGCCGGTTCCAGGGCTGATTGTGGGGCTGGGCTGTCGGGCAGTGCTTCTGGAGTGCCAGTTACTTCTAGAATGCTTCTGTGCTTTTTAGTTTGTGTAAAATCTGCTCTGTAATTCTTTTTACTGTCCTGGTGGTGGCTGTGGGGTGCTCAAAGCTCATTCCTGGTGCTGTCTTTTACTGTAGGGGACTTCTTGAGGGTGAGCAGCATTTTGGGGTGGTGCCTGGGTGGGAGGGTGCCCACAAGCCCCAGCCAGGACACCACTCCAAAAGCTGAGCGTTTTTCAACTCATTTTGCTCCATTTTCGTGTGTTCTGCTCAGCCTCCACTCATCCATCTCTTCCTACCAGGAAAAGCTCATTCCTCTCCCACCTGTGCTGCCTCTGGCTTGCCCAGCCCGTCCCAGGGCTGCAAAAACCTCAGTTCATCAAAAATGCACTGAAAATCGGGATAAAGCTTAAAGAAACACAGCCCATTACTCACCCTGGGCTGAGCAAACCCTGGAGGCTTTCTTGACAAGCTAATGCTCTATTTCCTCCTTCTGTTACCCCAAATTACCCTCTCTAATTAAACATGTCCTCTATCTTTGCTTTCCAAGCTGTTACACCTCTTGCTTCAAGGGAAACCAGGAAAAACCCCCTCTGCTTCTTGCTGGTTCACGTTCCAGTTGCCCAGTGCAGGTTGTGTAGGCTGAAATTGGGGTGAAAAAGGAGGGAAAAGGTGCCTGGTGCCGCCCTCGGCCTCTGCTCCCCCGCAGCCCAGAGCCCGGCGCGGTGGGTGCTCCGGCTCTTACCTGGTGCCAGGTCCTGTGCTGCCCCTGGGGAGCCGTGCCCAGCCGGCTGTCACGGGGCAGGAGCACGCCCCAGCCGCCCTCCTCATGCCAAGCAGCTCATCCTGGGCTCTCCTGCTCTCTCTGTGCAACAGGAAACGCTGCAGCTGCGGCCGAGCCCCGGTTCCTGTCTGTGCCCGCAGCCCGGCTCGGCGGGGTCGGGCTTATCTCAGGAGCCCCGGGTGTCCAGGCCGGCCCCGCTGAGCCTGCAGCTCGGTTATCTTCTGGGGCATCTCCCGGTGCTGCTCTGCGACACAGAGCGTGAGCTGGAGCTGCCCGTGGCACTCGGGGACGGAGTTTCCCTGAGCGGCTTGGGCAAGTACAGTAATGCTATTATTTAAGGGCTTCCCGCAGATTGGAAAGAGGAAAAAAAGTGTGTTTTGGCAGCTGAGGAGAGGTCAGGAATGGCAGAAATTCATTAAGGTCTTTAGAGAAGTGAAAGCTTCGTTAATGCAAATCGGGAGGAGGTCGGTTCAGCCAGCTGGGCACTGATAAGGGCGTTGTGCCCTGATAAGGGCTCCCACGTGGGGAAGGAAGACCCGGAAAAGCAGAGATCTCAAAGTAACATTGGATTTATTTTTACAAAGACCGGCATGGAAGGGATGTGTGACAGAAAATCTCCAGATTCAGAGACTCTCTCGTGACTTTGGGTGCTTTGTGCTGCTCGGCCCAAAGCCTGGTCCTGGGCCAGGGCTCAGCTCAGCTGCCTCAGTGGCTCTGCAGAGGGAGCAGTTCCTGCAGGTTGAGCAGAACCCTGCTGGTGGGCAGGCACTGGCAGCAGACACTGCTGCAGCACCTCTCTCAAGTGCTGCCTGCTTGCAGGAAGCCCTTTACAAGAGCCCTCTTCTAAAAAGGGCATTTTTGTGCTGCCTTACAGACTCCTGGAGTGTCCTGCTCCAGGCTGCCAGGCCGTCAGCACAGGGATGCCCCAGGCTGTGGAGAGGGCACCCAGCAGCTGGGTTCACAGGCAGACCCATCCTGCACAGACCCAGGTGTGCCATGACGGCCCCGGGTGTGCCATGATGGCACCGGGTGTGCCTGCACGGCCCCAGGTGTGCCATGACGGCCCCAGGCGTGCCTGCACGACCCCAGGTGTGCCAGCATGGCCCTGGGTGTGCCATGATGGCCCCAGGTGTGCCATGATGGCACCGGGTGTGCCTGCACGGCCCCAGGTGTGCCATGATGGCCCTGGGTGTGCCTGCACGGTCCCAGGTGTGCCATGATGGCCCCGGGTGTGCCAACCCGGCCCCAGGTGTGCCATGATGGCCCCGGGTGTGCCAGCCCGGCCCCAGGTGTGGCAGCCCAGCCCCAGGTGTCCCAGCCCGGCCCCAGGTGTCCCAGCCCGGCCCCAGGTGTGCCAGCCCGGCCCCAGGTGTGCCAGCCCGGCCCCAGGTGTGCCAGCCCGGCGCAGGGCTATGTTCTCCGGACGTTCTCCAGGCGGTAGCTGCCGCGGACCAGCGAGTCGAGGAGCTCGGGGGCGAGGCTGCGGAGCAGCAGCATGCTGCCGATGGTCCGGGCGGGGTAGTGCAGCTCCCGGCGGCGCAGCGCCCCGGCCCGGATGATCTCCAGGGCACACTCCTCCTTGGGGGCCGGCGTGTCCGGGATCACCTGGGACACGGCCCGCACGGCGCTCTCTGCAACGGTACGGGCATGGGTCAGGGGGACGCACAGGGCACCCTCTGCTCCCTGCGGCGGCTGGGGCACCCCAACCCACGGACCGGGGACCGGACCTGTGTAACGAGGCTTAGGACAGTGGCAATGACAATTATAAGATGTCCTTTCCTTTCCTTTGCTTTCCACCTCTTGGGAGGCCACAGGACCTGCCCTGAGTTCACTGCGAGCCTGGCAGAGTCCAAGGCCTCAGGCCGCACTTTTTGGAGGGTTGGGGTCCCGTTTCCACAGCTGCAGAGGCAGGGGAGGCTCCAGCAGCAGTGGCAGAGCAGGCTGGCCCCAGGGACGGGGGTGGGCTCAGCTGGGCTGTGCTGGAATGGGCTGAGCCACGGGGTCCTGGCAGGGCTGAGCTCACCTGTGTTGATGTAGCCCAGGATGCAGAGTGTGATGGAAACGTTGACCTTGTCTATGATGAGCTCCTGCCTCAAGGAGCTGAAAAATCCATCTAAGGCGAACTTGGTTGCGGAATAGGGAGCAGTAAAAGGGCCAGCAATTTTACCTGGAGCAGAGACACAGGGCTGGGGCTCAGGTGCAGGGCAGGCACCAGGCTGCACAGCTCTCCCTTCCCCTTGCCCTGCCAGTAGCTCCAGCGTTGGGATTTAGGGTGTTGGAATAAACTGTCATGGAGGCCTGAGATAAAGCACACTCAGGAATGTCCAAAATATGACACATGGCACAAAGGGCCTTCCAGAGCAGCTGATACTGCTTCTGTATCCCTGCATGTACTGCAAATGTGTGTTCAGTGTGCGGCCTTGCCTGTGAAATCACCTGCACTGCAGCGTGTGGAGGTGATCAGAGGGTGCCAAGAGCCTGACAGGACAGAAGATAAATTTCCCAGAGGATTTGAATTGTGCACCAAAGAGCTAAATCACGTGCTGCCCCTGAGTGCCAGCTCTGCTTGCGGTGCTTCCTCTGCCTTTTGGAGCAGAGCCTCAGCAGGATCCGGGGCGGGCAGAGGAAGGGCTGTGGGCAGGAGCTCACCTGCTATGGATGAAACCACCACGATGCTGCCCTCGCTCTCCTTCAGCATGGGCAGGGCAGCCGTGGCCAAGGCCACGTAGCTGATGAAGTTGGTCTCCATGAGGCTGCGGACGTGCCCCACGTCCCCGCTGAAGTAGGTGAAGCCGCTCTGGCCGATGTGGTTCAGGATGAGCATGTCCAGGCCGCCTGGGGGCAGAGAGCCGTGCCACCAGCCACGAGCCGGCACCTCCGCCAGCCTGGGCTGCGCTGGGGGAGGAGGGAGCACCTACCCCAGGTGTTCTCAGCCTCCCTGAGCACCTCCTCGGGCAGGGCGGGGTTGTCCATGGAGCCGCTGATGTAGCGGGCGGAGGCAGCGCCGAGCTCCAGGCACCGCTCCACAACCTGGGACAGAACGGGCTCCCATGGGCTCCCCTGCAGGGAACCCCAGCCCAGGCTGCTCCGGTCCTGGCCCAGGCAGGGCTGGTGCTGGGGGAGCCCGGGGGGGGTCTGCAGGGTACCCAGTGTGCCCAGGGTGGTGCCCTGGGGTGGGTCTGCAGGGTACCAGGTGTGCCCAGGGTGGTGCTGGGGAGCCCTGGGGTGGGTCTGCAGGGTACCCGCTGTGCCCAGGGTGGTGCTGGGGAGCCCTGGGGTGGGTCTGCAGGGTACCCAGTGTGCCCAGGGTGGTGCCCTGGGGTGGGTCTGCAGGGTACCCGCTGTGCCCGTGTGCCCAGGGTGGTGCTGGGGAGCCCTGGGGTGGGTCTGCAGGGTACCCGCTGTGCCCGTGTGCCCAGGGTGGTGCTGGGGAGCCTGGGGTGGGTCTGCAGGGTACCCGCTGTGCCCAGGGTGGTGCTGGGGAGCCCTGGGGGGGTCTGCAGGGTACCCGCTGTGCCCGTGTGCCCGGGCTGGGGTGAATATCACATCCAGCCCAGCACGCCTCCCTCGCCATTTACTTTCTGCAGCCTGGCCTCCGTGCGTGCCGTGAGCAGCAGGTGTGCCTCCATCCGTGCCAGGTGATATGCCATCTGCTCCCCGATGCCGCTGCTGGCTCCCGTCACGATCACCCGCTTCCCCCGGAGCAGCTCTGCCGAGGAGGGAGCAGAGCTCAGCGCTGGCACAGCCCTCGCTGCCCCTGTGTTCGTGGGCACGCGGCTCCTCCCCGTCCCTGCCAGCCTCGTCAGACCCTGCTGGAGCCTGGCCCCAATCCCAGCGGGGTGGGAAGGCTTGAGCTCTGCACCTCTGGCCAGGGAGAGCTGGCCAACAAAAGGATTGAATGTTTGAGGTGGGAAAGCTGCTTGTTTCCTGAATAAGTCATTTACAGGGGTCAGACACTGTGTCCCAGCAGAGCCAGTGTCGCCCTGTGAGTTTTGCCCGTGCTCTGACCCCTTGCCTGGAGCAGTCTGACCTCCCCTCCCGGCCCTCAGCCCTCCCTGCCTCTGCCAGGCCCGTCCAGGTCCCTGGCCCACGCTGCCCCTCTGGTGGCTCTTGTGGAGTCTCCCAAGACTTACCTTCGCTGAAGTTCTCGGGTGCTGAGTAAAAATAAAAGGCCAGTGCTGCTCCCAGCAAAGGGATGAGAATCTTCAGCAGCAATCCCATCCCTTTGCAGAGGTAAAGCAGGAACGAGACGAGCCCCACGGGGAGGTGAAGGTGGCTGGAACTTGCAAACGGGGCTGGGAGGTTTTGAGCTGCTTCTTATCTCACACAAGTTTGCTGTTGGACCTTTTCTTTGCCCTGCCAGTGATTTAGCAAACATTAACCTAATGAAGCGTGTGGCGTTGGACTTTAGGCTGTCCCTTTGCACCCTTGGCCTGCCAGGAGTGCCAGGTGTGCTTTTGGAGAGAGCTGAAGGGACGGCACTGAGCACCGCAGAGGGTCGTGGTCTGGGGGCTGGGACAGCAGTGTCCCCTCCGAGCAGACATCCCTGGGGCCAGTGGACATCCCTCTCTCCCCACCCCACATCTAAACCAGGAGCAGCCCTTCCCTTCCTCGCTGGCTGCACGAGGATTTGCTGAGCAGCACTCTTGTGAGGTTCATAGCCAGATCTGGGGAGAGCAGGGCTGGCAAAGGCTCCATTCTCCAACCACTGCTGATGATTCTGGTTTATCCTCTGGGATATCACCATGGGTGCAACACTGGCAGTTTATGGGGTGGCTCTAACCCCTAAAAAATATCCCTGTTGAGGAATCCATGGGTTGCAAGAGGCAGCTAAAGAGCCAAATGGATGAATAGGAAAGACCTTCAGCTTTCCCAGGGTTGTGATACTGCTCAGTGTCTGCTGGCAGGCGGCATTAAATGGCTTTGAGGCTGATTTTCTGAAAGTTTAAAGGGCAGAATCCACTCTGTGTGTGCTGGTTTGTGGGTGATCTTGGGGTAAGGAGAAATTAGGAAGGAATTGTTCCCTGTGAGGGTGGCAGGCCCTGGCACAGGGTACCCAGAGCAGCTGGGGCTGCCCTGGATCCCTGGCAGCGCCCAGAGGAGCTGTGCCCATGAACAGCTGAGAAAGGCCACAAAGCCCCGCCAGCACGTGCAGAGCTGTCCGGTTAATACACTTTATTCAATAATTAGCTCAATAATTAGCGTTCCGCGGCCGGGCGGGGCGAGCAGGGCACGGAGCCGCCGCCGCGGGCCCCGCTCTGGCCCTGCGGGTGCCGCCAGCGCATCGCGAACCGGGCGGTGGCGGTGGCGGCCGGGAACGGGGCTGGCCGGGACCCTGCCGGTGACAAGGGACCCTCCCGGTGACACGGGACCCTGCCGGGGGTCGGGACCCTCCCGGGCCGGGGCTCAGTGCGGCGGGCGGGGGGCGGCGGGGGCCGCGGGCAGGCGGTAGCGGCTCCGCACCAGGTAATCGAGCAGCTCGGCGGCGCAGTCCCGCAGCAGCAGCGGCAGCCGCGTGGAGCTGTAGCGGTAGTAGAGCTCCCTCCGGCGCAGCGCCGCGCCCTTGAGGATCTCCAGCGCGCACTCGTCCCGCGGCGCCGGCCGCTCCTGCAGCACCTCCGCGGCAGCGCGCACTGCGCGCTCTGCGCGCCCCCGTCAGCGCCGGCACCCCGCGACGGGGGAGAGCGGGGACCCCGGGGATGGGGGAGAGCGGGGACCCCCGGGGATGGGGGAGAGCGGGGACCCCCGGGGATGGGGGAGTGTGGGGACCCCCGGGGGATGCAGAGAGAGCGGGGACCCCTGGGGAATGGGGGAGTGTGGGGAGCCCCGGGGATGGGGGAGAGCGGGGACCCCCGGGGAATGGGGGAGTGTGGGGAGCCCCGGGGGATGGGGGAGAGCGGGGACCTCCGGGGATGGGGGAGAGCGGGGACCCCCGGGGATGAGGGGACAGCGGGGACCCCTGGGGATGAGGGGACAGCGGGCACCAAAGGGGTGTTGGGCTGTGCCAAGCCTGTAAGCAGTGCCCAGATTTACATGGCACGGGGAAGGAAATGGCTTTTGGGGCTGTTCTTTGGGGGCAGACAGGTGGGATCCCCCAGAGAGGCTGCGGCAGGGGTGAAAGGCTGAGGTGGTGGCAGAGGGGAGCAGGAGAAGGAGATGGGGTGGGGATGCTCAGCCCTGAGCAGGGCTGGCACAGCTCTGCTCTCACCTGTATCGATGAAGCCGAGGATGCAGAGCGTGATGGAAACATTAATGCTCTGAATGGTGAACTCCTGCCTCAGGGAGCTGAAAAATCCATCCAGGGCAAACTTAGTCGCAGAGTAGGGGACGGTAAAGGGGAACCCGACTTTACCTGGCACAGAGCAAAATTCTGTGTTAGGACACGAGGCTGCTCTGCCTGAGCTGCTCTTCTGCTCTTCCTTAGAGACAGGATTTTACCAGTGAAGTGTCACACTGGTGCCTGAAGGCCAAAGTCATGGCTCACATCTCTGCTCAGGGCATGGGCAGCCCACAGGAACCACAAAACCCTCAGAGGGGAGAGATGGAGCAAAGCTGAAACTCTTGTCCCTGGCCTGAGCTGCTCACCAGAGCCCTGACCAGCACAGCAGCTGTGGGGTTTAGCTGCAGTGCTGGTCAAAAACCAAAATGGGGAGATTGGATTGAGCAGAAAACAAATTAAGAGAAAACTGAAGAGGTCCCCAGACCCATCTGGATTTGGGTGTTGGGGCTGGTTTTGGTGGGGTTTTAGTGTTAAGGACTTATGGCTCCTGGAGGGTCCTGGTGTCTCTGTGTGCTGCCTCTGGCAGTCAGCCCAGGTGCCTTTTGGGTGAGTCCCATGTCAGCAGCCTGGTGACACTGCCCACTCACCTGCCATGGATGAAACCACCACGATGCTGCCCTCGCTGTCCTTCAGCATGGGCAGGGCAGCCGTGGCCATGGCCACGTAGCTGAGGAAGTTGATTTCCAGGAGCTTCCGGACGTGCTCAACGTCCCCATCGAAAAAGCCAAAGTAGGACGCACCAACGTGGTTCAGAATCAGCATGTCAAGGCCTCCTGCAAGCAGAAAAATGGGCATTAGTGCTGGGGGAGAGGGCTGCAACCAGCAAAACAACATTTTCTGGGAGCAGAATAAGTGTAATCCAAGGAAATCGGGTTTTTGGGTCAGAGCCGTGGCCCGTTATCTCCGGAGCAGGGATACAGCCTGGATGGTCGCTGCCAGTAAATATTTTGTTGTGATATATTTTTTTAGTTCGAAACACAAATGCCATGGCCCAAGGGAGATCACCCCTGAGCTGTCTGTGGGCCGGGGAGGGAGAGGGAGCGCTCCCCACGGAGCCGATGCATTTCTGAGCCGTGACCCTTGGCCGCAGTGGCCAGGGCTGCCGGATCCCCCGGACCCTGGCACTGGGCTGATGAAATCCAGGGCTGTGGCACTGCAACAGGATGCCAGGGGGCCACGGAGCTGAAATCGAGAGCGCAGTTCCGTTTGAGAGGCAGCAGTGCAGGCAGAGGAGCAGGGCTGCAAAGGGCAGAGTTAGGGGAGACTTTTTCCCGTCTCTCCCTTTTTGCACGTGGCAAGCGGCCGTGCCGGGATGCTGGCCCTGTGCAGAGCGGGCTCAGACGTACCCAGTGCCTTCTGAGCCTCCCTCACCACGTGCTGGGCGAAGGCCGTGTCCTCCATGGAGCCGCTGACGAAGCGCGCCGAGGCTGCTCCCAGCTCCAGGCAGCGCCGCACCACCTGCACGACAGCGGGATCAGCAGCCTCCCTGCCTGCCTGGGAACCCCCTCCCTGCCTGCCTGGGAACCCCCTCCCTCCCTGCCCTGGGAACCCCCTCCCTGCCCAGGAGCCCCCTCCCTGCCCCAGAGAGCCCCCTCCCTGCCCTGGAGCCCCCTCCCTGCCCCAGAGAGCCCCCTCCCTGCCCAGGAGCCCCCTCCCTGCCCCAGAGAGCCCCCTCCCTGCCCTGGAGCCCCCTCCCTTCCCCAGAGAGCCCCCTCCCTGCCCCGGAGCCCCCTCCCTGCCCTGGAGCCCCCTCCCTGCCCTGGAGCCCCCTCCCTGCCCCCGAGCCCGCTGGCTCTCAGGTGTGGGTGTTGGAGCTCCCTGTGATGTGTCCCCACCTAAAACCAGCGGTTTGCACTTTTGGGAGTGTGTTTGGGGCCTTGTGAGCTTCAAAGGGAGCCTGGAAAATGATTCCTTGGGTGAGCGCGTTACCCGAGGCGGTCTGGCTCCTCCTGAGTGCGGGCTGGGCTGGAATTGCAGGAGCAGGGGCAGGGGCAGGGACAGGGACAGGAGCAGGGGCAGGGGCAGGGACAGGAGCAGGGGCAGGGACAGGGACAGGAGCAGGGACAGGGGCAGGGACAGGAGCAGGGGCAGGAACAGGAGCAGGAGCCTGCAGTGTGTGGGGATGTGCGTGCAGCTCAGACACTGGCGTGGAGTGCAGGGAGCTGTGTGTGAAGGAGGGACTGTTAGCTGTGTGTGCAGGAGTTCCCAGAGCACAGGGGTCTGTCCCCCTGCCCGGGTGGGACCTGTGCCGTGGGTGTGGCTGTGGCTGTGCTGGGAGGTCCTGGCCCCGTGTCTGGGTGAGCCCTGCCGTGACCACGAGCGCTGCCCATTTACACTCTGCAGCCTGGCCTCTGTGCGTGCCGTGAGGAGGACGTGGGCGCCCATCCGTGCCAGGTGATACGCCATCTGCTCCCCGATGCCCGTGCTGGCTCCCGTCACGATCACCCGCTTCCCGCGCAGCATCTCTGTGACACAGGCACAGCCCTGGCAGTTAGCCTCGTGCTATTAGAGAAACTTCAAACTAAGAAATAATAAACCCCTGAGTGCCCTTCACATCAGCAGTTCATTGGAACGAGCCTGTGAGTGCAAAGCATCCAGCACCAGCAGGGCTCTCCCATCTCATGGAAAAAGCTGTGGAGCTGCTGCAGCTCCCCGGGGAATGCAGTGACACGGGGACACCTCTGGGCTCTTCCAGCAGCTTTTTCCACAAGCCAGGGCACAATTTATCAACGCCCCAACCGTTCTGTAATAAAAGCAACCCACTGAGTGCGTGCTCCAAACTTTAGCACTTACAAGCCCCGTTTGTAAACTCTTGCTGCCCGCAGGAAAATGGAGCACTCAGTGCCCTCTCCCTCTCGCCCCTGCCTCACCTGCTCCCTCAGGAGGTTTTTCTGCACGGTCCTCGTTCAGTTTGGTTTTAAATCTTTGTTAAAGCCACTTTCCAGTATCTGCCACCACACAAAGGCTCGGCCGTGCCTTGGTCCGAGCTCTGACCGGTTTCTATGCAAAACACCCAAATGCGGCTTTTGGTCGTTTTTTCCTTAAAGTCAGAGTGCCTTTGGATACTTACCCGGTTTGAAGGTGTCCCTCGCAGAATAGAACCAGAAGGCCAAAACCAATCCCAGGAAGGGAATGAGAATCTTTTGCAACCGACCCATCCCACTGTGGAGTCAGGAAATACAGCACGAGAGAGAAGGAAGGAACAAAAAGCCCTCTGCAGAGCTGCTCCTGAGGGAAGCAGCAGTGTGACCCTTTAAAAACCCATCAGCTGAGGAGCTGCAGCTTCCAAAGGCCTGGAAAATCACGGGTGGGTGGATGGATAAGCCAAGCAAAGCCTTTGGTTTGCTCCCTGCTGCTCGGCCTGGCCAGCGGCGCTGTTTGGGTCCTGCCCGGCTCTTTTCATATTTCCTGTCCTACATTAAAATGCAGAATTTTGCACAACACCCTGGAAGAGGTGTGTCTTTGCTGAGCAGCATCAAGTTTCACTTGGAGAACATCAGAGGGAGCCCAGTGCAGGTGGTTGAACACTGTCCTTTATTCCTGCAGGCCCTGGGCAGGGATGTGGCCAGGCTCCGGCACGGGGACACCCCCAGCTGGTCCTGGGCTCCCTGGGCAGGGCTGCTCCGTGCCCCAAGGCAGCTCCTGCCCCTGGGGGCTGGCAGCAGGGACTCAGCAGCACACTGCACCCCAAACAGCCCCAGGAAGGGTGACAGGGAAGGGTTTTCTGCGAGCCTTGGAGGGGCAGAGCCCAGAGCCGTGCCCAGAGCCGTGCCCAGAGCTGTGCCCTCTGTGACAGAGCCCCGCTGCTCCTGGATCACCTCTCTGGGATGGCCCCTGGTGGATTCCCCTGCCGCAGGTCCCTGCTGTGCCCTGGAGCTGGGCTGTGCTCCCGGGGATGCTCCTGCCCTGCTGCCCACTCTGGGCTGGAACTTGTCCTGCCAGACACGGCGGAGGGGCGAGGGGAGCTGGGAGAGCCCTGCAGGGAGCGCGTTCCAGGGCACGGCTGGGCTCGGGCAGGTTTGTGCAGGCAGCTCCAAGGCTCAAAACACTTGGCAGGAATTTGGATTCTGCTTTTTTTTTTTTTCCCCTTTTTTGAGTGATATTTGGTTTTTTTCAAATCATTATCAAATCTTGGTCAAATGCAGATGATTTTCCTTTTTCTTTCTTTTTTTTTTCCCTTTCCCCTCTTGCTTTCCTTTCTCTCATAGGCATTAAAATATTATTTTCCCTACCCAGCTGTCGCAGTGCCCTTTGCCATGAACGCAGCTCCAATTCCTTTCTCTACAGGCAGGGCCATCACAGTATCAGGGGCTGCCCTCAGTTTCTTTTCTCCTTGCACATCCTGCAGCCCCCATGGCTGTCAGGCTGCACCACTGGAAATGCACTCCCAATCCCAAGGGAGATGAGAGGATTGTGGGATGGCTTTGGTTTGGTTTGACAGCACATTTCTGCACACTGCTGGTTTAGAGAGAATACTGTGATGTTTAAGTGATTTCCAAGCCCTAAATTTGTGTTTTTTCCTCTGTGTGACCAAATTGGGAATTGCTGCCTTGAAATTTCATTGTTGGAACAGTGGCTGCTCGGAGCCTTGGCCACTGTCCACGTTCCCAGTGCCCTTGGAGCTGGGTGGCTGAGGCTGATATTCTTATCTGCACCCCTAAATTTAGCCTGGCAGCCCCTGGAGTACCCAGTGTCCACGCTGCAAATAGCAGTGAGGGCTCTCTGAAGACATCCAGCCCCTGCCTTTGGAGTGGCTGAGCTGGGAGGGGAGGGCTGCTGCTCAGAGTGGCCTCCAGCTCCAGGGGATGAGGGCTGGCTGCCAGCTCCAGGCTGAAATCAGATCTTTGAAGGATGGCTACAGACAGAGACTCACCAGACTTTGTACGGGCTGAGCCCGGGCTGGCCTGGAGGGGTGAGCTGGGTGCGGCGCCCAGCGCGGGGGCAGCAGCAGGGCAGGAGCAGGGCAGCAGCAGGGCTGTGCTTTAGCTGTCTAATCCCCTTAGCTGTCTTAGGAGCGGCTATTTTCACTGTTCCCAACCCTCTTTGCTTTAAGCTCATCACCGCGGGGCTGGAGCACTGGGGAGAGGAGGAGTGGGCAGCAACCCCGGGAGTTTTGGGGGGCAGCCTGGCCGGGCTCACCTGGAGCCCCCCGGGCACCCCAGGAGCTCCCTGTCCTCCCTTCCCCAGCGCCCCTTCCTGCGGGGCAGGGTGAGACACCCGGGACTGGCAGGGGAGAGGTGATCCTGGGGACCGAGGGTGATGGACACAGCCCCGGGCTGCCCGGGTGGGGCTGGGACTGTCACCTCGGTGAGATTGATCCGTGTGAGCTGGCAGGACACGGCTCCGGGCTGCCCAGGACTGTCACCTGGCTGTGATCCGTGTGAGCTGGCAGGACACAGCGGCCCTGGGAGCGCCTCCATCCACCTCTGCCACAGCCACGGGCCCCCAGCTCCCTGCACCAGGTGTGCCCAGGAATTCCAGCCCTGCTGGAAATGTAAAACCTCTTTAAAAGCCGGGATGGGCAGGGCCATGGGGCTCCTCAGCTGATGGATTCCCTCAGGCCCGAATTCCCGAGTTTTCCATCGGTATCAGTGAGGGGCGGGATTGTTCAGCCTTGCCAGACACCAAAGGGCATTTAGTTACAGACTAAAGTCATTTCGTTCCAGACTAGATGAAGTAATTCTCAAACTCTATTTTAAATTAATCTATCATTTTAATTGAGGAAAAAGTACTTTAAATTTGAAAGCTTGAGCAGATTTTTTGGGCAGATACTGGGTAGGATTCTTTCTCCACTCTGTGCTGCTGGGTTTGTTTTGGTAACAGAAATAATTGTCAACAAAATGAATTGTGGGTTGTGAATGATGAAAATGAAATAGCAAACTTCAGCTGTATTCTGATATTTTCAGGTCCTGATCTTACGTTGTGCAGCTCTGGGAGGAGCTGTGCCTTGGGCACTGAGGTCTGGCAGGGCTTTTTCACTTTCCATGATCCGGTGTTTGGCTCAATTGCTGTTAGCTGGAGAGTGGAGCACTGCTGGTGCATCTCCCTGTTCCTTCGAGGTGTGCATCCTGCTGCACCTGCCCCTGAGGGTGTCTTTGAGCTGGTAAAGAGGATTTTCTGCCCTGGTCAGGACTGGCAGGGCCTGCTTGCCTGCCCTCCCTCTGCAGTGTGGTCAGGATCACTCAGCTGTGGCTGCCTGGAGACTTTGACTGACATGACATAGTCCCAAATGCAACAGATTCCTGCTAAGCCCCAGAACATTTTTTAAATAGGTGAAAGTCCTCTAATGATCCTGGCAGCGCTCTGAGTGGAGCCTGAAGCCTGGAGCAGTTTCCACACCCTCCAGGCTGCCTGTGCCATCTCCGTGTTTTTCCATGTGTGACACCCTGTGACTCTGGAGTCCAGCATCACCCTGCACACTCAGGTGTGTGCGGTGGCTTTGTGAAAGATCCCAGAAAGGTGGAAGGGTTTTGGTTTTAAGATTTTTAGCTGTGCGGCAGCGAGCCTGTTGGAGGGCTGCCAGGGCAAGAGTGGAGTTCTGATTTATTTAAAACCAGTTCTGTGCACACGTGGCCACGGCAGAGACAAATCTGTGCCATTGAACCCAGATAACCCCTGAAGTCCAACCCCACCTCCAGCTCGGGGCATGCGGCACCCGTGTGACACAAATGCCACCTCCTCCCCAGCTGGCCCCTGGGGAAGGAGCAGAGGGACAGACAGACAGACAGACAGAACAGCCCCCAGAGCAGCCTCTCTGGGTTTGTCTCCTCCACTGTCCCCCACGTCCCCCCTGCCCTGCAAAAGCAGCCAGAGGTGTGAGCAAAACCTCTGCAAAGCAGCACCAGAAAGCTTTGAAAATAAAAGCAGCAAGAGAGAGCACTGGTACCATATAAAATATTTATTGATCTTGCAAAATGGTGTAAAACGCGTCCGTAAGAAAAATAAGAAACCACGCTGTGCATGGTGCACAGGTTTATACCAACAAAAGGTATTTTTCCCCACTGCTGCACAGCAGCAAATATAACCCTTCACTTGTGGCGAGTCTCACGGTGCAGCCTCCTTGGGGCGAGCCTTCCCTCGGTGCTGGAACCCCCCGGGCGGGCGGAGTCTCTGAGCCGTGCCTAGGACGCGTGGTGCCGGGTCACCAGAGCCCTCTGCAGCGCGGGCGGCGCCTTGCCCTTGGCCAGCACCAAATCCTCCCTTTTCGGCGGCGCCCGCTGCTCCCGGGCCGCCGCGGGCTTGCTCTTCTCCTCCTCCTCCTCCAGGCTGGCCTGGGAGCTGAAGGGGCTGCACACGGCCTCCACCAGCCCGATGACCACCCCAAAGAAGGCCAGCACGCTGCCCAGCATGTACAGCTTGACCATCTTCCTGTTGGGCTTCTGGCTGAGCATTTCCTTGGCGAAGGGGATCAGCTCGTGCATGGTTTCCATTTCAGTTCGGCGGCAGCGGGTTCAGATGTGGCTTCTGGAAGAGAAGGGAGAGGGACGTGAGCTAAAGCCAGCTGCGGTGGTGGCAGAGCTCTCCGGGCTCCCCGAGCTCCCCGCAGACCCGCGGCTGCGCTTTAAATGGGGAGCAGGGGGTTTTGCTGAGGGTTTGCTTCAGGAAAACGCAGCCACCCTGTCCCCGCGGTGCCCCAGGACAGAGCCAGAGCCCCCCTGCCCAGGACAGAGCCCCCCTGCCCAGGACAGAGCCCCCCTGCCCAGGCTGCCGTGGGGGACACACGCTGCTGGTCCCACGCGTTTTGCGCAGCGCTCTGTCCCGTCCTGTCCCGTCCCGTCCTGTCCCATCCTGTCCCGTCCCGTCCCGTCCCATGGCATCCCATGGCATCCGTGCCCTCGCAGCCCTTACCGGCGCTGTTCTGCGGGCCGTGCGCTGCGGCGGGCGCTGCGGTGTTGCTGCAGGGCTGTGCTGAGCTGGGCGCTGCGGTGAGCGGTGCGGTGAGCGGTGCGGTGAGCGGTGCGGTGAGCGGTGCAGTGAGCGCTGCGGTGAGCGGTGCGGTGAGCGCTGCGGTGAGCGCTGCGGTGTCGCTGCGGGGCTGTGCTGCTGTCGCTGTCGCAGCCGCTCCGCTGCAGCCGCTGCCCGGGGCCGCCGCCGCCGCCTTTTATCGCCGGCGGGGCGGGCGGGGCGGGGGCCGGGCCGGGAGCGGGGCCCGGAGCTCGGGCCAGCCTGGCCCCCCCGCGCCTGGCAGCTCCTGCCCCTAATCCGGCCAGACGGGGGAAAAAAACTTTTAATTTTTTTTTAAACCCTTTCCTCCCCCACTTGGTAATTTTTTTTTTTATTCTTTCTTTTCTCCATTCAATTTCTTTGTCCTTCCATTTCTCCTTGTGTTTTCCCATCCCTCCTTCCATTTCTCCTTTTTCTCTTAAAAACTTATTTTTTTCCTTCCTCCAAAAAACCCCCCAAGACTGCCTCAGTCTAATTTCCAAACCAGAGATCCCATGCCTGACTTGCTGCTCCTGCTTCTGCAATAAATATTTCATATATTCACAGAAGCTTTGCTGGTTGCCTGGGAGGCAGGGAGAGGGTCTGCGTCCCCAGCTCCCAAAGCAGGGCAGCGTTTGGGTCAGGGCTTGGGGCTGCGTGTGGCCAGTTCAGCAAAATGTCCCTGCCTGGCCGCCCCTCTGTGGGGAAGGGGGCGAGAAAACGCCCCGGGGATGCTGAAGGGTGACAGTGTCACTGGGCTGGGGTGTGACAGTGTCACCGGGCCCAGGTGTGACAGTGTCACCGGGCCCAGGTGTGACAGTGTCACCGGGCTGAGGTGTGACAGTGTCACCGGGCCGAGGTGTGACAGTGTCACCGGGCCCAGGTGTGACAGTGTCACCTGGGCTAAGGTAGCTAAGGTATGCCAGTGTCACCAGGCCAAGGTGTGACAGTGTCACCTGGGCTGCGGTGTGACATGCTTCTGGAAGGTTTCTCCAGGTGCCTCACGCGAAGGGAACCATGAGCAGGTGATTCTGCAGGTGTGACAGCCCCTGACCTCCTGGGAGCGAGAGAACTCTGGGAAACTCCAAAGATGGAGAAGTTACATCAACTTCAGATCCGCTCTTGACTTTTCCTGCACTTGGTGCTGAATCTGTGCCACCCCCTTTGTGTCCCCCTTTGTGTCCCCCCCTTTGTGCCACCTGCAGGACGGTGCTGCTCCCATCCTGGGCTGCAGCCAGGCAGTGTTGCACCAATAACCCCCGGCATTACTGATGATGCAAGAACGATTGCATCATCATCATCATCATCACCCCCATCATCTGCTCTGGCGGCAGCTCCATCGGAGCAGACATTGCTCTGGCTGCCGGGATCCTCTGGGTTCCACGCACACCTCAGCTGAGCCCAGAGAGCTGCTAAAGCCACGAGAAGTTGCTGGGATTTCCGGGAGGTGACGGACTCTGGGACAGACTCCTGGGCAGATCCCTGTGGCTGAGAATTGCTCTGCTAGGCAGCGTGCAGAAATTAAAACACCAGCTGATGTTGTAGCAGCAGTTTTAGGGAGAGGTTGGTGCGTGTGGAAGGAGGTAAAGCTCATGTCCTTCCTCCCTTCCTCCCCTCCTCCTCCTCAGCTTTGATGCCCCCACACTGCTCGGTTCCCTGCCCAGGAGATTGTGGGCGCTGCTGGCCACCCCAAAAAGGAGCAGGGCCCTCGAATGAGTGGGGTTTTATTAGCGGGGTTTCCCCTGTCCCTGAGCCGTGCCGGGTGTGGGGCAGTGACTCAGCCCTGGCTCCTCACATCCCGCACGTCCCTCCCGGCCGGGGCTGCCCCTGCCCCCGCAGCGCTCCAGGGAAACGCTCCTGGTGAAAACTCGGGGGTTTTGGGGCTTTTTTTGCAAGTTTTGAGTCTGCTTAGGAAATTGTATTGCAAGACTGGCTGTAAAAGTTGCTAAAGACTCGTCTATCGCTCCGCAGTGTCTGGGGTTTTCTACTTTAAATAAAGGGTCCTTATCTTCTCTGCCAACTTGGCAGCCGAGGTTGCCGCTGATCCCTGAGTTCGGGCTGTGTTTTTTCTCTTCTGCAACACTCAAAAAGAATCTTTTGGAGAAAAGATAGCTGGAGGAGACAGCGGCCAGACAGGGGAAGTTCAAGGTCACGGCTCCTGCCGTGGCTCTTTGGGGGTCATCGTGCTGCCCCCTCCAGCTCCAGGGAGCGGTGGGGGCTGCCCCGGCCCTGCCCAGCCCCGGCAGCAGCGGCTGAGCTGCTCCCTGCCCCTGACACAAAGGGCACTGTCATCGTGACTTTTCACCTACAAAAGGGATTTTCGGGTGGTTTTGGTTTTTTCGGGCCGGGTTTTTGTTGCCTGCTTATGTTATGTTTGCAAGTCTTTTCCTGAGGGCTGGGAAGGGCATTTTTGTTGGTAGAATACTGACGGAGATGTCCATGTGTTCCCAAAGCACCGAGAGCTGGAGCTTTTGGGCTGACACAGAGCTCAGGATAACTTTGAGCATTAACCAATCAGCTGATAACCATCTCTGGCAAACACTTCTCATGGCAGCACTCAGATTGCGTTGATCTAATTTAACAACATTTAATTCAATTTTGGTTTAGATTTCAGTAACAAAGTCTATGCAAGCTCGTTGTGTGGACATTTAAATTGAATTAAGTGTGGATAAAACGATTAATGATTAACACTAAATTAGACTAATTTTAGCTGTTCTAAATCTTACTTAGGAGAGTCTGCAGGAGGATGTTGTCAGGTTTAATCGCAACTTTGATTAAACCGGGCTTTGTGGCCGGGGGAGCCGCAGGAGTTTAACGTCATCGGGGGGAAGAGCTGGGCCTGAACTTCCCGAGCAGCGTCAGCAGCCGCGGCTTGACCTGAATCGGCTGGGAGGGGAGGCTGGGCTGCGGCAGCGCGGGGATGCTGCTCCGGCAGGGCGGGGATGCTGCTCCGGCGGGGCGGGGGATGCTGCTCCGGCAGGGAGGGGGATGCTGCTCCGGCAGGGAGGGGATGCTGCTCCGGCAGGGAGGGGGATGCTGCTCCGGCAGGGCGGGGATGCTGCTCCGGCAGGGAGGGGGATGCTGCTCCGGCAGGGAGGGGATGCTCTCGGGCAGGGCGGGGATGCTCTCGGGCAGGGCGGGGATGCTGCTCCGGAGCCGCCGGCCGGGAGATCTGCCTGGAATCGCTCTGGAGGAGGGTACAGGGGATGCTGAGCTGCCACACCGGGCTGCCTCTGCCAGAGCTGAGCATCCTCCTGGCACAGCTGGCTGGGCACGGGTGCCCTCGGTGCCAGGGGTGCCCTTGGCGATGCTCTCGGGACGGGAGCTCTGCCCGGGCCGGGCTGGGCACAGTTTGAGCCCCGCTCCCAGCCCCGCGGAGGCTTCCAGGGGCTCCGGTTTCAGGGCCCGGGGCCGGCACACTCCCTGCTGGCCGGGGCAGGGGCACGGCTCCGGTTTCACGGCCCGGGGCCGGCACACTCCCTGCTGGCCGGGGCAGGGGCAGGGGCACGGCTCCGGTTTCACGGCCCGGGGCTGGCACACTCCCTGCTGGCCGGGGCAGGGGCACGGCTCCGGTTTCAGGGCCCGGGGCTGGCACACTCCCTGCTGGCCGGGGCAGGGGCAGGGGCACGGCAGGCGCTGGCCATGCCGCGGGTGCGTGCTGGAGGATCCGGGACGAGCAGAGCTGCCCTGAAAGGGCCTGGGAGGGAAGGGGAGCTGCCCCTCCTGCAGAACAGCCCCACAGCAGGCCCAGGACATTTCCAGGGTGTCTGATCTGCCCGGGCACAAGCTGCTGTAGGTGGTGTCACCCTGAAACACTCAAGGGAATTAGGACAGAAAAAGGAAAGGAAACCCTAAAGCCCAGCAAGGCGTGTTAAGGACCTGTCCTATTGAAAATGAATAAAATAATGCAGGTTTGGTTCCATAGCCCAGCTGTGCCTGCTGGGCTGGGCCCAGAGGAGCCTCCCCCAGGCTGTGATGGACACAGGGTGCAGACAGCTCTGGCCACGTGGCCGGGCCGTGGTGACCTGGTCCCTGTGGTGACCTGCAGGGCCTGGGGAGCATCACTGCCCTGGGCAGGTCACAGAGGCACAGGGACTGCTGCTGGTGCCCAGCACTGCCCTGTCCCTCTCTCCCTGGTGCCAGCACTGCCCTGTGCTGTGCCCCTGGTGCCAGCACTGCCCTGTCCCTGTGCCCCTGGTGCCAGCACTGCCCTGTCCTGTGCCCCTGGTGCCCAGCACTGCCCTGTGCTGTGCCCCTGGTGCCAGCACTGCCCTGTCCCTGTGCCCCTGGTGCCAGCACTGCCCTGTGCTGTGCCCCTGGTGCCAGCACTGCCCTGTCCTGTGCCCCTGGTGCCAGCTCCTCAAGTGTGGCACAGCCAAGGAGGGCTCAGCAGCTGCACGAGGACTGCACAGAGCTGTTGCCTCATCTCCCACATGTCCGTGAGTGGGGAAGGGTCGGGCACTGCTGGATTTTTCTGCTCCATGGGCTGTGCCCACCCTTCAGCCCAGCCAGGGAGGGCAGCACAGGTGGGACCAGCCTCTGTTCTACCTGGGCAGCTCCAAGCTGGCAGGCAGGAGCAGCAAACAGCGTGTCCTTGGTGTCACACAGGGGGAATCTGTGCCTTAAAGGGGGCTCCTAAATGTCCCTAAATGTTGATTTAAACTTCTGCCCTGGATGTTGCAGGGAGAGGCTTTTGGGGGATTTGCTGGCTGGCACCAGGGGTGCAGAGACCCCCTCATTCCACTGCCTGGAAAAGCCAAAACCCTCCAGAGGGGAGCTGGACACTTTCCTAATGGAATATTTTCCTGTTTAGAAAATGAGGACGTGACAAAAATAACGCTGTTCCCTGCAAGGATCATTTTATCAAGGTCCTGGTGGGAAGTGGGCACAGTGCCAGCCTGTGCCCTGCCAGCTCTGCAGCGTGTCCCTCGTGCCTGGGGGGCTGTGCAGCCCAGCCCACTGGGGACACTGGGAACACTGGGGATATTGGGAACACTGGGGATATTGGGGACACTGGGAACACTGGGGACACTGGGGATATTGGGGACGCTGGGGACACTGGGGGTACTGCGGTTATTTGGGACACTGGGGACACTGGGGACACAGGATATTTGGGATGCTGGGGACACTGGGGCATTCTGTGTCCACCCATCATGGGTCAGGCCAGAGGGAATTCCATGGGGTGGGGAAAGGAGCTGGGGGGAAAAGGACAGCCCAATTTCAGGGCAGATCCTGAGCCTTTGCTGCGCTGCCAAGTGCTGCAGAAGGGATTGGGGACGAGCACTGTGCCCCTGGGCTGGGCTGGGCTGGGCTGGGTGAGGAGGGCTCCTGAGCCCTGGGCTGGCCACAGCTGTCCCCTCCAGGGCAGCACGGCCCTGTCCCAGCTGTGCCCACAGCTGGCACTGCTGCCCAGGGAGGCTGGGCTCACAGGCTTTGCTGCACTTTGGAGCCAGCTCCCAGAGTTATTGGAATTTAAACCTAAAGTAGGTCAGTGGCGTTTTGGTTCAAAGTGTTATTTGCTTACAGAGCAGGTTTTCAGAACAGGAACTGGAATTTTGTCAGGAATTCCTGAAATGCTTTTAAAGGAGATCATGGTAATTAGCAAAGCCAGTGATTTAAATCATCTCTGCTGGAATAAAGGGGGGGTTTGCTGGTCAGGTTTGAATTAAAATGGGAAACGAAAAGATTAGGTGGAGGAAAACCTCTTTTATTACTGATATCATTAATCTTCCAACCAAGAGGGTTATCAGAAAGTTACAACAGGAGACATAATTTCTCACCCCTGACAAAACCCTCCCAAGTTTTCCTCTTCCCAAGCAGCTTCAGTGCTTCCAGCTCCACGTCCTGTGACTCTTCCAGGCTTTTCCCACAGAGGTTGCAGGGGCCTGACAGGACTCAGGCTGTGATGGGAGGTTTCATCCCAGCTCTGGGAAGTCGGAGGCTGGAGGGGGCTGGGAGTCTGGACTCTGCCCTCCCCTGTGCCAAGATCCTGCTCAGCATAAGCAAATTACCCCGGGCCTGGCTTTTTCCATTGTAAAGCAGCTGCTCGTGTGCTTTCAGGAATTGTGCTTCAGACATTGGTAATCCTCCAATGAAAAATGTAACAGCAGCATTAAGGATTGTTCCATTTCTGTGTGCTTGAACTATAAAATCATCCTTTTCCTTAGCGCAGGTTTATGCATTTCAAGGGATTAAATGTTCTTTATGCAGTGCTGTGTCCCTGATTTCGGTTCCTTTTGTGTTTCTGTCAGACGGGGAGCAGCAGGCGGTGCTGATCCGCTCCTGGAGAAGATCTCACTGCTTTCCTCGGCGGTGTCCCCTGCTGCCCCCGGGCAGGGATGTCCCGTGACTCAGAGCGCGCCTTCCTGCAGGAGTTAATGGTGTTTGTTTTCCAGGGAATGTCTCGCCCAGCCCTCGGAGGGCTGTGGGCACAGCCTGGCACGGGTTAGCACAGGCTGGAGAGGAACTCGAGCCCTGTGAGCATCCCCCCGTCTGTCCCACCCACCCCAGATTGCTCCAGCGCTCGCATTTTATTTGCTGTGGTGCATTTTCACCAGCAGCTGCAATCTCCACCTGTAACTCGTTCCCTCCCTGCCACCCAGGAGAGCACTGGAGCTGTTCCAGCGTCTGCCTGCCACCAGAACCTGGGTCTGACACCCCCCTGCCACGGGGCTTTCAGGGATCCCCGGCCCTGAGCACCCACCCGTTCCCAGCTGGTTTTTCCCTCTCCCATTTTCACTGGTTTGCAGTTGATATTCTGTAAAGGAGCCTTTTCCTCGGTTTGGATCCTGTTTGACCCTGTGGGGCCCGGAGCTGCAGGCGATGCTTTGCCTCGCTGGGAGCCCTTTACACACACGAGGCGCTGCCGCGGGGTTCGGCTGCGCGGGGCTCGCTCACCGCAGCGTGCGGGGCCGTGCCGGCAGCTCGGGGCACGTCTCATCCCTGCCTCCCTCCCTCCTTAGACATTCCAGGGTTTCTCTCGCTTCCCTGCTGCCGCCGGCCGGGCCGGGCCGGGCGGGGCCGGGCAGGAGGAATGCGGCGTTACCGCATTGCTGAGCTCCCAGGTGTGCCCAGGTGTGCCGCGCCTCAGCCCAGCTCTCACACTCCGTAGCCCGAGGGACGAGATTTATTCCCCAGCTCCGTGCGTAGCCCTGTTCGGAGCTGCTGGCCCTCAGCCTGGCGTGCCCGTGTCCCTCGGGGCGGGGATGGGACGTGGGTGACACCGACAGCAGCACAGGAGGAGGGACCCGGAGTGGCCTGGTGGGTCCTGCTGAGCCCCTCACCAGTGTGGGAGAGGAGCTCAGGGGTTATTCCACTGGAGTGCATGGAAAGGGCTCGATAAAGGTTTGCTGAGGATGAAAACCAGTTTCAGCCGGAATTCAGCGTGTGGGCAGCGCTGGGGGCGGTGGCTGCGCTCTCAGCTGCCCTCCCTCCAAACCGGCTTTTAGAAATTTCTGACTTTGCTGCCGCAGTACAACAATGACAAAGTTATGCTGCTGTTTCCATCAGTGTTTAAAGGCTGGAGCTGCGGTGCTGGGGGCGGCCCTGCCGTGCCAGCCCTGCCGGGGAGGGTGGGCGAGCTCTGCTGCGGCAGTCCCAGCGGGGTCAAACGGAGCCCATCTGGGTTAAATTGAGCCCATTCGGGTTAAAATGAGCCCATCTGGGTTAAATGGAGCCAATCTGGGCTAAATTGAGCCCATTTTGGGTTAAATGGAGCCTATTCGGGTTAAATGGAGCCCATTTTGGGTTAACCGGGCTCTGCCCCGCCGTGCCCGCGGATGGCGGTGCCCGCCCGGCGCTGCCGGGAGCCGTGCGCTCACAGGGTGTGGATGTCTGGGGATCCCTGAATCACTCCTTTGTCATCGCTGCACCCACGGGCACCTCTCTGCAGGTGAGGCAGCGCGCGTTAAAAGCCTGCGAGGAGCGGCCGGCGCTCAGAGGCTCTGGCGGCTGCCGGGGGACGCGGGGACACCGCGGGGCACACCGGGGACAGGGCAGGTGAGGTTTCTGTTTGCTGCGGGTGTGTGCTGGCAGCATTTCCTCCCCTGGGCTGTCCCACGGGGCTCCTTTCCCTGCAGGAGACGCTCTCAGGTTTTTATGGATTTCTCCTTTTCCTGGAATGTGAGCTCGGGCCACGGCGCGAGTTTGGATGGGGGATTGAGTCTGGAAGCGCAGGGCGAGGGTGGGGCTGGGACACACAGAGTGCCTGGGGGCTGCAGGGCTCTGTGTGTGCACCCTCCAGCCCCCATCCCGCCCAGCACCAGCGGGGCTGGGGCAGGGGCTCCTTACGTTGGAGGCAAATTCAGTTTCAGCATCTGATTTTCCTTTCGTTATTCTCGATTTTCCCCCCATGCTATTCTGCGTAGATTAATTAAAAGTATCTCCCTGCGAAGTGAGAAGGAAGGAGGACCTGGACTGGACTTCTGAACTGACGTTTTCTGCTCTTTTGGTCTCACTGCCAACCCTTCCCCAGCCGTGTCTGTGGCCCCATGGAGCCTGGCCGCCAGCTGTGGCCGTGGGCAGCGCTCGTCCTGCTGGGTAAGGCTCCCCCTGTGCTCCCGAAGGGCAGGGGAACAGCTGAGTAAAGGGCAACGCTGCGGATGGCAGCTGTGCAGCAGAGCCTGGCCTTGATTGTAGGGCTGGGGGGTGGCAGGGGGCTGCTCTCTGTGCTGAGCTGCAGGGCCAGGGGACAGCCACCGGGGCCGGCCCTGGGAGCAGGGGACACCTCCAGGGCTGCTCAGTTCGATGGGCAAGGCACAGAGCATCCCTGCAGCCCGAGGGCTGGGGCAAGGAAGTGTTTTGGAAGTAACTCTTAGTACAAAGCACAGTTATTAAAATAATATAAAAATAAAGGTTACACCTCAGGGCGAAACACCTTCTGTTTATTGGCACATGTCCTGGGGAGGCTGTCCCAAGCATGGCCTCGTGGCTGGTTTGGTGCAGTGAGCAGCTCCCCTCGCTGAGGGGCTGCTTGGTGTCTGTGCCCCCTGAGTGACTGTGGGGCTGCTTGGTGCCCCCTGACACCACCCTGAGCCCTGTTCCTGCTCTTGCAGCTGCCCCGTGGCTGCCGGCAGCACAGCGATCCTGTTCCCAGGGAGCCTGCTACCCTGCCCCTGGGGACCTGCTGCTGGGGCGGGCCCCTCACCTGAGAGCCTCCTCCACCTGTGGCCTCAGCAAGCCCGAGACGTACTGCACCCCCCACGGACAGGTACAGCCCCTCCCCCCACCCAGAGCTCCCCTGGGGTGGGAAAGCCTTCCTCCCCCCTTCCTCCCTTCCATCCTCCCCTCATCCTCCCTCCCATCCTCCCCACCCCCAGGGATGCTCCAGCCTGGAGGGGGCTCTGAGCTGGGATGAGCTCTAAGGTCCTTTCCAGCCCAAATCATTCGGTGGTGCTGGGATTTGTCCCCTGCCAGCCGTGCTGGGGCAGTGTCCCTGGAGCCCTGCTCTGCCATCCCCTGGGTGAGCTGGGCACCGAGGCAGCCTCAGGGCGTGGGCAGCAAGGTTCTGGCACGGAGCCCTGGGGAAAAACATCCCCGGCCCTCCTGTCCCTGGGCATTTCAGTTCTGAACAGAACTGGTATTTGCTTGTCATAAATGGGAACACTCCAGCTTGGAAAAGCTGCTGAAGCTGTTTCCAGTCCCTGGCTGTGTGGGGGCAGGAGATCCTGCTGGGGGGAGGATGCTCCATCCAGCTGCAGATTCCCGCTCTGCCACCGAGCCAGAGGGAGAGTTTAGGGATAAATCTGCCAGAGCAGAGCTGGGAGCTGCAGGGGTGGTGTGTCCCTGGTGTGAGCGCTTCCTGCAGCCTTTCTGTGGCTGCTGTTAACCCCAGAAGAGCCTTGGGAGGAGCCCCGAGGGTTCAGAGCAGGACAGGCAGAAAGGGTCTTGGAAGAGATGCTCCAGAGGAAAGGAGTGGCAGCTCCCCAGTGGGGCAGAGTTTTCTGCACTGGAGCCCAGCTCCTGTGAGTCAGCCTTGTGGTTTTAATTCCCTGCAAACTGGAGGCCAAGATGTGGCTGTGAGTGTATTTGTGGAGCCAGCGGTGTCCTGGCCGGGCTGGACAGATTTCCACTCATCCCTGAGCTCAGGGAGGGGCAGCTCCCAGCCCAGAGGGGTGTGAGCATCAAATCCTCCTGGATGCTGGGCTGGCTGCAGCATCTCTTCTCCCTCAGGTCCTTTTCCAGGCTGACAGTCACAGTCAGGCATTTCCTCCACTCCCTTTTTCTGGAGCTCTTCTGCCGCTCCCAGGGATCAGGATTTGGGCTCACAAAAAACCCCTTACTGCTTCCTCTGGCTTAATTTGCTTTTCCTTCAAAATTTTTGCTTATAGATGAGGAAGAGTGCTCAAAAATGTGCCTCTGAAATCTCCATTTAACAATGGCTTTTGGCAGTGACTCATGTTTGAAAAGGGGCCGTGGGGGCCTTGTGCTTGGGGAGTGAGTGAGGACAAAACCCTGATTAATCTGCTCATGCTAAGAGCAGCTGGAATGGGCTGGGTGCCCCCTGTGCCTGACCCTGGGGGCCCTTTCAAAGGGCATCACTGTCACCCTGTGCATCACCTGAAGGGGGGCCTGGACCTCTCTGTGTGCTGGCTCTGGAGCAGGAGTGCCCTGGCTGCAGGATCAGGGAGAGAGGGCTCCTGGAGGAAGGCAGGGAGCAGGGCTGCAGTCGGCTCTTCCAGGCTACAAATCCCAAAACTCTTTGGTTTTCATGTCCCTTGTCCCTTGCCTTACAAGTACCAGGGTTAAAGGGGATGTGGAACAGTTCACATTGGGTTGACCTGGATTCTCCTGCTCTGGCAATGGGCTCTTCTCTTCCTGACATTTTGTTCCTTTATTGAAATGAGAGATCCAGAGTTACTGAGAGCAAATCCCCTGATTTCTGTTCTGCAGCTGTAATTGCTGGTGGAGGTTTGATTATACCAGCTCCTAACTTGGGAGAAATCCCCACGGGTTCAGTATTTCCTAATTTTTCCCTCCCTTTCTCTACTTCCCTAATTTAAGCAAAACTGAGCTCGATTTCCCTATTCCCATCCTATAAAAAGCAAGCCCGTTTAATTTATAGACTCTTTTTTTGGTGACAAGCCTTGCTCTCGTTCAGCTGCCAAATAGGTACAAATCTGGGGGTGGTTTTGCAAGCTCAGCAGAGGGCACAGGACCAGGGGTTGCTGCAGTGCCCGGCTGCTCCTGCCGGCCCCAGGGCCCTCTTTTGCAACTCTGGTGGTCACTGATCAGCCTCAGCCTCTGCTCCATTGTCTGCCCGGCTCCAGATCCCTCTAACCTTTATTCTTTGCACTCCCGATTGCTCCATCCCTGGCCGGGGCTCAGCCGGTGAAATCCGAGCGGGGCGCTCAGCATCGCCGTTTTTAGCCCGGGCAGGGACAGAGCCCGGCTGAAACCCTCGGGCTCGGAGCTGCTGCTGAGCCAGCAGGGCAGGGAAACGGGAAATGCACCGGGAAAAGCAGCGAGGCTGGGCTTGGGGTCTGCAGTGCCGAGGGATGTTCGGTGGGACGGGCTGAGATGGACTGAGGGGTGGTGCAGCCTCAGTTAGCGCTTCCTTTATCTCTAGAACAGAATAGATGTAAACATCAATGTTATAGATGTAAATATCAACGTGTGCCCGGCTCCCAGGAGCACGGAGCAGCTCCTGCAGCCACAGGGAGGCTCAGAGTGGCCTTCACAGACACCCTGAGCATCCCTGTGGGATCCTGTGCCAGAGAACGGGGGAGGAGACAGGGCAGGAGCAGAGCTGTGTCCCTGTGCTGCTGCTCCTGGAGGCTGTGAGTCCTCACCCTCCAGCCCTGGGACACTTTTGATGTTTAAAACGTTTGCATGGGATTTCCTGCCTGTCTCACCTGAGCTCTGTGGGCACTTGGTGGATGTGGAGGGGGAGCAGTCCCCTTTACCAGCTCTGGTGTCACAGTGACATCTGGGGGGGGAGAGGTGAGTTCCAGAGGAGCCAGGCAGGGAGATGTGAGCCCACTGGGGCTCCTGGCACAGCACAGGGGTCCCTGCTGCTGATGGATGGGGGCAGCTGCCTGGCAGGGCTGCTCTGGAGCCTCGGCACCGACTCCTCTTTGGTGCTTCCAGAAATACCGGCCAATGTCTGCTGGGATGGAAGTGCCAGACAGCTCTGGGGCTGTGCTGGGGCTGTGCTGGGGCTGTGCTAGGGCTGGCATCTGCTGGGCCACCTGCCCAAGTCCCTCGGGGAGCTGGGAGCCCACCCCAGAGGCTGGAGCAGGGAAAGCTGTGCCTCCCACTCACCCTCCTTCCCACCCACAGCCAGCTCTGCATGGGATAACCACGGCTGGATGGGACCAAAGCCTGGCTCTGGTCTGGGTTTTTCTTTGCCCAGTCAGGGCTTTGCCCCGCACAGTCTGTGCTCTGAGGGGTTGAAGGTAGGCAGCGAGCACGGGCTGCTGCTCGGCGCTTATCTCACCCAGGCATTCAGGCACGCCCTGTCCCTGCTGCGGGGATGTGCCCCTACCTGCCCAGGAACAGCCAATTTCCCGTGGTTCTTCCCTCCTCCCTTCTCTGCATCTCATTTTCCTGGCCTGGGGGCTGCAGATTGACACATGCTGGGAGACATCTCCTCACTGCCTGGCACCGTGAGGGGTGTGGGGTAAGCTGCTGCAGTCTGGGCTTTGCAGCCTGTCAAATCATCCTGGCAGATTTGAGATGCAGTTTGGCTGATGTGAGAACAGATGGGGTGAGGAAAACAGCACCCACGAGCTTGCTTTTAAGTGAGGGGAAGGAACTCCATTTCCTTCAGCCTCATCCCTGGGAGGCTTGTCCAACTGTGCCTTTACCCCACCTCTGCTGCCCCTCCTGAATCTGGGGTGGAACCAAGCTGGGGGCAGAGCCCCCTCTCTGTGCTTTGAGCTCATTTCCAGGGTCATTTCCAACCAGCCAAAGTGGCTCTGATGTCAGGGCAAAGAGAATCTCAGGCCCAGGCTGGGATTTTGGGGTGTCCTGTGTGGGGCTGGGAGCTGCACTCAGTGATCCCTTGGAACTCCCTGATTCTGTGCTAGATCTGTGTTCCCAAACTGATTCCCAGTCCAGTTTAGGGAATGCCAGTTGCTCACTGGGAAGTTTAACCATGATGGCAGAGCCATGGGAGCCTCTGCTGCCCTTTTCCAGGGCAAAGGAAGGGATTTCTGCCCTGCTCCAGGAGCCTGGCCCGGCCATGTGCTGCAGTACCAGGGCTGTGATAGAGCAGTGACCTGCAGGAAAGGGGCTGGGACAGGGAATGCCAAAGCCTGGCTTTGCAGGGCCTTTGCCCACCCCAGAGTTTGATGACCTGATCTCTGTGTGTGTATAAATTCCCACTGCTCTCCAGGGTGTTCCCAGACAGAACTGGGATGGTGGTTGGTGTCCCTGTGGAGCACTGCTCGGCAAGGAGCTGGCACAGTGCTCTCTCCCCTGGGGCAGAGCGGGACCCCCGAGGCCCCACGGCTGGGAGAGGTCTCTGCTCCATGGCTGCACAGCTCAGCTTCCCTCTCTGCTGATAAAGAAGTGCAGCTTATTTTGGACTCAGCTCCTGTGCCAGGAGGTTTTTATTTCAAGGGCTCTCTGCTCGTGTTAAAATGGCAGCAGGAGCTCCTGAAATATCGTTGGGCAGGGGCCATCAGGTTAAATTGTGTGAGCTCTGCTGCCCTGCACGAGCAGGGAGGCTGCTCAGGAGCTGGGTCACAGGGCCAGGGCAGGAGGAGAGCAGCACAGACCTGCAGACCTGCCACTTTCAAGTTGTTCTTTGTGGACTTTTCTCCCCTTCTGTTCATTTCTGAGACGTGACTCTATTTATTCTGAGCGCAGGAGTTTTCCCTCTCACACAACTGTGCTGTGAATTATCTTTCAAAAGTCTGGACTGAATTTCCCTCCATCCCAGAGCCTCCATAACCCATATTTTGTGTCTTTGGAGCAGCTTGGAGGCACAGAGGGTGAGAAGTGATTTCCTTGCAGAGCCAGAACCCCTTTTACCTCCCTAACCCAGTGCTGTCAGCCCCCCCAGTTCCCTGGCAGGGAGGGGAGGCTGTGCTGGGAGCCAGCACCGATCAGCCCAGAGCAGATCCCAGAGCTGCCCTGCCTCTGGTCAGATCCCAGAGCTGCCCTGCCTCTGGTCAGATCCCAAAGCTGCCCTGCCTCTGGTCAGATCCCAGAGCTGCCCTGCCTCTGGTCACGTCCCTGTGTGCCCCTGGCAGCTCCCAGGGATCCCCTGGCACAAAGGGAAATGGCCAAGGGCTGGAGAGGTACGTGCTGCTGAGGCTCTCCTCACTCTGGGCAGTCATTTTTGGTAATTCCCTCTGTCCCGAGGAACTTTGAGCCACATAGTCACAGCTGGTAAGGGCAAATCCTGCTCTTGTGCTGTACAGGGGTTTCACAACTCACTCCGAGGCTGTGGCATAGATTTGGTTTCCAGTGTTAATTTTAGTCTTAATTGAAAAACTAAAAAAAAAAAAAGGGAGATTTTTGCTGCCAGCACAGCCCTGGGCTGCCTGGAAAGGGTCGGTCTTACACCCCTGAAGCTTCATTTGTCCCAGCACCACGTCTGAGCGGGGCTGCAGCTCCTCCGTGGCTGCTGGAGAGCGCCGCTGCCCCCGGCTGTGTGAATGAGCTCATAAGTATGCACGAGTCACTCCTAATGAATAATTTAGCCGAGATTAACCTTTCCCCTTGCAGGAAACCTTCCTTTCTCCTTTGCTAAGCACAGTCAGGACTGGTGGGAAGTTTAATCACCGCTGGCAATTGTTCACTAGATTGTTTCTGTGGATAATTCCTGCAGCTCCCTGACAATTTGCTGCTCGTGGCCATTATCTGAAATGAGTTCTGCCTAGTCCTGATTAAATTCTTTGTGATTCTCACTGCTAGAGCCATGGAAATGGCATGATTATATATTTTCAGCGCATGTTTGCTTACTTTGGGATATTGTTATAAATACTGTAGTTTGCCAACTCCTGTGCTGGGGTATTTATAGACAGAGAACATAAAGATTGTGGAAAGTGCTGAAACAGATGGGTTCCAAGTGAGGATCCCACTGTGCCCCCAGCTGGGGTAGGATCCCAGGCCTGGGACAGAGCAGACCCAGGTCTGGGCTGTGTGAGAAATGAAACCACAGATTAATTCTTGTAAACCACAAATTAATTTTTAAAGAGGAAGCCAGAAATTGTGGTGTCACTGTGGCTGCCACCCTGCTGCCCTCCCGAGCCCAGACCTGTCCCCTCCCCAGCCCTATGAAGGGCCCTGTTTGGGCTTTGGGCTGGATTTGGCTCCTCTGTTTTAAGCATCCTGTGGGAGGTTTTAGCACAGGGATGCCTGTGCAGTGCTGCTCATCCCTTGTCACCCCCGGCCCTGCTCAGACCCTGAAAGCTGATTCCCCTCTGGGGTCACCCAGAGCCACTGCAGCCCCTGCCAGCCTTGCAGAGGGTATCTCATTGCCTTCCCTGTGCCAGCTGTGCCCCTGCCAGAGCCAGACCCCCTCTGCAGCCAGGCTGACATTTCTGAGCCATCCCTGGCACGCTGTGCTCCATCCTCCCTGATCCCTGTGGCCTGTGGCGGTGACAGACGTGTCCCACTGCTCCATTTGGGAGGCTCCTCTGCTGCTCAGGCCACTGACACCTCGGACTCCCGGAGGGTTGGGGCTGGAGGAGATGATGCAGTTCCAGGGCCCTGTCATGGGACACCTTCCGCTGCCCCAGGCTGCTCCAAGCCCCATCCAGGCTGGCCTTGGGCATGGCCAGGGCTGGGGCAGCCTCAGTTGCTCTGGATAACCTGTTTTCCACCAGCCTGGAGGTGCTGAGCCCTTCATTTCATGGTCTGAGCAGCATCTGCCCCCTCCCAGCGGTCTCTGCAGTCCCTGGCTCCACTCCAAGAGCTTCAGCTGGGGCCTCCCCATGTCCCAGGGATGCTGCTGTGGGCTCTGGCACCATCTCCCCAATTCCCCACCTCCCCATTCCCCATCCCCCTGGCCCTGCCCTTCCCACCTTGGCCTCACCTGGCTGTCTCCATCCCAGTTTCCTGGTGGTCCTTGCCCAACCCTCGCCCACCCCGAGCCTTGGCTGCTGTCCAGCCCTTCCCTCTCCCTGCTCTTGCTCAATCTCTTTGCTGCTGCTTCCTGCCCGTCCCTGAGCCGGCGCAGAGCCCCGCGGTGGTGGCTGCTGGTGGCTGCAGGGAGCGTTGCCTGGTTAGTGACAATTTGGGTATTGTTTGCTCCCGGGGGACGCTTTTCTCCCGTTCCCTGTGCTGAATCTCTGTTTACTCCTTGGATCACTTGCTCAAGTGAAGGGCTGAACTTTGAGCCGCTCGGCTCGACTTCCCACCCCCTGGCTTCTCACCCACTGCGAGCTCCTGCTCTGCTCCCCGGGGAGAGCCCTGGGGGCTGAGCACAGCCGAGCCCTGGGATAGGAGAGAGGCCCTTCTGTCCACCAGACAGCCCCTGGGCTGTGTGGAAAGGGCAGAGCAGCGCTGAAAGGCTGCAAAGGGCTTTCTGTGCAGCGTTGGCATTGCGGAAACCGGGGGGGTTGCTTAAAAAACCACAATTTTGATGGTTCGCCAAAAATCTGTGTTAGTCAAAAGCCTTTTGGGTTTAGATTTTAGTCCATAAAACCTTGAGCTGTGGCTTTCAACAAGGTGTGCAGGGAAGCACTTGAGGCCTGTGTGTCATCAGTCTCGCTGATCGTGGTCCTCCAGCTCTCTCTCACTGAGCTCCTTGGTCCGTAATGAACCCACCCTGCCTTTCTCCTCACCCCCGAGTCCTCTCCAGGGGCTGCTGGGGGGGTCACTCCTCCGTCCTTGCTTTGCAGTGGAGCATGAAGTGCTGCAGGTGTGACTCGAGGCTGCCCCACAGCTACAGCGGGCACCGCGTGGAGAACGTGCTGTCCTCGGCCGGCCGCGCGCGCTGGTGGCAGTCCCAGAACGGTGAGGGGCACACGCTGCTGCCACGGCCCGCCCGAGGGGGGAGGGCGTGCTGCTGAGCTCCGAGGGTGGCGAGGAAAGGAGGAAATGGCCGTTACTGTCCCCAGTGTGTCCCTGTGACCGTGCCCTCTGTGCCCACAGGTGTGGAGCGCGTGTCCCTGCAGCTGGACCTGGAGCAGCTGTTCCAGCTGGACAGCGTGGTGCTGCACTTCAGGGTGGGTGTCTGGGGGCAGCTCCTCTGCTCGCCGGCTCTCAGCCCGTGGTGCCAGCCCGTGTGTCTGTCGGTGTGTCTGTCCGTGCCCGCAGGCGCCGCCCGCAGCGATGCTGATCGAGCGCTCTCTGGACGCTGGCAGGACGTGGCAGGTGCTGCAGTACCTGGCATCCGACTGCGCCAGCGCCTTCCCCCGCGTGCCCCGCGGCTCCCCCGAGGGCTGGCAGGACCCCCGGTGCCAGGAGCTCAGGGGGCACTCTGTGCATGGGGGCACGGTGGGTACTGGGGCTTGTGGCAGGGAGCCCTGCTGGGGCTGGGGGGGACAGTGCTGCAGGAATGGGGTGGCCTGGGAGCCTGGCACACCTGGTGAGGGGTGGGACATGGAAGCTTGGTACACCTGGTGAGGGGTGGGGGGGAATGGAAACGTGGTACACCTGGTGAGGGGTGGGGGAATGGAAACCTGGTGAGGGAGGGGGGATGGAAACCTGGTACACCTGGTGAGGGGTGGGGTATGGAAGCTTGGTACACCTGGTGAGGGGTGGGGTATGGAAGCCTGGTACACCTGGTAGCAGCCAGCAGTGCTGAGGGCAGCTCTTGGGAAGATTCCTGCTCCTCTGCAGGAGCGCCTTTGCTGCTCTGTGACAGGCAGGTGTTGTGTCCTCTGCAGCTCTAAAGGCTGTCCCTGTGTTTAGTGACGCTGTGCAGAAGCAAGTCCAGAGCACACACTGCCAGGAGCACAGAGCAGCTCGAGTTTCTTGCTTTTTAACCTGTTTATTCCCCATCTAAGGTGAAATTCAGCGTCCAAGACCTGGGGTCTACAATCAGCTCCTCTTACAGCCAGATCGTTGGGAGTAAGTGATGGGCTCCTCCAGAGCTGGGCAGGAAGAGGGGAATGAGGCTCCTCATGGTTCTCCCTGCAGCGTTGGGAAGTGCTGAGCTGGGGTAACCCCTGGGGGACCCTGAGCTGCACCTCTGGGCTGTCAAGGAGCAGCATTTGGTCTTTGCTGATGGCTCAGCTGCTGCTCTGTGTGCCACTTCCTCCTTCCCTTGCTCCACGCCCTCCCCACCAGCTGCAAGGAGCTCCTGCTGGGCACCTGCTGCCCCTCACACCCGTCCCCTGTCCCCAACAGGGCTGGGGCCCTTCACCAACCTGCGCATCAACTTCACGGAGCTGCCCCACATCCCCCGCCAGGGCTACCACGCGCCCAGCACCTTCTACGCCGTGACGGAGCTGCAGGTGCTGGGGAGCTGCTTCTGCCACGGCCACGCCGAGCGCTGCGGCCCTGCAGGGGAGCAGCACGGCACGGTGAGCTCACTGTGGGCTGCCAGGGGGCTGGGCACCCTGGGATGGCTCTGCCAGGGACCTGGGCACCCTGGGATGGCTCTGCCAGGGACCTGGGCACCCTGGGATAGTTCTGCCAGGGGCTGCCGGGGACCTGGCACCCTGGGATGGCTCTGCCAGGGACCTGGCCACCACAGGGATGGCTCTGCCAGGGACCTGGGCACCCTGGGATGGCTCTGCCATGGGCTGCTGGGGATCTGGGTACCACTGGGATGTCTCTGCCGGGGACCTGGGCACCCTGGGATGGCTCTGCCATGGGCTGCCGGGGATCTGGGTACCACTGGGATGGCTCTGCCGGGGACCTGGGCACCACAGGGATGGCTCTGCCATGGGCTGCCAGGGACCTGGCACCCTGGGATGTCTCTGCCAGGGGGTTGGATGCCGCTGGCATGGCTGCACTGCCTGCCTGGGGTGCTCCTTGGCCACAGTGACCAGGAATGGGCTGTGGGAGTCTCTTGGCAGGGTTTGATCTGGTGAGGCTCTGTGCCGAGCCGCTGCCCCAGGGTGGGTGACCCCTTGTCTGTGCAGCAGGTGCCCGGGCGCTGCGTGTGCCAGCACAACACGGCGGGGCCGCACTGCGAGCGCTGCGCTGCCCTGTTCAACGCCCGGCCCTGGGCCCCCGCCGAGGACAGCGACCCCCACGCGTGCCAGCGTACGGCCAGCGCTCCCCCCGCCCCAAATCCCGCCCGGCCGCGGCCCCCAGCCCCTCCCGGGGCTCTGTGGGGCTGCTGCTGACGCGGTGTCTGGGCACCTTTGCCTCTCACGGGCCGCAGCAGCGCCCTGGTGCCACTGCGGGGCTGTCACGGGTGTCACCGTGTCACACGGGAGCCTTGGGCACCCTCTAGTGCCACGGCTGCTGTTGCCAGGGGATTTGGTGTGGTGCGGGCTCCAACGGAGCCGTTTGCTGGGATTTTTCAGGATGTGACTGCAACGGTCACTCGTCCTCGTGCCACTTTGACCCCGAGCTGTACCGGGCCAGCGGCGGGGCCAGCGGGGGCGTGTGTGACAGCTGCCAGCACCACACCGAGGGCAACAACTGCGAGCGCTGCCAAACCGGCTACTTCCGCAACCCGCGGCGGGAGCTGAGCCACCCCGAGGCCTGTCTGCGTGAGTGCCCCCCCAAAAACCCCCCAGCACCTTCCCCAGGACCTGCCCCCTCAGCTGGGCCGTTTCCTGCCCTTTGCAGCCTGTGAGTGTGACCCGGATGGCACCGTGCCCGGCTCTGTCTGTGACCCAGGGACAGGGCGCTGTGTCTGCAAGGACAACGTGCAGGGCGACCGCTGCCACCTCTGCAAGCCGGGCTTTGCCCAGCTGGCCGGTGCCAACCCCGCTGGGTGCCGCAGTGAGTACCCCTGGGACACCCCCTGCCCCCGGGGTGCCCTCTGTAAAAGGGAGCTGTGTCCTGCCCAGCTGTGCTTTGGGGTTTTCAAGGCAAGGGCCCGTTTTGTAAAGGTTTATAAAAGCTCCCTGCTCAGTCTGCGGGTGGTTTCAGGTGTCAGTTTGGCAAAAAGCACGGGGCAGGTGGGGTTTGGGGTGTGCAGCTGTGTCCTGAGTGCCCCCAGGGCTCAGGGGGTGATGCCATGCAGAGCAGGGCAGCACAGGGCAGCTGTGGGTCAGGGTACTGCTGTGTCCCCCCAGGCTGGGGGACACTGAGGCCCTCGGGCTCCAATCCCCGCTGCAGGTTTGGGGGCTGCTGTCAGAGCCAGGTGCAGATCTCCTGTTTGGGGGATGCTGTCAGAGCCAGGTGCAGATCTCCTGTTTGGGGGGTGCTGTCAGAGCCAGGTGCAGATCTCCTGATTGGGGGGTGCTGTCAGAGCCAGGTGCAGATCTCCTGAGCTCAGATAGGAAGGGAGGGAGGAGAGCCCCCCTCGGGTGGCGGTGGGCTCCACCCGAGGCTGCTCCTCAGCCGGCCCCTCCTTGTTGCAGGGTGCAGCTGCAACGCCCTGGGGACGCGGCAGGACACCGTGCCCTGCGACGGCGACAGCGGGAGCTGCTCCTGCCTGCCCAACGTGGTGGGCAGCGACTGCGGGCAGTGCGCGGCCGGGCACTGGGGCCTGGCCAGCGGGCAGGGCTGCCAGCCCTGTGCCTGCCACCCCCGCGGCTCCCGCAGCCCCCAATGCAACCAGGTACCCCCAGCCGGCTGGCAGCCTCCTCCTGGGAGGGTTCCTCTTCCTGCAGCAGCCTTTCCTTTCCACTCCTGTGCTTGCTCTGTTCTCTCCTTTCCAGTTGCTGCTGGGAGGGGCTCTCGGGGGTTGAGCTGCATGGACCAGGGTGGCACTGCCATGGCTCTGTGTCCCCTCTCTGTGACCTGTCAGAGCATCAAACCCACCTGCTGGGCGGCTCCTTTGTCCTGTCCCACCTAGAGGAACCCTCACAAAAAGTGCTGCGTGTTCCCCAGTGCATCCCACTCCTATTTGCCTTCTCCTAATTCTTAGAAAACACCACGACAGATTATTCAGGAAAATGAAAGAAAGTGGTAATTATTGAGGCAAGATTAAGTCACTTTAACAAGCCTGATATTTATCAAGGAAGTCCTAATAAGACATCTTCATCCAGGCGAGGGAAGTTAATTATGCTCATTTGTCAATGAAAAGCATGTGTGCCACTTCAAGCTTAAGAGGCAACTGGGAAAATTAAAGTTGAATGTAAAAAACCCCAAACCATGACAAATTCTAAGAGCCTAAGATAGGCTCCAAATGAGCTCAGCGTGGGGAGGAGACCTGAGATGGCAAAGCAGCTGCTCGTGGGCGATTGCTTTGTTTTTGAAACAAGGCTGAGCACCTCCTGGTGGTGCTGGGGCTGTTTGGAGCCTGTTTGCATCCTGCGCCTGAGCTGCAGCCTGGCAGGGGCACCTCGGGCACGGCCTGGGCACAGACTGACAGGAGGAAATGGTCCATGGGTGGTTTTGGTGGCCAGGAGCAGCTGGGGGAGAGCTGTGCCAGCTGTCCCTAATGTGCTGCCCTCTCAGTTCACAGGACAGTGCCCCTGCAGGGACGGCTTCACAGGACAGACGTGCTCGGCCGTGGGGCAGCAGCAGTGCCCACCCCGGCACTACAGGGATGCACGGGGAGGGTGCACAGGTACTGCTTGGGCTCGCTGCTCCCTGCACAGATTTATCCAGCACTGCCCCCCCAGCAGCCTTGGCGTGTCCTGGGCTGGCCCTGTAGGGTCAGGGGCTGTGCCAGCTCCGGGGCCTGGGGGCTCTGCCCGCTCCCCTGGCTGTGCCAGCGGGAGGGGATGGATGTCAGCTGGGGTTGGGAGTCATTAATCTAATTAAGGGGCTGATTTTACACAGATAGAAAGTTACTCACCACCGTCTTCTCTCTCCCTCCACCTTCCCTGTCCCAGAGTGCGACTGTGACTTCCAGGGCACGGAGGAGAGGGGCTGTGAGCAGGCCACGGGCCGCTGCCTGTGCCGCGCCGGGGTCACCGGGCCCCGCTGCGACCGCTGCCAGCGGGGCCACTGCAGCTCCCAGCCGGGCTGCCAGCCCTGCCACCCCTGCTTCCACGCCCTCGACGGGGACATCGAGCGCCTGCGCCGGCGCCAGGCCGGCCTGGCCAACGCCACGGCGCGGCTGCCCGCGGGCACGGGGGGCTCCCAGCTCGGCCCCCGCCTCTCGCGGGCACAGGGCAACCTGCAGCAGGCGCTGGGCATCCTCGGCCACCCCGCTGGCACGCAGCAGGGCCTGGCCCAGGCGGGCAGCGCGCTCGCTGCCATCAGGTGAGGGATGGCAGCTGCCCGTGGGGCGCAGCCCTGATCTGCGGGGAGCTGCCGGGGTTTGGTTCTGCTTTGTTCTGTCCCTGCCGTGCCTGGCTCTGCTCACGAGGGGAACAGGGAAGCAGCAGAGCAGCACTTCCACGTGTGCCTGTCCCCTGCACAATGTCCCCGAGGCAGGAGGAGCATGGGCAGCCTGTGTGGTGGCACTCCCAGGGCACATCCATCATTCCTGGTCCCTTCATGGGCACGGCCCTGCTGTGGAGGGGCTGCAGCCCAGCTCCTCTGCAAGCCTGCAAGGCCCTGGCATGTCCTCAGCTGTCTCAGAGCTCAGAAGTGCCCCTTTGCCAGGTGCTGGCAGTGCCCCAGCACAGGTGGCCCTCTCAGCCCTGCTCTCTGTCTGCTTTGCTCTCTGCCTAATTCCCATTTTGTTCTTGTTCTCTCCCAGGGAGCAGGTCCAAGGCATAAATCCCGACCTTCATTTTCTGGATGACACTGCCTCTCTGTCGAGGGAGCTGGAAGCCCTCAACAGCAGCTTGTTTGTCACCAGCTCCCAGTACCAGAGCAAGAAGACCCAATTTGAAACCAGCCGCAGCACGGACCTGTCAGGTACAGCTCTGTAGCTGCAACATCTCTTAATTTGCAGTCATTAATTTACCTCAGCCCGCCTGCCTGGGGTTTTTCCCTGGCTGGTGGATGAGAGGGGGATTTTAACCTGCTGTCAGCCTCAGAACAGCAAACACATCTCCTCTCCAGTGAGGGGTGCTTCCCAGGCAGCCTGGCCCATGGCTGGGGCTTTCACACTGCTGGGGGACTTGCTCTGGTGTTTTGGGGCTGGCAGCTCATTCACTGTTCCCCCCTGGCACAATCTCTGCTGCCAGGCAGGGGTGGGAAGGGGACAGCCCTGCTGGGAGAGTGTCACTGAATCCATGAGGCAGCAGAGAATGGAGGCTGAGCACAGATGGAAGGGATGGAGGGTGGGGAAGAGAGCCAGGCTGCTGTCAGGCACTGGGGAGGAGAAGAGCTAATTAAGCCCTATGATGATGCTGGTGCTTGCTCCATGGGTCCTGCTCCAGCTCCTTCTCTCCCAGTGCCTCACTGCTGTCCCCTCCCTGCCACAGCACACAGCTTGGGGACGTGGCAGCTGTGCCCAGTGGCACCAGGACAGTTCACTCTGCACCTCTCTGTCCGCTCAGAGCTCCATGTTCTTCACCCTCCTTCCAGCCTGTGCTGGAGGGGAATGATGGGGCTGCTCAGGAGCTGGGCAAAGGCTCTGAAATCTGTCCTGGCCTGCCAAAGGCCAGGATCAGTGGGTGTGCTTTGGCTGGCTGCAGTTCAGCTTCAGCCCTGAGCTCAGTTTAGACTCCAGCCCTGAGTTCCGTCCTTCAGGAGACCTGGAGCTCTCTGAGGGAATGGCTGAAGGTCTTTGGAACTAAAAGGAGTTTTTGGTGATGCCTGGGTGACGAATCCTGCACCCTCTCCTGTGCAGGAATCCAGCGCAGGGCAGAGGCAGTGCCTCCCCGAGGGGCCGTGCTGCATTTGTGAGTCATTTGTGCCTTTTATCGCCTTGATTCCCGCAGGAGCCCTGCAGACGATCCGCTCTGCCTACCGCAGCTCCGGCGGCGCCGCCAGCCTGGCCGCGGGAGCCCCGGCGCTGCTGGCCCAGGCGCGGCAGAGCTGCCGCAGCGCCGCGGGGCTGCAGGGGGACCTGCGGGGGGACACGGCCCGGCTGCTGGCCCTCAAGGGCGAGCTGGCCTCGGGCCCCGACCTCGCCCCTCTCATCAACCAGGTGAAGATGCCAAGCGGGTTTTTAACTTGCCCACGGGCTGTGTCTGGTTCTCAAGGGGGCCCTGCAGAGCTCAGGAGTCCCATCCTGCAGCCCTGCACTCTCCTCAGGCACGGCAGGACAAAGCTCTGTCCAGACAGACTTGGCTGGAGAAGTGGCTGAGCATCCCCTGCCCAGGGATCACAGATCCCACAGCCCTGCCCTCCACCCCCTCCCTGCCTGTCCTTTTCCCTGCAGGGACTCTCTCCTGTCGCTTCTTGTATCTCCAAGACCCCCTTAATTTCTGGCTGAGGTTCCTCTCATTTCTCCTTCACTGCTTTGTTATTGCCATGGAGACCTATTTCGGTGTCGGTTGCTGTGGAGACCACCAGCCTCCCCTCTCTGCTGCCGAGGGCACCAGCACATTCTGAGCCACCAGCCTGGCCTGGCTGGGCACGTGGCAGTGCCCTGCTGCACTCTCAGCCTGGGGGCAGCTCTGCCAGCTGCCAGAGTGAGCACTGCTGCTGCTCCCAGGGGCTGCTCGTGCAGCTCTCCCCCAAGGTGAACAGGGCAGAGGGGTGGTTCTGCAGAGAGCTTTGCTCCACACAGATGTGCTCTTACTTATCGTGAGCCACTGGGGCTTGGCTCCTGCTTTGCTCCTGTTTCCGCTGCAGCTTGGGCTGGCGATGCCATGCTGACCCGGTGTCACTGGCTCAGGTGGGGCATCCAGCTCTGCCTGCCCTTCTCTGACTGCACATCTCCAGCGCTTTGGGCTGTGCCACCCGTGTCACTGCCAGCCAGCTGGGCTCCCTCCCGTGCCCACGCAGCTCCTGCAGCAGGTGCTGAGCAGGTCCCAGCTCCCTTGGCAGGGTGTGCCATCCCCGTGGGGCTGTGTCTGCCTCCCCGCGGGCACCGAGGTGCGTCCAGCCGGGCACTGCCCAACCTCAGCTCTTTTCTCCCTGCCCAGGTGTGCGGAGGGGCCCGAGCGGAGCCGTGCACCCCTGCCCACTGCCAGGGGCTGCTGTGCCCTCGGGACAACAGCTCTGCCTGTGGGGCCGGCCAGCCCTGCCACGGCCTCTTCCCGCTGGCCGGAGGGGCCCTGGCTGCGGCCGGGCGAGCGGCCAAGGAGTTCAGCAGCCTGAGCGCCCGGCTGCGGGACACGGCACAGCTGGTGAGTGTGGGCACTGCCTGTCCCCACTCTGACCTCTGCTTACCACAGCAGAGAGCAAGGAATACCCACCTCAAACTCTGCTCGGGGCTTAATCCCTTGGGCAGCTTCAGAAACCCAGGAATTTTGGAGTGGGAGGCTCCCTGCTGGGTGTGGGTTCTGCCTCCCCAGCTGAAGCCTCTCTCCCTCCTGGGTTGGGATCAGTGTGGCACAAGGGCTGGGAAAATGGAAAACTCCCCGATTCTGCAGGTTTGATGCAACCTGAGGGAGTTCATGGGTTAGAGCACTTGCAGCTTCTTTCTGTGCCTTGCCAAGAGAAAGTGAGGTTTCAAAGTGATTCAAAATGCATTTCAAAGGTGTTTTTAAAAGCTGAATGGTGCTGCCTCTCTTTGAGAGCTCCTTTGCAGACCCAACCCTCAGTCTTTGACACTTACAGCCCTTTGAAGGTCTGGCACAATGAGAACAGGGAACAGTGCCTGGCCCAGGGCAGGGCTGGGGGCTCTGGACGGAGCAGAGGCCCCAGCAGTGATTTCTGCGTGCAGATCCAGAGGACAGAGCTGTCGGCGAGTGAGATCCAGAGCAGCACGCGGCGGCTGGCGGAGCAGCTGGGGCTCAGCAGGGCGCAGCTCCAGGGCGACGTACGGCGCGCGCGGCAGCTCCTGCAGCGCCTGCGCGCCTTCCTGGCAGGTACCAGGGCAGGGCTGGGCCGGGCTGGGCTGCAGCCTGCCTCCTGCACGGCACCGCTGCTGTTTGGAGGGAGCAGAGAATCACTGGGCTTGGCGCAGCCCTCCAAGGTCACAGCCCAGCTGTGCCCTTGTCACCGGCCCAGAGCACTGAGTGCCACGTCTGGGTGGGCCCTGGGTGCCCCAGTGTGACCGTGATCCCAGGGGTCCCAGGATGAGGGAAGAGATGAGAAAGTTGACTCCATGCTCAGAAGGCTGATTTATTATTTTATGATATATATTATATTAAAACTATACTAAAAGAATAGAAGACAGGATTTCATCAGAAGGTTGAGCTAAGAATAGAAAAGGAATGAATAACAAAGGTTTGTCTCTGACCGAGACAGTCTGGACAGCTGGACTGTGGTTGGCCATTAATTAGAAACAACCACATGAGACCAATCCCAGCTCCACCTTCCACCTGTTGCATCCCACAGCAGCAGATAATCATTGTTTTTTCCCGAGGCCTCTCAGCTTCTCAGGAGGAAAAATCCTAAGGGAAGGATTTTTCATAAAACATGTCAGTGACGCTCCAGGGATGGGGGTTTGCAGCCAGCAGTGACCTGATGCACTGGGGTTTTCTGGCCACGCTCGCTGATGCAGACAGACAGATGACCCTTCTCTGGAGCAGGCTGTTAATCAGATGAAGATTCCTTATTGTCCTACAAACTGATGGGATGACTTATTGTTCACAGACGGATTGTAATAACATAATGAGCCTCCTGAGCATTAGCTGAATAAGAAAATCAGGTCATTTGGTGCTGCCTGGTGTTAATGATGAGTGAAGATATTTCTGAGCTAATCGCGGGGCTAATGTCCCTTGGGCTCTGCCTGCTTCTGATTTATTAACTTTTATTTGTGACATGAAAAAAGGCTTGTCTTGAAACACACCCTCATCTGCTTAGTGAGGGCTGCCTCACTGCTGTGGGCTCAGCCATGGTGTTAGCATTGCCAAATTCAAGGTATCATTTCAGCTGCTTCCTGAAAGTTTTGCTGGTGTGCGTGAGAAGTGGGTGGAATTCAAGGAGATGTGTTGAGAAGGGATCCTGGTAGTTGTCTGCAGTGAGGAGATGTGTGTGAGACGTGCATGGGTGTCTGCCCTCCTCCTCCCTTGCCTTTGCACTCCCACCTTCCCTGACGCTGTCTGTCTGCTGGCTCTGCAGACAAGGACACGGATCCTGCCTCCATCCAGGAAATCAGTGAGTCAGTTCTCTCCCTGCGCCTCCCCACGGACGCTGCTGCAGTCCGGAGGAGAATGAGCGAGATCCAAAAGCTGGCGGCGGAGCTGCAGTGCCCCGAGGACATCCTTGCCCAGACGGCCGAGGACATCGCCAGGGCCAAGAGGCTGCAGCAGGAGGCAGAGCAGGCCAGGTGGGTGGGGGTTCAAGGCCATTGCCAGCCGAGGGTCCCTTGGCTGGGCTGCAACTGGTGGTTCTCAGCTGGGCTCAAATCTTGCTCTGCCCGAGCTGTCCTGACTTGCACAATCTGAAGTTTTAGGCTGCGATCTTCTGTGTCCATCCAGTGCCTAAAAGAATGAGTCTGCAATCTCCAGACACCTCCCGGGGGCCCCAGCGCAAATAAATCTCCCCAGAATAGATCCTGTTATAGATACCAGGACAAGAAGGGCTTTATGGAAAGCAGGGGAAGCTTTTCTCTTATCTCGAGTGCCTGTGCTGGGAGATGACAGCGTTGCCCTGGTATTAGCTGCTATTGGTGACCTACATCCTAATTGCACAAGAGAGCATGGGGAGAGTTAATGGGCTATTTGTTTTCTGGGTGAAAGTTGGGACGATTATTCCACGGTCCCTTAAAAAGTAATTACAGGGTGTCCTTGCCAATTTGGAGCATCTGCTTTGTCACAAGTTGACTTGCAGCAATACCCCAGCGAGAAGGTCAGCAGGATAAATCTGTAAACTCCTTGGCAGAGTCTGACACCTGCTTAACCTGCGGGAAGTGATGAGGCAGGGGAGCCTGGCTTTCTGCAGAGCTCTGTCACCCAGCCTGAGCAGTCCCACTGTGAGCAGAAAGCTGTTCATTGGGGCTGCTTCCGTGGTTATTGCTTTCCCTTTGACACCTTGCCGTGCACCATGAAATGAACATTTCGGACTAGTTTGAAGGAAGGCATTTACCTCCCCTTCATAATTTGTCTCCTCTGCTTGAGGCTGTGAAGTGGAACTGATGTTCTTCTCAAAGGGAGACCTGCTGGAGTCCAGATGTGTGGGTTTTGGGGGTGGGACACTGTGACCTACCCAGCAGCAATCCTCTCCTGCTTCCCAAGCTCCCTGACTATTCCTCTGTGACCTGGGCTCCCAGTCTTTACCCTTATCCACCATCACTTCTTGCTTCTCCCCAGGAACCGGGCAAACGCCGTGGAGGGCAGCGTGGAGGAGGTGCTGGGGAGCCTGCAGCGAGCCAACACGGTGCTGCTGGAGGCCCAGGGGGCCCTCAGGGGCTCGGGCTCCTCGCTGCGCTTCATCCGCGAGCGCGTGGAGGAGGTGAGGGATCCTGGTGGCCTCCAGAAACCATCCCTGCGCCCCGTCTGCGTCCTTCAGCCAGCAGGGCTGGCACAGGGAGGCCTCTGGGTGCGACTGCCCTCCTCACGGGGCTCCCTGTGCCCGCAGATCGAGGCTGTCCTCGGGCCAGCCGAGAAGAACGTGGCGGCCATGGGGGCCGGGCTGGCCGGGCTGGCCGGGCGCCTCTCGCAGCTGCAGCGCAGCACGGAGCAGAACCGCCTGCGGGCCGGGGACGCGCGGGACACGGCGGGGACAGCGGCACGGCAGGCCGGCAGGGCCCAGCAGGTACCGGCTCACAGCAGGAAACAGCTCACAGCAGGACCCAGTGGGTACCAGCTCAGGGTGTGCCCACTGCCACCACAGCACAGCCAGCTGTGCCCTGGGTGATGCCTTCCTGTGCAACCATGAGCTGTCCCACCACAGCATCGTCCTGCTGCTGAACCTCTCCAGAGCCGTTCCCAGCCCTAAGGCTCTTTGCTGGGAGCTCATTTCTGGTCTGTCCTGCCTGAGGCAGAGCAGCTCGTGGAGCTGTCTGTCGGTCTGTGAGTGCATCACAAACTTTGTGTGGTAACAAAGCTCTGGTGCAGCATCCATTTAACATCCAGGTGGGATCCAGCACTGGCAGTGCCCCTCTGCCCAGCCTGCTGGACCTTACCTGCAGTGTTGTTTGCCTTTCCCCAGGCTCTTGCCCAGGTGAAGGAGCTGTACTCGGAGCTGCAGAGCAGGCTGGGGCAGGGCCCGGCGCTGGGCGAGCGGGGCACCAGGGTGCAGAGCATCGGCCGGGAGGCACGGGCGCTCTTCCAGGAGACCATGGGCATCGTGCTCAGGATGGAAAGTAAGGCTCTCACAAACTCAGAGTCATCGAGCCCTGGGGCAGGGCTTGGACTGCTGCGGTGTAATGAGGGAGACAGCAAGCTTTGGGCAGTGAGAGGGTGGGATCTGGGTGGGCTGCTGCTGCTGCTGTGCCAGGGAATTGAGAGTTTTCAAGGGTGCCACCATGAAGAGAAGCCCTGCCTGCAATGCCACTGTGCTCCTGTTTTCCTCCACACACTCATTTCCGTTTTTTGGCGTTCAGACCTAAAGGGAGTGGTGTTTGGGGGTTGTTTAGAGGGGGGAGTGCAGCATGTTGGTTTTCTTGCCCTGTCAGAGCTGTGTAGGAGTGAGGTGGATGCTCAGCCCGACCCCACCACATAACCCTTCCCTTCCCTGCCCTCTCTCCTCAGCTCTGGAGTCAGAAATTCAGGAAGGCAACAAGGCTCTGGTGTCCAGGATGTCACGGCTGTCGGGGCTGGAGGAGAGGGTGGGCAGGATCCGGGACAGCATCAAGAGGAGAGTCGCCTACTACGAGAGCTGCTCCTGAGCAGCGCGGGGCATGCCTGCCTCCCCTGCACACACCGCCTGCTGCACTCATCCCACTTTCCAGCTGGAGCTCTCCTGTGCCCAGTTCCCTATTTTTAGCAAGTTAATTTTCCATACCTCTGGAAAATAGCTGCACTGAAGCGACTGAGCACCCCCATGCAGGGGGTTGGACTGGCCAAAGCTGCCCGGTGGTTGGAGGAAAAAGGGGGAGAGACCTCAGGCTCCCGTGGCAAATAAACACATCCCAGGTTGTTATTTCCAGAGGGCTTTATAAACTGGGAAATTATTTTTTCTTCTTGTAGCCAATTCAAGCTGTTTAAGCTGAATTTCACTGTTCGAATTAAAGCTCTCCTGTGGGGTCTCTTAAAGCTTTTTATCTGTGCTGCAGTTAATTCTTCAAACATGCCATGGCTTCAGTACTTCCCTCTGAGATCTTCCTTCAAATAAGCAGATCAGAGAAGTGGAGAATTTTATCTCCCTCTGTACAACATACCTACATTTATGCAAATTGGACAAACACAGGCTCACAGTCAAAGGTGAAGTCAGATGTCTTGTTTGATTTTCTGCCACAATCTGCTTATTTTCCACAGAACATGTTGCCAGAAAAACACCAGTGGGAGCAGGTCTGGGATGCACAGGGAAAGCTTTAGGAGGGACTTAGCAGACCATTTCCATGTCAGATTTCTATGCATAACCAAGAGGCACTTTACAAAACAAATCTCAGCTTTATTAAGCAAGTGCTCATTGTGCAATTACAGCCTTGGAAGGGGAGCTCAGACCTTGCTGTGGTATTGTCACACACAGGGAGCTTTCTAGCAGGTTCTCTCTCCCGTTGCAGCTGCACTGAGTGCTGGGCAGCTGAACTCCAGAGTGCCAAAGCCTGGACTAACCAAGGCCCAGGAGAGGAGAGGGTGAGGGCTGTAAAAACAAGGGAGCTGCCCCGGGAGCGAAGCTCTGCATGGCTTTGGTTTGTGGGGCTGATGCATTGACAGCTAAACAGGGTGCAGGAAACAGAAGCTGATGATGCCCTATGAGAATGGACACTGGCTGTGGGAGCAGGAGCCTCAGAGCTTCCCTCGCCTCCTCCTGGCTGGAATGATCCAGAAACACCCCGAGCTGACTGCAGGGATGGATCCTGGCACTGCTGTGCCCCTGGCCCCAGCTGGTCACTGCTCTCCAGGGCTGCTGGCAGGGCAGAGCCTCCTTTCTGCTCACACTGCTGGCTCTGAAGTGCAGAAAAGAGTCGAAGAGCCCTTCAGGTCCTGCAAGAGAGAGAATTCCAGGTGAGGACTGGGCTTTGTTTCCCTGCTAATGAGCTGCGGTGGGGCAGGGACAGCTGGGATCCCTTTGTGGCTCTCACAAAGGGCTGTCACAGCACTGATTGCTGGAACCGGCCTCTCTGGGGTCTGCAGGGGCTGCGTTTGTGCTGCGCAGTCCTGATCAAACAACCTCATCAGCAGAGACTGGCACAGGACGTGACAGGAGCGAGCTCTCTTGATGTCGCTTTAGAGGAGAGCTGTGCCAGCAGGAGCTCACCTCTGGGACAGTGCTCAGAGCAAAGCTTCTCCCTGCTCACACACAGAGCGGCGCAAATGACGACAGGACTGTGGTCAGACAGGATCCAACCTGCATTCTTTCACCCTGCTGCACAAAATGAGCCTCTCTGGGCTCTGCTCACAAAGACACTCAAGCCTGCCTGGGCCAAACCCGGGAAAGAGGAGCTGCCTGTGCTGAGCCCTGAGCTGCAGCTCTTGGCAGCCCTTTGCTCATGGCCCCAGCTGAGACCTGGCTGAGCAGCCCAATCCCAGCTGAGGCACAGGTTTGCATCGGTGTTTTTCCCATGAGCAGCTTGAAACCAGTGCAGAGTTTGGCGTGACAGACCCATGCTTGGCTCCCTCTCTCACGTTCCTGGACAGCCTCGTACGGATGTAAAAGCTGGATTGTGAGTCAGGGGCCTGCCCTGGTGGAAGCTGAGCGCTGAGTCATGGCTGGAGAGGTGCTTGGTGAAAGGCTTTTTCTCTTGAAAAACCCTGGGTTTGTTTATTTCAGGTACAGTCACTGTGCTATTTCTGCCTTTCCCTTCTGCCTGCCCTAATTGGATTAATGAAGAGCAGCTGAAGATGGGATCGCAGGGCACTCACCTCTGACCACGTGGCTGCCTCCATCACATGATCAAACAAACTCCAGTTTGCCCAGTGCCACAGTGAGACGAGTGTTTACTGGTTTTCACTGGAACGAGAACCTCTGACTTGAAATAACTGCTTGGGATGGGTGAAAGGGAAGAGAAAGAAGAGAAATTGCAATTATTTAGGATCCTTCTGTAGGGGCATTGTGGCATCAATGTACAGACCATCAGCTGCCAGGGCAGGGCTGGGTGCAGTCCCTGCAGCCAAGGCAGGGTCTGGTCTCTCAGCACCAGCAGCTTGAGCTGCTGGTAACTCCTGTGGAAATCCAGCGTGCTCCAGTCCATGGGAGCCGTGCCACCCAGCCTGGGCACCCTGCTCACCTGGGCTGGGCTGGGCACAGCTCCCAGCCCAACAAAGCCCTGGCTCATCCCTCCCGCTCTCCCTCCACCTGGCCACAGCTCCTGTGCCAGGATCTCCATTCCCACTGCATTTGCTGGAAGTCCATGGCAAGGACCTGGATACCTACTGGGATTTTGAAGCCTTTTTGAGCAGCACTGTCTCGGAGCAGGAGGAGGCCTTTGTCTTCTCATGGCCCACACAGGAGGGGCTGCAGCCACAGGAGCTCCTGCCCGGGGGGCTGTGGCTGTCTGGCAGGGCCAGGCTGCTGTCCCCTGGCAGGGGTCCCTCCTCTGGGGATCTGGGGGTGTCTGGCAGGGCCAGGCTGCTGTCCCCGGGCAGGGGTCCCTCCTCTGGGGATCTGGGGGTGTCTGGCAGGGTGAGGCTGCTGTCCCTGGGCAGGGTTCCCTTCTCCAGGGGGCTGGGGATGTCTGGCAGGGCCAGGCTGCTGTCCCTGGGCAGGGGTCCCTCTGGGGGGCTGGGGGTGTCTGGCAGGGCCAGGCTGCTGTCCCTGGGCAGGGGTCCCTCCTCTGGGGAGCTTGGCAGCTTTTCCTCCCCCATTCCCATCTCCTGCTGGGGCTGGGGGGCTTTGGGTGGGTTTGGGTGCTGCTGAGAGGAGCCCTGAGCTGTGTCCTCATCATCTCTTGGCGCTGCTGGCGGGGGGGTCCCCGTGGGGCTGCTGGGCCTGGGGGGCTCAGAGGTCTCTGGGGCAGGGACAGAGCCCTCGGCCCCGCTGTGGCCGCTCATGTGCAGCTTCTTCATGTGGTGCACCACGGCCGCGGCGTTGAAGGCTTGCTGGGGAGGGAGACAAAAGCCCCAGTGAGCCGCTGGTGATACCAGGACAAGCTGTCCCCCCCGGGTGACACCAGTGCTGTTTGGGATGGGCACATTGCTGCCACAAACCCACAAACATCACCTTGCATCGGGTGCAAGCTGCTGCTGCGTTTGGAGCTCACAGCTGCTTCCAGCCGAGGAAAGCAGGGAAATGACCCCCTGCCCTCTGCTCCATGTTTGGGGTGAATCTCACCTTGCAGCAGGGAATATTGCTGCAAGCACCCTGGAAACAGGGACTGCAGGCAATTCCAGCTTTGGAGGATCCCAGGTTTGGGTGCTCACCCCCCAGCTGAAGCCCTGCTCAGCGCTGGCTGACAGCAACTGGTGCTGTTGGTGAAATGGCTCTGGGCTCCGGCAGCAGCCACTTACCCTCCATTTGCTCTTTGCAAAGTTTTTCTGGATCTGAGCACTGACAGATGGGTAGATGTCATGGTGAAGGGCTGTATTTCCATTAATCCTGCAGATGGAAGAGAAGAAAATGGGCTCGTAGGCAGATGGCATTTGTAAGGCATTCCACATTCTGCAAGCACCGAACTGCTTTGTACGTTCAATCAGCAATAATTAAACCCAAAGGAAAAACAGCAACAAAATGTAACACAAACACACACTTCAAAGCCTGGGAAAGCTCAGGGTGGGATTTCTCCCCCGCCTCTGTTTGTGGAGGCAAATATGCACAAATTGCATCTTTAATTATTCATGGTTTGCTTTCTGTGCACAAAGAAGGAGCCAGCCCGGCGCGGGGGAGGCGGTGACGACGATGACGCTAATGACGGGGTGGGGGACACTCCTGCTGCGGGGACACTCCTGTTCCCCGCTCCCACGGAGCACAGCCAGCACACTTGGGGACACCTGGGGGTGCAGGACCCCCGGGCACCCCCGGCTCACCACGGGTGCCGCAGGGCCTCCTCGCAGGTGAACCTCGCGCTCGGGTTCTTCTCCAGGAGGTGCCGGATGAAGTCCTTGGCTGTTTGGGAAAGGGAAAAGCACAGAGGGTTATTGTCTCCTTCTTCCAGGTTCAGGTGGGATTTTGGGAAATGTTCCTTCACTGAAAGAGGGGTCAGGCACTGGAAGGGGCTGGCCAGGGCAGTGGTGGAGTCACCGTCCCTGGAAGGGCTCAAAAAATGAGAGGTGGCGCTCGGTGATGTGGTGTGGTGGGATTCAGCCAAAGGCTGGACTTGGAGACCTTTTCCAACCTTAATAACTCTGCAATTACCCCAGTAAAGGAAAATTCTTATAGTGACAGGCTCCAGATGAAAAAATATCAACTCTGGATGTACCAAACTTCACTCTTAGATTGTGTGAATTGGAGTTGAATTATTCACCTAAAAAATAGCTCTAGAAACCATGAAGTGAAAACTGAGCAGATTTAGAAGTTGCCCTGAAGAGCTCTTACTTCTCTCCCCTTTTTTTTCCCTTTGTTTTTCTTGCAGGAAGGATTGTGATGTTTGTTATTAAACCCCAGCACACCCCCTGCTAGGTTTGTTTGTTTGTATAAAAGATTGATGTTGAAATAAGCCGTGAGGATGCTGCCTGCAGTGAGCTCCACCAGCAGCTTGGGCTGGTGAAGTGGTGGCTGACAGGACAGAGGAAAAAAACGGGGAAGAACCAGCAGAGTTTCCCTTCTTACAGAATGCCAGAATGGTTTGGGTTGGAAGGAGCCTCAAAGCTGATCCAGTGCCATCCCTTCATTACCTGACTCTGAGATATCGTCCCAAAACGGAGACTCGAACTCGTAGTAGCCTTCCTTGATCTTCTCAAAGAGTTTGGACTCGGTTTCCTCGTAGAAAGGAGGGTACCCACAGAGCCTGGGGCAGAGCAGAGACACAGGGGCCCTTCAGTGCCAGCACAGAGCGGGCACAGGCTCCTCCACAGGGAGCAGTGGCAGTGGTGACAAGGTGTCACAAGGGTGCTCTGCCCCCTCCTCTGTCCCTCTCTGCTCAGGGGATCAGCAAGGTTGCACAAAAGAGTTAAAAAAGAGTTTAAAACTTCACTGCAGCAGCGAGAGGACAAAGCCACAGCTGGTACTGAGCTGAGAGTGTGGGAGGAAACGAAACAAAAAGTCCTCGGGAAGATGGAATGGTATTTGTAGGGAATGGAGAAAAACAAAGCAGAGGATGAGGCACAGCCGGAGCAAATGGGATCCTTTCATCTCCTCTCCCGCGCTCGATTCCCCACATCCCTTGAATTTCTGGGTTTGGGAGGAATTCGGTGCTGTGCTCCACAGAGAAAGGGCAGGTCTGGCCTCACCCCGCTCCGCAGAGCCCGGGGGAGTTCCCAAAGGCAGGGCAGGGAAAAAGGAGCGAGGTCCCAAAGGCAGGGCAGAGGAAAAGGAGCGGGCTGCTGCTGCCTGCTGTACTCACAGGATGTAGGTGATGACCCCGATGGACCAGCAGTCCACGGCTTTGCTGTAGGGCTTCTGGGCCAGCACCTCGGGGGCTGCAGGCAGCAGAGAAAGGGCAGCTCTGAGCAATAATGGATTATCCAGCACTGGGGGAAGCAGGAGTCTCAGCCAGGAACAGCCCCTTCTCCCAGCTGAATTGGTCTGTGGTTTTTGGATCTTTTTTAGGCCATTATATAGAAAGAACCACAGACAGTCTCTGCCTGCATGCTGAGGTTTGACCATAGAGCTGCATGCAGCCAGTGCAGTCTGGTGGGAATTAAACAAAATCTCATTGCATTAAAATAATTTTTATACATTTTTTCAATAAATATATTGCCCTTAAAATTCCCCTTTTCTTTGCATTTTTAAACCATGGAGATTTTTCATTCCCCACACTCGTTTATGGGGCCCGTGCAGTGCATCTGTGAGTCCCACGGTGTTACCAACACATTGATGGTTTCTCTCCCTCTTCCAGCCATGCCCTGATGTGCACCAGCCTTTCTGCAGGAACTCCAGCAGCACAAGCCCAGCCCTGCCCCCTGGCTCACCCACATATCCTGGGGTGCCACAGGCCGTGGACATGATGCCGTTCTGCTCCATTTTCGACAGGCCGAAATCCGTGATCATGATCTTGGAGTTCTCCTCGGGGGTGAGGTACAGCAGGTTCTCGGGCTGGGGACACGGGGACATTTGTGGCAGGAGAATGGCACGGAGGGGCAGGAGGGGGTGGGCAGGGCAGGGCTCACCTTCAGGTCCCGGTGCACGATGCCGTTCTCGTGCAGGTATTTGACGGCTGTCAGCACCTGGTGGATCACCAGGCTGGCGTCCTTCTCCGTGTACACGCCCCGCTCCAGGATCCTGTCAAACAGCTCTCCCCCCGACACCCTGTGGAGGGAAAAGGACTGGAATATACACAAACAAAGCTTTTGTGGCAGCTGAGTTTCTGCTCCTTCCTCAGCAGTTTTTGGGAGGCTGAGGCTGATGGGTGCTCCTGGGTGCAATGCCAGGCTGCCAGTGGGGATTGCTGGTACTCGTGGGCACTTTGGGGGGGATTTGGGGCAAGTCCTGCTGGGGCTGGTACCCAGGTACCCAGCCCTTTGTTCTGTACTAAACCTGCAGCCAAGCAGCAGCAGCAGGGTGCTCAGAGCTGTTCCCTGCTGCTGACACGGTGCCCATTCCATTTCTAGAAACCCTGCGTGGCACAGCTTTAATTAGAAATACTTCTGCCTCTGCCCTGCTAAACTGTCAGGAATTCATTTGCATAAGTAGATCCAAACCGTGGTTCAGAAAGTCGCTGTTAGGGTGGGGATGGGCCAAGGGGCCACAGGGAGTGCCCAGTCGGTGCTGAAGTCCCACACATCCCCTGCTCCTGCCTGTCCCTCTGTGGGGCCCCAAAGGAACGGCTCTGCTGGCACTCACAGCTGCATGACCAGGTAGAAGTGGGTTGTGCTCTCATAAATATCCTCCAAAGTCACAATGTTTTCATGCTTTATCCTGCAAAGGGAAATGTGGGTCAGAAACAAATCCTGGCAAGGGTAGAAGGGGGAAAACCCAGCAGTCATCTTGCTTTAATCACCAGGGAGAGTTCACGGGGGGTTTGGGGCTGCTGTCCCTCCCCTGCATGGCAGAGGATCACTGATGTCCATCCAATTCCTTTTGGAGCACCAGGGCCCATCAGTGGGGCCAGACCCTTTATTAAAAAGGCCCCCAGCACATCAGGAATGCTGCCTGGACTGTCACACTCACTTTTTCAGCACTGCTATCTCATTCTCCAGGCTGCTGTCCCTGTTGAGAGGAGACTTCTTGATGCATTTCAGAGCAAAGAGCTTGCCAGTGCTTTTCTGCTTCACCAGGAAAACTTCTGAGAAGGCACCTCTGCAGAGAGGGGGAGAAACTGCATTTCAGTGGGTGCTTTGGGCATGGGAAAGACTGGCAGAGAGGGGAAAGAGCACAGAAAACAACGTGGTGGAACTTTATGTGGATGCTGATTCTAAAGCTGGAATCATACTGGAGCAGCCCCAAACTCAGGGGGTTCAAGGCAAGGGCATGCAATGTGAATAAACCCCCACATTGTTTCTGTAGAGAAAATGTTAATTCTGCACAGCCCGGGAGGGAGCTGCAGTTTGAGTTGTGCCACCCAACATTCTGCAGGTCCAAAATGCAAAACAGCAGGAGAAGCCCAGTTAATCTTTAAATTCAGCTTGTTCTCCTGCCTGCAAAGGCTGTGTCCCTGTGTCCCCTTGGGGACAAAGTGACAGTGAGTGTCTGTCCCCCCCAGCAGCAGCAGGTATTATTTATAACCTGCCTAAAACCCCCAATCCAGCTTTGTCCTGGGGCTGAGCACGAGGCCGGGGCAGTGACAGTGACCCTGGGCCAGTCCTCACTAATCCTCATCAAACCTTCATGATGCAGCTCCTTAATTGGGGGCCTTAAATGGGACTTGCTGCGAGTCTCAGGGCAAGGAAGGGCAGTGCTGTCGAGCCTGGGGGAAAGTGAAAACAACTTTGAGGTGGTTTTAAGTCCCAGATCTTCATTTCAATTCTTCAGAGAGCTGAAGTGATGCACATGGGAAAAATCCCAATTTCTAATGCTAAATTTTCCTATTAAAGCAATAGTAGGAAATGAACAACCTACAAATCAGCTGCTGGGGCATCTGTTCTACATCTCTGTCCCAAACAGTTTATAATAATTATGCTCCTTATTAAAAATGATGAATCAACAAGTGGGCTAGGAGAGAACAAAGCTCTTTCTAACCTCATTCCCTTAGCGAAAGCTGCTGGATAATTCCATTAATCTCTGAGGCTGACAAGGCACAGCACTTGGAGTAGCTGCTTCTTTGGGAGCTCTCTCGTGGGCTCGGAAGTCACAGAAAATTTGTCCATGACAGAACTCGCTGGTGGAGGTAATTCAATTCCTCCCCCACAACCTTGGAAATGTTTTGTTGTCTCATCCCCATGAATAGGCAAATGAAGCTGTTAACGCACAGGGAAGGATTGTACAACTCCAACATCCTTGTTTTTGTTTCATTCCCCAAGTGAGTCAGGGTTCCTGAGCTAAATATACAACTTGTTATTGTCGTGCTCTGCTGTGCCAGCCCCTGACCTTGCAGCAGCAGCAGGAGTGGGGCAAGAACCTTCCCTGCAGGAGAGGCTCCCTGGGGGTCAGGGGGCTGCAGGAGGGCAGGGGGCACCTGGAGCAGTGCCCGGGGCTGGGGGCTCTGCTGCTGCTTGGGAAGGGTGAGCCAGGAGTGGGAGCAGCAGCAGCAGCACCCTGGGCACCCCTCACCTGCTCCTGGGCTGTCCCAGGGCAGCCAGCCCTGGGATGCTGAGCAGGGCCAGGAGGGACCTGGGGACATTGGGCAGGGCCAGGAGGGCTTGGGGAGCTGGGGCTGGGGCTGCTCCTGCCCAGGCACACAGGGACAGCAGCCTCTGCTCGTGCTGGTACTCACGAGCCCAGGGCCTCCATGAAGATGAAGGTTTTGCGGATGTTGCTGGTCTGCTTCTTCCAGGAGCCGCTGCCTTCCTCCTCCTTGCGCCCCATCTCCTCCAGAGTGGAAGCAGGAACACTGGGAGGGAGAGGAGGAGGTGGAGAGGTCACTGGCAGTCTGTGTTTGCAGGGGAGCCCAGCACTCCCCAGTCACAGCTGGGATCAGAGCTGGCCAAGGCCTGGGAGATGTGAAATGCCCCCCAAACCCCTTAGAACTCGTCATGAAGTCGGGTCTGGGGACTGGAGGGACGCTGGAACCTGAGACAGGGACCTGGAGACAGGGGAAAATAGATATAAAAGTGACCCTTGGGCAGCAGGGAGCATCCCTGGGTACATGGAGCATCCCTGGGAGTGGGGAGCATCCCTGGGTACATGGAGCATCCCCAGGAGTGGGGAGCATCCCTGGGTACATGGAGCATCCCCAGGAGTGGGGAGCATCCCCTGCCCACGGCAGGAAGGGAGCCAAGGGCCATGGGACACATCTGAGCCTTCAGAAGACAAGGAAAAGCTCTCCTGGATGTTTTTTACCCCATTTGGAAAAGGCAGAAGTATTCAAGCAGAGAAGAAGTGGAAAGGTCTTTTTTCATGAGAGACTGCTTAGATATTGGATTCCTCCTGAACCTACTTTATCTCCTTAATTAGCACGTTTGCAGGGTTTTCAGCTCCTTGACACAATTTTTAAAGGTTAATTTAACATTATTGAAACCAAAATTGACTCAATTGTAAACAGTTGAAGCCTTCAGTCCATAAAATCACCGAAGGCCTCATGAACTTGACCTTTATTTACCTCTTGGTTTCTGGTGCCTGTGTAACTCACAGAAATCAGCTCCTTCTAGAGACCAGCCTTATCTTGCTCTTTGAAATCAGGGAAGGTCCAAAGTCCTTCACAAAAATGCTGATCAATCAGTAGAAAACTTTCTGCCAATTATTTTAAGTCCCTAAATAATGTTTTCTTTGCAGTCATCTGCCCCATCCCAAATGTACAGATCTGGGATATCACAGAAAAAGAATTTGCTGGCAGAGACATTCAGCTGGTGATGGCAGGTGAGTTTTATCCACTCTAAATAAATATCAGAGCTGGCAGGGTGGTGCTGAGTGGCAGGGAACACTGAGAGGAGCTCTCCATTCCTCTCCCTGGCTGCTGCCAGCCAGAGAATACCAGGTGAAAAAAGAGAATAAAAACCCCAAGTAGGTCAGCCTGGCCCTGGGGACGAGTGGCATTTTGGGCTCCTGTGCTGAAGCACGTCCTGGCTGGGAGCAGCTCATGGGACAGAGGGAACAGGGCAGGGACACCCTCCTGCCCTGGGCAGAGGTGAGTGTCCCCAGCCCTGGGGGACAGGGGGTGATGGACACTCCCTCCTGACAATTTGGCCCATCCAAGCCCAGGGGTCAATCCTGGCTCATTTCAGCTCCATTCCCAGAGAATTTTGATGTTTAATTCCTTGTGAATTCAACAAGTTCCCTATTTTAAAGGGAGTTTTGCTCCCAAGGGAAGGCAGGGTCATGTTTTCCTCACTCTCTGTGAATCCTGTGCTCGTGTCAGAGCTGCTCCTGCTGTCCCCTGGTGAGAGGCAGCTGGTGCTGGGGGCAGGCTGTGGGAGCAGCTCTGACTCCCTCCTGGCACCTCCTGGCTGCCCTCACCTCTGTGCTGCTCTGGGAGCAAAGGATGGAATGTTTGAGCTCCTGAGGTGGAAAGCTGCCCGTGGCAGGGGTGCAAGGGAATGGCCTTTAAGGTCCCCAAACCATCCTGGATCCCAGCAGCGCTGGTGATGGACACTCTGCTCCTGTTGGATCCTTCCCCGTGGATTTTCCTCTCTGGTACCAGGGGAGAGTTTGTCCAGGCTGGGTGCAGGAGGCAGGGGCCAGGACTGTGGGCTCAGGAGAAGGGGAATTTCCTGGGAGCTCACCTTTGTCTCACCCTGCCCGAGTCACCTGTTGCACCTCGCAGCACTCGGTCACAATGCGATGTTTGATGAGTTTGTTCTTTGTCTTTTGTTATTGATTCAAGCTCTGTGCCACAATCCCCAAACCCCAGATTGGTTTGGGTGGGAAGGGACCTCAAATCCATCCAATCCCACCTCCCACGTCCCAGGCTGCTCCAGCCTGGCCTTGGGCACTGCCATCGATCCAGGGGCAGCCACAGTTGCTCTGGGCACCCTGTGCCCTTCCCAGTGCCCAGCCCGGGGTTTGTGGATGGACTCCCTCAGCTGGAGAAACTCCCCACAGCAGTGGGACCGTGGCAGAAGCTGGGCAAGCCCCTGGACCGGCAGATTGCCTGCCCTGCTCTGTGCCCACCTGCACACCCCAGCCCTGGTGTGCCCTCCTTCCCTGCCAGCTCCACCCTGACCCCGTCCAGCTGGCCTGGGGACAGATCCCAGCCCTGGGGTGCACACAGAGGGCACCCAGGGGCTCCTGGAATTCGCATGATTTTAGATAATTGTTTAAATAATTCCCATGATTTTAACACCTGATCCCACAGTGGGCTGTGGTGCCCTTGTGCCCGTTCACCTCCTGGCAGTGCCCGCACTCCGGTGTGCCACGGTTGCATAATGAGATTGAAAAGCTCATTAAGCCATGCAGGTGAGACCCTCAGAGCTGAGAGGGAAAAGCTCATTAAGTGATGCAGGTGAGACCCTCAGAGCTGAGGGGAAAAGCTCATTAAGTGATGCAGGTGAGACCCTCAGAGCTGAGAGGGAAAAGCTCATTAAGTGATGCAGGTGAGACCCTCAGAGCTGGGAGTGAAGTGCAGAACACAGCTTTGATTTGTGGAGCTTCCCCCCATAACAAACCCAGCAACACGCAGGGCTCCAGCTGAGTTTCTGTCCTGGACAGAAGATAATAAACAAGTGTGATATCAATGTCTGACCCCTGGGCTCTCCTGCAGCCTGAGCCAACCACTGCTCTGCTCTGGCTGATCCAGCACGACGCTGCTCAGGGTGCCAGGGCTGTTATTGTGACCTTGCTTAAATTTGTCTGAGGAAATCTGGTCTGCTTCCCCATCCCACAGCAACAAATCCATCTGCAGCCAGCCCCTGCTCCTGAAGGGATGCTCTGCATTAGCAGAATGATTGTAAGTCATGATTAATGGTCTCATGACAAACTTCCATGTGCAGGGGGAGCAGACATGCAGCTTTCAGGGCTTTGCCTTTGGAATTAGAAGTTTATAGGAAAAAAAGGGGAATACAAATTCAAAGGGCTTTGATTAAAAAAAAAAAATACAGCAAAGCAAGCAAATCTGCATGTGAATGAATAAATGAATGAATAAATGAATGCATGAATGAATGAATGAAGTGCCAGGGCAGCCTCCGTGTTCAGGGACAAAAGAACAAGAAACTGAAGCCACGAGCTCGCCATTAAAAACAAACCCACGTCAAAGGTCTGTATCCCCCCACCACAGCATCCATTCCAACTTGGGGAACACCTGAAAATCTCCATTTTCATTGGAGATATCCCAGATTCCCTGCAATACTCTGGATGGAAAATGTCAGAGACAGCTTTCTATGAAATCGCTGAACACAACACGAGTGCTGGAGGCTACTCCAGAGGAGAGGTCCTCTGGTGCTCCCCTGCTACAAGAGAAAACCAATTTAAAGCAGAGCAGGTGAGCAGGGACCCCACCTGCCTCACGGAGAGAGCAGGAGCAGCAAATGGCTCGTAAGGAAAGGAAATTTCGCTTACCCAAATCAGCAGAGACGAAGCTACTCCCGCTGGCTGCTCGGGCTCGGCGCCGTCTGCGGGGATTAGAGCCGGGAGGAGGAGGAGGAGGAGGAGATGGAGCCGAGACGGTAACCAGGGAGTCACCGGGGGCACGGGGAAGTGCGGCAGGGCTGGAGCCCGGTGCCGCCAGGCTCGGGGTGGAGCTGGGCGTGCGGCAGCCGCTCCTGCCGGCGCTGAGACACCCCCGAGATGATCCGGGCTGCCTTCCTCACCCCGCGGCTCCTCGGGGCTCGGGAAGCGCCCCCAGTGCCTCGGCACGGGCTGGCACTGCCCTGGCACTGCCCTGGCACTGCCCCGGCTGTCCCAGCAGGAGCCCCAGCCGGGCAGGGGATGCTCCTCAGCATCTCTGAACGGCACAAACCCTGCAGGACAATCGCTGGGCAGAGGTTAATCTCCATGGCCCGAATCTGGGGCTATTTTACCCCAAACGATGGCTCTATTTTGACTTTCAAATCCTCCCCGTGAGTGCCTGCTCGAGCACAGCACATATGAATAGAGGAAATATTAATAATTCTTTGAACCTTTTCTACGGTGTGGGATTTTAGAGCTGGCAATAACAACTTTACTGACTGCATTCTCAGTTGATTTACACTGCCATCTAGAATAATGCATGGAAAAAGTCCATATCATTGTGGAGTTTAGTTTTATGTCAGGAATAAATCAGCTCTGAGGCAATACTTGAAAATCACATTCTTTTTCTGGGTGTATTTCCCTCAGGAGCTTGGCTCCAAGGCAAAGGCTCTGGGGTGCTGCTCCTGTCCTTGCTGGTCGAGCTCCATCCCTGGGAACTCCCCCGGGGTTCTGGTCAGGATTCCTGGCTGTGCCTCTGAACGTGCAGGATCCCTTTAGCACAAGGCTTGGGTGGAATTTCCATGGATTTTACCTGGAAAGTCACTTCAGGCCCCACCTGTGGAGTGAGGAGGAGCCAGTCCCACTGCTGGGGAGGCACCAGAGCCAGAGTGGTGGGAGAGGCTCTGCTAGGGGCTCATTGGGTTTATTAGGGGGTTAATTGGGGTTTATTAGGGGGTTAATTGGTTTATTGTGGGGGAGGTTATTGGGGTTTATTAGGGGGTTATTGGGGTTTATTAGGGGGTTTATTTGGTTTATTAGGGGGTTTATTTGGTTTATTAGGAGGGTTTATTAGGGTGTTTATTGGGGTTTATTGGTTTTATTATGGGGGTTTATTTGGTTTATTAGGGGGTTTATTAGTGAAGTTTATTTAGGTTTATTTAGGGGGTTTATTAGGTTTTGGGGGGGGGTTATTAGGGTGTTTTGGGGGGTTTATTAGGGTGTTTTGAGGGGGTTCATTAGGGTGTTTTGGGGGGGTTCATTAGGGTGTTTTGGGCAGTTCATTAGGGTGTTTGGGGGGTTTATTGGCGGTTCCCAGCCATCCCGGGATGGTTTGGAGCAGCTCGAGGCCGAGGTGAGGAGCACAAAGGGAAGCTCTGACGTGCCAGCCCCAGGAGCTGTTTGGGGGGATGTGGCAGTGATGCCTTGCCTTGCCCCTGCAGAACCCACTGTGAACGTGTCACAAACGTGTCACAAACCCACGGGCAGAGCCCCACGGCAGCAGGGCCCTGCTGGGGCTGAGCAGGACTCAGAGCAGGGAGAAACATTCCTGGGAACGAGGAGGAGAGCGGAGCTGTTCAGCTGCAGCATTCCCACAGCCCGGGGCTCGGAGCCCAGCCTTCAGAAAGGGCCAGAGAAAAGCAGCAACAACCTGCAGGAGTGAGGGGGGCAGCTCCCCGAGGGCTCTGCCGGGCAGCACTGATGGAAACGGGGCTCCTGACCTTGCCTGGTGGAAATCTGGGCCAGCAGCAGCTCGGGGAGCTGCGCTGAGCCGCAGCTGGAGCGGCAGTTCGCAGGCAAGGAGCAGGGAAAGCTGCACTGCTGGCTGTGCCCGAGTGAATCACGCTGAGGGGGTGGCAGGGAAACGGCAAATGTTCAGCACAGCAGCCCCTCTGCACGGGGGGAAGGCGCTGCCGTGCCCGGCCCCGGGGAGCAGCACCTGGAACACGCCTGGGAGGAGAGAAAATATCTCCTGAAAAAGATGGAGAGGGACTTTTTGCAGAGGCAGCTGGGGAGAGCACGGGGAGGATTGGTGTTAACTAAAGAGGGAAGATTCGGAGTGGATGTTGGGAGGAATTGATCCCTGGCAGGGTGGGCAGGCCCTGGCACAGCTGGGGCTGCCCTGGATCCTGGCAGTGCCCAAGGCCAGGCTGGGCAGGACTGGGAGCACCTGGGGCAGGGGAATTTGGAAAGAGATGATTTTCAATATCCCTACCCCCCCAAACCCTCAGTGAGAGGGGAGCAGGGCCCTCGGGGCAGGACCTGCGTGCCTGGAGGGCTCAGGGGAGGATTTGAGTCAGGACACGCTGAATGCAGTCACACACCCAGCGGCACAGCCCGGGCAGGGCTGTCGGTCTGTCCCGAGCCTGACCCACGCTGAATGCAGTCACACACCCAGCGGCACAGCCCGGGCAGGGCTGTCAGTCTGTCCTGAGCCGGACCCACGCTGAATGCAGTCACACACCCAGCGGCACAGCCCGCGCAGGGCTGGCAGTCTGTCCTGAGCCTGACCCACGCTGAATGCAGTCACACACCCAGCGGCACAGCCCGGGCAGGGCTGTCGGTCTGTCCTGAGCCTGGCCCACGCTGAATGCAGTCACACACCCAGCGGCACAGCCCGGGCAGGGCTGTCAGTCTGTCCTGAGCCGGACCCACGCTGAATGCAGTCACACACCCAGCGGCACAGCCCGGGCAGGGCTGTCAGTCTGTCCTGAGCAGCCTCGGCCGCGCCTCCAGCCAAGGGCAGTCCCGGGTGGCCCTGGGGACACGGGTGGCTGTGGCAGGGCTGGGTGGCTCGGTGTCCCCGAAGCGATGTGTGCCTGTCTGTGCGCGGGGTCCGGGCCAGCCCTGCCGTGCCCAGCGCCCGGGCCAGCAGAGAGCACTGCAGCACAGCCCATGGAGCGGAGCCGGCAGGAAAAGCCCTGGCGAGAGCGAAGCTGCGAGAACACGAGCGATGGATGCCCTTGGCGGTCTGAACAGCTGGCCAGGGGCAGCTCCTGGGGCAGAACTCCTTGAGGTAAAGCGCATTTCAGTAACACATCCCTCTCAGGCTGGGAGCACTGTTCGCTTTTCTCTGTCCCTAAACCAGGGAGGCTCCTGCAGCCGTGGCACGGTGGGGATGAGCTGAGGTGGGTCTGCATCCTTTGAGCCTCAATGGGAACGAGCTGCTCTTTTCTCCAGCTTCATTTTCAACCTTCAGTGGATAAATTGGTGAATGAGTTACCCAAGGAGTTCGGTCTCAGGTTCTGCACCTTCTCCTTAACCTGGGAATTCTGCTCCTGGAGACCACATGGAAACCATTCCTTTGGAAATGGCAAAGAATCAGGTAATTAGCTGCTGATGGGCATTACTGTTAATTACCCTGTCCAGTGGCACAGTTACTGCACACCTTCATTATCTGTCCCTAAATAATTCCATCCATCTCTTGTATCTCCATCATTTCCATAGAAACCTGGGACACGAACCCACCACCCCAATGCTGACCCCCCTGCCAGGCTTTGGGCCTTTGGGGCTGCGTTTCTCCAGCCTGAGCAGTGTTTGCTCTGAGAGCCCCCCGAGCAGAGGCTGGGGCACCCTTGGCCCTCCTGTGTGGAGCTGCAGCCTCCCAGTCCCTGCCAGCAGAGCCCTCCCTGTGCTGAACACTCACACCCAGAGCTGGCCAAGGGGAAGCCAATTAGGAACCTAAAAGGGCCCTTCTGAAAAACCCCTGCTAATTATGCAGGTTTGAATAGATGTTTACTCAGGGGGTTGATTATGCATCCCCGAAGAGCAAAACTTCATCTGGTGCCACTGGGGAGGCTCAGGGTGGGGAGAGGACTCTGTGCTGCTCTCTCTGCTCAAGCCTTCGCAGGTTTTGGTTGCTCTGCCTCTCCCCGGGGGAATTGGAGTTCCCAGGGCTGCGGCCAGAGTGGCCAGGACAGCCCACAAACCCCAGTGTGGCTGCACAAGGTTTCCTCCTGGGCAGAGGATTGGGCAAGGATGGCTTTGGCAGCGGGGAGGACAGGGAGGCTGTCCTGGGACCTGTGGGGACGCTGCCTGGCCGGGGCTGGCTCTGGGCTCAGCCCCAGCCCCCCGCAGCACGTCCTGCCCGTGAAATTCTGTTTGTCAGCACCAGTTCATTGGAACACGAACCAGAGCCTCGGTGTTTGTTTGCTCCTCTGCTCGTGCTGCACAAACCCACCCTCACTCTTCCCCTCAGGAAAAACCAATTAAAAGAGAAGGAAGAGAAAACCAGACCGATTTCCCGAGGCCACAGAATTTCTCAGATATCCATTTCAAGGTGTTTATTGCAGCCTTTCATCCCCCTCCCCGACTGCTGGGGCTGCATTCCCTGCCTGGCAACAGATGGGATACCAATTTATTTTTAGCAATTTGTTTGCTTTGATTGAGCCCTCCAACACCTCCCTGCTTTTAAGGCCATGCAGCACCTCAGGGGCTGCCAAGGTGGGCTGAACTCTGCACCAGGAGAGGAGCTCCTGGGGTGGGACCAGCCCAGCTTCGGGGGTTTGCCTCCCATCCTGGGCTGCTCAGAACCTGCACTGCCCCTGAGCTCTGGAATATTCACTGAGTTTCACAGGAGGGGCTCTCAGGGAGGCTGCAGGAGTGCCCCAGCCTGGCCTCTCCATCGGTCCCAAGGAGCCACAGAAATGCCCCACCCAGCCCCAACAGGCCCTGTGTGCTCAGGCCCTGCACTGCACTCAGCTCTTTGCTAAAATCCCCTTTCAGGCACAGGAGCTGCTTTAGAGCCCTCCTTGTGCCTCCCCACAAATGGCTTGCGGTAATTAAGTGTAATGGAGGAGCTCTGATTGCATTCCTCACTCAGAGGGTTAACTGAGGATTCCTAAATAAGTTACAAAATGTGTTCCTTTGGACTCAGTTCCTTTTGCTTTATCCAAACTAAAATACACTGTTCTCCCGAGAGTTCTTTTTTGAGAATTGACTGAAGATAATTATTTCAGATAATTAAGATCACTGAGCAAAGTAATTTAATTTTCTTCCCTGCCTCTCCCTCCCTCCAAGAAATGTAAATGTCTGTGGAGCAGCAGATCAATAAAAGAACCTTTCCAAAGGTTAACTTGGCCAGGGGTGTTCCTGAGCTGGGAGAGGCCAGCATGGAGTGAAACCCAGCAGAGATGGTTGGAAACGTACTGAGATTTCCAATTAAATGATTCCCCCACCAAGACTTTTTTCCTGAGTTTGTTTTTGGATTTGTGTGTTTCAGGTTTGTTTGTTTTGTTTTGTTGTTTAGTTCTTCATGTCGGCCAAGGGCAGAGCAGGGACACAGAGCTGAAGCTCTGAGGCCACAGGATTTTATTGAGATCTGCTCTGAGATGCAGCTGATGAGGGGAAGGTGAATTGTGCTCAGGCAGGGAATTCACTGCAGCAAACCTTTGGCTGAGCTGGGGCAGCAGCACAGGAATGGAACTTGGGGTTTGTGGAGGGCTGGACAAGCTGCGGGAGAAAATGGATTTGAGGCTTTGAGTTTCTTTTTCTCTCTGGTTTTCTGGCTCTTTTACTTTCTCTGAGCCCTGCTGGCTGCACAGAGCAGGGGTTGGGGGTCTGGCCTCCCAGTGCCCCCAGAGTTTGTGCAGGGAGCTGGTGACATTTGTACAAACCCCTTTTTCTGTCCCCTGGCCCTGTGGCCGTGGCTCTCAGGCTGCAAGAGGAGAAAGTGCCCAGCTACTGGATACTAAATACTGAATACCAGATACTAAACACTCTATACTAGGTAACAGATACTAAATTCTAAATACTAGGTGCCAAATACTGGATACTAGATGCTAAATACTAGATACTAAATACTAGAGGTACTAAATACTGGATACTAAATACCAAATACTGGATACTAAATACCAAATACTGGATACTAAATACCGAATACCAGAAACTAAGTACTGAATACCAGATACTTAACACTCTATACTAGATAACAGATACTAAAATCTAGATGCCAAATATGGAATACTGGATACTAAATACTATATACTAGATACTAAATACTGAATACTAGATACTAAAGACTAAATATTAGATACAAGATAACAGATACTAAATACTAAATACTAGATGTACTAGGTACTAAACACAAGGTACCACATACTGGGTACAAAATACTAGATACTAAGTAGTGAATACTAAACCATGGGCTCTGTGTCCGTGGGAAAGCCTCCCAAAGCCCCTTCAGCTGCAGGAGGGCAGCACCCCTGGGCAGCACCCCTGACCCTGGGCATCATCCCTGGGCAGCATCTGTGGGCATCATCCCTGGGCAGCACCCTGGGGCAGCAGCCCTGCCCCTGGGCTTTCCTGGCACTCTTTGTGTGCCCAGGCTCCCCTGGCAGTGCCCCCCAGGCCCTTGGCACCCCGAGGTTCTGGGGTGTGTGTGGGGCTCCGTGGGGAGGGCAGGGGGCACACGGCACCCCAGGGTGTGGGAACGCTGCCTGCTCCCCACAGCACCACCCTGGGAGCTCCCCAGAGCTGAGCCTGGGGCAGTTTAGCCCAAATCCACTTGCTAATGGCTGCACACTTGTCTGAAAGCTTCCCGTGGCGTGTTCATTATCATTTCTGTTTTACAAGGGCCACTCACCCACAGCACAAACACTTCAGTGCCTGCCAGAGCTCCTTTGAAGCTGCTGGGGAGGTGAGCACCAAAGATCTGCTGTCTTAATTAGAACAAGAGGTTACAGAGATGCTAATGCCTGATCTTGCAGGGCTGACAGGAGGGATTAAAGGTGCTGGAATCAGGTGCCTGTAAAGCAGAGGGTTCTGGATGCTGGGGGTTTTTCCTGAGCTCACATTCGTGGATTGTGGCTTCCCTTTCCTGGCTGAGGGAGCTCCTTGGTGCTGGGCTGTGCCTGGGACAGGGATGGGAGCAGCCAGGAGGGTCTGGATCCCCCAGCAATTCAGGTGCTGGCCTTCCAGGGTGTGACAAGTTACACTCAGCCTGTCTCAAGGTGGTAAAAATCTTGCAGCAATTAATTAACTTATTGTATTTCTGATGTTTGCTGTGCCTCCCTGGCACCCCGAGGATCTCAGCTCTTTGATCTGGGGGGTGATTTATTGGGCAATTACACATCCCCACGCCATCACTCATGCTGGGAAGAGGAGCTGTGATCTCACCAGGCTGGGCAAACGTGACATGGAAGGACTTTTATCAAGTGGAGGGGGCTGATGGATGGAGGAGCCAGGGAAGTATTGATTGGAGCCAATATGTTATTTTCTACATTAATATTGTGCAGACAGTGGCAGACAGAGCCCCTGCACGGTCCTGCTGCTCCCTCCATGATGAGGAATTACCCTCCTGTGCAGTTCCACTGCAGTCAGGGATGGTGCTCCGGGACCTTCAGGGACTTCTCAGGGAAATGTTTGTTCTTTAATTATGAAAAGAAAGAGGCAAAGCACACAATTGCATTTCCTGTGCCATCGGGCAGAAACAAGGTGAGGGGAATGCTCTGGGGATGTGCAGCTCCCTGTGAGTGCTGCAGGGCTTTGGGATGGCCCAGGAGCTGCTCAGGTGTTTCTGGGATGGCTGTGGGACTGTTGGGGTCCCTGTTGGGGTGAGCACAGCATAAATCCTGCATTCCTCAGCCAGAGCTCTGCCCACACTCACCAGGGCCGGATGGTGAGAAGGACTTGTGCTTTCAGAATTACCACCCTCCTTTTCTTCCCACCAAGAGCAGGAGGGGGGGGTTAACCTTGGACTAAAAGTCTTTGGTTCTGGTTGCTCAGAAGTCATCAGGAGACACCCAGGAGTGAGACTGAGCCCCTGGCTTGTGCTGACTGATGAGAAGGTGAAGAACCTGCAGGATTCTGGGGTTGGTTGGGCTCAGGCAGCTTTGTCCAAGGTCCTGTTGTGCAAACAGGGAAGATTTTCACCTGAGTTTCTGCACCAGAGGGATGGGGGTGAGTTGGAGCTGTTTAAATAAAAAACGAGGGAGGTTTTCTCGCAGCCCTTGTTCTGTTTGTCCGTCCGGGCAGGACGGGGCAGCCCTGCAGGAGGATCCCCTGTCCAGCCCCGGGTCGCTGTATTCTCGCCGCTCCCCACTGGAGGTCACTGGAACATTGGTTACCATTGTCCCCTAGAACAAAGGAGCTGCCGAAGTGACGTTTGGCGAAATTAATGTTTGAAATTTTCGGAGATTTTTATCAGTTTCACGTATGAAAATAAATCTCCAAATTGCTCATAATCCCTGTGTGTAATGGGTATTTTATAAACACTTCTTATGCCCCGAGGAGACATCAACAGAGGCTTTATTTTACAAAAGTATGACTCAACTGCCAGGAATTTTGAGCAAAGCTCCTCTAATGGGTTCTCTGTGGCCCAGCTCTCTTTGTCATACCCTGATGGATGTGTCAGAAGTTCTAAAACACACCTGAAGCCATTCCGTGGTTACCAGCAGGAAACCTAAAAGTTGCCATCACCACCAGGGCATTGTGTTCGTGCTGTTAAAAATGCTGGAGAGAGGAGGAGCGGCTCGGGGTTTGCAAAGCTCATTTTATACAAATTAGTTCCTATCACGGAAGCAAATCTTATTTTCCTTTCTCCCTCTGCCCTGGTGCAGGCAGCTGTCCCTGCCCACTCAGATTTTTGGGAAGCCTGCTCAGATCCCTCCCGTCTCAGAACCAGCCCCCCTGGCATGAGCAGCCTCAGTGCTGGAGCAGGAGCAGCTGATGAAGGAACAGGAGCTAATTATCAGCAATAAGAAAAGTTTGGCAACTCGTCACAGACTCATCAGTGCAAACCAAAGCTGCTTCTCAACCCGTCTATCAAAGTGCAGTTGCTGTTAATGATAGACTGAATAATAATTAGTATTAACTAAAAGGATCCCTTTCTATTTCCCAGTGATATTTAAAGCCAAGCAACAGACTCCTGGCTTTGGGTGAGATCCAGCTTCAATATAGCTCTGGGATTTACATTTCAGTCTTTAGATGGAAAGTGAATTTGTGGGATTTGTGTCAGCTTATGGCAAACCCGGTGCCATGTGCTGGAAGTGATTCCTGGGGATGCACCCGGAGCTGAGAGCCCAGACCCGTGGGAGGAGCTGGGGATTTCCATGGCAGATGTGGGTGCTCCTGGGAATGTGCTCCCACAGCCTGCACCCTGCAGGAGCAGGGCTCAGACTCATCCCAGGGAGCAGGAGCAGGGCTCAGACTCATCCCAGGGAGCAGGAGCAGGGCTCAGACTCATCCCAGGGAGCAGGACCCAGGCTCAGACTCATCCCAGGGAGCAGGAGCGGGGCTCAGACACTCCCAGGGAGCAGGAGCTGGGCTCAGACTCATCCCAGGGAACACGACCCTGCAGGAGCAGGGCACTGAAGGGATGAGAACCTCCTTGGCTGGGAGCTCTCTGTGCTGGGGAGATGCAGGGTCTGTGTCAGAAACGAGGTTTGAATGCTCCCCCAGGGCAGGGGGTGCTGTCTCTGTCCCTGTCCCTGTCCCTGTCTCTGTCTCTGCTCCCCCAGGGCAGGAGCTGCTGTCTCTGTCCCTGGTGTTCAGCCTGCAGGTGATGGTGCTGCCCTCCCTGGAAGCTTTTGGCAGATGTGGGGACAAGCTATCCCAAAACGTGCCCCAAACCATCCCTGCACTTGTGCAGGAGGTTTGAAATGCCCTCGTGGGCTGTGCAGGTGTCTGAGGCAGCCTGGAGAGGAGCCTGGCCTGGCTCTGGAGCACAGCTACTGCTTCATTTCAAAGCTTATCCTTAAATGTTTGCTCTAAAGCCCTGGAGCCCCAAGAAAAGAAGATGCAAATAACTTGACTCTTTTCCCATGGAAGCAATTAAGGAACTGTGTTAATAAGAAATGAAGTTGTTTGTAAATTTTAATGGTTTAAAAGATGCCCCAGGGAAATCACAGACAAATAGGAGCTGTTTGGTGCAGACCCTTTCTAGCCAAGCTCCACCTCCGTGGTGGATGTGATCAATTAAAAATTATCAGGAGAAAATGACACATTCTTTTTCATTTAATGCTTTTGGCCAGAAGCATTTTCTAACATAATGATTTGGCCTAGGAGGGGAGTGTTGCTTTGTTTCCTCCCCATTTTATCCAAAAATAGCCCCTAAGGAAAAAAAAAAACAAACAAAAAACAGCCAAAGAAGCAACTACTACCAAGCCCCAAAGACAAGCCCATGAAAATGTCTAAATATATGTTGGGTTTTTAAAATTCTGTGACTGCAAAGCCCATCCCATCACTCTGAGGCCCAACCCAGCTCTCTGGACTGGTGTTTGGGGCAGGGAATGCTGGCCAGGGCTGGTTCGGGACGGGAATTGCTGATTTGGGGCTGGTTTGGGGCTGGTTTGGGGCAGGGATTACTGGTTTGGGGCTGGTTTGGGGCAGGGATTGCTGCCCAGGGCTGGTTTGGGGCAGGGAATGCTGGTTTGGGGCTGGTTTGGGGCAGGGATTGCTGGTTTGGGGCAGGGATTGCTGGTTTGGGGCTGGTTTGGGGCAGGGATTGCTGGTTTGGGGCTGGTTTGGGGCTGGTTTGGGGCTGGTTTGGGGCAGGGATTGCTGGTTTGGGGCTGGTTTGGGGCTGGTTTGGGGCTGGTTTGGGGCAGGGATTGCTGGTTTGGGGCTGGTTTGGGGCTGGTTTGGGGCTGGTTTGGGGCAGGGATTGCTGGTTTGGGGCTGGTTTGGGGCAGGGATTGCTGCCCAGGGCTGGCTTGGGGCAGTGACCCGGTGGTCCCTGGCACACCGGGGGTGGCACTGAGGGGTCCCCGGTGTTCCCTGGCTGTCCCAGGAGCCCGGGCTGAGCCGAGCTGAGCCGAGCCGAGCCGAGCCGAGCCGAGCCGAGCCGAGCCGAGCCGAGCCGAGCATCCCCGCGCTCTGTGCAGCCCCTCCCCAGCTCCCCCCGTGATTAGTGCAATTTGTTTCCCCCGGAATTCCTGTAAGGCTTGACAAGACACCAAAGTTCTGGGGAGTTACACAAAGGCTCCTTTGCATATTAAAGACCCTGTGTTGTCACTTGAGTAAATTTGGGAGAAGCATCCTCGCTGTGAGTGTCATTAGAGCCGAGATGGAGCCAGGGCTCATTAGGGGTGCTGTGACAGGGGCGGGGAAGGACTGGGAAGTGGCGCTGTGCTTTCTCCCAAAGCCCTGTCGAGGCTCATTTTCCCTCTCTCCATCTCCAGCACTCTCAATCCCTTGATAATAAATGCAGCTCACATAGGAACTACCCCCCGGACTGATTTCTTTCCAGTGCAAGAAGTGATTTAAAAGAAGACGAAAAAAGACATTGAATGTGTTCATTATTGATAATCTTAAAGATTTACCGCAGGCTTTCAGAAAAGCTGCTGCCTTAAAGCAAACTGCTTTTATCTCCTTTTTGTTTGCTTAGTTGGCTTTTGTGGGTTTTGTGTCTTTTCCTTCAGTAGCTCATGTAGGTAGAAGCTTGAATTATTTTCTCTTTTCCTGAGGGGGAGTTTGGCAGCCCCTGGAGCAGCGGGAAAGCTCCGTGGGAGCTGCAGGAGGAGGTTCCAGGCTGGGGCAGGGCTGTGTGGGCTGCAGCACGCCTGCTCTGGGGCCGTGACCACTGAGAGCAGCAGGGTTGTCCCTTTTGGGGGAGATTTGGGAGCAGCCCTGTGCCCAGAGCTCTGCACAGAGCTGGGATCCCACCCGTAGGCACTGGGGCTCTTTAGAGCGGTTTGAAATAGAAATTATTGGTAAATCTTTAGGAAACAAGCAAAAAAAGCCCCACTTGGAGCAGATTTCTCCACGATTTACCAAAAAAAGCCCCACTTGGAGCAGATTTCTCCACGATTTACCAAAAAAAGCCCCACTTGGAGCAGATTTCTCCACGATTTCCCAGCAATTGCAGCTGTTTGCAGTCCCTGCCTCCTGAGCCTCCTCTGCTCTGCTCTGGTCCCTGGCTCAGGGTCAAACTGCTGGAGGGGAGCAGAGGGGCTGGGGGAGCCAGGGGGGCTGGCCTGGCTCAGGGGGCTCAGGTGGGAAGGGAGGGGTGTGAGGAGCTCCAGCTGGGCCTGTGCAAAGCTCCCTGGTCATTTCAGAGCCGTCAGCCCTGGCCCAGAGTGCCCGGCCTGGAAGGGACGGGACAGATCCTTCCAGCCCAGCCCAGCCCTGCCCTGCCATGGCCAGGACACCTTCATGTCCAGGTGCTCCCCAGTGTCCAGCCTGGCCCTGGACACTGCAGGGACCAGGGGCAGCCCCAGCTGCTCTGGGCACCTGTGCCAGGCTGCCCACCCTGCCAGGGAAGGATTTCCTGCTGACATCCAAGCTGATGTTGCGTGTTTCAGCTTGAGCCCAAGGCTCCTGGTCCCGTCCTTCCCCTCTCCTCCTCTCCTCTGAGGATGACTTTGGGAGGGAGAACACAAACCTGCGGCTCCCTGGGGCCGAGGGATGTGTGAGCAGAGCTGAGTGAGCTCTGGTTTTGGGTTTTCCCTCGGTGCTGGGGCAGGCTGTGCTCGCCCCCGCCTCTCCTGCAGCTCCCTTTGCTCAGGAGCAGCAGATTGCCCGGGGCTCTGCCCAGCTGCACTTCACTGGACAGAGAATTCCAGAAGGCAGGGGAGCACAGAACGCTGCCCACCAAGCAAAGCCGTGCTCCAGCCCTGCCATGGGCTCAGAGGTGTAACAGCATCATCCCTCACCAATCAGAATCATTAAACAGCCTCATTATTTTAAATATTCATTGAGGCCAGATTCCATGTTTGGCTTTCTTGGTCAATTTGGTTCTCGCTAATCTGGGGGAAGGAAAGAATGTTCTCTAGTGCTTAATTTGCATTAAAAACACTATAATTTGTAAGTAAATTGGAAAGCTTTTAAGTGAAGAGGGAACATCAGTGACTTGACAGTCAAAGCTCTCCTTTGTTTTTCAAGCACAATGTTCCAGAAAGATGCTCTTCCTTTCTTGGAATTACATGGCAGGAGAATGAAGCCTTGTAATTGTTCATTAATCCACGGTCATTAGGAGACCCGGGGAAGGAGGCACCGGGACTGAAAACCGAATCCAAAGCAGGCAGTGCTCCACCAGAAAAGTGATTTGGAATTTCTCAAGTTGCTGAGGGGGGTGAATGGTCGGGAGAGCTGAGGCTGGGAGGGGCAGGGATGCTGCTGCCTCTGCCCAGAGGGTTTTCCAAGGAAAGCCTCTCCCTGTGCTGAGCCAGCCCGGCCCTGCAGCCCCTGGGGGCTCTCCCCCTCCAAGCTGAGCCTTCCCCTCCCCGGGAGCTGGGGAGGGCCCAGGGGGGCACTGAGACCCCAGGCTGGCGCTAAAGGATGGGAGGATCTGTCCCCAGGAGGGGCCTTTGCTCACCTGGCCAGCTGGCACAAGGAGCCCAGCTGAACTGCTTTGGGTTCAGGAGATGCCCAAGGAGCCCAGCTCCACTTTGCTTCCTTTTCTTGGGTATCTGATTGTGTGGATATTCCTTTAAACCCCCTTTTCGCTCTTGTGTTTAAGATGTTGCTTTCTTTGTTGCTTCCACCTCTTTATTTAGGAGGAGGAGGAGGGGAGAGGAGGGATAAAGGCAGCAGAGGAGCTGATTTCAATGCAAATCTATTGTTCATAATTGCAGTTTTAAAATCTTCTCAACCTTCAGCTGAACAATGATAAAAGAATAATGGCTGTGAATTATTAGCTGTTCCACTTACCTTCAAAATAGTTCTTACACTGTTGTGATACTTGGCTATATTTATTACTGTGCTTCTTTTTCCTTTTGTAATGAGCTTGTGCTTCCTGTGGCCTTAATTTTCTTTTCGGACCTCTGCTCATTCTGCATCTGCATTTTTGTTAGGGATATACAGGGCTAAAATCAATTAAAAATCTCTTCCATGCTTCCAGAGTAATTAGATAATTTCCCCATTACTCTGTTTCCAGGCCTGCCTGGTTAAAGTAACAAATATGAATATAAAAATGGAGCAAGGCAGTGAAACTGGAGTTTTTATTGCTCTGCTGGAGGTGCCTGCACACAGGTAGGTTCAATCCTGAGCTGAGAAGTTCCTGGTGGCACTGAAATCCGACTTTCTGCCAGCTGTGGCTGTCACACAGTGAGCACAGAGAGCAGCTGCACTGGGGGCAGTGTTTTACCCCCTTGGTGCAGCATTTCACCCCTTCCTGTGTTTTCTGCACAGAAATGGCCTCAGGGATGGCATGAAGGGAATCCATCCCCAGGGACTCTCACCTTATGTATGCAAATGTCTGAGTCTGGATGAACTCTCAATGCAGAGGGAATTCTTCATTTTTATTTGATTTCTTTTCTTTTCTTTTTTTTTTTTTTTTGGAAGCGTTTTGAGATTTACAGGCAGCTATGAAAACCTCTCAGGAGGAAAAGGAGAGATTTGAATTGCAGTAAATAATGAGAGAGAGAGCTGAGGCTCCTAACTGCGCTCAAAGCCCCGAGGCCCAGGCTTTGCTCCCCCAGGCTGGTGTTCAAGGTGTGGAACACCTTTCCCTGCAGTGATGCTGTGTTTGTGTGCTGTGGCACAGTCGGGATGGATCCTCCTGCCCCTGCCCAGGGCCAATCCATCTCCCGTTCCTGCGGGATCCTGGGGTGGGAGAGCGCCTGGCTGGGAAGGGTGGCCGAGGTGCCAGCACAGTCCCACACCTCATCCTGCTGGCTCCCCGAGCTTGTGACAGCCTGGGGCCCCGAGGGGCTGCTGGGGCTGAGAGCAGGGTCACTGTGGTGTTTTATAAAACCCCTTCACCAGGACGTTTCTCCCGAGAAGCCTCAGAAAAGAAATGCAAACAATAATTATCTGATTGCTTGGAATGGGGTCTGGAGATGGTTTATAACAACAGGGGCACCTTTGATTGGTTCCATGGGCATTGTTTTTAATTCATGACCAATCCCAGCCCTGCTGTGTCCCACTCTGGGCACTCATGGGTTTTATGATCATTCTTTTCCAGCCTTCTGACTTCTCCTTTCTCTTTCTTTAGTGTAGTTTAAATATATCACTTCTCATGATATAAAACAATATCACCATATGATAAATCAGCCTTCTGAGAACTTGGAGTCAATTCTCATCTCTCTCCCCTCATCCTGGGCACCCAACAAAGCCACAGGAAGAGAGAGTGCCAGCCCTGGGCGCTGGTACAGAGACACCTGAGAGCACAACAGGCACGCTGAGGGAGTTCAGGCACACTGAGGGAATTCAGTAACATGGGATGATTTGGAGAGAATTCATCCACACTGAGGGAATTCAGCCACACTGAGGGAATTCATCCACACTGAGAGAATTCAGCCACACAGGGTGATTCCCTCTCGGTGTGCCAAAGAAACCTGGAGCTGCTCCATGTCAACCATGCAATTATGGCATATATGGATTTTCAGAAATGATCCCTTCCCTCCCCTAAAAAAGGCATTGTGGGTTTTCTTCTGGAAGTACAGCAGCAGGAGAGAGCAGAGGCTTCCCGATGTTCTTGAGAATGCCGTTGAGGACAGAGCCGTGTCATTAATGAGTCATTAGCGGCACTAATAACTTGAGAGGGGCATTAGGGACAGAGTTAATGCCACGCAGGTGGAGGGAGCTCTCTGAGGCGCTCTCAGCACTCCCAAAGGAGCAGCAGAAGTCTCATCCCCATCCCGAGGGCAGCCCCGGGCTGCTCAGGGATGACCAGGGAGGAAATTCATCCCTGGGCGCAGCAGGATCCTCTCCTGAGCCCTCCTGACTAAACCCTTAAACCAGGCCGGGATGGGCTTAGGCCGGGGACAGGAGGAAAAGCCCGACTGATCCCGGGGGGAGGATCCCCCCAGGAAGCCCCTGCCCCTCTGCTCTCCGTGGCTGCTGAGCAAGCCCTGCCTGCTGAGGACAAACACGGACTTGTCAAGGATGCGATCGCTTTTCCTCAGCTGCCTGAGGAGTGTTAGAACCTATTGCTTGTGACAATGCACCTCAATTAGGTCTTAAAATCAGCTCTACACGCTCTGTGAAACCCGAGGAGTGTGGTGGATTCCTCGGAGGACTGAGCTGCTCGATTTCAGCTTAAGGATGATGTTTCTCCACAAGGGAGTCACCAGTCACAATAATTACATTGCTGTCTTCTCATAATATGATTTATTTAGATGTTGCCGTATGAATTAATTCTCTCTAATTGCTGCTCTTCTCACTGTAAATCAAGGTTTCTTGCTTTCTGGAGAGTAGTGAACATGATCCTACACTGAAGTAATTAGTCCAATTAGAAAGGAAAGCAGATGTGGAAAACCAATTACTTTCAGGAATATGTCTGCTCCTCTGTAGTCCAAACGCTGTTCAATCAAAATGTAACAGCAGTTTAATAAAATATTGTTTTATTCATAAACTCCATCCAGCGGTGAGACTCCACCTGCTCCTCTGGAGGAGCCCCTTTGGAGCAGCTTTGAGGCCGGGGAGCTTTCTTCAGCCCTGCTCCTGCTCCACGAGCTCCAGGGAGAGAACAAAGTGGTTGTACCCCGATCCAGGTCATTGAAGAGCTGCTGCTCCAAAGAGAAGGCAGAGCAGGAACAGCTGTGAACTCTGTGTGAGCACCAGCAGGGACTGTTCCCACTGCCAGCAGCAGCAGCAAGGCTCCCCCAGTGCCTCCTGCCCAGAGGAGCTGTCAGAGCTGAGCTCGAGCCCAGCCTGGGGAGCTGTGAGGAGCTGCCCTTGTCCCACTGAGAAGGGCCAGCCTGTAGGGACTGAGCCAGCAGCTCTGCAGAGCTCCCTTCTGACTGAGATTCCACAGCCAGGCAGGACCTGGAGAGGCTGGGAGAGGTTCTGTGCTGCCCTGTGCCCGTCCTGCTCTGGAGGCAGGGCTTGGTACCAGAGGATGCTCTTTGTTGGCAGAGAGAAGGAATAAAGCCCCAGGTGTGCTCTCTGTAATTAACTCTGCAGTGATGGGGATGTGAGGTGGCTGTGCCGGCCCGAGGGCCAAAGCTGGGCACACACAGCTCCTGTGTCACCCAGAGGCCACCTGTGTCACCCAGAGGCCACCTGTGTCACCCAGAGGCCTCCTGGGCTTTATTTTCTGGGTTCTTCATTAAAATACCTGCAGAGGAGTTTTGCATTGGAGATTCACCCATCTATTTTCCTCTATCTGCTGCATGGAAGACAAGTGTTCTCATAATTGGGCCATTAAAGGAGGTGTTGAAATGTTACTAATTGTCAAAGGCAATTAAGTATGGCAACATGTCACAGGTAAATTAACGAGGCTCCAGGTGTTTCCAGCAAATTGCAGTTCTGTGGGTGTAAAACACTTCCAGTCTTCTCTGCTGCCTGTCTGTGGAGTTCTGGTGTGCTCTGATTTGGGGTTTGGCGTTCACTAAAACGCTCCTTTTGCTGTTCAGAGGTGAGGAGAACACTCAGAGCTCCTGCAGCCACTGCTGATGGCAGGCAGAGATCCCTGTGTCCCCTCTCCCTCGCAGTGACCCCGAAGCGTTGCTGAGGATCTGCAGGGTCTGAACCCCAAACCAAAGCCTGTGGTGTTTGTTCCTCGTTCTGCTCCCCATCCCCACCCAGAGCTCCCCCGTTTGGGGTGCCCAGCAGCTGTGGCAGCGCTGCCACCCCGCTGGCACCGTGCCCTCCCTCTGTCCCTGCAGGGGATGCTCGCAGAGGGTGGCACTGTCACCAGGCTGTCATTACCAGCCTTTGTTCCTGTTCTGCTCCCAGGCACGGCCTGGGATCGTGTGCATGTGCACAGCCTGTCGGAGGGAGGGCGGAGCCCTAATTGTATATTATTAAAATATTATGATTTTCCCCCCCTTCCAAGCTGTGGCACCTCCCCGTGTCTGGTGCAGCTGGCTCCGACTGGCACTTGCAAGGTTGTCCTCCAGGTGCTGCATCAGAAATCTTTTGACACAGTGTCAGTAATTAAGTGTACAATTAAGAGAATGTCTGCAATTAAGTTCAATCAGTCAGTCAATCAAATCTACATTTGTAAAGGGTTTCTAAAGGGCCTCTCATCCAAACCTCCCCTCTGCTTCTGAGCTGGGCTAAGTTAACACCAGACAAGGCAGCGTTTATGTGAAGCAGCTCCAGGGGCTGGAAGGTTTAGTGAAATGCTGGTTGAGGCCTGGCTGTCTCCTCAATCAAAACCGGCTTTAAGTGAGGCACTGAGGCACAACACGGAAATGTAACCATTAAAAAAGCTGAAAACGTCCAGCAGTGTCTCCCTGGGCTTGGCAGTGTAATTCCTCACCTTGTTTCCTTTGGGGAATACTCAGGAAGGACAGCTATTCTGCTGGAATCAGCCAGCCTGGTTTTGTGCTGTTTCAGGCATCCTTCAGCTCCTGACAGTTCCGATTTTCCCAGGAGGGTGCAGGGGGTGAGCACTTGCTGCTGTTGTGCCGCCCAGTCAGCGAACCTGGAGTGGGAACTGCCTTGCTCGGGGTTATTTGTGTTATTATTTGTGTTACTATTTGTGTTATTATTTATGTTATTATTTGTGTAATTCTTTGTGTGATTCTTTTCCTCCAACAGAGCAGGGGTACCTGTGCCTGAAGGCTTTCGTGCACCTCAGTACAGCCAAGGACTTGCACACACCCTCCCAAGGAAACCTGCCCCAAATCCAGCCCTGGCTGGCATTCCCCAGCTCTCCCTCCCTGCAGTGGAGAGACCATTCAGGGTTTGGTGTCCCAGGAGGACAGGATGGGGCACAGGACAGGGCACTGGGGGTGAGATGCCCCAGGAGCACAGGACAGGGCACTGGGGGTGAGGTGCCCCAGGAGCACAGGACGGGGCACTGGGGGTGAGGTGTCCCAGGGGCACAGGATGGGGCACTGGGGGTGAGGTGCCCCAGGAGCTCCCTGGTGCTGGAGCAGACCCTGCTGCTGGCACTTGTTGGCTGCTGGGCCCTGATGTCACTGCTGTCCCCTGAGAGGAGCCTTCCCTTGTCTGAACTGCCAGATCTGTATCACCAGCTGCTCTCCGAGGCCTGGGAATATTCAGTCTCTAGACTGCAGACATTGCTCCAAAGAGTAACTGGAGGGCTTTTCCTGTCTCTGGTGCTACATCAGTGTGAGCAGCAAGCCGTGGTTGCTTTGATAACGAGCTTGCATTTACACAGCACCTGTCAGCTTGAAGGGAGCTCTGCTAACTCAGCCCGAGCTGACAGAGCCTTGTCCGTGCTCTGCACAGCTCTGCCAGCCTGGCTGCTGGCTCATTATGTGCCTTGCTCCAATGGATGGAAAGCTGTTACCCAAAGTGTCCTTCACACAGGGAAAAAAGAACAAATGGATGAGTAATGTGTGCCTCGTGGTGCTGCAAGCGTCCCCAGCGTGCCTTCAATACCCAGCTTTATTTGTGTCCTCACCCCCAGCCTCTCCTGCCCTGCACAGGGAGCCTGGGGAGCTCAGGGGAGGAAGGAAGGGAGGGAAGGCAAAAAGTGCTCCAATGGATCTTCAGCAGAAGCACAGAATTCTGCCCTGCAGACCTGGGGCAAGGCAGGACCCTTTGTTTTATTGATTTGAGTTGGTAAATACACAAAGCTGTGTGTTTTTCATCCACTTGTGTTTGACATGTGAGACTTACCCTGGTGCACTTGGACTCCTGCTTTTGCTGGAAGGATACCAAAGGAAGAAACCTCCAAATTCTTCCCAGTGTCCTTGTCACCCACCACCAGAGCTCCAAAGAGTGGCTTACTGAGCTCTTGGAGGCTCTGAGGGAAGCCCTCGAGGAAAAGGAGGTGTTACGGGCTGGGTTGGAGGGGCTCTGAGCAGCCTGGGATGGTGGAAGGGGTTGGAAAGGACAGCCTTGAGGAACCCTAACAAAGCAAAGCATTCTGTGCAAAGCTCCCAGGACTGCTTTTGGTGGTGAATCATTTCAAGAGATGAAATATTAGATGGACAAGAAAGCACAGAAAGATGCCCCAGGGCAGGGCTGGCCAGAGTCCCATTTGCAAACCTCCTGTGCTCTGGGCTGCAGCTCGAGGGTGAGCTCAACACTGAGCAGGGAAACCTGGTTAGTGAGACATTCAACCAGGAATGGCTCTGGGGACAGCCAGCAGAGACTGACACTGCTGAGAGGGAGAGCTCAGCACCAGGGCAGGGGGAGCTGCTGGCTGTGGCGTTGCAGGGAGCAAAGCCTCCTGTGCTTGTAGGAAAAACCAGCAGCCAGTGGCTCCTGAATGCTTTTCCAAACAGTCAGAGAGAAGGGGCACACAGCTGAGAAATAACACAGGACAATAAATTCCTGAAATCTGCTACTAAATCTATCAAGGTGAATAATACATCCTGATGGGAGCGAGACATTATTTGGTTTCTTTTGTTTTAAATTTGCCAGAACTCATTTTTTTTTGCATTTGTCTCAGGGAGGTGAGGACTTGGAAAAGGCAATTACAAGTGGTGAATGATTAGCGTTAGATGTGACACATTTATGCATCAAATATGTTTAACTGCATTAACCTTCAAGGAATTTACACTGACACCTTGAAAGATCTATCCTGCGCTCAGCCTGAAAAATCTGAGTTCTCCCTCAACTTCCACCTTATTTACATTAATTTTATTACAAAATAAATGGGTCTAAAATATTCATGGAGTTTTTACAGGTTCTGAAGGTGGTGTGGCAGGGGAGCTGGAGGGAAGCAGGCATGACAGGGGATTCTGTAGGGAGAGGTTTTCGAGGGAATGCACTGGTGCACGTGCACTGAAACGAGGTTCATTTCTGGTTCCTTCCCTGGTTGTCCCATCCTGGAGGGAAGATGACTGAAAGGGATGAGGTTACACAGCTCATTTATCCACTTTAGGGTTTAATTTCCTGCTAATAAGGTATTTAAACCTTCCAGAAAGCAGCTTGTGGTCTTTGTAAACTTTTAATCTTTACACATTATGCAGAAAGGAAGTACATGCTGGCAGAGGGTGCTTACTGGGGATTTTCAGGAGATACCCAGGTTACTGCAGAGCTCCTCTCCTCTCCTCTCCCCTCCCTGCAGCGTGCTCTCTGCCTGGTGCACCCATCTCCAGCGGTGTCCCCCCGCAGGGGCAGCAGCTCCTCGGTGCTGGCTCAGCTCCATGCCTCTTGTGCTTCACTCCACTGAAATCTGGTTAGCTACGAGACAGACTCCGGTGGAATGAAGGACAACAGAACCCATGGATGTCCTTCCTCACTGCCCTCGGAGCTCGGGGCCGTTAGGGGAGCCCGGCGGGTCAGGCGTGTGTGCAGGTGAGACCTCGGTGCTCGGAGGGGTTCTCGGGCTGAAATCCTCGTTTTCCTCCCCCCCACATGCCTGGTGTTCATGTCTGTACTTTAGCCTGGAACAAAGGAGCCACTCTGGACACTTTGTCCTGTTCCCTGTGGGAGCAGCTGGCCCCGGGATGTGGCAGCTCTGCATCTACTGAAGGCCCTCCAGCCACCAGGAGCTTCTGCAAATTAAATGCTCAAGGCGGGTTTGTTGTCTTTGATGGTTTTACAAGGGAGGTGCGACCAGATAATGGCCAGGGTCCCTTCTGGCCTTAAACCCTGAATTCACAAAACCCAAGGAATGCCTGGAGGCGGTTTTCCTCAAGTGCTGGAGCTTTTTAAGGACCTCTGGCCATCCTGGGAGTGTGTTAAGGTACTGCTTCCCTTGAGCCGAGGTAGGGGAGAGATAATCCCATTAATGCCGGTCCCACAGGATGTGGGAATTGGGTTTGCTCCCCTCGGGCGCCTTGTGAAGCCCGGACAGAGCAGGGAACTCATCCCCTGTCCCAGCCAGGCTGCCCCTGCCTCTTCTGGGAGATGGATCCTGGATTTCATGGGACTGCCCTGGGGCACCATCTGGTTTTGAATAGTTAAAAACCCTCTAAAAGGTGTGCAGCCTCTTCCTGAGAGCTTCCCATCTGTGAAAGAGACAAAAATAATGAAAATTAAGACTATTAGGAATATTGCCCCACCAAAGTCCAACCCATCCCTACATCTGTGCAGTAAAGATATTTCTGAGATTCCTGCAAAGGAATCTGATTATAGGTTGAAATATTTTACCCTATAGATGCGTCCTGGTTTTATCTATTAAATTAATAAATGAGAATATAATGCATGTCCTTAGCATTGCGTGTTGTTTCTTCTCTAAAGAGCCACAATCACCAAAACAAATCTACATCAAAACACACAAATCCCGTGAATGAAATGGAAATTCTCCACATGCCAGCAAGGAATTGCAAATGGTGTTTCCAGTTTGGGTGGCTTTGCCAAATGAAGGTCCCAGCTCCTTCCTCCTCAGCGCCTGGGAAACCCGGGCTCTCAGAAGGGTCCAGCTCTGACTTTTGGCAAGTCTCCCATGCACTTGGATAACTTCAGATTTCAAATTTTAATTTGCTTGCACTTCACAGCTTGGGAAAAGAGAGGTTAGGGTGCAAAACTTGCCTTGAAGGCGAACTGAAACGTTTGCCTGCACTTGAATATAAAAAAGAAAACCAAAACCAAGCAAAAGCCCAACCCACAAACCCCAGTGCGGAGGTGCTGATGGACGACTTAGCAGAACAAATAGTTTGGGGTGTTTCTCTCCCTCTCTGCCGCTGATAAAGCCAAAGCTGCGCTGCTCGGAGCCGCTCCCCGGCTGTGTCAGGACTTGTCGGGAGCTTTGGGTAAGCCCTGAGAAAGGGTGGCCTAGGCAGGAACCCATCAACCGAAATTCCTCTGTGCAATCCTGCCTGCTTTGAAACGCCTTTTATCAGGCAAGTTGGGACGGGCTCACCCCGCAAATGCCTCCTGCTCAGCTGCGGGGCATTAACCCCTCGGAGCCCGGAACGCACCGAGCCCGGCGCAGGGAGCAGCCGCAGCCTCAGAGCATTAAATCCAGGTGCTCATCAGAGAAATCGCACATTAAATCAATGCTAATAAAAACCTGAAATACGAGCTCCACCTCCAACGGCTCCCCCCATCCTGAGCAACCAATTTAAAATGTGGGGAGTTCGGTTTTTTAAATTTTAATGAGACACCCCTTGATTTTTTCTTTTCGCTGGGGAGAAGCGTTGGGGGCCAGGCTGCAGCTTCACCTGAAGAGCAGCAAAGGTCTGCTGCATCCTCAGAAGGAGCAAACCTTCAACTAAAGGTCAGGTTAAATTGTGCTGGACTTCCCTGTACTTTAAAGTGAGCAAACGTTGCTCTGTTCCTTTGTCTGTGGGGGCCCGAGGCAGATGCTCTGAGCATTGGATGGCACCTTCACCCCAGGATGGCAAACTGCAAATTCAGTGCCATGCCCTGCCTGCTCTGAGAAGGGCCAGGAGCTCCCCATCCTGGGGAGAAAATACAAAATCATTCCTGTCCCTGTGTAGGGGCTCAGCTCTGACCCTCTGAATTCCAGAGGCAGCACCTCCCCAGCCCCAGCCAGGTGTGGTGCCCAGCAGGAGCCTTTGGGCTGGTCCTGCTCATTCAGGGGATTTCATTTTTTCCTGCCTTTCTCAGGCATTACCTGCGCACTTCCCCAAATGTTTCCCTTGCAATTGGTTGCTACTTCTTTCAAAAGGGATTTTTCTCTTGGTTTTTGAGGAAGTTTCACCCCATAAGAATCAGCTACATTTGAAATTGGCTTTAGCCCTGTGCATTGCACGTGGAGAGGAACCTGATTGTTCAGCAGCACCAAGGTGAAAGCTCCTGATTCTCTCTTGGGAAAGTGAGAGAAGGCCTTTGGACGTTTTTACTGGAACTCAACAGCCAACACAAACAAGAGACCCACAGAAAGGGGCAGGTGCAGCCTGAGCCCCCTGGTCCCTCTGATCCCAGAGACCAGGAGGGAGCTCACCCAAAGGCAGCCTCAGCATCCCGTAGCGCCACATCACAACGACTTTGGGACCTCAGAGACCTTGGCAAACTCAAACTAAAGCAGGTTAAAATTGTCTCCATAAGGCAAATTACCAAGTGTGATGTTTCCCAAATATTTCACTTCTTAGGATACCACTGGATAGGGAACAATTTTAAGTGATTCACATAGAAAATCAAGAGAAGAATCAACTGATTGAAAAGAAGTTAAATCCTTACAAATGGTGGCCTGGACAGCAGCTCAGGTCTGGTATTCGTTGCAGCAGTACAAGTCCAGAGCAAATGCAGAGGTTGTGACTGAACCTGCATGTTCTTAAACACGTACCATCAAGTGCTGCTTTCAGTATCCATAGTACAACTTAAAATATCCCAGGAACTGCTCAAGAAGTTCTCATTTTTCCTTTCAGAAACCACATCCTGGCCTCTGCTGCCCCACGGCCAAGGGCAGCTCCTTGGAGTTTGTAGGGTATGAGCTGCGCTCCTGCCACAGGAGCAGGGTTAATTAGGACAGCTCATTAGAGCATCCTGTGCCTGTCTCCCCCAGTCCCCATCCCTGCCCAGGTGGCTCCCAGGCACACCCCTGCCCCAGGTGTCCCCAAGCCCTCCGGACACGTGGCTGGAGGGTCGCTCACTCACCTGGCTCTGCTGGGCAGGTCCCAATCCCATCCCACAGCCGCTCCGCTGAACTCCAGCCAAAACAACAAAAACAGGCTAGGGACAGGAGAGACTGAACTGGGACAGTGGGCGAGTGAAGAACTGGGGCTCGTTCGGGGTTTGGAGCAGAATCCGAGCGCGGTCCCGTCCCAGCCCCTCCCGGCGGCCGCAGGTGCGGCTTTATCCCCGCGCTCACCTGCGGCCGCAGCCAATGGAGCTCTCGGCTCCTCCCTGCCCGGCCCGCCCCGCGCTCACAAAACCTCCCAAACGGCCCCAAAACTCTCCAGCCTGCTCCTCATCCTGCACTCCTCGGGCTTGCTTATAAACCCTGTGTTAATCCAGAGTACAGGAGAACATTTTCAGAGTCCGCTTTAATTTTTGCCCCATCAATTGCCTTTTTTTAAACTCACCTCTCCATACAAGAAATATTTCATTTTACTTTTCCAAAGCTGTTAAAGAAATGGGAAATGTGTTGGCTCTTGTGTGCCCCATGAATGGTGAGACAGGGACTGTATGTAGCCCCTGTAAACTCCCATCATTCAGGTAGCAGAACCTGCCTTTGGGGTATAAACTTGTAAAGAATTTGGAGAGGAGAACACTGGGAAGTGTAGGGATGCTCTGTCCAAGGGCCTGCATGCACTGGTTTTCATTTCCATTGCAAAAGAATCCCATTTACAGTGGGACTCACTCTGTGTGTTCTGTCAATCTCTGGAGCCTCTTCCTTTGCTTGCCCTTTTATCTCTGCCCTGTTTGGCAGGGGGTGTCCCCCCCTGGCTGGCACTGGGGCTGCCCTGCAGGGTGGGCACAGCTCTGCAGGGTGGGCATGGCAGGGTTTCCTCCCAGAGCTCACCAGGCCAGGCTCGAGGTGCCTGTGCTTTGCATTTAGCACAAACATCCTGGGAGGCAGGGCTCTCCTGGATCCTCTAGGTCTGCTCATCTGCACAAATAATCCAGCTGGTTTGCCCTTCCAGTGGAGGAGGGCGTAAATAACTAAATAACAAAAGAATTAAGCCTCACTGCTCTTTTTGCTTTCTTTCTGTAGTGTTCACAGTGTACTCCCGTTCTTCCATGCCGTTTTCCTTTGCACACAAGTCCTGATTTTCCTTTTCCTTATTGGGTAAATTGGAGTTTCCAAAGCCAGGCTGCTTTAGCAGTGACACAGGTCACAAGGTTTGCTGCTTTAATTTGGGCTGTACTGACTTGCCCTGAGCAGCAGTTGCCAGCACAAGTGCCCATAGACAGGAACTAAAATCTCTGATTCTTGCCCACGTTTCAAGCACAGAGGTGAACACATCAGTCTATAAATGGGGCTCCTGCAGTACCTTCAGAGAAAAGGAAGTCCGTGTTTTTCATGTGTGAAATAAGAACTGAAGGTTATCAGTGTTCATTGCCTGCTTTTATTTTCTCAGGGCTCTTGAAATCAAGAGCCAGACCTGCCACAATTTTCGCTCTGCACAGTTTGAAGCCAGGACTGTTGTTCTTTCAGATACAAATCTGTCCTTTTATTTGTTTTATCTCCTACTGGAAAATAACAAATACCTTTAAAGTTTACAGCTGCTACTGTCAAGGACAGACAGGGAGGGACTGGCTGGGGCACAGGGAGCTGCAGGAATGTCCTGTTGTTCCATAATACCCAATTATGTCAACTACCCCTTCCTTTAAACTTTCAACACGTCCCCGTTAGGTGGGAAAAGCTGCCAGCACATCATAAAAGTGCTGCTGCAAAGCCCAGCCCTGCTGATGGAAACGTGTCAGGGGATGGAGGCTCTGCCCTGCAGGCTCTGCGAGGCACATTCCACCCCTTGGCTCCCGAGGAGCAAACCTGTGTGGTCTTGAAGCTTTGTCAGCTCTGACCTCTAAATTTGTCCCATAAATGGGATCAATTTACTGGGTCTGGAGGTCTGAGACATCAAACACGGCCCAGGGAAGCTCAGGGCCGCATCTCCTGTAACTGCCCACTGTAAATTCAGTCCACAAGCAGCTGGAGAAGAATTACTTGGGGTTTTTTCACTGTTTGCCTCAAAAGTTTATGGTTGTGAAAAATGTATTTCTAAAGCAGCTGCTCCATGGGAGTGAGGATTGGACAGAGCCCCAGACTGTGCATTCCTGCTGTCCCCATCCCAGAGAGGGGCACCATGGAGCCCTGCTGGGCCCCAGTTGGATTTCCCTGCTTTCCCTGGCTATACTCAGCCCAGCCAGCCCTTCCTGCCCCCTCCCTGGGCGCTGCTCCCTCTCCCACAGGCATGAAAGGCAAACCAGCCCTCGGGGGCCTTTCTGAAGTGGAGCCAGAGGTGCTGTTTGATCCTGGAGCACCCTGCCTCCTGCCCTGCTCGAGCAGGGCTGGGGTGGGACTGCAGCCTGGGCAGGGTGGCTGTGGGAGCAGAGCTCTTCCCAGCCAGTCCCTCCCCTCAGCTGCTCCTCTCTCTGCTCTCACCCAGCTTTTCCTGGGAACAGCAAGAAACACGTGCTGCAAAATTAAGACTTTGAACTTGGAGGCTTTGGAATCTTTTTGTCCAAGTGGTGGAGTCCCCAGCTCTGAAATTGTTCTAGGGGTGTGGATGTGGCTCTCGAGGACATGGTCTAGTGCTGGTGCTGGGCTGATGTTGGACTTGTTCTTAATGGTCTTTTTCAACCTTAAGAGTCCATGATTCACTGTGTGATTCACCAGCCAAATCCTGAGGTGATAAACCAGGGAAAAGAAGGCAGCACAGCCTTTAAGTGTAGCTAAAATGGGCTCTTCTGCTCTTTCAGCCACTGGAAAAACAACAGCCCCCGAGCAGTGCTGGTGTGATGCAGGTTTGTGGTGGAGATAAAATGATTTTTTTTTTTTTGGAGCAACTGAAAAAGTGAATAAATTGGAGCGTTCAGGCAGTGCCAAGCCCGGGGCTGGTGCAGGTGGCAGGATGCAGTTGTGCTGCTCAAGTGAGCAAATCTGGAGATGAAGCTCCTGAGAAGACAATGAGGAGCCCCTGTGCCAACTCCTCCTCCTCAGAGGATGGTGGATTCCTGTCACAGCACCAGGGCTGGGCAGGGCCCCTGCCCCTGGGTCGGGCTCTGCAGGGCTCCTCTGGGAGGAGGAGACTCAGCAGCTGCTGCCCCATCTCTGCTCAGGCTTTCCAAAGGGGCTGGCACAGGGGAAGGCCTTAAATAACCTTCAAAGGAAATAATTAGAGATTGATTTATACCTTAATTGTACAGCAGTATCCCAAGGCTCTGGAGGGAGCCAGGCCTGCTCTGCCTTTGAAGATCAGACAGAGTGGCTGTGTTTTAATTACTGGAGGGTTACCTGTGCTTTCTGTGTCTGCAAGAGGTCAAGAACTGAGATTTATAGTAATTCCTGGATTTCTGCAGTGGAATAGAACTTTAGAAGATGATCTTCCCCAGCCACAGGGCCACTGATCAGACCAACAATCCTAACAGAGCGTTTGGCTGGGGCAGCTCATTGCTGTCTGGGAGTTTTACCTGTAAACTCGGTCTAAACCTGATTAACAAAGATATTTGTGCAGAGATGCATCTCCCAGACCCACCTGCTGCAGGCATCAGGCAAAATCAGCTCTGCAGTCCTCAGTCAGTGCAGGATTAACCCCTCGCTGTGCCCACCCCCAGCTCTGGGAGCTGGCTGGGATGGTGAGGAGGCAGAATGAATCACCCTGCTGACAAAACTAATGCAACAGTAATTTAAAAATAAACCTTTTAAGCTGATATATGTGGTCTAAAGCCACCGGAGCATTGCTAAGGAGTGTATTTTTCAGTTTTATGTTTGCAAAAGAAAAAAAAAAAGGCAAGAAAAAAGTCTCAGCATCTGCCCTCACAGGAAATGAACTTTTAAGCAAAAATGATGCAATTTCTGATTCCTCTGTGAATTTTAATGTCCTGAAAGAAACATTTAGCATTGCTTTAGTGTGCAGGTCGCTGGAGGTCTCTGCCTCTGTGCACAGCTGGCTTTTAGGAGCCCTGTTTGCCTCGTCCTGGGCTGGAATTTTGCTTCCCATGCTCCCAAGCAAAGGAAAAACCTGATGGCAGAAGTTCAGTGCTGAGGAGGGAATGCATGAGGCAGCTGATATAAGTGAGTCACAGGCACAGATAAATGTCTGCAGAGATCTGTTATTTATACTGCAGAATTGTGCAGGGAAATGAAATTACACAGAAACTCTTTCCTGAAAGATGTGGGGGCAACATTCCTCCCTCTGCTCTGGAGTTTAAAACAATGCTAAAAAATTACATTCTGCAATTACAGGCATTTTAAAGAGCCTGATAACTCTGCAGGTGGGGGAACAGAGGAGTCTGTGGACCCCAGCCTTGGATTGGCTTCCTTGGTGGAGCACAGATGTGGCAGAGTGCAAGCTTTGCTCTGCCCTCTGCACTGAGGGCTTTGCCAGCCTTTAGTGACAGATTCCCTGGCTGCAGGAAAATGTTCCTCCCTCAGCTTTCAGGAAAGCAGCACTGCACAGAGCAGGGTGGTTCTGTGCTCCTGCCAGCCTGGCATTTTGGGGGAACTTCGGGTTTCTTGTGAGATGTTGAGTGTGGCTGCCCTGGGGTTGTGCAATCGCTGCTCCTGAGCGTGTGTGAGATCCCAAAAACACCAGAGAGCTCCTGGTTCCCTCCTCATTACGCTGCAAGTGCTGACAAAGCTGAGTTTCAAAATGTAGTAGTGCAAAACTTGGGCTTAATTTGGATAAGTATCCTTGGCTTCTGGAGGCTTTTTCATACCGTTCTGGCCTTTCTTGAATCCACTTCCTGATAATGCTAAGCAGTGGGGATTTGTTTTTTCATGACATGATTTATTTTGTGATGAGTGAAGCTGAAAACACTAAGTTTGTTTTCTGTTTGGGGGCTCTTTTTGTGTTTTACTGCCCCGAGACCTGGGACAGTGAAAGGTGTCCCTGCCCAGGGCAGGGGGCTGGGATGAGATGAGATTTAAGGTGCTCCCAACCCACAGCACTCTGTGATTCCATAACCCAGATTCTGGTCCGGCCCAGCCCCTCCCTGACCCTTGCCGGTGCCCGCGGTGCCCGTCCCGGGATGCGCTCCCTGCCCAGCCTGCGGGGATGCTCGGTGCCGTCGCGGGGCTCAGAGCCCTTCCTGCGGGCTGCGGAGCTGTTCCAGCACGCCCCGGGCTCCGCGGGGCTCTGTCACCTCATTCCTGGCCTTTGTGCTCGGCTCAGAGCGCTGGGAGCAGCCCGAGCCCTTCCCTGCCCGACAAGCAGCAACACGCTGGCTTATCTGAGCAGCAATTCCAGCCGGGGCCGGGCCACGCCTTTGGGAACGCTCCCTGCCCCAGCCTCCTGCAGCTCGGGGCTGCCTCGACTTGTTGGGGATGCTCTCGAGGCTGACGGAGCCTCCGTGAGCTCTCCTGCCCGGCAGTGCCCGCTCGCTGTGTCCAAAGGAAACAGCTTCAGCTGTGAGCGGAGCCTGGCTGGGGTCGGCTGCTGCCACTTTGGGGTTCCTGCAAAGCCGGGGCCATCCAGACTCTGCCCTGCGCATCAAATATTTGTGTGCATGGACCTTGGTTTCAGTGGGGTGTTACAGTAACACCCACGGCCTTTTATATGGGGTTTAGAGAAATAATTCATTATTTGAGGCTCCATTCCTCTGGCCAAGTGCTGAGCGCTGGCTGAGTCCAGGGATGTGCACGGGGCAGCTGCTCGACACAGTCTGGAATGCGAAGCTTTGAAGGGAACAACCCATAATTTCTGTTTCTGTGTCTGTAAGTGACACCTCCAAAGGCAAAATCCCCTTCTCTGGGGGGCCTTTGAAGCTGCAGTCAAAGAGAGGCCCCATGTGCTGCGTCCCACCTGCAACATCCCACCTGGAGAGCACGGAGGAGGTGAAGCCCAGCCAGGGGCTGCTCTGTAGGGTCGGGGATGTGCTGCCCAGGAGGGGCTCGGGGTGTCACAGGGAGCCCCTACAGCTCCTCTGCCCTTCCTGCAGGGGGAACAGGAGCAGCTCCGTGCAGAGCTGTGCATTAAAAGCAGAGAGGGATCATTTCAGTCCTTCTGCACAATGGCTGCAGCACTGGGCTCTGTGCAGACTGGGGGATGCACAGAGAAGGATTGGGGATGGGAGGCTTTAGTCAAGCAGGACATGAAAGGGTTCAGAGCAGTGTTCACAGCCCATGCCTCAGTGTGGCAGGCCCAGGGGCTGAGCCAGCACTGATGGAGATGTTTTGGTTACCAGGGTGGCATTTCCCAGGGCAGTGAGTGCCACACATCCCCACAGGCAGTGAGTTCAGACGAGAAAAAACCAGGCTAGAAACAGCACCAGGGTAACAGCAGAGCCAGCCTGGGGTAACTGGGACAAAAAAAAAACTCCTGCCAAGGTCTGGAGCACATGGTGGAAGTCAAAGTTGTCTCAGGTGCTCCATGGGCCAGGCCAGGCAGGGGCAGAGCTGCTGCCTGGGGGCTGCTGGGTCCTCTCCTCTCCTCTCCTCTCCTCTCCTCTCCTCTCCTCTCCTCTCCTCTCCTCTCCTCTCCTCTCCTCTCCTCTCCTCTCCTCTCCTCTCCTCTCCTCTCCTCTCCTCTCCTCTCCTCTCCTCTCCTCTCCAGCCTTCCCCCTCTGCCCAGCAGGGACAGTGCCATCCCCAGGAGCTCTGAGCACATCTTGGGGAAAAGCAGAGGCAGGGCTGCGAGGTGCTGTGCAGATCTGGGCTGTTCCTACCTGCCAGCAGCACCAGTCGAAGCCATGAGGCAGCTGCTGTGCTGGATGTTCTCCTGCATTATTTACTGGTGCAGCATCATTCCCAGGCTCTCCTGGCTGATGTGACATTTCAGCTCCGATTTTTGATGATGACAACTATAATGAGATGGAGGAGGAGAAGAGGCAGCTCAATTTTGATTTGGATCCCTCTGCCTTTTTAAAAATTGAAGATTTCTAACTCTCAGCAAAATCCCTGCCACAGGAGACCTTGTTTTACATTCTGGCTTTTTGCAGAGCTGATGTAGAGGGGCTTTCTGCAGAATCCCAGCCTGGCATTGTTCTGTTAATGATTGAGTGAGGAGGTGTTTGCTTGCCTTCCCTGATGTTATCTTGTATTTTCATGTTCTGAGAGGGCATTTTTGGATGTGTAAGAAATCAGTGTTAAATATAAACATAGGTGCTACTTTAGGGAATGTGTTTCATTCAGCCAAGACTGAAAGCTGTTTCACAGTTAGAAAGTAATTCTTTTTTGTTGACTTCAGTTCATGAACAGTGGAAAAGTCTTCACTAACTGCTCTAGAGATGAGTGATTTATCTTGACTTGGATGGGCAGAAAATGATTTTGCAGACATCGTCAGTGTTCCCAGGAAAAAACCAACCAAGACTCACTCCCCTGTGAGCTGAGCAAAACCCAGAACCCTTCCTTTGCTGCTGAAAGCCGAACCAGGGCTGAGTGAGTCTGCCTTTAAGGGTGTCTGTCCTCAGGGCACTTTGTGGAAAACAGGGTTCAGACACAATCTCTGTGCTGGGACAGGGAGGGGGCTGGGAGCAGGTGGTTCTTGGGGCTCCTTCCAGCCCAAACCATCCTGGCCTCTATCCTCTGACAGTGGGACAGGATGGGCACGGGTCCCCTCCTGGTGTGTGTGTGTGGCAGGGAGACCTCAGAGCTTCATGTGACACCTCCCTGCCCTGTCTGAGCTCCTTTATCTGAGTCCATATTGAGGGATTTATCCCAGATCTCTTCCAGAAGGAGGAAGTAGAAAATCAGCCTGGAGCTCTGCAGGGATTTTCACAGCCGGCCTCTGCCTGGGGCTTCTCGTGGCTTACTGCAGTGGCTGAACCTTTGGATCCTGCCATCGATCACCCCAAGGGCAGCACAGGCTGGGGGATGATTGCAGGCAGTCTGGGAAGTCTGGTTTTCCTGCTGAGTTCCAGGAGTGGGGAATATTTTAAGGGGTTCACGCTCATTTGTATTTTAAAGCTTCTTACTGTGAAGTGCAAGACCAGGGGCTACGTCTTCAGCTGGCATAAATCTGCCTGGCTGCATGCAGATAAACTGATTTACGCTGGCTGAAGATCTGGCCCTGGATGGAAGAGATGGAAGCAGGTGGATGTAATTTCTCTAAATTTCCACTCAAGCTGTACCCGCCTGGAGCAGCAGGAATTGAACAGCACTTTCCCTAAGAGTAAAAAAGTTATTAACTCCATATTTGTGTTGGTGCTTCGCTGCCCTCCCTCATCTTGATCACCACACATAGCCATGGGCTGTCTCTGGCAATGACTCTGTCTCCCCAATAAAATTAAAAATCACTTTTGTTTCATATCTTTCTAATCAGACGTGTCCTTTTTAATAAAGGGCTCTGCTCTTTAAGGGGTGATGCGCTGATGAGCAGCAGGCTCGGAGGTTATTGCATTTCCCTGATTTAAATTTCTCTTTCTGCATTTCAGCTGTAAAAATAAAGCTAAATCCAGGTCCCCAAAGCCTCTGCACATGCAGCACAAGCAGAGTTTCTCTGCCTCCCACCTCTAGGGTGAGACTGATACCCAGGGTCAGTGGATGTGTGGCCATTGCGCACTTTGGTGTAAGAACAGCTTTTATTCCTAAATGTCCAGTACAGGAAAGAAGAGAGGCAAAGTAAAAAAGACAAAGTTGAAACTCCAGGAATTTGCTGAGTGGTAATTTTAGTCAAATAATTTATGCAGATTTCCTGAATTGTTCCAAGCTTGAAGAATCCAACAAACCCAAAATGCCTCTCTGTGTTTAGTTTCTTATATTGATTCATTTATTCCTGGGGTTGTTTCAAACACAGATCTGAAGTAACTTTATGAGCCAGATTTTTTTTCTCTCCCAGAAGTGAACAGGTAAGATAATTAAACCTGAGGAATTCAGGAGGCTTTGGAAGCAGCAGGTTTCTCTCCCACCCCACAATGACTGTAATTTGGATTTCCAGGGGATGACAATCCCAGGTGGCTGGGGGACACTCCCAGAGCCCCGTGGTCTGGATTGGGCTGGGATGGTGTGGGGTGCACAGCAAACGTTGTGAGGTGCTTGAACCCTTCCCAAATGGGGCTCTGTGGCCCCCTGCTCCCCCAGCCCGAGAGGTCTGAGGGATAAAACCTCCTGTAATTCATTCCAGCGGCTCTGCGTGCGCTGCGGTTTTGGGGTTTTCCAGCACGGAAAGCATAACTGGGGGCTGTGTTTTCAGGGCTGGCAGAGCCAAGGCAACACAGTTGCAGGATTTTTACATATTTCTGATCCTGAGGCTTTCCTGGGCTGGGTGGTTGCTGCACAAGTCAGAACAGCGCCAGGCTCTGCTCTCCCAAATCCACCCCGGAGCTGCCGGGCTGGGCTGGGGCTCTGGGGACTCTGGGGCTCTGCAGCTTCTGCCTCCCTGGTACTGTGGAATGTCCTCACAGAAATCTCAGACTCCAGGTGTGCAGCAAGGCAAGTTCAAAGCAGAAAATAACCAAAAATAACTGTCAGCGACTTCAACAGATTTTCTTTTGCAGCTCAGCCTCCTATGGTGAGTCTGCAAGTTCTGTGGGACTGATCCTGGCAACAACATTTACAGTGAACTCAAAAAAGATCCGGTGCAGTCAGTGCTGACCTGTGGCACTTTGGAGGGTTTTGCCTCCAAATGCCCATCCTGCACCCAAATCTTCAATCTGAAAAGTTCTTGCAAGTCAGAGCAGCCTGGCTTTGCAGCACTCACTGCCCCTTTGCTGCAGGCACACAAATGGTGCTTTAATAACTGCAGAAGCTGAGCGCCAGGCTCTGCTGGGATAAAAATGCAGCACAGAAAGATGGAAAAGGCTCCCACATGGCTTCAACTCGCCACTTACAGGGTGTGGAAATGATTGTAAACCAACCCTTGCAGTTACAAAGCTCTGAACAAAGGCATCCTCTGGTGTTTTCAGAGGATGAGCGCCAGCTTTGCACCGTGACCAGGAGCAGGTCATTCCATGGCTCCTCTTGTCCAGGTAAAAGTTCTGTTGTCCTGTTTAAGCCTCATGGACTGGGTGACTGGGCTGGAGCAGATTCAGCAGCTCTCCCTGAACTGAAGTGATGGCAGAGCTGGCAGTGAATGCTCATTTTAGCACTTTTGGACGCAGAATTTTGCCAGATCATCCTTCCAGCTGAGTGCCACTACCTCTGGAGAGTCCCTGCTGGAGAAACAAGTTGTCTTTATCATGGACTAAGACAAGTAAATGGGAAGAGAAGTTAACATTACATTTCTGTGCAAGTTTAAGATATTATGGGCATTTGTCTTCTGGATTAGCCCATGGCCTCTCTGTTGTGGCTTTTCATGCTCTTCCTCCCACTGCTTTCCTGAGCTGGAGCCGTGAGTGGAGTCCAGGTGTGTGAGGTTCCCTGGTTGGGGTTCAGAAATTCCTACCCTGGGGTGGAGGGGGAGGAAAGAAGGAGGAGAAGAAACAGAAGAGAAATGAGAAAATCAAGTAGGCTCCAGCACCTGCCATGTAATGATGGGTTCTGGAGATAAGGCTGTTTTAAGGTGCATTCCAGACATGTGGGTCCTGCCCAGACACAGCACAGAAGAAAAAGGAGACTTAAAACAACAGGCAGCTCCTCCTCCCCCCGTCAGGTGTGCACACAGCTACGAGGAGCAGCCAGCCCCAAGGAAACCTCTCTCCCTGCCCAGGTTTCCTTACAGCTCCAACCCAAAGCCCCCTTTGAGCCGCCTCCAGCCCCTCGGATCAAGTCGATGCCTGCACTGGGGATAAATCCAGCGCCAACCCAAACACAGCAGCACACAGAGAAGCTGCTGGAAAATGCCCCATCCCCTTCAGTGATCCTTGTCTTCCTCAGAAAGGGAAATTGCAAACAATCGAGCACCTCTGCCTGAAACAGGAGAGATTCCCTGTGGGAGGAATCAGGGCAGGGCAAGGCTTTAATGGTGCCCCATGGGGCAGTTCTGGGAGCACTGATCCCGGTCAGTGCTGGGAGATTCCTGGGGTCCAGCTGGGATTGAGGAGTTTGGAGCACAGGGACAACAGCAGGAAGGGTCTCCGTGTGCTCACCTCACTGGAAATATTCTTCCCCCTCATTGCCTTAATGCTCAAGGGTTCAGAGCCCCAAGGGAGACAAGAATGAGGCCTTTGTGTCTTTTTTTGAGGTTTTTTGGCACTGGAAATGTCCCTCTTGGGGCTGCACAGAGTGGGGATGGAAAGTGGTGAGGTCACCAGGATTTGCCCGAGAAAAAAACGGAGAGAGAACAATGGGCAATTGTAGCAGCATCTCAGGAAAATGTCAGCATGATGAAAGTGGAATCACCCAGTAAAAATGGGCTGTAAAGCTCCTCAATTCCAGCCTTTCTTGTCAGGCTATTTCTAAGCAAATTTTCTCTCTGTTGCACTGCAAAAATAAAGTGTCAGACACCGAGTTGGGATGCAAATGGGAACATAACTCTGAGAGACGGAAGCTTTATCTGAATCTGAGATTTCTTAGGGGAGTGGTTTCCTTTGGAAAGGCACCTATTTTTAGAAAGTAAGAGAGGGATGCTCCTGACTGAAGGGCCCAGCTCCTGTTTTTCTTCAAATGAGGAGAAAACCCCCTTTTTCTCTTTTTCTATTAAAAAAGACAGGCAAGCAGTACTTATTCCTGAAGTACTTTGCCTCTGCTCATCCCTCCACATGAAGCCCGTGCCCTGAGCCTGGCCTGAGGGGCAGAGCTCCCAAAAGAGCTCTGGGGAAGGTGAGCCAGTGCTCTGAAGGTGCAGCACCTCACACCTTGGGAAACAGGGCTCATCTCCAGCTCCTGCTGCCCTCCAGGACTGTGGGAACCTTCATTTGTCACTGCAGAAAGGAGTCTCAATATTTTATGAAAAAAGCATTTTACCATAGGACTTTGGTGAATATCAGCATAATTTAGCCGTGATTTAACGGAACCTTTCATTGACTTTTTAAATTATGCCTCTCCATCACCTACCCTGTGGGTTTCCTTGCTTTTCATCTTGCAAATCCTATTACTTATTAATTTCCCCATAATACATAATAGAGGCAGAAAAGCATATAGCATCCCATTCAGCAGTGATTTACAAGTCTCTTAGTTCTGAAGCAACACAAGAAAGAGCAGACATTTCATGAGTTTCCTCTGTGTGTTTTCCTCAGAAAAACCATATAAAGCCATGGCTACAAACCTGGGGCTTCTTTGGCCATGATCTCATAGCTCCAGCTCTTGCATCTCTGCAGAAGATGCAATCTGGAGGAGATTACAGCGGCACAGTCGGGCAGAATTAGCAAGGAGATGGTGAGCAAGATTTACCTCCTCCTCATTATGATAATGGATGTAATATCCATGGAAATGCTGATGGGCTTTGCTCAGAGAGGAAGAACTGCAGGCAAAGAGCAAACACACAAACCAGCATTATTTGCCCACATTCCCAATCAGGGTTTTGCTGGCATGTTCATCTTTCTACAGGGGGCCCAGGAGGAACTTTGATTCCCTTGGTGTTTGCAGAAAATGACTTGCACATACCATGAATCAGAGGGGCTCATTTCAGAATGTAGAAACTATTACTCATCCTGCTCTGGCATGAATGAGCATCTGGCAGCATATTCTAAAATTCTGTGAAGACAACAGGAGGCAAAAGGAAAAAAAAAATCGAGCTGGAGTGCACCTCTTGTCAGCTCAGCAGGCAGCAGATGAGAACTGGAAGGAGACAGCACAAAGACAGATCTGCTGAGCTGAGCCTTTATGTGCTTTTCTGTTTCTATCCATCCACTCCTTCCAGCTTTTTTTTTTAGAGCAGGCTGGGGATCCTACAGAACACAGGGAGACAAATTCACCCAGTTAACTCTGCTCCAGGTCAGCCTGGGACACGTCGCTCCAGAGCTTTGCAGGCTGCAGCAGCCGAGGAGGCAGCGCTCTGCTGGGTGCTCTGTGCCCAGGGAGATGGAGCTGGGGAAGCCTGAGATTTACCAGACTGGCTGATGTGGGCTTCAACCCCTTTGGATCAACAGCAATGTCCCCGCTTGTCCTGCACAACCTGCCCTGCTGCCCCTTCCCTGAGCATCTGCATGCGCTGTTCTGCGGTTCTGAGGAGCTCTGGGGTGTGTGAGGAGATCAGGGGTGTTCGAGCAGCTCCATCTCCCTGTGCTGGGCAGGCTGGGCCATGCTGGCCCCCTGTGTGTGTATCCCCTCACAGTGAGGAGCAGGCAGGGCCATGGTGGCTCCCCGTGTGAGTGTCCCCTCACAGTGAGGAGCAGGCTGGCAGTGCCATGGCAGTCCTGTGTGTGTCCCCTCACAGGGAGCAGCAGGCTGGCAGTGCCATGGCAGCCCCGTGAGTGTCCCCTCACAGTGAGCAGCAGGCTGGCAGGGCCATGGCAGCCCCGTGTGTGTCCCCTCACAGTGAGAAGCAGGCTGGCAGTGCCATGGCAGCCCTGTGTCTGTCCCCTCACAGTGAGCAGCAGGCTGGCAGTGCCATGGCAGCCCTGTGTGTGTCCCCTCACAGAAAGCAGCAGGCTGGCACTGCCATGGCAGTCCCGTGTCTGTCCCCTCACAGTGAGCAGCAGGCTGGCAGTGCCATGGCAGTCCCGTGAGTGTCCCCTCACAGGGAGCAGCAGGCTGGCAGTGCCATGGCAGTCCTGTGTCTGTCCCCTCACTGTGAGCAGCAGGCTGGCAGTGCCATGGCAGTCCTGTGTCTGTCCCCTCACTGTGAGCAGCAGGCTGCCAGGCCGTGGCTGCCCTGGAATGTTCCGGGCTGCCGGGGCCTGCCCGCCGCAGCAGCCGCGCAGGCCGCAGGAATCCGCGCAGGCCGCGGCACGCACTCAGCCCCTCCAGGGGCAGGCAGCTGCCTCTGCTGCACTCACAGTTTATGTGACATTTTTCTCATTATTGTTATTTCTTCCTGGCCGCCTTTCCTCCCTGCTGGGGTTTTTTTAATGTTTTTTTTTCTCCTGCTGCTTTCTTCCAGCCTGGTCTCTGCCAGGCTCCCCGGGACAGGCAAGAGCGCATTGGCAAAACAACCCCCGAGTTGTATTTTCCTCGCTCCCTCATCATGGCAAAAACTCCTTTTCCAAGGGAGTTGTTTCCTCCTGTTCTCTTCCCCCAGGTATTCTGTGGAATTGATTTCTCCTCTTCTTTTACAGATGAGATATTCCAGGAACAATCGAACTCATACTGCTTCTGTCAAACTCAATCTAGGATACATTCATCTGGAATATAGCAGGGAAGCAGATCCAGAAAACCTCAGCTGCCTTTCTTATGGGGGAGCTCATAAAGCACAAGGATGATGACAGGCTACTGAAATTTAAGCAACCAAGAACAGGGAAAATATTTTATTCAATAGCTGGAATAAAATTTCATGTCCCAGAGATTTCAAGGAGCACAAACAAGGGAGATGAAGGAAGACCGATTTTCTTTTTCCTCATAAATGGACAGGTCTGGGGGTGGGTTTTAGGTTGTATCTGTACTATCAAAGGCACTCACACGTTTCCTCTCCTAGAGCCAGCCAGAAGTGTGATCCTCAAGCAGCTGGGGTTACAACCCTTGAGCAGGCAGGGCTGGGGCAGCTCTGCTCCTCCTCACTGACACAGGGCTGCTCCAAAGGCCTTTGTGGGACCAGCTTGGGTGTCTGCCTCAGGAGGAGATGAATCACACCTTGCAAGTGCTGATTTCTCTCTCTTATCTCTCAGAGGAGCCTAAGGTGCCTAGTTCAGATCCAGACGTTTACACAGATGAATCACACCCTCAAGGCCATGGAGAAAATAATGAAAATCTGCAAGCCTGGGCCCAAATCTCTCGAGTCATCTTGAATAATTCTATTATTTTACTGAATAGAATGATCCAATGTCTTTAAATTGCTTCATGCTTTGCTGGTAGAAAACGAAGATAAATAAATTCTCTCCTGGAACAAACCCTCACTTTACTTTTTCCTGATGCAGCACAGGCAATGGTGTTCCTTTCAGTATGTCCCTTCCTTAGACGTCCTCTTTTTCCTAAATAAGCACAGAATTGTCCTCAGTGTGCAGCCTCCAGAGCTCCTCCTGCCTTCCTCAGAGCAGGAATCTCAGGGATTGCCAGATCACAGGCACTTTTAAACCATCTGTGCTTCATCCAACATCTCCAAGGGTGTTGATATTTTCCAAGCCCTCAACAGCTTCTTCAGACTCTCCTGTCCTTTGAAATGCTCCTGCTCAAGAGGGAGATTCTTACCCTGGGAGCTCTCCTCCCTCTGTGATATAATGGTGAGGTACACCATGACAGGGAAAGCCTCAGTGTGTTTTAATTCCCCTGGGAATTAAAATCCACAGTGCTGGATGTCTCCTTCCACACCCCTTCCTAAATGAAGGGGTGGTGGAGTCATTTGACAGTGGGGGAAGGAGGGTAGAAAAGGAGAGTATGGAAAATGTGGGTTTGGGAAGAGGTAAGGATTGATGCACCCTTCCCGTTTCCTCTTTGGTTATTTCTTTGCTTGCTCCTTGTAACCGAATCACCCTGGAAATGCCTCCTGATCTCTCCAAGCAGGGACCATCCATTTTTTTTAGTGGAGTATTTTGCACAGAAAGTCCAGCTCTGATTGAGTGCTGCACTGGCTGCCATAACAATAAATTCCCATTACCAGAAGCAAGAAGCATTTTCTTATGCATCCCCTTTGCAGAAAGGCATAAACTGAATTTTGACTTCAAAGGAGATATCTTTGTTCAGAATGCAATGCCCAGAAATATTCTGCAGTCAATTATTTGCAATTAGAATGAAAAGAGAAACCCCCTTCCCCAAACTGCCTGTAATTACAAACGATCCTTTCATGAAGTATAAATCCAGTCATTAAGGAGTTTCAAAAGTTTTAATTCAGTGGGCAATTAAAAAGAAGAATGTCGGTTGCTGAGACAGAGAACGATGCCCTGGTGAGCTCGGGGTCTTGAGGTATCAATTGGACTTTAAGCAGGAAGATTTTCCTATTGATCCTGGTGGTTTTAGGAGGCAATTCCTCAGCTAGGGATCGTTACCAGCCCTCCTCTGCTGAGCCACTGCTGCCGCTGGGGTCAGTAGGAGCAAACTGAGGGTCAGCCTAGGCCTGGCAGCCCCAAAATCTTCTCCCAAAGAGCTGCTGTCACCAGCACCTGAGCTGGGTCCTGCTCATGGGGCACAGGGCAGGGAAATCCTTGTCCTCCCACGGATGGGGCCTGAGGGGACGTGGTGCCAGAGCTTTCCCAGGTGGAAGGTTTAGCTAACAAGTCCTGAGTTACTGAACAGGGGTGTTCCAAGCACAACATCCCCGTGTTTCCATCAGTCAGTCCTTGCCCTTTTCCCACAAAGTGCATAATCTGTGGTGCCTGTAATCCAGGCTCCCTGAGGAATCATTTTCACATTTGGATGCTTCCTCAGGATGGAGCCAGAATGGAAACCGTAGATCTTAATCCTCTTCCCCAGATTGTGAAGTTGGGAGGAGGGAGGGAGGTTTTGGAACGCTCATATTTTGAAATTGTGACTCAAATTTATTGCCTTCATTGCTTAAGGGAGGCCTGTTCCTTTCTGGATATTTATTGTCCTTGGTGATGCCTTAGTGTGAGTTCCCTGGCAGCTGCTTTGGGAGGAGGTGTGAGGTGGATCCATAAGGTTCACAGATTTCTCCCACCCATGTGATAGGTATTTGTTGTTTGGCTGGGTGGTTGGGAAGGCTGCATCCCGTATTCCTGACAATCTGTGCCCTGCATATGCTCCTGGCCGTGTGGGGAGGTGCCACCCGAGGGGTGAGCCAGAGGGGGAGCAGAAATGTGCTCCGAGGAGAGACAGTTTCAGTTGAAAAGACTGAAAATCAAATCCCACCCAACATCCAGCCGTGATCTGCTCCCTGTGAGAGGAGGGAAGAGGAACCAGCAGCCCCACAAGCCTTTTTGGGGTCCTGTGCCACTGCCTGAGGCGGTGATGGATGCCAGGCTGGAAAAAAGCTTGACTGAAAAGAGGGAAAGCAGGGCTCTGTGGAGTTTGCATTTCAAACACCTGATGGAAACACTTAAGCTGCTTTTGATTTGGTTCAGTCACTGATCGAGTCTGATAAGCCAAATTCAGGGATACTCAGGTGTGTGGCCATGAAGGAGGAGCTGTAATTTTTCTGCCCTGAGATCATCTCCTGCACTTTTCTGCAGGCACAGCACAAAAAAAGAGTACTGGGTTTTTTGGGTTTTTTTTTGTTTGGCTTTTATTTTAATTATTTGCCATTTCAGTGTCATTCAAGGTTTTATTTTTAGATGCTCCTTCAACCAGAAAGAGCCACACAGAATTCCCTCTGTGGCAACTGCCTGTTTTTCCCCGGAGCAGGGAATATCTGAATGTCTCCAACATGCACAGAGTGTCACCTATTTCCAAATGTGAGGACAGCATTGGCATCACCTGCAATCTTATTGTCGGGGTACTGAACAATCCAAGTTTCCAGAACTTCCAGTGGAGCTGCCCACTGTTAGCGTATCCCAACATTGGGACACGCTCCTTTTCCAGCCTGGGGTGCTCACTGCTGGGATCTCTGGTGCCTCCTGACCCTGTGCTTGGGAAAGCTTCCCTTCAGGTGCTTGACTGATTTGGAGGAAAGAGCCCTGATGGGGCTTTGTTTAGGAGCTCATGGAAAGCCCCGGATCTTGTGTAAAATCTCTTTCTTTTCCCCATTTCCCTATTTGGCAATGCAGTTTTCCCAGGTTTTCTGCCTTTCCACCCTCCCCCACTGCCTCTCCCCTTCCCTAACACAGGTAACCACACATTTTGATGGAGGTTTAATCTCCTTCCTTCCTTCCTTTGCAAACCCACCTCCTCCCCTGCCCCAGGCGCTCTGTCAACTCAAACGCATCGCAAATCAACCTGACAGTGGAGATCTCCCCTTGAGCAACAGCGCTGGGAGTTTGCTGCTGCTGATCCTCAGATAGGGAGGGTGGGGTGCACTTTCCACATAAAACCCAGTCGCAGCTAAATGGAAGTAAATTTCCATTCCCCATTCCCTTTGTTTCCAGCTTGGGCTGTCAGCTAAGTGGATCCACAACCCCAGGAGGATGCACAGGATGGGAGACACAGCCAGGGCTGAGCTGCAGGGACAGTCATGGTGCTGTTTGTCACCTTCCCAGACATTTTTCTGGGATGTTGAGCTGAGGAACTGGGGCTACTCCAAAGAGTTGAACCCAACTGCACAGACCAGCTGTTACCTGTGATGGCCAAATGGAATGTGAGAGTGATTCCACTTCAAGACAGTGGAAAAAATGTCCAAGAGAACATCCTAAGAAGTCGTGTAATTTTCTTTTTCACTCTTTTCTCCATGTTAGAAGCATGGGGAAATCACAAACGTGCTGCTGAGTCCTGCCAGAAATACAAACCAGGGCAGCTCTCTTGGTCTGTAGGACCTAAATCAGCAGCTGCACTGACCTGGGACAAAGGGCTCATCCTCTGTTTGAGAAAAAAATCCCCTAAATCTTATAGGTACAGTATTAGACTACTGCAAAGGAAAAGCTAAAAACTGGCCCTAGCTTGTGCTGCTTTTCCAGGACTTTTCAGGCTGGTGGGAGGAGGCAGCTCCTGGATTCCCATGAGAACAGAGCACCAGGAAAATGTGAACGTCGACTTCCTGTCCTTAGAACGCTGGCTGTTACCTTCAGCTGGTGAGAGTGCTTGCAGAACTATTTGCTAACTCAGCTGAAGTCAGAGAAAGCCCTCTGATTTTGTGTTTGAGCACAAAAAATGGTTTGTTTTTCAGAACGTATCACCAGCAATGCATGGCTTCAGAAGAAACGGCTCCTGTTGATAGCAACAAAATAGTTCAGAGTCAGAAACAAGAGGGAGAGAGACAGAAAGGGAGAAGAGGCCACTCTGGGTCGGCCTCAGGTGATAAACAGCTCGGTGAGAGTCTCTGAAACTGGAACAGCCCGAGCAGGCATTGCCACATCCACTGCTGAGCCCGAGCCTTGGGAGGCTCAGGGACTCCAAGTGCACAACCCCAAGTGCTGCCACTCTGGGATGTGGAGCTGCTCCATTACCTGCACTCAGCCAGGAGCTGAGCCCTTACCGTTCTTGATTTATTAGTTTTATAAAATGCAGAGTCTTTAATGTTCAGTGCTTGGAGCACACTGTAATTTTAGCTGCATTATTACAGTTGTTGACCAGTGTATGAATTATCTTCAAAGGCTTGGAGTTCCTCTGAGCAAGCTTTCCCATTCCAAAGACCAAGTCAAAGGAATCCAGGAAGGTCTGTTCTTTCAAGGAAAGACGTGTCACAGGTCAAATGTGCAGGAATGTTCTGGAAACACATTCAGCAGGAGCCCTGGAGAAAGCACAGGGGTTATTTTCTTTCTCAGAGCTGTGATCAGTACAACCCACAACACATCATTTCAATGCCTTAGAAAGGAGTTATTAGCCTCAAGATCCTGGAGTGGCAGCTGCTGGAAGAGCATCCACCACCACCAGAGCCTTTGCTAAACTCCCTGCTCTGTGTGGGCTGAGCTGGCAGCCCAGTGCAGGGTGTCTGAGCCAGCACAGGGACATTTGTGCTCCTTGTCCCTGCCTGGCCTCTCCTCCAGCACACTTGGGAAGGGGCACAGGGAAAGCTATTCCCACCAGAATTACATGCATTTAAACTCATTTTTGGAAATTGTCTGGGCACAGCCTCCCGTAGAAATGAGATGGCACAGAACTGATTAAATAATGTTTATGCAAATACAAAAGTTGTCAGGGCGTTGTTTTCTGAGCCTTCAAGATCCAGCTTGTCAGAGGCTCCTGGCACAGAGTCAGCTTTCCTGAGCTGGGCTGAGCCAGTAGGAGCTTGATTTGGGGTGGGCAATTGCCAGAGCCCTGCAGAAACCCTTCCCCAGGGAGGAGAGCATCTCCTTCCGACCTCAGCCATGGTGGGGCCTCAGGCTCCCCTCCCACACCTGCTGCCTCCTCAGAGGGACATCCCTGGTGACATCCTCACCTCACCTCTCACCTGCCCTGCCCCGGGAGCCCCAGGCTGCTCACACAGGAGCAGCTGCCCCACTTTGGTGTCGCTGCAGTTTGGGCCATCCTGTGCTCAGGTGCAGTTTCTGGAGGAAGGTTGGCATTGCTGGAGCTGGGATGAGCAGGGAATTACTGACAGGTGTTTGCACAGGTTCCTGCTGAGAGGGCTTCAGGGGCTTTTGGGTAAATGGGATGATACCAGGAACAGCTCCCAAAGATATTTCAGTGGATTTCTAACCGAGTGAAAGGTGTTGGGATGAATGTTAGTGGAAATATTAACAAATCCTGCCAGAACACCTCTGTCACAGCCCAGTGCTTTTCCCATTCCGTGCTCCTTGGTGCCTTCTGGACTGGCGGGCAGGTGACTCCCAGTTCACAAACAGCACGAGAGCCACGGGCGCCATTACTCATCAGGGGAAATATTTGTGCAACTGCTCAGCCCTGAGCATGTATTTGCCTGTGTTTTTGTGGGGCTTTGTCTGGCTACTCTTTGCAACACGAGCCCGTTTGTGCAAGGGCTCCAGGAGAGCTCCGGGAGCCGCTGGGACTCGTGGGGACACTGGAGCCCATTCCAGGCCTCCACTTGAGCAAATGTTTGCAGATCCTTTCCTGCAGTGTTTGCCCAGTCCTGACCTAAGCTTCATTAGCTCAGCAGATTCATTTCCCTGCTCCAGTACCTCGCTGGCCAGCTGGAAGCACGGGATATTTTGGTGTGGTGCTTTCCAGGGGACCCTGGGGGAAGTCAGTCACTGGCTGATAAGAAACAGAGAGTGTAAAAACCTCCTGGTGCTGTCTGTGCTGATGGGCCCCTCACAGGGGGTGGCTTCTGCTGCTTCTGCCAAGAGCAGCTGGCTCCTTTTGAAATGCAGTTGGAATTTACAGGGCTGAGTCAACTCCTGTAGGTTTATATGGATTTTATTTTACATCCAATCCATTGCTGGTGGTGTAACAGACCTGGAGTGACATCAGTGCGAGCAGAGACACTGGCAATGTCCCAGTGACAAATGGGAGGGTTTGTGCAACTTGGTGGGATGAAAGCAGCTCCTGCTGCTGAAGGGGTGATTGGGGAGCACGCTGTGGGGCCACAGAGGGAACTGAGCAGCAGAGAGCTCTTCACCTGCCCTGCCCAGAGATCAGAGTTGGGTATTTCTGGTGCCACCTGGAAAACACAAATCAGGAATCATCTCCAGAGCTGCTCTTTGCCATTTTTCAGTGGCTTTGCCTCAGGTGGCCACTGGGAAGGCAGAATGGTCCAGGGCTGGGAGCTGAGCTCACCCCACTCCACTGGCTCAAATCCAGTGCCTGCTGATGCTGGGTCAGGGTTTGCCATGCTGAGGATGAGATCAGAATATTCCTGATGCCAGAACAGATCGTGGCACGGAATGGAGTCTGACTGTAACAAGGTTCTGATGGATGGGCTCACCCACAAACTCCCAAACATCCCTTCCACAAGTGGATCTCCCGTAAGCCCATTTAGCAGCACAGCAGTGGGATTGATCTGCTCAATCTTTGTATATTTTTACTGCTCTGAGGAGCACTTCTGTGCTGCCAGGAGAATTTTATCTCACAATTTTTCTATGGAATGAAAAACATGCATTTCAGGTGAATATTTGAATTAGTTTAGAAGTGGATAAATCAGGAAAGTGGAGCGTAGTTTGCGCTGTCATTTAAATTTGGGTTTTTAAAATGAATCATTATGGTTTGGGCCAGTAGTGGAAACAAATAATTCCGGGCTGTGTTATTTTGTGCGGGTTAAACTCCTCAGTGGGAATCAGAGTTCAGACCTTAGCTGGGATGGCGCTGAATCTCTGCCTGGATTTGAATCTCCCGTCTCTCTTCGGTTCAGATTTAGGCTTCCGGCTCTGGCCCCCGTGTGCCTTCCCAAAGCCCTTTCATCTCCTGGAATCGGGAGCCCGATGGCTCCGGGCGCTTTAATTAAGCGAAATGAAAGGCGATGATTTCCATAAATAGAAGAACTTCCAAGAGCAGCCCTGGGCCCAGCCCGGCCACCCACCCCGAGGTGCCCCAGAACCCGCCCGGCACATCTGGGAGCCGAGAGGGGCTTGAACTTTATCCTGGCGATGCTGCTGATAGGGAACCGCAGCCCGGAGCCTGCCGGGGCCAGGGAGCAGCGGGGATGGAGCTCTGATCTCCCAAACCCGGCCCAGGAGGCTTCCCCGGCCCGGCTCGGGGATGCTGAGCGGAGACAGACCCCTAGTGGAGCGCCAGGAGCTCCCGAGCCGCGCTCCTGCCATTCATATTCCTGGATTTGTTTATTTGAAGGGAGGGAAAGCAGGATCCGAGTGCTGATCCTTATCTGCCTGCTGCTTTCCTTTGGTCCTGACTCGCCCCGAGCTGTTCTGGAGCTTTATCGTGGGAACCCTGCGCTGAAATTCGGGGATATTTTCATAGGAATGCAGATTCCCTTTCTGGAAACCTGATGGAACTCAGCATTGCCACCGAAATCCAGTTGTGCAAATTCACAACTTCATCTGTGCTGAGGAAGGGAGGCTAAAAATGGCTTAGGAAGAGAGAAATGGGATCAGCTGTGAGACAGCAGAACTGCGAGACAATTCCAGAGGGAGCGCTCTCCAGGAATTGTCCAGCATGAGGAAACAGGGAAAGCTTCTTGTTCAGTTTGGTTGCCCCTGGTTCTGTCCTATCCAGCACATCTGTCCCCAGAAATGGAACACCAGGGGCTCTCTAAGTGGAAAAATCCAATTTTCATATCAGCAGCTCTGAAGCCCCAGTGTGAGGGTGGGACTTTGGGCAGCCAGCAGAGCATTGCTGGCTTGCTCCAAGCTGCCAAATGAAACTGTGCCACCTCTGCCACCCAGACCCACCCTGGCTGTCCTTGGCACAGCAGAGTTTGTCCTCAGAGCCCAGAATCTTTTGTTGAGGGTGCTGAAGGCAGCAACTGACTCTGGCAAAGGGCGCTCCCTCCTCACGGTGCAGAATCGCAGATCCTGTCACTCCCACGCTGGAGGGGTTTTCTGAGCTGCCATCTGGTTTGAACAGGGAGAACTCCTGGATCTGGAGGGATTCACTGAGGTTGTCTCAGGGAAAAGGAGAAAAGCGTGAGAGGGATAAATCAAGCCCAGTGAAGTGCAATCAGGGCTGCAATTAAAGCATCATGATGGCATCAAAATCCTAAACTTAAGACAAAATCAAAGCAGTTGGTAGCACAATTGCAGCACATTTATTTTGTTGCCAGTGGTTATTCCTTGGTGCATTTTTCTTCAGTGAATTGAATCACAACTAATTGCACAGTAATCACCCAGGCCCCAAGTTCAGATAATGTTGCCTTCCTAATACTTTGTAGAAATGCTGAATCCATTAACTATCTTCAAATGAGATTATTTTTTTTAATTAGCACGATCTTAGCAAGCCATTACAGACACCATTCGTGCTGCCACACGGAACTTTCCTGTTTGCTTAATACTGCAAAGGGAAAATTCTTTCCAATCAATTCCGAGGCTCATAGGACTTGCAGTTTGCTTTCAAAGTCTGAGAATAAACAGAATTTACTGACAGGTGAGCACGCCTGTCTTTGCTCAGTTCATAATTTCCTTTCTGGTGTTTTTAGGAGGCTCCAAGTTCCCTGCTGGTATCTACTGATGTATCTCAGTGAGCTTTGGGTGCAGGGAAACTTATCCAGATCTGCCTCTGCTTTCCCTTGGTGCTTTTGCCTAAGAGCCAGCGTGGCACCAATCAGCTGGACTTCACTTCCTCCTGAAAATCCCCCTTTTCCAGAACTCCTGGTGAGCCACAGCAGCATTTCCTTTGGGTAACACCAACTGCAGGGCTCAGCCAGCAAAGGGACGTGAGCCCTGCCCTCCCCATCCCACCCCAGGGAGAGAGACTGGAATTTATCTCTATGGCAGCTCCAAAGTGCTGCCAAGGTGGCCAAAAACCAGGGAATGGGGAGCAGCAGGCAGGGTGGGATCAGGGGATGAGGAATAAACAAAATATTGTGCTGATGTGCTGTAGAGGAATGGATTTATAGGTGATGACATTCCTAAAATATCTTTATGTAATAATGAAAACTACATTATCCAGCCCTCTGCCAAAGTGTTGCCATGGGCCTGCTGCAAGTCCCTGGGAGGATCTTTCATTTTGACAGAAGTTCTGGATTACAGAGCAGAGCTCTGGTGGAGGAGAAGCTGTGGCCTGCCCTGCCTGTCCAGGGGAATGAGGCACTGCTGCTGGCAGGGCTCACTGGAACCTCATCACTGACATTAAATATTAAATATCAATATTAAATAAAAGGAAATATTAATTTTATTAATACAAATATTAAATATATGATATTATAATAATTAATATTAATTAGAGAATAATTAAATAATGAAATAATTTTAATGATACAATATTAGACCAATTAATATTAATTAAAGTAATTTAATGTTAATATTAAAACATTAAATATTAAAAACCAAGGAGCACAGAAGATTTTCTCCTGTCTGAGCACTGGTGACAAATTAAGAGACAAAGCTTGAGTGTTTACCAGAGTTTTATTATTTTATTAAAAAGTAATTCATCTTTATTACAGCGAGGCTATTAAGTGCCACATCATTAGGGAAGCAATGTGTGGAGACCCTAAAGCTAATTTGGAGATCCAGCTCTCAGGGTTTTGTTTGTATTGCAGGTGTTGGAGCATCCTCTGGGGCTCTGGGCCCTCCAGAAAGGTTTTGTCTGGGAGGCTTCAGAGCTGCTGAGGTAAATGCAGGCTGTGCTCAGCTCACAGCTCACAGTGTGCTGGGGCTCCTGCCTGTGCCCATCCTCATGTCCAGGGGTCTCCAGGCTGCTCTTTGGATCAGATCCATGATCCTGGGCAGTCCCAGCTGGGCTTCCTCTCCAACCACTCCAAACCAGAGGTTAAATCACTGAGAGAAAATTCCCACCTGCGTTCCTCAGCAACCCAGACACGAGTGTGGCTGGGAAAATCCATTTACTCCTTAATTCCTGCGGCTCTGTGGGACTCCTCGTGCCACAGGATGGGGTTGGCTTTGCACTTTGGGGTCAGGCAGAGCCAAACCCACAGCCCCACCCCAGGGAGCTGCAGGAAGCCTGGCCAGACGTGGATTTGAGGGTGTGCAAAGCACCTGGAGCTGGACAGGCTCCTTCAGGTGCACAGGGGATGTTCAGAGGGATGATTTAACAGCAAATCTCTTGGCACTGGAGCTTGTGTACACTCAATTAAATGAGCTTCAGCCAATTTACTTAAAACTATCCAGGTAAAATGCTTGTGTAAATGACTGAAATTAGTGTAATATCACTTAAATATATGAATACAAACATTAGTATGTTAAATATTATAATATATTAACTTTATCCCTACACAGACAGCCTCTGAACTAAAATAAATACTTTTTAATCCACTTTGAGAATGTCCAGGCTGAGAATTTCAGCTCTATTAAACCACAGCAGTGACAGCAAAGCAAATGCCAGGATAATTCCATTGACTTTCTTCATTTTTATTAAGTTATTCCCATTTATGACAACCCTGCTTAGAGACAAATTTGGACAGCCAGAAAAAGAGCCAGGTGTGTTCTGTGGGACTGGGCAGGACATCCTGGGGGGGTTTGTGGTCACTTCTGTCCCCCCAGGAAATACCAGTGGCACTGGGGGATCAGCCTGAGAATCAGCTGCACCCTTTGTGCAGCCTGGGAGGAAAGAGCTGCCAGGAATGCCCTGCTCAGGCTTCCAGACACAGCAATATCCCACAAGGAACACACATGCACTGAAAGGAACAGGCTGCTCCCGGTGCCTGCTGAATCAATGGGCTGTGAAGAGACTGAGGTGATAAACCGACTGTGCTCAGGGCTAATTTTATGCAATATAATATGTTCATAGGATTAGTCTATTTAAAAATAATTTTAATCAAACTTTTTAAAATGCAAAGCCGTTCTGCACTACTCATTTTCAATATATGCCTTAAAACAGATGAGGGAGGCAGAACCTGATCCTTATTATCCATGCATAATTTAAACAATATCATCAACCCACTATTGATTGCTGACTAATGTGCTTATTAATTAATAGATATCTTTGTGCTAAATACATTTTTCAGAGCTGTTCTGGGACCATTTAATAAGATAAATGGGGAGTTGCAGCACAGTACTTTGTCATTAAATGTTGAAGTTTTATCAGGAAGGCCTGGAAAGCCCTGCCTGGGGTGGCTCCTGGCTGGAGCGAGCCACACGACGGCCACATCCCAAAAAGGGAGGTGCAGTGCTGGAATTGTGGTTCAGATCAGCTTCTGTCTAGAAGGGAGGGAGAAGAGCTCTCTCTATTTTCTGAATTAGCCCAGGGTAAGGAGGGGAGCTGGGAAGGGCCTTGCTCTGCTGCTGTGGTTTAATGAATTCCCAGATTTACAAACACCACTGAGGAACCTGGGCAGAGAGGGGGTGAGCTGAGCATGCAGAGGAAACAGCCACCAAACCACCCAAACCCCTCCAGTCCCCACCCAAACCACCCAAACCCCTCCAAACCACCCAAACCCCTCCAGTCCCTTCCTGGTGTGGATCCTCTCCTCCCTTCTGCTTCTGCCCCCTGAGCTGCTGGAAGTCACTCTGACACTTCTGTCCCTCCAGGGAGGGGACAGCCCCCAGGCTGGAGTTTGTCCCCCCAATCTGGAGTCTGTCCCTGCAGGGAGGGGACAGCCCCCAGGCTGGAGTTTGTCCCTGCAGGGAGGGGACAGCCCCAGGCTGGAGTTTGTCCCCCCAATCTGGAGTCTGTCCCTGCAGGGAGGGGACAACCCCCAGGCTGGAGTTTGTCCCTGCAGGGAGGGGACAGCCCCAGGCTGGAGCCCAGCCCAGTTTGCTCCATGCCCCATGCCAGTGCCAGTGCCCTGCCCTGGCCGTGCCAGCACTGAGCAGACACAGCCACTCCTGATTTCCATCCCCAGCCCTGCTGCCCTGCCCACGCAGCCTCTGCAATCAGCAGGAATCATTCCTAGGGCTTGTACACCACCGAGGATCAGCCTGTACATATTTAAAATAAATAGATGTGCACATAAAAAAAATTACCCCTATTATTACCCAAGGAGGCAGTGGGAGTACCGGGGGAATGGCTAAAGTAACAAAACTTGACACCAGTGATAATAAAAGAGGGACCTAAAGCAAAGAGATCACCCCAGTCTGCCCCGCTTCCAGTGCTTAATCAAAACTGACTTCTACTACTGCAGCTGCAAAAGAAATGTTTCAGGCCTGCCATTAATTTCCATACAATAACCCTCTAATGGGGGAGTTGCCGGGAGAGGAGGGCGATCAATCTGCTCTAATGACACACCAGAGACTGGGGGAAAATGCAAACTTGGAGCAATTTCATGGCAGGTGCAACCTTGGAAAGTACGGCCATTTTTCTGAGTTAATTTGTTCCCCTGATATGTTTGAAATCCATATTTGTATTTTAAAGGTCTAAAATGCAGGGTGATTAAAAAATATAAGCAGATTTTTGTAAGCTTTTCAAGTGTGGTAGGTGATCCATTAATGCCCCTCCTCGAGCTAGGACAGCTGGATATCTTCTATCATGTGTTGCCAAAAGGGAAGGGAATAGGATTGTTTATTCCAGCATTCCCTTTTTGTCTTCAGCCTTCCCCCTTCCCTCCCCAGCCTGGTGCTCATTTGTCTCCCAGCTGAATTGATCCCTAATACTGTAGGAAGTAATAATAGTAATAATCATGGTAACTGCTGGCAGTAATAGTTATTATTCTGATTATTGTTAGCACTTACAGTGCTCTGTAATGATAATGATTATTATTACTACAAGTTTTAAAACACATAAATGAATTAACTCAGTTCCTGCTACGCTTTGGGTGCTGGCAGCTCTCACACATCTGAAAATTCCAGCTGCAAATCTAAGCAGGAATGAGCATCCTGCCCCAGACCAGGCACGGAGGCACAGAGCTCATTTCCCTCTGGGTCTCGTCCTCAGTGAACATTTGGGTAAAATCCGGGGGGAGCAGGGGGGTCCAGGCCCCCCCAGCACCCCCATCCCTGCAGCCCATCCCTCCTCCCACCTGCTGAAAGCCAATCCCACTTATCCTGATTGCTCCTTTGCCTTTCTCAGCACTTAAGAACTCCAGCCAGGATCTTAAAAGTATTGAATTTTCAAGGGCTGGAAAGTGCAGGGGCTTTGCATGAGAATGGGGACTGCTCTGCTCAGCTGCCTTTGTCCTTCCTCGGAGCCCATCTGCATCCTCCCATTCCTGCCTTTGTCACGGGCCTCTGCAGTCACAGGCAAGTGTGGCCTTTCTTACATTAAAAGATGCTTTTTTGCATTAAAACTGCTTTTTTACATGAAAACTGCTTTTTTACATTAAAAATGCTTCCTATACTCCAGTTGCATTTATGGGATGCTCGTGGCCATTGTTATGCTCTGGTTGAGATCCCATTTTAAATGCAAGCCCTTCCCCACTTGCCTCTGCTCAGGAATTCTGTTCCAGTTCCCCCTCCAGACTCCTGGGGGGTCAATGTGCCTTGCTTTGCCCTGCTCCCCTCCTCAGCTGCCATTACCATTGCTCAGATTGATAAACAAACCCTTGGCTGGCTCCATGAGACTGCAGGATTCCCCAGAGTTCAGGGATGTTTTCTGGAGTTTGGTCTCCAGACACTGCAGTGAGGGTTCTGCTTCCCTCCCAGAGCATCCCCCAGATCAATTTGTGGGCTGCAGAGCTGCAGAGCCCAGCAGGCACCAGGGCACAGAGCAAACAGCAGATCTGAGGTGTGCTGAGTGCCTCCTGCCCTGAGCCACTGCATGGTGATCTCACACAGCTCTCCAGGCTCTGGGGTTTGCCCCCCAGGATTTACAGCCTGGCTCTGACTTTACTCTCCTGGAGGAGTTTACAAACCCACTTGGGCTCAGCTTGGCTCTGCTGTCTCCTGAATGCTGATGGCAAAATCTCTGCTCCTGAGCAGCTCCTCACTCCTCTCCAGGTCCAAAGGGCGAGGTGAGAGGCAGGCAGGTGGGCTTTAAATCTCTTTTAATGCCATGAAGAAAGATGCTGTGACACCTGGTGTCTGAATGGTGAGGTTAGGAAAAGATAATGTGGAAGTAAGAGACACTCAAACAAGATCAGAGCTCCAGAGTAAATTCCTGAGGGCACAGAGCAGATTCACCATCCCTGCATCCCCACATCACTCCACAGGCTGGGAAGGGCCACGGCCTGGCTGGGCTGTGCTGAGGGGATGAACCTGGACCTCAGCCTTGACTGGAATAGGGCAGGATGTGGAACTTGCTGTGGAACTTCTGGAAAACCCACTGGCTGGTAAAACCTGGCTGCTGTCTCTCTTGCTGTGTCCTAGCCCGGCTCCATCAAATTGCTTTGGTTTTCTCCTGCCAAATCCAGATGCCTCCATGTCAGACAGACCCTGTCAGCACCTGACAGGGCAGTGCAGAGAACGATTCCCATGAAGGAAAGGGAGCTGGGGCTGAGCAGTGCTGCAGGGACGATGCAACACTTCCCTATCCCTTCAAGCTTTTCCTCCCCTGCCCTGTTCCCTGCCTCTCTGCTGGTTTAGCACATGGAGTTTTGCTCCTTGCCGTGCTGTATTTATGTCTCTGTGCTGCTGGTGATCCACAAGGCACGTTCCTGCTGGAATTTCAGTTCCTGAAACTTCCCAGAGCTCTGAGCAGCCTGGGATGGGGGGTGGGATGGGATCAGCTTTGGGGTCCCTTCCAACACAAACCAGTCTGGGATTCCCCACTCTGGAGACCAAGTGAATGAGGGCTGGCTCTGAAATGCAGGCTCACTGAGCTCCTGGGTGTCTGCAGCCCTGATCAGCCAGCACAGCCCCTTCCCCTGGGCTGGGAGCCTTTATCCCCCCTCCCACAGCAGCCCCAACCTTCTCCCTGTCCATCCAAAGGCAAGGACCTGTAAAAGGCAATTCAATTTCACAGGCCATAAACTTATACATCCACTTCTTGCATTTCTCCCCTTTTTGTTTACGATTTCAGAAAAATCTCTAAGCCTGCAATCTATTTCTTTTTTTTTTTTTTTTTGCATCTGAAAACCCATAGTGCAAAGCTGGGTTCCAGCCACTTGTTCACTGAGGAAAACTTCATCAAAAACTGGCTGAGTTTGCAGAGTGGCTTCGTGGAGTGGGTGGCAGGCAGAGAATTTGGGCTCTATTCCCATCAGAGGCAGCTCATGGATACAGGCAGAGGGAGCAGCCTTGAGAATCCTCTTCCCATCAGTTCTTTAGCACTGCTCAGTAACTCCCCAAGCCATCCAGCAGCAATAATGTTGGGTTTAAAGCAATGGCTTTGTCCATGGGAAGTGGTGGGTTTGAGAAAATCCAGATTTTTCCCACCTTTCTGCAGGCAGGGCTGTTGTTTTCCCTTGGAGTTTGCTCTTCTCTGTGCATAAACGAGCCCCAGATTAAACACAGGCAAGCCCTGTGACATTTCAGAAAGCTGGAAACAGAATAATTCATTTTGCCATCTGGACAGAAGTCCTGGCTCTAACAAGTCCGTGCCTTGCTCATGTCATTACTCTTCACCTCTGCTCATAAACCTCCACCTAGAAAATAATGTAATTGAATTAGGCTGCGGAACGAGGCTGCTGCCGTCACACTCGGTTAAACCGCAGCACTCGGTGAACTCCATTGTCACTGGGGCTGGGATAACAAATCTTCATCGGCAGCCTCGCCCCGGGGCCCTGGGCTGGGACTGCAGCCCCGGCTGGGGGACGCTGGGGACAGGGCGGGGAGCACAGCCCAAGGAGGGGACACGGACCCCGAGGCCATGGCAGGAATTCCTGATGGAGGTCCCGTGGCAATCCAGAACAGGGGACAGCCCGTGCTCTGGGAGAGGTGCAGGAGGAGGGAGATGGCAGGAATGTCCCTCCTGTGTCCTGGGGAGGTGACCTGAGGGCAGAGCAGGGCCAGCCTCCGGCAGCTCGGCCATTCCGGGGTTCCAGACACACCCGGACAGTTCTGACCCGGGAACAGGAAGGTTCTGGGTGTGCAGAGCTCTGCAGGAGCCTCCCACAGATGTTTGCTCCATCCTCAGCACCATTCCAGGTTTGCTTTTGGAGCTCTCCACCTCTCGCAGCCTGCCCAGGACCTGCAGGGTCATGGCAGCTACACCAAACCCTCAGCTGGGTCACCCTTCCCCTTCAATGTTCCCATACCAGGAAAAAAGAGAAACCAAAATCCTGAGGACACCTGAATCTTTTGAAAAAAAAAACCCCAGAAACAAATGAAGTCATCTTGGTTTGAAGTTCACAAATATTTTGGAAGGCAAATGGATGGGAAGAGTTTAGCCTGCAAACACTTATTTGTCATGCAGCCTGACTGCTGCTTTTCAACATGCTTTGATCCTCTGCAGTTTTTTTGGCCCAGGCATTAGATAATGCTTTAGAAGCCATTAGAAAAAATGGTGACAATTGAAATGCTTTGAAAAATGACAGTTTGATAGTCTAATAATAGCCCCTACACTGATCTGGAGAAGGTTTGCTGTTCTGTTTTTTGTGATATTCATTATGTACAGTGCATTTCAAAACGTCCTTTTCTCCCCAGTAAATAATTTAACCCTTTCAAGACCTGCAGCCCCAGCAATATGGAACGCAGAGATGGAGATCTGTGAAGGTTTCCAGAGCTGTGCTCCAGAAAGAGCTGCTGGAAGGTGCTGAGATGTTGGGAGGAGGGGGAATGGAGAAGATGACAATGTCTGTGCTCCTGCAGCAGGCTGACCATGCCCAGTGAGGGCCCCGTCCCTGCAGGCTCTCCAGGAAGTTTCCCACAGGGAGAAAACACATCTTGGAGGGTGAGGTGGGAGCTCGCATCTCATTGCGAGAGCTTGTTTTTGCAAGATGTTATTTGGCAGCGATAAATGAGCAACTTTCAAGCCTCAGAAGTGATTAATTTCTCACTGGAGCTGTCTCTGAGCCTGTCACAGCCTGACAATCCTGACATAAGTGTCATTTATAATGTCACAAGTCTATTCCCCATAAATGTCATTACACAATTACTGCGAGGATGAGGAGAGCTTCACCGGGGGAAGAGCGTCTGGTATTAAGTCAATTACAGATCTTAATGTTATTGTTGGGTTGTCCCCCCTCATACAATTACTTTGTGTCTCACTTGCTCATTTTGTGCAAATTAGCAATTATTTATTGCAGTGATAGCACCAGGTAGGGCTGGTGCCACGAGAGCTCTGGCACAGCCTCCGGGGCTGATCTCACGTGGGGATCAGGGGCTTTGATACTGAGCCCTCTGTCCCCTGCACCCCCAGCTCCTCTCTTCCCCTCTCTGGGGGAACCCCCATCTGGGGGAGGTGATAAATCCTGCTGTGCTCTGATAAAGGTGGCTGTTTAATGAGGGGCACTTTTTGTGCCATGGAACAAAAGCAGCTCTTCCTTGTCAGAAGGACGGAGGAGTTCTGCGAATTCCCCAGTGCTGCACCTCAATTATGCCTTAAAACTGGCATAAATGGAGCTGCATTCAGTTCTAACAGGCTTTCATCCTCCTTGGCCCAGGCACAAACAGTTCCTGGGCCGGGCTCGGTGCAGGAGGAGATTTGGATTTATTCTGTACCCAAGGTGTGGGGAGAGCAGGGCTGGGGCAGGGCCAGCTCCCCTCCCTGCCGGGATACCTGTGGGACCTGAGCCCTGGCTGTGCCTGCAGATCAGCCCCAGCTCTGTTTCTGAGCTGGAATGGAGCTCCTCTCAGGAGGGCTGAGGGCTCCGAGCCTCTCTCTGCTGGCTTTGGCAGAGAGCAGCACCGTGGCACCACAATCTGACTCACAGACGGGCAGATGTGGAAAAAGGCCAGGAATTTCCATGCTAATCCTCCAGATTTGCACCAAGACAACCGAGATGAGGATCAGGCCTTTTAAATTGCTCCCTTTGCCTGTTTGCTATTCTGGGAAGCTATTGTTCTCAAAGGGACATCTTTAAAGCAAAAGCTGGAGAATAATTTATTTGCGAATAATTTATTCAGTGATTGATGGGAAAAGCTGCTGAATAAATAATTCACTGAATGCTAATGGAACATCAGAGATGGTCGAATAATGAAAATGTTTATTTGCAAATAATTTATTCAAAGAAAAATGCTGAAACGTATCAGCTCAATTATTCTTGGTGAATAATCCGGTCCCTCAGCCAGCCCCCTGCGCCGTGTCACACTGAGATGCTTTCCCAACAGAAGGAGGACTCGGGTACCCCGGCCCTGTGTGCTCTGATCTCCTGCTCCCAGCAAGGGCAGTCATGGGAGAGGCTGGCGAGGATCCTCGAGTGAAGTGAGCCCTGCCTCTGCTCGGGGTGGGAGCTCCTCATCCCCAGCCTCTCCCACCTGATCTCTGCAGGGGCTGGGGAGAGTGCTGGTCATGGAGCTCTGGACTGTGCTGAGCTGGGAAGGACCCCAGGGATCAGAGCCCAGCCCCTGGCCCTGCACACACCCAAAATCCCAGCTGGGCATCCCTGGAGCTTCGGCAGCCTCGGGGCCGTGCCCGTTCCCCGGGGAGCCTCTGGGGAAGGACCTTATCCAAAAGCCCAGGCTTCACCCCCAGGGTGGCATTTCAACTCTAAACCTGCACTGATGCAGCAAAGGAAATAAATTCAGCAGAACTTTTGTCCCTGGTGTGGCTGAGGTTTGGAGGGCCCAGGCAGGGACCCCTCCCAGGGCAGGTCCTGCAGGTCCTCAGCTGTTCCAGCTGCCAGGGGAGACCTCTCCTGCTTCCCTGCAGCTGTACAGTGGGGCTCAGGTGCTCCTGGAAAATTGAAGTGATTTTGTGATGATACTGGAGCTAATACCAGAAAAATCTAAATTACATTTTAAAAGGAATCTGCCCTTTTATCTTTTAACCTTAGGCCTCTCCCTCTCATGCAGAAAAATCAATCTTGACTAATCTACTGACCAAGTAAAAGTGAAAAGGGGAACCCATATAATCATACACTTTATCTTCTTTAAATATTTTTTCTACAGAAGAGGAACTCACATAAACACCTACTTTATCTTCTTTAAGATATGTTTTACAGAGAGGCTCAGCAAAACATCCAAAGCTTCCTCATGGCTCTTAGGAGGCGAGCCCATTGTCCTGGAGAGCCCAAATGCTCCTGAGGGGGCTTGGGGAGGAGCAGGGAGGGATTCCCTGCCAGGGAATTCCAGCTGCCAGCTCTGCCCTCCTGGCAGTGCCATTCCCAAAGCTGGCTGCAGACAGACAGACAGACAGACAGACTGCAGGAATGGCCAGGGGGTCAGTGGGAGCCAGGGGCACGGGACCTGCTGGGGGTTGGGATCACCACTTTATTTCTTTATTATGTATTTCTTTATTATAATTTATTTATTGTTTCTTTATTATTTATCTGTTTTAAATGCCTGGCACCCACGGCAGGAAAACCTCCTTCAGCAGGATCCCTCTGTGTGGAAAGGAGGCACTGTGGGCACCAGGGCAAAGGCAGCTCTGCCCAGGCTCCTGTCTCTCAGAAATCCCCTCTCCTCCTCAGATTTCTTCCTCTTTCCCTCCAGTAGCTTTGCTTTGGGCAGGGATGGTCACCAGGACAAACAGCCCCTGGCAAGGGAGCTCTGCCCTCCCTGGATGGACAGGGGAGCTCTGGCACAATAAAAAACTCTGCCTTTTACTTTCAGAAGTTTTCCAAAGTTCTGATCAGATGTGGTCAGGCCTCAGGCAGGAGTAAATAACCCCTGGGAGTGGTGTGGGGATGCTCACAGCGATGGAGTCCTCGGTGGCTGAGCTGCAGAGCCCCAGCCCTGCTGGAGAGGGGCTGGGCAGCTCCCAGAGCCCTCCCAGGCTCTGCTCCAGGGGTGCTGGGGGCTCCCTGCTCCCAGGGGTGCTGGGGGCTCCCTGCTCCCAGGGGTGCTGGGGGCTGTGCCTTGGCCCCACACTGCCCAAGCCCCTGCAGCAAACTGCAGTTTGGGCTCCATTTCCATCTGCACGCCGCCCTACCTGGATCTAAAAATAACAAATAACAGAGCTGTGCTGAGGGCCTGCTGCTCCATTTCCTTTGTGATTGCACCCAGGCACAGCAGAGCCAGCTCGGGGCTGCTTTATTCTCCAAATTTCTGGTGTATTAGCACTGTCAGAATCCCTGATGTATCACCTTGCAGGGAGTCTAAAAGCTTGTCAGTGCCTTACTTTGCATTTTTGTTCTGGGTTCAAAGCTGAAGGCACAGCTGAACTGGAATCTTTTCTCTGGCTTGCTGAAAGAAACGTAAGAGAAATCTCATTTTTAAAAAGTATGAAAGGACCATAAAAATAAGCCTTTCACTAAGCTGATCAACTCAGGCTCTGTATAGCAAAAAGGATTCAGAATGAGTAGCTGATAATACAGGCTTTGGTTTGTGGGAAATGAATTAGAGATGGGATTTGAAAGGACTATTTCATTTAGGTGTTTTGGTGGCATAAACCCAGCTACTACAGTTAGAGTGCAGCAAGCTTAAATATTATTTAAAAGTTAATTTATATTTTTAGCATATAATTTCTAATTAACTTGCTGTAGTTATCTTGTTAAATGTCAATTAAATCTGGGAGCATTTCTCACAGGTTTCCTGTATTCATAAAATGTAATTATACAGCCATTGCTCATGTAGCCCTTATTATTGGTGTAATCTAGAGCTAAATATATCTCTTACATACTAATTATACATTGCTAAGTGCTATATTGATAATCAGTAATTGATTTAGCACAAGCAATTGTTGTGTTACCTCCTGAAATGTCAACCTGAAGGATTTGGAATTAAAAGTTCTGGCCACAAGTTGTGCCTGGGGCTGAGCCTGGCTGCCAGCCTGTGCTGGAGCTGGGGCTCCTGGGCAGCTCCTGCCAGGGTTTGGGCTGGGGGCGCCCAGGGTCTGTGCTGGAGAAGGGAGGGTGAGAAATGAGGACAAACTGGGCTGGAAAGGAACTCAGCACAAAAATAAGGGAAGGGGCGGGAGGAGACTGGAACAGTCCATCCCCCAAAATGCTTCTTTTGAAATCCCAGAAATCCCAGGATGGTTTGGGTTGGAGGGACCTTAAAAATCAGCTCCTGCCAGCCCTGCCATGGCAGGGACACCTGCACTGTCCCAAATTGCTCCCAGCCCTGCCCAGCCTGGCCTTGGGCACTGCAGGGATCCAGGGGCAGCCCCAGCTGCTCTGGGCACCTGTGCCAGGGCTCCCACCCTGCCAGGAGCAATTCCTGCCCAACAGCCATCCCAAATCCCTTCCCTCAGGCTAAGGCCATTCCCTTTGCCCAGTCTGTCCATGTGCCAATTCCCTCTCCCTGTTTTCCCTCACCCCTGGAGCATCCCCATCCTGTCTGAGTCCCGCTGGCTTTGTGTGGGTACCAGAGCACAGGGCAAGGCTTGGGGCTCTCCTCACTGCCCACAGCTCCTCCTCCTGCCCACCTCTGTCCTCCTGGGGCTCTCTGGGGCTGCCCTGGGACCCACTGGGGGCTGCTCTTGTCACCTCCTGCCCAGCACCGGCCCCACAGCTGACCTCCCTCTGCCCAGGCAGCATTCATTACAGCTCAACAATTAGCAGGAAATACCTGAAACCCCAATTAACTGTGATCTATTACTGTGGTGGTCCAGATGATAAAAAGGGAGCAAAAAACCAGAAAGAAATAAAAACCACCAAAGAGAAGCTGAGAAGGCCTTAATTAGATTTGCACATTTGCTGCCCAGCACTACCTTGGAGCAAACATTATTCCCAGTATCTCCCAGTGTGAGGCAGCTCCTCCCTCACCCCTCTCTGTCTGGATGATGTTTCCTGCTCCATCAGTGGGATTTGGAGTTGGACCCTGTCCCCTGCCAGCTGGGGGGCAGCTCCTCCCTCGCCCCTCTCTGCCTGGATGACGTTTCCTGCTCCATCAGTGGGATTTGGGGGCTGGACCCTGTCCCCTGCCAGCTGGGGATGCGTGTGTGATGCTGATGCTCCCCAAACACCGCCCTGCCCTTCCCCTGGCACTCTGCAGGCCCTCAGCAGCACAGCCCCAGCCAGCAGCAGCCTCTGCCTCTCCCCATCTGTGCTCTCCCCTTGCTGGAAGTGGGGGGGTTTAATTTAATTGGAATTAAACCTCCTTGTGCTCTGCTCCTTGGCTGCCGTGTGTCCTGAGGCAGCCAATTTGATGGATCTGGGAGATGGAATCAATGGAGGGAGGATTGTCCTTAGGAGATCCCTTAATATCCCAGGAGAGCAGGCTGGGAACTCCAGGACTGAGGAAAGGGAAAATTACTGAGGGCAGGGCTCTTTGGAGGGCTGTTTGTGTGCACATGGTGGACAAATATTGAAATGTGGCAAACAGGATCCAGGGCTTTGTGCGGCTTTAATTGAAACCGTTTGTAATCTTCATTCTCTTAAATGACACTTTTTATCTTCCTTGGGATCACACGGAGGGTTCTGCTGCGCACTGAGTTCATAAAATATACAAAAATTCAGTGTTCTTTGGAGAGAATTCATTGTGAGTGATGGGGCAGGGATGGCAATTCGAATAACAGCTCTGAGTGATAGAAAAATGAACCCATTCTTCAGAATGTTAGAGCTCTGTGGCCACCACCAGCTCATTTCCATTTTGCATGAAAACAAATTCTCCCAAACTCAGTGAAAGATTTGCTTATTTCTGAGTTACTGTTTTTATTGATTCATGGAGCACAAACTTTTCTGGCTCTCTCAGAGCGTTCCCTGCGAGTGGGGGAGTGAGTTTGCTCACAATTATCCCTTGGTGCTGGTGCTTTCATAACCAGAGTTCATTAGAAATGAAAACTTAATTGAATTAGGTCGGTTGCCCTTGGGGGAGCAATCAGGAGAGGCAGAAATGTTCTTTCTGAGGGGACAGCTCTGCTTTTCTCCGGCTGGAGGAGCTCGCCCTGCCCGGTCCCTCTCCAGGGACGCTCCTGACTCTTGGTTGCTCCCATTTTTCTGTCGATTCTCTCTTTGTGTTCTCTTGGCCTCCTCTTTTTGACCTCAGTTTTCCCTTGTTCTGCTGCCCAGCAGCTCCAGCAGCTGCCCTGGCCCTGCTGCAGTGCTGGCATTTCCCCTGCCAGGGCTGGCTGTCCCTTGGTGTCCCTGGCTGGGGGACGGACTCTGCTCCCCAACCCCTGCCCGTCTCCTCCTCAGGAATATTGGTCCAGAGTCAGCAGCAGGGTCCCCATTTCCTGCAGGATCCCCAATTTTGGGGATTTGCTGTGCTCCCAGTGGAACTCCTTGCAGTTTCCATCATGGTGAGGCAGCAGCACCCTGAGTCGTGATGAGCCTCCTCATTAGCTGCAATTAAAATTCTGCCCTCATTTCCTTTCAGAGTGCTCCAATATTCCTGCAAAAGCCTTTCCCAGGGCAGGGCTCTCCCCAGCAGCTCCTCAGCCGCAGCAGGAATCTGGAATCCAGGTGGGAGAGGAGACAGGGGAGCTTGGCCAGCCTGGAGGGAAGGGAAGGGGAATTGGAGACCTGGGGTTGGAATGGGGAGAGCAGCAAGAACAGGGTGAAGATGATGAAGATCAAATCCCCAAGATTAGAGCTCTAGGAGTTCTCTCTCTGTAGCACATGGTGGAATTTTACCCAATTTGCAGTCTTGGCATTTGCCTTCCTATTTTTTAAGATTTTTGTAATATATGCTCATATATTTACCAAATTCTAGAAAGCAAAAAAAAGGAACTGGAAGTTCCATGGATTCAGTGTGCGTAACAAAAACGTGATAGCACATATTCCCTGTGAATATCTCAGGATAAAAAGGCTGAGAGAAATCAGATAAATGCATCAAAAGGATCAGCTGTCTGCCAAAGCTTGTTTTAAAAATCAAATTAGAATATAATGGTATGCACAGTTTCCATATCAAATCAGGACTTCATTGGCAGGACTGGAAGGTGACGCAGCTCCGAGTGCTCCTACGCCCCTGGGGAAGGGATGAGAGAGTGTTACATGGAATAAAAGCAATCTGGGGGCCAAATCCAGGCTGAGATGGACGTTCCTGAGGCCCAGACAGGGGGTGGCTCCTCTGGTCACTCCAAGGTGACATGTCTGAGCCATGGGCTGGCCCTGCCCATCCTCTGGTGCACTCAGCAGTGGGCAGAGGGCTCGGGTCAGCCCAGGTGTGTGTCGGGGTGTCCTGGCAGCTCTGGACCCCTGTCTGATGTCAGAGATTGCCCAAAAATGCTGAAACTGTTCCCCCCTCAGCAGCAGCCATGGGTGTGCAAGCAGAGGAGATATTTCACACAGCCCACGGGGTTGTGTTGTGAGGAAGGAGGCAAGAAGGGAAGCAGAGCACCTGGGAGGAGCCTGGGGAGCAGGGCTGGGTCAATATTGCTGCTCTGGCCCTGGAACCATCACCCTTCAGAGCACAGGAGGAGCCTGGGGCTCACCTGGGGCTCACCTGGGGCTCACCTGGGGCTCACCTGGGGCTCACCGGGCCCTGGGCAGTGAGGGAAACCCAAAGGCACCAAGGGACAGCAGGAGGGACCCCGGCAGGACGTGCCTGGCACCAGGAACTGGGGGAGCCTCCCGGGCTCTGGGGGATGTCCCCCCATGGGGAACCCTGCCAGGGTGTTCTGTGCCCTGGCAGACAGATGAGCAGCTGGGGTGGTGATTTCTGAGCGTGATGAGACAATTCCCATGGAAGAGGCAATTTCCAAAGGCTCCCAGCACCAACCCCTGCCTGAGGCACAGAGCAGGGCTGCAGCTCCTTTGGACAGGGGGAAAGAGGAAGCAAATGGAAATATTTCTTTGCAGGCTGAAGATATATTGCTGTAATATTGCTGGTGCTCTGGTCTCTATTCCCTGCTGGCAGCCCCAGCTCCCCAGTAGCTCAGGGCTGTCTGTCAGAGCCTCTCTCCCTCACACACAGAATATTTGTTAACTCCAACGATTGGAGGCAAACAGGGAGGTGCTGTGCTGGAGAAGGGATTTTCAATAACTGCCTGAGGCACCAGACATTTTGGAATCAAAATCTGGAAAGCAGAGTCATTATTTCTGTTGTTTTAGTGCCTGCTTTTATTCTCTTTCTTATTGACAAATGTTCCTTAACCCATCTTGCTGTGGGTGGTTTTCTTCACATTTGCACTTTACAGAGCTGTTAAAAAAGGAAAGAAGAAAGAAAAAGACTTTATTTAACCACCCTGGCAGTGTGTGCTCCTTCGTGCTCCCTCACCCTTTGCTGTCTCTTCTTTTGACTTCTGATCTATGGACAGAGACTGGAATCTGCAGCTCTCCCTGTGGGATGGCAGTGGGAAGTGTCTGGGGGTAGAAGGGGAATTTCTCTTCAGCTCCCTCTGGCAAATCAAGCAAATCCCTAAATCCACCTTGCTGCAGCTCGAGGTGTAAAATCAGCTCCCTGCAGGAATGTTCCAGCGCTGGGAGAGGCTCCACAGGGCAGGGCTGCACCCACATCCCCGGGAGTGTCCAAAACCCCCGGAGCTGTGAGGCTCCATGGTCTGGGGTGGCAGGCTCCAGGGCTGGACTCATCACCTTGGAGTTCTGTTCCAGCCCTGGTGATTCCGTGGCTCATCCCCGTGGGGCTGTGGTTCTGTGACACCAGGGCTCGGGGCAGGGCCCTGGAGCTGGCCAAGCAAAGCACTCAGCTTGTGCTGCTCATAGCTTGGGGTCAGGGGTGGAAAACACAGAGCAAGTGAATGAAATGCCATAAAAACAGCAAGGGGAAAAAATAAAGAGGAGATGACAGAGCTGGGGCTGCACAAGTCGTTTGTCCCAGTGACCTGGGGGGGTCTCGGGGGCCTGGAAGGAATTCATGGTTATTCATGGGTGTAATGGGAACAAGGAAAAAGCAAAAGGCTGGGCCGGGAGGCTCAGAGGAGCAGGAAATGTTCCCTTCCAGAGCACCAGGAGAGCAGCAGTGGTGACCTGCAGAGCTGAGATCCATCCCCTCGGAGCCCCACAAATCACCAGGATGGTCTGAGCGAGCTGCAGGTGGGGACAGTGACAGAGAGCGCTCCTGGGAGCACGGCTGGAGAGCCTCTGAGCAGGGCCTGAGGCACCAGAGCTTTTCTGGAGAGGGAGCATTTGTCATCAGCTCTCCTCCAAGCACAGCCGAGTTTTTGGTTAGACAGCCCTCTTAAGGCACCTCGCACGGCTGCAGCTGCTGCAGCAGAGCCCTGGAAGCACCGAGTGAGTCCTGCAGGGAGCAGCAGGAGCCTGGGCTGGGCTGGCCATGCTGAGCCCATCAGCCATCCCTGGGCTGGCTTTGGTCACTGCAGAGCCCAGGAGCCATCCCTGGGCTGGCTTTGGTCACTGCTGAGCCCAGGAGCCATCCCTGGGCTGGCTTTGGTCACTGCTGAGCCCAGGAGCCATCCCTGGGCTGGGTTTGTCACTGCTGAGCCCATCAGCCATCCCTGGCTTTGGTCACTGCTGAGCCCAGGAGCCATCCCTGGGCTGGCTTTGGTCACTGCTGATCCCCTGGGTCTGTCACTGCTGAGCCCAGGAGCCATCCCCTGCCAAGCCCCCTCCTTTGGGAATGCCCTTGGGATGGGGGGGTCCCCTGCTGTGGGGGGACCAGGGGACAGCCCCACTCCTGAGAGGGGGTTCAGGTCTCTGACCTGCCAGGGAAATGGGGAGGGAGCACTGGAGAGGGCCTTGGTCAGCCAGGGAAAGAGGTTTTGTGCACAGAGCTCTTGGGAACAATGGTGCTGTGCTCTTGAAAGGACAATTTCCCTCATTATTACATTAATCAATTAATTTATTATTTATTTGCCTTTGATTCTTTGTTGGCAGTACCAACAGACACCTGATAAACTGTGTTTGTCTCCTCACAAACCCCAAACCTGGGTTTGATCTGAGGCAGAGGTGCAGTGGATTTTAGGAGCTGAACACACTGCCTGTCACCCCCCTCACAGCTTTAGAACAACCTGAAAATGCAATCTGATAACAGAAACACTTCCAGGTCCTCAAGCCATCCCTCCACTCGATAACCTCCAGATCAATCCAGGTACCAATATTATTAATTGCAGCATTTTATTTGCATTTTGAAGCCTGTTTGACTACCCTGCCTTCTGCACTGCAGAGCTCAGTGTCTAGACTGACAGATCTGCACAGGAAAATTAAGGATATAAACTTGTTTACAGAGATTAGGTGGAATCCTTGCAGTTCCCCACAGCCTCCCCAAACGAGCTGCAGCCCTGTGAACACAGGAAAGATCCTTATTGAATTTCTCAGGCAGCAGAGCTCTGGCACCTGACTCTGAACTCCTCTGAAATTTCCCCCTCCTCTGACAGGGGCCATAAATAACCACGAGTGTGCTGGGATGGGATGGGATAATGGGATGGGATGGATGGGATGGGATGGGATGGGATGGGATAATGGGATGGGATGGGATCCATGGGATGGGATGGGATGGGATGGGATGGGATGGGATGGGATCAATGGGATGGGATGGGATGGGATGGGATAATGGGATGGGATGGGATCCATGGGATGGGATGGGATGGGATGGGATGGGATGGGATGGGATGGGATGGGATGGGATGGGATGGGATGGCATGGCATGGCATGGCATGGCATGGCATGGCATGGCATGGCATGGACAGGGGAGATCACCCAGTGCTGCAGGAGGTTGAAGGCTGGTCAGGGGCTTTGCCACAAGATTTACTCTTCAGTGGCATTGCTGAGTCAGAGAAGGAGGATCTGCATAAGCAGAGCTGCTTTTGGATCACATCCTCGTGCAGACACTGGAAAGGAAGCAGGAAACAAGTTGTACCTCTTGTCTTCCTCCTTCAGTTCCAATTAATCTGGTTTGTGTTCAGCAAGAGCCTTTCCCACTTGTACACACACTGCAGCAGCCTTGCAACCGCAGTTCCTTCTACATAAATCAATCTCTGTTTAATTTCAGCCTGCACTGAATTTGACCAAACCCTCAGGAATTGGATATAAAAGCTCTACAAGAGCAGCTTTTCATTTGGATCAATTCTGAGGGCTGCAGGCAGCTATTCTGTAGTGTAATCACTGCTCATGGAAAGTGGAAATGGAATTCTTTATTGTTTATGATGCAAATCAGACAACAAATTCAGAATCATCCTTGCTGCCTGCACTGTTCCCAGTTTTGGAAATTTAACTTGCAAGTTAAAAGTAGGAAAGTTTTCAGTACTGCAAGCAAGACTCTTATTTTAAAATATTCATTTTTAAATTATTTATCATTGAACATCCATATGGCTGTGGTGTATCAGGGCTACATTATCTATGGACAGCTAATAACTTTAATTGGGCTTTAATGAGGAAAATGCTTTTTCTGTGTGTGCAGCCACGTGATCCTGCACTGCTCCTCAGCCACACTGAATGGAAATGAGGGCGTTCTTCAGGGCAGCCAGTTTGGATATCAGAGCTCATGGATCCCTGTGCTGGGGTGGATCCAGAGATCCCCTCGCCCCGGCTGGTGGGACTGCCATGAATCCCTGGAGCAGACTCTGACAGCTGCAGGGGCCCTGGGCTGCTGCAAGCCAAGAATCCTCAGTTTGATCAAGAAATGGGGCAGGGCTTGGCACAGGAGGATCTTTAAAGTCCCTTCCAGCCCAAACCATCCTGTGATCCCATGAAATTCCACCATCCACTCTTGGGGGAGTTTTGCATTTCCTGAAGAAGCTGAGGCTGGGATTTAATTTTTTCCCACGTCTCCTACCTGCTGGTGAATGAATCTCCAAAAGATTTCTGTCACTTTACAGTGGGAGAGGAGACAGATTGCACCATTGCTCCAGCTTTCATTTCAATACCTGCCAATGGCACTTTGCAAATCCTGGAGTGTAAAGCTAAAAAAAAAAAAAAAGAGAGAAGTGTAGCTAACATGAGGTTAAAAAATGTCTTTAGTGTGTAAAATATGAAGCTGGATGACACATAGGCAGCTGCAGATGCACTAATTTGATTTCATGCCTTAGAATCAACTGTTCTCCTGCACTGAAGGCACATTTACATCCATCTGCCAGGGGAGGTTCCTTGTCTTTGCAGAGCTCCTCTGCTCCTGTCTCACCCAGGTTTCCATCCCATGCCTGCTCACAGGGGCCACTTTGGAGCAGCCCTTTTTTCCCCAGCCCACCCGTGCTTTTCAGGACCTTACAACAAAAATCTATTTCTTCTGTGTCCCCCCTCCCCTTTATTTTCTCTCTCTTCCGAGTCTCAGGGTATTATTATGGATTAGGAGAGACAGAGCACAGGATCTGAGTGTTTGAGCTTTAATCCTCCTGAGCCAGAGCCCACAGAGCTGCGTGTGTGACACTGGGACCTGTGCAGGGGACACTGGGTGTGTGACACTGGAACCTGTGCAGGGGACACTGGGTGTGTGACACTGGGAACCTGTGCAGGGGACACTGGGTGTGTGACACTGGGAACCTGTGCAGGGGACACTGGGTGTGTGACACTGGGAACCTGTGTGTGTGACACTGGGACCTGTGCAGGGGACACTGGGTGTGTGACACTGGGACCTGGGTTTGGGACACTGGGACCTGTGCAGGGGACACTGGGTGTGTGACACTGGAACCTGTGCAGGGGTCACTGGGTGTGTGACACTGGGACCTGTGCAGGGGTCACTGGGTGTGTGACACTGGAACCTGGGTTTGGGACACTGGAAACTGTGCAGGGGACACTGGGTGTGTGACACTGGAACCACTGGGTGTGTGACACTGGAACCACTGGGTGTGTGACACTGGGACCTGGGTTTGGGGCAGAGGGGAGCTGGGCACTGGGGAGGAGCTGGGATGGCTCCTGGCAGCCTGGGGGGCTGGTGGCCATGCTGGGGGGGCACAGGGGAGGGGACATGGCCAGGGAGGGTGCGCTTGGCACAGAATCAGCGAGGTGCCAGCAGTGATGGAGTGTCCTGAGCTGGAAGGGACCTGGATCCCTGCCTAGGAAGGGCTGGATCCCTGCCTTGGATCCTGCCCTGGATCCTGCCCTGGCTCCTGCCCTGGATCCCTGCCCCACATCCCTGCCCCAGATCCCTGCCCCACATCCCTGCCCTGGCCCCTGCCCTGGATCCCAGGTGCTCCCAGCTCCTCCTGCAGCCCAGGCCCAGCAGGTGTCCCCAGGTGTCCCCGCAGGGCTCCCCTGCCCCAGGCCAGGCTTTGCTGCTGGCTTTGCTCTGTCCCCCCTGCACAGCACACAGGGCAGCTGAGAATCAGATTGGATCTTGTCCTGCTCTGCAGGTACAAGCAGAATCAATATCTTTCATATTCTCAGCACAGCAGGAAATCCTGGGGATGGAAATTAAAGGTGTCTGACAAGCTGCTGGAGCAGGCAGAGCTCCCCTCTCTTCTGCAATTGCCTTGGAGTGAGCAGCTCCTGGAGCTCCTCAGGAGCTCAGGCTGGGTTATGAGTTAATTTGGCCCATTTTGGTGCAGCTGCCATCGAGGTGCCATCGCCCCTCAGACATTCATTTGCAATTCTTTACTGGTTCTCATCAGGCTGAGGCTGTAAAACAAACCCTGGCTGGAAATGGTGCTCCAGGAGAGAATCCCAGCGAGCTGCTGAGGGAGCAGGGCTGCTGGGTGAGGGGTTTTGGCTGCTGCCCTGGTGAGCTCCCTGGTGCTTTCCTCTGCCCGCAGGGAAGAGCCAGCTCGTGGGGCTGGAAGCTGGAACAAATTCTTGGCAAAGAGAAACAAAAAGCAGAGGTCAGTGCTGGAGCTGAGTGAAGCTTCTTAATTTTTGCCTCATGAATTTCTGTAGCGCTAAACTGACTTGAAAGTGGAAAGGGAATTGTCATGTCCTTACCCCAGGTACAATTACACAAATTCCAGCTGGAAAACATCACAGACTGCTCAGAGCTGAGCTGTGCAGTGCTTCCTTCTCTTGGCAAGGGCTTGGCTGTGCTCCTGGGAGCTTTCAAACCAGCAGCTGCCACAGAAAAAGGGACAGGAAAAGTGCCTGGAGTCCCAGCCTGGCTCTGGATGGGCACCCCGAAGAAAATGTAAATATTTAATTGGTTTTAAAGCAGTAGCCAGGGCAGGAACTGAGTGGCACTCCCCTGCTGTACCAGGACTGGGGCTGGGCAGGGGCTCAGCCCTGGTGAAGGACCCAGGTATTCGGTGTGAGACACCCAAATCCTGCAGCACCTCCATTTCTCTCAGACATTTGTCACCCCAGAGACCCCCCTGGTTTCTGTAGCCCCGATGGCACCGAGTGGGTCACTGCTCTGCTCAGTGCTCTGAGCCTGGGGCTGGCAGGACCTGGCAGAGCAGCGAGCTGGGGATGCTCCTGGTCCAGGGATGCAGTGCTCATGTTCCCCTCTCCTGGCAGTGAATTGGGGAATGCTCCTGTTCCAGGGCTGCAGTGCTCATGCTCCCCTCTCCTGACAGGGATCTGGGGAATGCTCCTGCTCCAGGGCTGGGACTGAGGGGTTTGCTCAGGGAGGCCAGGCCCAGCCTGCCTGGGGGATCTTGGCTCTGGAGCCTTCCTCGAGCCCTGTGCTCCTCATCCTCCTGCCTGGGTTTAGCAGTGCTGGGGGGAATGCACAGAGAATCTCCTCTCCTCTTCTCATTTCATCTCCTCCAGCCTGGAAATTAAAACTGCTTCCTCAGAGGGACCTTTACCTTCTCCATCACGGTTTCCCCCTCCCCCTCTGCCTTGCCAGTGCTTAATGGGCTGGAGGCAGCCAGAGCAGAGGCTGTGAGAGCAGAAATGATAATTCATTCGGGATGGAAGCAGGAGGCAAAATGTAATCCATCATATCTGCTCCATCTCATTATGGAGGTGAGATACAAGAGAGGGCAAGCTGTTAATAAACTGGTGGATGAAGTTATTTTACCAATCTGTTACAGCAAGCGAGGACAGACAGGGGTAGAAGTGCATTATTCACACCTTTCCCTAATCCCTTTGTTCCTTATTCGGTGGAAATGCCTTTGTAAAGCCGGGAGCAGCCCGGCTCGGGAGCTGCCAGCTCACCTCCCAGCTCTGCAGCCCGGGCTAAATCCCCCGGAGCTGCAGGAGGATCCCAGCCCGGCCCTCTGCCCCAGCCCCAGCGGATTCCCCCGGAGCCGTGTCCCCTTCCCAGGGGCTCTGGGAGCTGCCCTGGCATCCCTGCGGGCTGAGAGGGCTGGGGCAGCTCGGGGAGCCCCTCCTGCTCCTGCTGGGGAGCACCTGGGGCATTGGGGTGTCCCTGAGACCCAGCTGGGATATCCCGGGGTGTCCCTGAGACCCAGCTGGGATATCCATCCCTGGCTGTCCCTGCCTGTCCCTGAGATCCAGCTGGGATATCCCTGGCTGTCCCTGAGACCCAGCTGGGATATCCCTGGCTATCCCTGAGGTCCAGCTGGGATATCCATCCCTGGCTGTCCCTGAGACCCCAGCCCCTGTGCTGCACACCCAGCCGTGTTGGGTCCTGCACTGGGGGCTGTTCCTGCCTTGGAGCTGTTCCCAGGGCCCTGCTGGCTGTGATGGCAGCTGGGACAGGAGGGCAGGGGTGTCACATCCCCCTCAAACATTCCCACATTTGCTTTTCTGCACAGGCAAACGTTTCTGGGAGGTTTGGTGTGCTCAGGTTCGGAAGCTGGTCCGTGGAAAATGCTCCTCAGAGCCCCTGGAACTGCTTCTTTCTCCTTTTCTGTCCCTGCTCTCAAAACTGCTGCTTCCTCCTGTGCTGCTTTTCATCCTTTTCATCTCCCTGGCAGGGATGAGGCTCATTGTGGAGCCCACTCTGGGCAGATTTGTAGCCTGGCTGTGCTAACAAGGTTTCAGTTTCAGGGCTGTCAGCTCAGCGCAGGAGCTGCTCATCCTCCTCGTGGCTGCTGTGCAGTGCTGAAGGGAAATCTCAGAAGGAAAACGTTCCCACACATCCCAGAGCTGTGTAAGAGAGTGGAGGGAAAGGAAGGGAAGGAGAGCAATATGCCAAGAAGGTTTATTTTTAAAAATAAACCCTCAACCAAGCCCTGGATGTGCAGGCATCCCTCCTTCCTTCACTGCCTCAGGACTTGCTTGGGGTTTCACAGAACTGTCCAAGTCTGAGCTGAAGGGCCCTCAGGGACCATCCAGCCCAGCCCTGACCCTGCAGGCGCCCCAAAACCCCACCTGGGCATCCCTGGGGCTGTGCCCATTCCCTGGGCAGTGCCAGCACCCTCTGGGGAAGAGCCTGTCCTGGGATCCCTGAGATCCACCCCGGTGTGCCTGCTCTGTCTGTCCCTGCCCTGTCCTGCTTCTGTCCCTGCTTTATCCCTGCCCTGTCCCTGCTCTGTCCCTGTCCCTGCTCTGTCTGTCCCTGCCCTGTCCCTGCTCTGTCCCTGCCCTGTCCCTGCCCTGTCCCTGCCCTGTCCCTGCTCTGTCCCTGCCCTGTCCCTGCCCTGTCCCTGCTCTGTCCCTGCCCTGTCCCTGCCCTGTCCCTGCTCTGTCCCTGCTTTATCTCTGCCCTGTCCTTATCCCTGCCCCTGCTCTGTCCTTGTTCTGTCCCTTTCCCTGCTCTGTCTGTCCCTGCCCTGTCCCTGTCCCTGCTCTGTCCCTGTCCCTGTCCCTGTCCCTGTCCCTGTCCCTGTCCCTGTCCCTGTCCCTGCTCTGTCCCTGTCCCTGTCCCTGTCCCTGTCCCTGTCCCTGTCCCTGTCCCTGCTCTGTCCCTGTCCCTGCTCTGTCCCTGTCCCTGTCCCTGTTCTATCCCTGCTCTGTCCCTGCCCTCTCCCTGCTCTGTCCCTGTCCCTGCTCTGTCCCTGTCCCTGTCCCTGCTCTGTCCCTGCCCCGGCCCTCTCCCTGCTCTGTCCCTGCCCTGTCCTGGTTCTGTCCCTGTCCCTGCTCTGTCCCTGCCCTGTCCATCCCCCACAGCCCCCCAAAAGCCGGGACAGGAGCTGGCAGGTGCCCGCCGAGGCTCCTGAGCTGCTCAGCCCGGCCCGTGCGCAGGGAGGAGGAGATGGAGACATCACCTCATTATCACCTCTGTGCCGCAGCCACCGGCCTGCGGGGCTCCAGCTCAAGGCTTTCCAATTCAGAGGAGAGGAGAGCAAATTTACGGATGATGACTTGATTAAATTTAAATTACTGTAAAAATATCGAGGCAAGGCTTCTGGGGTGACAGGAAAATCTCCTTCAGCTTTTCTTTCCCGTTACCTCACTGGGTTTCTGAGGAGAGGAGAGCCTGCACAGTTCCCCTCCCTTCATTCTTGAATTTGTTCCTACATAATTTTTATTTCAATTTCTAAATGTTAAAATTATTTTTGCAATGTGCGGCAAGGAAAAAATCTTATAAAATAGCCAGGAAGGAATTTCTTCACTCAGAATGTCCTAACCCTGAGGTTCGAGTCAACAGAAATCCAGAACTGACAGAAATGTTGGCAAACACACCAATAATGAGTTCTGTGCCGTTGCTCTCATCTTGAGGGAGCCATAAATGGCCCGGGGCTGTGGAGGAGGGAGGGACTGCCGGTGCTTCAGGGTCTCTCCCTCCGTGAATAGCTGCGAGTGCCATCAGAAATTCCAGTCTCAATTTCATCCTGGAACGGAGATAATGGCCACATCCCAAAAGATGCTTTCACAGAAGGCACTAATTATCCCTCCTTTGTCAGAGCCTCACCAGGCTTTGCTGACTGATAACCTCTCCTCTCCTCGGAAATTTCCTTCTCCAGAACAGGCTCCAGCTCCTGAGAGCCGATTTGAGGGAGCTGTCAGTGCCACGCTGAGTTAAACCTGAATAAAGGATTTCACTTCCCAGAGCTGCTGCCTGGCACCTCTCAGGAGCTCCCTCGGGGAGGCAGAGCTGGGCTGGGCTGGGCTGGGCTGGGCTGGGCTGGGCTGGGATCTGCTGGGCTGGGATCTGCTGGGCTGGGATCTGCTGGGCTGGATCTGCTGGGCTGGGATCTGCTGGGCTGGATCTGCTGGACTGGATCTGCTGGGCTGGGCTGGATCTGCTGGGCTGGGATTTGATGGGCTGGGATTTGATGGGCTGGATCTGCTGGGCTGGGCTGGGCTGGGCTGGGCTGGATCTGCTGGGCTGGATCTGCCGGGCTCAGAGGGACCCAGGCAGGGCAGGCAGGGGAGAACTGGAGCTGGACCAGGCAGAGCTGCCAAGGCCAGGAATGCAGGAATTGTAAAAAAGTGTGAAAAGACCTTTGAGATCATCCTGTCCTGCTGCAGAGCTGTGGGCTCCTGTTCCCCTGAGAATCACAGCTTTGGGACCCCCTGTGCCCCCTGTGCCCCCTGTGCCCCAGTGCCCCCAGTGCCCCCAGTGCCCCCAGTGCCCCCAGTGTCCCCCTGTGCCCCAGTGCCCCCAGTGTCCCCCAGTGCCCCCAGTGCCCCCAGTGCCCCCAGTGCCCCCAGTGTCCCCCTGTTCCCCCTGTTCCCCCAGTGCCCCGGGCAGCTCCCGTGTCCCAGGCAGGCTCTCTGCCTCTCCCGGCCCATCCACCTCCCAGCAGTGCAGGCAATCCCCCTCCACCTGCAGGTTCCTGCTGACAGGACCAGGCACACGGGGCTCAGAAATGATGATAAATGCACATTTTCCTCCTGTGAGCCTTGCAGCAGGGAGCATTCCCTGGATGGGCTGGGGGAGGCAGCTGCAGTGTGCCCAGAGCGCTCCTGAAGGGCGGCCCTGCACACCCTGCCACGGACAGACATTAATGAAGGTAATTGAAGATGTTATTAGGGGAATGTGTTTGTTATCAGAGGTTGCTCATGGCGTTATTACTCACAGGCACACTTCATTAATATCCATTTTTCATGGCTTTGCTCTGCCGTTCATTGCCTGCCTGACCTTGTGTCAGCGGAGGAAATGTCAGAGATAAAGAACCTGAGCTCGGAGCCGTGCCACCCTCCTGCAGGGCCGGGCAGGCTCGGGAAAAGCCCCTTTGAGGCTTTTAGAGCTCAGCCAGAACAGTCACAGCAGCTCCGGGTCGGGAGCCGGGCACGCAAATGTTTGTGCTAATGAAGAAGCGATTGCCCCGCTTGTGAAACCTCCCCAGACAAACGAGGAGCACCAGCTGACTGAAGCACCGGGCTCTGTTTGCCTCCGGAATGTAAAAGTGGTTCCAGATTTGCTGGTGCACATTTCACAAGGAAATGTTTGATTGGGTTGTTATTGGAGATGTTTAATGATCATGTTCTGTTAGGATCACTGTCAGCTCCCTGCACACAATCACATTTACTGCAGCTTTGGTTTTGATGGCTGCGGCTGAGTCAGAGATTTTCAAATTACAGCAGTCAGAAATAGAAGAATTAACTTGAAAATGCTGATTATAACGGCCTTTGACACCCAAAAAAGTGGGAAAGCCCTTTCCAGAAAAAAGGAAAAGCAGGCCACAATCTGTGTGAGGATTGCAATGAAGTGAATCCATGGAACACAAAACCCTTGGGAAACAAAAACCCTTCCCTGGGTGCAATCCCTGCCCATGGAACGAGAGGAGCCTGGAGATCCCTTCCACCTCAAACCCCTCTGACATTCTGGGGTTAAAACTCTGCATTTGGAGAACAGAAACCCAAAATTCCACTGGTGAACTCATGGCAGTGGCAAACTCAGGCTGCTCCTCTGCCTCCCACTGCCCCAGTCCTGCCCGGTGCTGCGGGATCCTAACACCACCAGGGCTGCCCAGGGATCCCCAATTCTTCCACAGCTGTATCTCCCCAGACAAACTGTGCAAATCCAGCCTGTTCAGCACCAGGGCTGCCCAGGGATCCCCAATTCCTCCACAGCTCTGTCTCCCCAGACAAACTGTGCAAATCCAGCCTGTCCAGCACCAGGGATCCCCAATTCCTCCACAGTTGTGTCTCCCCAGACAAACTGTGCAAACTCAGCTTGTTCAGCACCAGTGCTGCCCAGGGATCCCCAATTCCTCCATAGCTGTGTCTCCCCAGACAAACTGTGCAAATCCAGCTTGTTCAGCACCAGGGATCCCCAATTCCTCCACAGCTGTGTCTCCCCAGACAAACTGTGCAAACTCAGCCTGTTCAGCACCAGGGATCCCCAATTCCTCCACAGCTGTGTCTGCCCAGACAAACTGTGCAAACTCAGCCTGTTCAGCACCAGTGCTGCCCGGGGTGAGGCTCTGTGTGCTCCAGAGAGGGACAACTGTAAAATGCAGTGGTGTGTCCTGCAGATCTGAGCTCCATCGTGGGCAAATCTGTGTTTGCAGGTAAAAATGATCAATATTAGTGAAGGCCCTTTATGTGAGTTCCTGACAGCCTCTGTTTTCACCTTTAAACACATTTGTGGCCATTTTCCTCAGGTGAGATGTGTAAATGCAAGTGCTTCTCCTCCCTGCTGAGGAGCAGAGGGGGATCCTGGAGCAGCCCCGGAGCTGGGTGCTCATTAATGCCCTGCAAACCCAACAGGAACACGGAGCTCTCACTCAGCCCCGTGCTGCCTGGGGCATCCATCAACCGCTGCTTTATTTTAATGTGCTAACTTGGGATTAATGAACAGCGAGCTTTGATTTACAGAGGGCTTGGATTTGTGCCTTCCACTGAGCCTCCCTTCCCTTGGCTCTTGCCAGATTCCAGCTCCTGGCTGGGCAGGGCCAGTTAATCCCCAATATTCCTCATTTCTCCCAGGAAACAGCTCTGTCCTCTCAGCACAGTCTGCAGTTTCAGGCTGGGTCTGGCTCGTGCCTGGTGGAGGCTGCAGCAGGATTGTTTCCCAGAAAATCTTTTCTTTCCATGGATTCTTTTCCATAATTTTGGCTGTTTCATTTTTCAATTTTTTTTTTTTTTGGTCTAAATAGAATTCTGCCTTGCACAAGCAGCACCCCCAGACCTGTCCCTTCCCACGTCCCACCCTGATCAATGCCTCAGCTCCTCCCGTTTGTCTGAGGGCAGACTGTGCCCACCGGGATGCAGGCAAAGGCATTTCTGAGGGGTTTCTCTTATTTTAATTAGAAATGATTCCGTTTCTTCATCACTCATCTGATGATTGGCTGCACCTGCCCTTTCTTAGAGCCTTTTCTCTTCATTAGTGTTTATGCTTTGTATAACTAAGAAAATAATTAACCGTGCTGGGTTTTATTGGCAGCACTTTGCCAAGCTGTTGGTGGCTGCCTGCACTATATCATCATTTGATGGTGTCTCTGCCGCCGTGCAGGAGCAGGAGGAGAAAAATGCCACATAAACAACGGCTCAGACAGAGCTGGAACGATCCAGTAATTTTGATTTATCCTTTGCATTCCGAGGAACTGTATTAGCAGTCGCAGTCGATGGGTAAGCGATTCCCACACAAAAGGAGTGAGGGTGAGATTTAGTGCCGGGCACTTTGTTCAGAGCCCGGCCCGGGGTGGATTCCAGCCCTGCCTCCCCCTCCAGCCCCCCGGTCCAAGGGCAGGGCTGTGCCCGGGGTCTGGGGAGCTCTGCGGTGCCAGCCCCGCTCTGGTGTCCCCGTGGTGTCACACAGGTCACCAAACAACGGCACGGACACACTGCTCCTTCCAAGGTCAAAAAGGGGCTTTTTAATTCCTGACTCCAGCATTTATAGATTTCCAAAAGTGACAGTGGATTGGAGGGTGACAGTGCCACCTCTCAAGGTAAACACAGCGCCTTTAGCTGCTGTCCAGTTAAACAGTGAACATTTAATTAATTCTGTCCAGTTAAACACTGCACCTTTAATTCCTGTCCAGTTAAACACTGCACCTTTAATTCCTGTCCAGTTAAACACTGCACATTTAATTCCTGTCCAGTTAAACACTGCACATTTTGTTAGCTGCATTCCAGTTAAACACTGCACATTTAATTCCTGTCCAGTTAAACACTGCACATTTTATTAGCTGCAGTCCAGTTAAACACAGCCCGCCCAGCCAGCCCAGCCAGGGGGGCATTGCCAGGGATTTTTTCTCTCTTTTAGCTCCAAGCACCCACTTCTCAGGGTAGGAGGGGAGGAGCAGCTCCAGAGCTGAGGCAGAGTCAGTTTAATTCGAGCTGAAAGTCCCTCTGGACAGGAACAATTCCCTTGGACAGGCTCCGTCCTGTGACTCTGCTCTGGGGAGAGCAGGAAATTCTGCTCCAGCCAAAATCCCAGCAGACAAGGAAAATGCTGGAGGGATGTGATCTGCAGTGCTTGTAAGGTACTGGAGCATCTCTGAGAGTGTCATTTATTGATGTCTTGCAAGGGAAATGTTGATTCCTTTTTGTAAATTGCATTTTTCATCAAAAGTCACTGAGACTGAGAAATCGCTTGTGACTGACAGGCTGCGTGTGCTCCAGTTTGATGGGAGTGTTTTGGCTGGTGGAGCCAGAGAATAGCCTGGGAATAATTACCCAGCCTAACACGTTCCCTGGGTGACAGACAACATCTTCATTTCACAGGCCAACTTGTTTCAAGAGGCTTTTCCTCCTGACTCCTGTCTCCCTTTTCCATGATGGGAACATTTCCCACCTCTCCTTTTTCTGTCAGCCCTGGACACAACTTTGGCAGGACAGGGATGGCTTGGGGCACCCAGGGCAGCTCCAGCCCCGTGTGTGTGAGAGCTCAGAGCCAGAGCTTCACTCCCTCTCCTGAAATCCCAGAGCCCAGGGCTGCTGCCCCCTCCCAGACCCCGAGTGAGCTGCTGGAAGCAGGGTCAGATCCTCCAGTTCCCTCTGTGGGACTGGCACTGCCACCAACAGCGCGTGTCTGCGGTGACAGCGACACCCTGGGGTGCTGCCAGCCCCCTTTCCATGCCTGGGGACCACCAGCTCTGCAAACACTCCTTCCTCACTGAGGCAGAGCCCCGAGGAGCAGGGGACATCCCTGGCAAAGTGCCCTTCCCCAGGGGAGCCAGGGGACATCCCGAGGGCCAGGGGACATCCCGAGGGCCAGGGGACATCCCGAGGAGCAGGAGACATCCCGAGGAGCAGGAGACATCCCTGGCAAAGTCCCCTTCCCCAGGGGAGCCAGGGCACATCCCGAGGGCCAGGGGACATCCCAAGGAACAGGGGACATCCCTGGCAAAGTCCCCTTCCCCAGGGGAGCCAGGGGACATCCCGAGGAGCAGGGGACATCCTGAGGGCCAGGGGACATCCTGAGGGCCAGGGCACATCCCTGGCTCTGCCAAGCCCTGGGCCAGGGCGGCTCCTGTCCCTGCTCCAGCTGGCACAGGGCACACCTGGAGCTGCTTTTTGGAGTTGCTCGGGGAAGTGGCAGTGAAACCAGCTGGGTCAGCCCCCTGCCCTCCAGGCTGGGATGTGTGGTGGTCAAAACCTCTGAAAGGCGTCCCAGAGCTCATCCACGGCAGGGGAAGGGTGGCAAGGGGGCCCTGGGGGAGTGGAGACCAAAACACCCCAAATTAAAATGCAGATGGCAGAGTAAAGGCACGAGGTTTGTGTAGCAGAAGAGAATCATGTCCAACATTAAGGGAGTAATTTCTCAGCCTGATTAATTCCCCCATGAAATCCAATGGCTTGGAAGGGACGTGCTCTAATGACTTGCTGATCCTTGTTTTGCACAGTTCCACAGAAATTGCAGATGTGGAAAAATTATTAGGTCAAAGAAAAATTTTGGCAGTTTTAGTGGGTGGAAAGTTGGGTTACACTGCCCCGTGGAAATCCCATGCTTTGATGGCTGCTAAGGTTGGAGGGGGGAGAATAGATTTTAAACCTTGGAATAGATTTTAAACCCTGGAATAGATTTTAAACCTTGGAAATCTGTGTGAGGGCACCCCTGAAAGATGGAGCACAAACCCCAGGAGATGCCCACGGATCTATTCCCACAGTGGGAATATTTTGGGTGCTATTTGCCAGACCTAAAAGCGAGTGCTCACAGCAGATTGCCACTTTCTGATGAACAGATTGGCTTCAGTGCATCCCGGGAAAGTCTGGAAGACTTTCAGCAGAAAATAAGGTAGGCTGAGAAATGGCAGCAGATTCATGAGGTAGAAATAATTAAGGTAAATCCTGGAGCAGTTTGGTTCCCCTTCCTCACTCTGTTTTCAAACAGAATATTCTGCATGATGAATTGTGGAAGTGCAGCACATGCTGGGAGGGTTTAACTGTCTGCTCAGATCATAAAGAGAGAGAAAAGGAATCCTGGCCTTGTTGATGGTTTAGGAAATAACCAAACACAGCCCAGGAAGAGAAAGGCTGCACCTTAAAAATTAATTGTTCAAGTACCAGGTCATTGTGGAGTAATGCAGCGTGAAATGATGTTATTCTCCAGGAGAATTTCCATAAAGTTTAACACTCCATGACACATCCTGTGGCTCCTGGAGTTAGTTAAACACAGTGCTGGGTGAGGGGAGGGGGCTGGGGAGCTCAGCAGAGCCATCCCACCCCAGGCAGCCCCAGAGCTGCAGGAGCAGCAGCCCTCCCTGCAACCCACCTGGGGATACCTGGATCATGGGAACATTGCATTTCTGAAGAGAAGGAGACAGAGCACCTGGCTGCTGGGGGATCCAGGGTGGGCTGGCTGCTGCCAGAGCCTGGGGAGGGGAGCTGAGCTGGGCCAGCAGCTCCCAGCTGCTCCGGTGGCGGCTGAGGAGGAGGAGGAGGGAATATCTGCTGGGAATGGGAGGTTCTTCAAAAGGCTGGGAGGGAGGAAAACAGGGCCAGGCCAGGGCAGGGAGTGAGGATGTGCCTGACTGGAGCGTCCTGTCCCAGCTGTGGTTTCTCTGGCTCTGCACTGAAGGCACTTGAGATGACAGCTCACACTCACACTCACACTCACACTCACACTCACACTCACACTCACACTCAGGGGTTTATTGTTCCTTACCAGTGAAACAGTCTCAGTGCTGGGAGTTCAGCAGCTTTGCATCACAAGGCACAAAGTGGCCAACAATCTCTTGGTACAAGGGCTTTTAAGACTAAACCATCCAATTAAGACCTAGATTATTTTCCCTTTTAACCCAATAACTGATCCCAAAGTGCCCCCAATGGGGACTTTTCTGCCCAGTGACAAAATGCCACCCAAACCCATGGAGAAGGAGGAAGAGGAAGGTGAAGAAGAAGCCCAGGATGACTCCCTGTGCCCTCCACCTTGCTGCCATCCACAGCACACTAAAACCCCCAAACCCTCAATTTCTCACCCAGTGGCACACCCACACTGCTCTCTATAGTTTATTTCACACTTTGGTGGGTTCCAGTCTCTCCTGAACTCTGGGAAACTTTCTCCATGGATGAGGGGCACAGTCAGCACTCAGGGCACCCAGAGCAGACACAGAAACGTCCCCTGTGTGCCCTGGGTGTGCAGAGTGTCCCCAGAGTGTCCCCTCAGGGGACCCTGGCTCTGCAGCAGCCTCCCCTGCACGGAGCCCTGCTCAGAAGCATTTGTTTGTTTTGCAAACAGCCCACCAGGCAAGCATCTGTTTATTTACATCTTTTATCCGGGTGACAAGCGCAGCCTCCTGGAGATCTGGAGCCCTTTTGAATCGGATCTGAAGTGATGATTTGCCTTAAAATAGTCTCTGGCCTGGCTCTGCAGGCCCTGTGATGCTCCCAAGAATAAACTCAGAGCCCCAGGGAGTGCCAAGGCCCACCAGGAGTTTGAGCAGTGACATGCAGAGGGGACTGGGCAGGGGGCTCTGGTGGCCACAGGGAAGGAGGAGGCTGCCTGAGAGCTTGGCCTTGTCCTGGTGGAGAAATAAAATCTGGACACAGAGAGAAACTGCCTTGTTTTGTAGAGCTAATACAGGGACTTCTTGCATTTTTTTAAAGAAGTCTTAAATGACTGTGGAGTGGAAGTGCCTGGGGTGATTGACGGGCTTTTTTTGAAACTTAGGCTTTCAAATTTATTGTGGAGCTCCTGGAAATATTGCCTGTGCAGCTCCAGAGCAGAGCAGAGTGCTCCTGAGTACTTCATCCCTCTTTTTTATTTCCTTTTTACTCCCTCAAGCTCTGCAGATGCAGCAGATTTCTGGCAGGAGATGATGGGCCAGAACTATTAACCAGCTTCTAAATGCAAGATTAATTTATAGGCTGGTTTTATCCATGACACTGCCCAGGCAGGGGAGGGGAGCCAAGCTCTGGCTGTGGCTGCAGAGCCCCAGGGCACATGGGGAGGGTCTTTGGGCACTCAGGAGGGTCCCTGGGCACATGGGGAGGGTCCCTGGGCACCCAGGAGGGGTCCCTGGGCACTCAGAGAGGTCCCTGGGCACATGGGGAGGGTCCCTGGGCACTCAGGAGGGTCCCTGGGCACTCAGGGAGGGTCCCTGGGCACATGGGGAGGGTCTCTGGGCACATGGGGAGGGTCTCTGGGCACATGGGGAGGGTCTTTGGGCACTCAGGGAGGGTCTCTGGGCACATGGGGAGGGTCCCTGGGCACTCAGGGAGGGTCTCTGGGCACATGGGGAGGGTCCCTGGGCACTCAGGAGGGTCCCTGGGCACATGGGGAGGGTCCCTGGGCACAGGGGGAGGGTCTTTGGGCACAGGGGGAGGGTCCCTGGACACAGGGGGAGGGTCTTTGGGCACAGGGGGAGGGTCCCTGGGCACTCAGGGAGGGTCCCTGGGCACAGGGGGAGGGTCTTTGGGCACAGGGGGAGGGTCCCTGGGCACTCAGGGAGGGTCCCTGGGCACAGGGGGAGGGTCTTTGGGCACAGGGGGAGGGTCTTTGGGCACAGGGAGAGGGTCCCTGGGCATGGGGAGGGTCCCTGGGCACTCAGGGAATGTTGTGGGGGCTTCCCATCAAGTGCTGGGGAAGAATTTGGGTTAAATTCTCTGCTCCTTTCCCTCCCCAATCCCAGAGCCATTGCTGGAGCCTCCGGGAGCTCAGCAGAGTTTTGGGCTGAGGATGCTGAGGGGGCCAGGAGCAGGGGGGGCAGTGGGACAGACCCCCTGGTGCATTTTGGGGTGGGTGGCTCTCAGCAGCCATCAATTACAGCCCTTAACTGGAGCCCGGGTTATGGAGAGGAATATAATTAGTGGCAAATGCTGGGAGATAGATAAAGACAAATGGGGCCCTGGGATGGATGGGGGCTCATAAATTCCACGAAGAAGCACATTTGAATGCCATCATTTATTCCTGGGGTCCCTGGAAGTGACTCCAGCCCGCAGGTTGTGCAAGTGGAGCTGGAGAGAGGTCACCCCCTTATTAAATCAGCTGTAAGAGATTATTGATTCATAGAGAAAAATCGGTGTGCTTTAAGTGGGGAGACAAATGGGCTCAGAGCAAAGCTCCCTCCTTGCTCTCAAGTGCCTCTCTCTGGCTTTGCACTGCTCCCCTCTTGCTGGGAATAAATCATTTTTCCCCAGGCCCTCCTTTGTCCTGAGGGAAGTTCAGGGCCTGGGTGGGGTCTGCTGTAACCCCATGGCCATGAAAAAAAGGGACTTTTTTGTGTTCCTATTTGTTGTATTTCTTTTTTTTTTTTTTTTTTGGTATTTCCTTTTTTTGGTATTTCCTTTTTTTGGTATTTCCTTTTTTTGGTATTTCCTTTTTTTTTGTACTTCCTTTTTTTTGTATTTCCTTTTTTTGTATTTCCTCCCAGCTGCAGATCTCAATACAAGGTGAGTGATCCCTGCCCACTGAGGGGTGGCAGGACAAAGGTGCAGGGGGATGCCAGGGGGTGCTCCTGGAGATCTGGGGGTGCCCAGCAGGACCTGCCTGCTCCCAGCCACGCACACCTGAGCATTGCTGGTGTCCCAAAGGTGACCTGTGAGCTCCTGAACACACTCCAGTTCTAACTCTCCTATTTCCCCCAATCCTTCAATCTAATTAGGCTCACATCAGTATATTATTACAGAATGTAATCATTCCTTTCTTCTAATAACATTCATGGATAATTTTATTTCTCATTTTCAGCCTCCTACTCCTGTGGTGTAATTAGTGTCTCTGGCACCTCGTGACGCTCAGAATGAGTTGCAGCTGCTAATTGCTAATTGAAAAATTAGAAACTCAGTTAGAAAAAGGATCTAATTAAAATGAAATTAGATAAAGTCCCTTCAAACTGGTTTCTTCCTCTTTGCTTTTTCCCCCAGTCCTGCGATCACAGAGCCATTAGCACTTGCCAATTACATTTAATTGTTAAACACAAATACATTTCCATTCGACTTCTTACAATAACCTTTTATTAGCGAGAGAAGCTCATTTAGCAGGGGGGCTGGGAGTCTCTCCTGCCCTAAATTTCAGCAGATCACCTGCTGATCTTTGCTGGGCAGGCTGGGGAAGTGCTGAGAAATCCCAGGAGGTGTGAGAGCTGTTCTGGCACAGGTGCTGTCCTGAGCTCGGTGTGGCCACCAGGGCTGGCCCTGAGCCCAGCAGAGCCCAGTCCATCCCCTGCCCTGTCCTGCCCTGTCCTGCCCTGTCCTGCCCTGTCCTGTCCTGTCCTGCCCTGTCCTGCTGCTGGGAAGGGAACAGAAAACACCCAGGATGGAGAACTCACTGGTTTGGTGGATTTGTGAAAAATGGGTATTTTATGGTTGGCTTTTGGCAAATATTCAAATGAATATTGGATGTGTTGTGTTAGACAGTGATGCTGTGTTAATTCTCTTCAGTAGTGTGGTAAATATGGTTTTAGGTTATAACAAAATGTTAAAATAGAAACTATGCTCTGTAGGATACTTTTTTAAAGAAAGGACTGGCAGTGAGACAGCAGCCACAGGACATCTGAATCCTTCAGAGAAAGAGAATTTATTGCCCCATTATCAGGAGAAAGGAACTTCTTCCTGCCTCGCTCGGGCTGGATGATGCCATCAGGGTTCAGAGGAAGAAGCTGGCACTGCCCAGCCAGAATCCTGTGTGGGAATGGAATTGATGCACCATGTGTGAGGTGTGTGAATGTGCAACAGGCTGTGGTTTTAAGGGTTAATCCTCTGTTCACGTGGGGCCTTTTTTGGGCTTATTTTGTCCAGAAAGAGGAACCCGGACTGTCCCAACTCTTTGTTCTTATTGTCCCATATTGTCCCAATCCAAATGGTCCAACCTGTTATTACTCTGATTACATTGCTATTTTTATAACCATTTAATCATCATTAAACATTTAAAATTTTCAAACCCAAGTGCTTGGTGTCTTTCCCAGCGTCACCCCTCGGTTCCAAAGGAAGCATTCCCACCCCCTGCTCCTGTCAGGAAGGGCACAGGGCGCAGGAGCCTCCGTCCCTCGGGATGCTGCCAGGCTGCAGCAGGAGCTCTGGCTGATGAGAGGTGACAGCAGCACCCAGGGCTGGCCAGAGCTGCTGCTGGAGCTGCTGCTGCTCCCAGGCAGGGCTCACCCTGCCCTGCCCTCCTCCAGCCCAGCCCTGAGCTCCCCCTGCCCTCCTCCAGAGCAGCGCTGAGCTCCCCCTGCCCACCCCAGCCCTGAGCTCCCCCTGCCCACCCCACCCCAGCCCTGAGCTCCCCCTGCCCACCCCAGCCCAGCCCTGAGCTCCCCCTGCCCACCCCAGCCCTGAGCTCCCCCTGCCCACCCCAGCCCAGCCCTGAGCTCCCCCAGCCCACCCCAGCCCTGAGCTCCCCCTGCCCACCCCAGCCCAGCCCAGGGCTCCCCCTGCTCCCCCAAAAACGCCAGACTCGCTCCTGGGGAGCTCTCCAAGGTTCCCAAGGACTTTGGGATGGAGCACTGGAAACACAGAACAACATCTGGATTTTTATTGCCCTGCACAACCCGGTTCTCATCTTCCAGCTGATGTTTTGCACACCCAGCGGTGTTTTATTGCTTGTTCCATAGCTGACTGTGATATGCTTATTAAATCATCTAGCACATATACAATTGCACCTAATTGCTCCATTATTGAGCTGCTCCAGCTCCAGGTGGGAGCGTAAATAAATCCCAATCATGGTTTTCAGGGTGCAAGGACAGTTCCTATGAATCAACAGTTATGTGGGCTTAGATGTGCCTAATATATGTATATATCTTAGATATATTGATTTAGATACTGATTTTTATATATATTGATATAGATGCATTTGATATATGTATATATCTTAGATATATTGATTTAGATACTGATTTGTTCTTTATATCTTGATTTCTATATATTGATATAGATGTGTCTAATATATGCATATATCATATATTGATTTATATACTGATTTTTATATATATTGATATAGATGTATCTGATATATGTATATATCTAATCTATATTGATTTGTATTGATTTATAATTTATATATTGATTTATAGATATAGATGTATCTAATATATATCATATATATTGATTTATATACTGATTTATAATTTATATAATGATTTCTATAGATTGATATAGATGTATCTAATATAGGTATATATCTCATATACATTGATTTAAATATTGATTTATAATTTATATATTTATTTTATATATATATAGATGTATCTAATATATATAATATATATTGATTTATATACTGATTTATAATTTATATATTGATTTATATATATTGGTATAGATGTAGCTAATATATGTATATATCTCATCTATATTGATTTATAGCTCGTATAGATCCCAGAGAGGGTGTCCAAAGTCTGCCAGATTTGGAATTCACACCTGTGGTGTACCCAGTGCATATTTGATTTTTATCAAAAGGGGTTACTTGGTTTTAGCCTAAATTCAGTGTAAGAATGGCTTTGTGCTCCCACAGGGAAAGTGCTCGTTGGCCTCAGTGGAGCTGGGGTCTGCAGCAAAAGGGAAATCAGAGCAGTGAGGTATCCTGAGCTCAAGAGGCAGAAGGAAGGAAGGAGCAGAGATGACAGAGCAGAGCTGGCTGCACAGAGCTTTACCTGCCCAGGGGTTTGGGTGAGCAGAGGAGCAGCAGAGCCTGGCCCAGGGGCTTTGCAGGGAACTGACTCGGGCTGTGCAGGGAACCATCAACCACAGCAAATATTTGTGACTCCCTGTGTCAGTCACCTCTCTGAGCACCCTGGCCGAGGAGCGAAGCAATCAGGTCTGCAGCAGCTGTGCAAACAGTGGGACTCTCCCTCATCTCCATCCCACACAGAAATCCCCGTTTCCTCCCCTCTCTGCTCGTGCTGCACGGACACAAACCCATCCCAGCTCTGCTGTCACGGTGCGTTTGCAGGGCTCTGGGGTGGGTGATGAGAGTGGCAGTGGGGAGGGAAGGGGCAGCAGGGCTGGGCTGGAACAGAACCATTCTGCTGAAAAAGACTTTTCCCAAACCCTGGGGTTTGTGTGGAGAGGGGATGGCGCCAGCAGGGATGATTAGAAAGGACAGATCTCTTGTTAGAGGTTACTGAGCCACTGGAAAAGAAAGATGAGTTGGGAAAAAAGGGCCTGGAAGGGCTGAGTGCACTGCAGCCTGCCCTCACCCACTGTTCTCTTCAGCTGTCCTTTGAATTTGATATTTGTGTTTCCCCTTGGCTCCCGTGGGCTGAGCCGTGGATTTTTGAGTAAATCACCAGGGACAGGCACTCCTGGGAGCTGCTGGCCTTGGCTGCTGGCAGTGGGAGCTCCTGCAGATGTGGTGATGCTCGGCCAGCTGTGCAGGCTGGGGGAGCACACAGACATTTCCTGCACACACACACTGGGTAAACAATTCCAGTTACACTAATATGGACACAAAGCTCATTATTTCTCCTTAATTGGTGAGGCAAGATTGATTCAACATGGGTCCTTCCCCTCCTGAGAAAACTGTCCAGCTGTGGCCACTCAAAAAAAAAAAACAAACAAGAATTGAGGGGCTGGAGAGTGTGCAGGGAAGGGAAAGGAGCTGGGGAAGGGTCTGGGAGAGGCAGAGCAGTCCTGCCCCATTCCTGCCCCGTTCCTGCTTCATCCAGACCTGCAATCCTGCCCCATTCCTGCCCCATTCCTGCTCCATCCAGGAGGGATCTGCAATCCTGCCCCATTCCTGCTCCATCTGATCTGCAATCCTGCCCCATTCCTGCTCCATCCAGATCTGCAATCCTGCCCCATTCCTGCCCCGTTCCTGCTTCATCCAGACCTGCAATCCTGCCCCATTCCTGCCCCATTCCTGCTCCATCCAGGAGGGATCTGCCCCATTCCTGCCCCATTCCTGCTCCATCCAGGAGGGATCTGCAATCCTGCCCCATTCCTGCTCCATCCAGAGCACAGCAGTGCCCTGCTCTGCCCTGAGCCAACTCTTGCCCAAATCCATTCTCTGTGAGCACAGGGGCTGGAGGGAGCAGAGGTGGAAATTCCCATTCCCAAGGACAAAATCCCCACGGGCTGAGTGTGTGCTGCACACCTGGGAGCCCGGGCAGGCAGGGCCTGACCAGATCTGCTCTGGAAGGTTTGGGAACGTGGATTTCTGTGCCTGAAGCGCTGCACAGGACTTTCCCCCTCGTGAATAAATAAATAATAAACAGCAGAAGCATATGGGGGAACTCAGAGCACTTCTCCAGCATGAAGCTTGGGAAAAAAAAATTAAAATATCAGAAGATAAAGATGGCAGGGGACCCCTGCAGGGAAAACCTCTTTGTCTAATGACCTTTCTGGGTCTCTGATAGCAAATACAATGGCCAGAGCTCATAAATCATAGTTCAGGAAAACATCCTGAGGGCACACTTTGGCACTGTTTGCATATTCAAATGTTACCCCGCTCATGAAAGAGAGACAAAATGGTTTTTTCTCTCAAAAATGTCAGCACGGGCTGGATTAGAAAAGATAATTCAGAAGTACTCCCAGAGAATAATTACCACTGTCACCTACCTGCAATGTAGTTAATGAATGGGAAGAGAGTGTTTTATTAGAAAAAAAAATTATGATTATTAGAGTAATTAATCAGCTGCCTGATGACAGTTTCCCTGGGAAAATAATCTCCAAAGGCCAAGTGGCTACAGGAGGGCATTTTGTTGATAAAGCACCAGGAGCACAAAACATTCCTCTGCCATTAGGTGTGGAAGTGCTCAGGGGGGTGGAATTACATCCTGCCCTCAGCACCTACAGGGCCACGGCCCTGGGGAGCTCAGGGGTTCATCCTCCCACTGCTTACATGCAGTGAGATTCCCTGACCTTCTGCTGTCCCCCCAAATAAATAGATAGATAAAGAGATAGATAGATAGATAGATAGATAGATAGATAGATAGATAGATAGATAGATAGATAAAGAGATAAATAGATAGACAGACAGATAGACAGATATATAGATAAAGAGATAGATAGATAGATAGATAGATAGATAGATAGATAGATAGATAGATAGACAGATAGATAGACAGATAGATAGATAGATAGATAGATAAAGAGATAGATAGACAGATAGATAAAGAGATAGATAGACAGATAGATAGACAGATAGATAGATAGATAGATAGATAGATAGATAGATAGATAGATAGATAAAGAGATAGATAGACAGATAGATAGATAGATAGATAGATAGATAGATAGATAGATAAAGAGATAGATAGATAAAGAGATAGATAGATAGATAGATAGATAGATAGATAGATAGATAGATAGATAGATAGATAGATAGATAGATAGCTCCCATCCCTGGACATCTCCTTGATCCCGAGGTCCCTGGGGGTTCAGCCCCTTCCCCAGCCCCTTCCCCAGCCTGCTGTCCCCCACCCCTGGGCTGTCACATCGCTGTCCCTCTCCCAGCCTGGCCCTGCTCCCTCCCTGCCTGCAGCCACCAGTGCTCCCAGTCCCTGCTGGAGCTGCACTGGGGGCTGAGGGGGCTGTCAGGGGGCTGCAGCCCCCAGAGAAAACCCAGGGCTTGCTGAGATTCCCCTTCCCTCGCCTCCAGGTGAGATCTCCTGCTGGATTTCCCCAGGATTTCCCAGCTCCCAGGGCTGTCCCTGTGCTCAGGGCTTGCTCTCTCTGTCCCCTCTCTCTGTCCCCCCTCTCTGTCCCCTCTCTCTGTCCTGCTGCTCCTGCCCCTGGCTCCAGCAGGGTTTCCAGCAGGGATGTTCCTCCCCAGTGAAACAAGCGTGTGCTCACTGCAGACTAACCAGTGCCGAGGAAAGGCAGCTCCCAGTGCCGAGGGCAGCGGCTCAGAGATACATTATTTACATATTTATTAGAAATTCAGAGCTGTTTGGGAGAGCAAACCACTTCTGACTTCAATTCCAATAAGTAAACGACCCGATGGGCAAATAAAAGCAAAAGGAAACATACAGTGCCACAGTTTACACAAGCTAATACAGTAAAACAAAATATTCTGAACATGAAACTGTTCTGCAAGATAATAAAAAAAACCCCACTACCTTTATTCTGCTTCTTGATTGAGCATTCAGAAAATAGTAACTGCGAAATAATTTAATTATATGTGCTATCAGTTGCCTCCCAGACTAACAGAAAGATAATTAATCCTTGTTTATCTAAACTACACTGGAGTTCAGTTCAAACTGCCCTGCAGCGACCAGCATCACTTCTGCTGCAGCTGAACTTGCACTGCCCTTTCTTTCACCGTGCTTTTTTCTTCTCTGGGTAGTTTAAGGGGGAAAAAAATAATGATAGCTGCTGGCTGTCATGTGAGAAGGAGCCCTGAGAGTGTGGAAGGGGTGGCAGAGCCGTGTGTGAGCTGGGGATGGGGATGGGATGGGATGGATGGGATTGATGGGATGGGATGGGATGGGATGGGATGGGATGGGATGGGATGGGCATGGGCCTGGGCATGGGGAGGGTTCTGTGCCCAGCTCTGCCCAGCTCTGCCTTTTTACATTTAATTATTCCCCTCTGTCTCTCTCCATGAAGTGGCCCAGTGGACGTGTCCCTGCCCAGGCACTCAAACATCTCCAAGGGCCCTTCCAGCCCAGCCATTCCCTGATCCTATGACAGCAGGGGAAGGTGCAGCTCTCCTGATTTCCCCCAGGACTGGAGGGGAGCGATGTAAATCCACTGCCTGCCCCAAATCTGAGAGGGAACAGCCCCTGGAGCTGCCCCTGCCCCATCCCTTGCTGAGAAAGAACATTTCCCACCAGCAGCAGCCCCACAGCCACAGGCTCGGAGGCTCCCTGCACCTTCTCCAATGCTGCTGAAATATTTCCAGGTAGATCAGGGCTGGGAAGTGATTGGGAAGAGGAACAAAGGCCTCGAACAGGCTGTAATAAATGTAAAAATGTTTGGAGCCCTAGCACTGCTCAAACCTGTTATTTGCACCCACCAGATGTCACTTGGAGGCAGCTCTCAGGAGCAGCCTTTCCACGGGCTCCTTCCTAGGGAAACTCAGGAGCAATTGTCAAATAAAGAGCACCCCAGGCCTCAGCCCTGCCAGCCTAATAATGGCCACAGTGCTGCTGAGGGAGAGAGGAATAATAATAATAATAATAATAATAATAATAATAATAATAATAATAATAATAATAGACTCCCCCAGTGGGGACAGCCCAGCCCCACTCCCACAGAGCTCCCACAGAAGAAGCTCCCAAGCCTTTCTCCTGCCAGAGGAGGCATTGAGGATAGTTTGAAAGAGGCTCTCAGTGTTGGAGCAGGGCTCTGCTGGGACCTTTTGGGTGTTGGGAAAAATGATTAACAGATGTGCCTTCCCATTTCCCAATACATCCCCTTTGAATTGCAAAGTGGCCTCCTGCTTATTTTGAAGTACAATATGTCCAACCTTCCAGGCACAGCTCACTGCTAATTTCCTGTGCCACGATGAAGCTATGATTTATTTAACGAATTTTCACCCAGCAAATAAACCAACATTTGTTCTACCTGGAGGGCACTTCCCACACATCACAGCACAGCCAGGCATGGCTGCAACAGTTGGCAGGGGAATGGTGGCCAGGATGATGAACAGGGGCTCCCATTTCAGCCAGGAAAATGGGAAATTGAGGGGGTGTCCCATGAAACAGCAGCCCACCTTCACTGGGCACCTCCTGGCCAGCACAGCCACCATGGATCTGTCCCACTTCCAGCTGGATTTTATCATCCACAGCACCAGCTTGGAGTGTGGCACCAGATGTTTGCTGTGCCCAGAGTTTATGGGCTCGGTGCTGAGGAAAGGTTTGGATGCACTGAAATGACCTTGAACTCCAGTTAACCCCAGACTGGACAGAGCCCCTCATTCCAGGCTGGAACAGCTCTGCTGCTCCGGCTGTTTGTTCACTCACTCTCCAGGACAGAACACAAGTGTCCAGATTTGGAGTTTTTAGGGACTCTGAGGTTTTCCTCATAAAACAGGGAATGCAGATTTGTCTGGAGCTGCAGCCAGTGTCAGACAGCAGCTGCCACCCAGGTGGGGACAGTGTCACTGTCCAGGTCTCTCTGTGTGTCTGGAGCACGGGGGTGTGCAGGGCTCCAGAGCCTCCTCCCGGGACCAGAACAGGAATTTCTGGGGCTGAGGGCAATGCTCGAGGGCAGGACATGGCTTTGTGTCCCAGCACAGCTCAGCTGCTGCATTTGGAGATGTCACAGTGGGTAATAATAAAATACACTCCCCATACTCAGAGCTGAGGAAAGAACCTTCCCCCAGACAAAGGAATCCTTGGGGTTTATCTGCTTTGGGCTGCTGAAGTGACAAGTCTGTGTCCCCAGGCAGCGAGGGGGTCAGGGAGGCTCTGAGGACAGAGCCCAGGCCCCCGTGGGTGCCCCCCTTCCACAATAAATGCATTTTCTCTCTCCCTGTGTGCCCTGCTCCCCGTGCCAGGCTGGAGGCTGCTGGTGCTGGCTGCTGAGTGAGGCTGGAGACTCACAACAGCCCTCCCTGCCCTGGAATAACTGAGCCAGAACACACCCCAGACTGTTTACAGAACTGGGTTTTTTTCCCTTTGCATCATGTTTGAGAGGTATAAAATATTTAGCTTAAGCAAATGCAGTCAGGTTGTAATGGAGCTCTCCAGCTGGCAGGGAGAGGGGCTGGTGTTTGCTCTGTGCTCTGTAAACACCTGGCAGGGGCAGGCAGGGCCACAGAGCCCCCTCTGCTCTGCCCCCTCCTCCCAGCCAGCAGGAGAGGCTTTGGGACACAGCAGGGCACTGCAGGCTGGGTCACTGCCACCTTCTCTGAAACATCTCTTTGCCCGGGACTTTGGTCCCAGAGAAAAATGCAAACACTAATGATCTGATCTGCTGCTGCTGTGTTGGACATTGTTCACCCAACATGTGAATTGTTTTGGTTTAATGACCAGGCATGGTCAGGCTGTGTCGGACTCTGGAAGGAGCCACAAGTTTCCATTATCACCTTTTAGCCTTCTGTACCCTTTCTCCGTTCTTTAGTACAGCATTCTTTACTGTAACACAGATCATAAAACAAGAAATCAGCCTTCTCAGAACATGGAGTAAGTCCATCATTCCTCTTGGATGGGGATCTCAGAAAACCCCTCAGAGGCTGTGCTGGAGGCACAGAGGGTGGAAGGACGTGCCTGTGTGTGATGGGCACCAGCCACTGGCAGTCAAACACTCATTTTTGTGCCAGTCCTTCCTGAGGAGGGAGGGAGCCTCCCTGGAGGGGCTGGGGGCTGCCCATGCCTGCAGTGTCCCAGGCCAGGGCTGGAGCCCCCCGGCACAGCGGGGCTGTCCCTGCTGGGACAGGGCAGGGGGCACCGGGTGGGATTTGGGGTCCCTTCCCCCCCAAACCATGGCACGGCCCCCTGAGGGGGGTGGTGGGGCAGAGGAGAGGGGCAGGGGCGGCTGAGGGAGGCGTCAGTGGCTCTGTGCTGTCCCCAGGGACGTGTCCTGCGGGAGCAGGGCTCGTGGCCCGCCGTGCTCTGGGACGTGGCTCTGTCCTCCCAAAGCCGGCAGGGAACTCCCCGAGCTCCTTTGGGCTCCCTGGGGCTGACACCTCTCTGCTGCTGCTGCTGCCTGCCCGAGGCTCAGCCCAGAGCTGGCAGTGCCGTGGGATCCTTGGGAAGGAGCTGGAGCTCCCACCAGGCGCTCCTGAAGCAGCAGGGCTGCGTGCAGGAATCCTGTCTGTGGCCCCAGACACCCACACTGACACCATCACAGCTCCAGCTAAGCCTGCTGGTAGGAAAACAGTCAATAACATTCGTCAGGAATTATTTTTTTTCCCAAGGACACCTTTCATTTCAGTCTCCAAGGGAGCTGGGAATAAATTGTTCCTCACCATCAGCAGCTGACCCTCTGCTTGTTTAAAATGTGGGCGTCTTCAGAACAAAAAACACCATTTGCTAAATGAAGCAAAACATCATAATAGGTTTAATGATGTAGATTTATCTCCTAACAGTTGTTTTGAGATCACAACAAATCATTAAAATCATTAACTCTCCAAGCTAAATTAGATTACAGATCTTGGAGAATGTCTGGCCACTGCATTTGCAAACAGAGCCCCTTCCTGCCTGCGCCAGTCATTAATTCTGCTCAGATTCCCCCACAAACAATGAACCAATTCAGCAGAGTCCAAGTCAGATTAAACAAAAAAAGGCAAAGTCTTTGTGCGTGCCTGCATGTTTTGTTTCTTCTTCCAGCCCGTTTCCAGCAGCAGCAAACATTTCCCTGGTGTGTGCACGGGGAGCGCTGTCCCCAGAGCCTGTCCCGAGCCTGTCTGTCTGTCTGTCTGTCTGTCTGTCTGTCTGGAGCCAGGGACAGAGTCCCCATTGGGCTGAGACACACATGGGGCACCCCTCGAGGGCAGGGGGCTGCCACCAGCCGGGTCTGAGCAGGACAGGGACAGCAGAGGGGCCGGGCTGGCCCTGAGCCTCCCCCTGCTCAGTGCCAGGGCAGCCAGAGACTCCTGGCTCGGCTCTGTCCTCAGCTCTGTCCTCATGTCTGTCCTCAGGGCTGTCCTCATGTCTGTCCTCATGTCTGTCCTCATGTCTGTCCTCAGGTCTGTCCTCAGCTCTGTCCCTGCCTCACAGCCCGGGGAGCTCTCCTGGTGCCCAGCTGGTCAGGGACTCCCATCCTTGGGGGTGTCCAGGGCCAGGCTGGATGGGGCTGGAATGGGATGGGATGGGATGGGATGGGATGGGATGGGATGGGATGGGATGGGATGGGATGGGATGGGATGGGATGGGAATGAGATGGGATGGGATGGGATGGATGGGATGGGATGGGATGGGATGGGATGGGATGGGATGGGATGGGATGGGATGGGATGGGATGGGATGGGATGGGATGGGATGGATGGGATGGAACGAGATGGGATGGATGGGATGGGATGGGATGGGAATGAGATGGGCTTTCAGGTCCCTTCCAGCCCAATCCTCTGATCCTGCTTCAGTTCCCTTCCTCAGGACCTGGGCCTGTCCCTGCTGTGCCAGGCAGCACCTGGAATGCTGCTTTGGAAGTGTAACTGCACAGGAAAAGCATTACTGGGGTTTTCCTTCTGATTCCTCCCCCTTTCCAACTCAGTTTTGTCTCTCCTCCCACTTCCACAGCGGATCCAGCTGTTAAAGGCCGTGCTGGCATCCCAGAAGAAGGAATAACTGGAATTGTTGTTTCTGCTGTGGCTGGAGGCTCCTGTGAACACCAGGGCCACGTCAGGCTGTGCTGGTGGAGAGGACAATGAGAGCGAGCTCTGCTCCCAGCCAGCCCCAGTGCAGCTCAGGAATTGCGTTTGCAGCTGTGCACAGCTGGTGACCCTGGGGTGCCACCCCTGCTGCGGGTGCCGTCCCTGCAGGGGGAGCATCCCCAGGGCTCCAGCCCAGCCCTGGCCGTGCCCTGCCCCGCGGCCCCAGCTCAGCAGGGATCTTTGTCTGGCACGGGAGCCAAACCCAAACTCCAGGAGAAAGTTGCCTCCAGCGTTTTTTCGGAGTTGGAGGGGGAGCAGTCTAGCTCTTGACATCTTGGCAGGGGTTCTCAAAGCCCATATGCCAGATTCAGAGAAACGGTTCACATTAATTTTAAATGGAAATCTTAGACCTTTGCTAGGCAACTACAGCTCTCATTGCAATTCTCCCCACAATTTACTCCAAATAGGCTTGACAATAGCACGCTAAATTCTGAGTGCTTCAGCAAAACAGAATCACACCCTTTGGAGTGAGCAGCCATCCTCGTTCCATTTGTCTGGTGGCAATTAAAATAAGCATGAAATGTGCTTGGGCATGCCTTGGTCTCATGCACATTTTAAATATTAACTCCGAGTCTTCGTTCCTATTATTTAGTAATAATGTTTATTATTGATAGGCCTGTAGTACCTGGGGGCCAATCTTTCATTATTCACTCCAAGCATACATCAGAAACAGTTCTTCCCTCAAAGCATTGCTGATCTAATTGAAGGCTCACATAGGTTAATGGATGCCTTAATGGTGTTTATTTCATACAGAGAATAGCCTGTACTTCAATCCCTTCTGTTCACACTCTGGGAGGAGCAGCAGCTCTCGCTCTCTGCCTTTCATTCCCCCTCTTGCCGTGGTTTCCATTTTGCTTGGTGGGAAAGCCAAAGGCTGGGAGGCTTTGGAGAGCTGTGCCCACCGAGGTGCAGCTGGCTGCTGGCTGCCCTGGCAGCTCCCACCTCCCTGAAATCCAGCTCCCACCTCCCTGAAATCCAGCTCCCACCCTTCCTAAAATCCAGCAGCTCCTCCAGACCCAGAGGGGCTGCCCTGGCAGCTCCCACCTCCCTGAAACCCAGCAACTCCTCCAGACCCAGAGGGGCTGTCCTGGCAGCTCCCACCTCCCTGAAATCCAGCTCCCACCTCCCTGAAACCCAGCTCCCACCTCCCTGAAATCCAGCTCCCACCTCCCTGAAATCCAGCAACTCCTCCAGACCCAGAGGGGCTGCCCTGCCAGCTCCCACCTCCCTGAAATCCAGCTCCCACCCTTCCTAAAATCCAGCAGCTCCTCCAGACCCAGCCCCACGCACAGTGCTGCTCACAGGCAGCCCAGGGGCTGGGAGTAACTTAGGAGAGGAATGGCAGAATTGTCTTTCCAAACCAGCTGTGGGGCTGCTGGTGGGTAAAACCAGCACTGGGAGATAAAAGAAACAACGGGGAGGATTCTGCTGATTGGCGAATGGGAAAAGATACTTGCTTTTCCAAATAAACTTTAGGTGTGCTGAGAAATGAAATTGGACATTGAGAGATGAAAGAAACAATGGGGAAGGAAAACCCCTGAATTCCATAAGAATGAAATTCCATAGGAAGAGGTTGCCCAACAGAGCAACCTCTCCCTCCCTGCTCGGCCTTGCAGCCCCTCTGGGTGCATCCCACACTGGTTTGGGTGGGTGGGACCCTTAAATCCCACCCAGTGCCACCCCTGCCATGGCAGGGACACCTCCCAGTGTCCAGCATGGTTTGGGTGGGAGGGACCTCAAATCCCACCCAGTGCCACCCCTGCCCTGGCAGGGACACTGCCACTGCCCCGGCTGCTCCAGCCCCATCCAGCCTGCCCTGGGACATTCTGGGGATCCAGGGGCAGCCCCAGGGGCTCTGGGGTTCTGTACAGCCTCCTCACCCTCCCAGGGCAGGATTTCTTCCCCTAAATGTGCCCCCCTTTGGCTCGGAGCCATTGTCCCTGTGGAATGAAGGATGAACATGAGGAAGGGGACAGTGCAGGGGGATCTGCAGAGAGCAGCAGGAAGGAGGATGGGAGGGTGCTGGGAGCTCCTCAGAGGGCTGGGAGCCCAGGCAATCACCAAAAATCTTTCTTTTTCTTTTTCAACCCGAGGCATTAGCTCTTTCCAAAGTGGGAAGGAGTCATTATCTGAATCCACTGCACTTGCTGTGGGCTCAGATAGCCCTGCTAAATTTGGACATTGCTATTCAGAGCAATTTAACTTCTACAGACTCCATTTGAAATTCCAGGCCTTTTAAAGCATGTGCTAAAATTCCCTTTTGCTTCACTGAGGCTTCACTCCCTGCTTTTATCTCTTTTACAGAATTTTGCCATGAAGGGTTGGAGATAATTGCAAAGTCATTCATCGTGGTCCTTTCTTGCATCTGCCCTCCAGCCCAGCGTTGTGGGGCTGTGCTGGGCAAGGTTTAAATGGGGTGTTGGGAATTAGGAACTGTTCCCTGGCAGGGTGGGCAGGCCCTGGCACAGCTGGGGCTGCCCCTGATCCCTGGCAGTGCCCAAGGCCAGGCTGGGCAGGGCTGGGAGCAATTTGGGACAGTGAAGGTGTCCCTGACCATGGCAGGGATGATTTCCAAGGTTCCTCCCAACCCAAAGCACCCCATGACTCTGTCACTCCTCTCCTGTTCCATTTCCCCTTTCACTGGCACAGCTCCCCCTGCACCCCCAGTGCTCAGGGCTGGCTCAGAGCCCTGCACACCCCTGGCAGCTGCTGCAGGGAAGGTTTCCCTCTGCCCCAGAGCCCAGGCTGGGCTGGCTGTGCCCTGGCACCGTGGCACAGCCTCAGCCTGTCCCTCCCAGCTCCCCTCAAGCAGGAGCTGCCAGAAAGCAAAAGCTTGCCGGAAAAAATGCAGATTTTCTGCCATTTGTGAGAATTAACTCCCCTAATTAACTTACACGTAGAAAGGCACTTAGAATGAAGACATGAAGTTGATTATGTAGAAAATTGCTACCTTGGTGCACTCCCTAATGCCACTCTAAATATGCCAGGGATGAAATTGCTCTTGTGGCGTTGCTGTGTCACTGCAATGAACCTCGCTGATGGAACACACCATTTCCCTTTTCTGGCTAAATTTAACTTTCATTTCAGCCAGTGGTGGCAGCTGGGGCTGCTCCAGCCCTTCAGAGAGAGAGCCCATCCCTGAACATCCCTCCCTGCCAGGGCACTGGTTGTCAATTTTTGACTTCTGGGACTCAGGCTGGGCCCTGCCAGGGGGCTCCCCTGTCGGGGGAGACCCTCCTGGGGTGGTTTTGTGTCAGGAAAGAGAGACCCCCTGGATCTTTTGGGTCTCCAGGTTCTTGTTTATTGTTATCTGGAGTTTTTCATGCTGTACACACCTGGCTCAGGAGCTGCAAAAGCACCACAAAAATGGGCAACAATCTCTTGGTACAAGGGCTTTTACAGCTAAGCCATCCAATGAAGAGCTGACACCTGGATTATTTCCCCTTTTAACCCAATAACTGATCCCACAGAGCTGCAATGGGGATTTTTCTGCCCAGTTACAAAATGCCACCCAAACCCATGGAGAAGGAGGAAGAGGAAGGTGAGGAAGGAGCCCAGGATGACACCCTGTGCCCTCCATCCTGCTGCCATCCACAGCACACTAAAAACCCCAAACCCTCCATTTCTCACCCAGTGGCACACCCCACTGCTCTCTATAGTTTATTTCACACTTTTGTGGGCTCCAGTCTATCCTGAACTCTGGGAAACTTTCTCATGGATGAGGGGCAGAGTCAGCGCTGCCCTGGGGCTCAGGGCACCCAGAGCAGACACAGAAACGTTCCCTGTGTGCCCTGGTGTGCCCACCTCCCCACCCTGCCCCTCTCTGAAATGAACCCCCAGAGCTGCCCAGGACCAGCTGAGGCTCCTGGGGAGCAGGGCTGAGCTTGGGGCCAGCAGCAGCTCCAAGGAGATGCTCCTGGTGCAGGGGAGGAGATGCTGGAGGCGCTTCAGGAGCCTGAGGAGCTGCTGCCTCCCCCCAGCCTTGCAGCAAAATGGGAATATTCAAGGAATAAATGGAATATGTGAGCCAGCAAGGCCCAGGCAGCAGCAGGGCTTCAGGTGGTGCAAGGAGATTTATATCTGATCCAAACCCTGCTGCAGGGACCACGGGAAGGCAGCACAAATTCAGCCCCAGCTCTCCTGGTCACACCTTGCCAGGGGTGCTGGGCTGAAAAGCCAGAGCTGAGCAGAACTCAATTAAACTGCAGGCCAGGTTTAGGCTTCCATTTGCACAGGGCTGATCTGTGATTACTGGAGAAGCAGGGAGAGAGGGGGGGAGATGGGCCAGGTCCAGTTCTGATCCTTTTAAAATGAAGACTTGATTAACAGCACAATTTCTTTTGACTTTAATGAATACAGGGATTGCAAACTGTTTACAGAAGGGCTCTAACTTCATTTAACTTTCACTAGAGAATGTCTGTCTGTCCCCATAAAAATAAAAGAATTCCAGACAGATCTGATTTCTGAGCAGAGCTGTCACCACATAAAACGGTCCAGAACAGAATGGATGAGGCCCCCGAATTTCCTGGGTACTCCAGCCTGTATGAATTGCTGTCTGTAAGAATTACAGTATTCCAACCCCCCCATTAGCAAACTTCAAGATGTTTTATTATTATTATTTGGCAATTAGCTGCCGCAATTATCTCTCCAAACACTGCTTGAATGGGCTCCCTGTGCTTTCCTCACCTCCAGGGAGGCAGAGGAGGGATCCTGCACAAAACCTCCTCTCTGCTGGCCCCTCTCCTGGGACAGGTTCCCCTCAGGTGTCCTCATGCTGGGACTGCTCCAAGGCTGGCTCTGGCTGATTCCTGGGGTTCTCCATTGCTCAGGAGCCCCAAAGAGCCTGTGGGGTTCAGCTGTGCCCAGCTCATCCAGGGGAGATCAGCTCTGCAAGGCTCCCCAGGCTGGGGGGACGAGGGAAGAGCTTCCCTCTCCTCAGCAGGACATGGAGGGAGGAGGTGACAGGGACAGTTCCACTGGGAGCACCCTGGCAGTGGGAGCTGTGTGCTGGGAATGCTGCACAGGGAGCCCTGGGGCCACCCTGAGCGTGCTCCGGGTCACCCAAATCTCTTGGGCCATCTGTACCCAGACAAAGCAGGAATTCCCTGGGAGGGGAGGTGGGAAATCACTTCATCTCTTTGCCTCCCCAGCCTGGTGAAGAGCCACCCTCACCAAAACACATCCATCCCCAGCTGGTTCTCTGTTTTTTAATTCAGTTTGTGCACTGGGTGAGTTTCCAGCTCTGTGCCGTCAGCGCAGCCCGAGTGCTGCGGCACATCTGCCCGCTCTCCATGTTTTCAATCCTCCCTGATCCTCATTCTTTATCACTAAATATTCTGCTATCAAGACTCCAGCACTTGATCTCACTCCAGGATTTGAGAGTGCTGGTACACAGAGTTCCTTTGTGCGAGATGAGACACTTAACCTTTCCAAAGAGAGGAGCTGCTTTTAATCATTCCTTCTGATTTGCACACACAGAGCACGAAGCCCAAACCCTACAAACGCTCCAGGCTTTTTGTGCACTGTTGTTTTTTGGGTTTTTTCCCCCCTCCTCGAGTGCTGCATTTCCAGGCCATTTGTTTCCATCCAGAGTTTCAAGCTGGGGTTTTTGCTGCACCCTCTGACAGCTGAGCTGCACCAGCAGCAGCGCCCAGTCCATCAGCAGAGCTCTGCAATGTGCTCCAAATTAAATAAATAATGGCAAACCCACTCCCTTTGCATGGCAGGTGGGGGGAGAGCAATCTGTTTAATGGATTTTATTGATTCAGAGATTAAAACCCTCTGGGGGTTAGACGTGGTGGGACCCTGTTCTCCCACTGCAAAACCACAATCACTTCCAGGCTCTTGGTGGAATTTCAGGAATTAAATGGAGCTCAATCCCAGGCACTGTCAGCTGAAAACAGCCAGGTCCTTGAGGGACCTTTCCAGAGCTTTACCAGCCTTCCTGGGAAGCTTTACCCGCTGATATCCAATGTAAACCTCCCCCTTTGATCCCAGGAATTGGGGTTGGGATGCTGCTCCCTGATCCCTCCTCGGTCCAGAGGAGAGGCTGGTAATTGCTCTGGACACCAGCCTCCAAATTTAGCTGTCACAGCCAGTGTTTGTGCATCAGACCCTTCTGTGCTCCCTTTTTTCCTCCTGGAAAATGGGGATAATTGCAGCAGCACTGTGACATTTATGGCTGAAAAGCTGTGCACATGTGTAAAATGCAGAGAAGGGTTATTATGTGTCTTATTTACACAGGAGAGGATTCCCAAAAGAGAAGAAAAAACCACATGAGTGCCTTGCTTGGATTTCTAACGAGCTGCTTCCACTCAGTGCATTCCAAGTGAGTATCAGTAGCAGGATGAGATCCAGCAGTAAATACCCCCTGCCTGGAAAAGTTCAGAATAAAGGGACCAAAGCAATCGATTTATTTCCCTTTTTTCAGAGCTCTTTGCAGCTCCTGCCTCCTTCCTTCATGCGAGATCACAGAGCCCCTTCCCCTGCCCTGCAGACAACGGGATCTGGAAGAGAACTTGGGTAGGAAATGAGAGGAAGGGCTGTGTTTGTCTTGTTAATGGTGCTGTGTTCCCATCACCTGTTCCCACCTGCTTTGTTCTCTCCTCTCTGAGCCCAGCACATCCAGCCACAAGGGCTGGGAATTCCCAGTCACTTCTCTTCACAAGCAGAGGCTCCTCAGGGTTTCAGTGGGCACGGGGACCCCCCTCTGCTATTTGATAATACCCAAATAACACCATTTAATAGGAATTTCAGGGGCTTGAGAAGCCCAACAGGGCACAGGTACTGAATAACCTGGGGAAGGAAAAGGAGCTGCAAATTCAGAGAGGGGTCCCAGCCCAGCAGGGCACAAATGGGGATTGTTCACAGCAGTGGGCAGTGCAAGGGCAAGGGGCTGGGTGGGAAGCTGGGCAGGGATTCCTGAGCCCTGGCACAGGTTATCCCGTGGTTCCCACCCCTGGCAGTGCCCAGGGCCAGGCTGGAGGGGGCTGGAGCTCCTGGGGCAGTGGGAAGTGTCCCTGCCAGGGCAGGGCTGGCACTGGGTGAGATCAAAGCTCCTTCCAGCCCCCACCATTCTGGGCTTGATGATTCTCTCTGGTTCTTTTTGTCCCATTGCAGTTTTCTGCAAGGTGAGACCGTTTGCCTGTGGGGATGAAAACTTTGTACTTTTATATCTAAGTCAGGGGAAACTTTCTCGCCTCCTCATGTGTTATAAATCAAACGCTCGAGAAACACCAAGATTTCTCCTTTTCAAACCAAGATTTCTTCTTTTCAATTGCTCTGCAGAGCTTGGGGCAGCAGGTCCAGCTGGGGGGCTGATGGCTGCTGAGCCTCCCAGGTCTGTGGCTGGAGGAGCAGGGCTGCAGGCATGAGGAGCAGTTTTATTGCCTCGCAGCTGTGGCCAGCACTTTACCCGCACAGTTTGCATTCCAATAAATTTTTCATCTTGGGTTTATCTTCTGTAGGAGCGAGGTCTGAGAGAGGTAAAGCAGCCTCTCCAAAGGGCTGCATGTTTTTTTAAAGAGAGGCACTTTAAGCTGTTAGTCAGGAAAGATGAATTTTAGATCTGTCTTTGCCACTGACCTACAGCAGCTGCTTCCTCTCATCTGTGAAATCCAGCTCTCTGCACTCCCAAAATCCCAGTGTGCAGCTGAGGGCTCCTCTGCCTGCTGAGAATTTGTCTCAGATCCTGGAGGGGAAGGGTGAGTCCATCACTCCAGCTTGTCCTTACCTCGGCAGGCCCCTCTGAGACTGCACCCAGGGCTTGTTTGTCTGAATGAACCCACAGGGGCACAGTGTGGGTCCTACAGCTCAGCTGCCAGGATGAACCGAGCTTACTCTGCTGCTGGAGCAGGTTTGGGGTGTTTTGGTGTCACTGGGTCAGAGAAAACCCTCTTTGCCTTGCTCTGCACCTCCCTGTGAGCCCAGACTATCCCACAGAGCACACACAGACATTTATTTCTTGGTGCAGGGGGAAGGATGGAGCCTCCAGGCAGAGACCGAGCCTGGCTTAGCCCTGGGATCCCCCAGGCAGGGCACTGCTGGCTGGGAGCTCCCAGTGATGGAGGGAAACAGAGCTGAGCAAGGAGTGCCAGCCCTGAAGCCTGATGAATTCGGGCTCCAAACACACCCAGGGCTGCAGCCCTGACAGCAGGGAGGGAGCCCAGAGCCAGTGATTGCTGAATCCTCCAGATGTCTTCCCCACACTTGGAATGCAGCTCCTCTCCTCCTCCTGCTCGGAACCAGATATGTACTTACACATCTCATTTACATAGCGCATTAAATATTGAACGTTTGCTCTCATGGTCTTCCCTTCTCCCAGCCAAAAAGCCCAAGAAATGATTGTTTTCCCTGCACAGCGCTGCAAACAGAGGATCACTGGAAGTGATCTGCTGTGCACTACCTTGCAATTACTTGACAGCTGAACAATGCCAGTGGGGAAGGGACTGGACCGGGCAGGTTGAGCCTGTCTGCTTTAAATTCGGCTGGAACAGCCCAAATCAGCTGAGGCTGCTTTTATGTTGCACAGATGTGAGCAGAGGAATCGGCCCCACGTCCTGGTTTCCATTCCTGAGCAGTTCAGTGTAATGTGATCTTCATTTCTACATCTCATTAGTGATACACAACCTGCTGGAGGTGACTCAGGGAGCTGGGGGTGTGGGGCTGCTCCAGCAGGAGCTCTGCAAATCCACCCTGAGAGCCCACACAGAGCTCCCAGCTGGGAGACAAGGCTGGCTCCAAGGAAGGAGCTGTGCAGGCAGGCGTGCTGTGGCAGATTTGTGCTCCCCTTGGGATGCCTTTGGCAGCTGCAGTGTGCCTGGGGCTCTGGGCTCTGTGGTTTAAAACCCTAAACCTAGGTCTAACCCTAACCCTAACTCTAGGCAGTAACCCCAGCCTTGTGCCCTAGGCCAGGGAGGGTCTGCAGCAGCCTGGGACAGTGGCAGGGGTGGGATGGGATCCATGGGATGGGATCCATGGGATGGGGATGGGATCCATGGGATGGGATCCATGGGATGGGATGGGATCCATGGGATGGGATCCATGGGATGGGAATGGGGATGGGATCCATGGGATGGGATCCATGGGATGGGATCCATGGGATGGGGATGGGGATGGGCTGGGCTTTGAGGTCCTTCTCAGCCCAGTCCAAGGATTGGTGGGGCACGATTTTCTGGATTTCCCATGGAAAGCCCCCATGGCAGTGGGGCTGCAGATGTCAGGAGTGCTGGATCCCCCAGGAGTGTCCTTGGGCAGGGCAAGGCTGGGGCTGATGCAGAATAACGAGAGGGGAACGGGCCCCAGAGCTGCCCGTGCCACTGGAGATGCCTTACAAACGATTTTGCTCTTTCAGTCATTAATTTTTTATGAAGTTTAATAGGCCTGCAGCCCTGAGACCTGCCTGGGTGTTGATTAGCTTCATCTTTTCTCTCATTAATGTAGAATCTGATTAGCCCCTCTTACAAGCATTTCATCTGATTTGGCAAAGAGCATTGTTCTGATAGCAGGCATTACAAGTTGACTTCCTTGCAGGAGACAAAGCCCTGCCTGCTGAGAGCCCCACGGCTCCCAGGCCCTTCCCAACACACCTCGTGGCCAGGGCTGTGGGTGCTTCAGTCTGGGGTGCCTCAGGACCCCTCCTGCCTGCTCCACAGGGATTTTGGGCGGCCTCTCAGCTTGCAGCAGAGGTGACACAAAGGAGCTGGTGACCTGGGCTGCCCAAAGCCACCATCCTGCACCCAAAGGTGTCACTGACATGTTTTATGGAAAATCCTTTCCTTGGGATTTGTCCTCCTGAGAAGCTGAGAGGCCTCAGGAACAAACAATGATTCTCTGCTGCTGTGGGATGCAACAGGTGGAGCTGGGATTGCTCTCATGTGGTTGTTTCTAATTAATGGCCAATCCCAGTCCAGCTGTCCAGACTGTCTCGGTCAGTCTGAACCTTTGTTATTCATTCCTTTTCTATTCTTTGCCAGCCTTCTGATGAAATCCTTCCTTCTATTCTTTTAGTAGAGTTTTAATATCATATATATCATAAAATAATAAATCAGCCTTCTGAGCATGGAGTCAACTTTCTCATCTCTTCCCTCATCCTGGGACTCCTGCAATCACAGTCACAAACCACCCCAAAAAAATCACCCCCACCTTGTGTTGTGCCTTTCTTATTCATTCTTTTTTTTATTCTTAGCCTTCTGATGAAATCCTTCCTTCTATTCTTTTAGTATAGTTTTAAATAGAATATATATCATAAAATAATAAACCAAGCCTTCTGAGCATGGAGCCAACTTTCTCATTTCCCTCGTCCTGTGACCCCTGTGACCACGGTCACCCAAAGGCCAGGAGCACAGTGCCACTCCAGAAGCACCCCCAGAAATGTGCAAAGCAGATCCACCCTGTGCCCAGCTCCCTGCTGCAGCCCGCCCCTACGCTCCCTCTGTGCAAAGAAAAGGAGTTTTATGGATGACCTGAGTAATTCCAGCTAATGGCTGGAGCTGCAGAGCACCCCTGGCTGCTCCCAAGGGAATAATCTCTCAGCAGCCTGCAGGAGCCTGCCCCTGTCTGCTGCTGTTATGGATGTCCTCCGTTAGCAGGGATAGCAGGGCTTCAGAGCAGGCATTAGGGGAGATTGCCTGCCTCATTATTAATTATGCAGATTCTCCATCTTCTTCTGTCAGAACACAGGAGTTAAACAAACACAAATGGATCAAACTGCTGTGCAATAGAAACTTTATGTTAATGTAGCACAAGGGCTGCTGGGGGTGGCTCTGCCCTCAGTCCCCGGGCTGGGAGCACTCGGGGGATCAAACGTTGGGTTCTGTTCTCCAGGAGCTGGGATGGGAAGGGTTTCCTGGCACCCCAGGGCGCTGGCAGCAGTGTGGGCATGAAATGCACTCCTGGGTGCTCGGCCTGAAGGGTTTCTGCTCGGATTTGATAATTCCAATAATCATCATTCCCAGAGAAGGGACCTCAGAGGGACCTGGGACACCCAGCAGGACCTGGTGGGCGCTCCTGCTTCTCCTGCTTCTGTTCAGAGACTGGGGTTTGGACAGCCGACCTCAATTCACTCAGGAACGGGAATTCCAGCGACTGGAAAGGTGAGAGGGACCCCAAATCCCTGGAGTTCAGGGTGAGAGGGACCCCAAATCCCTGGAGTTCAGGGTGAGAGGGACCCCAAATCCCTGGAGTTCAGGGTGAGAGGGACCCCAAATCCCTGGAGTTCAGGGTGGGAGGGACCCCAAATCCCTGGAGCTCAGGGTGGGAGCTCCCCCTGTGTGCATGTCCAGTGCCTGCTCAGCCAGGGATGAACTCTGGGTGTCCTGCCCACCAGAGAGCCCCAAACACTCAGCTCCTGGGGGAAGGCTGGTCCTGCCTGCCCGGGGCTCTGTCCCAGTGACTGGAAGGCAGAAGGGGAGCCCTGGGGATTGCTCAGCAGCAGAGCTTTCCAAGGAGCTGCCACTGACCAGGAGAGTGGGGAACAGGAGAGGGGACACACCTGCCTTAAATCTGCTTCCTCTGCAGCCTTGCACAAGGCAGGGGCTCTGCTCCAGCCTATTTATCTCCTTCAGCTTGTGGCAAGGCACCCTGTGTGCTGCCAAGCAAGCTGGGTGTCAGATCACTCCAGATGTGCATAATTCAAGCTGGCACAGAAACTGATGGCTTTTGCATTGGACATGTTTATTTTCTTCTTGCAAGGCTTAAGCATGTCATTTGCTGTCACACATGCCCTTGTGAAATCTTGGCAAGAAATCAATTTGATTTCCAATGTCAAGCAGCTTTCTTTAATGTTTCCAGATAAGGTTTGTGTGCACTCCGTGCTGCAGGAGTTATGGATGTTCCACCTGGGGTCAGCAGCACAGAGCTCTGGGAAAGCCTCCTGCACAAGATTTCAATATTTCAAGCAAATCTCTGCAGAACTGGGGCTGCTCTCCCAGCTCCTCCAGGCTGGGCATTGTCACTTCCCAAAAGGATCTGTGGCACTGCCCCCACACAGGGGTTTGCTCCCTCTGCACCATCAAGGCTGCTTTGGGCAAAATCCCTCAGGCTCTGAGCTGGCCTGGGCAGGAAATTCTGTGTTCCTTCTTGGGCTGGGCATCCTGGGCACCACTGGCACTTGGAACAGCCCCACAGCCTCGAGGGCTGGGCTGCTGGGGGCTGAAGGAGGGGTCAGGTCCCTGGAGTGCTCCCTGTGATTGCTGCCCTTCAGAAAACCCTTCAGCAAACCTGCCCTGGGCTGGGGCTGTGTCTGCCCAAGGAGGGCTCTGCCCTTTGGTGCAGGCAAGTCATCATTAAATCACCAAAATCAAATCACCAAATCATCATTAAAGCCCCAAATGGCCAAACCCCCTCAGCTTTGTCCCTGCAGCGCCTCGCAGCCCCTTCTGCTGGCCCGAGGAGTCTCAAATAAGAGCAGCTCTGTTCTCCCCCCTCCCTCCCTCCCTCCCTCCCTTCCAAAATGTGCAGTGCCTCCCCTTCTGCCTCCTCCTTCCTGCCTTCTGGTGCTGGGAGGATTTTGCTGCTTCTGTCGCTCTGGTGGGTGAAGCAATCCCTCCATCCATTTGTTGTGTTTTAGGATTTTAGAGAGGAAACGAGCGCGGCGCAGAGCAAGTGCAAAACCATCCCTGTGAGAGCGGGGACCCGCTCCGCCGCACGACGCGCCCCGTCCCTTCCCCTTTCCCTCGGCAGGGCAGCTCCAAGCCGCTGCTGGTTGGAAATTGGCTGCAGAAATATTCAGTGTCAGACGGGGAGGTGCTGCAGGCTGCCCCGGCAGGCCGAGCACCGGGGCTGCTCCTCTCCCCGGCCCGGCTCTCCCAGCACGGGCTCCAGGCACCAAAACCCCCTTGGAAAGTGTCTCGAGCAAAGCAGATGGCACCAAAATCTGATAGCGCTTCCCGGGTGTGAAATTCATTAACCCCCCTCCCCGCTCCCCAAATTAATATTTTTCAGCCAAACATGACAGAATTTCTGATGGAAGCTCGGCGTTTGGAGGGGTTTGCCCCCTGGGAAGCTGCTCCCCAGCCCGGGGGGCTGTGCTCCCCAAAGAGCTCTGAGCAGCTCCCCGTGCCCTGCAGAGAAATGCCAGGAGCAGGCTGTGCCCCTGGAATTACAGGAGGAGTTACAGAGTCTGAGGAAAATTTGTTCTGTCAGGAAGACAGAACCTCCCTGGTGGCTGTGACCGAACCCTGGGGATGTTCCTGTTGTCCCCTCCTTGTCTGGGGCCTCTCAGTGGATGGGAGCTTTAAATAAAGAGGTTTTAGATCAGCTCATCCACCCTGGCACTGCCCTCGCTCCCCTCCAGCTCCAGCTGATCCTGGCAGGAGTTTTGAGTGAATAAGAGTGGAATAAAAGAGAAGGGATTGGCCTCCTGGAGCACCCAGCAGTAAATGGGATTCTCCCCACTGGCCCTGCTGGCTTTGGATCTTCCCTTCCACTGTGAAGTTCTGCAGAAGAACCAGGGTTTCTTCATGCTGGCTACAACTGAACTTTGGTGAGCACCCAAGCTTTCCAGAAATGAAATCTGCCATGCCCCAAGCATCTGGTGCTCGGTTTTTTGTGGAGGTTTTACCCTGGATTCCAGAGCTGTCCTTCACTGAGAGAGAAGAAAGGATGTTCAGGTGCTGACATCCCTCTCCAAGCCCATTTGATTTTGCAATTAATTCCCAGTGGGGGTGGTAATTTCTATTGCACTCTCAGTGATCAGAAATATTTAGCAGATTAACATCATTTAGCTTTCATCCTCCCCAGGGAGATAAGAGAAAGGATTAAAGGGAAGGAGGCTCCTGCTAAACGCTGCTGGGAGCGTGCTGCAGAGTCTGGAGATGTGAAATCAAATGAGGGAAAACAAAGGGAAAGTTCAGGAGCCCCTGGGCACTGCCAGTGGGATTTACCCTTTATTTACTGCTCCCAGCTCTGCTGCCACACCTGGATTTGCACCACTGAAGCTAAAATTCATCATCTCTGGCCTAAAATGGCTCATGGGGTGGGAATGGGCTCTCCTTAGTGCTTGGGCCTCTCTCTGCCTCCCTTTCTGCTTTCCTGGGCGCAGTCCCTGCTCAGCTCACTCAGCCAGGAGCAAGCCCTGCAGAAATTGGAGTGTTCACTCAGGGCAGAGCAATGTGCTCAACCTCTGGGGCACGGGGAGGATTCTTGCCCTGGGAGGAGGAGAGGGGAGGGCAGGCAGCCTCGGTGCAGCATCAATCCAGCCTCACACCCCTGGGATTCAGGGAGGACCTGCACCTCAAACCAGCCAGGGGGGCCCGAGCAGAGGAAGGGCAATTTCATGTGCTCTCATCTGATTGCCACTGAATTTCCTCCTTTGTGCCACTAACGGCAGGGGAAAGGGAAGTGCTGGGCAGGAGGGAGGGAATCTGGGCTGGGATGAAGGCAGGGATGCTGGGCTGGGTACCAGAGGGGGCTTCTGGCCGTGTCCCCTGTCCCACGAGGAGAGCTCAGCTCCATCAGAGGGGCTGGGGCAGGTCTGGGGGCTGTTCCAACCCACACCAGTGTGGGATTGACCCCAAACCCAGCGGGAGAGTTCTCCCTCCGTGCTGCTGGGGAAACTGAGGCAGGCAGGAGTGGGAGCAGCAGCCCTGGCCCCGCTGTGCAGGTGCAGGTGCCCCTCTGGCTGCTCCTGGGGCTCTCAGAGCAGGGATGGGGTGTGCAGCTCCCTGAACACACAGCCACCACTCCCAGGGGCGGCTCCAGCCTGAATTTCCAGGAACTCCTTGGGAGGTTTGAGAGCCGCTGCCAGCGGAGCTGAGTGCTGGAGCAGCCCCTCTCTGCCAGGCTGGGTCAGCAGCCACTGATCCCCTCCCCGGGCAGGGCCCTGCTGCTCCAGGTGACTGATGGAGTTTTGATCACTTGGCTGCTGCAAGAAAAATGATATTCCTGCCTTTTGTCTCTGTGTGGATTGCAGGGACTGGCTGGCAGGGGTCTCAGCAGCTGGGGGGAGCCCTGAGAGCCCTGAGGGACAGGGACAGCCCCAGCCCCCCTGAGCAGCAGGGCTGAGCAGAGACCTTGGTGCTCAAAGCAGAACACTTCTCCTGTCAGACAAAAATGTGTATTTATGTGTGAGGGCCCCTTTCATGGGGGCATTTCCAAGAATTAGTATGAATTTCAGCTGGTGGGCAAGCTTGGTGCATTTAGAAGCTATCCATCACCCCGAGCAGATTCAATAGCCATCGCTGCACCGGCTCTCACAATCCCATTTTTACAGCACCAAGTGATGTGCTCAATAACAACATTATTTTTATCAGTTTTAATCTGTCATTGCCAGGCAGTTGCTGATTTGCCACATCAGTGAGATCAGCAGCTCTGAAGTTGAGTGAGATTTACATTCCCAGCTTCGTGAGGAGCTGGCTCAGTTTCACCTGAGGCCTCAGCTGACACATGAATACTTTGGGCAGGTATTCCCCTTCCCCAGGTGAGGCAGCTGCAGGTGACCCTGGGGGTCCCTCCCAGGGATGCTCTGCAGAGGCTCCTGCAGGGATCCCACCCTGGGCAGGGGGAATTCAGCCCCTCCCCTGCTGCTGGGCCCAGAAAGAACAAATCCCACATTTGCTTTGTCAGCCCCTGAAATGCTTTCGGGTATTTTATCCCAAATCTTGCCCCTCTGGGTCAAAGAGGGACTGCTCCCACTGCTGGCACGCTCAGGGGTTTGGCAGGGCAGCCTGAGCCAGGTCCTGGCAGCCTGAGGATCCTCAACATCTGCTCTGGGACCCACCTGCTGCAGCCTCTCCTCCTGTGCCATATGGAACTGCGCTGACAGGCTCTGCTCAGGGCCAGAAATCTCCTTTTCCTCAGCAGGGAGAGGGTGGGAACGTTGTCCCTCTGCCCCAAGGGCAGGGCAGCAGAAATCCTCTGCAGAGTGTGATGGATGCTCAGACCCTCAGCAAAGCCAGGGCAGCCCTGGCCCTGCCCTGAGCAGCCCTGGGGCTGCTGCTCAGCCTCCTGTGGGCTGCAAGAGGTGAAAGACTTTTATCTGGGAGTTCCCTGGAACCATTTTACCTGGGAGTTCACCTGCACCATTTTATCTGGGAGTTCACCTGCACCATTTTATCTGGGGGTTCACGTTCACTATTTTACCTGGGAGCTCACCTGCACTATTTTATCTGGGGGTTCACCTGCACCATTTTATCTGGGAGCTCACCTGCACTATTTTATCTGGGAGTTCACCTGCACCATTTTATCTGGGAGCTCACCTGCACTATTTTATCTGGGGGTTCACCTGCACCATTTTATCTGGGAGCTCACCTGCACTATTTTATCTGGGAGTTCACCTGCACCATTTTATCTGGGAGCTCACCTGCACTATTTTATCTGGGAGTTCACCTGCACCATTTTATCTGGGAGCTCACCTGCACTATTTTATCTGGGGGTTCACCTGCACCATTTTATCTGGGAGCTCACCTGCACTATTTTATCTGGGGGTTCACCTGCACCATTTTACCTGGGAGCTCACCTGCACTATTTTATCTGGGAGCTCACCTGCACCATTTTACCTGGGGGTTCACCTGCACTGTTTTACCTGGGGGTTCACCTGGACCATTTTACCTGGGGGTTCACCTGCACCATTTTACCTGGGGGTTCACCTGCACCACGAGCTGCAGAATTTGGTGCTGGCCAGGAGAGAATTCCCTGCAGCTCTGGGTCACCAGGGTCAGGCCCTCAGCTCCACAGGAGAAAGGCTGAGGGTATTTTTATTTGCTCTGTGCAGTGAAAATACAACCAAACAGAACAGGGTCCAGGGTGGCTGGGTGTGCTGGGAACACATGAAATAACCCCCAAACCAAACTAGCTGCAAGGCACAGCTCTGATCCCTTCAACAGGACAGCCTTTCCCTCTGCCATCCATTTCCCTGCTCAGCACATTTGGATCTTTATGATCTCTGCTGAACCCACAGGAGGATCCTCCCTGCAAAGCCCATCTGCTCTGCCTGCCAGGGCTGGAATTCCTCCACCACAGCTCCACGGGCAGCTGGAGCAGGGCCCTGCTGCCCTTTCCTTGGCCACAGAGCAGCAAGGTGGGGAAAGCAGAGCTGCCCACCCCGGGCTGGCTGTGAGGAAGGGGCTCCTTTGTGCCTGCAGGGCTGGGCTGCTTCTTGGGCTGGGCTTGGAGGCTGAGAGTGATGATTGAGAGGGACAACACAACAAGTGAACTGCAACTGGAGCTTGCTTCTTGATTGGAAGTGTTTAGAAGGTGCTGCTGGAACACGAGAACCAATTAACTCAAGAAGAAATCACGTTCTTCACCCCCTTCCATGTTTCCTGGCATCCTGGCAGCTCTAACATCTGGGTGTCCTCAAGACGTTTGATGCATTCCATTCATCACACGTGACATTTGCATAATGCCAGCACCACACTTGATGCAGATGCACCCTTGAACACCTCCCAGGTTCTGATTGCTGTTGGGACTCCCCCCAAACCGAGCCCAAGGGCCTTGCCCACTCCTGCCTGGGGGAAGATGCAAGGCCCAGAGGGACTCGCTCCTGGTGCTGCCACGCTCCCAGCTCCACGTCCCCAGTAAATACAGCGCCTTTCATTTGATTTTCTTTCTGCAGCCATTAAAATTCTATTAGCTGTTTGTGAATATTATTTCATGCCATCTGCATTTGCTCCTCAGCCGTGCTAGCGACAGCTGCAATCATTTGTATGCATTTTCTGTGGGTTATGGAGGAGCAGAACCTTCCTCCCTGCCTGCTCCAGGAGGCACAGCCAACTGCAGGCATGGTTTGTTTGCAAATCCAAATCCCCACAGTGTTCTTTTATTTATTAGGACAACAGAAGGGAAAAGGGAGGATGAGACAAAGGGAAGTGTTTGATGTTATGTGACAAACAGCAGCGTTGCTCCTTTTCACTTATTTATTTGGCCCCCAGCCACGGTTTGGGGTGGAAATGGAAGTGGACAGAGGAGCAGACACTTTTTATTCTGTCATGTTTTCACTTGTGGAAGGCTGGGAGCTTGTGTTGTGTAAAATATGTATTTTTAATTAACCACCATTTACATACTGCAGAGCTGCTGAACAGGAGCTTGAACAAGGAGATGTGATCCCGTGTCAGCAGCTGCTGCAGAGCCACCCCAGTTCCCATTAGCTGAGGATGCAGCCCATCATTCCCAGCCAAATAAAACGTCCCAGCATCACAGAGCAGTGAACTCGGCTAACAGCGGGGCAGCAGGCAGGGCAGGGGCTGTGTGGGGTGGCTGAGCACCCAAATGTTCCTTTTTCTGGGGTTTATTTCCATGGGTGTCCTGGGGATGCTCAGCCCTGTGCAGAATCCCAACCCTGTGAGCTCTGCTTTGGGACCTCCCCTGGGAAAACAATCCCAGGGGGGTTTTCCTGACAGAGCTGCCCAGGATCTTCATTTTTGAGGGCCAAAATATTTCTGCACTTTGATGCCTGTGCTGGAGAAAGTCTCACCCTCTCCTGTGCTCATAGAAAGTTTGGCTCAAAAACACACAGGTGATAAATGCTTCAATATTTAACCATGATTTACCTGCGGTGAGGGAAGGAAAAATTATGCAAATAGGGCCTGAATCAGAGCAATGAGCCCCTTCATATTCTGCAGAAAATGTCAAAATATAATGTTTTATGAATGGCTCGCCTTCCTTTGAAAATAAACCACTTCTCCTTGCCCATGTTTGAGGTTATGCCTGAACATAAATTACAGAGGGATGGTGGCTGGATTAACGCCGTGCCCAAGTGGCAGGGACTCATCAAGGAATGAGGTTTGCACTCAGGAGAATTCCCTGCTGCTCAGCCTGCTCCAAGCCCAGTCCTCACTTCACCCCCTGCTCACTCAGCGCCAAGGGCAGCGCTAATGGAAGCACAGAAAATAAAACTGCACGGATCCAGCTCTGAATGGCATCACAAACAATCCAGGAGCAGCTCTGAGAGCGCAGCAAGGTCCCGGGAATGAACGTCCTGCTCATCTGTGTGTAGATAAAAACAATCTTTGCGGAGGTGAAGGAGCAAAGTCACGCAGCATTTCCACTTCTCTCATCTGCAGCGTTTGTTCGGGGCCTCCACAGCCCTCAGAGAGGGCTTCAACATCTGAGGAAAACAAATTTCAGAGCATCACTTTGAATAATCCCGACTGAGTCATCAATTTGAAGCCCCAGTTCCTATTAGCACTTCTCCAAAGAGCTTTGATGAGGTTGTGGCTGCTGGCACCAGGAGTTTGTGGTGCACGTGATGATTCAGAGCCTCTCCCTCCCACCAGCTGATTCCTGCTCCCACAGAGCTGCAGGAATTGCTGGTGAGGGATCAGGAGAGGGAAAGGAACCCCAGGAAGATCAGGGCTCGTCTGTCTGGAGCTGCTCAGCACCGGGAGAGATTTTTATTGCGATCCCGGGGGAGTTTCCTTCTGCAGGGCGGGTGCACACCTGGATCCCCTGCCAAAGGGAATGGATCCCCTGCCAAAGGGAATGGTCCCCTGGCAAAGGGAATGGATCCCCTGGCAAAGAGAATGGTTCCCCTGGCAAAGGGAATGGATCCCCTGGCAAAGGGAATGGATCCCCTGCCAAAGGGAATGGATCCCCTGCCAAAGGGAATGGATCCCCTGGCAAAGGGAATGGATCCCCTGCCAAAGGGAATGGATCCCCTGCCAAAGGGAATGGTCCCCTGGCAAAGGGAATGGATCCCCTGGCAAAGGGAATGATCCCCTGCCAAAGGGAATGGATCCCCTGCCAAAGGGAATGGATCCCCTGCCAAAGGGAATGGTTCCCCCAGAGCTTGCAGCCCCAGAGCGGCACAGAAACGTCTGCAAACCCTGGGGATAACCCATGGATGGGGCCACGGGCACAGGGATTGCCTCTGCTGGGGCACAAAATGAGAATTCCTGGAAGATGCTGCAGAGAAATGAAGGTCTAATGATCCCCAATTCATTCCCAGTCCCACTGGCAGCCTAGCCTTCATGGCAGAGTGTTTTTAATGAGATTTGGAGTCTCCTGGTTGGAAGACCACAGGCTCCAGATGGCAGGTGAGCTCATCCCCTCACTGATTTAAGGACTTTGGCCTCTTTCCCTTCTCCTCAGCTCTCCCTGTTGCAATTCAGGCAGGGTGAAACAGCAAAGAAGGGATTTACAAGGGGTGGGAAACATGGAGCAGCAGAAATGGGAGCAGGCTCTCAGCTCTGCCAAAGGGACTGGGAAGAGGCTGCTTCCCCAGCAGGGACTCCAGAACAGGTGAAATTCCACCACAAACTGCTCAGAGCAGCTGGAATTCTCCTTTAGGGATGCAATCCCACCACAGACCCCTGAGAGCAGCTGGAATTCTCCCTTAGGGATGCAATCCCACCACAGACCCCTGAGAGCAGCTGGAATTCTCCCTTAGGGATGCAATCCCACCACAGACCCCTCAGAGCAGCTGGAATTCTCCTTGCCCTCTCCTGCTGGTGGTGGGGCCATGAGAAGCCCCAGCCCATGGAAGGTTCCAGGCTCCTTCCAGAGGGAAGCCTGAGCTCATTTCAAGTGCAAATGGCAGCAGCAGCTCAGGAACTCCCCCTGCCCCAGCCCCGACACCTCCTGTCATTTGCATGGTAAAATTCTGCTGATTTCAGATGGAGTTTCTCAGCACGGATTGTTTGACACCCAGACTGTATGTTAGGGAATAAATTATTTTGTTCTGCTCCTAACTGATCACAGCCATGAATTCTGATTTGCTGACACCGAGTCCCAAACAAAAGCACGGAACCTTGTCTAATAGTGCTCTGAAAAGGGATATTCAGGAAATATTAACAAGTTTCATATGGTAATTTATGTAAATAGAAACCATAACTCAGTTGAAAAGATTTGGTTGGATGTATAGAAGGAGTCTGAAAGCCAAGGTTCTCAGGATAAAACATAAATTGAGACTTAGTCTTTACAACCCAAATGTTGTGCTTTCTGGTACAGAACAAAGAAGGGAAAAGCAGAAGCTTCGCTGTAATTAAAAAGTGAAACATTTCCCAGTTTGGAGTTCAGCAGGGCACTTTTCCAGGACTGGGATCAGAGCTTTTCCCGTGGCATCTCTGCAGGAAAAGCTCTGCAGCATCCATGTCCCCAGGCAGGGACACAGCCCTGGTGGCACAGGGACACTCCCACTGCCCCAGGTGCTCCAGCCCCAGTGTCCACCTGGCCTGGGCACTGCCAGGGATCCGGGGCACCTGTGCCAGGGCTGCCACCCTCCAGGGAGGGATTATCCCAATATCCAACAGAGCTGCTCTCTTCCAGTTTGAGCCATTCCCCTTCTCCTGCCAGTCCGTGCCCCCGTGGGGAGTGCCCCTGCAGGCTTCTCGCAGCCCCTCTGGGCTCTGGGGTTCATTTTGGGGCTCTGGGGTTCCTTTTGGGGTCCCCTCTGGGCTCTGGGGTTCATTTTGGGGTCCCCTCTGGGGTTCCTTTTGGGGTCCCCTTTGGGCTCTGGGGTCCCCTCTGGGGTCCCCCTGGGGCTCTGGGCTCAGCACCCCCAGCCCAGCAGACCCCAGCATCCCAGGATCTCCTGATGCAGCCCAAAGTGAAGGCCCTGAGCTTTCCCTGTCCTGGACACCTTCCTGAGGGTGATTTCCAGCCTTCCCCCAGCCAGCTCGCCCATATCTGCTCTGGGCTTTGCAAAGACCATGTATTTTAATTAAAGACTTTAATTAGTTTGCCCATAATCTGTCAGAGCTCTCCTGCTGAGACATAATTAATGTCTTACCTCTACCTTGCAACTTCCACTATGTGTGTGCCTTCCAAATAAATCTGCTCTGGTGTTTGAAGGGACAGAACAATAACAGCACTTGGCACTCGCTCCTGCTGGAATAACTGAGCGCAGCATTTGTCAAGGGCCTTTCTCTGAGGCTGTCCAGAGGGCAGAGGGAGCTCTCTGTGCACTCAGCACCTCGCAAGAGCGAGCCTCCAGCACACAATCAATATTTATAAATCCTGCTCCAGCCTCCAGGCAGCCTGGGACAGGCTGGGGGTGCTGGGCCTCCTTTGGTTTCCAGAAGCAAAATACCAAGGGCTGGAGTCTGAGGCATGTTGGAAACCGAGGTTTCCACACTCAAAATGCAAAGACAAGCTCCCCTAGACAGCTCAGTTTCCATTTTGGCACAGAAATTGGAGTTTACATTGTGAGGATTGCAGCATGTTGGGTCTGAGGCTTAACTGCCTCAGCTTTTAAGGAGCTTTTAGTTCTGGGTGATCCCTGCCTGGTGGGACTTGGAGCTCCTTCTACAGCCGAATCACACGGAGTCACCTCAGCACGGCAGAGCTGGGGCAACAAGGAAAGAGAAGGGGTGCAGGATGGCACCATGAGCATCTCTGCTGTCCTGCTGAGAGCCTGGCTGCTCCCTGGCTGCGGAGAACCCATCCCTCACCTGCTCCTGCCCCATCCCTCACCTGCTCCTGCCCCACTGCCCATCCCACTCCTGCTCCACTGCCCGCCCCTCTCCCATCTCCATCTCCATCTCCATCTCCCCTCTCCCATCTCCATCTCCCCTCTCCCATCTCCCCTCTCCCATCTCCCATCTCCATCTCCATCTCCATCTCCCATCTCCATCTCCCCTCTCCCATCTCCATCTCCATCTCCCATCTCCATCTCCATCTCCCATCTCCCATCTCCATCTCCCCTCTCCCATCTCCCATCTCCATCTCCATCTCCATCTCCATCTCCATCTCCCACCTCCCCTCTCCCAGCTCCATCTCCCCTCTCCCATCTCCATCTCCCATCTCCATCTCCATCTCCCATCTCCCATCTCCATCTCCCCTCTCCCATCTCCATCTCCCATCTCCCATCTCCCCTCTCCATCTCCCCTCTCCCCTCTCCCCTCTCCCCTCTCCCCTCTCCAACTTCCATCTCCATCTCCATCTCCCCTCTCCCCTCTCCCCTCTCCATCTCCCCTCTCCCATCTCCCATCTCCATCTCCATCTCCCCTCTCCCCTCTCCCCTCTCCCCTCTCCCCTCTCCCCTCTCCCCTCTCCCCTCTCCAACTTCCATCTCCATCTCCCCTCTCCCCTCTCCCCTCTCCCCTCTCCCATCTGTCTCCCACCTCCCAGAGGTGCCTGGGCCCTGGATGGAGACCTCATTTTTGCTGCTCCGAGTTCTGGTGCTGGTTTTTCTCCGAGTTATTTGCTCAGCCCCTCCCGAGCGGGAGCGGCTGGGCTGGAGCAGAGGCAGCGTTTTCAAACTGGGCGCTGCGAGGAAGAGCAAACAATTTCCCGAGCATCACTCAGAAACTCTGCTGTGATTTTCTCGCCTTTGTTCCAGCTCGTGTTAAACATGTTTGTGTCAGGCAAACAACCCACATTAGATGGAATTTCACACCACTCAAAGCATCGGTGTCTGCAGCCTTAATGTGCATTATGTTCAAACACGCGACGTAATCCATCACAAACCCCTGCAGACCTCGCTCCCCTCCCTGCTCCGCTCCCGGCTCCCTCCCCGCACGCTCGCAGCCAACCTTCTGTCGGTGCCTTTTCTCATTTATTTGGAAACAGCGGAGCAGATTCTCAGTCGGTGTTCGCTATCGCAGCTCCTCTGGCTGCCTGCCCGTGGGTTTATCCCAGCGCCGGGGCCGTGCTGGCTGCGGGATCTGCGGGATTAACCCGGGGCTTTATCCCGGCCCCGAGCCTCGCCCATCGCGCCCTGCCCTCCCCGCACTCACCTGCAAAAAATCCAATTTTGGCCAGAGGAAAACGTCTGGAAATGAGGGTTGCAAACGGAGGGAAGGCGGCTCTGGAGGAGCCCGACCCGGGGCAGCTCGGCGGGGTTGGCAGCTCTGAAAAGATCAGAATGGACTGGAAAGGGGAGAAAAGCTTTGGGTTTGTTTGCAGGAGTTAATGCAAACAGAGCCAAAACCAACAAACCCAAACCCAGTCCAGCAGGGAGGAAAATCTGTGTTTGGGGTGAAGAGCAGTGACTCCTCTGCAAAGGATACTGCAATAAGTACCAGGGACACTTCAGATTAGAACATATATTGAATTTGATTCTATTAGCTATGAAGTATTAATTTAAAGAGCAACACTGCTGAAAAGCACACTGGTCTTCACTGAGAAGGCTTTCCTTGCAAACAGAATTTTGAACCATTTTTGAGTCTCTCTGGCTTTTCTGATAGAAATAGCAGGAAATATTGTGGCATGTCTAATTTTGTTTTTCACTGGAGACTTAATTTTTTCCCTCAAACTCATTTTTTTAAGCACAGCCTCCCCATCTCAGTTCATTTTTTCGCAGTGCACATCTTCATCTCTCATCACTCAGCGCTCCCCATTTAGCCTATCAACATGGCAATTTCTGCAAATCAGAAAGCAAAGCCATTAACATTTCAAGTGGAAATTTTGAGTTTCTGATCATTAAATAGCTCGGAAATGTAGGAAAAAAATCACCTCCCTCTGCTTTAGTCCAAAGCTCCCAGATAAATCCCTCAGGTGAAGGGGTCTGGGGGAGCTTGGGTGCTTCTCCCACGTGGGGTGACAGTGACCATCCTTCAGGTCTGATTCCCACGTCAGTCCCACCAAGCAGGGGGAGATGCCCCAGCTGTGTGTGCCCCCTTTGTGTGGGTAAAGGGTGGGGTGGGCCCTGCCCAGGCTCCCCAGAGATGGGCACAACCCTGAGGCTGCCGGAGCTCCAGGAGGGTTTGGGCAGCGCTGCCGGGGATGCTCAGGGTGGGATTTTGGGGTGCTGGGCAGGGCCGGGGGGGGATGGACGATCCTGTGGGTCTGTCCCTGCTCAGGACATTCCCTGACAGGGCTCCCAGCTCCCTGGGAGTGCTGCTGGCGTGGCCCTGCTGCGGCAGGGGGGTTTGTTACAGCACCCACCGGCAGCTCCTGCCTGATCTTTTAGTCACTTCCCACCCAAAGCCCTCCAGGATTTTGTGTTTCTCTGACCCTGCTGCAGCTGCCCCTGATCTGGGACGTTTGGGTGTTGAACGTGGGACTGTGGCTGCTGCACGTTTTAGGCTCCAAGCTCAAAAACTTCAGTCACATGTTTTAATGTGTGTGATTTAGGAAATATGGTCCGTTCCATCTGCTTTGCATTAATTTGAATGAGTGATTAAAAACACAGGTTGGGATATTACAGCCACTAATAATTTCTCCACATGGCTGGCTCGTAACGGATGGAGGGAAAATTGGGAATAAGGCTTTTTATCAATTTCCACAGGCAGGCTTTGCCATAATCCTTTTATTTCATTGGGAAACGTGTTTGTTTGTAGACATTTTATTTGTTTAACAATTTCTCTCTTTTTCTTAATCTTTTCAGCAATTATTTCATATTCTATAAATGTTTAAACTATTTTAATTCTTCACAAGAATTATTCTATTTCACTTTGTCCTTTTCCCAGTGAGCTGCAGCTCCTTTCCCAGCCCCTCAGCCTGGTGTCCTGCTCACCACCCCAAAGACTCAGCTGCCATTCAAACCTCAAAATTAGGAATAATTTTCTCTGGTTTCCCCCAGTGCATTATTTGTTCTTCACCTGCTTTTATGGACTCGTTTGGCCCTTGACTGCCTGGCCTCGTGGTCAGAACTGAGCACTTTTTTGTGGTTTGTAATCCCTCGCCAGCTCGTCCTGCAGCACGATTTTTAACTTCCTTCAGGTTCTGCATCCGAGCAAATAAGCAGAATATTGAGTAGGGAAAGAGATGTTTCATTAAGAGCAGCGCTGACATCACAAATATATCTTCTAATTGCTCCTCTAAAGGTGGGATCAATAGCTGGGCTGAGACGTCTCTAAAAAATTCCACATGCCATTTTTATTGGAGATGAATGTGGCTGAGAACTGGAGAGCTACTGTTTGCATGAGTGATTTGCCCAATTTGCTGCCTATTACTCATAAATCTGGGAAGGGAAAAAAAAAAGTTCTGTTGAGCTCCTCTCTTACGAAAACACGGGCAGCGGATCAGCGAGAGGAGGCAAACGGAACAGATGAAAGCCATTAGAGCTGGCTGGGCTCCTGCTGATTCCCTCCCTTGGGTATTGCACTTCTCAGCCCAGAGGATCCATCTGCTGCTGCCCCTGAGCTCCCCACACGGTGTTTGGGTGGGGAGGAGGAGTGGGGCTGGCTGGGGTCCCTGTGCAAGTCACAAACGGGGCAGGACTGCTGAGGAACGTGCCTGGAGCTGGTTTATCTCCCAGCATCAGTTTCATGACAGGGTTGTGACAGTGGGGAGATGCCAGCAGCTCACACCTCAGGCAGCAGAGGTTTGAGCCCAGGGAAGCTGTTGAAGTGCTCAGTACAGAGGCAGCAGAGGGCTGGTGGGAATCAGGAGGGGTTTGGTTCTGGAGGGGCAGGCTCAGAGCTGCTGACCCAGCTCCACCACAGCTGACCTCTCTCTGTGGAGCCCCTGCTGCCAATTGTTCAATTTGGTTGTTTGTGTTGCCTGAAACCTCTCATTTCAGCACTTGCATAAATACAGTTCCTGCTGCAGAGACCTTGGGGCTTTCATTCCTGCCTTGTGATTGCTGCTAAATGTCATTGTGCAGAGGCTGCAGAACGTGCTGCTCCAGCTTCCACAGGCAAGGTCAGGCTGGCAGGACAAAGGGACTGTGTTCAGTGAGATCAGGGGCTCCAGTGGGTGGGGGAATGACAGGTCCAGGGGATGCAGGCACAGAGCTGTCAGCATTTCTGGGGTTTGAGGCAGAAATTCATTCCCCAGCTCGAGTTTTTGTGATGGAGCCTCTGGGAGGGTCTGTGCTTCCCCTTCTCCTGCTGTGGCTCCAGCCCAGGCTGTCCCTGTGCAGTTCTGTCCCTGGGGATGTTCTGTCCCTGTCCTGGGTGCAGTTCTGTCCCTGGGGATGTTCTGTCCCTGTCCTGGGTGTAGTTCTGTCCCTGGGGATGTTCTGTCCCTGGGGATGTCTCCCCCAGCCCAGGCTGTCCCTGTGCAGTTCTGTCCCTGGGGATGTTCTGTCCCTGTCCTGGGTGTAGTTCTGTCCCTTGGGATGTTCCCCCCAGCCCCTCCTAGCCCAGCAGCCAAAGCCAGGGCAGAGCTCTGCTCTTCCTTTTAAATCCAATTCCCTGCGCTGACCCCCGGCTTTGCACAGCTCTGAACCAGCTCCTCAGACCCTCCCCATCCTCAGCTGTGATTAAAAGCATGTGTCCCCTAATTAAGCTAACGAGGGTTGTTAATTGGTTCTGTGTGTGCTCGTTAGTGGCAGCACAGGGGAGGGCAGAGGGTCCTGCCAGGATTTGGGGGTGCAGCTGTGGGAGGAGGGCAGGGGGAGCTGGCACAGGGCTGGCCCTGGGGTAAAATGGGGATTTTTGGGGTGCTGGTGACTTCTCTAGTGCTGCCTTGCCAAAGCTCGGGTTTGAAGCCCCAGGGGAGGTGAAAGAGTTCAGGATTGGGCCCCCATTGTCCCAGCTTCGCTGAATTTTAGAGAAAAAGGAGCAAGGGAGAGGCAGGAGCAGCAGCACCCACTTGCCTTTTGCAGTGGGAAAGGTTAAGTTTTGTTTCATCATCACTTGTGCAGGAGGCAGACTCAAAGATTTCTGTGCAGATCAAACCCCTGTGGTGGGAACAGCTCTGCTCCCACCTGGCACTGACGTTCCCTTGAGGAAGAGCCTGCAGTCACTGAGCTCCCACGAGCTGGGGAAAGGCTTTTTCTCATCAGTGTTTTCCTGGCAAGGACTGGGCCTTGTCACCAGAGCTTGTCACCAAACCCTGCACTAAATTAGATTTTCTTTCTGACATAAATAAAGCTTTTGAACATGACAAGTTTGAAATATTCACAGTCTCCCTGTCTGGGGTTTGCAGAGCCCTGCTAGAAATGTTGCTCCTGAGGATAACAGGGAGGGTGCAGGGGGCTGTGGGCACCAAGCTGCAGAGGGGACAGGGCAGAGGAAACAGCAGCAGCCCTTCTTTTATCCCTGCTGGGCTCTGGGGCTGCAGGCTGAGCAAAGCTCTGCCTCTCATGGCAGGTGCAATCCCCTGCTCCCTCCACAAACTTCAGAGCTGGCTGTGCTCTCAGATCTGCTGCAGGCTGAGGGGGCCAGGGGGATCAATTCTGCTCAGCTGAGCAGGGCTCCAACCCTGAGCTCCTGAGAGGGCTTTGGAGCTGATCCTGGCTTAGCACCTGGGCTAAGGCTCTAATCCCTGAGTCACTCACTGAGCCCAGGGTCCCAGAGCCTGGCCTGGGGGATTTCAGCCCTGGAAGGGCAGGGTGGGGCCATCCAAGGTTATTTATTGGGTTATTTCAGGTTATTTCATGGCTTCTTTCTCATCACCAACACCTCCAGGACACTGGGATCCCAGACTGGGCTGGGCTTTCAGGAGGGTTTAATCTCCAGAACCCTGGATCCCAGATTGAGCTGGACCTTCAATCCCAGCCTGAGCTGGGGTTTCAGGAAGGTTTGATCCCCAGATCCCTGGATCCCCACCTGAGCTGGGCTTTCAGGTGGGTTTATCTCCAGAACCCTGGATCCCAGCCTGAGCTGGGCTTTCAGGTGGGTTTATCTCCAGAACCCTGGATCCCAGCCTGAGCTGGGCTTTCAGGTGGGTTTATCTCCAGAACCCTGGATCCCCACCTGAGCTGGGCTTTCCCAGCCTGAGCTGGGCTTTCAGGTGGGTTTAATCTCCAGAACCCTGGATTCCAGCCTGAGCTGGGCTTTCAGGTGGGTTTAATCTCCAGAACCTTGTGTGCCAGCCTGAGCTGGGTTTTCCCAGCCCGAGCTGGGCTTTCAGGAGGTCTGATCTCCAGAACCCTGGATTCCAGCCTGAGCTGGGCTTTCCCAGCCCGAGCTGGGCTTTCAGGAGGTCTGATCTCCGCAGGGAGGGCAGACCCAGGTGGGCTCAGTGCTCACCTGAGCTCCAGGCCTGAGCAGTGCTCTCTGAGCCCACAGCCCGTTCCAGCTGCTGGCTGCTCCCAGCTGGGGACGCGTCTCAAGCCCCGCTCAAGTGACAGATTTGTCATCAAATCTCCTCTGCTCTGTCTGGGCTGATAAGGATGCCACTCCATGGATCACTCGAGGAGAGGTGTCTCAGAGACAGGGAGCAGCTCATATTTCTGCTCACTGAGGTGTTGCTGACACAGTTTAGCGTGTGGCTCCCAGCTCATCTGGGATTCAGCGCCGACTTCGCCCGCATCATAAAGTGAATCCTGTTCTACAATTCCCCTGAACATTCTCTAAATGATGGCATCTGAAAACAAGCAGGCAGTTTATGTGCTGGAATTGTGCTGCTGAAATTAATTCCTGGCTCTCCAGTCCAGGACATCAGTCAGGCACGGGAGCAGGGCTGGGAGCGGGGGGCCCCAGGCGCCTCCTGCCTGGGCAGAGCAGCAGCCCTGGTGAATAAAACAGGAGTTTGGCCCTGACAAAAACCAAGTGAATTGAGACAGAATTTGGGGGGGTGTTTGTTTACCCAGGGAATATTTAGTGGTAAAAACCAAGGCTTCTATTGTGAGCACATCAGTTCTAGTGCAACAGATCTCAGCTAGAATTCCTGGTTCTGGTTCCTGGTTTCTGAATTCCTGAATTCCTGGTTCTGGTTCCTGGCTTCTGATTTTCTGAATTCTTGATTCTGGTTTTCCAGCTCAGACTGGTGGCACCATCCCTGCCTCGTTATCCCATCTCCACTGCTGCCACTGCCTTGGCACGGGATCTTGGCCAAGAAGCAGCTGCAGAGCCACAGGTGGAGGCCTGCAGCCTGTCAGCTTTGTCAGTTGATTCAGAACTTGCTGCATTTCAATAATTCACAGGCAAAGGGGCTGCGGGCAGCAGGGCAGCAGCAGCGGGGCAGTGATTGCTTCTCTGAGCCAATAAATGATGGATAAGGGCAGGTTGGAGCTGGACCTGGGCTCCAGGTGTGCCAATCCCCCTCTGCAGCACCCTTAGGGTCAGGCTGGGACCTTCAGCCCTGCTCTGAGAGGTGTGAGGAGGAGCAGCCTTTCCACAGAGAGCAGTGAAACCCTCCTGTGCTGGCAGTTGGGTTTGAAATGGGTTTTACATCTCTCCATTCTGGAGCGTGGAGGTGCACCCTGAGTGGCCTCAGAGCCCACAGCTCCTGACCATTGTTTGTGTTTTCCCAAGAAGATGCAGACCCCAGTCCTTCCTATTGCCATCTTCCCTGCCTGGGATGTGAGCTCCAAGTCCTTTGGGGATGTGAGCTCCAAGTCCTTGTCTGCTGCTCAGGTGCATTTTCAGCAAGCCCAGCTGATTTTCCAGGAGGACTCAACACTTCTGATTTGTTTGCAATCCCCCTACACCTCCCTGCTGGCCAGGTATCCCAGCCCCTCACCCAGGCCAGCTGAGCATCCCAGGGTGGGTCTGAGCAGAGTCCTGTGAGCTGCTGCCCTGGGGCTGAGCCCGTCCTGCCCCCTGCTCTGTGCAGGGAGAGCAGCTGATGGCCCCCAGACCCTGCACCCCTGGCATCAGAGGGAAAACAAAGAGAAACCAGGCAGCACTCTGCCCTTCCCTCCCTGCTCTGTGCAGGGCAGCTCCAGGCAGCCTGGAATTCCTCTGCCCTGGGATCAGGGGTGTTGGGGCTGGGAGGGACCTTCAGGCTCATCCCACCCTGGCCACGGGCTCCTTCCCTGCCCAGCCTGGCTTTGGACACTCCCGGGATCAGGGAGCTGCTCTGGCCAGGAGCTTTCCCTGCCCTGGAGTTCCCAGCCCCTGCCAGGGTGGGATCTGCTGGAGGAGTCCAGCCCTGCTCCCCTGAACGCCCCTGGAGTGGGGACAGCCACACTTAAACACGATTTTACAGCTCATTTCTGCTGCTTAGCACCTGTTGCTGCTGATGGATGAAGGGCTGAGGGTCCTGGTGATGAAAAGGAGGGTGATGGGCACAGAGCAGCCCAGGCCAGGCTTCACTCCTGACTTTCTCCTGTGAAGGATTCAGTTTGACTTTTAAGAGTGTTGCATACGGAATAAATGAAAGAATTAATCCCTCCAGCAGGGGAAAGAAAAGGTAAATTTGCACATATTTGAAACGTCTCCAGTCTCATTTCCTAAACTCTGGATAAGGTGGTCAGAGCATCCTCCCCCAGATGCTGTGGGTAAACACCAGGACTGGATCTCATCATCATGCTGCTTTAATTAATTGGTTTTCATATTTAATTTGCCTCTGGATGCACAGCTGAGTGTCCCCCCCTGCACCCCCAGGAAATGCAGATTTGGGGGTTTCCAGCACCAGCTCCTGGAAGTTCCCCCAGGGCAGCTGAAGGGACCTTGCCCCTGTTCCAGTGTCACAGCCTGACCCCTCTAAGGACTCCAGCCCCTGTGAGTGCCTCTGCCTTTGTGCATTTCCATAGATACACACCCAGCCTGGAGAGAAATCTAATTTCCTGCCTGCTGAAACCATCTATAAAGGTAAATGCAGGTGCTGGGTTTTTTTTTTCTCTTATTCCCTTTCATAGTCATGATGCATTTCATGATTTCTTTGCTTTACAGCATCCTTTCAAATGACACATTTTATCAGTTCTCTGGGGAGTATTGATGTTTTGCCCTTTTAAACATGTCATTTGATTTTTTTTTGATGTTCCTCTCTTACTCTCCATCTGTTTTCTTGTAATGCTTTCATTTGGTGGCAATTTTTCATTGAGTCCCCAAAGGTTTTTTTTTTTTTTTCCAGGAGTTGCCTTGAGCTGATTTTTTTCCCCCTTGTGTTTGGAAATGTTTGACATGTGACCCAGTTCCTCCCGTGGGAGTGGGGCTGCTCCTTTCTCCCCACAGCCTCATTCAGGGGTTTCAGCATGCAGAGCACATTTCCCTGCCCTCAGCATCCCTGGGGATTCAATCAGAGAGCAATTTTTAAAAGCAAATGAGGAGAAAAACCCACGGTGATGTTTGAGATCGTGGCCAGGGTTTGTGTGGCTTTGGGGGGGGTCCAAAAACCAAAATAAAGAGAATTCTGGGCTGGCAGAGAGCTGTGCTGCCCTGCTCCCCCCTGGCTCTCCTGCTGCTGTCCAAGGCAGTGTTCGTGGGCATTGTCCTTTGAACAGATTTCCAGAAGTTTCTCTAAGTCAGGGAGGGTTTTTTGAGGGAAGCCAAGGGAGGGAGGATCCCATGGTGAGCTCCTTCCACATGTTTGGAGAATTCTGCACCAGTTCTGAACTGGGGAGGTGCCAGGAATTCCTGACCCTGGAGCTGAGCTGGCTGACATCAGGAAGCCCCTGCCTCAAACACCAAAAATTCAGCTCCTTCAATTCTTATTTTCAGTGAATTTAGCCCAATCTGATTATTTTTAATTTCCTTATCACTGCTGTTGCTGGCCCAATTTTCAGCTGAACACCAAACCCCTCTCTGGAGATGTCAGAAATCCTTGGGAAAAGGCTCCATGGGTGTGAATCCCTCACTGGGGCCTCCGTGCCCATTATGGATTAACAGGTTGGAGCAGAATTTTATTCCTGGACTTGTGAACACAGCCCCCAACTGTCTGCTACTAAATGACTCCTCTGGAAATAAATCCCAAATTATGCTCAGCGTCTGAGCATGGAAGCTGTGTGGGGATGAGGCATTTCCCAGCTTGGCTGACATTTTTCAGCAGTTTCTCACGTGCTGTAGGAGATATTTAGATCAGGCCCATCCCTAAGCCCGGAATTATCTGGACCAGCGTTCCAGGCCCAGCCTATCGAGGATGGCTGGAGGAACAGGGGGTGCTCAGCAGCATCAGCACAGCAGATGGAGCATTATCCCAGCCTGGATGGCAGCAGAGCACCCAGCTCACCTCCAGACTCAGCAGATGTCAATTGATATTAACGAGCAGAGGCAGCGCTCGGTGGGTTTGATTCTCCTTGTAACCTGTCTCCATTACAAAACATCTGCATACATTACAGCCCCTTCCAGATGTTCAGAGTTAATGCTGCAGCTAACAGCTCCCCTTTTTGCCTTTTGCTGATAATTTTTGTTGTCAGCAGAGAAATGAGGGCTGATAAAAGGAGCGAGCTGGGGCTGGGTTTGGGAGTCTGTTGCACACCGAGTGCACTGCCACAGGCTGCTCAGAGCAGCAGCGAGACAAGGCTGCTTGTCACATATTTATGAGCTTATGAACCCTCCTGTCCCTTCTGTTATCCCTTCCCCCGGCAGTGCAGGGGCTGAACCTGAATTAATGCAGGGAGGAGGAGGAGGCTCTGCTCTCTGCTCCATCCCTCTGGTGCCTGGCAGTTTGTAAATGTCACCTGGACAAGGGGACGAGGAGCTGTGTGCCACCCAGGCTGGCCTTGTCACAGCTCCCCAGGAAATGGATGGAGCAGTAATGAGCAGCAGATAAGCTCCTTTAATCTTAATGTCCTTTGTATTTTCCTTTATCTTCACCACCATCTACAGCTGAGTTTCCTAAGGGTGCAACCCTAAATCTTCTGTCCACAATCAGCTGTAAATCCTAAAGCTGGAGAGCCTCTGGTTGGCCTCAGGGGAGGGAACAGGCAGGGCCTGAAGGATGGCTGGGGAATCATTCAAGGAACAATTGCAGCAATTGATCTGGAGAGGTTCTGTGGCATCTTCCACTCCTCGTCCTCCAAAGCTTTTCCTGTGGCAGGGCTGGTGGGACCCGCTGGGAGCTCCTGCTCCCTGCTCATGAGGAAGAGCTCCCCACAGGAGGAAGGGAAGTGGGACTGGGCTGAAGGAGTTTGGATGTCCACAGGGAATCCCTCGAGGGTCTGGGTTGGAAGGACCATCCATCCCATCCATCCCATCCCATTATCCCATCATCCCATCCCATTATCCCATCATCCCATCCCATCCCAATATTCCATCCCATCCCATGGATCCCATCCCATCCATCCCATCCCATCCCATCCCATGGATCCCATCCATCCCATCCCATGGATCCCATCCATCCCATCCCCATCCTATCCATCCCATCCCATCCCATGGATCCCATCCCATCCCATTATCCCATTATCCCATGGATCCCATCCCATCCGATGGATCCCATCCCAATATTCCATCCCATCCCATGGATCCCATCCCATCCCATCCCATCCCATTATCCCATTATCCCATGGATCCCATCCCATCCATCCCATGGATGCCCAGCTGCTCCAGCCCGGCCTGGGGCACCCCCAGGTGTGTTGGTGCCTCCCATCACACACAGGTATACGTTTGATTTCTGGGGCTGGAGCCAGGTGAGCCTTGAGGCCCCTCTCATCCCAGCCCTGCTCTGCTCCCTGGTTTCTGTGTCTGTGCATTCCTGGAGCCTCCCAGGCACAGCAGGGCCCATCCCAAACCCCTGGAGCCCTGAGCTCTCCCTGGGAAATGTCTCCAGCTGCTCTCTGGGTACCAATTTACTCCTGGTCCCAATGAATTTGGATTTCCTGCCCTAAGGGAGGGATGTGCCCTCCCCAGGGGCAGCCTGGCTCAGCATCCTGCAGCAGGCCAGGAGGAGAAATAGATCTGTGTTTAATTTAGTGTGACTTGATGGTGGGCTCGATTGCAGGGCAGCAGCACACCCAGAAAATCATTTCAGTCCCTCCTTGCCTCGTGGGGCAGAGCAGGGATGGACACAGGAGTGCATTAATGTTCATCCTCCTTGGGAATCAATAGGAACCTGGATTTTATAAATGGCTCTGCTAAACACACCAGAAAATTCATGGAGTGGAGATGGAAGGAGGCAGAGAATGAAAAGGCAGCTAATTCCTTTCAAAGAGCTGATGATTATCAGGGCTTGGGAAGCACATCCAGCGGGGGCTGGAGGCTCCTGCCTTTATTCCAGCAGGAGAATGGCACTCACCACGCAGGGCTGGTGCCAGCCTCACCCCTGGGACAAACCTGCTCCTTGTTCAGCACCTGGAAAGGGCCCTGGGGATGCTCCAGCAGAGCTGGGGGAGCTCCGGGATGTTCATCAGCAATTAAATCAGCATAAATAGATAACAGGAAAAGGATGATGAGGTAGGAAAACCCAAACCAACCCAAACATTTGGGAGAAGGGGACTGGGAGGTTGGTGCCCAGGTGATTGTGGTGGGACTAAGATTTAGTGGGATTTGGAAAGTGAATTTTAGGGTTGAAGTGAAGCTGACAGGGAGGAGAGGTGGGAGAACACAGATTTATGGAAGAGAGTGATGATGAAAAAGAAGCAGGAGAATAAAAGGTGAAAGGAGGGAAATGGCAAGTTGAAACAAAAATCAAATCAGGCAAAAGATCAAGCTCAGAGTAAAGTGGAAACCCATCAGGAATAACATTTACTGCTGGAGCTGCTGCCCTGGCAGGACTCAGGGTCGGTTTCACTTACTCCAGACTCACTTCCCTGCAGTCCTGGGGGCTTTTCCTCTCTCTCAGGGTTTGGGGACACAGCCTGGGGGGAGCAGGACAGGCAGGAGCAGCTCCCAGACCTGCCAGGGCTTCCTGCAGCTGCCAAGAGCTGCTCAGGTAAATCCTCACCTGAGGATGCTCAGGTAAATCCTCACCTGAGGCTCAGCCTGGCTGCTCGGGCTCTGTGTTCCAGCAGATTAATAAAGTTAACAAATTCATTAACAAAATAACAAGGATTATTCTGTCCCCAGCACCAAGGGGACATCGGTGGGGCTGAGCTCTGCTGTGCTTGCAGGGTGGCTGGATGGCCTCAGTCAGGACAAAAAAGAATTTAATCATTTAGATCCTCCCCCATTTGCAGTCCTGGCTAATTCCAAAGGCCAGGGGGCTCAGGGACACGTGGAAAACCCAAGGTACTCCCCAGCCTCTGCCACCAAGGCAGGAAGACAAAGAGAAATGATTCTGTTCCCTCCAGGCCCAGTTTGTCCCAGTTTGTCCCAGTTTGTCCCAGTTTGTCCCGCTGGGTCATGCAGGGCTGAGATGGATGGAGCAGAGTTCCTGCTGCACCACACAGGTGAGGAAGGAAAAACCTGTTATTCCTTTGGGAAAATGGGCCAGCAGGGTGGAACCTGCACTCCTGGAGCAACAGGGGAGCCCAGGCTGAGCTGCTGGGGCACAGCAGAGTTTGGGGCACAGCAAGGTTTGGGGCACAGCAGAGTTTGGGGCACAGCAGAGTTTGGGGCAGGGCAGAGTTTGGGGCACGGCAGAGTTTGGGGCACAGCAGAGTTTGGGGCACAGCAGAGTTTGGGGCACGGCAGAGTTTGGGGCACAGCAGAGTTTGGGGCACAGCAGAGTTTGGGGCACAGCAGAGTTTGGGGCACAGCAAATTTTGGGGCACAGCAGAGTTTGGGAGCCCGGGGTTCCCTGCAGGTGGGAGCAGCTCCGAGATCTCCTCCTGGAGCAATCCCAGTCTTTAATCATTATCCTGGAAGCACAAAGCAGCCCCAGACACACACCAGGCTCGCTGAAAGACTTGTCAAGACTGAAAGGGTAATTCACAAATTCACTAAAATTCCCTGCTCCACTGAGCAATGTGACAGCTCTGCCGACCGCAGTAACATTTCTATTCAAACTGGCTTTGGTGCTGGAGCTATAAATATCCCTGCAATATTTCCTGCTTCAGAACATAAAGACAGCTTTACAGTGCTGATAAAATAGAAATTACTTTCTCTCGGAGGTCTAGCTGGAATTTTAATGTCTGTTTTGCAATAAAGCAGCTCCTCCACAATTGGATTTGAGGGAAGGAAAACAAACGCTCTAATTTAGTTACAGTAATGACTCCTCCTGGATTGCTGGCCACAGCTGAGGCTGGAGTTCGGACTGGTGAGCACAGAGATGATTTTTATTGTCATATGAATCCTTTTTATCCTTTAAATGCATAGATACACACACCCCTGCTTAATTACAGCTGGGGAAGAACAAGGCCCCGGGAAGTAAAAGGTCATTAAAGTTTACAGCCTCTGACAGAGTTCCTGGGGAAATTGTTACAGCTTTAGAGCTGGTGACCAAAGATGACCTGGATTAGAAAGGCTTCTCCTGTTGAAAGGAGAAATTGCAACTATTGGGCTCATCAGGGTTGCCTTTAATTATCCATAAATGTCACCCTGGCTCTCGTTAGCTCCTTCAAAGGAAAAGGAGAGAATTTTGTCCAGAGTTTTGTTTTGCATGGCAGCAGGGAGGAGACCTGGGGCTGTGAAACGGGGAAGGGAGTGAAAAATCATGAAAAATCAGGATTCCTCATTGGCATTGTGGCAGAGGTGGAGTGTCCTGAGCATGGGGCCAGGGAAGGTCCCAGGCCAGGCTGGCCAGGCTGGGACAGGGGAGGTGTCCCTGCCCTGGCTTTGACTCCCTCCCAGCCCCAACCAGGCTGATTTTCTGATTATTGACCTCCCCTGAGCTTCACCTCTGCAGAAATCCCTGCCCTCCCTGAGCTGGCCCCGCTCTGGTGCTGGAAAAGACAAAACAGCTGCAAAGAAAACTTGGGGAGAGGTGGCAGAGGCAGGGCACTGTGTCACTGACTGACAGCTCTGAGAGCAGAAATTCTGTTTCTCCCTCTCTTCTCTGCTGGATTTATTTGTTTGTGGTTTAGTCTGAGCTCTCCTTGCGTGCCTGTGAAATGCCTAGCAAGCTTCCAGGGCTGCATAAATAAATAATAACTATTTAGAATCTTCTAAAAGATACATAAGTGTATTTCTTTTCATAGACCTAAAGCTAATGGAAACCTCTGAGTTTTTATTTCAATGACAAAGCAGCCCTGGAGCAGCTGTGTGGGACTCGAATGGAGTCAGCTGCAAATGTTAGACACTATTTCCTTTAGAGAATTAGAATTTATAGTGCCTCAATGAACGCTGATTTATAGATATTTAAAGGAAAATAAATCCCTGCAGATATTTTTTTATTATTATTCCAAAAGGGGCCGTGTGGTGATGGAGGATAACGTTCCAGCAGGCTCCTGGAGGTTCTGCTGTCCCACAGCTGGGCAGAGCAGGGAGAATTCACAGCAACCTGTTGGCTTGTGCTCCCAAGGAGCCCTGACTGAGACCCAGCACGAGTGGGGAAGAGGAGGAAAAATCCTGCACAGCTCCCTGCAAGCTCCTCTCCCTGGCAGGGCACCTGCTGAGGCAGCACTGCTGGATGGGTTTGGCTCTGGAATGCTTTCAACCATCCAGATGATGGTGGAGCCCTGGAACATGTTAAAGAGAGAAATTGAAAATATTAGGCTTTGTGTTTGCCCAGATCAACTGCACCTGCATAAGCAGTATGGTAAATAATTGTTGGATGTGAGGATTGTTTAGTAATGAAATATAATTACTATATAACCAAAAGAAGAATCATGAGAAACTATGTTGGAAATTTATATATTTATATAATTTATATATTTTTATAATTTATATATTTATATAATTTATATATTTATATAATTTATATAAACTGTAAGGGGGACTTTGCTTAGCTGAAATCTATGTATACAATAGAACAATATAAGTTTAATGTCCAACATGACAGTTCTATAACAATAGAATATAAAACATGTCCATCCCGACTGCATGGTCGGAGTCAGATTTGGGTTTGTACCCCTGACACCCAGAGCTCTTCAGTAAAATTCCCTGCATAGAATCATTCTGTGATTGTGTGTTCCTGGACACTGACACAGACACTGACCTCTGAAAGAGGCATTTTTGCTGTTGAAGAACTCCCAGGAAGGCTCTGGCAGAGTTGTTGTTATTTCTGAAGGGAGGAGCTTTTGTTCCAGGGGATCAATGACTCCTGCTCTGCCTCTCAGGCCCACAGGCTGCCCCAGCTCCTGGCAGGGTGCTGCTGCAGCTTCATCTGCAGGTTTAATTAGTCCCTGCTCCTCGGAGCCCTCCTGCCACAAGATGTCATCCTTCCGACAGGTCTGCCTGCCCGGCGCTGCGGGCTGGGCTCTGCTGCCCCTGGGCTCATCCCGGGAGAGCAGAGCATCTCCTCCAGCCACTGATTCCCTCCGAACTAGGGATGGGAGAGAAGAGAAACTCTTCTTCTCTCCTCTCCTCTCCTCTCCTCTCCTCTCCTCTCCTCTCCTCTCCTCTCCTCTCCTCTCCTCTCCTCTCCTCTCCTCTCCTCTCCTCTCCTCTCCTCTCCTCTCCTCTCCTCTCCTCTCCTCTCCTCTCCTCTCCTCTCCTCTCCTCTCCTCTCCTCTCCTCTCCTCTCCTCTCCTCTCCTCTCCTCTCCTCTCCTCTCCTCTCCTCTCCTCTCCTCTCCTCTCCTCTCCTCTCCTCTCCTCTCCTCTCCTCTCCTCTCCCCACAAACACATTCCTGGCATCAAGAGTCAAACCATGCAAACGACTCTAATAAGCATAATTTAAACCTGTGGTTTTCTCTTTATGGCAGCTTCATATTCAGTGTTTTATATTCCAATTTTCCACCTTTTAGTCTTGCTTCTTCCTCTTTCAGCTACGGAGCCCTATCACAAATGGGAGGGCAATTACCAGGCGAGCATGTAGTTCTTTAATTGAAACACTTATAGGTGTACACTTAAAAACTGTAAAGACTTTTATGGAATGGCAATGCCTTAATAGGCTGCTGTGTGTGTACATTGTAATGCGATTGTGTGCCCTGTGAGCATTGCTGGGGGAAGCTGCTAATTTATGGCTCCCAGGAGCAATAAAGCAATAACAGTAATCGAGAGGTGCAATATTCCCTGCTTAGGGGGCATTTATGGGCGGGTATTAAAACTATAAATACATCAACACGCTGCAAAACCGATCCTGGGAAATGAAAGATCCGCTCTCCTCCCTTGCAAATGGGGCTTTTCCTGATGAACTTATGGTTGGCATCAGGTCAGCAGGGACTGGGGAGGAGCCGGGCGGCCAGGTGAGCCCTCCCCTGTCCCCAGGTGTCCCCAGGTGTCCCCAGGTGTCCCCAGAGCTGCCCTGTCCCCCGCAGCAGCTGAAGTTCAGAGCCCTTTGCAGGGCCCTGCCTGACAGGGTGTGCAGGCAGTTCATCTGAGCCGGGCTGGAGGAGCAGGCTGACAGGGAGGGATAATTACCTTGTCTGCACGGGGCCCGGGCAGGCACGGTGACATTTCACAGACGCAGACGCCTTTGTTGTGTTGTGATTGGGAAAAGAATGGAGGGCAGAGCCCCTGACATTCCAGACTGCCAACAGCTCCTCGGGAGGGCTGGCACAGCCTCTGCCCCTCCAGACACTCCGGAGCTGCTGCTGGAACATTCTGCTTTGGGAGCGGGCAGGGGGCCAGAGCCAGGGCTGTAATTTGGGGACTGCACATGCAGAGCTCCCCTGAATTTTCCTGCCCTTCACCTGTCGGGGTGAATCCCTGCTGAATTCTTGTTTGCCACGCTGTGCCTGGGGCCGTTCCAAGCTTTCCCTGTGCTGCTCCAGAGCCTGGTGCTGGTGGGACTGTGACCATTGTGGGCTCCCAGGCAGGGCTGCTCTGTGTGCAGGGAAGGTTCAGCCATCCACACCACTCCCAGAATTCTGGAAAGGTTTGGCTTGGAAAGGACCTTAAACCCCCTCTCATCCCCCCCAGCCACGGGCAGGGACACCTGGCACATCCCACCTTGCCCCAAGCCTCACCCAACCTCTTTTCTGCCTCATCCCTGTAAAACGAGGTTAAAATGAAGTGTTTGTTTCCAGCAAAGGCTGTGTGAGTACAGATTGATTTTAATATTCAAGCAGAGCTTGGAGACCTTCTGGAGCACCCCGGCTCAGGAGCAGAGCTGTGCTGTCAGCAGTTTCCCCTTTTCCTTTTCCTGGTGAAGGCTGCACCTTCTCCTGCCTGCTGTGCTGGGGCTGCCCCGGGAGCTCAGGAGGGACGAGGGAGCTGCAGCCCAGGCAGGTGCAGAGGAGAGGCCACATCACTGAAGGAGCAGGGTGAGAAATGCCTGCTTTGTGGTTGGCTTTTGGCAAATATCTAATGAATATTAGAGGTGTTCTGTTAGAAAGTGACGCTGCATTCGCTCTCTTAAGTTCTGTGTTAAATATGGTTTTAGGTTATAACAAAATGTTAAAATAGGAACTATGCTGTGTAAGATACTTTTTTTCTAAAGAAAGGACTGGCAGTGAGATGGCAGCCACAGGACACCTGGATCCTTCAGAGAAAGAGAATTTATTGCTCCTTTATCAGGAGAAATGAACTTCTTCCTGCCTCGCTCGGGCTGGATGATGCCGTCAGGATTCAGAGGAAGAAGCTGACAGTGCCCAGCCAGAATCCTGGGTGTGAATGGAATTGATGCACCAGGGATGAGGTGTGTGAATGTGCAACAGGCTGCTGCTTTAAGGGTTAATCCTCTGCTAACGTGGGGCCTTTTTCGGGCTTGTGCTGCCCAGAAAAGGTGCCCAGACCGTCTGTAACTCTTTGTTTTTATTGCCTCATATTGTCCTAATCCAAATTGTCCAATTTATTATTACTCTAATTGTATTACTATTTTATAACCATTTCATTATCATTAAACTTTTAAAAACAAGTGGCTGGCGTTTTCCCAAGCAGCCAATCTCCTGTGCTGGTGGCTCCTGCAGCCCTGCTGTTCCCAGCTGTGCTCCAGCTGTGCCCACCCAGCCCCAGCACCCAGCAGGAGCTGCTGGCACCAGCCCTGGCTGCTCCTCCCCAGAGGGATCTGCTCACCTCATCCCCGAGGAGAGATGGAGAGAGAGAATTCCTTCTGTGCCATCTCGGAGCGAGGGAGCTCGGGGACTGCCTGGGGACACGGGCTGTGCACAAATCCGGGGTTCAGGAGCGCCTGGGGAGGGCTCACCCTCCTCTCCTTGCTGTTCTCTGCTGAGCTCAGCCATGCCAGGGAAGGTTTGGGAGCACAAATCCATCCCTGAGGTGTGAGGGGACACCTCCTGCTGCCCCAAAGTGCCCTGCAGCAGCTTGCAGGGAATCACAGCGAGGAAAAAAATCCTCCTAAATGCAGTTTGCAAAGAGGAAACGTCGCAGGATTCCTCGCAAAAAAGGGTTTGGGCCAAATGTCTTCCGTCCCTCTGCTGCTGGCTTTGGTTCTCTGGGTGTAGTCAGGCCTCAGATTGAATAGCAAGTGGTTCTGCTTTATTTGTTTTTCTTGCTGCCAAGAGGGAAAAAAAAAGAAGTCAGGGTAAACAGTGGGATGTTTGCAACCTCCTCACATTAGGCAGATTGAATAAACTGGCTCGCAGCTGATTGTTTTCCTTCAGATCAGTCATTGCATTTGTATTTATTTGATTTTATGGATGTAGATCTGGGGGTTTTGTTTTGTCTTGGGTTTTTTGTTGGTTTTTTTTTTTTTTTTACAGCCATGACTTGTGGTGAGGGAAATGGGAGCACAGACAGGGCCTGCCTCTGCTGCCCATCACTGTGGGAGCACGGACAGCTCCCCCTTTCCCCCTTTCCCCCTTTCCCCCTTTCCCCCTTTCCTCCCCACCCACGCAGGGTTTGCAGGATGCTGAGCCCTGGGGTAGCAGCAGGGAGGGCTGGGGGAGCTGTGGGGCTGAGGGATGCACTGGGACACCAGGGCTGATCCTCTCTCTCCTGAATCCCCAGGAATTCCGACACCAGGGCTGATCCTCTCTCTCCTGAATTCCCAGGGATTCCCTGCAGTGGGGCTGTGGGGCTGTGGGGAGGAGCAGCACCAGGGCTGGGAATTCCCTCCATCTCCCCCCACCCCAATTCCAGGGCTCCATCCAGTGCCCACGATGGCAAAAGCAATTCCCCGAGGACTCTGGCTCTGCCCACCCTGGGTTCCCACCCGAGGGCTTTTTCCTCTCTGGAATTCCCCTGGAATCCCTAAAAAATGCAGAGAGAGCAGGAGCAGCACTGCCTCTCTCCACCAGGGTGCCACTCCAGGGCTCACCTGCAGTTGCACTTTTTATCCCATTTCCCTTCCCTTGCAGCCCTTGCTGTCAGCTGCAGTTCCATTTTTTTATCCCATTTCCCTTCCCCTGCAGCTCTGTTGGGTGTCACCTGCAGTTCCATTTTTTTATCCCATTTCCCTTCCCCTGCAGCTCTGTTGGGTGTCACCTGCAGTTCCATTTTTTTATCCCATTTCCCTTCCCCTGCAGCTCTGTTCAGCTCTCAGGGTGGGAAGCAGGCCAGGCAGCACCCCTGAATCCCCAAATGAATTCCCAAATATCCCTGACCAGCCTGGCTGCATCTCAGGCACTTGCAGCTCCCCAGTCCCACGTTTTCCTCCCCACTTTTCTTAGAAGGCAGGAGAAGTTGGAGTCGTGAGGCACTGCTGAGCAGGGGAGGAGTGAAAAGAGCGAACGTGGGGGTTTTTCATGCCTCACAAACGCAAACAGGTTGTGGTTATTCCCTGTATGCAAGGGCATAGGAAGTGCAAGAACACTCATTAATTATGTATAATGCTCGCAGCTCGGTTGCCAAAAAATCGTATTTTTGGATATTGTTCACCAGAATATGACTTTAACCTACTGTCACCATTCTTTTGCACGTCGTGGTGCTTTAATGAACATATGGCAGCGCATTAGCTGTGCCAGCCCTGCTTTGCTGACAGAGCTGGCTCCCAGGAGCTGCATGGGCACTGTGTGCATCCCCAACCTCGGGGCAGGGGCAGGGAGCTGCTCCCCCTCTGCATTCTGACCTTCCCTGCCCCTGGAATTCGATCAATCTGCGCTCCTGGGGCTGCCCAGCTCCAGCAAGGAGGAAATCTGGGGGGCTCTGAAATGCCTTCAGACATCCCAGCTCCACCTGAGCATCTCCAAGGCCCTGCCTCTCTCCCCCCTGCCACAGCACATTGTTTTAAAGCTGATCTCATAATTGTATCGATCTCTTTTTTTTGGTTCTCTGCGTCAAAGCACTTCTTTAATCAAAAGTAAATTATGTAAAGGCCGTTAGGGTCAGCCCAGCCAGCAAAATGAAAACTGCAATACATCATTTATTTGTAAATGTCAGTGAAATCTGCAGATCGATATCCTGCCCAATGTGATTGATATTTATTATTTTATGGAACTCCTGAGGCAGCTGCAGCTCGGGGTGGCCCAGGCAGAGCAGGCTGGGGCAGGGGGGGCTGGGGACACCCCTGGGGCTGTCCCTGCTCCAGGCTCGGGGACAGACCCTGCGTCCCTGCACGTGCCAAGGATCCACCTGTGGCCCCTGGAGAAGGGCCCAGCCCCGCTGGGGTGGCATTTGTGGCATTTGTGGCATTTGTGGCATTTCAGACCCAAACCCCGAGCTGCCAGGGGGCTGCCGGCCATCCCTGCCCCACAGCACAGCCCCCAAACCTGCTGGGGCAGCGGCTGCAGACCGGGCTGGCAGTGGGGCAGCCAGCTCCAGGCTGGCCAAACTCCATCCAAACTCCATCTAGTGGCAAAGAAATCGGCGTTTGGTGATGCTGGGAGCCCGGGTGGGGCTGCTCTGCCCCGCAGACGGGCTCAGGTCCTTCCCTGGCCGCTGGAAGCTGGGCCTGGGTCACTCCCGGGGGCACCCCAGGCTCTCCCAAGGGTTAAACCCCCCGGGCTGCGCTCTGCCCCGGTCGTGAAGGCATTTCGTGGCGTAAAAAAACAGCCCCGGTGTAATAAAGGGGGGGGAAATGGCAGGGAATTCCGGCTGGATCACAAAGCAGGAGCTCCTGGCAGCCTCAGGAGTATCTGCCCATCTTCTACAGACTGGTGCTGGCCCGTGAGGGTCAGCGCTGCCCAGCCCCGGGAGAGGAAATGAAGGAGGAAATCAGAGCAGATAGGATCTGAGCTCGTAAATATTCAAAAGGAGCCGGGGAGAACGGAGGGGACTCGGATGGGGAGAATTCCCAGCTCTGTGCAGAGCCGGCTGCAGGAACAACAATGGGCTGGGCTGGGCTGGGGGGCTGCAGGGCAGGGAGGGAAGGGGGCTGCAGGGAAAGGGGGGCAGGGACCGCAGGGATGAACATCCCGGAGCATCCCTGGGATCAGCGGGACCGCAGGGATGAACATTCCCGGAGCATCCCTGGGATGAGGGGCAGGGACCGCAGGGATGAACATTCCCGGAGCATCCCGGGGATCAGCGGGACCGCAGGGATGAACATTCCCGGAGCATCCCGGGGATCAGCGGGAGCTGCGCCGTCCCGGGGCGGGCGGGGACGGTCCCCGGGCGGTGGCACAGCCTGGCACAGCCTGGCACAGCCTGGCACAGCCGGTTGGTGCCCGGGACCGGCTCCTGCCGTCCCTGGAAGCGGCGGCACAAAGGGCCCTGCCCGGGGCGAGCCGCTAATTGCGGCTGCGGTTAATGAGGGCGGACGCGGAGCGGCTGCTCCCATTAAAGATGGAAATGATGCCGGGGCAGGGCAGGGCTCGCTGCCGGCTCGGGGCTGGGGGCAGAGGGTGCAGGGGCTGCTTTGGGGCCCTTCCCTGGGCCCCGGCTCGGGGCTCAGCCCCCGGGCTGGGAATTCTGCTCGGAGCGAGGGAACGGGGCAGGAAAGCAAATCCCCGCTCCAGCCCAGCTGGAAACGCTTCCACAAAGCATCTCCCGGGGAAGGGAGCGCTGCGCTCCCCAAAATCCGGCCGCTCCCTCATCTTCCAGCGGTGCCAAAATCCCGTCGGGATGCTGGGAAATCCGTGCGTGTTTGAGCAAACGGAACAAGCTGGCCTCGCGTTCGGGGAATTCTGGTGCGTTTTCCTCTCTGCAATTCCCAGCTTTAACTCCGGGGGAGAGCCACGAAGCCCAGCTGCCAGTTCTGGGAGGAGAAAGTCTCGGGGCTCCGTAGGAAAAATCCTGCAAGGCAACTTCCACTCCCTGTGAAAACAGAGAGGAAGGAAAGAGGGTTAAACGCCTAAAATGGTGATTCCACTCGGGATAAAGCGTTAAGAGTTTCTATGAAGTTGCCATTTAAAAAAAAAATCAAGATTTGAGAACAGCTTGGCCTGGAACAATATTTCAGGCATGGCTAGCTGTTAAAAATAAGCTAATTCAGAAGAGCCACATTTAAATAAATATAATGCAAAGACATAATGGCACAGATAATAGTTTTGAATGGGGAATTCTAATGACTTCGAGGGCATTTTACAGGGCAATTAATACACATGAAAATGCTGCTCTATTCAACTGATGGAAAGAAAGGAAAATAAAATAAAATAAAGCCGGCAGAAAGAGAAAGGGAGATGGTTGTGACTGGCAAAAATAGGGTTTGATTTTCTTTTCAATAGGATCACTGCTTACAAACATAATCAAAGGAGAAATAAGCATGTCAGGTTCTCTAATGCGCCTTGTGAAATCCCCAATGATTCCTTTCTAAAGAGGGGCAATTAGGAGCCTTTTGCATATGCATGTGACTTCTCCGCTCCCTTCTTCCCGGCTCTTCATCAACAGGCTAAAAATACACCCAAAAACGCAGCTCCGGTCCCCCCGCAGCATCCTCCTCATCCTCCTCCTCCCCAGGGCGTTTTTGGGGTCCCCGGAGCCCAGCGGGGGCCGGGGCTGGCTGGCACGGGGAGCTGGAGCTGCTCCAGGGGCAATCCCAGATTTCCTCTGCAGAGGAGCTCGGGTTTGGGGGTCCCTGTCCCGGGGGGAGCAGGAGGCAGCACAGCCGTGGTTGGGTGGGTTTGGGGTTTGGGGTCCCTGTCCCTGTCCCAGGAGGCAGCACAGCCGTGGTTTGGTGTGTTTGGGGTTCCTGTCCCTGTCCCTGTCCCAGGACACAGCACAGCCATGGTTTGGTGTGTTCAGGGTTTGGGGTTTGGGGTCCCTGTCCCTGTCCCAGGACACAGCACAGCCGTGGTTTGGTGTGTTTGGGGTTTGGGGTCCCTGTCCCTGTCCCAGGACACAGCACAGCCATGGTTTGGTGCATTCAGGGTTTGGCTCAGTGACCTTGGAGCCCTTCCCCAGCTCCCTGTGTCCATCCCAAACCCATCTTTTCCCGGATTTCCCAGCCCTGCCGGTCCCCGTGGGCAGGGCAGGGTGCCCTGTGCTGCTGGGGAGGCTCCTCAGCCCGGGCTGATTGCAGGGCTGAGCTCGGGGGTCCCTGGGGTGCCCCTGTGCCCCCTGTGCCCCCTGTGCCCCCTGCCCATCTGCACGGGGCCAGGGCTGCCCTGCCCTCCCAGCAGAGCCTGCCCAGAGCTCGAGCTGCGCCTCTGAAATGTATAAATAAATATTACATATGCTAACAGATGGTTCATTAGCCAGTTGTTATGGCAATCAGCATTTCAGCCAATTAAAATCCTTTCTCGTGGCTTTAAAAATGTCACTGGTAGGGACATTGAAATGGCCAGAGAACAAACAGCCCCTCTGCAGGCTGGCACTGAAACAAAAGGCGTTGCTGTGGGTTTGTGGAGGCAGCAGGAGGAGAAACAGAGCTGGAACTCCTTTGTGCTGGGGGGAAAGGTGCTGGCCCCGAGCTGTAATTAACGGGACAGGCTGCTGGGCACTTTGTCACCCCAATGACCCAGTCTGGGGTGACCTGGGAACCCCAGGGGTGCAGCTGGGACGCCCCAGTCCCTCCTGGGCTCTTCCTGCAGGGATTGTCTGGGGTCAGGCTTTGTCCCAGGGCTGCCCTGGGGGATCCCTGAGCTTTCCCTGGGCACTGGCAGAGCCCTGCAGCCCCTGGGGATGCTCAGCAAGGGTCAGGCTGGGGCTGTCAGGGGCTCCAAAGGGACTGAAATGACTCTTGTAGAACACCAGGTGAGCCAGGGGTGGTGGAGATGGGGCAGGCACCAGGGAGGGGTGGAGGAAGGAATTCACTCTAACTCATAATTCCTGGTGGTTTTGAGGTTGCACGTGGCTGGAATAGAAATGAACTGCTTGTGTCCTGAAAATTTCTCCCCAACACCTTTTCCTTGGGCTGCTGGTGCTGGCAGCACTGGGCATCTCCAGCCTGGGGCTCTGAGTGCAGGAATAAAATCCTGGCATGGGGAGGCAGAGCCTTTCCACCCCAAATTAGTGGTGTGGCCCTGGAGAGGGGAGAAAACCCTTCCAGGGAGCATCCCCGTGCAGGCAGGGAGCAGGATGGGCACATCCCACACCAGTGAAGGTGAAATCCCTCACACCTCGTGCTCAGACAGGCCAGGACCCAGCTCTGCCCCTGTCCCTGCCCTGGCAGCCAGCACGGAGCTGGATTTGATGAGTCACAGCCTCACCAGGGCTCATTCTCTTTTTCTCATCTCTGCTGTCTTCTGCAACCGTTTAGAGGAACAAAAAATAGCTCCCACAGACAATCAGGACAGATTGTTTTAATGAGAGCTCAAAAATGAGAAACAAACGGCTCAAATTGAGCCTTCAAACATTTCTCCCCACGTCTGCAAGGAGCTGCACATGCCTGAATCAGCAGGCTGGCAGCACGGGGTGCTCCTGCCAGGAGAGCAGCTCCCAGCCCTCCTTTTTCACATGTTCTTTATCCCAGTGGCTGGGCTGAGCATCCCAAGTGGAGCTGCCTGTGATCAGCAGCTCCATTTTCTGCCTGTAATTGTCTTTTATCTGCTGGAGAGCCCGGCTCCCATCTGCTCCCGATCCCCTGCACACCTCAGGGAGGGAGGCACTGCCCATATGTGCTCCAACAGGCTGAGGTGGGATGGGGCTGAACCCCCCAGCCTCCCTTCACTGGCCTGGGCCCATTTTCAATGGTCATTGTGTGTTTGTTATGAATTCATAATCCCAGCCTGGCCTGGGACTGTCCCAGGGACCCAGGGCAGGCACAGCTCCTCTGCAAAGCCAGGCTTCCCTCCCAGGGACAGCTCCTCCCTGCAGATGGAGAATCTGGAGAATGAGAAGAGGAATTGGAGAGGGAGAAGAGGAATATTGGGTCAGAGCTGCAGGAAGGTGCTGTGTTTCACAAAGGGATTATTTGCTCCAGTGGGGAAAGCAGAGTCACAGCTCCCACCCCGTGTGTCCCACGAGGGGATCCTGCAGCAGAGGGGGGAGCTCTGAGAACCGCTCTGGCATTTCATCCTGTCTCTGCTACCCAGAGAACTCCCCACCACCCATAAATAGATTTTCCCCTTCCTTTTCTTCTGGCCTCCCTCTTGGTTTGCTCCGAAAGCTTCAGAGCTGCTCCTTGATGGGCATAAAAATATCATGAGCACTTGTTTAAACATCAGAAAGGTATTAGCTCAATTTTGCACTTCAATGCTACCAAGAATGTTTAGGCCCATTGGGCATGAATTTAATTTTCTTCCAGGCTGCAGAGAGAAGAAAAATCAGCCTCCCTGTCTGAGCATTAACTGCTGCTCCCTGTGACAGCTCCGAGCATCACCTGAGCAGGGCTCCAGGCTCCAAAGGGGGCTGGGATGGGGTCCTGGGCAGGCAGAGACGCCCAGGACCCTCCCCAGGGCTGGGATGGGGTCCTGGGCAGGCAGAGACGCCCAGGACCCTCCAAAGGGGGCTGGGATGGAGCCCTGGGCAGACAGAGACCCCCAGGACCCTCCAAAGGGGGCTGGGATGGAGCCCTGGGCAGGCAGAGACCCCCAGGACCCTCCAAAGGGGGCTGGGATGGAGCCCTGGGCAGGCAGAGACCCCCAGGACCCTCCCCAGGGCTGGGATGGAGCCCTGGGCAGACAGAGACCCCCAGGACCCTCCAAAGGGGGCTGGGATGGAGCCCTGGGCAGGCAGAGACCCCCAGAACCCTCCCCAGGGCTGTTCTGCACCTTTGCTCACCAGAGCTGCAGCAGGAGGAGCAGCGCTGCAGCAGGGTGACAAAAATCAAATCACTTGTGGCAGGAAAACCCTTCCCCAGCTGGTCAGGGATAAAACATCGGGTCAGAAAGCAGCAAATGTGACTGGGTGCTCCTAACAGTGCATTAATGGCAGATCAGGTTTGGGTCGGGTTTGAAAAGGAGCTTTTTGGTGGCTGTGGGAGCAGCAAAATTCCTGCTGCAGGAGGGAAGTGCAAGGCTCCTGCTGCTGCAGAGCTCAGGATCCATGCATGCAGTTCTTTGCCTATTTTCCCCATTTCTGAAGGAATCCTGCTCTGCTCCCCTCTCAGGCACAGAGGAGGTGCAAGGCCACGGGGATGTGCAGCTCTGATCCCTCCAGCTCTGTTCAAATGAGCTGCCAGGGCCCTGGAGCCCAGCTCAGAGCCTGGGCCAGGCTCAGCTAAGCCTCAGCAGAGCATCCAAGGCTGGCAGAGCCGTTCTGGGCTCTGCCCAAGCCTGGGATCCTTTGAAGCCTTCCCAGGGCTGCTGGGCAGGGGATCAGAGCCAGGGGAGGGAGTTTGGAGCCAGGGGAAGGGTGGCAATGGACACTCCAGTGCCACCAGTGCCACCAGTGCCCTCCTCCAGCTGCTCCCCTGCCCCTGGCTGTGCCCAGAGCTCCAGGGGAACGGGGTGCAGCGGTGCCTGGTGCTGCAGGAGGAGATTTGGGCGCTGAGCAGGGTGCAGGGGGAGCAGTGAGCAGGGAAATAACTGCTGGGAGCTGAAAGGAAGGTGTGGGGTGAGAGCAGAGCTCCCCAGAGAAGGGCTGTGGGGCTGATTCCAGGGCTGGCTCCAGGAACAGCCCAGCTGGGTGGGCTCCAGTGCCCAGGTCTGTCTCTGCATCTCCCCTGCGCCTCAGGAGCCTGGCTAAACGCTGTGCAGAAGTCTGGTGTAAATAACAGGAGTTTCTGCCCATTCTGATCAATAAAATATTGTTTATGGGAGCCCTCGTGGCCCTCAGCTGCACTGGCAGGTCTGGCAGAGGCTTTATAAACTTGCTTTGCAGGTGGCTGGAACGGGGAGTGCTGCTCTGCCAGGGATGTAAATCAGGTTAAGGTCTGTAGCTCCTGCTTTTGCTGTTTCTTTAAAACACAAGTGGCTGGCTATGGCTTTTTTATGATTTTTCCTTGCTAGGCTGTAGCTGAACACGGGAGTGCAGAGGGTGGGTGGATGAGCAGGGGGTGCAGAGGGGGGATGGATGAATAGATGGATTTTTGCAGTTAAACTCTATTGATATCCTCTCACAGGCAGGGAGAGGGAAACCAGCAAACAAATCCTGCTGAGATGGACTCCCAGGATCTGCATTGAAAGCCAAGCACCACACAAAGCACCCTAACTGCAGCCCATCACTCTCCCTCTGCAAAGCCAGGCTGGGCCCTGCTCTGCTCAGTTCTTTCCTTCTGCTGCCCACATTTCAGACTCCTTCCCTCCCTGGGTTCCATCCTGGCCTTTTGATATCCCACCAGCCAAAGATCCAGAGCGTGGAGCAAACCACACCAACCCCACCCTTGCTTCTCAAAATATTAGCTCAGTCCTCACAGCAACACTTGATCTACAGAACACTCAAATAATATCAATAATTTCTCCTTGTTTTCACAAGGTTAGTGGCCAGATGCAGAGCTAGAAATAAGGGATGAAAGGTCTGCGCTTGCTGTTGGGCATCAAAATCCTTTAATGATTTATTAATGTCAACATTTCTGTTTTCCATACAGACTGTTGTTCTGTGTGTGCCTATTTATTTCCGTGCACAGCCAAAGGTCAGGGCTTGGAACACAGTTGGAAAGATGCTTAAAAGTGCCTGAGAAAGCACCAGAGAGATTTGGGAGTGGTCTGAAGAGCTTCTGGCATGTCCATCCATAATTCCACCCTCCCTCCTGCCCCAGTGCCTGCAGGGCAGGGACCCCACAGGCTCTGAGCAGGGAGGAGCTGCTGGGGCTCCATCCCCTCCAGGGCTCTGTCCCGGGGGCTGGGCACCTCTGGAGCCACCACACTGGGACAGGGTGGGTTTGTGTGACACACCTGGGATGGGGTGGGTTTGTCTGTCACACCTGGGACAGGGTGGGTTTGTCTGTCACACCTGGGATGGGGTGGGTTTGTCTGTGACACCTGGGACAGGGTGGGTTTGTCTGTCACACCTGGGACAGGGTGGGTTTGTCTGTCACACCTGGGACAGGGTGGGTTTGTGTGACACACCTGGGACAGGGTGGCTCTGTCACACCTGGGGCATGGTGGGTTTGTTTGTCACACTGGGACAGGGTGGGTTTTTCTGTCACACCTGGGACAGGGTGGCTCTGTCTGTCACACCTGGGATGGGGTGGGTTTGTCTGTCACACCTGGGACAGGGTGGGTTTGTCTGTCACACCTGGGATGGGGTGGGTTTGTCTGTCACACCTGGGATGGGGTGGGTTTGTTTGTCACACCTGGGACAGGGTGGGTTTGTCTGTCACACTGGGACAGGGTGGGTTTGTCTGTCACACCTGGGACAGGGTGGGTTTGTCTGTCACACCTGGGACAGGGTGGGTTTGTCTGTCCCACCTGGGATGGGGTGGGTTTGTCTGTCACACCTGGGACAGGGTGGGTTTGTTTGTCACACCTGGGACAGGGTGGGTTTGTCTGTCACACCTGGGACAGGGTGGGTCTGTCTGTCCCACCAGGACAGGGTGGGTTTGTCTGTCCCACCTGGGGCATGGTGGCTCTGTCTGTCCCACCTGGGGCAGGGTTGTTTTGTCTGTCCCACCAGGACAGGGTGGCTCTGTCTGTCCCACCAGGACACGGTACCTCTGTCTGTCCCACCAGGACAGGGTGCCTCTGTCTGTCCCACCTGGGGCATGGTGGCTCTGTCTGTCCCACCTGGGGCAGGGCTGTTTTGTCTGTCCCACCAGGACACGGTACCTTTGTCTGTCCCACCAGGACACGGTACCTCTGTCTGTCCCCCTGGGCTCTGTCCCTGTCCCCTGCCCAGTGCCAGGAGCTGTCCCCCAGTGCCAGGCCAGGCTGGACAGGGCAGGAGCCCCTGGCACAGGGAATTTGTCCCTCCTAAATGCACCTGAAGGTCCCTGCCCAGCGCAGCCCCCGTGACCCCTGCAGCTCTGGACTGAGGTGAGATCCCTCCCCAAAATCCCCAAAGCTCCCTCTCAGCTGGAGCTGCTGCTCCAGCCCCGGGGCTGCTTCTGAAGGACAGTTTGTGTGCCCACTCACACAATTCCACACCAAACCTCCTTAGTGCAGCTGCTGGAGCTGAGCAGAAAGAGCTCCAGGAGCAAGGGGGCCATTGTCCTTCTGTCCTTCTGTCCATGGCCAGGCTGGAACAGCACTAAATGTCCAACATCAGGGACAGAAAGCGACATTTCACAAATAAATTCTATTTACAAAGCGTTCAGGATCTGTGAAAAGCGACGGGGAGAATTATAATACAAACCAGCTCCATCTGACAACAAAGCTGAAAACTTATTGACTTGGAAATGTGTGTTCGAGCTATCAAAAAGGGAAATATTCAAATGGAAAAGTCTCCCTTCCTTTTTAATCGTGGCAAAACTCTGTTCCATGCATTCAGTAGGTTTAGAACAATTTTATAGCAGTGTTGTCTGGGAAGAAATGGCTTTGCCTGTAAGAGCACAGGTTCTTTTAATGGGAGTTGTCATCTAAATAATTCCATATCATCAAGCAAAAAGATCATTTATAAGGGGAAGAAACCCCAGAGCAGCCTAAAGTCTCAGAGTCACCCACAAAATTGCTCATGAATGTGCTATTAGTTGGAGGTAAAAGTTAATGGAGAGCTGGCTGGCCTTGGGGGAGCAGTAAATGGGATGCTGAGTCTGCTGCTCCAGGGCAGGATTTCTGCAGTGCTCCAAGCCCACCGTGATTTGAAAGGGGTTCCTGTCTGGTGCTGATTTGTTGGTCTAAGTGAGATAATGCACTGATGAGCCTCAGCCTAATTCCAGATGAAAACCAGCTCCAGGATGATAATTATTATTAAATGCTCGGAGGCCACAGACTGTGCCTGGATTTACAATTCCTGCCCACGGTGCAAACCTTTCCCCTGAGTGAGCACAGGAGGAACATCCATAAATAAATGTGGGGCTGCTGGCAGGGCAGGGCAGAGGCAGAAATGGGGCTGGGCCTGGGAGCTGGGCTTGTGCTGTTCCTGAGCCTGGGCCCATCCCTGGTGGGGTCCCAGGCCAGGCTGGAGCGAGCTGGGACAGGGGAAGGTGTGGCAGGGTGGGACTGGGTGAGCTCTGAGGGCCCTCCCACCCCAAACCACCCCAAACCACCCCAAACCATCCTGTGACTTTCTGGAGGATTTTTTATGTTTATATTTGGTTTATGTTTATATTTGGTTTTATGTTTATATTTGGTTTTATGTCTATGTTTTGTTTCGTAGATGTGTATATTTATTGGGGTTTATGTTTATATTTTGGTTCTTGTATGTTTATATTTATTGGGGTTTATGTTTATATTTTTGTTTTCTCTTTTCCTTTTTTTGGTTTATATTTTTAATTTGCACAAACTGAGCTCGACTGACTTGTGACAAAGTGAGAGCTTTCCTCAAGCTCTCTGCAAGCCCAGCAGCTCCCTCCAGCACTGGGCCAGGGTGTGGAAAGTGTCAGGGAGGGAAACCACCTGCAATTGCCCTTCAAACTCACCCACCAGAGGAACTCCAACTCTTGCAGAGGAGGCAGAGCTCGGTGGGTTTGGTGTCTGTGCTGTGCTCCTCCTCTCTGCAGTAATTTATCAATAATTCCATTGCTCAGAGGGCTTTGGAGCCCGGGCTGGGAAGCTTTAGCATGAGCAGGGAAAAAAAAGGGGAAAAAAAAAAAAGGATTAGATTAGAGGATTAGACATTAGACATTTATATGAATATGAATGGTCTTTGCAGCTACATCAGCCAGGAGAAAATTACATGGGGCTGATAATCTTCATGCTCGAGGGCCTAAGCCGCTCATGAGAGCCGCTCAAATTATTTGTTGGGAGCCATTTATTTGAAGAATTCAGCCTTTTCCTGTTGGGTTTTATTCATGCACTTCCTCCTCAGGACAGCTTGGCTGAGCTGTGGATGGTTTATCGAGGATATTCCATCAGTCACTCCCCAGCTGGGGCTTGTTCTCTGCCCGGGGAGGGGACGGAGGAGAAGGAGCAGCCCAGGGTAGCCCTGAGCTGAGCCCAGCCCGCTCCTCTCCTGCTGCTCAAGCTGCAACCCGGCTCTGTCCAGCAGGCAGCTTTTCTTCCCCAGTCAATAGAAAGCTGGAATTTGCTGCTGATTGGCATTAAAAACCTAAAAATCCACAGGCACTGACAAGGAAGGAGCTCTCAGCCGGGGCAGGCACAGCAGAGCGAGAACAGGGAATGGCAAAGGTTTCTCTCTTCTGGGGGAATCCTGGGCTGGGAGATGTTTGAGGATTGAAATAGCCCAGCCTCAGCCCGTGCTGATCCAAATTCCCTGCAGACCCCGAGTTTTGGCAGGAGTGCTCCTGGCACGCTCCAGACCCGCATGAACAGCTGAAATCTCCTCCTGCCGCGTTCCTTGCCAGTTCAGCACAAAGTCACGCCCAAGGAAATTGCCCGGTGCCATCCCTGCTCCTCCTGCCCTTCAGCACCTCCCTCCCTTGCCCGGGACAGAAAATTCCACCGTGGTGGTGCCGTTGTCACCCCTGGGGCTGCAGGAGCAGGATGGGCTGGGAGTGACGGCAGCAAACCTCAGGACAAAGCCCCAAAGCTTTGGGGCAGTGTGGACACCTGCGTGGGGCAGGTGAGCTGTGACTGTGATCTCACGGGTCCCAGGATGAGGGAAGAGATGAGAAAGTTGACTCCATGTTCAGAAGGCTGATTTATTATTTTATGATATATATTATGTTAAAACCATACCAAAAGAATAGAAGAAAGGATTCCATCAGAAGGCTGGCTAAGAATAGAAAAGGAATGAATAACAAAGGTTCAGACTGACTGAGACAGTCTAGACAGCTGGACTGGGATTGGCCATTAATGAGAAACAACCACATGAGAGCAATGCCAGCTCCACCTGTTGCATCCCACAGCAGCAGATAATCATTGTTTGTTCCTGAGGCCTCTCAGCTGCTCAGGAGGACAAATCCCAAGGAAAGGATTGTCCATAAAATATCATGGCTACAGGGAACCCCGGTGTGACCACCCTGAACTCCCCATGCCCTCCCTCGGGCGCTCCCTCGGCTCCTCTCTGGAGCCCACGGGTGTTTGTTTGTGTTCCTCTTTGCCCAGCTGGTTCCACTCTAGCCCTCCATTAATAGCTCTGAAAAAAACATCACACTCCGGTTGCAGGGAGGTTTGTGCAAGTGACAGCTTTGCTAACACGTCTGTGGAGCTTCCCAAAATATTGTGGGGGAGAAACGTGTGCGTGTGACTCTGCGAGCAGACGTGTTCTGCACGGCCCCTGGGTGCAGCCAGGGAAACACACGGGCCGGGGAGCTGGGACTGGAACTGGAAATGGGAAATGGGAGCTGGGAGCTGGAACTGGAACTGGGAAATGGGAGCTGGAACTGGAACTGGGAACTGGGAAATGGGAAATGGGAGCTGGAACTGGAACTGGAACTGGGAAATGGGAGCTGGAACTGGAACTGGAACTGGGAAATGGGAGCTGGAACTGGAACTGGAACTGGGAAATGGGAGCTGGAACTGGAACTGGGAACTGGGAAATGGGAGCTGGAACTGGAACTGGGAACTGGGAAATGGAAGCTGGAACTGGAACTGGGAACTGGGAAATGGAAGCTGGAGCTGGAACTGGGAACTGGGAAATGGGAGCTGGAACTGGAACTGGAACTGGGAAATGGGAGCTGGAACTGGAACTGGAACTGGGAAATGGAACTGGGAACTGGAACTGGGAACTGGGAACTGGGAGCTGGGAGCTGGGACTGGAACTGGGAACTGGAGCTGGGAGCTGGGAACTGGGAGCTGGGAACTGGGATCTGGGAACTGGGAGCTGGGAGTTGGGAGCTGGGAAATGGGAGCTGGGAACTGGGAGCTGGGAGCTGGGAAATGGGAGCTGGGAACTGGGAAATGGGATCTGGGAACTGGGAACTGGGAGCTGGAACTGGGATCTGGCTTTGTCACCAGCCTGGAGCTCTGAGTGTCCTTGGACGCCTCCCGGCTCGGGGACTCCCCTTCCACGGCCGGAGCACCCTGCCCCGAGGAAGGGTGGTGGAGGGAGGATCCTGGTGGTGCTGCTGCTGGAGCAGAAGGGGAAGGGGAGCAGGAAAAGCCCCGGAACCCCCGAGCCCTGAGCCGGGGCCCTCGGCTGCCGCGGCGCCGCTCGGCGAGGAGGAGAGCGGGGCTGGCGCGGCCGTCACGGGGATTGGGAGCGACAGAATCAGCACTGCTCCAAATTAAAAACAAACACAGAGGGTGCACAGGGTGATTCCCGAGCTCCATTAGAGCCGATTTACCGAGCGCTGACCTGTGGCTGCACGCGGGGAAGGTGCCGCGCGCGTCCCGGCGCCGGCGCTCCCTGGTCAATAAACGATTTAATTTAATGAGAAACACTATTGATGGGCCGGGAAGGCAGCTCCCAAAAACAAGGGAAAAAAAAGAAAAAGAGGAGGAAAAAGATGCAGCTGCAAAGAGCAGATAAAGTCTTCAAGTGCGGGGTTCACTCTTAGGGTGTTTTCCCTTTTGTTATCTCAGTAATTGAAGTGCCGAGAAGTCTCTGCTGGGTTTGGGAGGGCAGGGCCGGGCAGGAAGGTGCTGAAGGTGGGATTGCTGCAGGGACAGGGGCTCGGGAGGAGATAATGCAGAGAGCAGTGCAGTGCCCTGACCTTCCCCTGGAAACAAATCCACGGGGGAGAAGCTGTTCCAAAGAAACATCTGTCAGCTCAGCCAAGGAGAGCAGGTGCTGCTGGAAAACCGAACTCTGCACAACACTCCAGAGGGTTTCTGAGATGAAAGCTCCATTAAAGATGTCACACCTCAAAAATAATGGTAAAGAAAGGGAAAATACAGAGGCAGGTGCCCAGGCAGGCCGTGGTGCTCAGCGCAGCCCTCCTGTGAGGTGGCACAGCAGGGTCAGCCTGGCGACTCTTTGGGAAAAGAGAGTGTGGCCAAGAATGGCCCCAGCAAAGCCCTGGGCTGGTGGAATGGTTGGGGCTGGGAATGAGCTGTGAGATCCTCCAGCTCAGTCATGAACCCACCCTCCCCACGCTCCCCCAAACCCCGGCGCTGGAGGAGAGGCAGGGCTGGGGCAATCCGAGCCTGGCCAAGCTGCGTTTCCATCTCCCAGCTATGCCAGGAGCCTTTGCTGGCACCAACATGTTTTATGAACAATCCTTCCCTTGGGATTTGTCCTCCTGAGAAGCTGAGAGGCCTCAGGAACAAACAATGATTATCTGCTGCTGTGGGATGCAACAGGTGGAGCTGGGATTGGTCTCATGTGGTTGTTTCTAATTAATGGCCAATCCCAGTCCGGCTGTCCAGACTGTCTCAGTCAGTCTGAACCTTTGTTATTCATTCCTTTTCTATTCTTAGTTAAACCTTCTGATGAAATCCTTTCTTCTATTCTTTTAGTAGAGTTTTAATATCATATATATCATAAAATAATAAACCAAGCTTTCTGAGCATGGAGCCAACTTTCTCATTTCCCTCGTCCTGGGACCCCTGTGATCAGGGTCACACTTTGCCATGGCCAGCCTGCCCCAGTGCCCTCTGTGTCCCTGCCCAGGAGGGAAGGATCCCATCCCAGCCCACCAGAGCTCCCCCTCCCCTGGCTCTGGGTCCCAGCCAGCAGAGAGCACCAACTCCAGCTGATGGTCTGCAGGGAGCAGCCTGCACCAAGCACACTTCTCAGGAAATTAGAGTAGCAAGACAAATGAGCTGGAACCATCAAGAGGAGCAGGACTTGGAGACAATCCATGTTTCAAAATACTGCAGTGGTTTGCAGGGTTTGGAGGAAGGAATACTCTGTGTTTTCTGTGCTTTGGGCCCCACAGCTCTGCCCTGCAGTGAGACGTGAGCAGCCTCAGGGTGGGGAGCCGATCCCTCACTCAGCTGAGTGTGCAAATCTCCAGCAGATCCTTCCCTGGGGTGCAGGTGCCCTGATCCAGACTGATCCTGGCACCCTGGAATGGCTTTTCAGTCAGTACCAGGATTTCCTGGCACCTCAGTGGGACACTGCCCTTGGCAAGGCAGGAAAAGCAGCACCAAAAAGCACCAAGCTGGGCAATCCCCCCTAATTCCTCCCCCTGGATGTTTTCTTCATTTAATATTTATTATTGAATATTGAATATTGACCATTGGCCCAGCAGAGTCACCCCCTGCTGTCCCAGGCTGCAGGAAGGCTCATGGAAGGTGCTCTATAAAACAATCCCATCCCAGCCTGGCCCACGCTGGACAATCCTGGAGGCCAGCCCAGGATCTGCAGCTCTGCCAAGGCAGGAGTGCCAGTCCCCAAGGATGGGCACTGGGGAGAGCCCCTGCCAGGTGCTGCCTCTGCCCCTCTCCTCCTTTGCATCCCTGTGCCCCCAAAACAGGAGGGAAGCACTGCAGGTGATGCTATCCCAGCTCAGGGAGGGAGGAGTTTGTGCCATTTGCTGGAAATTAACATTTTTCTTGCCCGTGGAGAAGCTGGGGGTGCAGAGGGGCGGTGTGGGGGCAGTGCCCACCCTGAGCAGGGCAGCCAGGGCGCTCCTGGTGCTCCTTTTCCAGCCTGGATCCCAGAGAAGAAGCCCCAGAGCGCACAAAAGGCGTTTTCAGGAGCCCAGGTTTCCTTGTTGGGGATGGCAGCTCCTGCTCCCTGCATGGGAAGCTTTATTTTAAGCAAAAGAGGCAGATTGGGAGTGCAGGCACAGGAAAGCATGGCAAATGAGAGAAACTTTGATCAAAATTCAAATCCAACTCAGCCTCCAGCTATCTGCTGAGCAGCCTGCATTCTCCTGGAGAGACTGCCCCCCTTTTTTCAGAGCAGGAACACGAAGAAAGCACTTGGAATGAGGGAGGTCAATAGACACACTGCATTTCAGAGGTTCAATTTAATCTCATTTGCGTTGGCCTCACTGATTTGCTTTTCCAGGTCTGGCGGCCCCTTGAGAAACTTTTCATTCTCTCCTTTCAGGTGCTCAGTAATGCAGTGTTAAAAGGACTTTCCCACTTTGTGGCCTAATTATGGAAAAATTCATTTCTGAGTGGGCTGTCTGGGCTGTTCCACACTGATTCCTGAGCTCTGGGATCAGGATCCTCTCAGGGCAGCATCCGCAGAGAGCTGGAATCACCTTCCAGGTGCTGAGCCAGGGAGTGTGCTGGGAGTTCAGGGCTCCTGGGGGCTGGGCTGAGCCTTGCGGGGCTGAGCCCTGCTGGGACCCTCTGAGCTGGGCCTTGCTAGACTGAGCCTTGCTGGGACCCTCTGGGCTGAGCCTTGCTGGGCTGAGCCTTGCTGGGACCCTCTGGGCTGAGCCTTGCTGGGACCCTCTGGGCTGAGCCTTTCTGGGCTGAGCCTTGCTGGGACCCCTCTGGGCTGAGCCTTGCTGGGCTGAGCCTTTCTGGGCTGAGCCCTGCCGGGACCCTCTGGGCTGAGCCCAGCCCCTCCTGGCCAAGCCCCCATTCCCAATCTGCTCCTACAAAAACCCCACGTTTTAAAAACTCCCCGAGCCACCCTCCATGTGCTGGAAGGACAAACAGACACGGGCTGTGGGTTTAAATTGGAATTACCTTGGTGGGGGCAGGGGGGGCTCTGCCTTGGCATCAGGTCCGTTCTGCCATCACAATGATCCCACTCTAATGAGGAGGGGGAGACAGGAACCCTTGGAGGGTTGGGATGAGCCCCTCCTGCCCCCTCCCCATCCCTGAGAGAACCATCTGGAGTGTGCTGCAGGTATCTCATTTCACCAGGAGGCCTGGCAGGGTCTGTGAGACAGAGCAGCGAGGGATGAGGCGGTGGCTGATGATGTCATTTCTGTTTTAAGGGGAATTACAGTGATTTGGGTTTGGCATTTCACTGAACTCCAAGAAGTAAAACAAAAGCAAGGAAAAAAAACTTCTGCTCTCCTCAAAAAGAAAGCGAAAATTCTCAACGAGTTCTGCAGCAATTACTCAAAAATTATCACAGATTTCCTTTCTGTGAAATAACCCAAAGTGATTTTAAGAATAAAACCAAAGCAAGCAGGGGTTTATGGAAAAGGAGAAGCTCTATTTCTCTGTTCAAAAAGCAATATCCTGTTCCAGGACTGGGAGCAGCCCTGGCTGTGATTGTCCTGGCAATTCCCGCAAATGGAGCGAGGAAATGCAGCATCACAAACACAGAAATCACAAATCACTGGCATTTCTGAGAATGAGCTCCTAAAACACCCCAATGCTTCCATCTCCTGCAGTATCATTTCCTCCAGGGGCGTGCTGCCCTCCCCGGGGTGCAGCCCCAGGACTCCAGCAGCAGTGTGTGGTTTGATTCCCACTCTGCAGATTGGGAAATGAGAGAAGGAGAATGGAGGAGCTTTTCTCGGAGAACATCGAATCAAGGGCAGATTTTGGAGCTCAGATTTCCATTCTCCAGCTCACATTTCCCTTTTCAGTTCAGATTTCCCTTTTCAGCTCAGATTTGCCCTCTCCAGCCCAGATTTGCCCTCTCCAGCCCAGATTTCCCTTTTCAGTTCAGATTTCCCCTTCTCCAGCTCAGATTTGCCCTCTCCAGCCCAGATTTGACCTCTCCAGCCCAGATTTCCCTTTTCAGCTCAGATTTCCCCTTCTCCAGACTAGATTTGCTCTCTCCAGCTCAGATTTGCTCTCTCTAGCTCAGATTTGCTCTCTCCAGCCCAGATTTGCCCTCTCCAGCTCAGATTTGCCCTCTCCAGCCCAGATTTGCCCTCTCCAGCCCAGATTTCCCCTCTCCAGCCCAGATTTGCCCTCTCCAGCCCAGATTTGCCCTCTCCAGCTCAGATTTGCCCTCTCCAGCTCAGATTTGCCCTCTCCAGCCCAGATTTCCCCTCTCCAGCCCAGATTTCCTTCCCTGCCCTGCCCTGGCACCAGCTCCATCCCAGGGAATCCAGCTCTGGGAAAGGAGCAGTTGTGGGCTGTAATTCAGCTAATCTGCCTCTAAAAACGCTGCCCATTAAAAAGAATAAGACTATAACTATCCTCTCTGTCAGAAACCAATTGCTACCCCACATCAAAGTTCCCCAGCTTAGTTAATGTTTATTTAAATGACCATTTTCCACTGGCAGATAAAAGATGGAAGTGTTTTGTCGCTATTGTTGTTTTTAAAGCCCTGCAATATGAAGGCGCCCGCAGCCAACATTTGATTCTCATTATGTTGTGACATTTTTTTCCCCCTACATAATTTGAATAAGACTCTGCTTAACTCAACAGCTGGAGGGATATGGCTTTTCCTTCCCATGGCAGGCAGAGAAGATGGTTTTGTGTAACTGAAAGAACCACAGCAAGCAGTCTGGTGGAGGGAGCAGAGCTCTCCTTTTCCCTGAGCACCTTTCCTGGCTCTGGAAATGATCACCGGGGAGCCAGGGAAAAGCAAAGGGGAGGGAACACCCTGGCCAGGGAAATCAAAGGGGATTGAACACCCTGCTCCCCTCTCCAGGGAGTTCAGATTTCCACCTCTAAAGGGGCATCAGGATCAATTAACATCCCCTGGGCTGCAGGTTTCTGTTTTCTGGAGCTCCACCTGGGGCTGGAGCTGGATTCCAGAGCAGGAAATGCTGCCCTGGCTTGGTGCAATTTCAGTAAAACTCTTCCAGGAAGCCCTGCTCAGCCTGCTCCTCACTCCTGGACCTGCTCAGGACGCTGCAAACCCGCCCAGCAAAGCTCCCTGAGCTCCATCAGCCCCACACTGCCCCCAGTAGCCCCCTGGACGTGGTTTGGAGGGACACTCCGTGGTGCTGCTGGGCTGGGATGATCCCAGAGGGCTTTTCCAGCCTTCAGTTCCAGTGCTCTGATTGTGGCCGGGGTGTTCAGCAGCCCAATCCTCATCCCTGGTCCCTCATCCCACGTTTGTGGAGCAAATCTCCAGCAGGTCCTTCCCTGGGGTGCAGGTGCCCTGACCCAGACTGATCCTGGCACCCTGGAATGGCTTTTTTTGCTCAGTGCCAGGATTTCCTGGCACCTCAGTGGGACACTGGCAAATCCAGCTCTCAGTGGAGACAGATGGGTTTATCCTCCCTAGGACAGAGGTGTTAAATGAGGATTTCTGGGTTTTCTTGCTGCCCTCCTCATCCTGAGGCACGGAGCACTGCTGCCTCCCTGATCATATGCAAGTTGAAATGAAAGTCAGATTTGATTCAGGTTTCCTTAAATCTCACTTCTTACTGCTCCTCTGGGCACGATATTGAAACTGCAGAAACTCTTCCCCATTTAAGGAGTTAATGAGAGTCATTTGAAAGCCTTGGAACACACTCAGGCCCACCTGATCTTCACAAATGAATTTCCAAGGTCTCCCAAGCAGCTTTGCTCTGGAGCAGGTTTCTGCAGAGGTTTTTCTTTGCACGTGGCTTTGCTGAATTCCTGCACTCCTCACCTTGCCACTCCTGCATTTTGTTGTGCTCTGTGCAAACTCACAGCTCTCCAAGCTCACCTGCTCCTTGGGAAAGGCACCCCTGCCTTCCCTGAGCCTCATTAAGGATTGTTAATTGGATCTGGCATTCTTCAAGGGGAGGTCAATAGCAATGACTCCGTTTAATTTTGCATCCCCTCACGTCCATTCCTGTGTTTTTCCCCACCAAGGCCAAGCCTGCTCTGTTTCCCTGCAGCTGCTGGGTCCAGATCCAGCCCTTTCCACCTTCCAGAAGCCTCTCCCAAGATCCAGATGTTGCAGCCCGTTCCAAGCCTGGCTGCAGGCTGGGAGCAGCTGGGCTGAAGCTCCCTGGTGCCGTCCAGTTCCTTCCTTTATTGCAACACGATCCCAAAACACACCAGGAGGAAAAAAACAAAACCCAGACATGGAGCGTGGGAGCTTTTCATTTGCTGCTACACCAAGTCCCACTTGCCAAGTGCTCCCCCCCATCAGCAAGGCAGTAACCTCTGCTTAATTAAATTAATTAATCGATCCAGCACTACAAAAGTTTGAAGGAGAAGGGAGAAATGGCTCTGGACCAGAGGATCTGGCAGTTTGTGAGCTGTGGCACAGAACCAGCAGCAGCTTTTCCCAGGCAGAGCCCCACAGCCCCAAAATCAGGTTCCTGACGGGCAGGGCCCTGTCACATCTCCTGGAGCACAGAAATCAGAGCCAGGGCACCCGAGGGCTGCCCCAGGCCCTGTCACATCTCCTGGAGCACAGAAATCAGAGCCAAGGGCACCCAAGGGCCGGCCCAGAGCTCCCTGCAGGGCTGGGCACAGAGGGAAGGGACACGACAGCTCTGGCCAGGGATCCTGCTCAGCCTGGACCTGCCTGGGACACTGCAAACCCACCCAGCAGAGCCCTGAGCGTGGCTCCATCAGGGAATCATCTTCTCCTTCTCCTTCTCCTTCTCCTTCTCCTTCTCCTTCTCCTTCTCCTTCTCCTTCTCCTTCTCCTTCTCCTTCTCCTTCTCCTTCTCCTTCTCCTTCTCCTTCTCCTTCTCCTCCTCCTCCTCCTCCTCCTCCTCCCTGGCACTCCCTGCCCAACCCCAGCCAGGCAGGGCTGAGGATAAACCAGCATTTCCCACGCCAGGAGCAGGAGAGCCCTGGCTGGGGCTGTCCTGCAGGGCTCCAGGCTGGGCTCCAGGCTGGGCTCAGCCCCTGAACCAAGCCTGGCTTTATCAGGACCTGGGCTGGGCACAGATCTCAGCCTCAGCAGGTCCTGATGGGACCCCCAGAGCTCCTCCCTGGCAGGAGCAGCAGAAGCCTTCCCAGCACTCGGGGTTCCCATTTCCAGCAGCAGAACTGGGAGTGCACATGGGTTTTACTGGAGTTTCCCCAGGCTCTGGGCAGGCTGGCTGCAGGGTGGGTGTCCCTCAGCTCTCACCACCAGGGCTCACAGCCTCACCTCCCTGACCCCTGCCTTGCCAAACTCCTTCACTCCTGCCTGCCTCACACTGCTCCCCAAAATTTAAAAGGTTTCATCCGAAATCCTTAGCAGGGCAAGAAGGAAATCTATCCCCAGGGGAGGAGAGGCAGCAAAGGAGAAAATAAACTCTCAGATTAAATTCTAAAATTGCTTTATTAACACTTTTTTTCTGTTTAAAGCTTAGCTCCCCTGTGAACATACACATCCTGAAACCTTTCTCTTTCTTAATAGCACTCTCATTTAAAGCCCAATAAAAAGATGTTGAGGGGAGAATGAAAGTGTCTCTAATTCCCCCTTAACCTCAGAGGAAATTGCCATGGAAACCACAAATGCCACATTTCAGTGCCCATTCAGCATCCTCGGCCATGGCAGGAGCTGCATTGCGGGCAGGCTGCTCCCAAAAATCCTCCTGGGAAAGGCTCCAGAGGGGGATCCTGTCCCCAGAGGGACACAGGGACAGCCTGGGGTGCCCAGGGCTCCCAGCCTGCAGCTCTGCCTGGGACATCTCCTGCCACAGGGGATGGTGGTCACCAATTGGTGGGGTGGGGCTGGGTCCCCAGGACGAGGGGAGAGATGAGAACTGACTCCAAGTTCTCAGAAGGCTGATTATATTATTATAATATTTATATTATTATAATATTTATATTATTATAATATTTATATTATTATAATATTTATATTATTATAATATTTATATTATATTATATTATATTATATTATATTATATTATATTATATTATATTATATTATATTATATTATATTATATTATATTATATTATATTTATTATATTATATTATAAAGAAAGAGAAAGGAGACATCAGAAGGCTGGAAAAGAATGATCATAAAAACCCATGACAGACCAGAGATAATATATTATATTACATTATATTATATCATATCATATCATATATCATCGTATATCATATCATACTCTATCATATCCATCTTGAAATTATATACTTAAGCTACACTAAAGAAAGAGAAAAGAGAAGTCAGAAGGCTGGAAAAGAATGATCATAAAACCCATGAGTGCCCAGAGTCGGACGCAGCAGGGCTGGGATTGGTCATTAATTAAAAACAATCCCCATGGAACCAATCAAAGATGCCCCTGTTGTTATAAACCATCTCCAGACCCCACTCCAAGCAATCAGACAATTATTGTTTGCATTTCTTTTCTGATGCTTCTCAGGAGAAACGTCCTGGTGAAGGGGTTTTATAAAACACCACAGTGACAGGGAAGGCTGGGCCCTGGGTGCTGGGGGGTTCTGGGGTTTAGGAGCCTTCCCAGCCCAAACCCTGCCGGAATCCCGGGATTCCCCGGATCCCAAACACGTCCCTCAGCGCGTGTTTACCCAGCCCGTGTTTCCCTTGTTCCCGTGCACCCTGCACACATCATTGGCAGTGATTAATGCCTTTCACAGTTTGATCCCACAGAAATTGCCTCCCCCCAAAGCTGGGTGGATTTCCTTAAACAAATCAAGGCCAATAAATATTAATGCACCCTGGCCCCGCCGTGCTGCATCTTGTAGCTGCTGATTTGAGTGGCTGATAAAATTGTATTTCAATATTTTATGCAGGAAGGGGCCTGTAACTGAGCCAGCCTGAGCACAGACCTGGGGCAGCCCTGCTCCAGGTGCTCCCCAAGCCCCCTCCCGAGGTCCCCAGCTCCTCCAGGCTCTCCCATCCATCCTTCCCCTCCTCCAGATGCTTCTTGTGCCAGCCCAGGAGCATCTCCCAGTCTGGAGAGCAAAGTCCTGGGCTGGGGGAGGGAAATGTGGGCTGGATCCAGAGCCAGGACAGCTTTCCCTGGGCTCCCACTCCCCTTTCCCCTTCCCTGGGCTCCCACTCCCATCCCTGATCTCCCACTCCCATCCCTGAGCTCCCACTCCCCTTTCCCTGGGTTCCCACTCCCTTCCCTGGGTTCCCACTCCCATCCCTGGGTTCCCACTCCCATCCCTGGGCTCCCACTCCCATCCCTGGGCTCCCCTTTCTCCCATCCCTGGGCTCCCCCTCCCCATCCTTGAGCTCCCACTCTCCATCCCTGGGCTCTCACTCCCCTTTTCCTCCCCTTTCTCCCATCCCTGGGCTCCCCTTTCTCCCATCCCTGGGCTCCCCCTCCCCATCCCTGAGCTCCCACTCCCTTCCCTGGGCTCTCACTCCCCTTTTCCTCCCCTTTCTCCCTTCCCTGGGCTCCCCCTCCCCATCCCTGCCCCATCCCTGCCCCATCCCTGCCCCAGGCTCTCCCCAGCTCACTCTGGGGCTGCCCTGGGGCTGGGTGGGACGCAGATTTTCCTCGCAGGCTTTGCCATCCCCCGGGCAGGGATTTTCCCTTTCCCCTCTCTGCCGGGATGCCCGGGCAGCAGCGCTGGGCAGGGGAAGCCCTGGGGGCATCCCTAAGGGAACCTTTCCTGGGAAATATCACCTGGCAGGGGTTCCAAAGGTTTAAACCCAGCAGACACGGCTGGCTCTGAGTTCCAGGTTCGGCTGCAGCTTTCTGACCAGTCCCTGACGCCCTCAAACCCCACCAGGAGGGTTGGGGTGAGCCTGAGCACCGTCCCTGTCCCTCGGGGTGTGTGCAGCTCTGCTCCTGTTTTCTCCCCAAAATGTTCTCCCCCCGTGCTCTGCACTCCCTCCTCCTCCTCCTGCTTTAATTTCAGCTCCATGTCGAGGATTTTCCCCTCCGTGATATATTAATTTCAAATATTGACTCACCAGATTCTGTGATTGATAGAACTCAAACATATTAGTCTTATTACATCCCATATACTTTAATTAACTTCAGCAGGTGATGTTAATCAACTTGAAGGCTGAAATGTGGAGCGGCTAAATAAATGAAAGGGAGAGGGGAAAATATCTCTGCATTATCTGCCAGCGTGGATGGCTCTGCTCCCAGGGCAGGCACGTCCAGAGGGGCTTTATTTGAACTCAAACCTGTGTGGGGGACATTTGATAGCAGCTCCTTCATTTCAGTTAAAAGAGATGTTCAGGCCCTACAGTGTTTTCATCAGGGCAAGAAAAACATTGGAAGGAAATGTTATTTTAAATGGTGATGTTTCAAAGGAGCATCCAACTGCAGGAATTGAGAGCAGGCCTTTCTGGAAGGCTCGTGCAGCAAAATTCAGAATTTCATGGGAGGTGCCCCATTTGATTGAGAAAGTGATTATTATTATTAGTAGTAGTTATTATATTTCTATATTTCTATATTTCTATATTTCTATATATATACTTCTATATTGATATATAAATATATTTCTATGTAATATATTTGTATTTATTATATTTTAAATATTTAATATTCATTAATTTCAGTTTTTACTATTGATTTCTATTATTATTTTGGTTCTGTGGGATTTACCTGGCAGGAGTTTCATGGTGTGACCCAAAGTTTGATATCCTTGGACAGCTCCATGTGAAACACTCAGCCCTGCACATCAAACCCCTGCCCACCCTTCTCCTGGCAGCATGGGAGGCTGCCAGGATTTCAGCTTCACACCTGAAGACAAAACCATTCCCCAGCTTTGACCAAACTTTGTTTGCTGTTTCTTAATCTTGAGAATCAATGCAACACAATTGATTTTTGCCAGCATGGATCATAAGTGGCTCTCAGAGCTCGGGGAGCACATTCAGCCTTGCTGATGAGCCTGGAAGATCTCCTCTTTGTTTTGCTCCACGAGCTGTTTGTCATGTTCAAGAGGCTGCTGTGAATGACTCACTTCACTTTGAAGAGAGATTTATTTTTATAAACCATTCTTCCCTCCCTCACAGAGACACAAAGGCACGTCCCCCACCCTCACCCCGTGGGGCTGCAGCTTCATCCCTCAGCCCTGCAGCCCCTGCAGCCCCTGCAGCCCCTGCAGCCCCTGCAGCCTCTGCAGCCCCTGCAGCCCCTGCAGCCCCTGCAGCCCCTGCAGCCCCTGCCCCTCTCCCCCCTGCCTGGGCTGGGCTTGCCCAGGACAGACCCTGGGGAAGGTGGGAGTGGGAATTCCTGGGGGAGCAGGGATGGATCATCCAGCCCTGGAGGAGCTGGGAGGGATCATCCAGCCCGGGAGGAACTGGGAGAGCTGGGAGGGATCATCCAGCCCAGGAGGAGCTGGGAGGGATCATCCAGCCCTGGAGGAGCTGCTGGGTACAGCTGGGAGTGTTCCACCTGGCGTGGCACTGCTGATGTCACTGCTGATGTCACCACTGATGTCACTGCTGATGTCACTGCTGACATCACTGCTGATGTCACTGCTGATGTCACCACTGATGTCACTGCTGACATCACTGCTGATGTCACTGCTGATGTCACCGCGGATGTCACTGCTGACATCACTGCTGATGTCACTGCTGATGTCACCACTGATGTCACTGCTGACGTCACTGCTGATGTCACTGGTGATGTAACTGCTGATGTCACTGCTGATGTCACCACTGATGTCACTGCTGACATCACTGCCGATGTCACCGCTGATGTCACTGCTGACGTCACTGCTGATGTCACTGGTGATGTCACTGCTGATGTCACCACTGATGTCACTGCTGACGTCACTGCTGATGTCACTGGTGATGTAACTGCTGATGTCACTGCTGATGTCACCACTGATGTCACTGCTGACATCACTGCCGATGTCACCGCTGATGTCACTGCTGACGTCACTGCTGATGTCACTGGTGATGTCACTGCTGATGTCACCACTGATGTCACTGCTGACGTCACTGCTGATGTCACTGGTGTTGTCACTGCTGATGTCACCACTGATGTCACTGCTGATGTCACTGCTGATGTCACCGCTGATGTCACTAGCTGACGTCACTGCTGATGTCACCACTGATGTCACTGCTGATGTCACCGCTGATGTCACTGCTGATGTCACTGCTGACATCACTGCTGATGTCACTGCTGATGTCACCACTGATGTCACTGCTGACATCACTGCTGACATCACTGCTGATGTCACTGCTGATGTCACCACTGATGTCACTGCTGACGTCACTGCTGATGTCACCACTGATGTCACTGCTGATGTCACCACTGATGTCACTGCTGATGTCACTGCTGACATCACTGCTGATGTCACTGCTGATGTCACCACTGATGTCACTGCTGACGTCACTGCTGATGTCACTGCTGATGTCACCACTGATGTCACTGCTGATGTCACTGCTGACATCACTGCTGATGTCACTGCTGATGTCACCACTGATGTCATTGCTGACGTCACTGCTGATGTCACTGCTGATGTCAGGCAGGCCCTGTCCTGGCAGGACTCCTGTCGCAGTGACAGCAGCAGGCAGGAGCCAGCTCTCCCTTTGCAATCCCGACAGAAGCACCAACCTCCCCCTGCTCTGGGCTCTGCTGGTGTTTCACAAACCTGCAGAACTCCCTGCCCCAATGCAGCCTGCAGCAGCAGGTGCAGAACTCCCTGCCCCAATGCAGCCTGCAGCAGCAGGTGCAGAACTCCCTGCCCCAATGCAGCCTGCAGCAGCAGGTGCAGAACTCCCTGCCCCAATGCAGCCTGCAGCAGCAGGTGCAGAACTCCCTGCCCCAGTGCAGCCTGTCAGCAGCAGGTGCAGAACTCCCTGCCCCAGTGCAGCCTGCAGCAGCAGGTGCAGGACAATTGCTTCAGCTCCTCACCTGGAGCACCAGGGCTCCCAACCTCAGCAGCTGTGTGTGCTCCCCTCCTGGAGCTGCAGATCCTCATCTCATTATTATGGACAGATTGGATGCCAAACAGTTATAGTTAATTTAAACGTCCATTCTAATCTTTACTCTTCATTTCCTCCCCAGTTTTTATTGAAGTAAACAATCTATTTGCAAAATGAAATGCTTAAAATAGGAGGGTGGGGTTTTTTTCCTCCTGTGGGGAAATTCAGGCCTGGAATTATTTGCATGAGCTGGTCAGAAATGGGTGGCTGTTTTACTGGAGAAGTTAAAAGATTTTGAGACAGCTTTCTGTTCCTGCAGAACGTAAATAAGGAACAGAGACAGTTTGCTTTAATGCTCTGGTGGCACAAACTGATGTTCTTATGGCTCTGTGCTAATGGGGAGCTCGTTAGGGGTGTACATTTCATTTTAGCTGCCTGTTTGCTTGGGGCTTTATGTTTGTCTCCACTCCACACATCATCCACAGCCCCATCCCAGCTCTGGGCAATTCCTGGCAGTGTTCTCCGTGCTCCTGCCTGCTCCACACCTTCCTGGGGACCCCAGCCCCCTCCCCTCCTGCTGCCTGCCAGGGATCAGCTCCTGCTCGCTTTGGGAGGAGCCCCACACTGATTCCTGCGTGCCTCTGATCAATATTTCTGTGCACTAATGTTGTTTCCAGTCTCTAACCAGTAAGGACATGAACCTTCAGCCAGCTCCCACTGGAATTCACCTCCCAGGGAACCGTTCCTGGGTGTTGGTTGAATGCTGAGCAATCCATGGGAATTTTGGGCCAGCAGAGCTGAATAAATCTCCCCCCAGCCCTTCCTCCTTTCATTTTTCTAATCAGGACTGTTGTCATCTGCTCTGACAGATTATTAATGCTGCACACAGGCACGTAATAGAGATTGTGTTTTTCCATTCAGGGATTTTTGTCCTGATAAACAGCCTGGCAGAGACAAGTTACCCCAGCCCCTGCACGAGTGGTGGGAGTTTGAGCACAGCCAAATCCTTGAGAGCCGCTGGCCCCGGGCCAGGAGCCCTCTGTCACCACTCTTGGCTCCTCCTCTGCAATCCATCACCGCTGACCCATCACCCTGGCAGCTACCAGAAGAAATCTGGCATCTGCTGCCTGTTTTTATCCCAGCCCAGGTTCTGGTTTCTTTCCTTCATCTCCGTGTCTGGCTCAAAGCTGCTCAAGCAAAGCAGGATCTCTCTGTTGAACTCACCAAGCTTCATATTTGGCTTCTTTCCCTCAGATGTATCCTGGTCCTGGTTGTTTTTCACGTTCCTTTGTGTGAGGAAATAGGAATTACCCTTCCCTGTGTTTTCTCCATCCCTTTGCCTCGTCTCTCCCGTATGTTGTTTTTCCTGATTATCATTCCTAGCTCCTTCTCTCAGCTGTTCCTCCTCCCCAGCATCCCTCAGACCACAGGGAGGGTGGCAGGGATGGGGTGTGGAGCCTTTCCCAGGTAGCCAGCTCAGGGAGGAGCACAGGGTGCCCAAACCCAGGATCTGGGTGGCTGGAGCAGGGCTCAGACCCCACAGAGACACCCAGGGGATGGGGCAGGGCACGGTTCAGGTTCTGAGAGGGGAAAGAGGAATTCCACAGGCCACCAGGGCCTGGCAGGGCTGGGTCAGGGCAGCAGCAGCTCCCTGGTGCCTGACTGTGCCCCTGTGAGGATGAAATGCCAGGAAGGGTGGGAAGCACAGAGTGGGGAGGTCAGGTCAGGCTGAGTGCCCAGGGACAGAGCCAGGTGTGAATCCTGCCCCTGCTGCTCCTTCCTGGAGCTGCTGCTGCCCAGCAGGGTTAACCCCTGGAGAATTTGGGATTTTGGGATTTTGGGAGCTGCTGTGGCTGCAGGAGGCTCCAGCAGCCGCCCCTGGACAGACACTGTGAGCACAGAGCCCCAGGGCTGCTCTCTCTGCTGAGACACAGAAGCTGCTGCTGTAAATTATTCATCCCTTTGCCAGGTTTGTTTGGGTTTTATTTAGTTTGACATGGTCTGGAAGTTGGAGTAATTTTCTAACTCACTGAATGATCCTTTTTTACTCTCCTAAGCACCTTCTCTGTCTCATGAAAACAATTTCCAATCAGGGCTACAAAGCAGCTGCTCACAGCTGATGGACTTGGCCCCTGTGCACGCCCTGCACAGCTCTGGATGGATTTCAGTCCCTGGGTTTCATTTTATTGCAGTGCATCTGAGGGGGAGGCCAGGTCTGAACCAGACTCCTTCCTCTGAAAATGCCACAAAGGGAAAGAACAGGGTAAAACTTCATTTACAGCCTGAACCAAACTCCTTCATCTGCAAATGCCACAAAGGGAATGAACAGGGTAAATGTGTAAAACTTCATTTACAGAACGGGCTGGGATTTCCCCACCCTGGCATTAATGGGGCACTTCAGGGGACTCTGCTTCCCCTGGCAATCACCCCTCATTACACCCTGCAAGGTGAAATTCCTCTTCTGCAGAAGAAAAAGGAAAGATGGGAAAGGAGAAGGGAAAGGGAAAGGGAAAGGGAAAGGGAAAGGGAAAGGGAAAGGAAAAGGAAAAGGAAAAGGAAAAGGAAAAGGAAAAGGAAAAGGAAAAGGAAAAGGAAAAGGAAAAGGAAAAGGAAAAGGAAAAGGAAAAGGAAAAGGAAATAAAAAGATAAAAAGAAAAAGAGAAAGAGGAAAAGAAAAAAGAAAAAGAAAGAAAAAGAAAAAGAAAAAGAAAAAGAAAAAGAAAAAGAAAAAGAAAAAGAAAAAGAAAAAGAAAAAGAAAAAGAAAAAGAAAAAGAAAAAGAAAAAGAGAAAAAGAGAAAAAGTTGGCCCCTCCAGAGTGATTTTTAATTATTTCCAGATCTTCTGGACCATTAGGAAGATGAAAGATGGCGTGGGTTAGGATGCAGGGCACACTGAGAGGATGTAATTGATTTTTACATAGATTGAACTGATGATTCATGAGATGGGGTCTGGCTGGAGCAGCTCAGCCTCGAGAGCAGCCGGGCAGGAGAGGTCCAGGCTGAGCAGGGGAGCCCTGGCTGTGCCCTGCAGGGAGCCTGGCATCCCCAGGAGCATCCCCATCTTCTGCTGGCTCTGCCCTGGGCTGCAGCTGCAGCAATCTGTCCCCTGTCTGTCCCTTGTCTGTCCCTTGTCTGTCCCTTGTCTGTCCCTTGTCTGTCCCCCAGGGCTGTCTGGGGTTCTGGGGGTGAGATCTGAGCCCAGTCCCAAACCCTGAGCTGGCCCTGCTCACCTGAGAGGTGATTTCAGGGATTTTATTGATTTTCAGGGATTTTATTGATTTTTGAAGGATTATACACTCACTCAGGGCAGAGGAAAATCAGAGCAAACTTTTCCCAAGCACTCACATCCCAAAGGACTGGGAAGGATTGATTTTTACACGTTTGGCTTTTAGGCTGCTCACATCTCAATCCAGATAATTTTCTTGCCAGAGAGTCCACTACAGCCCACTTAATTGTATTTTCTAACCAAGCTGGAAGAGATTTGCTGCCTTTGCTGTCCAAAGAAGACACAAATCTTTTCTTCCAATATTTTTTCCTCGAGTCCATAATAAAGTGAGTGAATTTCTAACCCTAAAACAATAAAATATCAAATCGTTCTGTGCAACATCACAGGGGAAAGATTGGTTCAGGGAGGAATGTAAAGACTTGGAAAGAAGGACCTGCTGTTATTTTTAATTCTTTTCTTTATTGGGTAGCAATTATCCAAGTGTAATTTCCAGTCTGGCCAGGACAGTGGGTGAGCTCTGGTTCTGTGCTCCAGGTAATCACTGGGAAGAACAAACCCAGAATGGGCTTTCAAAAAGAATTCTTCTGTACATTTCCTTTGTTTAATAGTTGGAAATATTGTAGTGTCTACCAGGCTGGGAGTTCCAGGGACGTCTTGTAAATTGGGGTAAGAACTCAGGTGTGGAATTCCTGTCCAAGTTTGATGGATTATTTAGGAATACAGTTGAGGAACTCCTGTCCAGGATTGTTGGGTTATTCAAGGCTCAGATGCTATAAAAGAATTGGTTAAAATATGTTGGTTTTATTTGTCAGCTGCAAACTCAGAGCTTCAGTTACAGTGAAACTTTTTTCAATACTTTTATGATTTATTTGTTTGTTTGTTTGTTTATTTATTTATTTAAGCACCACAACCAAAATTCCTTTTGCTCAGAATATTTTGCTGGCCGTGCCCCGCGCTAGACCTACTTTAAATTTTCCTAACTGACCAAAAAACCCCATTTTATGTCCCAAAACCCCTCTGTCCCACAGCAGTGAAGTTTCAGCCCAGTCTGCCTCCAAACAGGGAAGGGAAGGAGAAGTGGGGAGCCCTGAGCAAACAGGGAACAACAATTCCTGCCAGCCCCTGCTCATCCCGCCAGCAAAACCAGCAAACCAGCTGCCCGTGCTGCCTGGGAGCTCCATCCCCTGCAGCATCCCTGTCATGGAATGCTTTTAGAGGGGGCCATAAAAATGAATTGAAAACTGCTTTGTGTGCTGCTGCAGCCGGCGCAGGGCTGAAGGGAGCGTCCTGCTTTCACTGCTGGGAGAGAAGCCCTGGAGCTGTGTAAATTCCCTTCAGGAATGGGCTCCTCCAGAAGCCCCAGTGTCAATCCTGAGCAGCAGAACTGCAGGGCTCTGCCTGGTTTGGGCAGGACAGCGAGGAGCTGCTGCTGAGGAGCTCCAGGAACCCCCTGGCCAGGCAGGGCTGCTCTGCTCCATCCCCACCGAGGGTGAGCGACCCGGCTCAGGAGGAGCCCAGGAGCTCCTCACGGCCCTGCCTCTGCTCTGAGAGCCCTTGCTGCTGTGGCAGGGAGTGCAGGGAGTGCAGGGAATGCAGGGAATGCAGGGAATTACATTCAGGGAATGCAGGAAATTCAGGGAATGCAGGGAATGCAGGGAATGCGGGGAATGCAGGGAATGCGGGAATTACATTCAGGGAATGCAGGGAATGCGGGGAATGCAGGGGATGCAAGGAATGCAAGGAATGCAGGGAATGCAGGAAATTACATTCAGGGAATGCAGGGAATGCGGGGAATGCAGGGGATGCAAGGAATGCAAGGAATGCAGGAAATTACATTCAGGGAATGCAGGAAATGTGGGGAATGCGGGGAATGCAGGGAATGCGGGGAATGCAGGGAATGCAAGGAATGTAGGGAATGCAGGGAATTACATTCAGGGAATGCCGGGAATGCAGGGAATGCAGGGAATGCAGGAAATTACATTCAGGGAGTGCAGGGAATGCGGGGAATGGAGGGAATGGAGGGAATGAAGGGAATGCAGGAAATTCAGGGGATGCAGGACATGAAATGCAGTCAATGCAGTAAGCACAGGACATGAAGGACATGCAGGAAATGCAGGACATGAAATGCAGGAAATGCAGGAGATGCAGGGGACGCAGGAGATGCAGGGGATGCAGAAAATGCAGGGGATGCAGGAGATGCAGGGGATGCAGGAAATTCAGGAAATTAAATTCAGGAGATGCAGGAGATGCAGGGGATGCAGGAAATGCAGGAAATTCAATGCAGGAGATGCAGGGGATGCAGGCTCCTGCATCATAAACCAGAGGGCATCAAGGGGTGCTGGGGTTCTGGGGAGACTGCAGAGATGGCAGCCCCCTGTACCCGTGTCCCTCTGTCCCTGTGTCCCTCTGTCCTGTCCACACCTGATCCCCTTTCCCTCGTGCCCCACTCCCACCCTGACCCAAGGATTCCCCCCAGCCTGAGCCCCAGGGCTGGTGCCCATCAGTGCCCCCTGACCCTGCTTGAAGTCACTTTGCAAATTGAGCCTTCAGTTCTCAAATTTCCCTTTGGGAGCTCGTGAGGAGCCCAAGATGGGATGCAGCCCAAGGAAGCTGCAGCAGCACCACCAAACCCTCTCCACTCCTTCACTGAGCAGCTGCATTGTGATTTATTCTCCTTGCCTCGTGCTCGATGGCTCTGGTGATAATCTGAATTTGTGTCGTTGGCTGAATTCTAACTAAAGAGGTTTTAGCTGCCCCTGGAGGGAGCTGCTCTGGGCCTGAGGGCAGGGCTCTCCTGGGGGGATTCCCTGCCTGGGTGGCACACAGGGAGAGGGGACAGAGCTGTCACCAAGCCACGAGTGAGCACCCCAGGGCTTGGGGGAGTCCTCCAGGTCAGCAGGGGAACAAAGCTGGGAGGGGACCTTCGACAGAAAGGAGCTGCAGGTGGGATGTGGGGGAGAAATCCTTCCCTGGGAGGGTGGCAGGCCCTGGCACAGGTGCCCAGAGCAGCCCCTGGAAGGTCCCAAGGCCAGGCTGGACAGGGCTGGGAGCACCTGGGACAGGAGAAGGTCCCTGGTGCTGCAGACGGAGCTTGGGCGGGAGGAGGATGCAGGGTTTGAAACCCAGGGATGCTGTCCAAGGACAAAGCAGCCTGACCTAAATTCCTCCATGAGATGGCAGGGCCTGCAGTAATGAATTCTGTCTCATCTGCCTGATGGGCTGATGATTTGCAGACATCAAAATCCGTAATTCAGTGAATGCTGCTCTGAACCGGGCAGGGAGGCAAAATAAATAAATAAAATTTGTCAATGCAGAATAATGCGCTTGCACATGGTTAGCAAGAGCCAGGCAAGTGTATATCACAGCCAAGAATAATGTCAGGTTTTGGAATCAGATAAATTGCAAATAACAATGCAGAAAGCAACTGAACCTTGAGGAATATCAGCAGCCGGGCTGGGATGAGGTGCCTGCAAAAAGCCTTTGTTTGGAAGGGAGAAATAAGACCAATAAGACAGAGGGGAAAAAAATGGGGAGGGAACAGCAGGGCCATAAAGCCGTGATCAAGTGCAGGAGAGATGATAAAAGGCCATGGGCAGCCCAGGAAAAATATTAAGAAGCAATAAAATGCAGCATCAGTGGAGATAAGATGATAATTTGTAATTCTCAGCAGAGCCATTTGTGCAGCCAGGCCCTGCCTGGACTCAGAGCTGAGCTCTGCCTTGCACCTGGGCAGGGCTTTGTGCCTGAGCAGAGCTTTGTGCTTGGGCAGGGATTTCCATCCTGGGCAGGGCTTTGTGCTTGGGCAGGGATTTCCATCCTGGGCAGAGCTTTGTGCTTGGGCAGAGATTTCCATCCTGGGCAGAGCTTTGTGCTTGGGCAGGGATTTCCATCCTGGGCAGAGCTTTGTACCTTGGGCAGGGATTTCCATCCTGGGCAGAGATTTCCCCTGGGCAGAGCTTTGCACCTTGGGCAGGGATTTCCATCCTGGGCAGGGATTTCCATCCTGGGCAGAGATTTTCCCCTGGGCAGAGCTTTGTACCTTGGGCAGAGATTTCCACTCTGGGCAGAGCTTTGTGCCTGGGCAGGGATTTCCACTCTGGGCAGAGATTTCCCCTGGGCAGAGCTTTGCACCTTGGGCAGGGATTTCCACTCTGGGCAGAGATTTCACCTGGGCAGAGCAGCAGGAGCACCCTGAGCTGGCAGGGAGAGTTTTGGGTGTGTTCAGCAGGGAATTGGGTCCAGGCACAGCCCAGCCCATCCCTGGGAGGGCTCTGAGGGGTTCCAAACTCCCCTGTCTGACCAGGAGCTCCTGGCTGTGGCCCAAAGGAGAACCAGACCCACTTCTCCCAAGGGGCTCAGCAGGGATCTGGGCATGAGGAGCTCCAGGACAGAGGGCAGAGGTCAGTGCTGACCCTGAGGGGAAGGCAGCACATCCCAGAGCAGCCCTGGAGCCAGGACAGGGTCTGAGGGGGTTTGGGTGCCTGGTGCCAGCTGCTGTGGGCACAGCCTCTCTCCTCCCTGGGCACAAATTCTCCTGGCTCCAGGCCTCAGGAGGAAGCTCAGCCACATCCACACAGGAACACCCAAGGCAAATTGGCTCAGGATAAATGAAAATGTGGCTGGAATGGGCTGGACTGGAGGGGATAATGGGATGGGAAGGGATAATGGGATGGGATAATGGGATGGGATGGGATGGGATGGGATGGGATAATGGGATGGGATGGATGGGATGGATGGGATGGGATAATGGGATGGGATGGGATGGATGGATGGATGCATGGATGGATGGATGGATGGATGGATGGATGGATGGGATGGGATGGGATGGATGGCATGGCATGGCATGGCACGGGCTGCCCTTTAGAGCAGTGAGGAGGATCCGAGCCCTGAGCAGGCTCAGAGGAACAGGGGGAGATCCCTGCTCCCCACAGGACACAGCTGCCCTGGGATGTGGAGGCAGCCTGGGGGATGCAGGAGCACGGGCTGGAGAGCCTGGAGGAGCCTCTGGGACTGCATGGAGCAATCTCCCAGCTCCATCTCTGCATCCCTAAACGGCACAGACATTGTTCAGCAGTTTTCAAAGATGCTGATAACAATGATACACATCCCTGGCACTTATTAAGCTGATGGCTTTTAAACATTAAATCCCAGCTGTAATTAAATTAACTGAAATTTGGTTTATTAAAAAAAAAAAGAAGGGATTCCAAGCACTCCCCAGTAGCATTTGAGAGGTGAGGGAATTGCCTGCAGGCCCAGATGAGCATTGCTGCAGATTGCAGGCAGCACTAATTCAATAGCTCATGACTGGGGCTGCAGTCAGGGGGGCACGAGGGAGGAAGGACAAACTTCCTCACTGGGGAGGGCTGGGGGGCTGGGGCTGCTCTTGCTGGAGAGGGATTGTGTGCTGTGCTCTGGCCAGGCCACCATCCCCTCTGCAGGAATTCCTCCTGAGAGGCACAGAACGTGTCCTGCCTTTGAGGAGCTGCCTCAAGCCTGCTCTGGTTTGGATATTTATGTCCCAGGCTGTGTTTGCCACCACAGGCAGGGGAGGACGGCTCAGGGAGCACAAATCTGTGCCCCATGGAGCCAGCCCAGGGGCCTGAACCCCCAGGATTTCTCTTTTCCCTCCCAGACTAACCTGCCTGCCCCCCTGGGCTGGGCTGCAGGGACACAATCCCCCTCTGCAGCCGATAAAGGTGCCCCACACAAACCTGGAAATGTCACCCAATAAATCCCACAGCAGGGGCATTTCTGCCCTGTGTTGAACCCTCACTGAACTGTGCTGCTCAGCTCTGGGCTCTCTGCACTCCCTGGGGAGAGGCACAAGCCCCCAGAGCTGCAGAGCCCAGCCCGAGCTGCAGCCTCATCTGGAGCTGGATTAAGGAGAATTAAGCAGCACAAGTCTTTGCTGTCACCTTGCTGCTCTGAAATGACTCATTTTGTCTTTCTCATCTGTCCCCTGGAAACCTGCGTCCTCACGTCTGAGTTCTGTGCATCGACACGCCAGAGGGGGAAAAAAAAGTAGAAAATAAGAAGCTGACATCATTTCCCTAGCAGCTGGGGGTTCCTCCCGTGCTCCTGACCAGTTAATGCTGTAAAGTTTGTTTCCATTACTTGTGTTATTGCCTTTTATCTGCTTTTCCCCACGGCACCAACGTCCAAGAGCCAAACCTATTTTTATGAAATTGCCCTGTTAAAAAAGAAAAAAAAAAAGAAAAAAAAATGAAAGAAAGAAAAATTTGAAAGGCAAGCAAGAAGAAAAGGTGATGGATTAGATCTTAAAACATCACAGCAGCTCCTTGGGCTCCTTTCTGCCATGAGCTCCGTTTCAGGAGGTGTTGTGCCTCTGTCCCCAGGTTTTCCATGGTCTGGCCCAGCTCTGTGCTGGGTGAGGCTCTCGGGGTGCCCCGTGCAGGGAGGCACTGCAGGGCAGAGCACGGAGCTGCTCCTTCCAGGCAGGCTGAGAGCTTTCAGCAGGCTGCACAGAGGATTAGCAAAGTGCCTCCCTCCCTGTTTCAAAATGCACAAACAGGGCTGGGAGCAGCTCCAAGAGTGCCAAGGAATGCAATAAATCAGCGCTGGGCAAGGGAAGGACTCGAGCCCCTGGCACAGATAATGTCATGTAAGGAACCCTGTGGTGCTGCTCGGGGCCAGGGCAGCACAAGGACAGGGCATGGGGTGGGCAGGGGCCTGCAGAGCCAGGCTGGGCACAGCCCAGGGGGCTCAGGGTGCCCCTCTGGAGCCCGGGGAATCTCCTGGGGCAGGGCAGGGAGGGCAGGGCTGGGTTTGTGTGGGGTGGGGATGCAGAGCCCAGCCCCACAACCCTGCCTGGGGAAAGGGTAAATCCTGTGGGCAGGGCTGCTCTGAGCCCCCCAGCACCTCCAGGGAGTCACAATCACTGCTGGCACTGCCAACCCACTTAACAACGGAGACAAAAGTTCAGCCAGGCATATTAACCCTTAATTAATAATCCTGATGCTTAACTCTGCTGCTGGTGCCCATTAAGCTGCTGCTGACAGTGATGGAGCAGCAGGACCCGCACTGGAGCTGGGGCCTGGCAGTGCTGGGGTGGCAGCTGCACTTTTGGGGTGTCACCTCCTTCAGCAACACCTCTAAAGTCAGTTTATCACTTAAAGTCAGTTTGGCTCAGTGGTTTCCCTTCAGGTTGTGTCTCCTGGCTCCCTCGGGGGCTCACTGGGGTCACACAGACTCCAGCTCCCCCAAACCCTCTCGGGGGACAAAGGCTGCCTCAGCCCCCTCGTGCTGCAGGGACTCCTGTGATTGTCCCAGGGGGAGGAGAAGGTCTCTGCCAGGCAGACAAAACCTCTGCAGGGGGAGCAGCAGAAAGCCCTGAGCTCAGGAGGGGTCCTGGTGGAACCCTCTCATCACTAGAGGGACAGCAAAAGAGGAAAATCCTGAAAAGTGACATCTGGGAAACAACACAAGGCGCAAAGTGCAGTGAACAATGTCAGCACGGATGTGGCTCCTGACCTCTCACTGCTTTTGGACTTCCTGGTGCTCTGGAGGGTAACACGATCCCCTGGATGTGACCAAAAGGAGAATTTCCTCTTGCAAAGGCCCCAGCTGTTTGCTGCCCTATCCCTGTGCTCCAGGACAGCACACTGAGCTCCTGAAGGAGAACAGCCAGGTTGAGCCAGACCTTGTCATGCAGCTGGAATGCAGCTGGCTGCTCCTCAGCTGCAGCCCTGGGGGGAGAGCAGGAGCAGCACAAGAACATTCCAGACTCTGAGCGAGGCCCTGGGGCTCAGGAGGGCTGGGGCAGCCCGGCCCCAGTTCATGGAAATGCCCTTCTGCATTTCCAGTTCACGTTTGCATCACACCCTCGGCACCGGCGGGGTGTGAGCTGCACTCAGGCCCTGTGCAGGAGCTTTGGAGAGCTTTCCCACCTCTCTGAGGCTTCTCCCCAGGCTCTCAGGGCTCTGCTGCTCTGGGAGGGGAGGATTCGGCTGCAGAACCAGCAGGGCTCAGCCCCACAGGCTCCTGCTCTGCTCTCAGGAGACACAGCTCCTCAGAACCTTGAATTGCAAATGCAAATCCCCACCAAAAGTGCATTTCCATGCTGCAGCTTTCATCTTTTACACAGCTCTCAGTTTCTGTCCCCTAAGAAACTCCTGGGCTCTTCCATGCTCAACAGCAGAGAAAATCAAGGCAACAATAAAGGAAAAGCTTTGTTGTCTCCAAGAAGACAGCCAGAAAAGAGACACCAGTGCTCCTCTTCTCAAAGTCTTAAAAACAGAACCTTGGCTTGGGAAAATCCAGTGAAACGCTGAGAATGTTTCTGCAAACCTGGGGCTGTCCCCTGGCTGGGGTGCTCTGGGTAACCATAAATAAATATTTATACACCTGATCATTGAGCTGGGCTTGGGATTGGCCACAGTGCATAACTCAGTAAATAACCTTGAGCATAAAAATGAGATTCTCCTCCAGAAAACTCTTTAATCTCCCTTGTTTTTATGGATCAGCAAAGGTGTCAGAAGTTTGACACTCCAGATAATTGAGCTCCTGCATTTAGAGCACATCCTCCAAATAGTGGCAACTCTGCTTTGAAAGAGTCTCTCTAAACTTTGGGCTGACAATTAGCATTTCAAAAGGTTGCAGCTCCGGAGCTGCCATCCCCTAACACACAGCCGGATTCAGATGTACAGATTAACAGCACAGCGCTGAAAACAGCCCCAAACTCTCCCTGCCCTGGGAACAGCCCGGCAGGAGCTGTGCGACACCTGCCACCCTGCGGGGACAGCACGGGGCAGCTGCAGGGGACACACACCCAGCGCTGCCCCATCACCGGGATTTCAGCAAATCCCCCCGCTGCTGCTCCAGGGCAGCCTCAGATTGAGATTGGGAACGATTTCCTAGCAGGAAGAGCTGTCCAGCATCGGAACTGCTCCCCTGCCCCATCCCACCCCGTCCACTCCACCCCACAGGGAACAATCCCTCCCCAGCATCCCACCTCCCCCTGCCCTCTGACCATCCCCTCTGCCCTGGATCCTCCTGCAGCTCCTCAGGCTCACCCTGAGCAGGGTTTTTTCCCTCTCCTCTGGGTTTTTCCCCCTCCTCTGCAGCCCAGGGGGGTTTCTCTGCAGCCCCTGAGCCCCCACCCCGCTCAGGCAGAACGGGATCTGCGCCTCAGGCACAATTAATACGAGATGGCAATGGTGATTAGGTAATTAGCAACTACCAGGAGTATTTAACCTTCCTGGTGACAGCGTGTCTGACATCACCTGCGCTCGTGCAGGCTCTGTGAAAAGAATTAACAATTTTAAATTACCCCATTTAAGTTATTAATTATGAAACAGAAGTCGGCCAGGAACGATGGCAGCGCTGCCCGGTATCCTGGTGGGTTTTTTCCACCTCTGCACATCTTAAATCTGTGTATTTTCTGCCTTTCATTTCACTGGAAAATTGGAATAGGGTTGCAAGGACTGAAGGACATCTGCTGTGGGAAACCTTGGCTCAGAGCAAGGCTGGATGGGGCTGGAGCAGCCTGGGACAGCGGGAGGTGTCCCTGCCGTGGCAGGGGTGGCCCTGGATGGGTTCTGAGGCCCTTTCCAACCCAAAACATCCAATGATTCCATGCTGGATTACCCTGCTCCCATGAAGGGTCAGGAAGGAGCATTGCCTTTTACCTGAAAATACTGAAATCCTACAGCAGCCAAGTAGTTTGATAATTTTGTTTTCTTTTTTCTCTGTGCCCATGTTTTTCTCTTTTTTCCCTTAGAAATGCTCTTGCCCTCTCCACACACCCCAGTGCCAGGGGTCATGGAGCTCAGCCATCCCTGCATTGATTCCTTGGCTCTGGAGGCAGCAGATCCCAGAGCATCCCCCTCCCTGGGGCACAGAGGGTGTTCCTTCCCCTTCCTGGGGATCCCAGCAGGGCAGATCCCCTCAGCTCTGCAGATCCCTGCTTTGGGGTGACTCCTCTCACGGGGAGCACGCACAGGCAGCTCCTCAGGGATATTTATATCCCGAGCCGAAACCCCGCTGCAAGGGGAGTTTGCAAACATTGCTCCTGTAATGCGCGTTTACAGCTCGGGGCTCTGCTGCCATCAATTCCCCAGTGAGCCATTCCATGGGCTCTGCGGTGAAAGTGGGAGTGCATCAATCTGCTGCTGCTGCCCTGCCTGTGTGCCTGTCCCCCTGAGCCACCCCCGGGGCTAAAATGCAATTTTACCCCAGCTGAGTGTCCTCATGCCCCTGGGTGTGTGTCTGTCCCACCCAGGCTGTCCCCATGGATTTCTGCCTTTCCCTCACGGGTTCCTGCCTGTCCCACCCAGCCAATTCCCTGGGTTTCTGTCTGTCCCACCCAGCCATCCCCCCTGAGGTAAAATGCAATTTTACCCCATCTGAGTGTCCTCATCCCCCTGGGTTTCTGGCTATCCAACCCAGCCATCCCCCCCGGGTTTGTGCCTGTCCCACCCAGCCAATTCCCTGGGTTTCTGTCTGTCCCACCCAGCCATCCCCCTGGGGTAAAATGCAATTTTCCCACATCTGAGCATCCTCATCCCCATGGATTTCTGCCTTTCCCTCCCGGGTTCCTGCCTGTCCCACCCAGCCATCACCCCTGGGTTTCTCCCTGTCCCACTGATCCATCCCCCTGGGTTTCTGGTTATCCAACCCAGGATCCCCGTGGGGTAAAATGCAATTTTACCCCATCTCAGTGTCCTCATGCCCCTGGCTTTCTGCCTGTCCCACCCAGGCCGTCCCCATGGATTTCTGCCTTTCCCTCCCGGGTTCCTGCCTGTCCCACCCAGGCTGTCCCTGTCCCTGTCCCTGTCCCTGTCCCTGTCCCTGTCCCTGTCCCTGTCCCTTCCAGCCCCAGTCCTGGCTCAGCTCCTCCGCAGCCTCTGGTTTTTCGCAGGCACTAATGCATTAATGCAGTGCTCGGCGGGAAGTGAGCTCCTCACCATTACCTTGGACACTCATTTAGCTGAATTTGATAGTGACAACACATTGACATTGGTAAGGTTAATGACCCAATCCTTTATTTCACCGAACGAGTGGAACAACATTTAGCACCTCGTTCTGCCGTGTCCCCGAGAGCTGCAGGAGCTGTTCCTTTAATGGCACCGTGGCATCTCTGCCCTTTAAGTAATTGGCACCGTGAAAATATTCCCCAGGTCTTGTCACAATTGATTAGGATTGCACTGAATTGCAAAAAAAAAAAAAAAAATTTAAAAAATTTACTTTTATTTTCCTTTCTTGATCCTTTTAAAACGACTGAAGGCAAAAGTTGAGCTCTGTGGGTGTGGAGGCTGGCAGCTCTGAGAGGAGTGGGGAGGTGAAACCCTGGATCCTGGATGTGCAGAGCTCTGCCCTCACCTCATCCTGACCCACTGGCCCAGGGTTCCACAGGAATTCATCCTGACCCACTGCCCCAGAGGTTCCACAGGAATTGATCCTGACCCACTGCCCCAGAGGTTCCACAGGAATTGATCCTGACCCACTGCCCCAGAGGTTCCACAGGAATTCATCCTGACCCACTGCCCCAGGGTTCCACAGGAATTCATCCTGACCCACTGCCCCAGGGGTTCCACAGGAATTCATCCTGACCCACTGCCCCAGGGTTCCACAGGAATTCATCCTGACCCACTGCCCCAGGGATTCCACAGGAATTCATCCTGACCCACTGCCCCAGGGTTCCACAGGAATTCATCCTGACCCACTGCCCCAGAGTTCCACAGGAATTCCTCCTGCTCCTGCTGGGTTTTCCTGGCCAGGAAAGCAGACCCAGCAGCTCCCAGGGAGTTCTGCCTTTCTGAGCACCCAGAGGAGAGAGGGGCTGGAACCGGATGAACTTTCAGGAATTCTCTTTCTTCCAAACGGCTGGAAGGTGAAAACGCTCTGCTCGGTGCGGGAAGGCACAGCCCAGCTCTGAAAGGACATCTGGGAGCAGAGAGGTGGCACTTGGTGGCAGTGACCCAGAAGACAAGCGGTGTTTTCTCCGTGGGACCGGGAGGTGTGAAGTAAAACATCATTTTTGTGTTTGCAGCAACATCAAAAAACCCTTGACTCTGGATTCGTGTCGTCCTTCTCTCACCTTCCCCTGATTTTAAATTACCCCTGATTGTAGAACAGCTGCTCCCTTCACGCCTGCATATGGCTGCCTCCTCAAATCTGCATTTCTGTCGAGGGGCTGCATGCAAATACCCAGCTGAAAGTTTGCTTTCAAAGGTCTGATTAACCAACTCACTGTGGCAGAGAAAAATGAGTATTGACATGACTGGAGGAGCTGCCAGGGAGGGGAAGGGGGATGGAGAGGAATGGTAATGACGAGTGTCAGGCAGGGACACTGCCGAGGCCCCGAGATGAAGCGATCCCAGGATCAAACCCCACATCCTCAGACAGCAGCCTGTGTTTCATTCTAGAACTCAAAAAAAAATAAAACCCTCAAAAAATAAAACCCTCAAAAAATAAAACCCTCACAGATGTGAAATTCTCAAAACATGAGAGGAATGCTATTTTTTTTTTAAGGCATGTGAGAAAAATTCCTCCACTTGACATGCTCAGAATGTCTCCTCAGCAGGCATTTGCTACCCAAAATACTCAGCAAAGATTTCCAGCAAAGCTCTGGGTTGGGAGTGTGTAGGATGGCAAGATAAAGGAGTGTCTGCCTGTGAGCTCTCCTTGGTAAAGTTATCTCTCTTTTGATTTTAAACCTTAAGAAATAACCATATGAAAGCACAGAACTGTCCTCTGATCATCTAAATCTGTTTATAATCTGCTATACAGATTTTCCTGCTGTCTCTACAGGATGGATTCGCTTTTAGTTTATGGTGGAGGAAAAGGATCCATACATCCATGGGAGATGGAGGCCAAATTCCAAGGGCTCAACCACAGAATTTTGGATTCTCTGGTGACTTCCCTTGCACCCAGGGGCTGGTAATTAACTCCTCACTGCCTTGCCCTCTAATGTGACCGGGCACTTGGGTTATTCTGCTGTTATATGGCATTATTCCCACCTCGAGCCCTCATTGTGGCACTGGCTGAGCAATGCCACCTCAGCAGGAACTGGCACAGGGACATCCCTGGGGGTGACACTGGCTGAGCAATGCCACCTCAGCAGGAAATGGCACAGGGACATCGCTGGGGGTGGCACTGGCTGAGCGATGTCACCTCAGCAGGAATTGGGCACAGGGACATCCCTGGGGGTGGCACTGGCTGAGCAATGTCACCTCAGCAGGAATTGGGCACAGGGACATCCCTGGGGGTGGCACTGGCTGAGAGATGTCACCTGGGCAGGAACTGGGCACAGGGACATCCCTGGGGGTGGCACTGGCTGAGAGATGTCACCTGGGCAGGAACTGGCACAGGGACACCCCTGGGGGAGGGCAGGGATGCCAACAGCCCCTGGTGCCACCCCTGAGCATCTCCCAGCCCAGGCTGGGGACGATGAGCAGCGCCAGGGCGAGGCCCCTTTGCTGCACACCTTGATCCCTTGATCCACTTCCTCACCCCCCGCTCTCCAACTCCAGCTGAGCCTTTCTGGAACATTCTATATTTGTCTGCTGCTCCCCTGAGCGCCCATTACCCTGTGCAATAATGCTGCAGGAGCCCCCCGTGCCCGAGGGTGACAAATGTGCCACAGCAAAGTGCAAAGTGCCTGGCAGCACGGGCACAGAGGGGCCTGCCAGCAAAGCCATGCTCAGCCCTGGTCTGGAGGGTTGGAAAGGATGAAGGGATTTATTTTTGAAAGGATAAAGGGATTTATTTTTAACGGCAGCCCGGGTTCGTGACCGCGGCGGCACGGCGGTTTGAAGGCGCTCAGTTTGAATAATGTATTCCAGCAAAGAGGAGTTATGTCATCCAATAACTCCTGGGGGGAGGAGAGCTGGGGGGGAGAGGAGCTGGCAGGGAGAAATGGCCTGGGCAGGGATTCCAAACACGGCCCAGAGCAGGAGGGGAGCAGGGATTGGGGGTTTGGGGACTCAGGAGCTCACACCTGCCTGCCCAGGAATTCCCAGCACTGCCCAGGAACTCCCAGCACTGCCCAGGAATTCCAAACACTGCCCAGAGCAGGAGGGGAGCAGGGATCGAGGGGTTCTGCCTGCTCAGGAGCTCACACCTGCAATTTTACCCAACTCCTGCCCTGGAAATGCAATTTTACCCCTCTCCTGCCCTGGAAATGCAATTTTTACCCTTCTCCTGCCCTGGAAATGCAATTTTTACCCCTCTCCTGCCATGGAAATGCGATTTTTACCCCACTCCTGCCCTCCCAGTGGGGTAGGGCGATCAGCCCTGCCTCGGGGGCTGCAGGGGGATGATTCCCCAGCCAGGAGTGTGCAAACAGGAGCAGATTAACTCTCGTGCCTCAGTGTCCCTCTTTGTGAGAGAACCTCCAGCAAACGCTGCTGTGAAGGGAGGCTTAATTTATTTCTGTCACGCCTAATTAACAGCCGAGCTCCTGCCTCAGAAAGGGGATTATTAGCAACAACGATATTATTATTCCAGCGCTGTTGATTTTTTGCTGAACTCTTATCAATAGGTGATAAGCACCTATAAATCGAGGAGGGATTAGCGGCGCCCCGGGGCAGCAGGAGCAGCGCTGGGAGGCGGGAGCGGATCCCACCCAAGCCGGGATAAATGCGCTCCATCCTCCGAGCCGGGAGTTATTGAGGAAAAACACGAACCGACCTGCGCTGCACATCCATTTCCCCACAGCTTAGCTGCAAACACATCAGCCAATTTGCAATTCCAAGCTGGACTTGAGGGATTAGAACCTATTTTTCTGCGCTAACAGAACGAAAAATAAATATGAGTTTGCGGGTTGTTTTTCAAATGGCCTTTAAGTCGAAGGTTTATTTATACACCATTTCTCTCCCAAAGCACAGAAATAAAAAGTCTTCACTCCTCTTCTTCATCTAAGATATCTTCATATCTTTTCCCATGAAAATAATTCATGTCACTGAGAAAAAAACCCTTCTATGAATCACTGATGAGTCTTTGATGCTTAATGTGCTGTCCAGCACGAGTCCTCTCGGAACGTTCTCTAACAAGAAGATCTGATTTTTTTCCCTACCATCATTAAAGTTTCCCCTTCAAATTTCACTTAACAAGCAAATGAATGTTCTCCCAGCATAATTATAATTTCTTCCTTTTTTTTTAGAGAAGAATTTCACGAGTGCAGGGAGAGTTGGAGTGCAGGGAGTGTTGGAGTGTTTGGTGGGACATGGCAGGTAAAATTCAATCTGCCAGAGCTCTGTAATTGCTCTGCCAGACAGCAAAATGAGGGGAAGTGCCCCAAATCTCTGGGCACGTGTGGGAAATGCCATCCTCAGGTCTGGCCCTGCATCCCTGGAATGTCCCAGGCCAGGCTGGGCAGGGCTGGGAGCACCTGGGGCAGGGGAAGGTGACCCTGGGACAGGGGAAGGTGACCCTGGAACAAGGGAAGGTGACCCTGGGATAGGGGAAGGTGTCCCTGGGACAGGGGAAGGTGACCCTGGGATAGGGGAAGGTGTCCCTGGGACAGGGGAAGGTGCCCCTAGGACAGGGGAAGGTGCCCCTGGGATAGGGGAAGGTGTCCCTGGGACAGGGGATGGTGCCCCTGGGGCAGGGGAAGGTGCCCCTGCCATGGCAGGGGGGCACTGGGGGGGCTTTGGGGTCCCCCCCAACCCAAACCATCCCAGGGGTCTCTGAGGATGACAGCCCTGCCCCTGGCTGGGTGTCTGCAGAGTTCTTGAACAAACACCCTGCAACACAAACAGCAATGAAACACCAGAGCAAACCTCAGTACCCGGGAGAGAACGAGCAATTAGCCAGATAATAGAATATACAAACAGCAACTGCCTTAAAAGCTGCTGGAAAGATGTAGGGAGCAAGGCACTGTTACAGTTCTCCTCCCCCTCTGGATTTGTCTGGGGATGCTCAAAGCCTCCTCTTGAGGGAAGAAACCCCTCTCATTTCTGCTCTATTTGTATGCTAGAGTAGCAGTTTGGAGAAATTAAAAATAATTGATACGTTCGCCCAAGCACGAGCAGGAACTATTTCATATTTTTAAAAGCTTTGCAAATATCCAGGAAAAAAGTGCTGTGCCTGCATAAAGCCAGAGCTGAGATCTGCTCAGAATGATGGAGTGGAGCCCTTTTCTGGGGAATATCTGAGCGCAGCAAAGGCACAGATGGAGGAAATGTGGGAAAGCTGAGGGATCCCTGGGGCTGGGCTGGGAAAGGTTTTCCCCTGAGGGCTGCAGGGAGCTGAGCCCCATCCTGCTGAGGTGGGCTCAGGGCCACCCTCACCCTGCCCTGCCCCTGAATCAGCAGGAGTTTGGGGAAAGTGGTGGTGCTGTGAGGGCATTAAATGGAGCAGATCAAAGCTGGGGCCAGAGCCTTCCCTGGGATGTCAGAGCCCAGCACATCCCTCTGGCTGCCCTGGAGCACTCCAGACCCTGCCAGGGGCTCAGGGACCTTGGCACGGAGTCAGAGACACCTGAGCCTTTGATTTTAACCCATGGGAACAATTCCCAACTCTGTGTGAGGAGTTACAGACCTCAAGAGTTTGGGTAGAGTGATGTGAATGTGTCACAGGGTGGAAAAGTCGAATTCTGGGGTTTTTAGAATGGGGGTTCAAGAGGCAAGATGGAGGAATCTGGGTTTGTCCTCTTCTTCTTCTTCTTCTTCTTCTTCTTCTTCTTCTTCTTCTTCTTCTTCTTCTTCTTCTTCTTCTTCTCCTTCTCCTTCTTTCTTCTTCTTCTTCTTCTTCTTCTTCTTCTTCTTCTTCTTCTTCTTCTTCTTCTTCTTCTTCTTCTTCTTCTTCTTCTTCTTCTTCTTCTTCTTCTTCTTCTTCTTCTTCTTCTTCTTCTTCTTCTTCTCCTTCTTCTCCTTCTTCTCCTTCTCCTTCTTCTTCTCTGGGATTTTTCATGGATCTCCCCACAGCTGTGCCCAGGAGCTGCAGCAGGAGCAACCACCGGAGAGGATTCCCAAGGAGGTGAAAGGAAGCAAAGCACAGAAAACGCAATTCAAGGTGGACAAATTCCTCCATTATTTCACCAAATTTTCACCCCATTGTTGTCACCAGATTTCTCATGGGATTTCTGGTGGATCCCCCCACAGCTGTGCCCTCAGCCGTGCCCAGGAGCTGCAGCAGCAGAGGATTCCCGAGGAGGCTCCTCCGTGAGGTGAAAGGGAACAGAAGCACAGAAAATGCAATTCAGGATGAACAAATGCCTCCATTATTTCACCAAATTAAATGCACTTTTCCGAGTGGGAAGGCAAAAGTCAGTCATTATCTGTCTGTAATACACGGCAGCAGATAATAAAGAGGGTTTATGATCTCTGAAAGCAAATCAGAGGATATTTAAACAACACGTCTTTCTCGGCAGGAGCGATAATTACAAATCCAGGTCAAAAAGCAGAACAATCCAGCCCTGCCCTGAGCTCCTGCCCCTCCAGGGAGCTGAAACCTCCTGCACTCCCTGCTGGGAGGAGCATCCAGGAGGGATGCAGCTCAAAACTCCCTGAAATTTACCCCAAAATCTTCCCTGGGACCCCCAAATCCCCAAAATTTAACTAAAAATCCCAAAATTTACCCCAAAAACCCTCTCTGGGACCCCCAAATCCCCAAAATTTAACCAAAAATCCCAAAATTTACCCCAAAAACTCTCTCTGGGACCCCCAAATCCCCAAAATTTAACCAAAAATCCCGAAATTTACCCCAAAAGTCCTCCCTGGGAACCCCAAATCCCTGAAATTTCACCCAGTTTGGACCAGTTTAGACCAGTTTGGTCCAGTTCCCTCAATGCCCCTCTCAACCCCCCTGGTGCTCCCAGTATGGAGGAGGGTCTGGTGGCCACCAGGAGGGTTTGGTGGCCCTGGCAGTGTCTGGTGGCCCCCAGGAGGGTTTGGTGGCCCTGGCAGGGTTTGGTGGCCCTGGCAGGGTCTGGTGGTCCCCAGGAGGGTTTGGTGGCCCTGGCAGGGTCTGGTGGTCCCCAGGAGGGTTTGGTGGCCCTGGCAGGGTCTGGTGGCCCCCAGGAGGGTTTGGTGGCCCCCAGGAGGGTTTTTTGGTGGCCCCAGGAGGGTTTGGTGGCCCTGGCAGGGTCTGGTGGCCCTGGCCACCTGGGTCAGGGGGTTTGGAGGCAGTCCTGGCAGCAGGGCCAGCAGGAGCACAGCCAGCAGCTCACGGTGACAGATTTCACCTGGCTTTGACAGACAGGGGGAATTGAGTTCTAAATCCTCTGGTTATCTCCTGCAAAGTTCCTGCAGCCCATCCTGGGTGATTTAATGACTCCTCTGGGGCAGGGACAGCTGCCAGGGGGGAGGCAGCAGCACACCAGGGCTGGCTGGGAGCGCAGGTGATGCTCAGCCCTCGGGGCCAGGCTGATTTCACATTCAGGGCAGCTCGGTGTGATCTCCCTGGCACAGGAGCCCAGAATTATCCAGCGTTCAGCAAAACACTCCTGCCTCCCTGCTGGCTGAGCCCAGAACAGAATTCTGCTGATAAAAACAAAGGATGAGCTGCTTGCCCAGCCCTTCCTCCTGTCTAATCCTCTGTGACCCACAGGATGGAAATTGAACTGATTAAAGCTCCGGCACTGACTGTGGGAATCCTGGCGGCTCCTGCCCTGAGGGGAGGCTGGAACGGCCTGAAAGGTCTTTCCCTGCTCTGATTTCTGGGGTTTTTATCATTCACTCTGCCGAGGGAATAGAAAGGAAAAGGCAAAGCACCTGGACAAATCGTTCCCGGCCCTGGGTACCAAAGGAAAGGAAAATGTCAGAGCAGATGGAAATGAGATCTCCGTGGAGGGAGAGATCAGAGCCTGGACAGGAGCCTGGGGTGGCACAGGGCAGGACAACCTCCCTCTGCTCCTCAGGGAGGCCCTGGCTGCCTTTCCTTTGGCAAAAACAAAAGGGAAAATCCCCTCGTGGTCCAGCTTCATGTGCTGCCTCCCCTCCCAGAGATTTCCCCTCCCAAATCACCAAAAACCCAGGGCTGGGGAGGGTCTGGGGTCCCTCCTGCCCCAGGGCCAGCTCAGGCTGGGCTCCATGGGAGAACACAGCAGCAGCAGCAGCAGGAATTGTGGCATTTATGGGATAGAATAATAAAAATAAAAATTAAAACAAAAAATAATAATATAATAATATAATAATATAATATACTATATAATAAAATATATAACAATATCATATAATATAATATATAATATATAAATACTAATATAATAATAATAATAATAATAATAATAATAATAATAATAATAATAATAATAATAATAATAATAATAATAATAATAATAATAGTAGTATATCCTCCTGGCTGGGATATTCCCAGGGGGGCTGCAGGCAGAGCAGCCCCCCCCCAGCTCAGCTTTGCCCCCGGCAGCTCAGGACGTGTCTGCAGCCATTAAATCCCAGCCTGACACTTTGGGGCTGGGGAAGGAGCCCAGCCCTGCCAGGAGCAGCTCAGAGCCCTGGCACTGCTGGCACTGCCCACCCCTGGCACGGGGACAATGACTGCAGCAGGGAATGGTGAGCTGTGCCCGTGCTGCACCAGGGCTCCCCCGACTCTTGTGGCCCCTGGCACCCGGGGGGGCAGCAGCACCTCCCTGCCAGAGGCATTTGGGGTGTCCTAAAAGGGAGAAATTCCCATTTTTATGGCCCCTGGCACCCAGGGGGCAGCAGCACCTCCCTGCCAGAGGCATTTGGGGTGTCCTAAAAGGGAGAAATTCCCATTTTTATGGCCCCTGGCACCCAGGGGGCAGCAGCACCTCCCTGCCAGAGGCATTTGGGGTGTCCTAAAAGGGAGAAATTCCCATTTTTATGGCCCCTGGCACCCAGGGGGCAGCAGGACCTCCCTGCCAGAGGCACTTGGGGTGTCCCAAAAGGCAGAAATTCCCCCTGGGGCCAAGCCCAGCTGGAGCTGCCAGGTGTGACCCTCTGGGAGGTGCCAGTGCCACCTGCACCCATCCCTGATTCTCCCTGCACTCATCCCTGACTCTCCCTGCACCCATCCCTGATTCTCCCTGCCTCCATCCCTGATTCTCTCTGCACCCATCCCTGATTCTCTCTGCACCCATCCCTGATTCTCCCTGCACCATCCCTGACTCTCCCTGCACCCATCCCTGATTCTCTCTGCCTCCATCCCTGATTCTCCTGATTCTCTCTGCACCCATCCCTGATTCTCCTGATTCTCTCTGCACCCATCCCTGATTCTCCTGATTCTCTCTGCACCCATCCCTGATTCTCCTGATTCTCCCTGCACCCATCCCTGATTCTCCCTGCACCCATCCCTGATTCTCCCTGCACCCATCCCTGATTCTCTCTGCACCCATCCCTGATTCTCCCTGCACCCATCCCTGATTCTCCCTGCACTCATCCCTGATTCTCTCTGCCTCCATCCCTGATTCTCTCTGCCTCCATCCCTGATTCTCCCTGCACCCATCCCTGATTCTCTCTGCACCCATCCCTGATTCTCTCTGATTCTCTCTGCCTCCATCCCTGACTCTCCCTGCACCATCCCTGATTTTCCCTGCACCATCCCTGATTTTCCCTGCACTCATCCCTGACTCTCCCTGCACCATCCCTGATTTTCCCTGCCTGTCCCGTGCCAGTCCCACACCCCTGGCAGGCCGAGGTCACAAATCCTCCTCGCTGTGGTGAGCACTCCCCACGCTGCATTCTGCTTTGGCCCAGCCCAGGCACAGCCAGACAGGAATTGTGTTTTCCCCTTCCCTGCTCGTGCCACAGCCTCTCTCTGCTCAGAGGGCGTGTGAGTGCCACCAAGGGCCGTGCCCCCAGCCCTGGCACAGCCTGGCACAGCATCCATCAGGGGATGAGCAGGAGCATCCACAGGGCTCTGCTGCAGCCTCGTATTTCCTTGGGTGTCTCTGTAGTTAATTAGTTATCCTCTTCCCCCAGTTAATTAGCTGAAAGAAAAACAGCCCTTTGTACTCAGCCTTATAAATTACAGCCTGTGCCTGTCCTGTGTGCTAGCAGAGATGACACTCGCTGCATTTCCTCAGCAAGGTCACATTTACAATTCCTAAAGGTTCGGGAGGAATCTCAGCCAGGACGTGGGGAAGGTTTCAAAGTTCCTGTGAAGCCTTAAAAGAATTATCAGAGGCACTGGGAGGGAAAATTGGGAGGATCAAAGCAAAGGGACTCCATTAAAAAGGACTAACTAATGAAAAAGTTACTGGGAAAATGCACAGAGGTGGCAAAAGGAGCTTCAGATGTTGGTGAGATCCTGTCTGAGAGCTCAGGGAGGGTGGCCAGGGGCTGCAGTCCTGGGGGAGGCTGGAAAGCCTCAGAGCTGTTCAAATAAAAGGGGTTTGGCCTTTGGGTTTAATGATTTATTATCAATCAGTAATTATTTAGTTAATAAATAGTAATAGTTACTACTATTTTTACATTATTAAGAATTATTAATAATCTAATAATTATTTAGGTTTAATAATTTATTTTAAATTAATAATCATTTATTTAACAAGTTTTAATAACCATTATTTGTGATTATAAATGAATAATTATTAAGAATCAATAATTAAATAATCATTTAAGTGTAATAAGTTATTATCAAACAATAATTATTTATTTGATGAATATCAATAGCTATTAATATTATTATATAAAATATAAAATATCATATAATATGTATTATATAAGATATAACATAGAATATATTAATATTATCAATAATTATTGATTATTAAGAATGTAATTATCATTTAAGTTTAACAATTTATTATCAATCAATAATAATTTACGGATTGAGGGTCTAGGTTTAACACATTACAAAGTCTTTTTACCAAGTGTATTTTCAGCATCTATTTATTAAAGCTGAATTGAGCTGGAACTTCTGTTCCAAAGCACTCCTGACAGGTAAATGAACAGCAAATGATTTCCCAGCCACCTGAGCTGGCTCCTGGTGCTGCTGCAGAGCCAGCTCTGCACGCAGGGCAGGGTAAAAGAATCCTCAGCCTTCTATTTATTACAATCAACTTTGTCAGATGTTGTTATTATTTTATCTGAATCTCGGTGTAAAATCTGCATAAAAGCCTCATTGACTCCTCCAGTCAGGTGGAAGCAGGAGGAGGGAGGGGAAAGCTGAGCGAGGTGGCTTTTATTTCATCTGCCTCAATTTTATTTAATCAGGGCCTAATGACAGGCATTAAAAACGCTGGCAAATCCAGGGAAACAACTTCATTCCTGCTCACCACTCGTGTGTGCAGGGTGGGGATGGCAGAGGGTGTTAAACACGAAATAATGAACCCCCCTGCCCTGGAATTCACAGCTGAGCACCCTCAGCTGGGCGGGGAAGAGTCGATAAATAAAAAAGAAAGAGTTAATAAATTAAAAAAAGGGTTGGAAGGACCTTAGAGATCATCTCCTTCCACCCCCCAAACAATGAGAGCTCATGAGAATCATTAGCAGGGGGTCAGAATCATCTCAGGGGTGTCCAGAATCATCCCAAGGTGTCCAGGACCATCCCAGGGTGTCCAGAATCATCCCAAGGTGTCCAGAATCATCCCAGGGGTGTCCAGAATCATCCCAGGGTGTCCAGAATCATCTCAGGGGTGTCCAGAATCATCCCAGGGTGTCCAGGACCATCCCAGGGTGTCCAGGATCATCCCAGGGTGTCCAGAACCATCCCAGGGGTGTCCAGAATCATCCCAGGGGTGTCCAGAACCATCCCAGGGTGTCCAGGACCATCCCAGGGTGTCCAGAATCATCCCAGGGTGTCCAGAACCATCCCAGGGTGTCCAGGATCATCCCAGGGTGTCCAGGACCATCCCAGGGTGTCCAGAATCATCCCAGGGGTGTCCAGGACCATCCCAGGGTGTCCAGAATCATCCCAGAGTGTCCAGAACCATCCCAGGGTGTCCAGAACCATCCCAGGGTGTCCAGGACCATCCCAGGGTGTCCAGGATCATCCCAGGGTGTCCAGAACCATCCCAGGGTGTCCAGGATCATCCCAAGGTGTCAAGGATCATCCCAGGGGTGTCCAGGACCATCCCAGGGTGTCCAGAGCCATCCCAGGGTGTCCAGGATCATCCCAGGCTGTCCAGAACCATCCCAGGCTGTCCTCAGCAGGGCTGGGAGGAACTCCAGGCACATCCAGCTCCCCCAGGAGCTCCTGCAGGGCGCAGGGGGGGCCCTGACCCCACTGCAAGGCTCAGCTCAGGCAGGGGAGCTCCCCTGAGGGGGCTCTGGGTCAGGGGACACGTTTGAGAACAGAGCCAGAGATTCCCTGGGGGTTCAGCCCAGAGCAGCTCGTCCCCATCCGCCAAAAAACCAAAAGAGGTGTGAGAAAAATCCCGAGAAAAGCCCAGAGATGGATGGTGTGAGCCCAGAGCTCAGGGCAGGAGATAAAGCAGAGCAGGGAACCAGTGCCCTGGAGGTGATTAAAGGGAATATTGGGGGCTTGGTGGAGCTGGGAGGGGGCTCTGCCTGCAGCTGGGTCAGGAGCAAACAGGATTGAGGGGCTGGAAAAGGAGTGAACTGGGCTTGTGCTGCTCTGCTGGAGCCCTTGCACCCACAAACGCTTCTCCTCCTCACCTCTGGCCTTGGGGGAGTCAGTTTTGGGTCCTCTCACTGAGTTCCTGAGCTTGGTGTGTGCCCAGCTCTTTCCTGGGGCAGATTTCTGGGCTGTGTGTCAGTGAAGGTGCTCAGGAGCAGGGCAGGGCTGGGGTGGCAGAGCTGGGGGTAACGCCTGACCCCATTTATTCCATTTTCTCAGAATGATAATCACTCTTCCTGAATTGACAGCCCGCATGCCAAAGTCTCAGCTCCATCTGAAATGCCTGAAAGATGAATTCCAGGGAGAAACACCACTCTGTGTGTGTGCTGACAGCCCTACCCGAGGTGCTGCTCTCCACCTTCACACACTCCAGAAAAAACAATAAATTACAGGCTGGCAAGAAGAGCAGGGTTTGCTGTGATTATGGCTGGTTTGTGGTGCTGGCCATTAGAAGTGGGAAGGAGAGCAGGCAGGGTGGGCTTTGTTTGTTGTTTTAGCCTTCAGCTGAGAATATTTCAGGCTGGAGGGGCTTGCAGAGGTTGTGGATTTAATGATGGGGCTGCCCCCTGGGGAAGGGGAGCTCAGCACCGGCAGGTTTGGGGCTGTGACCTCTGGAAATCGCCTGAGTGGGCTCAGCCTTGCCCTGCATCCTCTGCATTCAAATAGAACTCGGCTCTGTCTCCAGTTCTCCTTGTCAGGAGAGACCTTTGGGAGTCTGATTCACCTGCTCTTCACCCTCCTGCGTGCCCTGGTGCAATTTATGCCGCAAAGGGCAAAATGTCCTGTGGAAATCCCAGCTGGGTGGCTGAGGCAACTCCCCACAAATTATGGAGGCCATCAAAATTCTTTTTATAGACATGAAACATCCAATGGAGCTGTTTCTGACAGCAGCCAGAGCATCTTTTATTGAAGATCTAATTTCAGGGCCCTTGGGGGGGTTCATTTCCAATGTTTGGGAAGGGCCAGCAGCACTTTGGGTGCCCAGGACAGGCAGCAGCCCCAGGCAGGAGCTTTTCCCCACCTTAACGCTGTTCCAAGGCCTGGATCCAAACCAGGGGCTCCTAATTGGCCCCAGGCCTGGTTTATTTTTGGGATGCACAGGTTTGGAATAAGTTTTCTTTAAAAAGCCCCAGAAGATCTGCAGAGGCCGTGCAGGCTGTACAAACAAAGCACAGTGGGTTTATCACAGAGCAGAAGGGGCAGGAAATAATCAAGGGGGGAGAATTAAACATGGGGGGGCGTGGAAGGGAGGGGCTTTTTAATCCTAATTAAACTCCTGGCTCATGGTGATTAAAATGGAGCTGGGGGGGGTGGTGGCCTCCAGGATTTTGTGACCTTTGGGGACAGCTGTGGTGGGTTTGAGGGTCCCCAGGACGAGGGGAGAGATGAGAGCCTTGACTCCATCTTTCAGCAAGCTGATTGATTATTTTATGATGTGTATTATATTAAAAGAAAATTATATACTAAAACTACACTAAAGAAAGAGAAAAAAAACCATCAGAAAGTTAGCAAGGAAAAAAATGAATAATAAAATCTTGTGACTAACCAGAGCCTTGACACAGCTAAACCTGTAATTAATTTCGCCTACTGAGTAAACAATTCTCCAAATCACATTCCAAAGCAGCAAAACCTAAAGAAGCTGAAGTTTCCCAGCTTCTCAAGAAAAAAAATCCTAACAAAACAATTTTTCAGGAAATGTGTCTGTGACAAACAGCAGCAGCACATCCTCTGTGCCCAAGAACAGAGCTGTGACTCCAAGGGACCCTCTGAGCCAGCAGCACCTTCACTGCTCTGCCCAGCACAGAGGGGACAAAGGTCTGCTCCTCCAATTAAAAAAATAAGTAAAATAAAATGCAAATGAGCAAAGAATCCCCCTGGTTAGAGAAGTTATTCCAGCAAGTGGCTCTATAAATGTCTTTATATTGTTATTTCTGATATTAGTTTGTTGTTCCTTCATGAAAGCTGATTTATTTGAAATGTTATTACTTGAAACACCCTAATCTTTTTGTAATAATTCATATACTGGAGATTACAGTTTTGGAAGGCAGCCCAGCTCTGGCTGGAATCCTATTTATGGATTAAAGGATTTGAACAGCATTGCAAGCTAGATCTCCCAATAGCAGGATAATGTAAACCTGGTTCCATATAAAACGCTTTCCCTCTGCAATAGTAACCCCATTAAAGGCAGATTGTTGGAGGAGAGCACTTCCATCCCAGCAGGGCAGGATATCTGCACCCCTGAAGAGCCAGGACTGCCAGGGCTGAGCCCTCCCCTTGTCACCGTGCCCTGAGCTCATCCCGAGCTCTGCTTCCCCTGCCAGACCCCCCCAGCCCTCTGCAGGAACTTTTGGGGCAGAACCTTTGTCCTGGAGGGAGCTGAGCCCCAGAGCCAGGAGTGGGAGCTGCTCCTGCCCAGCGTGAGCCTCTCCATGAGCAGCAGCACAGACCCCAGCCCAGGCTGCCCCAGGGTCACCCCGGGACAACCCCAGCCCCAAAAGCTTTGGGGAGAGTTGTTATTTAATTAATAATTCCCCACTTAATTGGATTGTGCGTGGGGGAGACCAGCCACGGGCTGGAGTTTCCTTGTGTGATGACTGAGAATGGGCCAAAATGGCAAAATTTCATTGGGATCTGCCCCAAATCCATAGGAGACAAGGATTGGGCTGGGAGCAAAGGCACTGAATGGCACTGAATGGCACTGAATGGCACTGAATGGCACTGAATTCATGGTAACCTGCCCCAGATCCATAGGAGACCAGGACTGGGCTGGGAGCAATGGCACTGAATGGCACTGAATTCATTGTAACCCACCCCAAATCCATGGGAGACACAGGATGGGCTGGGAGCAAAGGCACTGAATGGCACTGAATTCATGGTAACCTGCCCCAAATCCATGGGAGACACAGGATGGGCTGGGAACAAAGGCACTGAATGGCACTGAATGGCACTGAATTCATTGTAACCCACCCCAAATCTGTAGGAGACACAGGACTGACTGGGAGCAAAGGCACTGGGAGCCCAGGGTAAAATTCAGGGACTGGGACAGGTTCAATGTCACTTTTGAAGCCCTTTGCACACAGGGCAGTGAGGAGCTTGGAGGCAGGACTGGAAGCAGAGAATTGAAGGTTTTTGGGTGTTTGTAGGCAGCTGTTCCCAGAGCTGAGGGGTGCCTGGTGCCCTGAGCCAGGCTGGATGAGGGTGGCAAAGGGAGGACAGGGTGCCCAAAGGCAGGGAGCTGTGCTGGTTGAGCAGGGTGGTGCAGGCAGAACCCCCTGGTTCCCCCTCCTCCAGGTGGGAATGGGGGCAGTGACCCCCCCAGAGGGTGAGGAAGGGCTGGAGAAGGCTCCCTGTGCGCCCAGGGATGCACAGACCCCACAAGATCTGTGGGTGCTGTGACCCCAGAGAGGCTCTGGGGCTGAGGCTGCGGCTCAGGTGTCCTCTGGGGATTGTTTGCTCCCCAGGGAAGATGAGGAAGGCCCTTGGAAGAGTGCTGGGGAGGGGATGAAGGTCCCTTTTACCCTGGGTGCAATCATGGGGAGGAGGAGGAGAGGAGAGGGGTCAGCCTTGGGGGTTCCAGGGGGTGCAGGAGAGAAGGACAGCTGGGATCAGCTGCCCAGAAAATCCCATTGCTGAGGGGCTCCCAAGCACAGTTTGCAGCTGGAAATGGGGTTCCTGTGCCTGGGGGTACCCCTGGGATCCCCCTCCTCTGGAGCAGCAGCAGCTCTGTGGGATGGGAGAGATCCCAGGCTGCTGCAGCTCTGCCCTGGGCAGAAATGAGAACTCAGAACTCAGAACTCAGAACTCAGAACTCATTCCTCTGCTCTGGAGCCTGCCTCTTCCCTGGAATGGGGAACAGCACGTGCATCCCGAAGGGTTTGAGCACTACTTGTTATTTCTAGAGGGATTTGAAGGTTAATAGCTTTACACAAGCCTAATTAATTGCTATTATTTAGTTTAATATTCTCTCCCAGCACTCTGCCCGTGCAGAGCTCGCTGTGCCACCCTCCCAGCAGTTTGTTTGTGGCCCAGGAAGGTGCCCAGCACTGGGGAGAGCAGGGCAAGGTGGGTGCAACCCTGCCAGGGGATCTGTGCAGGCAGTGGGGCAGCAGACTGAGGGGGCAACAAGAGAAATGGGGGTAACAAAAGAAATGGGGGTAATAACATAAATGGGGTTAATAAAATAAATAGGGTTAATAAAAGAAATCGGGTTATCATGTAATAATTAAATTTAAAAGTCTACCTGGCTCTATAAATTTTTAATGACAGATTAATTAAAAGCTCAGTTATGAAAGCTTTGGAAAGGAGAAATAAATATTTAATATTTTTTAAAATATTCATATGCTACATGTTTTTTAATCTTGAATAAATATTTTTGGATAATCAGGCGTGGGCTTTTTGTGATGCTAAAAGTTTGCATTGTAAATTCAACCATGATTGATTATAAACTGTGCAATCTATTAATTATGAAAGAGCACATGTGCTGCTCAGGACCTGGAAGAAATATCTGTATCTGGCTTTTATAACCAGAGGAGCTATCAAGGTAATGTGCTCGTTGAACCCAGGGAAAGCTTTGATTCATGTGCTGGTGGCGAGATCCTGACCTTCATCACGGTGAAATGCAGCTCTGCTCATTCTTCCTTCCCGCTGAGCAGGACTCAGGGAGTGAGGGATGATCTCCCCACGGCCAGGCTGGGCTGGGTGGGGCTTGGAGCACGCAGGGATGGAGGGAGGTGTCCCTGCCGTGGGATGAGAGCGCTGTCACAGTCCCTCAGGGGTTTTCTGAGGCTCCGGGAGCTCTGGAGCGTCACCTTGGGGCTGCAGGATCGGGGCAGCCTCACGTTGGGCGCCATATATTGGAATATTGGAATGTTGGAATATTGGGATATTAGAATATTGAAATGTTGGAATGTTGGAATGTTGGAATATTGGAATAATTACCAATATAGCTGGACAGGACATGCCCGGCCTTGTCCGGCCCTTGCTGCTTGACCAAAAGGCAGCAGCTGTGGTGATTTCACCCCAGGGACAATTTTGGCTGGCTGGGTGCTGCAGCTGGGTGCCTGGAGGCACATCCAGGCGTGTAGGAGCCCTGGTTTCCCTCTGAAGCTTTAAGGCAATGGGGAAGGAAAGGAGTGGGTTCTGATGGAGGGTTTGGATCCAGAGCTTTATTCTGGCCCACAGCCCCTGAACCCACAGCAGCTCCAGCAGAACTCCTGACCCTGTGGCTGCTGCTCCTTTAACCCCGGGAGAGGGGCAGGGAAGGGGCAGGGAGCCACCAGCCAGGTACAGGATGGGAGGTCTCCAGGGACAGAGGACACCTGGATGGCCCAGTGCCCCCGGGGGTAGAGGGCATCCTTTGAATTCTCCAGGCTGACGGAGGAATATCCCCCCTTGCTGCAGAGCCTCAGCAAGCTCAGACCCTCTGGGCTCTCAGATTCCCTCCCTGGGAAGCAGGGCTGGGATCAGCTGTGGCTGCCCCGTCCCCCTCCAGGGGCTCCTCAGGGCCCCCAGAACATCCTCCTGGCACTTGTTGGTGTCCGGGAATTACAGGCACAGAATGGATCAGACCCTTTGAAGCCTGGCTGAAAACTTGACTTAAGCCCCTGGAAATAATAAAAGGGAAGTAAAGAAGTCGGTAAAGCTGCAGAAAAGGATTAAGGGGGGCAAGGCCAAAGGGGACAGGCAATTGCAGCTCGGTGTGATGGGGTGACAGCGCTGCTGCTATCGCTGCAGCCAGGGGCTGCTCCCAGCCCTGCACACAAACCCTTCATTCCCTTTTGAAATCTGCAGCCACCCTCTTGTAATTTTTTTTCTCAATACTGGCAGTATTTAAGAAGGAATTAAAGTTTAAAAGCAAAGATTTTTTTTTTTTTTTTACTTATTCCCAGGAAATATTTTGTGTGCAATAAAGAGGCTGAAAATTCTCTGTTGCCTCTCAAGCCTTGGTTAAGAAAAGAGGCAGGCTCTCAAAACCAGCAATATATATATTATGTTATGTTACATTATATATTACATTATATCACAATATATTACATTATATTACATTACATTATTTTTATCATATTAATATATTATATATTATATTTATATATAATATAATATTATAGTAATGTATAATATAATATAATATAATATAATAATATATAATATAATATAATATAATATAATATAATATAATATAATATAATATAATATAATAATATATAATAATATATAATAATATATAATAATATATAATAATATATAATAATATATATATTATATATATATAATAATATAAAGAAAAGCCCACAGGGGTGTAACCCTGATGCTGAATTAATTACAGGCTGATGAGCTCCATAAATACACCGTGCTCTGATCATTTATCTGAAACATCTCATCTGGACTATAATTAGCAGATAAGAGACTTTAATCTTTCCTTTCTTCATGTTTGTTTGTACCTGTTTACGGGTTTAATTAAAACTAAAGCAGTTTAAAACAAATGATCAGAAAGGAGGAGTGATGAAGAGGAGGAAAGAAGTGGGAGAGCAGAGGAAGGGGATGGGAGGAGGGCTCTGGATGGCAGGGGAAGGCCAGAGCAGCAAGCTTGATTTTTAAAATAAAGCAGAAAAATATTAAATTATAAAGGAATAGCCTTTAAAATAATTAACCAGGTTCTGTCCTCTTCTGCACTAATGACTCTGAGCTCAGTTACCCACTGGCTCCTGATGTCTTCCCTGGCAAACTGGGGCAGTGCTCAGCCAAGTGCCAAACTCCAGGATTAAAATGCAGCAGGAGGAAAGTGAAATATTGGTTTCCTTTCTCACATCCAGCCCCAATCTGCCTTTGAAGAAAGTGAGCTGCATGAAAAATGGATGAAAAGGTTCCTTGGGAAATTGCAGCATTTGCCTACAGCAGAGGCCGGGGTCTGGGGACAGACAGACACACGGGATTGGGGGCTTGGAGGGCTCTGCCAGCTCCCCGTGGGCACAGGGGAGGCTTCAGGTGCCAGGGAAGGTGAAACCATCAGTGGCTTTGCCTCAGAATGAGTTGGGAATTCTGGTTTTCCGTGTCACAGAGTGAGACTGTGCTCCAGGGGCAGAGGGAGACTGGGCTGAGCTGGGCTGAGCTGAGCTGAGCTGAGCTGGGCTGAGCTGAGCTGGGCTGAGCTGAGCTGAGCTGAGCTGAGCTGAGCTGAGCTGAGCTGAGCTGGGCTGGGCTGAACTGGGCTGGGCTGTGGCACTGGGAGCAGCAGCTTTTTCTGGGCTGGGCTGGGCTGGGCTGGGCTGGGCTGGGCTGGGCTGAGCTGGGATGGTCTGAGCCTCCCCCAGCTTGTTTGGAGCCAGAGGGGATCACTGGGTGCCATTCCCAGGAGTGGAGCAGGGGTGGGACTGGCAGGTCCTGGATTTGTGTGTCACACTCACCCTCAGCCCTGGGCTCTGCCCCTCTGGGGTCCCTGAGGGGAGCTGGGGTGGTGGGAGCTGCAGGAGTTCAATCAGAGTGAAATCAGAGGTTCCACAGCAGTTCCAGCAATTTCAGGCTCCTGTTTGTGACAGATCCAGCGGGTGGAAGGTGGCAAAGCCCAGGATTTGGGGTGTGTGTGACCCACACAGGGACTGCAGTGCTCTCAGCCAGCCCTGCCTGGCCCTGCTCACTCCTCACCCAGCTGCAGACATTCCCATCCAGGAGATGCAATCAATGCCTGCATTTCCATGCTGGAGGCATTCCCCACAGAAATCCCCTGCTCAGTCAATTAGCAGGACTGAATTTCATATTACTTAAAATCTATTCTCCTGGAAGGCTGGAGATTCCAGCATCTCCACCTATATTTGCTGGGATTATTGCTTAAAGGTGGCTTAGCTGCTAAGCCACTGCTGCAAAAGCTCCATTAAGTTCTTTCCTTGTTGTACAAGGGAGCTGGAAGGATTTCAGGGCAGCAGGTCGGCTGCAGAAACCCGACACCCATTCTTCCAGCAATTAAACTTTGCAAAGTAAACTCTGTGGATTTCATTAAGGAAATGGAGCCATCAGCACTGGGAATAGCATTTATGAATATTTCCTTGTAATGGCCGAGCCAGCACGTTGACAGGATGAGTTATTAGACATATTTACAAACAGCTGTTAAAAAGCCAATGTGGAGGTCCCAGCTGTATTTTTTTCCCATTTTTATGCAGGGTTTATAGCAGTTATCCTTTGAAAAGCCAGCTTGATTGGCTTTCTTGCAAGGAGAGGTAAGCTTGATTAATTTATTCCTCCTCCCCAGGCCCGCAGTCACAGGGAGGGAGCAGTCTGTCTGTCTGTCTGTCTGTCTGTGTGCAGCTCACTGAGGAATAAACCCAAGGGCAGCCAAGCAGCTCCCAGCCTACACGTGTTTAATTACAGGCACCGTGTTCTTCTGATCAGGGATCAATAAGTTTGAGTCCTTTCCCCAACCAGGCCGATTTTTCATGGAATTCTTTTCCTTTGCTGTGTGAAATGAGAGGTCACAGGTGGGAGCTGGACACCAGGGAGAGGGTTTGGGTGCTGGTGTGACCAGGGAGAGGGTTTGGGTCCTGGTGGCACCAAGGGAGAGGGTTTGGGTCCTGGTGACACCAAATGAAAGGGTTTGGGTCCTGGTGACACCAAATGAAAGGGTTTGGGTCCTGGTGGCACCAAGGGAGAGGCTTTGGGTCCTGGTGACACCAAAGGAAAGGGTTTGGGTCCTGGTGACACCAGGGGAGAGGGTTTGGGTGCTGGTGGCACCAAGGGAGAGGATTTGGGTCCTGGTGACACCAAAGGAAAGGGTTTGGGTCCTGGTGTGACCAGGGAGAGGGTTTGGGTCCTGGTGGCACCAAAGGAAAGGGTTTGGGTCACAGTGACACCAAAGGAGAGGGTTTGGGTCCTGGTGACACCAAAGGAGAGGGTTTGGGTCCTGGTGGCACCAAAGGAGAGGGTTTGGGTCCTGGTGACACCAAAGGAGAGGGTTTGGGTCCTGGTGGCACCAAAGGAGAGGGTTTGGGTCCTGGTGGCACCAAAGGAGAGGGTTTGGGTCCTGGTGGCACCAAAGGAGAGGGTTTGGGTCCTGGTGGCACCAAAGGAGAGGGTTTGGGTCCTGGTGGCACCAAGGGAGAGGGTTTGGGTGCTGGTGCAGAACTGGAGCCCCAGGGACAAGCTGGGTGTTTTGGGGATGGGTTTGCTCAGGTCACCTCTGCCGTGGCCCCAGGCTGGGTCTCCAATTCCCTCCCCCAGCCCCTGCAGCTCTCCCTGGGCCATGCAGGGGCAATGTTGTCCCTGTGGTACAGCAGACCATCATGGAAAACAAGCTGTGCAAATTCCCTGTGTTTGTGTCTGGAATTCTCACAAATCTCTCCCAGCAAACAGCAGCAGTGAAGCCAGCCCTGGTTTGTGCATTGGAGAGGATTTCAGGTCTCTCTAAGCTCAATCTGTGAAATGAATCAAGCGCTTCTGTAAAGAAGATTTTAAGTTAATTAAGGAATGGAAGTGTGTGGCTATAAAGAAGTTAGATTTGGTATAGCACACATATATAACACTCCTGTTTTCCAAGGAGATCCAGTGGAAGGACACATTCCCTCTGTGAGGTGCTTAGGTTGATGAGAAACCCATTTGTAAGGAAAATTGGCTCTGGAAACAGTTGAGAGCGAGCTCTGCTGGTTCTGAAGTCCCTGCCAAGTGATTGATTCAGTCCCTGGGTTCATCAGATCATTGCTTCCAATAATATCATTTTGCTTATTTATTTTATGGAGGATCAATATGATAAATATTGCAGCACCGTGGGAGTGCCAGGGATGATTCTGGGGTGGTGAGGGGCTCTGCAGCCTCTCGTGTGCCCCCTGAAGCAGAAAAGCAATTCCCTCACACCAAGGGCTACAGATGAGGCTGGATGTTCCCTGCAATAAATGCAAATTATTTGAATTCATTTCGCTCCTAAGAGGAGAAGAGAGAGGGGGGAAAAAAAAAAAAAAATTAAAGCTAAAGATGTTGCAGATCAAGGAATTCAACTTTAAGCAGACGCAGAATTAACATAAAAGAAAACAAAGCAATAAAGAGAAGGGGGAAATAGATTGCACTAAAATAATCTGGTTTAATGAATAGGCCGTGATTTATTTCTGAAGTACCTCTCTGTGGTGCTGGGTTTTCTCCTCCTGTTTTTTTTACAGCACGTACAATGGCATTCTGGCCCTGCTGCAATCAGTCTGCCACGAACAGCTTGTAGATATTTGGCTGTGCACTGGCCCATGAGAGCAAATCGTCCTCCCTCACCGTCACAGACTTTCTTTCCCAGTTCCTTTATGAGGTGACAAACGGTTCCCCTTCCTTTTGTTCTCCGGCGCTGAGCACGTTCAGCTTTTCTGGCTCTGCTTTATTATTTGGGTTGGGGTTTATTAATGACTTGTGCTCCTTTGTCTGCCAGGGCTGGGCAGGCTCCTGCTCCTGCTCCTGCTCCTGTTCCTGGTGGTGGATCCCAGTCCTGCAGGAGGGATCCCAGCTGGGATCCTCCCCACCTTGAGGGAATTCCTGCAAAGCCTCCTCAGCAGAAAGGAAATTCCCTCCCTCTGAATGGGCACTGGCAGGTCTCACCTTTGGTGTCCAGCAGAAGAAATAAAGGATTGAATAATCTTCAAATGAGATGCTCGGATTTAGGGACAGCCTGCCCGAGTCACTCCTTGTTTAAATTTGGTTTGGATCGCTTCCAGGCTGGGGAGTTCTGCAGGGGGAAGGGAGGGAAGGGTCACATCCTCCTGGAAACCCCTGGTGCCTCCTGCACGGCTGTGAGGAGCAGCCAGAGCCAGGCAGGGCTCTGCTGGCCTGGCAATTGCCCCAGCTGGCCGAGCAATGGGCTCTGGGGCTTGGTTTGGAGGGGCCACGAGCCCCTTGGGGTGATCAGAGCCCTGCAGGGCACAGGAGCTGAGCCTGAGGATGCTGCAGCACCGAGGAATTCTGATGGGATCAGGTTTGCCAGATGTGCACTCTTGGGTTTCCCTGCCCTTCCTCCCCTCTCCCTGAGCCAAACCCCTCACCCAAGAAACCACAGAAGAGAAAAACCCAGTGCTCCTGGCTGGAAACAGCCTGCTCCCTCTGTCTGCGCTGGGTATATTTAACTGGTCCAGTTCAGCTGCCAGGACACATTTGCCAAGGAAAACTTCCCCATTTCAACCTTCCACTGAGCTAAATAAGGAGAGAGGAGCTGGAAGCAGGTCCTGGCAGAGCCACAGAGGGACTGGAGCTGGCAGAAATAATCCACTTGCTCTCTTGGTTTTGTGATCCTGTTCGATCCAGCTGCTCTCCTGGCTTTGTGATCCTGTTTTAATCCAGCTGCTCTCCCAGTTTTTGTGATCCACTCCTTCCCTGTCAGTTTGAGATCCTCCCTGCTTTTCCTGGGTTTGGGGTCAGGGTTTGGGTCAGGAGTTGGGGTGGGTTTTGGGTCAGGGTTTAGGGTCAGGGTTTGTGCCCAGCAGTCCCTGGGACTCCACTCTGGGGTGGGTTCATGCCAGACCTGGGCACTTGGGCTCAGCCTCTGAAAGGCTCCTGCAGACCCCACAGAGGGCACTGGGTGGCATCTGCAGGGCTGGCAGCTCCTTAATTAGGGGAATGCAAATGGGCTCGAGGGAGAAGGTGCCAGGGAAAGGAACAGCAGCTCATGAAAGGGAGCTCAGACAAGAACGGGGAAATTATTCACATAGCCCTAAAGTTTACTTCTAAGAGGTCTTTTTTTCTTTTTTTTCTTTTTTTTTTTTCAATTTCATATATTTGCCTTGATCATTTGAGAGAAAAGATCCATCCACAGACAGATCTCCAAAGAGATTATGATTTTTTTCAGCATTGCTGTTGCTTTAATCCGTGGTCTCTTTAGACAGGGAATGTCTAATTGGTGCACTGGTGAAATCAAATGTTGAAATAGATTGAATGGCAGACTTTTTCCCTCTGTTGTGACATTAATCCCCCAATATTCCTGGGCCCCTTGCTGGGTATTGAGGCAAAGAAAAGAGCCAGAGGAGGTCCCTCTCTGTACATCTGTGAGGTGAAACTCCCTGGATACACTCCCCACACATGATCCAAGACATCAATAACAGCCAGGGCCTTGCTGCACTCAGCACTGGCACACATGGAATGAGTCTCTCCATGTGATCCCCATTTCCCTGGCCTGGGGCAGCCCCTGGGATGGGGCTGGGGGGAGAGGGGAGCCCCAGACAGAGCCTGGGCTGCAGCAGAGCTCCCTGCAGGGCTCACCTGAGCTTTCCCCACTCTGGGCACTGAGAGCTGCAAGGAGGTGCTGCAGGAGAGGGGAGATGGAAATTGGGGGGAAGTGAAAAGGTTGGTGCTCTCGAAGTTTTCTTCTTTTGTTGTTTTTCTCCTTGACCAGCCTCTGTTCTTTGTGATTGCGACAGAACTGATGGCAGTGTTTAAAATGAGCTCGTCGTGCAGGACCACAGAGTCTGTTCTGCCTTTCTGTGGTGCTGGCTGAGCCACCTGAGGAGAAGGAGTTTTATAAACTCCTGGGTTTGTGTTTGGCTGGGAACATCCCCCTCCCTTTCCTGACAAAGCTCCTGAGAATCCTGGAAAGAGTCTGGAGCAGAGAGCAGGCTCTGCATTCCTCCATCTCTTGCAGAAGGCTTTGCAGAATCTGCAGCAGCAGATTAACACTGCCAGAGCCACAAATCAAAGGATTTCCAGTTCCACCCCGCTCCCACCTATTATGCAGGGGGAGAAAAAAAAAAATCTCCATCTCCTCAGACAAGAGGGAAAAAAAGAGATGGAATTAGGGTTTAAAATCATTTTGGTTTGCATTTCATTCCGCCTGGCACTGTCAGTGATACACGGCTCCTACAGAAGAATTAGAAAGATTATTGTGGAATAGAAGGCAGAGCCACAGCGTGTTTGACAATATGCTCAGTATTTTACCTTCATTAGGACAGGGAGCTTGAAATACTCATTTCTTTATGATGAAGGAACTAAAGATTTCCAATGAGCACGGAGCAGGGAGCAGGCAGGGGAGATTTATTGCTAAAGCAGCTTCTTAATCACAGCAAGCACCTGAACTCGGTTGTGGAGACACTTCTCCCCCAAGGCACCCCTTCAGTGAGCTGGGGTGGGATTCAGCCAGCCCTGAGGAAATTCAGGGACAGAGATTTGGGGGAGCCCTGGCAAAGCCCCCTTTGGATGTGCACCCCTCCAGAGGGGCCCTGCTGCATTTGGGATCCTTGTGCAAGTGCAGACGCTCCTTCATTAGGGTAATTAACTCCAGGGGCAGCCTGGCCCTGAGCACCCCTGGCAGGCTCCAGCTGAGCCTGCCCTGCTCAGGCACTCTCCAGCAGCTGGAGGGGCTCTGCTGGGGCCAGGCAGCACAGCTGGATGGGGCCAGCACAGCTGGATGGGGTCAGCACAGCTGGATGGGGTCAGCACAGCTGGATGGGGAACGCTCCTGCTCAGCTCCCATGGCTGGGGTGGAGCTCCTGCTCTCAGGGCACCTCTGGGACACTCTGGGGACACTCACAGCTGGCCACAGGGGCTCACAGCCTCCTCAGGTGACCTCTCCTGGCTTGTGACCGAGGTGGGAGGCTCTCCCTGCTCCAGGCAGGGACATGTGCAGCCCTGGAGGATGAAACACGAGGAGGCAGCAGAATATTTATTTAAAAAGAGGTGGGAGGGGTGTGCAGAGCTGGGGTCACGCTGAGGAGCCAAAGGCAGGAGAGGAGAAGGTGACCCTGTCACTCCTGGTACGGGCCAGCCTGGCCGATGTTTTCGTGTTGGATTTGATTTTTTAACACCACTCAATATTGCTGGGCTCTTTCCAGGGTTATTTTTGTGCTCTCCTCTGTATGATCCCCTTTCTTTCAGCTCTTAGCTGTGGGAAGATGATTGAAAATGGCACATTGTCTGCACCTGGAATTCCTGACACAGCCCCGGCACAGGCAATTGTGTTTCTGACAGTAACAAGGCACTCTGGAACTCGGGATCCGGAGACTTTCTGTTCTCCTGCCCTTGCACTTAATGAAACCAGAGTTTGTTTCAGCAAGAAAGAGCCAGAGTTAATTTCAGCTCAGCTCAAACCAGGGGATGCAGAGGCAGGAGCTGGAGCTTGGAGTTATGGGAAAATCCGAGGAGAGGAAGGGATAAGGAGCGCTAGAAAAGAAAAATCCTTTTTATTTCCCAAGAAGACATGATGAACAGGTGAGAGAGAAAAAAATCACTTGACAAGGCTCTTCTAAAGAGGAAGAATAGTGCAAAGTGCTGGTTAAATTCCCATTGATCCTTCACTCAGCTTCCCATATACATGTGGGTTTGACTACTTGATACTTCCTTTCACTGTCATAAGTAATAACCGAGGGGAAACAATCATTTCTAAATAACTGCCTATGATTCTTCTATTGTAGTGATTAGTGCTGAATAATTATTAGCTGCGCCGGGTTTCGGCGGGGCTGGGTGGCAGCGGGAGCTGCCGGCGCCTATAGACGGTGCCTATAGATGGTGCTCTTGGCCTCGCACAGCCGCTCCTCGGCGAAACCGCGCTCCCGTGCCCCAAGCCCCCCGGGAATGGGGAGAAAGGACTCTTTTCTCCGCGCTGTTTCCCTGCCGGGGCTGTCTGGGAAGCGATGGCTCTGTTTGATCGCCCTGGGAATGGCGAAGGTGGAGCAGAGGCTGGTTTGGGTCCTGGCAGGGAGGGAGAGCCCGCGGCGGTGTCCGGAGCCGCTATCCCGCTATCCCGTTATCCCGTTATCCCGTTATCCCGCTATCCCGCTATCCCGTTATCCCGTTATCCCGTTATCCCGCTATCCCGCTATCCCGCTATCCCGTTATCCCGTTATCCCGCTATCCCGCTATCCCGTTATCCCGTTATTCCGTTTTCCCGTTTTCCCGTTTTCCCGTCATCCCGCACTGGCGGTGAAAGGCTCCCGATCGCACACACAGGTTCGTGACCCCACGCTCCGAGGCAAAGGCGGTTATCAAAGATACAGACAAAGAGAAATTGTGATCCACGGGCTCCGAGCAGAGCCTGGGCTTTCCCCGGCGCTGCCCAGCCCAGCAGGGCTGCGATAATTAGCTGGAAACAGCCTCTGCATGCAGGAGCACGCTGACCATCAATGAACAATGAACGGGAGGCAGGGTGCAGGCACGGGCCTGCAGACAGGAGAGGAGAGGGGAGGAAGGGCTCTTGAGACACCCTGCCCGGGCCTGGAGGGCTCTGCACCGGGAGGGGATGCATTGCTGGCATGTGCATTTCCCCAGGATGGGTTTTGCCCTGGGGTTTGGGGGGTTTTGTAAAGGGGTTTGGTTCCGTTTCTGGGAACGTGCAGCACAGGAGCTGCACTGGAACAGAGTGGGAGAGGGAAAAGCTTGCTGAGGAAGCAGTGCTGCCATCCTCTGAGTGCCTTCTGCTGCCTCTCCCGGGCTCAGCAGCTGCAGCCTGGGGACCTCTCCAGGCTGCCAAGGCCCTCGGCTCCGGAGCTGCAGCGAGGTGGAGGGGACCCTTTCTGTGGGGCTGGGCTGTGCTGTGCAGGAGCTCTGCCCGTGCTCCCTGAGGGCTCTGCAGGGGCTGCTGAGAGGATGGAGACCCTGCTGGGATGGGGAGAGCGCTGACCAAACAACCAACCTGTGGCTTTCTCCCTGGGAGGGGCAGGGGGAAGGGTGGCACCTGCATCTGCCCACGGGGATGCAAGGCATCCCTGCTGGACTTCCCTGAACCCTCTACAGGGGGCAAACAGCAAAACCAACCTCAACTGTGTCCCTTTTCACCCAAAACTGCTCTTGCAGGGCCTTGCTGACATGTACCAGGCAGGGGAGATGCAGCAAGGACACTGCTGTGGCCATGGTGACAGCAGTGAGGGTGACACAGGCTGGGCTGGAGGGCAGCTGTGAGAGGACATTGGGTTGGTTTTGTCACTCGGGTTTGTTGTGGAGGAGGCCCAGGATGATGGCTCTGATTTTTCTCTTGCAACTGTCCCAATGTGTAATAGAAAAATGGTTTAAAAATTCCCGATGACAAGACCTGGCAAGCAGCAATCCATCATGGTATTGATCCCCTCCACCAGTTGCGCTGCTCGGAATCATTCCCTTGCCCCTGGCTGGGTCAGGGTCAGCTGCACCGGGGTGCTCCTGCCCCTCAGCAGCACACGGTCCTGCTGTGGCACTGGGACTGCCTTTTCCTCCCTGCCTCCAGGTGTTCCCAAGGCCCTGTGGGCTGCTGCAGGTCACCAGCAGGGTGTGAGGTGTTGGAAGATGCTCCTCCCTTTGGGTCCCCTGCAGCTTCCAGGCGTTTCTAAGGCAGCAGGAAAGGCCAGGTCGTGGCTCTGTGGCTGAAGCACTCAAGCCCAGGGAGGGGTTCTCTGGTTCCCAGCAGTGGGTGCTCACAGCCACGGCCTCTGTGGTTGGGTTCTGGCAGCTTTTGGCAGGAGCTGTGGGGCTCGGTGGCTTCAGGGGCCTTGCAGCACATGCCCAGCTCTGGCTCTGCCGGAGGTGACCCGGCCTTGGCAGAGACAGCCCGCCAGCCCTTCCAGAGATGGGGAAACCGAGGAACGCGGAGCTCAGGGGTCGCTCCTGCCAGCACAACTGGAGCCGAGGGGTGTGCAGGGGGTCAGAGCCGGGGGCAGAGCCGACAGCCCCGTTCCGCTCCCTGCAGCCCCCCCGAGGCGGGACAGCTGCGGGGCAGCTGCGGGGCTCCCTGGGGCACAGCTGCGCCGGGGCCGGAGGCGCAGCGCGGCGCGGGGAGGCTGCCCCGGGCGCCGCGGGGCTTTGTTCCAGCGCGGAGCCGCTCCCGGCACCGGCTCGGCCGCGCTCCGCGGGACGGGGGGGCGCAGGTGAGGAGGGGAGGGGTGCCGAGCCCCGCTGGCGGCGCCCGGGCCGGGAAGGGTTAACGCGGGAGCGGGGGCGGCGCGGGGAGCGCGCCCGGGCGCGGGGCCGGCGCGGAGCGGGGAGCGCGCCCGGGCTGGCGGCGGGCGGATGCCGGGGCGGGCGCAGCGCAGCCGAGCCGCGCTCGCCGCACTCGGGCAGCGGCTGCGGAGGCGATGAGAGGCCGGCGGGGCTGAGCCGAGCCGAGCCGCGCCGCGCCGGGGGAGGCGGAGGGGCTGCGGGCAGCGGCGGCCGCCCGGCCCCGGATTTCCGTGGTGCCGGGGGCCGCCGGCATCCCCCGCCCTGAGCCGGGAGGCGGCGGAGCGCCGAGGGCCGGTGAGTGGCGGCGGATGGCGAGGGGCTGCTGCTGGCCGCCGGGGTGCGGGGGGTCCTCGGGGTGGGGGCTCCGCCGGGCATCTCCCGCCGGAGGACGCGGGGAGGAGGCTCGGCATCGCTGTCGCCGTGCCGCCCGCAGCTGCCCGAGCCGGGTGGCACCGGGGGCTGCGGGTGGCACCGGGGGCTGCGGAGCGCGGGGTGGTGCCCGGCGGCTCCGGCCGTGCCCGCGGAGCTGCGCGGAGATGCCGGGGGTGCCTGGGGAAGGGATGGAGGAGCCCGCGGATTGCCCGGTTCCAGGGAATCCAGCGCCCGCTCCCTCCCCGGGCTGCTCCGCGTTCCCGTTAGACATCGCTGCTTCCTCGTTAATTCTGCGGCCGCTCGGTACCGCTCAGTCACGGTCTGGAGCCGATGCAGCGGGAGAAACTCATCTCCATAAAAAGTTCCTGTTAGCAAGGAAGCACTTTCTGGAAAGCAGCCCTGAATCTTAGGGGAAAAGGCACAAAATCCCCACTGAAACTTTCCGAAAGCCGCGCGAGACCCTTTTTGGACGGTGATGAGGGGAGAGATACCGAACGCACTTGCGCTCCCCTGGGGGAAATCCCCGCTCCCGGGTGATGCTCCCGGTTTCCGCAGCCCCGGAGCTGCCGGGCGGGTGTCGGTGACAGCCGGGGCCGCTCTGGGTGAGCTGTCCTCGCCGGCTGTGACCTCCGTTTAACCTGGCACGGTCAGGCATTCCCGGCTTTGTCTCCATTCACGCTACGGCCAATACTCGCACGTTCCTGGAGGTGAAGTGAGTGATGTTCAATTAATCTGCGTTCTAAGGGGTATCAGAAAGTCAATAGGTTAATTTTAAGCGAGGTGAATAGTAAGTGGCAGAGGGAAAAAATCCCTTGTGCGTCTGTGAGCAGCAGCTGAGGCTCGGAGGTGAGAGAACGTGAAGTTCTCCGAGTGCCATGGTGTGGAACCACTGCTCAAAGGCTGCTCCCGCTCTTTGCTGGGCACTTGATGCTTCACTGGTGCCTTCAGTGTGCTTGACAGACCTGGGCTGAGCTGGGGACGAGGTCCTGTCCCTCCTGCTCCGGATGGCTTCATTGATAACGGTGACTAAAGTGAGATGAGATGACCTACTTACAGCTGAGGGACAGATGCCTCGCAAGAATCTGTGCCATCCTCGGAACAGATGTTTGGCTTTTTACCTTTAACACAGAGGTGTCAGATCCTTTAGAACTCCATGGGGCTTTTTTTTTTTGGTCTTTATTGCTGTCCTTCTGCCATTTGTTGTCACTTTGAGGACCCTCGGAGCTCAAATGTGGTACTCCGGGGTGGTGCAGGGGAGCAGATAAAGCAGCTTTGATTCGAGGAGCTCGGCGCGAGCAGCGAGGGACGTGACCCAGCGGTGTCACTTGTGAAATGCCTTATCAGGCAAGGCAGCCATCCCTCCCAACTCTGCCAGCCACCTCCCCGGCGCTTGTTGCGAGAAGATAAAGTAACCCAATTTACTCCTCATTGTCTTTACGGTGGTGTTTGATGTAATTAATCGTGGAGTTCCCCCGGCTCAGGAGTTGGTGGCAGCAGGTGGATGCTCTGTGAGATCCGCACAGAAGCCTCCACCAGGATGGGAGCAGCGTGCCCTGCCTCGTTCCCTGGCTGACCCGAGCCTGCCCGGCTCCCGGCAGGAGGGAGCCCCGCTGGAAGCGGGAGGGAAGCCGCGGGCTCAGCCCGGCTGCGGGACCCGGGGAAGGCAGGGCTGCCCGCTCCTGCCCCGTGCTCTTTAACTCTCCTCTGCAAATTGCATTAGGATGTGACAAATTGGCCCGGCGAGCAGCTAAATGGAGATGACATTTGGAGCGCTTTGCCGGGCAGACCCGGCGGAGTCTCGGGGAAATGTGTGATTTGCAGGCTCTTCCCGACAGCTCCCGTTTAGGCACCGCCACGAGGCTTTCCAGAACTTACTTAGGGAACTCCTGTTGCAGCTAAATGTGGGAGTCTCGAGCATGCCTGGGAAAGGTTGCCCAAAAGCTAGGGCAGATGTAGGTGCAGACTGTGTCTCATGCCGTGGGCAGCCGAGATGAGGAGCTGAACTGGGAGAGAAAGCAAAGCCGATATTTAGAAACTGCGTGAGTGGTGAGGAGCTGAAGGTGGGAAGCTGGGCTGGCTGCTGGTGCCAGCGTGACGCTCTGCCGGGGGTAAAGGGGCACCTTTGTCACTGAGGGGTGATCCTGGGGGTGCAGAGGCACCTTTGTCACTAAGGGATGATCCTGGGGTGCAGAGACACCTTTGTCACTGAGGGATGATCCTGGGGTGCAGAGACACCTTTGTCACTAAGGGATGATCCTGGGGTGCAGAGGCACCTTTGTCACTAAGGGATGCTCTCCTGGGGGTGCACCCGAGGGATGATCCTAGGGGTGCAGAGGCACCTTTCTTCCCTAAAGGATGCTCTCCTGGTGGAGCAGGAGCACCTTTGCTCACCAAGGGATGATCCTGGTGGAGCAGGAGCACCTCTGCTCACTGAGGATGCTCTCCTGGTGGAGCAGGCATACCTTTGCTCACTGAGGGGTGATCCTGAGGGAGCAGAGGTGCCTTTTCTCACTGAGGGATGCTCTCCTGGTGGAGCAGGGATACTTTTGTTCACCGAGGGGTGATCCTGGGGATGCGCCTTTGCTCACTGAGGGATATCCCGGGGGAGCAGGGATACCTTTGCTGGTTTGTGGCTCTCGGAGAAGGGACTGCCCCACATCCCAACAGCAGCGTGCGCACCTGCGCCTCTCATCCCGCCTCTCCCAGCGCATCCGCGGCTGCTCGAACACGGCGGTGATCAAGCTGCTTTAATTGGCCCCTCTGCAGCCTGAACGATAAATATGTAATGGGGGAGAGTGCCCCGCTGCTCCTCTCGGCGCTGAGCCTGTCATTTCTGACGGGGCAGGGCGTGCTCGCCGCCCGGGCTCGCTCCCCTCGCCTCCGCCCTGTGAAACCGCGCTCCCCCACCTGCCTCCGGCATCCTTAAAAAGAGGCGGAAAAAAACCTGGAAAAAGATGAACCTGAGCATGCGGTGCTCCTGAGACAGGCCCCTTCACATTTCTAAACACTCCTGATTATTCAGCTAATCTTTATTTCATGGGCCTGTTACAAGAAACACAAACGGGGGAGAAAGTAGAAGGTGGTGACACATTTAAAATACACAAGAAAAGTGCTGGCAGGAATATAATCGTTCTTCTTCCAGCGATATGAAATATTTATGGGCCTAAGTTGTGGCAAGATTCTCTGCCTCCCCTCCCACCTAACTCCGAGTTGTTTTTCCCGGTACAACAGGAACTGGGGGCACTGGCGGTGCTGCCAGCAGAGCGCTGTGCCCCCCCGCTGTCTGCGGGGCAGGGACACCCAGCTGGCCGGGCACAGCGTCCGTCTGTCCGTCTGTCCGTCCCCGTGCCAGGGAAGGGAAGGGAAGGGAAGGGAGGAGCGGAGCGCGGGCCAAGCTGCCCGGCTCAAACGGGAGCAGAGCTGTTACAGTCTGTTAACTCGAAATAATTCAGCAGCGTCCCTTCGGCGGGCTGTGAAAAGCCCCCTTTGAGGTGCCCGTGTTGCGGAGGAGCCGCTGCTCCCTCGGGGCATTCTGCTATTAATTCATTAGATCTGAGGGTTTTTTCTCCCGTCCCCCCTCTTTTCTCTTCCCCACCCCCCCTCCCTGGCAATTCAAACAGTGATGAATGGACAAAAATCCCTCAAGGGAAACATTTTTTCACTTAGTTACAAAGATTTCATGGCTAATTAGAGTAAATGTGGTTTTTAGAGTGTTAATCTCTTAACCAGCTTGGCTGGGAGGCCACCGCCACAACAGCAAAGGGGAGGGCAGGGGGACCGAGGTGCTCCCGACCCCTCCGGGCTGAGGCGGTGTCGGTGCCACCCGGAGCATCCCTGGGCACCTCCTCAGCCGGGTGCCACCCCCGAGCCGGGCAGGGCGAGGGCGCGGCGGGGCCGGGAGCTCTCGGTGCGCCCGGGGAGCCGCGGCTGAAAAGCGCAGCGGGAACCAGAGGGAGCCGAGGGCAGCGCTGTCCGCGCTCGGAGCCGCTGTCTGCAGCGAAAATAAACGGATTTACTGCCGGGGGCTGCCGGCAGGGACGCGGGCTGGGCAGCCGCGGCTGTGTCCCCGCGTGTGGCTGTGTCACAGGGTGGCCCTGCCACCTCCCGCAGCTCTAGTGCCGGGGACACAGGCGGGCCCTTGCTGATGGAAATCCTCTCCTTTTGCGGCTGTGGAGGGATTTATCCTCATGTCAGTGCGGCGTTTCTCTTTTCTCCGGTTCTCCCCGCCCGGCATCCACATTCCAGCCCGGTTTTGGCCGCACCTGCGGTGGGGAAATGGCAAAAGGGGCAGAGGAGCTCCTGAGGCTGCACCCCCCGGCAGCCCAGCACCCACGGCCAGTTGGGGGTGGGATGTGGGCTTGAAATTCCTGCTCATCCCACTAGAGGGGATCCTCTGGATCCAGCTAGAAGCCGAGCGCGAGCCCGGCGAGGAGCGAGGCAGCGCCGAGCCGCAGCCGGTGATGGGTGCGGGGCCGGCAGCCCGAGCCGGAGCTCTGCGGCACTGCAGGGTACCGGGGGATTTTGGTGCTTTCCGGGCATTCCCGGGGATCCTGCCCGGCTGTGGCCGTGTGTCCTCACTCCGTGTCCGTGGCTCCTGTGCCCGGGTGGGGCGAGGCCGCTCCAGCAGCTTTCCCGAGGAACAACTTCCCCAAGCACACGAGTGCAACACGTGTCAGCCATGGAGCCGGTGCTCCCTGCTGGGCTGGGAATCCCGAGCCGGTACCGGGATGCTGCCAGGGACGGGGGGCTGGGAAAGAGGGGCCCTCCCCTCCTTATCAGAGAGAGCCCATCTCATGTTTCCCTCTGTAATCGCAGCTTCTGTTTGGCTGAAATCGACCTGCGAGGGGGGAGTGAAAAGCGAGATAAATGTATCCGACTATGAAAATTTAATCCTGCTTTGCCTGGGCTAAAATTGCATTCAGAGCTGGAGATAAAAGGCATCAGAGCCGCGTTATAAAAAAGCCCAGATGATCTCCGAAGGCACGGGAGGGTGAGCCTGGGAGAGCCCTGCCAGGGCCCTGCTGTGCCCCCCTTGCCTGGCAGCAGCCCCTGCCCAGCTCCCTGCTAGGGGCACACTCAGCTCCATTCCCCACTGCTGAAGGGGAAGGCTCTTCCAAGAGTTTCCCCCGTGGAAGTTCTGCCATGCAGCTGATCCCGTGCTCCGTGCCACCTGCCAGCTCCTAAAACCCTCAGTGCCAGGGATGGCCCCACTGTGCCAGGGGCTCCTGCAGCCCAGGAGAGGCTCTGCAGAGCTCCTGCCTGTCCAGCCACGGCCAGAGGGAGCCTGGGAGCCAAGCCCAGCCCCGTGTGGGGTTGGAGGGTCCTGTCCCAGCCAGGCCCTGCCTCTCTGGGGCCAGCTCCGTGCTGTTTGCTGTCACGGCAGCTTCCCAGGAGGGAACGTCCCTCACAGCCCTTTTCCTGCTCCAGCCCCGTTTCCCCACTTCATAAAAGTGAAAGGTGACATCTGAGTAAATATTGCCCTGACCTCTCACCTCTCCTGCTCCCGCTGCTGCTGCTGCCTCCCCAGGGCTCCCCTGCTCTGCCCCGGGGTTGTGCTGGGAGCAGGGGGCTCCGGGGGGCTCCGGGGGGCTCCGGGGGGCTCTGGGGGCTCCGTGGGCTCAGGGCTGGAACACAAGCCCGGTGTCTCACGGCTGGAGCTGGACAGGAAGGGCAGGGTCCAGCCTGGCTGGCCGCTGGGTCAGCGTGGGGAGCACCAGGAGCTCTGCCCGTGAGTGTGACAGCCACCAGCACTGTCCCTGTGTCACAGCCCTGCCACACCCCGGGGGAGCCAGGCAGGAGCCTCTGTGGGAACCCACACCAGGAACAATCCTGCGAGCAGGAGAGAGCTCAGAGAGGGGGTACAGGCAGGGAGAGCTGAGTGTGGGCCCAGCCTCTGCCCCTCTGTGTAACCTGGAGGGGCTGGCAGGGCTGGACCAGCAGCTCCCACCTGCCCTGGGCTCGGCTGGTGCGAGGGGAGCAGCAGTGGGGATGCTGGGGGTGTGTGTGTGACAAATCCAATCCCATTTTCCTGCTGGAGGGTGGATGGCAGAGCGGCCGTCCTTGGCGAGGCCGTTCCTGCTGCTACGGCACAGGTTGGAGCAAACTGCTCATTTTCCTCCCAGCCCCTGCGTGGCTGCCACAGCATTTGCACAGCAGCAGTTTAACCCCCGCAGTGCCAGGCTCTGGAGCCCCGTCCCCCTGCCTGGGGAGGCTCAGGAGAACAGGAAGGCCGTGGGGCAGCGCTGGCGCTGCCGGAGGAAGCGCGGCCACCGCGGCCCCGTCGCTCCCTGACTCAGCGTGGAAGAAGTTCCTCCTGTCACTTCCAGCCTGGGCCAGCCTGGGAACAGATTCCTGCCGGCAGATTTATGGGCAGTTCTTCCTGCGTGGGGCGATCCCTCGTGTGCGCCGGCCCTGCCGGCGAGGGAAGGGAGAGAGCTGGAGCTGCTTTCCAGGTGTTCCTGAGTCTCCCTGCTTTGGTTTGTTCGCCCGGGAATGAGCTTCCAAAAAGTGAGTCTGTGCTTTTGAGGGTAATGCCTGGGCACCACCTGAAGGAGGCTTTGATTTGTTTGGGTTTGTGTGGCGTGGTGATTTCTGGGCTCTCGGGGTTTGCCTTGGCAGGGTTCCCTTCGAGCCCAAAGTGGCCATTTCCCCTCAGGATGGGAGGCTGAGATTCTGGGAATTGGCACTGGGAAAGCTCTGGTGACTGTCAGTGTGTTGGTGGCAGGGTTCAACCCCCAGGTGATGCTTCTGAAATCGGCATTTTCCCTTTTTTTGGGGAACATTTACGCACAGCAGAGCCCAGGGGCTGGGTGCTTGCCCAGGTAGCCAAATCTGAGGGGTTCACGTGTGGCCAGCTGTGTGAAGAGCTTTGTTCCCCGTGGCTGGGCAGATTTATTGGTGTCAGAGCAGAGGAGCGGGGAGCTGGCTGCGGAACAGGGATGTTACAGTTCAACTCCATAAAACACGCCGGCTGTCTGCTCTGCTCACTCATTTGCCAAGTCCCCAAAAAGTCGCAGTGACAGGAGCAGAGGATGGAGCTCTGCCCTCCTGATCATATTTCCTGTCTTTGCTGGCTTATGTCACAGCCTGGAATGTTATTTGAACAGAAAAAAAACAAAATAGCCTGCGAATTTCCTTTTGATTTTTAATGGAAGTGTGAAGAGGTGGGGAGGAAAAGGGAGCGTGCCTGGAGCTTTCCTCACTGCCTTGATTACTCTTGTGCTTCAAATATGCCATTTCACAGGTTTGAAATCAAAACCCAGAGCTGTGGAATGGTCTGGGTTGGAAAGGACCCCAAAGGTCCCTTCCCTGCAGTGTCCAAGGCCAGGCTGGATGGGGTTTGGAGTAACCTGGGACAGTGGAAGGTGTCCCTGGCCATGGCAGGGGTTGGAACTGGATATTTCAGGTCCCTTCCAACCCAAACCGTTCTGTAATTCCATGATAAACCCAGAGTAAGCAAACTGCCGGTAAGAGCTTTTCAAAGTCCACCTTGGAATGAGGAATCTTGTGCTTGCCTTAAACCTTCCACAACCCCTGACTTTTGCTGTCTGCCCCTCTGGATTTCCAAGCGAATTTAACATCAGAGGCATCATCCCTTGTGGGACTGCAGCTGGGAGGGCCAGATGGAAAACCCAGATGGAAACCCACCCCAGCTCCTGTGGCAGGGGAAGGGGCTCTGCAGCTCCTCTCTGTCCCTGCTGGGAAGTTTCCCGGCAGCTCTCAAGGAGTTAATCCCAGCAGCAGTGAGGACCAGCCCTCTCCCGGAGCGCTGAGGAGCCTCCTGGAGCAGGAATTGTGTTCAGAGGCTGCTCAGCGGTGACAGGTCCAGACTGCCTTTAAAAATCTCACAGCAACCGAGGAGCTCGGGCCAAACTCGCCGGGCTCTCGGGGAGAGAGAGGCAGCAGCCCCTGCTTGTCCCCCGGGCCAGAATGAGGTGCTGCTACAAGGGCTTGTGTAACTCTGCTTTTCAGGGCAGGAATTGTGTGACAGGGACAAGTTCTGTGTGACAGGGACAAGTTCTGTGTGGCAGGGACAAGCCGGCCCCGTCGCTGCCTCCAGATGAATTCCCCGGGGTCGAGGTGAATTCCCCGCCTTGTGCTGGGCTCAGCAGTGCCAGAACAAACTGCCAGGGAGAAACAACAGCACAGGCTCCTGCGAGGGCTTCCAGGGGGTTGTATAACGTGGTTAAAAACAACAAAAAAAGATAAATTAGCTCAGCCCAGGGTGCTGGGTCACAGGGAGGTTTGGCCTCAGGAGGGATGGGCTGGGTGGAATTGCAGGGACTTGCAGAGGGGGTTTCACTTCTGAGTGAGAATCCTGGAGGTGTTGGGTTTTAACCATTCAGTGCCTCGCAGGTTTGCAGCAAGGAGCTGCGTGTCAATCCTGTCACTGAAATGAGACTGAACTGACTTTTCCAAAGGAATGGTTTCCCTGGGGTGGGTCCTGCTGGCACAAGGCTTTGGGCAGCTCCCCTGCCCCAGCAGAACCTGCTCCCACACCCTCTGAGCTGCTAAGATCTATTGGAAACTGAACAATTTCAGCCCAATTTCCTTCTCTTCCCAAGATTTCAAAAAAAACCTCATTATTTTTATCCCAAACTGCAAAATTTTAACACGAGAAGAAACAGAATATTGGCTCATTTGTTCATCCCTGCGAATTCCTGCTTCATTCTCTGCAAATTCCCATTATAAACATGACACTTGGGCAGATTATCTGCTTTAGCCATCATGTTACTGAGGGGGATATCACATTAATTTCCTTGTCATTGCGTTTGTTCTCATCTGTGTGGGATCATTTGGTTCAAAGTCTTGTGATCCTTAGTGTAACTCAGTTGGTCTTTGCTTCTGGCTTCGAAAAAGACAAAGGGAGCAGCACTCAGTGCTCCTGGATTTTCCAAAATCACCGATTTTCCTCAGATCTGGGAAGTTCTTTTTGGCCAAGCATCTCGGCTGGGTCGTTTTGGTGGGAGTTCCACAGGTTTTGGGCCAGAGACAGCTCCAGTTGTTGAGTTTTGGCTCTGCCCCCCCAGTCCTCGAGCTCTGTGGGAATGTTCTGGGGATCTGGAGGAGCAGGCTGTGCTTGTAAAGGGGGGTTTTATAAAACTGACCCAGCTGAGAGGGGTGCACTGGCCCTCACCAGATGTTTTGTTGTGTTTTTGGAGGAAACTCCTTTTGTGATGCGCCCCTGGGTTTGCCAAAGGAGCCCTGCCACAAGTTCAGCCGTGGCTTCTCTCCCCGTGGGATCCTCTGTGCATTTTATGGAATTTTTGTGCTCAGCCCTTGACCCACCTTGGTGCTGTGTCCCCTCAGGGGGGACAGGGGGGCTGTGATCCCCGTGCTGCTCCATGCCAGCAGTGCCTGGACACTTGGGGACGGCCGGGATGGGGCTGGGACGCCTCCCTGGGGCAGAGCTGAATGCAGGGCTGCCGAGGGCTCCCGGGGCAGGCAGGCTGGCTGCATCCCTGTGAAATGTGGCCTCACACGTCCTGGAGGATTTATTGTTTCCCGGCGGGGCTGGAGCCTGTCCCACGGGCAGGAGCTGGGAGGAAGTGACTCAGTTGCTCTGCAGACAAGTGCAGCTTTGAGCTCCAGGGAGGCAGCAGAGGCTGTCCTGAGGGAATTCCCGGGGTGGGATGGGCAGGGCTGGCAGTGACCACGGGGCTCACAGCCCGTGGGGTGGGGATGTCACTGCAGAGCAGGGGACGAGGCAAGGTGGGACCCCCAGAGCAGGGAGAGGCCCTGGATGCTGCGCAGGGCCGGGAGCAGCTGGAGCAGCCCATGGCCAATCGATTGCCACGCCAGGGGCACAGTGTGAGACACAGCCACAGCAGGCTCCTCTCCTCTCCCAGGGCCTTTCATGGGAGATTTGCCTCCCCCACAGGCAGAAACACGGTGACCCTTCCTGGGTGGGTGCTGCAGCTCCCAAATGTCCTCTCCCGTCACCCCCACTGTCCCCACGGTGCCGCTGTTTGTGCCCTGCACAGGGATCTGAGGAGTTCCTGATTTTGCTCAGGCTTTTGGGTTCTCTCATCCATCAAAGTGTCCAGCCCCTCTTTAGCCTCAGACCTTGTGGCTGATGTCAGATGTGGACGTCAGCAGCTGCTTTCTCCATCTCAGTCTCAGCTCGGTTGGAGAGAGAGAAGTTTTTAAATGACAGAGATCCTTAGCAAAGAAACGAGAGTTAGTGTTAAAAATAAAGAAAACAAGACAGCTCGTTTCATCTAAACAGAAGGGTTATTAAACAGGCTTGAATTAATCAGAGATCTGCCAGAGCTCTGAAATTGAAAAGCAGGGCAGAGGAGCAGGGAGCACACGAGTGTGAAGGAGCCACTTTCTCAAGCAGACATTGATGTCCCAATGCTCTGGGAGAGGAGATGATGCTCAGCTGCTGGTGGCACGGAGGGGAGGCAGCTCCAGCCTTTGGGCTCCTTGCCAGGACCTCAGGCCATGAGGCTGGGGGCACGGGCCCCCCTGGGAGCCCCCAGAGCCCAGATCAGCTGGGTGCTGGTCCTGGGAGATAAACCCAGCTGGGTGCTGATCCTGGGAGATAAACCTACCTGGTTTGGTGCTGATACAGGGAGATCAGCCTGGTTAGGTGCTGATACAGGGAGATAAACCTGGTTTGGTGCTGATCTCAGGAGATAAACCCAGCTGGGTGCTAATATGGGGAGATAAACTTGGTTTGGTATACAGGGAGATAAACCCAGCTCGGTGCTGATACAGGGAGATAAACCCGGCCGGGTGCTGATCCTGGGAGATAAATCCATTCTGGAGGGTCAGGGAGCTGCACCAGCCGTGCCCAGCAGTGCCCACACCCCAGCCCCCTGGCTGGCAGGGACACAGGGCTGCATGGTTGCATTCAGCCCCCAGCAGCAGCTGCACATCTCCTGCCCTGCCGCGGTGTGAGCGCAGCAGGGATCCCCCAGCGCTCGCTGCACGGGGCTGGCACGGCCCGAGGAGCTCTGCTGCACCATCTCTGGTTAATGGAGCGCCTGGGGACCCATTTCATTTGAAGCTGGGGCTCTTCACTTGCCTGTGGTGTGCTTGGAGTGAGGCCAGCAGAAGCTGCTGCTTGTTTTCCTCCTGCAGCTCGGTGTGATCCTCGCTCTGTAATATTCTCTGGTAATAAACTGCAGCTGGATGTCACCTGGGGACACGGGGCTGGGCTGGGGCTGGGGAGATAAAACTCCCTGCCTTGCCACCGGGACCTTTTGCTTAGCCTTGGGCAAATCATTTCATCGTTTAATCTGCTTGCACCGAAGGTCAGCAGCCATTAAATTCCATTTTGTTGGGAATGAAGCCCATGAATAATCAAACGGCGCTCAGGTGCGCCGGTGCAGAGGTGGATAAAGCCCAGTCCATCAGGACTCAGGTAGGAAACCAGAAAAAGCACTTTCTGAGGCACGTAAAACTGACCTAGATTGCCTGGAGGGGTTGTGGATTCTGTTTCGGGGGTCCTTGAGGACTCTTTAGAGAACACCACCGCAGTGATGGCTCTAACAGCTGGCCTTGCAGCAGGAGGCTGCTGCACACTCACAGCCCTCCCTCCAACTTCACTCTCTCAACATCATCCAGCGCCAGTGACCTGTTTACACAGGTCTGGCTGAGCCCCAGCCTCCCCAGAGCTGGACTAAAGCAGCCAGGAAACCTCAGAAGTGTTAAATTTCCCCTTGGTGTCAGACTTCAAGGCAGCCAGGGCAAGCAGGCTCCGTTCTGCTCCGTGCTGAGCGCGTCAGGCTGTCACCAGCCTGGAGCCTGTCCTCGGGACAGAGTGAGGCTCTCCTTGGCCAGTTCTCCACTGCATTCCCAGAGGAGCAGCAGCTGCCTCTGCCCCTGGATCTTCAGAGGATTCTGCACCTTTCTCCAGGATCCCTGCTCCAGCAGAGCCACCCCTGGCACTGCAGGAGGGCTGCAGCCACAATTCCAGTGGGATTTGTACAGGATCCCTGCTCCAGCAGAACCACCCCTGGCCCTGCAGGAGGGCTGCAGCCACAATTCCAATTGGATTTCTCCAGGATCTCTGCTCCAGCAGAACCACCCCTGGCCCTGCAGGAGGGCTGCAACCACAATTACAATGGCCCTGCTGCCAGCACCCTGACCCACAGGGTGCCAGGCTGAGTTCTGACTCTGTCACTGTTGTTTTATAATTACTGCATTGTTTATTTTATAATTTTATTTTCTTCCCTATTAAAGAACTGTTATTCCTGCTCTCATAATTTTTGCTGAGGCTGAGAGCCCCTTAATTTAAAATTTATAGCAATTTGGAGGGGGTTCATTTTCTCCATTTCAGGGGAGGCTCCTGCCTTCCTTAGCAGGCACCTGTCTGTCCAAACCAAGACAGATTTCTGGCCTCCCCAAGGCAGACAGTGATGAGCTGTTCTCCAGCAGAGCCCTCCAGCTCAGGGGCTGCCAGCTGTGGTTTCTCAGAGAGCAGGTGCCAGGTGTGGGGACAGGAAAGGTGTCTGATGTGTCTGGGCTGGGCTCTGCCTTCTCCTGGAAGCCCTGTGGGGCTGCTGGGTGAGCTGGCTCCAGCTGTCAGGCACAGCTGGGTGACAGCACGGTGACAGCCACGGCTCTGGTGCTGCTCTGGGTGCCCCTGGGGACGGGCACTGAGGAGCAGGACTTGTCCAGGCCTGTCCAGCAGAGCTGGGGCAGCGCCAGGGCTGGCACTGGATGTGCCAGGGGTGGCACTGGATGTGCCGTGTCCTCGTGCTGCAGTCTGCAGATCCACACCTGGGGCTCAGGGCAGGCCCCCCCGGGTTTCTGTTCCTCTGGACCCGTTGGGATGTGTGTGCACAGTGGGGAGGTGCAGGGCAGAGCTTTGCACAGTGTGTGCTGTACAAACAAATATCTGGGCTCCGGACAAATTTTGTGCATAATTGCTGTGATGTTGTTTGTTATCAGGGAAATGCCTTTTCGTGGCTGGGCTCTGTTCTTCCCCTCCTCTTCCTTGTCCCAGGCCTGGAGGAAGCAATAATCACAATGCTGTGCTTTGCCCTCTTAACTCTTTCTCAGAAGGCTGTGGAATGCCACCCCTGGGAAGGAGCAGCCCCGGGAAGGGGGGACACAGCTCCTGGCACGGGTCCTGCCCTGGCTGCCAGCACAGAGCGGGGACAGGGCCAGCCAGGAGGCTGCATTTTGGTCCAAAGGGTTCAGATTGTGTTTTAGGAAAAGCTTGTTATTTGTCATGCCTGTGGGGAGACCTCTGGAGAAACCTCAGAGCCGACAGCTTGTTCTTCTTCTTGTTGGAGTCAAAATGGTGAATAAAAAAGGCCAAGAAGAGGCGGTGGGAGGCATCCTGATGGCTCTGTGTTACAGAATTCCAGTTATTCACACCAGGGTTCCAGCAGCTGCCCTTGGGGTCAGGCTCCTGGGTGCTGGGGTGGCCGTGGTGGCCTGGCCAAAGAGCAGCACTGAGCACCCAGAGCTCTGATCCACGCTGGAAACATCCCAGGCCTTGGAGAAGCTTCCATCAGACATTTTGGCTCGGACTTTTTGCCTAATTAAACCCAAACCCTATTAATTATGGTAAGGTCTCCCTCCACAGCTGACAAACGTGTGCTGAGTGTCACTCCTTGGAGGGGATCAATCACTGCAGCAGCTTCAGTGCCTGGAGAGGTTTCACAGGAGAATTCCCAAGGTGCTGCAGGAGGGAAGAGGCTCCAGCACCTGTGTTCCCTCCTGCTGCAGGGAAATGGCCAAACTCGGGGTTTGCCCTCATTGCCAGGTCCAAAATGCAGCCAAGGGGAGGGGAAAGGCTCAGGCTGTGCCAGAGGGTTTGTCCTGCCTGAGGGTTTGTCACGGGCAGCCTGCCCTCCTGGCGACCCCTGGGGCATGCTGGGGGTGTCACAGCCCTGGTGACCCCTGGGCTGTTCTGGGGGTGTCACAGCCCTGGTGACCCCTGGGCAGTGCTGGGGGTGTCACAGCCCTGGTGACCCCCAGGGAGGGCAGTGCAGGGGGTGTCACAGCCCTGGTGACCCCTGGGCAGTGCAGGGGGTGTCACAGCCCTGGTGACCCCTGAGGCATGCTGGGGGTGTCACAGCCCTGGTGACCCCTGGGCAGGGGGTGTCACAGCCTGGGGACCCCTGGGCTGTTCTGGGGGTGTCACAGCCCTGGTGACCCCCAGGGAGGGCAGGGCCACTGCCCCCACTCCCAGCCATGAATCTTAGGGGGCTCTGAATGGCAAAAAGTGCAGAACCACCCCCAGCTCCCAGAGCAATCCCAGCCCCTCTGGCCAGCTCTGTCATTCCTCAGGAGGGTCTGTTCAGGATCACAGCCCCCACAAAGCCAGGGTGGATTTATGGCCCAATCTGCTCCCCCTGTGAGTGCCTGGGGACCCTGGTGGCCTCTGGGCAGGGGGAGGCACAGGGACAGAAAAAGGACAGGCAGGGAAAAGCTTGTGGGGCTGGGAGGGTGGGGGTGGGGATGGGGGGTCAGGGAGGCACTGGGGGTGTGTGCTGTGTCCTGGGGGTGCTGGGGCACACCCAGAGGGGTGAATTATCCCAGGAAACAGGAGCTGAGGGAGCAGGGGTGATGGGCTGAGTGTAAATCACTGCTCACCAGAGCACCCCCACCCCCAAAGAAAAGCCCCCTCAGCAGCAGGCAAACACAGCTGCCACACTGGTGACATCAGAATTGTGCCTTTGAGCCCTCATTTGCCACAGGAGATTCTCTTGTTGTTTTGGCTTTAATTTTCCTTTTTTTTTTTTTTTGGGGGGGGGTGGTATGGTCTGCACAAAATGCCACTAATGACAAACTGTGGTGCCCGTGAGTGAGTGACAGCTGAAATGAGAGAAATGACTAATGGTGCCTCCTGAAGCCCTGTCACATGGAGATTAAATGAGCCCTTTTTTCTTCCCCCCTCAATGAGAATCATGGGCATTTGAATAATAATATTATAGTCTCCATTAGGATGACAGTGGGGGAAAAAATCGGCTCAGACCTGTGATTATTCCTTCAATCTAATAATTATTTAAATACCAGATAACTCCTTTCAGCCTAATTGAGGCCTTTCAGCTGCTTGGGTTTATATTGTGTCCCTGAATTTACTCTCTCTTTCACCTTGCGTTACTAATAGCTGCAGATTGCTTCTGAGGCTGTATTTTAAAACTCTCTTCAAGGAAAAGAAAAAAAAAAAAAGAAAGAGAGGGAAAATTAATGATCAAATGGTATTAAGGGTGAGAGTTAAAAGCACCCATTCTGCTGGTGTTTAACTCCCCAGGTGTCAGGGATGGTTTGGGGTGGAAGGGACCTTGAAGATCATCCAGTGCCACCCCCTGCCGTGGGGGGACACCTTCCACCATCCCAGGCTGCTCCAAACCCCATCCAGCCTGGCCTTGGGCACTTCAGGGATGTGGCAGCCACAGCTGGCAGCCCCTGCCAACCTCTCCCAGCTCTTTGAGCCAAGAATTCCTCCCCAAAATCCCAGCTGAGCCTCACAGGGAGCGGGTTCCTCTGGCCCTGCACCCTGCCCTTGTCCCCAGCCCTGGGGACAGGAGCTGCCCTGGGGTGACACAGATCCAGGGGGGCTGGGGAGGATGGCAGCTCGTGGCCGGTCTGCCGTGCTCAGATCAGGGTGGAGAGGCAGATTCTCCCTCCTGGATGTTCTCTCTGCCGTTGGCAGTGGCTGCTCACGAGCGCCCTGCCAAACCTTCCCTGTGAGGCAGAGCCAGAGGCTGGCTTACAGCTGACAGCTCTGCTGGGTTTGGGATGGAAACGTGGCTGAAAAAGCCCCAAAACTGCTGTGGGCCCACACACCCAGGTCTCTGTGAAGTTCCATATTTCAATGTGCTCATTTCTAGCCTGCACCGTCCTCATCTCACTTTGCAATGGAACAATTTTTAAGAGCTGAAGCAGGGGAATTGTGTGTGCAGAGCTCCCCAGCAGGGTCTCTGTGCTCTGGGGGGTCTCTCCCTTTTGGGGCTCCCCTTGAACCAGAGCATGTCCCAGGACTGGGGGCACTGTGGGGGTGCAGGCAGAGCTGCTCTGGGACCCCTGTGCCCCGTGCTCAGGTGTCGGTGCCCACATGTGCCACCAGCACGGAGGGGACACTCCCAGACCCCGGGAGCGTCCCATTTGGAAAGATCCTGGAAAGATCAGGGGATGCTGCGGGGGTGCTCGCTCGGAGATGTGGAGGGAAGAGCCCGGTGCTGCTGGGGGTGCGGGGAGGGCAGCAGGAGCAGCTGCTCGGTGCCCAGCACCCCGAGAGGGCGGCAGGGTCCGTGTCCTCCCCAGGACGGACAAACTGCCAAGGTGGGAATGCCGAGCCTGGCAGCGACAGGGAGGCAGCTGGGGAAATGTCTCCCTGAGCAGAATGAGAAAGCCATTAGGGCTGCCTCTCCTGTCGTGTCTCCTGTCAGCGGCACAGCGCAGGGACAGAGCTCCTTTGTCACCTCTCAGGAACAGCCGTCTCCGGCTCCCGGCGGGAACAAGGCTAAAGAGAGAGCGGCTGCTGGTGACACCGCAGCTCAGAGCGCCCCTGCAGGGCTGGGAATTGCTGGAAATTCAAATAAACCCAACCAGGAGCAGCGGCAGGGGCTCAGAGCTGCGGAGGGCAGGGTTCCCGTGGGGCGGGTGGGATGTGATGGGTGCAGAGCGCTGCCTCATCCTCAGCCTCTCCCCAGGGCTGGGGTCACCCCGAGGTGAGGGAGGATTCTCTGAAGCGGTGCCTTTGCCTGCCCAGCCTGGAGCACGTCAGGAATGCAAAATTTGGGATAAAGGAGAACTTTGTGGTGGTTTTCTCGCACTCAGACACCTCCGTGGTCAGGCCAAGCAAGCTGCTCTAGACTGGCGCTGTCTCCTCTGCTGGCAGCGTTCGGTGGCTGATCTAACCATGTGCTCCCACCTTGGTGGCAGCTGCTTTTTGGCAGGAAAGTACCTTGTGAAGGAGCTCCTGCCTAAAAAGCACCTGCTTGAGAGGCACTTCTGGCTCTGGGGAAGGTTTGAGGGGAGATGTCAGCGCCTTCAGTGTGTGCTCAATGAGCTTGCCTGCACGAGGCTTCTTCCTCAGGTTCCCAAATTAAATCAGAGAGGGTTTAAAGGTAAAGAACAGCTCTTATTTCCTCTGCTGCTTCCAGCAACACACCCTGCAGGAGACATCCTTTCAGCCAAGATTGCAGATGGGTGGCTGGGGCTGTGAGCTGCAGGCTTTGTCTTGGGCTGGAGCTGATTCTCCCCTCACTGTCTGAGCAGGGCATGTTCTCAACAGCCAAACCCCACCACAAATTAAGATGCAGGGGCTGAAACGAGTGGCAGAGCATCAAGCCTGAACTGTTCTCCACTAAGTTATGGACTCGCTTAATTCTCGCTGTGCTTAGAGACATCCTCCCTTTATCTCAAGGACTGTGTAATTAGAAAGCCTCCTTTGAATTTTATCTGCAGGGCACACGGGATCTAATCCTTGGCTCTGGGTGGTTCTTCTCTCCACAGAACCATGTGAGGGACATTGCCGGGGCTCAGGACGCGCGCGGGGGACACGGAGCTCTCCTTTCCCAGGATGGATCAGAGGAGGGCCTGGCCTCGGCTCCTGGACTCTGAAGGCTGCTCAGCGGCTCTGCTCTGCCTCCTCCTGGCATCGCTGTCCCGGCACGTGTCCAGCAATGCCTCCTTCAACACTTTCCACTCAGAGAACCGGGACTGGACGTTCAACCACCTGACGGTGCACCGGGGCACCGGCGCCGTCTACGTGGGGGCCATCAACAGGGTCTACAAGCTCTCGGGGAACCTGACCATCCTGGTGGCTCACAAAACCGGTCCCGAGGAGGACAACAAATCCTGCTACCCTCCCCTCATCGTGCAGCCGTGCAGCGAGGTCCTCACGCTCACCAACAACGTCAACAAGCTGCTCATCATCGACTACTCCGAGAACCGGCTGCTGGCCTGCGGCAGCCTCTACCAGGGCGTCTGCAAGCTGCTGCGCCTCGACGACCTCTTCATCCTGGTGGAGCCCTCGCACAAGAAGGAGCATTACCTGTCCAGCGTCAACAAGACGGGCACCATGTACGGGGTGATCGTGCGCTCCGAGGGCGAGGACGGGAAGCTCTTCATCGGCACGGCCGTGGACGGCAAGCAGGATTATTTCCCCACCCTGTCCAGCCGCAAGCTGCCCCGGGACCCGGAGTCGTCGGCGATGTTGGATTACGAGCTCCACAGCGACTTCGTTTCGTCCCTCATCAAAATCCCCTCGGACACGCTGGCCCTGGTTTCGCACTTCGACATCTTCTACATCTACGGCTTCGCCAGCGGGAACTTCGTGTATTTCCTGACGGTGCAGCCGGAGACCCCCGAGGGCGTCTCCATCAACTCCGCCAGCGACCTCTTCTACACCTCGCGCATCGTCCGCCTGTGCAAGGACGACCCCAAGTTCCACTCGTACGTGTCCCTGCCCTTCGGCTGCGTCAGGGGCGACACGGAGTACCGCCTGCTGCAGGCCGCCTACCTGTCCAAGCCGGGGGAGGTGCTGGCCAGGGCCCTCAACATCACGGCGCAGGAGGACGTGCTCTTTGCCATCTTCTCCAAGCGGCAGAAGCAGTACCACCACCCGCCCGACGACTCGGCGCTCTGCGCCTTCCCCATCCGCACCGTCAACGCCCACATCAAGGAGCGCCTGCAGTCCTGCTACCAGGGCGAGGGCAACCTGGAGCTCAACTGGCTGCTGGGCAAGGATGTGCAGTGCACCAAAGCGGTAAGGATGCGCTGGGTGTGGGCTGTGGGAGCCCTTGAGGGACGGGTTCAATCCCTGCCCCAATGGAACACGAGTTTGCAGAGTAGGATGAGTCTGTCTGTGCCTCAGTTTCCCTAAATTCGGAGCACTCTTCCCCTTTAATCCATGCTCTCATCCTACAGTGGGATGACAATGAGGGAAGGGATGGTTTTAAGGCAGAATAAAGTGTGCAGCTTCCTGGGAGTCTTTGTCACTCCCAACCCGGGCTCTGGAAGCTGCAGGAGCCCTGGGGAAGGTGGCTGGAGCTGGCAGGGGGTGGCACATTGGTGGCCCCAACCCTGCTGCCAGCACCCTCCACACCACCCCGAGTGTGTGGGGCCTCCCTGGGCTCTGTGTCACTCACAGCTGCCCCAAACCTTGTCTTTCCAGCCAGTCCCCATCGATGACAACTTCTGTGGGCTGGACATCAACCAGCCCCTGGGGGGCTCGGTGCCCGTGGAGGGGGTGACGCTCTTCACCTCCAGCCGCGACCGCATGACCTCCGTGGCTTCCTACGTCTACAACGGCTACAGCGTGGTCTTCGTGGGCACCAAGACGGGCAGGCTGAAGAAGGTGAGCCCTGTCCGTGGCTGTGGAGGGCCAGGAGCTGGGTGTGTCTCTCTCGGGGTGCTGGCCGGGGTTGGTCTCTCTCGGGACGCTCCGGTGCGCCTCGCTGCTGCTGCGCCTTACGGGTGTTTCCCAGTGGGAAACTGGGAGTGAAGCAGGAGTGGGAATGGCAGGGTTTGGGTCACAGCATGGTGTTGGAGAGGCAGAGTTCAGCTCTCAGTGTTGTTGGTGTGGTTTTGGAGTGCCGTTTTTGGGAAAGGTGAAGTTGAAGCTGCTGCAGGATGGTCCTGGGAGAGGAACCAAAGGAGGTCAGATGGAAATCTTGCGATGGTTTTGTTTCCCAGCAATCCTTCTGCAACTGCTGTAGAAGACTGTGAGTTACAAAGCCTTTGGAGCTGCTGGAGCTGGCAGGATTTTGGTCATGCAGAGACAGGAATGGGTTAATGTGGCTGCTTTTGGAACCAAGCCTCAGGGCTGAGTCCTGCTGCTTCCCTGTGCCTCTTCCCTCCTGCTGGATGATTGATCAGCCCTGGAACATTCCTTGTCCTCTGCACCACAAACACCGAGGGGGGGCTGGTGGGGCTCAGGTGAGAGCCACAGAATGTTTCTGGGTTGGAAGGGACGTGGGCAAGGACACCCTCCACTAGCCCAGGTTGCTTCAAGCCCTGTCCAACCTGGCCTTGAATGACTTTTAGGCCTTTGAAGTCCAGCTGGGATTTCGCCACTTCTGAGTCACAAAATCACAGAATATTCTGAGTTGGAAGGGAACTCTCAGAGGAGTTCTGCATTTAAAATAAGTTTGGAAGTGGCCTTGGGGTGTAAGCCTTGTTGGCCTTTGGAGCTGGTGCTGCAGCTGGAAGCCAGCTCAGCAGTGGGTCTGATCCAGCTCCAGCAAAAACAGCCCTGGAGCTGCTGCTCTGGCAAGCTGAGACCCTTCCAATTAACCTCAGCTCTAAATGACAGCATTAGGTGAACCTGTTAAATGCAGCCCCTGCTCCTTCATGCCAGGGAAAGAGTTAACAAATGTAATCAACAGCAGGCTGTTAATTTTTTGAGTCCTTAAGCAGCAGGGAATTTCTTCCTCATCTATCCAGGAAGATACAAGGACAGGCAGATACTACACTTGAATGTCTGCATCATTTTAATTACATCAGTTCATTAATATTCATTCAGCACTTTACAAGTGCTGAGTAGTAGTAAATTAGGTGCCTCCCTGGTGCCTCTCGAGTGTCAGTGGGGCAATTTGGAACGTGGGGGAGAGGGAGCTTGTAAAGCAGAGCCCTCCACTTGCCTGCTTCCCGTGCCGTGGCACAGGGGAGAGCCGGGGGGTTTTTAGCTAAATGGAAGAAGAGGAGCCCTCAGCACATCCCAAACGCTTCTGCCAAGCCCTGAGCTGGGGGTGCAGCAGGGGATGCAGCAGGGGATGCAGCAGGGGATGCAGCCGGGGATGCAGCAGGGGATGCAGCAGGGGATGCAGCCGGGGATACAGCAGGGGATGCAGCAGGGAGTGCAGCAGGGGATGCAGCCCTGTGCTCGCTGTGGGCAGGGTCTGGGGACAGGGGAGGCTCCTCTTTCAGAGGCAGCAGCAGCCAAGAGCCTGTGCCTGCACACGAGGTATTTACGGGCTTGTTCCATGAATTATGGAGGATTACAGAAGCAGCAGCCTCTCCAGCAGGGTTTAATTCCTGGTGCTAGTCTGCACTGAACGCTTTCTGATGCAAAGTTAATCTATTCATGCTCTGCTGTCCAGAGGGAGGGCTGTGGAATCCTTCACCTGCAATCCTTCATCTGTTGGATGAAAGTTGGCCCATCTCTGAAGTAAATTCATCCCAGACATTGACTACAGCCAGGTTTTCATGGCATCTGCCCTTATTTAACAGCAGAGCTGCCTGCAGCTGGTGGGATCCATCCCCCCTGTAATTAACTGGAACAATCCTGGTCCTGTCCTCCCCTGTGTGGGGCTGAGGATGCTGTTCTCTCTCCCCCAGCTCTGTCTACACCTTTAGCAGATTTGCCTCCTTTGACACGTGGGATTATCTTTTCCATGGCCTGAGGGAGCCCAGGTGAGGTGGAGGAAGCAGCTCTGCCCCGAGCTGAGGGGCTCTGGCTGCAGAGGAGGGAAGTTAACAGGTTGTCTCTGGATTTTGTGCCTGTTCCAAGATAACCAGACGTGTCAGGGAGTGCTTGGGATGCTCAGGACTCTCCTTATCTCTCCTTCCCCATCCATGAGATGATGGTGGAAACGTTCAGCACCTCTGTAAGTGCCGGGGATTGGTGCAGACACCTTTTCCACCTGATCTCCTCAGTGTCCTCCTCCATCTCAGATCTACCCACACAATTAATGTCTGAAAGCTTTGTCACACCTATTCCCTCGCCCACAGCTGTTGATTTCCTTTGGAAACAAGCTGCTGGCTCCGTCTGGGCTTCCAGGGAAGGCATTTTTGTGTAGCTGGAGGAAAGTCAGGGAGATGGCTCTGAAATCTTTCAAATTTGCCTGTGCTCCCCCAGTGAGGGTTCCTCACTGGAAACACTGGGATATCCCTTTGGTGCCCTCCTGCCTTTAGCTCTTCACCTCCTGCTTCTGCTCCCCAGAATTGTCTCAGAGAGGGTGAAAAGCAAATGCTGCAGATGCTGTGGCTCAAGCACAGGTACGTGGGATGAAATTCTCCTTCCTGCTCTCCTTCCAAAGCACCTCAGCCTCCTGGCTGTGGGAGGAAGGGGAAAGGGGCCCATGTTGGAGACACAACCATTCAGAATCAGGGATTCCTCCAATAAAACCACTTCCATCAAGCAAAACGAGAAGGGACATTAATGCAACAGTTAACAGCAACTAAGTGCTGGGGGGAGATGTGTCAGCTTGCTTGTTCTGTTTATGGGCTTCATACAATTCTATCAATATTGATGTGTGATGCCTTTGATTTTGACACTAATCATTGCCATGAATTAAGTTTGCAGCCATATAATTAGAACTGCTATTAATAGGGCCTCAAGCTAAGCACTGCTGTGCTAGTTGCCTTTTTCCTGATGGAAAACGGCATCCACGGAACTCAGCTCATGTGGTGTGCCCAGGAGGTGCTGAGCCTGGTGTGGAAATTGCACTGGCTGTGCTGAGAGGGGCTCCTCTGGAAGGCAGGCTCGTGGGGAGGGCCTGGCTCAGAGGTTTCCCAGGAATTCCACCGGAGCTGCCCTAAAATTCCCCGTGGTTTGCTGCTCTTGGGGCGCACAGCCTCAGTGGGAGAGAGGGGGATTGCAGGGAGGAAAGAGCAGCGTGCAGGGCCGTCATTGCTGCGCTTCCATTCCATCTCCCCCTCCCCATGGCAATCCTCCATTTGTCCCCCTGCCCCAGCAGAGCTGTGTCAACCCCGTGTCCCCGTGCACGCCTGGTTCCATCTCATCAGCCTGAGCTCAGCCTGGGATGGCAGCAAGGCTCACCACTAAAAATCAATCTTGTATTTCATCCCGAGAGGTCTGGTTCTTATTAGGTCTAATAAATCAGTGAAGTGCCCTTCATTCAGCTTGTCAATGCAGGACATTGTTTGTGATCAAGAATAAATAAATGTCTCTGCTCTGTCTGCCAGTCGCCATCTAGGTATTATTTTTCCATCACGCTGTTTATGCTGGCTGTAGGAAAAATGCAGTTCCTGCAGCCTTGCCTGCCTTCCCACGGGCTGGGAATGCTCCTGGGTGGTGGAGGCAAGGGAAAAGCTGGAACAGTGACGTTGTACCTGGGTTTCACCCAGCGCTGAGTTGCTCAGTGGTGATAAGGCTTTAATTTGTGTGCTTGGAGGTGTGGAGGTGTTGCATCGCTGCAGGCAAGGGCCCAGGTGTGGTTATTTCAGGTGCCCTGAGGTGAAGGATAAAGTGTGTGAATGAAATCACCCCCAGTTCTCCTGGAAAAGGGGTGCCACTGTTGTTCTGGCCACCTGTGACACTGGCTCAGGGCAGCTGCACTGGACGTGGCTCGAATCCACCCCGGTGTGTGAGGCCACTCCAGAGAGCAGCTCAGGGCCTGCCTGCAGGAGCACCACAGAGAAATGCACAGTGCTGGCACTCTGTTCATGATGGGAACACACTCCTGTCACCTGCAGAGTCCCTGAACTCTGTCCTTGTCCTGCACTTTTCCAAGGGACAGCCACGAGCGATTGGGTTGCGCCGCCAGAGGAACTTTTAAGTGCCTTGTTACGTCTTGGGACGTGAGAGTTTTATTCAGCTTGGCTGATTTAATTTGTTCCATTAGTGGGAATAAAGGAGGTCTTTCACAATGAAATATATATGTCCGAACCTGTCCTTAGATGACTTCATTTTACGGGTGGTTATCTCATCCCGGTGATTTATCCTTCGTTATCGCCCCCGCGCCCCGCCACACTCCAGGAAAAACTCGGTTGCATCAGCCTGTGGAGAAGCCAAGAGGACACCAGGCAGTTATTGAGCAGATGAAAACCATCCATTTGCAGGCGCCTTCCAAAGGATTTGTCTGGCTTTAGCTGCAGGCTGGGAGGTCAGGGGCTGTGCAGGCTCCCTGGTCAATCCATCACCCTTGGAGCGCAGATCCAGCAGAGGTGGTGAGGGCAGATGGTTCTTGTTTGGCTGAAGATGTTGTTTAATTGAAAGGTCTGAGAAAAAGAAGTCTGATTTTTGCCCTGTGATGTGAGATAAGGGGGTGTTTGTTCAGTACTGTACTTGCTGCTGCTGTTGGAGGAGCTGGGATTTATTTTCTCCCTAAACAAGGATTTTCCAGCCTCAGAAAGTAATTCCGCTTTGCTTCATCTGTGCTGAAAAGGGTCCCCAAAATGCCCCATGGTCCCTCACATTTATTATTTTTCGTAGCCAGGAGTTGGAATCTTATTAATTGGAATTTGTGCAAGGGAATGGGAAAAGTGCTGGAAGCCAGAGGAGAGCTCTGGGGTGTGTTTGGGGCTGGAGATGGGGCAGAGCTGCCAAGTCCCTCCAGACTGTGGCTCTGAGCACTCAGGAATGTCCCTGCCACCTCTTAATGGCGTGGAATTGTCCCAGCATCCCTTCCCTGGGCCTGGGATCTGGCTCCTGCCAGAGCGAGCCACATCAGAAAACAGACAGGAGTTGGCAGAGATTTTTATAGCTGCTGGAGAGGGAAGGGGCAGGTGTTCAGGAAATGCTGGGGATGTGAAATGGAGCCAGGTGAGCTCGGAGGCTGCTTTAATCTCATTTCTTGGCTCAGGAGATGGGGATGACTCTGGGTTTTTATGCAGGTTCAGGCACCTTGAAAAATCAGCTCGAAATTTTGGAGGGCAGCGATTGCGTCTGGTTCAGCTCTAAATCAAGTGGGGTTAGTGGGGCTGGGAGTGCTGAGCAGCCTCATCCATGGGATCCATCCTGCCTGGAATCCATCCTGCCTCTGGAACCACGGAACCATGGCATGGCTTGGCTTGGAAGGGACCTTCAAAGGCTCTGCAATGAGCAGGGACACCTTCAGCCAGAGCAGGCTGCTCAGCACCCCATCCAAACGAGGTTTTCATCTTGAATTTCACAGATAATTCATCCCCACACCTTCTCCCAGAGGCATTATCTCCCTTATGAGCATCAAGTGAGGCAGAAGTTATTCCTCCTCCGTTTCACCACGTTTTCATCAGGTTCAATAATGAGTTTCTACTTGAAATGATCTTGGTGAAAAATATGAAATTCCAAACTCTTTGGTGAACTCCTGCTGGTTTTCCTGTCCCTGCTTTCCTTGGAGTGTGGAGCTGGAGTGTGTTCTGGGTGTTGAGGGGTTTGGGGGTAGGGCAGTGTCAGACTCCTGCCTCTCCACTCACGAGTCAAGGAGTTCATGCTTTCTTTACTATAAACATATTTTTCTGCAGGCTTTTAAAATCCTCAGAGGTCAAAATAACACAGGTTTTGGTCCATTTGTAAGATCTTAAATCCCTGGGTGGCAAGAAATACTGTGAGAAGCCCGGGCTATGTTGCTTCTCTAAATGCCTCCTCGAGGCAGTAAAAACAAATGTGGAAACCACAAATGTGCTGGGAGAGACGGGGGAATGTGCAGGGAGAGTCCTGGGCGCTGCCATAGCCCCCGAGCTGCTGCTGCTGCTGCCAAAAGGTTGGGATTTAGGGACGATCAGGGGCTGCAGTGGGATTTAGGGACAATCAGGGGCTGCGGTTTGAGGTGGGGATGGCTGGAGGCTTTCCCTGCGCGTCTGATGACGATGCCTTTAACATTGCCTCCATTCCCTGATGGATTTTACAGCTCGTTGTGGCTGTAAACACCCCTTGGGTGCCTCTTGCTGCCGGCAGTGAGCAGGGCAGTGAAACCCCGCCGGGTTCGGGGCGGATCCATCACGGAGCATCCCCCGGTGTGGCAGGTCTGGAGTATATTTGGGCTAAATCGTTCTGCAGAGCTTTGAAGGCAAAGGGCAGCAGGCTGTGACCCTCTCTGCTTTTCTTCTTTGTGCAGAGCCTTTCACACCAGCAGCTCGGTGAGAAATAAATAACGGGGATATCTGGAAGGTGCAGGTACAGTGGAAGGGAGAGTGGGGAGTTGCAAGGACACACGGGCTGCTCTCTGCCCCTCTGTTCCCACCAGGGGAAGGGAGAGCTGCACCTTCTGATTCACAGGGAGTTCAGCTGAGGGTTTGTAATCCAGAGTGCAAAGAAAGCAAGATAAACACTGACCTTCGTGTTAGTAATCATCTGATGAGTATGTTTAGATTTTGTATATTTTGGAGCACAGCACGTTTGTTATTATTTGCCCCTGATTTGAGGGGAGTTTGGCCATGCCAGGGGCTGGGACTGGGCTGATTCCAGCAGCCCCAGAGCGGGGATTCCCAGGGAAACGCAGCAGGAACGGGACAGACAGCACCAAACACCAGGTCTGGGCAGAGAAAGGCAGCTGGGGGTTTGCTTGAGCAAACAAACAAGTTTCATGTTTTCAAGAGTGCTGTGCCGAGCCTGGCTCCTTCAGAGCCCGTGATCAGAGGCAGCACGGCCCAGGTCCAGCAGGAGCTCTGCTATTCCTCGAGGAGCATTAAAGAGCAGCCCATGCCTGCTGGAAATTGTTGATAAAGCTCTCTTTTTTAGAGTCATTTTTGCTTCTCTAGCACAAATGTACTATTTCTTGTTTGGATGTGTTGCTTTCTTCATTCACTTTTATTACTGGGGACATTTACATGAAAACAGCTTTTCTTTAAATTTTTTTTTGCTCTCACAGCACATTTCCCAATTGCAGCTGCAATTCCTGCATGGAAGGAGAAATCCACCTTCCCTGGGAATGGGGATGGGAATGGGGATGGGGAATGGGGATGGGGATGGGGAATGGGAATGGGGATGGGGATGGGGATGGGGATGAGGATGGGGATGGGAATGGGGAATGGGAATGGGGAATGGGGATGGGGATGGGGATGGGGAATTGGGATGGGAATGGGGATGGGGATGGGGAATTGGGATGGGGATGGGAATGGGGATGGGGATGGGGATGGGGAATTGGGATGGGGATGGGGAATGGGAATGGGGCACTGAGCAGTGCTGGCCCCCGCCCCACAAAGGCTCTGTGTGAATGGGGACGCAGTAAATGTCCCCAGCTCCCAGATTTATTCCTTCATTAGGTATTTAAATCCATGCTGCTGTCAGGGAGGCTGCTGCTGTTTCTCCCTGTGGAATAAGGGCTCTGCCCAGGCAGGCCCCCTCCCAAAGCCCCCAGAGCCAGTGTGGTTTGGGCAGAGGGAGCAGGAATGGGCTGGGGAAGGGGCTGGGGGGGCTCTGTTCAGCCTCTGCACAGAGTGGGGGGGGTTATGGAAGGGAACCCCAGCAGAGGGGTGAGCAGGAGGGGGCTGCAGGGCTGGCAGGGCTGGCAGGGCTGCAGGATGGGCACATCCTCTCTGGGATGGCCCCAAATCCCGTGGCCTGGGGAGGAGCTGGGTGGGCTCACAGTGCCACGGCCAGCAGCCGGCTCTTTGGCCACCCCACTGCACCCCATCACGGCAGGGATGGGTCCCACAGGCCCCTCTGCCACCCCCAGCCAGGCTGGGCCATCCCAGCGTGGAGCATTTTCAGGAGTTGCAGGAAATGCTCTAAAATTGTGCAGTCATGGAACGAGACAGATCAGGGAAGAGCTGAGGAACTAAAATTAGCAGGAGTGCCCCAGGCAGAGGCCACCTGGGGCTTTGTTTCGTTTCGCTCTCAACTTTCATCTCTTTTATTTATAATTTGTGGCTGATTGATTTTTACTCTTTTTTGAAGGTCTTTTTTTCCTTCCCCTTCCCTCCTTTGAAAGCGAGGAGCTTTGCTGGCTCACGATGTGCAATCCCTGCGCTCCCAGGGCAGCACTGCCCCTTCTGGCCCAGTTCTGCCTCCCCTGAGCCCCGGGAGCAGCGCTGGGCCAGCCCCAGCCCCACCCTGGAGCTCATCTCCTCCTCTCCAGCCTTCCTTGGCTGCTGCTTGTGCCCAGCCCTGCTCCACCCCAGCCTGTCACAGCTGTTGGACCTCTGGGAGCTGGAGGGCTCCCGTGGTGATTTCAGACTGGTTTTTAGAAGCTGTGGCTGCCCCTGGATCCCTGGCAGTGCCCAAGGCCAGGCTGGACAGGGCTGGGAGCGCCCTGGGGCGATGGAAGGTGTCCCTGGGCATGGAATGAGAGGAGATTTGAGGTCCCTTCCACCTCAGGCCGTTCCCTGGCTGGATGGACAAACCCTCCAACACAGCAGTGATGTGTCTGTGCCCCCCTGGGAGCTCAGCCTGGTGTTCTTTCCTCCAAGGAGGAAGAGGAGGCAGGACCTGCCTTCCTCTGGCCTGGCACCCTGCCCTCCCTCCTTCCCTCAGACCCAGATGCTCTCTGCCCCTCCTTGTCAGCCACCCAGCAATATTCCCCTGCCCTCCTCCCATCCTCTCCAGCAGCCTCCCTGCAGCCTCCCATCCTCCATCTCCTCTTTGTGCCTCCCAGGCACCTCTGCAGCTCTTGGGAGCCCCAGCCACGGCTGCTCTGCTGCTTTTTGGGTGAGGATGCCCCCCACATCCCTCCCCCCCTCCAACCCTGACCCTGACTCAAGCTGCCAGTGCAGGAGCCTGGGATTTGGCTGGAAACTCGTCTCTGTCTCTTTGGAGAATCTTGTGCCTCCATTGCCCAGCAGATCAATCTGCTTCCAGCTGCCTGTGTGTGCAGGAACGGGAGGAGCAGGAGCTGATCCCCCTCCCCAGGTGTGCTGATCCCCCTCCCCAGCTGTGCTGATCCCCCTCCCCAGGTGTGCTGATCCCCCTCCCCAGCTGTGCTGATCCCCCTCCCCAGCTGTGCTGATCCCCCTCCCCAGCTGTGCTGATCCCCCTCCCCAGCTGTGCTGCCCCTTCCAGCCCAGCCAGGACCACCAGGTCGGGCTGGGGGCCAGAGCTCTCTGCCTGAGGCTGCCTGCTCGTTATTCTTCAAAATCGATCCAACTGGAGATATTCATCTCAAGAAGGACAAGGGGATTTTTTCCTTATTTTCCACTCTTTCCCCCCCTCCCAAGCTCTTCCACAGGATTGTTGGCAGCAGCCCCTGGGTGGCCAGGAGGGCGCCTGGCAGCAGCTCAGCAGAGGGGATTGGATTGCAGGCACAGAAATCCCTCCACACTGGGAGCCTGCTCTTCTGCTGCCATGTGGCATCTGGCCCCGGAATGCTGCCTGTCCCTGTCCCCCTGCAGGTGACCCTGCTGGCCCTGCTGGTGGCCTGGCTGCTCCAGGCAGGCCATCCCGAGGCTCCTGCCACTGCCCTCAGGTGGATTTGTGGATTTGGAGCACATTTTTTTTTAAACTTCTTAAAATCTGTGTTACAGATCTGCTCAAAGGCAGCTGCTCCTCCAGCTGAGGGCAGCCCCTGGGTGGGCACAGCTCTGTCTGAAGGGACTTGGCAGCTCTGGGGAAGGTTTGGGCAGGGGCTGGAGCCTCCCCTCTCTGTGGGAGCCCCATTTGGGGGTGTTTGCTGAGCTGTGCCTGGGTGTCCCCTGTGAATCTGTGGCTGTCAGACCCCAGGCACTGCAGCACTCAGGGTTTTCCCCTGGAGTTGCATTGGTGGCTGATCTTTGCTTCCAAAAATCCCCCAGGGGCTCATCCCCACCTCCTTTCCCTTCCCATCTCTGCTCATCCAGGGCTCCTCTAGTATTTAAATCTCTCCACAGGCCCCAGCATTCCCCCCTCCCAGCACAGATAAAGCTCTGACAGACTCCAGCCAGGTCTTTGTGGGGAACACAGGGGCAGTGAAAGAAACACCACTGAATTTCCTCCAAAAAGAGCAAGAAATGGGCAAGGAAAAAAAACCAACCAGGTGCCCAGAAAGGCACAGATCCTGCTGCTGGGCTGGTTGATGCTCAGGATGTAAAGAAAGGGATTTACAAAGGGCTGCAAAAGCTGTGCCAGCACTGCCTGGCTCTGCCTCTGCACGTCCCTGTCCCCTCCAGCCTGGCTGTCCCCAGCTCTGTTCTGTGGCACTGCCAGGGTGGCACAGCCAGGGTGGCACTGCCTGGCCCTGGTGGCACAGCCTGGCCCTGGTGGCAGCTGGGGCAGGGGGATCAGAGCCCAGCCCAGCTGTGCTGGGCTAGCTGAGCTGGGTTTAGTGCTCTGAACCCTCCCAGCCATTCCTTCAGATTTTCCCAGGGCTCAGGTTGATAATGAAGGGATTAATTTAATTCCCCCACCCCTCCTGCAGCTGCTGTGTGCTGCTCATCTGGGGCTGCTTTTATTGCTGTGGTCCAGGCACTGCCCAGGGCTGGAGCCCAGGAAATCCTGGGGCTGGGGCTGTGCCAGGGGCTGGGGGCTGTGGGGGGCAGCCTCTGGCACTGCCCTGGCTGGACAGGAATAAAACCCCAGCAAAGACTGGCACCCCAAAGAGAATTGGAAATGTTTGGGCTTCAGTGGAGTGCAAAGTCACCTTCCAGCAGCCCCACTGCAGAGCTCCAGCCCAGCCCTGTGCTCTGGGATCCCTGGGTGATGCCCCAGGGGCAGCACAGCCCCTCCTGTGGGTCTGTGGGTCTGTCCCTGCCCCATTCCTGTGCTCTGGGATCCCTGGGTGATGCCCCAGGGGCAGCACAGCCCCTCCTGTGGGTCTGTGGGTCTGTCCCTGCCACATTCCTGTGCTCTGGGATCCCTGGGTGATGCCCCAGGGGCAGCACAGCCCCTCCTGTGGGTCTGTGGGTCTGTCCCTGCCACATTCCTGTGCTCTGGGATCCCTGGGTGATGCCCCAGGGGCAGCACAGCCCCTCCTGTGGGTCTGTGGGTCTGTCCCTGCCACATTCCTGTGCTCTGGGATCCCTGGGTGATGCTCCAAGGGCAGCACAGCCCCTCCTGAGGGTCTGTGGGTCTGTCCCTGCCCCATTCCTGTGCTCTGGGATCCCTGGGTGATGCTCCAGCGGCAGCACAGCCCCTCCTGTGGGTCTGTGGGTCTGTCCCTGCCCCAGGGAGGGAGGCAGGGCTGTTCCCAGGCCGCTGCTGGGGACAGGGACAGGGACAGGGACAGGGAGGTGGCTGTAGCTGATCACACATTAGTATTGCTGGCTGCAGCTCCCCTGCCTCCCAGCAGCTCCTGGCTGTGGGTGGCTGCAGCTTTTTTCCCTCACTTCCATCCCAAACCTGTTTCAGATTAAAAACAAACGCTGTTGCAGATCAGTTTGTCAGTCACTCTAGACATAATCTCCCAAAATAATCTTTTACCAGCCCTCTCCTCCCCCAAGATGGGCAATAATTGTTTCAAGACATGTCAGCCTTTGTTTGAAAGTGAGCTTTGTGTTTTCCTGAGGATCGTGTTCTTGGAAGGGAAAGGAAAGAGGTGCTGAGCAAAGACTGCAGGGAGAGGTGGGTGGGGAGAGAGGAGAGGCTGATGTGGCAGCCCTGAGGTGCTGGGGACAATTTTCTGCTGGGCTGGGACACCAGGGGTGGTGACCCTGGGCAGGCTCAGGGGAGCTCCAAACCTCTGCAGCACCTTGGGCAGAGGAGAGGGATCTGTTTTCCCTTGCTCCTGTCTAAACAACAATCAGTGCTGGAAAATAACCCCTCCCAGAGATTTTTACATAGCTGGACTCAGTGTTCGTGCATTAATCCACCTCCATTCCCTGCAGGTGGATCTGAATGGCAGTGCCCAGGGCTCATCTCATCTGTGCTCCTGGTTCCTCTGCCCCGTGGCTGGGCAGGGTCAAGGCTCAGGGTCTGCCCCTCTCTGCTCTCCAGAGCCCTGGGAGCTCTGGAAATGCCTTTTGGAAATGCATTTCCCCCCAAAAAAGGTGGCTTTTTATGTGAGTGCTGCTATGGCAAAGGAGGTTTTTTAAGGGAATCAAGTGCCAAAACTTTACAGGAGTTTTAATCCAGCTATAAGAGGTAATTTTTAGAAAAGCAGAGCTTGCTAGCTTTGCAGCCCCTGTGTTTTCTGGAGGTTTGCTCTCCCAAATCAACCTTCCCCCAGCTGTGTGTGCTCCTGGCGTGTCCCTGGCACTGCAGCACACGTGCCAGGCAGGTAAATATTGCAGGAGAGCCCTGGGAGCTGCCAGACACCCCAGGGCTGTGGTGTTCTCACCTGGCTGTGCTGCTCCTGCTGCTCTGCTGACGAGAGGGAGGCTGGCAGCGCTGGGAACCGGCCACCACTCCCAGCAGGAATTGGTTTGTGGGCTCTCCTGGCAGCCCGAGCATCTGGGACACGTTGGTTCAAAGCCTGGTAACAGCTTATCAGGGAATTGTGGTTTGGATTACAGCAAAATCCCAGGATGAGCAAATCCCTGCCTAATCTGGAGGGCTCTGTCAGCCTGCCTGGGGTTTCTGACAGGAAAATGGAGCTGGCAGAAGTTTCACGTGCCCCCTGGGAACTTTCTCCCAACTCACATCTCGTGAGGAGAACAAAGTGAAAATATTTCATTGGTCCCTCCCTCCTTATTTCTGAGCCTTCCTGCATTTGGATTTTCCATTTCTTGCCTCTCCTGCTGGTGCTGCTGAGTGCTGGAATGGTCCAGACAATGATTTCCCTTGCCCAGGCACTGCTGAAGCTCTCTGAGTGCCTGAGCTAAGGTGGAGAAGCCCCCAAGAGGAGCAGGCAGACCCCAGCCCACCCCACCCTGCCGGGTTCTGCGGGCTGCTCTCTCTCCCCTGCATTATTCAGAGCCGTGGGGGATGTGATTTGCATTCCTTACAGCACCGTGGGATCTCTGGTCCCCTTTGGGGGGAGATTACACGAGATTGCAGCGAGACTGGCAGGGAAATTGCTCCAAATTGCACCTCTCATGGCAAGGACGTGGCTGTGCATAGAGCTGCTCCCGGGAGGGGAGGGGAGCAGAGAGGGACAGGGTGGGGCAGGGGGCTCTGTCACCCAGGGACCCTCGGGTGATGCTGCTCCATCTGAGCAGGGGCTGCTGCAGTGGGGCCCAGTGCAGCCGGTTCAATGGGGGGCAGTGCCAACATCGGGGCTCCCCATCCCTGCAGTGCTCAGGGCCGGGCTGGATGGGGCTCTGGGGAGCCTGGGGGAGTGGAATGGGCCCCACCATGGCAGGGGGTTTGGAATGAGGTGATCTTCAGGGTCCCTTCCAACCCAAACCTTTCGGGGGTTCTGTGAGGTGTGCCAAGGACAACTTTGGCATTAAATGCAAGCTGCATTATCTGGCTTCTAAGCAGACACTGGACATGGAGGAGCTTTTGTGTGAATGAGAACTGCCCAGCCCGTGCTGGAGGCCCTGACCCCAGCATGGCCCCCAGATCTCTCCTCTGAGGAGCCCAGGCAGCTCAGGAGCCCCCAGCTCCTGAGAGATGGAGCTGGAAGCCTTTGGCTGCAGCCCGGATCAATGGGGAAGGCTTTGCCCCCTCGCTGTGTAAAACATCCAGAGCAAATGTAGAGTGACAGGAAAGGGGTCAGTGCTCTGGGTCAGCACTGAGGTGCTGGAGGAGATAATCAGACCCTTTTCCTTCCGGTTCAGTGCCTGCCAAAAACACCGGAGTGCCTCACAAAAGTGCAGGGTGCAGCCAAGCGTGAGCACTCAGAGAGGGCAGCAGGGAGGAGCCGCTGTCCCCACCCCAGTGCCACCACCAGCAGCCCAGCCTGCTCACTCTGCCCTGCTCCAGGGGCTGATGAGTCTGCTGTCCCCACCCCAGTGCCACCAGCCCTGCTCACTCTGCCCTGCTCCAGGGGCTGATGAGTCTGCTGTCCCCACCCCAGTGCCACCAGCCCTGCTCACTCTGCTCTGCTCCTCAGGCTGGATGATTCGGGGTTTGTGTGAAGCGTGAGCGCTGCCCCGGCTCACCTGGGAGGTGACAAACTTCTCTGGGATGCTCTGGGAAGTGTTTTGTGCTCCCTGGGGGCTCAGGGTCACCTGGGAGGTGACAAACTTCTCCGGGATGCTCTGGGAAGTGTTTTGTGCTCCCTGGGGGCTCAGGGTCACCTGGGAGGTGACAAACTTCTCTGGGATGCTTTGGGAAGTGTTTTGTGCTCCCTTCTCTGGGATGCTTCTGGAAGTGTTGTGTGCTCCCTGGGGGCTCAGGGCAGGTGGAAGCAGCCAGCCTGGATTAGCACTGCTGTTAATAGACCTTGAGAGTATCTCTGCTCGTATGGGGCTGGCAAACCCATAAAATGAGGTGATTTTAGAAGGCCAGACCTTACTAATCCCTCTCTAAGGGGTTTCTCTCCTAAGCTCTCCCAAGGAACATTTTGGAGTTTGCTGCTGTTTAGTCCAAATCTCCCTCCCCAAACAAGGCTTTGGTGCTGATTGCATCTCCAAAAAGGCTCCCTGCCAGGGGTATTTTGACAGAAAGTGTGATAAAATACAACACGGCAGACACCATCCCCCTTACAATTTATAAGGAATTTTGTAACCTGAGGGGATTCATTCTATATCGTGTTACAACACATAGTATAGATCCTGTCCTCCTGCTTGCTGTTTCTTTACACACATAATGAACAAATCTGTTTGTATCTGAAAAATTCTTGTGGCTGGGTTTGAGCTAATCAAGTTCTCGTCTCCAGCATCTTCCCCTCACTTTGTCCCCAGATGATCTCGCAGTTATCCCGACTTTCTCAAAAGCACAAAATAAAACACTTTCTGTGAGAGCTGTAATTGCTTTTGACAACTCAATGGCTCTTTGGAATTTGGGAAACCACAAAAAAAAAACCAAAAAAACCCTCCCAGGCTCCTCAGTTCTGCTCCAGATCCCTTCTCCATCTCTTCCCTGTCATTTACACCCCGTGGAGTGGGTGGGAATGGTGGGAGCGAAATGCTGGTTAGGAGCTGGGCGATAGGTGGGGTTTGGAGGCAATTTAGCAGGGATAATCAATGGGATTTGGGCATTTTGGGGAATCTGTCTTTGCTGCTCGACGGGCATTTGTGCAAATGCTCAACAGCTTGAGACGGGAGATTTGTTCCCCGCTCCCTCTCCCTGTCAGCTTTTATTTGCCTTCTGTTGCCCTCCCGCACAATCCATAAGCCCTCCTCTTTTGCATGATTGTCTCAATTTGCATTTCCAGCAGATCCACTGACATTTGGCTGGACTCTGGGTGAAACACTCCTTGAAATTAGCCTGCACGTTGAGTTTGTTCTGGGAAGATAAGAAGGGAAGTGGCAGGGGGGCCTGGGGGGAATTACACATGTGAAACTGCACTGGGGAAGGAGCACCAACAGCCAGACTGGAGGCCAGCAATATTTCTCTGGGATTTGTTTGGGAAGCAGAATTTGTCACCGTGGGCAATGGACTCATCTCCCTCACCCCAGTGGCTTCCAATCCCAGCACAAGCCTGTCTGAGGAAGCCAAAGGATAAATTGTCTGCTCGCCTGCTCTGGAGTTGCTCTGTGGTGCTGGCAATGTGAGACTGAGGAGGAATTTTAATTTCATGCTGTGTAAGAAGAGTGCATGCAACAGTAGCAGCCGTATGGATTTTCATATGAATAGAGTACAGTACTCATGACAGGGCAGCAGTGTTGTCCCGCAGGTTTGCATTCTTCTCCTTTCTTTGCTGTTCTCACATTCCCCTCGCCGTCCACCCATCCTCGCACTTGCTGAAATGGAAAGTATGTCCTTGCCAGATGGGTGTACAAAGTGACGAGCCTGTTTCTCAGTTAGATGGCAATTGGCTTCAGAGACCTTTTGTTGCTTTAATTTCTGTGCAATCCAAGTGCGAGTCTGTTTTGCTTGAGAGGGAACATTTTTTAGCCTGGTGCCTCTCTTGCTCAGCTTTGCGGGTATCTAAGCACGAGCACTTTGCAGACAGTGGAGCCCATTAATGCTGCTCTGTCTCGAGATCTCTCTAAAATAACAGGACTTAAATCACTCCCTTGGAGGGGGAAGGCAGGTCCTGGGAATGATTGATCCGCAGGCATGAGTTGTGTGGGGCTGGACTGGGTGCTTGTCACCCTTTTCTCCTTCCTGGTGATCTCTTTTAGTCCTCACCCAAGAGCTGAAGTCACCTCAGCAGCAAAGAATTTGTTTTGTAAAACGTGTCACGCTTTGTTCGGGGGAGGTTTTGTTTTATTTGATTTTAAAAATTTGTGTGTGTTTGTTAGGGAAGGAGCCTGTAGTGATTTTTTATTGAGGCTGCTGATCTAATGCATTCTGCACAGCCATAAAATATGCTTTAGATAAACTTCTCCTCCTAACATCTGTGAGGAGCACTGCTCTGCTCGTTTCCATGCTAAAGTGGTCGTTAACGCGCCGGCACATCCCAGCACGTCTGTCAAACCCAATCAGTTTTGCCAGGTAGGGCAGGTGGATAAATCTGTCTGCCTGCACACGCTGCTCTTTCTGATAGCCCTGCATGGGAGGAAGAGGCATGAATGGGGGAAATCCTTTTCCTGGCTGCTGGGGAGGTGTGTGCACGCAGCGGGAGACGAGCACAGAAATCGCGGGATTGTCAGCGCAGGACGAGCCTGGACGCTGAGCTGGGGAACGCGGCTGGGGAAGGGGTTTGCAGCAATGCAAGTGGTTTTCTCTCCCAGCCTCGTCTGTCCCTTTGACAGCTGCTGGCAGCACGCTGAGCTGGAGCCCAGCAGTGCTGGATCTGGCTCTGTCATTCCCTGCCAGCCAGCAGGAAGGACAGAGAAACCCGGCGGCGTCTCCAGATGGACCTGCCTGGCCATCCTTCACTGGGCTGGGCACAGCCCCATTCGCTGCCACAGTGGATAGGCTGGATATTGGGAAAGGTTTCTTCACTGGAAGAGTGGTCAGACATTGGAGCAGCTCCCCAGGGCAGTGGTGGAGTCACCAGTCCTGGAAGTGCTCACAGAAGGAGTAGAGGTGGCACTGGGACGTGGTTTGCTGGGCACGGTGGCACCGGTTGAAGGTTGGGCTTGATGATCTTGGAGGTCTTTCCCAGCTTGAAGGATTCTGTGTTCCACAGGAGAGGGGGGACAGCAGCTTTGGCCATGGCCCCCAGCCCTGGGCTAGCCCTGGTGACAGCTCCGGGCAGTTGGGTTCAACGGTTCCCTCCATGGCTCACATTGATACAGCTGCAAACACATTAAAGAGTCCAGCAGTAAAACACACCCACAATTAATACAGATTTTCATCTGAAATCATTGCCTGAAATAGGTCCCTCATGGAGGGAGGGGAGGCTGTGGGGGGACAGTGAGAGTGTGTCCTGCCTGGGCACGTCCCTTCACCAAGGACTGAGCTTCACCAGTGCCCCCAGCAGCCTCCAGATACCCAGAGAGGGGGAGCAGCCAGCAGAGCCCAGGCAGAGCAGGGCATACCACCAGCCCTGAGCCCTAAAGAACAAGTGCCTGTCTGGATAATTCCAGGAAAATCCCACCAGCCTGCAGGATCAAACAATTCCCACCCAAACAATCTGAGGATGGGGAACTCTCAGTCAGGTTCAACCAAATAATTCCATGTTGAAATGTGGGGAGTTCTCTGAGGGCTGGTGGGTTCTTCCCCAGGGTAATTCCAGGAGATGCTGTCATGGCCTGAGAAAGGAGAGGCTTCCCCAGGGCACCTCCAAGAGATCCTCTCACTCCCTGAGGAGGGTCAGGTTTGTGCCTGGCAGGAGCTGCCTCTCCTCAGCCCGGCTTAGAGAGGCTGTTAAGAAGCAGTTTCAAGTGCAGGCTGAGAGGGAAGCTAAAGTGACCAATAAAGTCTCTCTTCAGCACTTGTAGAGCCTTTGGGATGCTCTTATAAATCAAAGCCTGCAGGTAGACTCAGGTGCTGGAGCACAGAAGCACAAACAGCATTAATGAGGCCGTGGAACATCATCCCCACGGCGGCAGAAGCAAAGGGGAGGGGGTTTCATCTTGCAGAGCCTGTGCCTCTAATGATGGTGCAAGTCCTTCAGAAGGAAAAAAGGGACAGTCTGGGGAAAAGGACCTTCTGGGCTGGCTCGTTCCCAAAGATCCAGGAGCTGCTCATGTTGCCTGCCTGCTAATTGGAGTTGGCTGTAACTGATTTAGAAAGCGATGGCCTTAGGGAGCTGAGATTGTTGTTTGTGTTTGTCTGGGATTAAATACAGATGGAATTAAAACGAGGGGGGAAGAAAACCCCACAACAAACCCTCGACTGCGGGAGGAAGCTTTGATGGAATGAATTCCTGCTGCCGGGTCGGGGTCTCGGTGCCATTCCCATGGAAGCGCCAGGGAAACAATGAAAGGGTAGAGGCAGAAATAGAAAGCAAAAAGATGAGTGGACTCTGATGAAAGGAGTCGTATTAATAATAAAAACTGGAGGGTTTGAAGCTGCCTTAGAATGAATTTTCAAGGCACAGAGCCCCTGGGGAGCAGGTGAAGGCACAAACCACAGCACTCCAGATGCTCAGAGCAGGACCCGGCTCCCAGCCAGGCTCTGGCAGCACAAACTGCAGGAGGAGACAGGGAAATACCTGGTGGCTTGGGCCAGGCCATTTTCCTCCAACACCAGGAAAATTGGGGTCTCATGGCTTTAGGTCACGGCAAGATTCCTTCACAGCTGAGTGCAAGCCGTGACACAAGCAATAAATCACGACAGTGACAAAGCACGAGGCTGGGAATCATGAGCAGATTTCTCTCTGCAGAGGTGTGGGTGTGCAGGGGGGCTGTGCTGCTTCTGAGCAATGGGAAGAGGAAGGCAAGAAGGAGCTCAGCTCCTCTGACATTGAGCAGTGGCCTCGTGCACAGAGGCTGCTGTGGCTGCCAGCACTCCCTCACTGGGAAAATCTGTCCTGGGAGGGAACTTTCCATATCAGTTCTGAGCCTTGGCTCAGTTTGTAGCCCTTGCTTTAAAAGCTTCAGGAACATTTGATACCTGGTCTCTGCTGAGTGAGAGCAATTCAAAGAACCCCCCCTTGTTGGAACTGCAGCTTCTGGGGGCAGGGGACGGCAAACAGCCCCGTGGTGTCCCTCAGGTCACCTCAGAGCTGTCTGAGGTGACTGAGCAGTTCCCTTTCCTCCCAACACCTCCCCCTGCCCCTTTCAGCACCCCTGACACCTCCCTGGCTGGCTGCAAATCTCCTGCCAGTGCTCATTCAGGTGAGTGCCAGGGCTCCTGATGTTCCTGGGCTGTGCACACACCCAGGGCTGGCTCTGACTCCCAGCAGGGACCCAGGGCTCTGCAGGGAGCCAGGCTGCCAGGCTGGGGCTGTGGGATGGTTCTGAGCCTGCTCCTCACACAAGGGGGCTGGTTCTGTAGTCTGCAGCGTCCTAGGCACACAAACTCAGCCTCTACAGCAGCAGCAACCAAAACTGCCCAAACAGAGACCAAGACCTTTCTCCAAAAGCAGAAAAACCCTTTGTGACACTGCTGACGATGAGGAATAAAATCCTCCTTGAGACACTCCAACAAATACTCCTACAATAATATCACTTTCAAACCTGTGTTTCAGGAGGCTGGTATTGAGTCTGAAGATGAAGGTGTGACTGCTGAGAGCTGGAGGTGTCTGTAGTTTGTCACAGGTGAATTTTAGAAAGAAAACAGAAATATTTGACAGTGGCTTCAGCAGCTCAGCTCCTTGTTGCTGGGGATGGATGAAATGGTTAAGTGAAGGTGTCTTCTCTCTGTGCTTTCTTGGTTTCTCTGCCTCCCTGTTGGCACACACATCCACATTCTCTGTTCTTCTCCCATCTGCTTCCCCTTCCCAAAATTCGAACATTTCACTCTTAAAATTCTGCCTTCATGTATATGAATGAAAGAGGAAAATATCACTGCAAGCCACGAGGGCTGGGTGCCTGGGACGAGTTCTGATCTGCACCACAAAGCCCCTCGGAGGTGTGGTGGCCTCCAGCCCTGCCTGCTCGTGGTGCTGGTGCTGAGCATCCCCACGAGGAGCCTGCTTCTCCACCAGGGTCTCAGTTGTGACTCTCAGATGCTGAATTTGGGCAGGCAGGGGTGGTGTGTCCCAGAATCTCGGTGACATGGGGGTACCACTCCCACATCAGCAGAGAGGGGGCTCTGGGTGAGCTGCTGGCCTGGCTCCATGCCCAGCCCCCCGGGGCTGTAACTGGAGCAGCACTTGGGGGGGATGAGGCCCCCGGCAGCAGGGGAAGCTCTTGGAGCTGCAGGGAAGCAGCCCAAAGGACAGCACAGGGGGAGTTGTTCCAGTGTTGAATTACTGAGCCACACACGCAGTGTTTGCCTAACCAGCTAGACCTGAATTGCTGTTCAAACACTGCTCTGCTGCCTGACGTTGGCAATCAGGGAGCTAATTACACTGGATTAGGGTTTTTCTCTTAATTACATGAAAAATTTAGCGCGGCTGATGTTCACGAGGCTGCAGGGGATTAGGGCGGAAGCCATGTGTTTATCTCCAGGTCAATTATGGAGCAGGGCAGGAATGTGCTGGGGCTTTGTCTCTGCCACCCCTGCACCCGGCCTGAGCCCAGCTCCTGCTGCTGCTGTTGGGCCATGGGCACCGGGAGGGATTGGCCGTGGGGAACCAGAGCAGGGCCTGGGGCAGAGCTGCCTCTGTCCTGCTCCTGGGGGGTTTCACAGCTCTGGGGCAGCTCTGTTCCCCCTCTCCTCTGTTCCACCTCTGTTCCCCCTCTCCTCTGCTCAGGAACAAGGCAAAACCTTTCAGCACGGAGCCAGCTCAGGCTGCTGTGTCCTGCTGGACCAGGGCGTTCAGATTGTGCTGCTCGTGTGCCCCAAACCCATTCTCAGCTCCAGCCCTGCAGCCACAGCCCCTCTGCCCCTTTTCCCTCCCTCCTCCCAGTCTGGGGGTGTCTGACATCCCTCTGAGCTTTGCCTGTGTCGCTGCTCCACCTGCGCTCGTGTCCCTGTGCCAGTGGCACCCGTGGCCACCAACAGAGAGCTGTGGCACCAGTGAAGTGACCCTGTGATTGGCACCAAGGCCAGCAGCGAGGCCTTGGGCACGTCCTCTCAGCTCTTTGAGGTGTTTTCCCTGTGAAGGGGGTGGAGAGGGAAGCTCTGTGTGCCCTGGTGGCTCTGCCAGGACAGGCCAGGGCTGTGCTGCCCTGCAGGGAACTCCACAGTGCTTCAAGTGCCAAAGGCAGCCCTGAGTGCTGGCTCAGAGCTGCACACAGAGCACCAGCTCCTGCAGGTGCCTCTCCTCCCCCAGCTGAACTTGAATTCAACTCTGAATTTGGGTGTTTGAGGACCAGCAAGCTGATCCTGCCACCCAGGCAGGGCAGGGATGGACAGGGACAGAGGGACAGGGACAGAGACAGAGGGACAGTGACAGAGGGACAGTGACAGAGGGACAGGGACGGACATGTGTCCTGAGCCCAGCCCAGCAAATCCCACTGCATCCCAGGCCTGAGCAGCATTCCATGTGTTGCACACACAGATTATTCAGAGCCAGCTCATCTGCTTATCTTCTGATTGATTCTGAGATGCTGCAAAGGGCATGTGTCAAAGGCTTAGGGAGTTTCAGTGCGGAGATGGAAGAGATTTTGCTTTTTATTTTTATTTTTATCCTTGATCTGCCCCAGAATAGCACTGGGGAATCAGCTCAGAGGGGCAGCAGGAGCTTTCCTCACACACCAGGAACCTGAGCTACCTCAAACCTCTGTCTGATGGAAATTGGGGCATGAATGAGCAGAGAGGGAGATTCAGCCCCAGGGATTTATGTTGCAGAGCCTCCCCTCAGGATTCCTCAATGCTTCCAGGACAGGGAATGCACCAGCCAATGTCCCTGGGCTGGCCCTGCCCGGTGCCTCCCTGCAGGTGACACATTCCTGCAGCTCCTGCGTGCCCAGGGATGCTGAAGCAGCCCCAAACACGGAGCCAGTCCCTGCTGGGCTTTGCCACAGCCCAGGCAGGCAGCAGGGGCAGGAGAGGGCTGCAGGGAGCCCTGGGGCACTGCCAGCCTGCCCAGGGCGCTCTGTCCTCACACGACCTCCAGAGACCCAGCCCTCTGTGAGGCTCTGCCCCAATTCACAACCAAAAAATGCCCACTGCCACCTGCAGCTCTGCTCCTGCTGGGCAGGAGTGCCTGGGGGGTGGGAGAGACTCATTTCCCTCATTTCCCTCATTTCCCGGGAGCTGAGCTGAGCTGAGCACTCGGTAATTTTCTCACATCCTCTGCCCCAGCAAGGTTAGATCTGATCAGTAACACATGACTGCCTCTGCATGCACAAGTGAAACCAAAAATATGCACGGCCTCCTTGTTCACCTGCTCGCTCCTGCCTGACCCAGACAGCGTAGAACCACCAGGCAGGATTTATCCACAGCTTTAGAAACCCCAAAGACAATAAAATTTGGATTCTCTTATTTCCTTCTGGGTTTTGGCCCTCGGCAGCTCCGAGTTTGGCTCATGTTCCAGCATCCCCGGGAGGTGCTGGGCAGGAAATCGAAGCCATTGCAAACATATTACTTACATGATGTTTTCAAAGAGGAAAGAGAATAATATTTCCTGAGGAACTCTGTGGCTCCCACCTGATCAGCTGGAAGCTGTGGCTTTGGAGAAACAGGGTTTTTGTGCGGCAATTTTTGACAGTCATTTAGTTTTTTCCTCCTTGGGGAGAATCACGATTCACTGAAGCTCGTTTAGAGCAAACTTCACATTAGACAGTCTTGTCTAAGTGGCTTTTGATGCCATTTTACATGGCCACTCAAGGTCAACAAAGCAAACTAAGCAGGACCAATCCCTTCAGCTGTGAAATGCAGAGCTGGAGGAGGATGTTCCTGGGGAGAGAGAGCCTGACACGGAGCTGTGCAGGATTATTCAGCTGGAAGGGCACAGGTGAGGTGTGGACAGATAACACAGATGCAGGGCTATTTTGGGGGCTTTGGGCAAGAGCTGCAAATGGATTGTGACAAGCAGATACCTGGTGCCTCCCTCGCCCTAAATAGCACCAGAATAACACCAGCTGTGGGCTTGCTCTGGTGTTTTCTGTCCCTCACAGAGCTGAGGCTCAGCATTCAGCCCTGCTCTCCTTCACCTGGGCTGTGATTCACCCACAGCAGAGCAGGGCTGGTAACGATGCTTCCAGTGCCCAGAGGAGCACTGAGACACCTCCCCAAAAATCCAACAGGAGGGGAAAGGGAGAAGGGGATTATTGCTGGACAGAGGGAAGGGATGTCCCTGCTCCCTGGGGACAGATTAGAGAGGACAGGGTTTGTGCCCTGAGCTCTCCTCCTCCCGGGCAGGGAGCCCCCAGGACCCTGTGTTCCACTTTGAGGGTTGTGTTTGATGCTGCTGGAAGGTGCAGGGCTGCTGGCCCTGGACCCCAGCAATTGTCTCTTTGCAACAAGTGCTCCAAAGGAAGCAGCTCTGCCCCTGCTCAGCGTTCCCTGATCCCTGGAGCCCCCCAGATTAACAGCCTTTACCTCCTGCTTTTGTACTGAGCCCTCTCCTGCATGCATTTCCTCAGAACTAGAGAAGAAACTCCTTTGGGCACCTCATACACCATCTTGCACGCCTCACTGCTGGTTTTGGCTGATTTAGGGCTGGTCTGTGCCTTGCACAGGGGGTTCCAGCACCAGGGTGTGCAGAACCTTCCTGAGGGCACAGAATGGGAAGGAGCTTCCCTCTGGATGGGAGGGAGAGCTGGGCCTCCAGGAGAAGACAATGCTGCTGATTTAAAGCACCATCCAAAGCAATCCAGCCTCACCAGCCCAAATTTCATTCTAATGAATCCATCCCCGGAAGAATACTACTTAATTAATTAGCAGCTCATTTGCATGAGGTGGCATGTTATTAAAGTTGTGCTGCTGCAAGTAGGGCTGTGACAAGGTGTGAGCTGACAGCTTTTCAAATAAAAAGTCTTTTCAAGGAATGATCTCCTGAACTGGCAGCTTTGTTCTAAACGAGCCTCTCATGCAGTAATAAATTAAAGACGTGGGGCTGCTGATTAGGCTCTGCATGGTGCCTCTGTGCCACCCTCCCTGCCTCATCCTGCACCAGGGTGGAGGGAGGAGAAGGGTGGGAGAGCCTGGAGGAGGAAAGAGCCTCTCCAGCGGCAATTTCTCATGAGAGTTTGTCCTGTCAGGATGTCTGAGCTGCTGCTTCACCCCAACAATTGGCTCCTTTCCCTCCAGAACCCTGCAGAAAGGCAGCAAGGGATCCTTCTCCTGATGGCTTTCCTTGTGGGAGTGGGAGAGCTGTGTTGATGGAAGAAATGTTGGTGGAATCTCTTCTGGCACATCCAGCATTGCGGCTGTCCCCACACAGACAGTGGGGGCAGGGAGGCTGGAGCCCCCTGCCTGTCCCTGCTCAGGTGCTGCCCACCTTACCTGCCCACGCTGTTCCCCTCTGCCCAGGAACAAACCCAGGCCCAGCTGCACAGCCAGGAGAGTCAGGGATCCTGCAAGGCAGGAATTGTCTGAGCCAAGGGCAGTTTAATCCACGGGGAAAGGCGGGCTCCAGGTGAGAGGGGACCTGTGTGGCCCTCCTGGGGGCAGGGGGAGCTGGGGGAGTGCTGGGATGATCCACCAGGGCCTGAAATGCAGACTTTGTGCAGACTTTCTCCCCAGGGTTTTGCAAGGGCAGCCCCAGCAGTGATTAGTGAGAGTATTTAATGTTCAGTTGGACAGTGTGAGCTGGGAGAGGATGGATTTTCTCCTCCCTCAGGGAGCAGAGCTGCTCTCAGGAGCTGCTTTGCTCCCAGCCTGACAGCTCCATGGGCTCCTGCAGGGAGCCATCCATGGAGGCTTTGGGGCCAAGACAAAGGTGATGCCCACGGTGACAGAACCATTCCCTCCTAATCTGGGAGAAATGCATAAAGAAAATGTGACAGGAGAGAAAGCCTGGGAGATGAGGGAGCCTGCAGGTAATGAAGTTAATTGGATATGCTGATTTGAATGGAATGTGCATGTAAGGTTTGTCATTAGCTTTCTCAGGGACACATCTATGATTTAAAGGAGAGATACCCAATGGGATTCCTGTTGCACTTGAATTCTGAGGGGAGACTTCACACGTGGAGTCCATCCTGCTGCTCCTGCCTGCAGGCAAGGCTGGGCTTCTCCCCTGGATGGGGACATTATGAGGGATCCTGCTGGGGCCTGGGGCCCTGGCACAGCTGCATTCGAAATCCAGATCCCACATATGGGGTGGGCTGGCTGGAGGATCCTCAGAAACCCCCCCACTCCTCTGGGTTCAGTAGTGACCTGGAAATGGGTCCAGCCCAGATGTCAGCAGGGAGCCTGGGGGGAACTTTACTCCCAGAATTTCACGGAGAGCTTGAAGGGCTCTTGGAAACTTTTTGGGTAATAATTTGCAGTTCCAGTTCTGGATTCTCCCCTCCTGGAGGTTGCTGCGGGGGTCAGAGGATGCAGGACCAGGAGAATCATGCAGGCCCAGATTTCACTTCACTGCCATTGCAAAAATCAGCAAGTTCAGGCAGTGCCTGCCGCTCCTGGCCCTGGGAATCCTCTCAGGAGCCCCTCCATTGCCTCCCTGGCTCTTTCCACATGGAAGCCCAAAGTGCTTTGGGACCCATCAGGCACCTGCAGAGGTGGGGAGGAGCTGCAGCTCTCCAGGAGTTAATGGTGGCCCTGCTGCAGGACCCAGGCTGGGGAATCAGCCCCTCGTGCATGGACTTATTCAGCTGTTTTTTCTGGCACCAGGAATTCCATCCTGAGTCAGCCTGGTGGAAACACCCCTAATGAAAACAGACAGGTAATTTAATCATGGAAAGTTCCTGTAAAGAGATTCGATGTCTTCTAATGGGAGCCTGCTGGGAGGGAATGCAGAGATATCCCAGCACTGGCACTGCCTGGGCACAGCACCTGAGGGGAACTTTCCTACACGAGGTGTGCTGGAGCTTCATGTCAGATTAGATCCTTGAGTGGCTCCTACACGGTGCCACAATGTGGTATTTTGCTAATCTCTGGTGATAAAGCCCAGCTTAGCCCGCAGCTGCATTGTGGGGGTATTAGAGAGCTCAGTGTGAGCCCGGCTCTGCAGGGCTGCAGCTCCCTGCACCCAGCACATCCTGCTCCTCCACCGGGGCTGCCCATGGCCCTGCGAGCAGGGATGAGTTTGGATTTGCAGATTTTGTCATTAGGCACTTCTCAGGAGAGATTTGTAAACATCCAGCAGGAGGGAAGGGCTGGATGTGGCCCAGGCAGCTCCTCGGGTCCCTGTCCGAGTGTGGCAGCCCGTGGTGTGTCCTCCTGGGCTCTGCTGTCCCTCTGACCCTTGTTTCCAGCTCGCTGAGGCACCTCTCCCCACCCCTGTGCTCCACCCATCCCCACCCTGCTTCCCTCCGTGCCCCTCTCCTGAACCCTCCCCACACCCATCACCCTGCCAAGAGAGGAGACAGACAGGGAGAGGGAGGGGACAGAAGGACACAGGACCGCTGGAGTCCAGCCCATCCCTGTGCTCCCCTCTCCCCCAGGGCCCTGCCAGACGAGCTCTGGACTGGAGATGAGCCCGCAGGGGCAGGGCTGGTCCCTCCCCCTGCTCCAGGGACAGCTCAGGAGCTGTCAGGCCCCAGGAGGGCACCCATACGTGAGGCAGAGGAATTATTTCCCTCTCCAAACGTCAACAAGAAGCTTCCTGCTGTGTGAGATGATCCCTTTCTTCTTCCTCGGCCACAGGAATCATCACTCTTCTCTCTGACATCATCATTTGTTGCCATGGAAACCGAGCCCTGAGCAAGAGATGCAGTGGAGCATCCTGGTGTCAGTGGGTGCCCCTCGGCCTGGGCTGTGGGCAGGGGGCTCCTCTGGGGGTTCTGGGGGTTCAACACCCACCCAGGGAGGGGGCAGCAGGCTCTGCTGTCCCCGTGTCCTGTGCCCTGGGCCACCTCACGGTGACAGAGTCCCTGAGAGCCCCAGGGCTGCTCCCTGGCCCTTGTGGGGGCAGGAGGGTGCAGGCAGTGCCCAGCACCCCGTGCTGTGCCCCAAAACTCCATTCCAGGCACCCAGCCCGTTCCAGGCTCCCCTTGCAGGCACAGCCCCAAGCCCTCAGCCGGGCTGGAGGCACCGTCGGGCACTCGGTGCTGTCTCCAGCCCAGAGCTGCAATTCCCAGTTGGAATTGGTCTGCACCAGCCTTGGCCAGTGGTATCTCTCTTTATTAGCCCTGTCTGACCTCATTACTAGAAAGAAGCTCAATTTAACGAGCTGCTGGTGCCCTGAGGGAACTCTGGAAAACAGTTGTTTTTCACAAAGGCTGCTGATCCTTCATGTCCGGGCTTCCATTCCTGTCTGGCCATTAATCAGGCCTTTGCACGGTGGTGGCTGTGGAGCCCTGACAGCCCCGCGTTCCTGCTCTTTATTCCTCAGGTGATTTTTGTCCCTCTGTCCCTGCTGCAGCGTGGGTGACTCAGGTGGCAACAGCCAGTAAGGCACTGGGCTCATACTGGTGTGGATCTGCCTCTGATTCTTGGTATTTCACGGGGGCTGTGACCATCCTAATTCTCACAGGTGGAATTAAAGCAGGATTTGACCTTCTGCCTTTTGGGGGATTTTGCTTTCTTTGACCTTCTGCCTTTTGGGGGATTTTGCTTTCTGAAAATTCAGGGCTTTCGTGGCAGGCTTGGGCTGGCAGCTTAATCCTGCCAGGGACTCCTGTGCCTGACTGTGGGTGTTCCACAGACCACTCACATTCCCACCTGATGTTCTTCTATAGCACTGAACACTCGGGAGGTAAAGGGCAAAAGAGAGAAATCCAGAAAATGAATGTGTTTGTGTGTAGCCAAGATGTCTGTACATGGCAGGAGGCACCGGGCTCCTTCCAAGGGGAGGATTTATTTGGAGAGGGTGCAGGGGAGCAGCTCTGTTCTCCTGGTATTTCCAGCTGGGGTGGCTCATTTCTCAGCTAAACCATAAGATTTTTAACAACCTGCTCTCTTGGCTCCCGGGGACACGCACCAGAAAAAAGAGCCAGCCCTTTCTGTGCCAGTCCTGCCTCTTCCCAAGGTGTGGCCGTCGGGTGCTCCTGCCTTTTGCTCCCTGATGCAGCCAGGCAGGGAATACCGGGGCAGCAGAAAGGGCTGGCACAGCACCGCTGCGGCAGGCGATGGCATCTCTGAGATAAGGGGTTTTCCTAGAGCCGTGTTCCCTCTCCTGGATGGGCAGCAGGCGCATCCCGGCACATTCCCAGTACATTCCCAGTACATTTCCGACAATTCCCGGCAGCTCCCGGTACATCCTTGACACGTTCCCGGCAATTCCCTGCAATTCCCAGCACATTCCCGGTACATCCCCGGCACATCCCAGCACATTCCCGGCAATTCCCGGTACGTCCCCAGTACATCCTCGGCTCCCCGGCCCAGCAGCGCATTCGCTGCGGGCCCGTGGCTCCCCCAGCCCCGCACACGCCGCGTTCCCATCCCGCGGCTCTCCAAACGCGCAGATCCTGGTGGGAAAGACAATGTAAAGAGTTTGTTTATCCCGCTCCCCTCCCCGCGCACAGCCCCCGAGGCCATCAATTATTAACTTGAGGAAGAGAAGGCGTTTCCTCGGCAGCAGCGGCTGCTGGCAGGGATGGGGCTTGTCACAGCCCGGGCAGGTTTTCCTGCGGGAGCAGGGAGGTGTTTTGGAGGGATGGAGGGATGCTTGGAGCATGTGGTGCTGTGCCAGAGCTCTGCTCGCTCAGCACAACGGGCTGGGCTGGCCCTGCCTCGCTGAATCCTGCAGACAGGAAAGTGGCAGCAGCATCTCCAGGTTTTAAGTGGGGATGATGCTCCAGGAGGATTCCGTGGCAGGAAGAGGTGGTGGAGATTATCCACATGTCATTCTATAGGTGTCTAGAGAATTAAAAAATACCTCTGCAGTATCTCGGCTTTGCTGTTGGCTGTAGAGTTTTGTGGTCTCCTTTCAGGTTTATTTTAGAGAGAATCTTAAAAGTTTATAGTTTTCCTTCCCCCTGGATGGTCAATCATGGCTCACTGGAGGTCTCTGTGCTCGCCTTGCAACCACAAAACTCTCTCATTATTTCTCCTGGATTGGAGAAATCACATTGGCTGCAGTGGAGAAGGAACCTTTGCTCCAGCTCCCACTCCCACACGCTGCCCCTGCTCTATCTGCGTTTCGGAGCTGAGACTTTTGGATCATTCCTTTTCCTACCTTGTCCTCCTCCTCCCACCCCAAACCAAGGGCAGCATTTGGCAGCTGTGAGGTGCCCCCTGACCCCCGTGTGTTTTGTCCTGCAGATCCGGGCGGACGGGCCGCCCCAGGGCGGGATCCAGTACGAGGTGGTGCCGGTGTTCAAGGACGGGAGCCCGGTGCTGCGGGACATGGCCTTCTCCACCGACCACAAGTACCTGTACGTCATGTCGGAGCGCCAGGTGAGTGCCTGCTGCCCGGCGGGGGCGTTCCGGCTCCCTTCCTCAGCCCCGAGGTGCTGCACGGGGACAAGGGCTCCGAGGGCAGGAGGAGCTCGGGCTTTCCTGCCCCTGAGCAGAGCTTGGCCTCAGCGCTTGGGGGAGAGCTGAACCTGCTTGTTCCTGGCTGGAAGTGATGGGAACTGAGCTGCTTTGGGGCTCTGAGCCGTTCCTGCCTCGATCCTGAGCTGCAGGGGTTCTTTGGTTATAAAGTCATTTGAAAGCAGGGAAGAAATGTCTGAGAAGAGGGCAAAGTTTTCTCCCTGCTGAAAGCCTCGAGGGAGTGAATCCCTGAGGCTGAGGAAGGCATTTTGTGCTTGTTGGAGACGCTCAGGGACAGACACCTGCATGAGCAGCCACAATTTCCGATCCCATCCAGCTCGGGCTGGGATTAGATGGCAATAATGAGGATCTGTGCAAACTTTGTAATTGAATTATTTTATTCAAATGTTAATGTTTGGTCACTGTGCAGGAGCCACGTGCTGCCCGTGCTCCCAGCAGGGAGGAAAGGACCCAGTGTGGATCTCAAACAGTTGAGGAACTGTTTTCATTAGGAGCAAAGTCCAGGGGGAATGCCTCTAACTCATCTTTTATGAGGCAAGAGCGTCTTAATATTCATCAAAGCACTAATTTGCTTAATTGTGAAACAAAAAGATGTGAAGAGAATTAGCAAATAATAGAATATTCCTGGAACATTAATTCCATTTCCAGCCACGGCTCTGCCTCGGGGAGACTCCAGGAGCTGGGGGCTGTTGCCTCTCACTCCTTGCAGGGTTTGCCACAGGATTTGCCTGTTGCCCTTGCAGCAATGCGTGCTCTGGGTCCCAAAATCCCAGCAGCCTGTGCATATGGATCCTGTCAGCTCCTGTGACCCCAGTGCCCCCATCCTGCAATGTGACAGGTCAGCAAAGTGCAGCCAAGGAGATATTTTTCCCTGGTTCTCTATAAAGGAGGCTGATGATTGAAAAGAGGTCAGAACCAAGAGGAGGAGGGAGGTCCAGCAGCTCCAGAGGCTGAGGCTGTAAATGGTGGGAGGTGCTCTCAGAAGGACTGAGAATATACAGCAAAAAATGGCCTCTGAAGGCTGGAAATGGAGAACAAACCGAAATTTGCCACAGCAGAATGCCACAGGGAGCAGCTGCTCCTGGCAGGGCTGTGCTGCAGTTAACTGGGGGGAGGATTGCCCAGAGCTGGGGTTTGATATCTGAGACAGAACCAGGCCAGGGCCTGTGTCCACACACAGCCCTTGAGGAACGGCTGGGGTTGTGGAATTCACCTGGGGAAGGTGCTGGGGGTTTGTGAATTCACCTGGGGAAGGTGCTCCCCAACAGCTGCTGGCACCTCCTGAGCCCCTCTGGGCATGGGGACAGCCTTGGGATGGGCTCTGGGAGCAGCCCCAGGCCTGGGGCTGTGGGGATGGAGCTGTGGGGATGGAGCTGTGGGGCTCTGGGGCTCTGGGGAGGCTTCCCACAAAGGATGGAGGGAGCTCCTCGGCACAGAGCCCAGCTCCCTTCTGTGCAGGCAGCATCCAGGACCAGCTTTGTGCAGAACTGCAGGGAAAAGAGCTTCTCCCTGCTCAGATCTGGAGCTGTGGCTGCAGGCACAGCCCTTCCCCATCCCCTGGCTCCTGTCCCAGCCCTGTCTGTGCTTTGCTCCAGTTTTTTCCTCCCTCTTTTTTTGAGCTCTCCCTGAGCCTTTCATGTCTCGCTGCCAACTCCTTCCAAAGCAGAATATTTGACATTTGATTTCACTCCCACAAAGCACAGAAGCAACAGTTGCACAGCCCAATCCGGGGGAGAGAGGAATAAAGAAACTTTGCTTCCAGGCACTGGGGGCTCTTGAACCTCTCGGTGTAAGGGTGGTTATTAGGAGCTCTTTCAGGTTCCCTTCTCACAGCACCTGGTTTCAAACACTCAGAGGGGAAAGGAGAAGTGTTCTGACACTATTTAAAGCAGGAATTCATTTTTCAGTGTTGGTGGAGCAAACAAAGCCCATTTCTGCACACAGGCTGAGCAATGCTCAGGAAGAGCTGGATGGAGATGGAGATGGAGATGGAGATGGAGATGGAGATGGAGATGGAGATGGAGATGGAGATGGAGATGGAGATGGAGATGGAGATGGAGATGGGTGGCATTGCAGGAGCTTTGTGGGGTTCCAGGGTGGGAATAGCTCTGGGTCTGGCAGAGTTATTCTCCCCAAAATCCCAGTTTTTGGGTCCTGTCCCCAAATTCACCATGGGTTCTGTGGTGGGGGGACCAGCATGGCCACAGTGAGGGGACCATGGCTCTTCTCAGCCACTGCCCAGTGTGAGCTGTCTCATTTTCCACAGACAAATTCAATTAACTGTTTCTATCAGGAAGAAAAAAAAAAAACACAAAAAATAAAATATTGAAGCGGAACTGGTCACGTTGCTGCTTCACTGGTGAGATGTGGGGTACACCCAGGGCTGATCAAACAGCAGGTGAGGGGTTAATGGCAATGTATGACAAACGTGGGGCCACCAATGCCCCCTGATTTAAAATTTCCCATTTTGCCACAGAGTCTGTCACAAAGCCCACACCAACAACCCCTGCACGTGCAGAAAATCTTCTCTGCTTTCCCCCTTCCAGAGGGAAGGGCTGAGGCTCCCAGAAGTGCTGCTGGTGCTGAGGAGAAGTGGCTCTGTAATTCAGCCCAGCAGCATTAATTGTCTGGCTGTCAGCGAGAGGCAGTTGGGTTTTCTCAAAGTCTGAAAGCTCCAACTCGATCAATCCTGTGGGATGAGGGTGCTCTGATGGCCCCAAGGCTGCAGGAGCCCCCTCTGCTCCCCCAGGCAGCCCAGCCCACCCTGGCAGGGCTGTGGGCATTATGTAAGCATCAGCAAAACTGAGGCCAGAGATTTTCGCAGCTCTCGACAGAAGAAGGAATTTGGTTATTTTTAAGGCAGGAGTGAGAGGAGCTCAATCAAACCCAGGGCAGGGATTGTTGGCTCCAAAAGATTTCAGCACCTAATCAAGGGCTGCAGACGTGGAATTTAAAGCAGCAGGATCGAAATGGTGGTTGGAAGGAAGATCCTGTGTTAGGGGTGAGGAAAACATCCCAGGAGGGCCCTTTCCACCCCAGCCCATGCATCAGGGATCCTGGCAGGTGGGAGCTGCAGGGGCAGAGGAGCTGGTGCTGAGCAGGCTCTCCCTCTGCCCTCACTGCTTCTTCCCTGCCTGAAAACAACTGTGCCAACATGAATTTTCCCTTCCTTATTTCCCACTCTTTTCCCATCTCCTGATCCCTCGGTTGTCGGTGCTCCTCAGGTGAAGCCCCAGGTGAGGTGCTGGGGGGGAAGAGCAGCACCTTCCTCAGCAGGCACTGCCCAGGGTGCTGTAAGTGCAGAATTCACCTTGCAGAACCATCCTCCACAATTGCTGCAGCCTCCACGGGCTCAGGAGCTGCTCCCAGCCCAGCCATGTTTGATTCAGCCACGGGGGAGGATTTCCCTCTGCTCCTCTGAGGAGTGGAACAGAGCAGCCTCCTGCTCTGGCTGGGAGCCTCACACTCCCCAGGCAGAGATGAGAACCCAGAACCACCCCATGAATGCCAAGAAACACAGCAGAGCTCTGAGGGAGCCCCTGCTGCTCCAGGCAGTGCTGGATTTGCCCTCTGTGGCTTTGGAGAGCACGGGTTTATGTTCTTTGATGGAATCAGAGAACCACAGAATGGTTTGGGTTGGGAGGGACCTTAGATCTCATCTCATTCCACCCCAGGTTGCTCCAAGCCCCGTCCAAACTGGCTTTGAGCTCTGCAGGGATGGGGCAGCCACAGCTCCTCCTCGTTTATTCCCAGACCTGTTGCTTTTCCACCCACTGAGCTCCCCCTCCACATCCATCATTGTGGCTTTAGGTAAAGAAATTGTCTTTGAGCCTGCTCTGGGAGCAGTGAAATGTTTGCTTTGCAAGTGCCCCTGTGCCAGGAGCTGCAGCTCTCCAGGGATAATTTGTTGTGCATTCCCCTGCCCTGTAACCCCCAGAGGTTTCAGTCCTGTGCAAACTGCTTTGCTTTGGGCTGAACTTTCTGGATGCTGAGGGAGGGGGAGGCAGACAGGAACTGCCCAGATGATTCAGGAGAGGTTGGATTGGAGTGAGGGTTGAGAAAAACAGGGGAGCCCATCAGTCCTGGAGCAGCAGGGCTGTAAATACCGATGGTGTCCTGAAGAGAACTGAGAAAACATGATAAAAAATGCACGAGACATGGATAAAAGGGTCTGGAGTCATCAAGAGGGAAAAAACGAACTGATTAAATTTTTAACTACATTATCTGCTAGTTGAACAGCCAGTTAGCTGGACATAATCTCAACAAACTTTGAACACTGGCACAGGGAGAAGGGCTCGGCTGAATCCCACCAGAGGGGACCAAAATCCCCTGTCCCCTGGGCCCCTCCACCTGCTCATGGGCTGGGACAGAGAGGGAGCTGGGATGGGCACAGGAGCCCCTGGAGAGGAAGGGCTGTGCCCCCGGGGTGTGTGCACAGCTCCTCCTCCACCCTCCCAAAAATCCCGACTCAACGAACTCAATTAGGAATAATTAAGAAATTCCGATGAAAACTTGTCTCATTAACAATACCTGGCTGCCAGGGAGGATGTGTTAATTACCGTGGATTGCCCAAAAAGCCGAGCCCGGGCAGGTGGGACAGCCTGCTGGGCTCCTGCTGCCAGCACATTTGTCAGCCCTGCTGGGGCTCACCTGCTGCTGGCCACGCTGGCCCCAGTGCCTCCCCCAGCCCCCAGGGATGTCTGTCCGGACCCAAAATAAACGCGGGCAGCTCAGGGCTGAAGCCTGTGAGGTGAGGAATCCTTGGAGAATGAACTTTGCGGGGAGAAGGGCTGGAAGAGGCGGCGGTGTGAGCGGGGGGTCAGTGGGTTTGTTTTTCCTGCATGAGTTATGTCGCAGACTTTGCTCGTGTGGTTGTTCCTTTCAAGTGCTGCCTGCCTTTGCCTGCAGTTTGTTTGTTTTGCTTTGGTTTTATTTTGTATTAGGGCTGTTTCTTCCCCTGCCAGTCACAGCCACAGGGTTCCCACGTGTTTGCTTCGGCATTTGCTTCCCTTTCCAATTCCTCCTCTTCCACAGACCCATTGTTTCATTTCCAGGCCGGCCACCACAGTCCTGAGGTATTTCTAGAATTTCCCTTACGTGCACAGAGCCTCAGCTCCCCAGGGCTGTGGGGTCTGCAAAGGGACCTGGGACATCCCCAGGAGCTGGGGAGAGCTCTGATGTCCCTCCAGATTTGGTGCCACCACCCCTGCCCCATCCTGAAAGAAACTGAGCTCATGGACTCCCAGAATTTTTTAGTTGGAAAGGACCTTAAAGCTCATCCACAGGGACACCTCCCAGTGTCCCAGGCTGTCCAGAGCCTCATCCAGCTCTGTGGGTGATGCTGATGTTCAAGGCTGGGTTTGGAATGCTGCAGGATTTCCTGTCTGGACGGACAGACAGACCCAGGTCCTCCTTACCAGCAGTAAAAGGAGAGAGCTGTGTTCCCAGGAGGGAAAAGGCGTTGAAGGAGAGATCTGAAATGTCGCACTCAGTGCTCAGTGATGAAATTTAAAAGCAAATTTGGATTCCTTTTCCCCTTTAAAGTTCCCCTCTTCCCCCATCCCCGCACTCCTGGAATAGTTTGTGTCCCCAGCAGATGAATTTGGGGGTACTGAGCTGGCGAGGTCGGGAGTTGCTCACATCAGGCATCAACAGAAAGGAAACATAACTCACAATATGCTGAGAGGAGCTCTGAAATTGCACAAATTATTCTATTTTATACTTTAATTAGTTTGAATTAGCAGTGGGAATAGATGCATAAAATGATCCAGCGAAGGGTGAAATGGAAAAAGGGCTGTGGTGTGGAGGATCGCTTTATTGTGGTGGGGTTTGTGCACTCAGTGTGCAGGAGCTGCTCCTGCTGGATCCAGCCCCTGGGAGGACTGCCTCACCCCTGGCAGTGTCCCAGCCAGGCTGGACAGGGTTTGGAGCACCCTGGGACAGTGGAAGGTGGCATGGTGGCACTGGAAGGTGACCCCATGGCACAGGTGGCACTGGAGGGGGTTTAAGATCCTTTCCAACCCAAACCATCCCTGGGTCTGACTCTGACAGGTTCAAGCTCTGTCCTGCAGTGCTTCCTTTGGACCAGGCTTTGCCTGGTCTCCTCAAAAGCCTGGGACAATGTGGCACTTTTCTGGTGGCTGTGTGGGCTGGGGGAGCAGCTGAGAGCCCCCAGCATTGCCCTCTCCAGGCTTCCAGCTCCTGCTTGGTCTCAATCTGAGGCTCAAAGGGGCAGAAGGATTTAAGAGAGTTCAAATCCACCCTGACTCTTAAAGCCTTTGCCTTTTTCTCCTTTTCCCCTGAAGGTTCTGAACAAGTCCCCCAGATGAGGTAGAACTTGGCTCAAGATCCTGCAGGCTCCAGATAGGTTGAAAATGATAGATGTGCCCCAGGAAAAGTGGCTGGAATGGTCTTGCAAGCTGGGACTAGATGTAACAGTTAAGACTGGTTGTAAAGCAGAAAGAACCCAACTTTTTATGTGGTTTGCTCTTGCTCTCCCTCCTCCTCCTCCTCCTCTGGAAAAATATTTCCAATTATAACTTTGCTGTGGCAAAAAATGTTGGTATTTTCTGGAGGGAGGTACACAGATTTCTCAGGGATGTTCCTGGAGAGCACATTCAGCATCCCAAATGGAAATCCTGAGCACCAGCGCTGGGGCAGATCCTGCCTTTCTAACCCCTAACCCCTCTGGCCTCGGGTGTCCCTCCATCCCCAAGGTCCCTGCAGCCCCCTCCCAGTGCTGTTCCGAGGAGCCACTTGACAACTGTGGCATTTCTGCCTAGTGCTGGGGAGGAGAGGGAGCCCCATCAATAATCCTGTATTTATTTGAGCAGCGAGCAGGAATGTGCCTGGCAGACTAAACACTGCCTGCTCCCCCTGCCCCAGCCGTGCCCAGGGCCCTGCCAAGAGTGCTGGGGGCCAGACGGAGAGGGGGAGCAGCAATCCTGGCCTGCAGCTTTCTGTGTGGGTGTTAAAGAAATTATTTTCATTGTAATCAAGCTTAGAACGTACTGCTCACACAGGGGGATTGTTGTTTTCCCCGTTTATTTTCCCTCTGCCTTTTCCACCGCTTTCCCTGCAGCAGCCCCCACCAGGCTGTGAACGTTTTGCTCTCCGCTCCCAGATTTGGGAGATGGAGCAGTAATATCAGCTTTTAGATCAGGACTGAAGCCTAGAGATGCTGTGTGACCTGTCCACATCAAAACCAAGCTGGCCAAAATCCCTGGAGATTGAGGGTTTGGTCAGGGGTTGCTGCCTGCCTGGTTGGGCAGTCTGGAGCTGAGGACAGCACTCAGCACTGGCATCAGGGACTTTTCCTTTGCCTCCTGCCTTTGTTTTGGGCTTTTCCCCATCCATTTAAGTGACTCACAACTGTCAGTGCCTTGGGTGCTATTAACACCTCGCTAAGAACTGCATCTAAGTATTTTTATTTCCATTTTTTTCACGGAGGGAGCAGGGGAAGGCCAGGGTTTAACAAGAACTCCTCCCTGTGTGGCTGGGCCTTGGAGCAGACGGCGCTGCCCACAAAAACAATTTGCTCAAAAACCGTCCAAAAAAGAGCTGACCACACTTTTATTTGGAGAAGCTGTGCCAGAAACAGCATTCCCGTGCCTGCAGAGAGGAGAGTGCAGGCTCCAGGCAGTCAAAAACAAGCTGGGTTTTTCCATTTTAGGCCTCTGCGTGGTCCAGGCTGGTGGCCGCGGCCCCAGCTCGTCCCTGGCACCTCGTCCAAGCGGGATGCTGGAGGAAATGTTGGATTTGTAGGAGAAACCTCCCTGAGAGGCAGCACCAGGGGTGGGAGTGGGTTTAAGCTTTGTTTGGGGGATGCAGCCCTCCAGAACAGCCAGATCCCACCCAAAAAGGACCTCAAAGGAATAAGGGGATGACAGAATCACAGAACGCCCCGAGCTGGGAGGCGCTCACAGGGCTCACTGACACCCCAAAATCCCACCCCATGACTGAGAGCAGCGTCCAAACGCTGAGATTTGGTTATTTTAGGGGGATTTTAAGCCACGAGCAGGATTGTGAAGCTGTAGCACCAGAATGTGGGATTTGTGTGCGTTTCTGGGGGGTTTGTAGTGTGGGGTTTGTGTGAGTCTGTGTGGGGTTTGTGTGGGTGTGTGTGAGTCTGTGTGGGGTTTGTATGGGGTTTCTGTGGGGTCTGTGTGGGTTTCTGTGAGGTTTATGTAGGATCTGTGTGGGTTTCTGTGGGGTTTGTGTGCGGCCTGTGTGGGGTCTGTGTGGGGTTTGTATGGGGTCTGTGTGGGGTCTGTGTGGGGTTTCTGTGGGGTCTGTGTGGATTTCTGTGGGGTTTGTGTGGGGTCTCTGTGTGTTTCTGTGGGGTTTATGTAGGTTCTGTGTGGGTTTCTGTGAGGCTTGTGTGGGGTCTGTGTGGGTTTCTGTGGGGTCTGTGTGCGGTCTGTGTGGGGTTTGTATGGGGTTTGTTTGGGGTCTGTGTGGGTTTCTGTGGGGTTTGTGTGCGGTCTGTGTGGGGTTTCTGTGGGGTCTATGCGGGGTTTGTATGGGGTTTCTGTGGGGTCTGTGTGGGTTTCTGTGAGGTTTCTGTGTGGGTTTCTGTGGGGTTTCTGTGGGTTTCTGAGGTCACCCCAATGGCAGCAGTGTCACAGCCCTGGAGCATGGGGCCAGAGGCACAGGAGGCTCCCCTGAGCTCCCCGTGGTTATTGTCTTTGGGCGCAGGGCAGGACGGGCAGGCTCCAGGCTGGGCTGTGTAAATCTCGTTAGAAAGCCATTCCCAGCTAATGAAACCCTGGGAGAGAGAGGGATTTGGCTCCCCAGCCCTCAGCCTTGCAGCAGAGGCTGGAATAAATCCATCTCCAGTTGTGTGTGGGCTGCTCTGCCCTCTCCCCCAGCACAGGGGCAGCAGCACTTGGTGCATCAGCACCTCCATAATGTCAGGTGATACTTATCTGTTCTTTTGAAAAAATAAAAAAGGAAAAACCAAAATAAAAACTGCTGCAAAAATCCTCACCTGGCCTTTAATCCTTGTGCAGGAAAGGAGAGCAGCCATGTAAATAATTCTGCCTCCCCTGCAGCCCGCTGGGCTCTGGGTATTAATGCCAGGGGCCAGAGCTGTAGGGGAAAGCTGTAGGGAGGAGGGATCTGGGATAAATGCACCTCAGCTCTGCTGTTTGTGTAGCTGGATGTGCCTGCCCCAGCCACGGGTCCCACTGGGGTCATGTTTGTTTGGCTGTGCCTTTATTGCTCTAAGTGTGAATTTAGCAGCTCCTACCGGGTGAAATACGATTGTCTCTGTACTCCACGGCCAGGCTGGGCTTTGCTGAGGTTCTGAGCACAGCTGCTGCAATATTTGGGTTTATTAACACCCAGTCAAGGCAGACACACAGCCCTGGGCCTCAGCTGCTGGATCTGTGCCTGGATTTGTCCCTTTTCTGCAGGTTTGGGGTGATTTGGGCACCCGGGGCTGGCTGCCATCCCCATCCCTGCAGAGATCCATGATCCCTCCTGTCCTTGTTCTGGGCCTTCTCCCCCTGCAGGCACTGAGGCAGGGATTGCTCTGCTCTCTGCTTTTTCTTGATTTATCTGCTTTTCTCTTGCCTTTCTCACCTATATTTATCCACATATCCATATATCTATCTCTCTATATGTTTATCCAACAACTGAGATGCAAATCCAGCAGTGCAGAGGCATCCAGGCCCATCTGGGACAGCACAGGCTGCTGGAAATATTTCCATAGCTTTGCATTCCCTTTCCCCCTGCCTGTCCCAAAGAACACAGGGGTATCCTCTGCGTGTAATGAAGTCTCTGAAGGGTTGAACAATATTTCTTTTCCGCCTCTAACTAATCTTTTTTAATGCTTGACAGCCTCATGTTCTGTAATTTAATGCATTTTATTTAGAAAATAACATTTAGTGCCACTTTGGATTTCCAATTATTCTTCAATCGGACTTTGAGGGCCTGATGTCTTTGTCACTTGGATGTGTGCAAGAGATGGCAACATCAGAGCAGACAACAGCAAATTATTTCCACTACTGATTACTAGGCTTGGGAGGAAAATATGCAGGGACAAATTTAGTCTCAGCATAAATGTATGAAAATGAGTTAAAGCATTGCAGCAGCAGCAGCTTTGTGCTCGGCGTGGATGGGCAGAACCGGCCTGGCTCATCCTGCAGCCTCCTGCAGCACCAGGGGATCTTTGGGAGGAAGGAAAGCCTCCAAGGAACGGGAGCTGCAGTGGTCCCAGCTGGATCTGTCCGTGGTGCTCAGTGTGGCCTTTGAGGGCTTTGCTGACACCAGTGCAGGAGGAAAAGCCTCCCCAGTAAACCCATCATAAACCCCCAAATTACTGGTGGCCAAGGGAGGATCTGCCTGCTCCCACCTCCTGGGTGCCCCTCGTGCTCGGAGAGGACTCAAGGGCTTGATCTGGAGCTGTCAGGGCAGGTTTAGGTTGGATTTTAGGGAAAGGTTTTTCCCCCAGAGGGTGTTGGGCACTGCCCAGGGAATGGGCACAGCCCCGAGGCTGCCAGAGCTCCAGGAGTGTTTGGACAGTGGGATGCCCAGGGTGGGATTTTGGGATGTCTGTGCAGGGCAGGGGTTGGAATTGTTTCCTTAGTCTCCTGAGATGTTTTCCTTGGTCCTCACTGACGTGTCCATGGGTGGGAACAGACCCATGTCCTACACCCAGCTACGCCAGGCTCCTTCTGTGGGGAAAAGGGCTTAGAGCTCATTTTCCTCCAGAACTCAGGAGTTTGGGATATGCTTAGGACAGCTCGTTCCTCACACTGCCCGTCAGGTTCCTAAATTATTTTTGACAGCCGTGTGTAATGATATACAAATGGGAAAGTGATGGAGTAGCAGAAAATTGACTGGCAAGGACAGCGTGATGGAGTTGGAGAGCAATCCTGCTAAAAAGCCGTGGAGACTGCGGAGTGTTCCTGGAGCAAACACCAAGCAGGGCCCTTGCCAGGCTGTGGAAGCAGCAATGATACCACTCTGTGACCTTTAAAGCTACTTAGGGCACTCAAATGCTTTGGATTTTCAAGGCTCTGTAAAATTACACAAACCTGCCATGCCTGGGATGTTCCTCCCAGGTTTCTGCAGTGTTTGAACAGTTTGAAGAGCCGTGAATGGTTCAGAAATGGAGAATTGAGGGTTGTTTGTGTTCCTACCCTGTGTGCAGCAGCCCTTTGTGGCTGTGGAGAAGGTCTGAGCAGGGTCTGTGCTGAATGTCCCCAGCATTGCCACAGAGCTCACTTGGCAAGGCAGCATCCCATGGGATGTGGCCTCTGAGGGATGAACCCTGCAGCTCTGCCAGCCAGGATTCATGGGATCCTAGGGTATGGAAGGCACCCACAAGGATCATCCAGTCCAAATCCTGCACAGGCACCCCAGAATCCCACCCTGGGCATCCCTGGGGGCATTTCCAAAGGCTCCTAGAGCTCTGGCAGCCTCGGGGCTGTGCCCATTCCCGGGGGAGCCTGGGCAGTGCCCAGCACTGGCCACCCACTCTGGGCTGTGGGATGCTGTTCTGGAAGAGCAGAGGGAAATGGTCACTGAAGGAGCCAGAGGGGTGGATGGCATCATTTGGTGCCCAGCCCCTTCTCTGGGCAGAGCTGCAGCTCAGTAATCCCGCCAGGCACACGCGAGGTGCGGGGCAGAGCGAGGCTGGGCCGCTGGAGCCATGCCTGCGTGTGCCAAGAAAACAAACAGAAAGGGCCAGTCAAAGCTTTTCAGTGTCACTGACACCCTGGGACGTGCCAGAGCCAGGAACAAAGGCGGCATTGAGGCACAGCACGGCCTGGGAGGCTGCTGGGAGCGGGCAGATGCGGGGCTGTGCCCACCCTGTGCCCACGGCCACTCGGACACGGTGGGTGGCAGGACAAGGCCTGGGCCAGCTCCTCAGCAAGGAGGGCAAACAAAACGTGGCCTGAATGTCCCCTGTGTGGCACTGAGGGGGCTCTGTAGGGACAGCAGAACATTCCTGCTCCCTGCCAGGCACGAGGCAAAAGCAGCTCTGAGGTGGCAGGGGATGGGTGGCTTTGGGACACTGGGCTGGACACAGAGAGCTGCCAGAGATTTTGCCCTCCAAAAGTGCCAGGCAGGGAGCTTCTTCCCAGCTGGCTCTGGGATGGACAGGGCACTGCCACCCGTGCTGTGCCCCACTGCAGTGCCCTGCCTTGCCCATGAGCTCAGGTGATGTTCCCTTGCTGCTGGCAACAGCGGGGCTCTGCTGGGCTGTGTGAGCACATGGTGACTGTTTCAGCAGGGCTGCAGCTCCTCTGTCACTCCAGGGACACCAGGACACACACCCTGCATTGGGGACAGCCAGGATGACCCGGGCCTGTGGCTGTGGCTGCTTTGCTCCAACTCAGGAAAGGGTTAAGCTCAGGGCCCCTCTGGAGAGAGGGAAATAACCCCAGGGACCCCGGGGTCCCTCGCTGTGCTCCAGCTGCCTCCGTGCATGTGCTGCTCATTTTTCATCCTGAACACAGCTGCTGCCAGCAGCCCTGTCCTACCCCTGCTCCTGCCAGTTTTATGAGCAGAGAATAAAGAGGGGGAGCACACAAACCACCGAGGTTCATCTGCCAGTTGTCAGGCTGCCGGGGCAGCAGGGACCGAGCCATGGCAGGCACCTTTTCATTAGCAGTGTTCTTTATTCATCCCCCACAAGCTGCTCTCCTTTTTGAGGAGGGGACCTGCTGCTGCTGCTGCTCGGGTTTTTATCAGGGTTTGGCCCTGATTAGCTGGGTGGGATGGGAGGAGCTGCCTTCCCTGGGGTCTCTCCGAGGTGCAGAGATCGATGCCATCAGCACAGCCTGAGCACCGGGGGCTGGCAGAGTCCCCGGGCTGCTCCTCTTCCTTCAGCTGGGTAATTAGGAGCTCTGGAGAGGGGGAAGAGAGGTCACACGTGGAGTGGGACTATTAACCCCGTCCCTTGCCAGCCACCCTGCAGAGAAATGCCCTTGGAGCAGCTGCTGCAGCGCTGGCTCCCAGCAGGAAGGCAGCTGAGGCAGGGCAGAGCCCCTGCCAGGGGCATTCGCCCCGGCTGGGAGGTTTGCAGCTGACAGACACCGTGCCAGGGACCAAGTTTGGTCCAGAAGTGGTGGTTTCATGTCTGTCACGTGGCAGAAAGAGCCACCCTCGTGGGTCCCTGTGGCCTGCTCCCTGCCCGAGGCAGAAGATGGAGCAGGTCATGGATCCACCAGCTCTTCTTATGGTTTTTAGCATTCCCACGTTGATCCCCTCAAGCCTGCTCAATGCCCCATCCTGGGGCAATGATTCCCCTTTGTTCCCAGCCTCCCTGGGAGCTGAGGCTCCCAGTGCCCACAGAAACTGGTTAATCTTGTCCTCTCCAATCCCTTGCAAGCCCGGAGCTCTTCCTGGAGCTGCTCTGTAGGTAGGCTCAGCACAGGCTGCAGGATCCCCCTCGCAGTCTGTTGGGTCTGCTGCTGCACTGACGCCAGGGATATTTATGGAAATACATGCAGAAGCTCCTCAGGCTCCGATGGAGCAGAAATAGTTTCATGGCATTATTTGCCCAAAATGCCACCGTTCTGAGTGCTGGATCCGGACACTGAGAGGCTGATGTCAAAGCAGCTGCTTCCAGCAGGAGCTGAGGTGGCTGTCGGGGACAAGTGCCTCGGTGTGGCAGCCCTGGGAGCTTTAATGCAGCAATTCTGGGGTATGTTGGAGGCTCTGGGCTTGCATCAGCCCTGCCTCACTGGGAGCATTAATGCAGCAATTCTGGGGTATGTTGGAGGCTCTGGGCTTGCATCAGCCCTGCCTCCCGTCAGAGCCACAGCCCCAGAGCTGCTCTTTGATTCCACATCTCCCATGCAGCAAAACAGCAGCCCAAGGAAAAGCAGGTAAAGATCAAAGCTAAACCCTTTACCCGACCTTCTCTGGCTACAAAAACCGTCCCAGCTTTCATTTCCCACAACGGGAGGCCCTTGGTTGATGCTCCCACTTTCCCAGGGGCTCTTCCAAGCCGCAGGCAGCCGTGTTTGCTCTGGGGGAGGGAGGGCCGGGGGGTGTTTAAAGAGCTCACTTGTGGTGGCACCGCAAATGAAGTCATGTCCTGAGGGATGGGGATGTTGTGGGGAGGGTTTGATGGGGGAAAACCACAGTGTTGTGACTCGTGACCCAGCGAAACCCTAATTGTGTGTTTAGCAAAGCCCAGGCTGGAGCTGTTTCCTTTGCCTCTGTCTTGGCACGCTGCCCTTGGCTGGGATCACTCATCCTGTGGTTAGGGCTGGTCAGGAGTCACCCCAGTCGTTAGGAAAGGAATGTTAAAGGGCTGTTGTGTAAACCCACCACTGCCTGAGCAGGCCTTGTTTTCAGTGTAAATCTGCTGCAGGGAATGGTTTAACCTTCATCGTATTTTTTTTCTTTATTATTTCATTAAGTAAGATTTATACAGGTATAGTGTTGGAAAGGTCATCCGTCCCTTGAGCTGTGGGAAGAGCTCTGAGCATTCCTCCCTCTCCACTTGGTTGTTTTACCCCTGGTTTCGGCTGGGAAAGCACCAGGCCTGGGTTTTGTTGCCTTCTGGGAGGTGAATTTATCCTGCCTGGCACACAGAGCCCCCTCAGCCCTCCTTTCCCCAATCCCACCCTCAGTGGATCCTCCAGCAGCAGCACCCTGGAGCTGCAGGGTGGCCTTTCCCCAGGGGATTGCATCCCAGCTGGGGAGAAGCAGGAGTTTTTCCCCTCCTCTCCCTCAGGAAATTTGGGATGTTGGATCTGCAGCACAGACCCGGGCTCTGGGCTCAGGATCTCTGGATGCCTCGCTGCTCCTGTACCCCTGAAATGAGATATTTTATGTCTTTCTTGTTTACTGACATGTGATAAGGCTGAGTGAGGGTTTTTTGGAGATATTGAAGATTCTCTAGCAGCAAGACATCAGGGGTTTGCCAGCACAGCCCGTGTGTGCTTTAGTGCTCTGCTTATCCCACAGCTCTGAGCATCCCCTGGCATCGAGGACACTCCAGCCAGGCATGGAGCTTCACAGGCTGAGGCAGCAGAGCTGGGAAGGAGCTTTTGCAGCTTTTCCAGCAGCAACCTGTTCTCCAGGGCTTTTCTGAACCCTGAGAACAGATGGCTGGGCTGGAGGCTGAGATGCAAGGACAAGGGACTCATGTTGACATTACCTTTACCAGAGTGCCTTTCATCATTAGCATCTAAATGCCAGCAAACACCCAGGAATTATCCATCTATGATCTCTTCATCAGAAGAGGCCTCTGATCAGGTTAATCTCACTTTCCCAGCGTGGAAAGGAGGATGCTGAGCAGCTGTACCCACCAGCAAGGGGAAGCGGAGTGAATTTCTGAGAGGGAAGGATGCTGCGAGCACCAGGTTTGAAGTGGCTGTCAGTGATTGCTTTGCCTCTTGCACAGCACTGCCAGGGCTGGGATGGCAGAGCTGATGGTGCTGATTGAGCCTGATGGGGCTGCTCCTGGGGCAGCTGCCCTGGAACACCTTGGCTGGGTGCTGAGCAGCCCAGCTCTCCCGTGGGCAGGAGGGAAGCTCCCAGCCCGGTGCATTTCCATCCTCTCAGTGATCTCCTCTCCCTCCTGAGAAGCCAAAGCAAGCATGGGGGAGGGTGGAGGAAATGTGTTTTAACAGTAAATACGGCCTTGTTATTTATCAATGCAGAGTAATTGAAGTAATTTCATGTCGGTTTTAAATGCAGCGCCCAGGGATCTAATCTATCTGTCTAATATTAATGGGGAATATTTGCTTGCCTCATTCATTCATTACTGTTTTCATTAAGACTCTAGTCCCATTTAGGAGTCTGTTTGTCATTTTAAACTCTTCTGTTTTATCTTAGCCTGCCACAATCCTGTTTAACAACTGAAGTGAATCCGTGAGTTGCAGGCTGGCAGCTCGGGGGAAGGGGCTCTGCTGTCTGGCGTGTGCTTTTCCTGGGGAGCCAGGAGAAACAGACTGCAGGCACTCACAGGCAGCAGGCTCTGAGCCTGCCTGCATCCACACCCTGGAGAGGCAGGGTTCCACAGCAGAGCTGGGTGTCTGAGCTCCCAGCATGGCCATCCCTGCTGGGACACCGCTGCAGACTCCAGCTCTGGAGGATCCAGTGTGTCCAAGCCAGCCCAGGAAGCTGCTCGGAGCAGGGATGGGGTTGATGAATGCTCAGGGTGCTTCCAGCTGGGTGCTCTGGTTCCTCACAAGGTGTGTTCCCCTCTAAGGCATCCCCACCTTCAGGGTATCACAGAATCACTGAATGGTTTGGGTTGGAAGGGACCTCAGAATCCATCCAGCGCCACCCCTGCCATGGCAGGGACACCTTCCCCTGTCGCAGGCGCTCCCAGCCCTGTCCAGCCTGGCCTTGGGCACTGCCAGGGACCCAGGGGCAGCCCCAGCTGCTCTGGGCACCCTGTGCCAGGGCCTGCCCACCCTCACAGAACGGAATCTCCTCCCAATGCCCACTGCCAGGGGCTCTGTCCCTGTCCCTGCCCTCGCCCTGGAGCTGGGAGGAGCCCAGGGAGCATCACCCGCAGGGCTGGGCAGGCACCAGGGCTGGGCAGCCCCGAGCTGGAGGCGTCCAAGCCTCATTAGAGTCCCGGGGAAGGGGAGCATTGTGCTGTTAACGACTCTCTGGCAAAGTGCTCTGACTAAAACAGTAATTTTTCTGAGCACAGCCCAGTTGCGAGTGCTTGTTGAACACCTAATTACTTTGGTTACTGCTCCAGAATTATTCCGAATTCTATTTTTGCTGTTTTCTCACCAAACAGAGAGAAACACTTTATAATTATTCACCTTAATTAATTTTCTGAGCTTCTGTTAAAACTTTTAAATGACTGCAGGGAGCACGCCAGGAGTTCCATGGCAGCCAGGCAAAGCAGAGGCCGTGAACTGATGCAAGATGAAAGTTTCCTGTGTTGGATTGATCCCCACCTGAGCCCAGAGATTTTGGAAGGCTGCCCCCCTTTTATCCTGATTAATTAGTTCCCCTGAGGCCTGGGCTAATCAAAGGGCATTGCTCATCAGCTGGTGGCCATGGCAGGGTGGCATCAGAGGATGGTGCCAACGCGTCAGGGAGCCACTTGTGATGGCAGCAGTGATGTTCCCTGGCAGGAGCATGGGGATGGGCCCCTGGCTGCTCCAGGAACATCATCCTGCAATCCAGAGGGGGCTCCCACAGCAGCAGGGAGGCTGTGTCACCCTGGCAGGTGAGGAGCAGGGGAGCTCCTGCCAGGATCACCATCCTGGCCTCCAGGAGATCATCTGAACCTTTTTGTGCAGTCAGGAATGAAAATGCCCCTCCCCTGAGGTGTGGTGGCTTTCCAGGCATCCAGGGACGTGGATCCATCACAGCAGAGCCCTGTCCTTGTGGGGGAGACCTCTAGCATCCCATTCCTCATTACTGGCACCCTCATCACCCCATTCTTGTCAGGGAGAGGTTCTGTGGGTCGGTTCTCCCAGAAGCTGAGTGGTTTAGAGTCCCAAAAGAGAAGGATCTGCTGAGGGTCCTGTCCTCCCCAGCTGCCATCCCCCATGTGTGGGGACACCGAGCTGTCACCAGCACCCCGGGGGCAGGAGCAGCTCAGAGGAGCCAGGCAGGAGTGAACGTGTGGCTGCACCTCATTATTTAATCCATGAATTTCACTGCATTTGCCATTCCAGAAGCTCCTGCGAGTACCTCAGCCAGGTCTGCGCTCCAGATCTCACTTCAGCGCTGAAGATGACAGAATTTCCTCCTGACTCTGTGTGGGCACGGGCTTTGCCCAGCTCTGGAGGCAGTGGGCACAGGGTGGCCACAAGTCCCAGATGCAGATGGTCTGTGCGAGGCAGGAGGCAGAGCTGGGGCTGCCAAGGCACATTGTGGCTGTCACACAGAGCTGGCACTGCTGTGCCAGTCTGAGCAGGGGGTGGATGCCGGACTGGCATCCCAAATGCTGGGCTGAGCCTCCACCCACAGCTGGGAGCCCAGGCAGGGTGAGGGATGGGACACGGGGTGGCTGTGCCAGGCAGGGGGCACCTGCCCCTGTGCCCACCCTGCAGCCCTGGAGCGTCACCGTCACCTGCTGGGGGCAGAGGAGGAGCTGCCAGAGCCAGCAGCCCATGCAGAGTCACGTGCTGGAGATGAAAACCCATTTCCCCTCCTGCATGAGGCCGTGCTGCTCCTGCGAGCCGGGAGCGGGCTGGGATCTCTGCCTGGCACTTTGTTATTCCAACAAACCCCGCTCAGATGTTCCATATTGATGTGATGATTAACTCGAGCCGTGGTAAACCACAGGAAAGTGTTTGTCTGCAGGAGCCTGTGTGCCAGAACATGAGGCTGCTCCGAGCCCTGCCGGGATGCTGGGCCGGATGGATGCAGGAAACTCTGGCTTGAGGACAATTTTCCTGCTCGAGCAAGCCTCACTTCGGGATATTTGCTGTTTTTTCAGTCTTCCTTGCTTCCCAGAGGAGGCTGTCCTTGCTTTCATCACCTCCCTCAGGAGCCTGGCAGGCTGCACAGAGGGTCTGGGTGAGCCAAGGAGATGGGAATGTTTGCAGAAGATCTGATCCCTCACTCCAGAGTGATCCAGTCCCTGTGCTCCAGCACAGCTTGTCCTCCTCAGATGTTAATGAGGTTCTTATAGCAGCAAAGCCAAGCCCACTGCAAAGGTTGCCTGGATCAGAGTTGAAGGGGCTCTCTCCGTGCATCTGCAGTGCTGTAATTAAATAATCCCCTCGTAGCCATGGCAACGTTGTCTCCCTGTCCTCTCCCACTCGCTGCTTCTCTGCCAGAACTTCCCGGCGTTGATTTGGTTCTGACAGCCCGGGGGGGGCTCTGAGAGCCCTCCCTCCTGTGCTGGGCTGTGGGACAGCAGAGCTGCTCCTGCAGGGGCACCTGCACCTGGCAGAGCACTGCCCCTCGCCTGCTCTGGGCCTTCCTGTGGCACAGGGATGGATGCTGGAGCCATTCCCACCTTTGGGAGCTCCACGGCACCCTGGGGATGCTCCTCAGTTATTGGTGGTTAAAACTCCCCTTTGCCCTGTCCTCTGTGTCCTGGCTCTGCCCCATGGATGCATTTCCCTCACCCCACTCACTCCTGGTCCTTCCACACTCCCTGGCTGTGTCTGAGGTCTCCAGGAGGCAGGAGCAGCAGTTTCCAGGTAGGGATTTCCACAGCCCGAGGCAGATTGCAGTCCTGCTCAGCAGAGCCACAGCATTCCCAGCCCTCCACACTGGGAATTTTTTTGGCAAAGGTTCCCAGCAGGATATTCCACCTGGAGCCCTGCTTGGAGGCACAGGAGGAGGAGCAGTGGGAAGAGTCTGCCAGACTTTTTACAGCCTCTGGGAAAGTCTGACTTTATTTTCCCTGTCACCCTGACACATTAATGGCTGCGGCTGAGGCATCCTCCTTGATCCTTCCCACACTTTTTCACGTCTCCTGCCCCAGCACAAAGCAGAGTTTTCTCATAAATAAAGGAAAGAATCAAATCTCATTGGAAAGTTCATCAACTTTGGGCTCCTGCTCAGTGAGTGATAGATGGCTTTAATTACACTGAACTAGTTGGCATCTCTACTCCACTCCCCAAAGTCATTAAAAATAGATTTTCTGTTTGAACTCCAGCCCCCTGAGGGGGTCTGTGGGCAGCCTGCTGTGGTGTGAGATGCTCCAGGGGCTGTCTCCAGCCAGGGGAGGTCACAGGACTGGGCTGGTAGCACGCAAAAGCTGTGGAAACTTTGCTTTGGCCGTTTATTTATTTATTTATTTATTTATTTATTTATTTATTTATTTGGAACTGGTTTCTTGTACTTATTTGCTCCAGGGGCTGGCAGAGTTGGAATTTGTGTGCTTTGGAGAGTCTGTATTGATTTTTTTTTTTTTTAATTTATTTTATTTTGCTGGTGTTATGGGTCAGGCAGTTGGGGACAGTAATAATGAGGCTTTATCATTTAATGGTTGAGCAGCAGGTCCATTTTGGCAGGGAGAGCAGGAGGAGAGGTCACAGTTGGGCTGGGGGGAGCAGGGCTGTGCCCTCAGGAGTGAGGAGATCCCCCAGCAGCGCTGGATTCTTGGCTGCTGTCCTTCACACAGATGCTCCTCCAGAGACATTGTTCAAAACCTCTGTGTGGTTTTTAAAGAATTATCATGTGCAGCTTCTGAGCAGGAAAAGAAACGAAGCGCTCAACATCAAATCATCTCTAATGAACTCTTATTCACATAATTCCAACCCTCCGTTATTTATAGAGCGCAGCGAGAGCATCCAGCTCCTCACAAACATGAAACAAGCCCTGAGCTGCATTTAAATCACGGGGACAGATCCCGCCGAGCCTCCCTCTGTGCGTGTGAGCGGGGGATCTGCTGTGCTGGGGGATTTTGGGGCTGTCCTGACCCCCAGGCTGGGCCAGGGCTCAGAGTGCTGGGCTGATTTTAGGGGGAGCCCAGGGACCTCCCTGGGTGTATCTTGTGCCAGCTGGTGTCTCCCACAGGGAGCTTTTTGGTTTGAAAACCTGGGTTTGCTGCTGGTTCTCCACCCAGGGGCAGCACGATGGCTGCAGCACTGGTCTGCACTGGGAGTGCTGGGTGGTCACTGGGGGTGGGCAGTGTCTGCAGGAATAGGTCCTGGATGGGCCATCCTGGGGGCTGTTCCTGTCACCAGGCCCCTGGGCTTGCTCCCCCCATCTGTAAAGTGCTTTTTGCTCCTTACAAGGGAGAGGCAGAGCAGCACAAAGCACATCCCCTGTGGCCACCCGAGCGCTAGACCCTGCGAGGGCACCCCAGACCCCTCTGCAGCCAGGACTCAAACCCCAGCCCTTCATTTCCACCTCGGAATTTCTCCATTCCTGAAGCTCTTCCCATCCAGCAGGGGCTGCAGGCGCTCCCAGCTCTGCCCTTCCCACCCCTCATTCCCAGGGTCCCAAACCGAGCCCTCCACCCTCCCACGGGCTCCACCTCGGCCAGAAAACTCCAACCCCCGGCAATCTCTCTTTCGGGAAAAGCTGTTGAGTGGGGCTGAGGAAACAAGAAGAATAGCAGCCCTATTGGTGTCCAACTCAGAGAGGAACTGGGTTCTCACTGTGTCAACAGCACTTGGCGTGACAGTGGCCGTTGTGTGGGGAGACACTGCTCCTTTCAGCGCGGCTGCTGGGAGCCGGGTGCTGTTGTGACGGACAGAGCCAGAGCCATCCAGCAGTTGTTTGAATTCCCAGCCAGTTGCAGGCATCGCTCCTGGGGCCCAGGAGCTGCAGGGAGGCTGGGAGAGGATTATCTGCAGTGTTTGGTGGGAGAAACGGGAGTAGAATCGCAGAATCACGGAATGGCCTGGGCTGGAAGGGAGCTCAGAAATCATCTGGGCACCTCCTGCTATCCCAGGTTGTGCCAAGGTCTGTCCAGCCTGGATTTGAACACCTCCAAGGGTAGAGAGTGCACAGTCTCTCAAGCAACCTGTTCCAGTGCCTCCCAACCTTACAGGAAGGGATTCCTTCCACATTTTGTCCAGAGAACACTACAGGAGCTCGATATGCAGACCCACCCTGCTGCTGGAGGTGGCAAGGAATGGGTTGGAAAGGTTAAAGTGGTTAAAAATGCTGGAGGTGGCAAAGGATGTGTTGGAAAGGTTAAAGTGGTTAAAAAGGTTACAAATGTCTTCGCTGGAGCCAAGCAGTGACCTGTGGTTAAAGCCTGGTGTCATTTTGAAGCCTCTGGGGGTTTCAGTGCTGGTAAATAGGTCAGGACTGTGCTGCACCTCACCATCACCATCATTCCTCGTGTGCTGTGAATGGGAGAGGGGTTTACAGCAGCCTTTGGGGCTGTTCCCACCTGTGCTCCCCTCTGTGGCATCCCTGCCTGGAAGGGACAGGGACCCCCAGTGGGTCAGGCCTGGGGGCCCAAGTGGCTGCTGCTGGAAGGGCTCAAGTGGCCCAAGCAGTGAAACCCCCACCCAGACCCAGCAAAGCAGTGAAACCCCCACCCAGACCCTGCCACCATCCCAGTGATTCATCCCCTGCAGCAGCTCCCTGGGGAGGGGAGAGGCAGCAGAGCGTAAATCAGGGAGGAGAGGGCTCAGCTCCAGCCCAGGGGAGGCTCTGGCCAGGGGGGTCCGAGGAGCTGGCAGCACTGTGGGAGCCCAGCTGGGGCTGTCTGTGCCCAGGCCTCACCCAGGGGATGGGTGACCTCACGTCTCAGTCTCCGGCAATTCCTATCCTTGGATGTCGGAACAAATTCATTTCATTTCAGGCTTGGCTGCCGTGGCTCTGGGGGGCTCAGCAGGCCCTGGGGCTGCTCTGGCTGTGCTGGGCACAGCAGCCCTGAGTGTGTGTGTGTGTGTTCCTTGCAGGTGACCCGGGTGCCCGTGGAGTCCTGTGAGCAGTACACGACCTGCCAGGAGTGCCTGAGCTCGGGGGACCCCCACTGCGGCTGGTGCTCCCTGCACCACATGTAAGTCCAGCCTTGGCCGTTCCCTGGTGACAAAAGCAGCTCTCAGAGCTTCCCAGAGCCTCCCACACAAAGCAAATCAGGCTGAAGTTCCACAAGTCCATTTTTCTCCCCTTTGGGCATTCCCTGCATTGCAGCTCAGATGCCGTTGGAGATCCCTGAGCTCCCGGGAGAGGTGAAGGGAAATCAGCTCCTGCTTCAGGGGCAGGGTGATGTGGATGGAAAACCAGATGGAAAAATGATGGAAAACCAGAATGTGAGCTGGTGGGAATGGAGGCCTGCTGGTTTGCACACCCCTCCTGCTGTTTTGCACCCTCCTGCTCTTTGCCCAGGCTGCAAATCCCGATAATGTGCAGCTTTTAAAGGCAACAGCAGATGTGATCCTGTGAGTGGGGCTTTGCTCCCAGCAAGGTTTCAGCAGCACAGCAGAGCACAGAGCCCCTTTAAAAGCCCCAGAAGGGAGATTTCAATCCTGCAGGGGAGGTCAGGGGGTCCCAGCTCCAGCTGCTCCAGGGGGACCCAGCAGAGGGACTGGGAGCTGGCACAAAGGGCTGAGGGTGCTTTTCTCCAGGGGAGCTCCAGGAAACCCTCTCTGCATTCAGGAGGTGTCTGTGCCCTTCCTTTCTCTGGCCTGCCATAAAAACCAGCACTTCCTAAGGCGGAAGGGAGCCCACGGGGCAGAGGAGCTCGGGGAGGAGGGGAGAGAAATCCCCCCGGCCCCGTGCCAGCTGCTGGGCAGCCCTGAGCGCCGGGGCAGGGGGAGGCAGGGCTCAGGGACCCGCACAGCAGCTCTTGGCCCCTTGCCTGAGGAGCAGGTGCTGGGGGAGCTGCAGGCTCCTCCGCAAATCCGGCCTGGATCCGGGGCTGGGGGGCACGGCGGCTCCCCACGGCGGGTTTGGGTGCTGGGGAGGGGCAGGAGAAGCAGCTCAGCCCCTGAGCACCCCACAGGCTCCTCTCAGGGAGGGGCTGGGGGTAGCAGCAGAGCTCTGAGCATCCCACAGCAGCAGCCCAGGGCACTCTGGGCATGCTTTGGGGGTTTTTAGCTTTTTCCCTTTCCAAGCGAGCCCCTGCAGCTGAGCCACCCTTGGTGCAGCCATGTCCCAAAGGCTTCACTGTCCCAGCTCCTCTGTCAGAGGGGAATATCTGGGAATATCTGCAGCCTTGGGCCCTGCCAGCCCCCTGTGCCCCCCGGGCTGGGCAGCAGGCTGGGCAGGGGCTGCTGCAGCAGGAGCAGGGCTGGGGGCTCTGGTGCTGCTCCTGCAGCAGCTCCTCTGCAAGGATCAGCGAGCACTTCCCTCATGCTAATGAGCTGAATCTTCACAAGCCACCTGGGAGGCAGGTAAAGGTTGTTATCTTCATTTTGCAGAGACAAAACCCTCGATGACAAGAGGAGAGAAAAGTGTCATTTCCTCTGCCCTTTTGGCCATGACATTTCAGCATCAACCTATTCCCAACAAGGGCTCTTCCCCTGATGGGATTTCTCAACCCTCCCTTCAAGCATCTGCACTTTGGAGCAGTGATCATTTTTTAGCTTTATTTTTTTAAGCTGTAAATAACTGAGTTTATATTGCTGTTCCTCAAAGCCTCTGTCCTCTTTCTTTGGAGGCCCCAAGTGCTGGAGTGTTTGTATTTAATTTGTCACCTCTCCCCTTTCATTCTCACATGTTCCTGCTTCCAGCTGCTCCGTGGAAGGTGCTGGGTCAGGGGGTGATGCTCCCACTGTGTTTGGGGATGGCTGAAAGGCTGAGGGGTGGAGCAGGAGGTGATTTGTTCATCCTCTGCATGGACAGAGGGATCCTTTGCTCTTTGGGAGCCGTCAGAGGCCTCCAGGAGATTGTTACAGGATCTCTCCAGCCCAGTGGGATGTGAAGCCTGCAAGACTTCCCCGTGCTGCTCTCTGCAAGTGTGTTATTGTCTCCAGGCCTATTTATCTCTGTTGGGGCTGTTGCCATAAATAGGATGATAAAAAAGAGCCATTCCAGCGAGTCAATGAGATAAAGGCTCCAGTCAAGAGCTCACTTTAGGGCTATCTTAGAGATTCACTTAAACCTCGATATTTCTTCCTTTGGCACCATTCATATTTAGCTCCTTTATGCTCCAAAGGAAAAGGTACAAAAGGGAGAGGGTGAGGAGAGCAGCCCCAGCGTTTGTTGGGGATCAGGGGGGTGGTTTGGAAAGGGAAAGTGGAAACTTCACTTACCTTCATCTAAAGCAAACTCCCACTGTTCCACAGAATCCCACAACGCTCGGGTTCAAAGAGACCTTAAAGGCAAATTTACCATCTGCACCCATGGAGGGGGAGTTGGAAGGGAAGGATTTTCCCCAAATGACAAAAAGCAGGAAATCCTGGAGGGCTGCCAGCACCACAGTCTGCTCTGGAACACTGACACTCCTCCCTTGCTTCCCAGTGGGTGCCCTGCTGGATTTCTCCCTGCTCTAAGGACCCCTGCAGCAAAAGCAGGGCTGAGGAGCTGTGCTGGAGCACGTGGGATGCTCAGAGCACTCCCAGGCACCTTGGCAGGCTTGGTTCCTGCTGCTGGGAACGGGCAGGAGCTGGGAGCTCCGGGATGACAGAGCCAAGCCCTGTGGCAGCAGCTGGAGCTGCCATTCCTGGCTGGGGCTCACCCCCAGCTCCAGCAGGAGATGGTTAGCAGGCTGTGTGGTTTTAATTAGGGCACAGGCATCATCCTGCCCCTGCCTGGTACAGCTTTCTGGTTTAGCTGGCGTGCAGATGAGTCCATGGCTCCCCCCACACCCCCAGCACGTGGGATTGGCAGCTCTGGATTCCGTCCCAGTGCAGGAATTACTCATGGGATACTCAGGCTTTGTGGTTTTGCTGACCACAGAATATTTTCCAGCGCCCTTTGGTCCTAACCTGGTGCCCAACACCTGCTCCCTGTGCAGGGCATCCCCAGGTCCTGCTGTGGAACATCTCCCTGGGGTTTGGGGTGTTTTCAGTGCTCTGGGGGATGTTTTGTTGCTCTGTGGGATGTTTTGGGTGCTCTGGGGGATGTTTTGGGTGCCCAGGGGGGTGTTTTTGGTGCCCTGGGGGAAGTTTTTGGTGCTCTGGGGGATGTTTTGTTGCTCTGTGGGATGTTTTCAGTGCCCAGGGGGATGTTTTTGGTGCTCTGTGGGATGTTTTCAGTGCCCAGGGGGATGTTTTCGGTGCCCAGGGGGGTGTTTTCAGTGCCCTGGGGGTGTTTTTGGCGCCCTGGGGGGTGTTTGATGCTCTGGGTGTGTTTTCGGTGCTCTGGGGGATGTTTTGTTGCTTTGTGGGATGTTTTCGGTGCCCAGGGGAGTGTTTTTGGTGCCCTGGGTGTGTTTTTGGTGCCCTGGGGTGTGTTTGGTGCTCTGGGTGTGTTTTCAGTGCTCTGAGTGCCCCTGTGTGGCAGGTGCTCCCCGAGGGATCGCTGTGAGCGGGCGGAGGAGCCGTTCCGCTTCGCCGGGAGCATCGGGCAGTGCCTGAGCGTGGCCGTGCAGCCCAGCAGCATCTCGGTGTCAGAGCACAGCCTCCCGGTGAGCAGGGGCAGGGACACGGGGCCTGCAGGACAGCCACCCCCAGCAGGGAGCACTCCACGCCCCAGCCTTCCCCCCTCCCTCTGGCACAAATGTTTTCTCATGAAGTCACACTCAAAGGGATGGGGCAGCCAAGGGGTCACCCGAGCCGGGGAGAGGGTGGACAGGGGGGACAGAAACGAATTCCCCTTCCCCTGGTGCCCCAGCTCACATTTCCCTGCCCTCTGGAGCTGGTGAAAGGAGAGGCTTTGTTTCCCAAAAAGCTCCTCTGTGAGCTGTGCTCAGGCCTGGCTCTCTGAAGCTCCCCAGCTGTTGCTGCCCCCAGCCCCTGTGGCAGCTGCTCCTGCTGCCCCCAGCCCCCCGTGTCACAGTGCTGTGGGGACAGGGCACTCAGCCCTCCAGGCACTGCTGTGCCATGGGGACACCCCCCACTGCTGGGGACACTGGGGACCCCCCTCCCGCCCAGGGCAGGGTGGTCTCCCCTGTTTGTGCGGTGGGAGGGAGGTGGTCTGAGCTCAGGGCTCTGGGGACGGTCACTGCTGCTCTCAGGACCTGGCACAGGCACTGAGGGTGGAAAAGCTTCTGTAGAACAACCAGGGGACAAAAATCTGCCACTGCCACCAGTGCTGACCTGCAGCACGGTGGGTTTGTATCCACAAAGAACATCCTTGCCTTCCTTTTCCCTCCTCCCTCCCCCGTGACAGGGCAGCTGGCCACCAGCTGTGGGCAGGTGGGTGATTTAAGGGGTTGTTTTGGATGGGAAAACAGGCAGGGCTGGGGATTTGAGGGAGATTTGGGCTGCTCTGCCTGCTCACAGCTCTGCTTTGCTCCCTGGTGTCCGTGCTGCAGCTCAGGCTGCGGGTGAGCGACGCTCCAGACCTGAGTGCCGGGGTCAGCTGCCTCTTCGGGAACCTCAGCGAGGTGGAGGGGCAGGTGTCGGGCAGCCAGGTGCTCTGTGTGTCACCAGCAGCCAAAGATGTCCCTGCCATCCCCGTGGATCAGGGTAAGTGATGGCTCCTGGGCAGTGACGCGGTGGCAGACAGCTCGGGAAGCTTTGGGAGTATCAGCGGAGCAGAGCTGAGCCTTTGGGGCTGCTGCCAGAGAAATTCATGCTGCTGTCAAAGCCTATTGAACCCAGGGAGCTTCATCCCCAGGAAATGCATCCCACACAGGGCAGGACGGGCTGGCAGGAGGCAGCAGGGAGGGCTTGCCCTGTCCTCACTCCCTCCCTGTGCTGCCAGACAGCTCCCAGGGCAGGACATGAGCCATCTGTCCCCTCCAGGGTGGCTCTCGGGTGGCCAGGAGCTCTCAGCCCTGTCAGGCTGCTGAATCTGGGGAGCAGGAATGTCCCCTGGGCCTGGCTCAGCACCCACGAGTAGGTGGCTGCAGTTCCTCTGTTTCTGTGCTGCTCTTTGGGCTGGCTCCTCATTAATGTCACCACTGTCATATTTTCTCTTGCTGTAACTGAAGCACCACTGGCTTGGAGCTTATTTTTCCCTTGGCATCCTTCCAGGTGTCCAAGGTGCCTCCGTGGTGATGTCTTTGTGGTTCTGAGGCATTTTCTGGAGCCTGAGCCTTGGGGAACACTGCAGGGCCCAGAGCCCCGTGGGAGCAGGGCCAGGACAGAAGAACAATCTGCTCTCAGTTAACCCTGAGCTCAGGCTCCAGAGAGCTCCACTGCTGCCTCCCTTGTTTCCAGCAGTGCCTCCTGCTCCAGGGGATAACTCTGGGAGATGAAGCTGTGGAGCCCAGTCCCTGGAAGTGTTCAGGGATGGGGTTGGATGGGTTTGGGGGAGCCTGGGATGGTGGAAGGTGTCCCAGCCCGTGGCAGGGGCTGGCCCTGGCTCTTTGAGGATCCCTTCCAACCCAAACCCTTCCGTGATGCCACAATTCTGTTCCTGGGCTGGCTCTCAGAGCAGTCTCACATTTCACACTGCAGAGTGACTCAGGGAACAGGGCGAGGGTCCAAACCATTCCAAGGCACCTTTACCCCTTGTCTCTGGTGCACTTTGCCACCAGGGCTGGTGTTTGGGGGCATTGCTGGACACGGGGGCTGCAGGGCAGGGTGGGGTGGGACCCCGAGCAGTGGGCAGTGGGCAGTGGGCAGTGGGCTGTGCTGCCGCTCCCCTCGCCCCCAGCAGCAGTGACAGGCTCTGCTCTGTCCCCAGACTGGTTCGGCGTCGTGCTCCAGCTGAAGTCCCGGGAGACGGGCAGGACCTTCGTCAGCACCGAATTCAAATTCTACAACTGCAGCGCCCACCAGCTGTGAGTGCCCCTTCCCCACCCCCCAGCAGAGCCAAAAACCAGCCCCGAGGATTTGGGGAGTGGGTGCTGGGGGCTGGCACGGTGCCCGGGTCACAGGGACAGCCCCGGCCGGGCTCGGGGGCCGTGCGGGGCTCCGGGAGCCGCGGAGGAGGCAGAGCCGGGAACAACCTCAACCTGCTGGTGCCCCCAAGCTGCGCGATCCCGCAACTGAGAGCGAGGATGGAGCCGGGAGGGATGGGAATGGGGAATGGGGAGTGGGGAGTGGGGAGTGGGGAGTGGGGAAGGGAAGGGAAGGGAAGGGAAGGGAAGGGAAGGGAAGGGAAGGGAAGGGAAGGGAAGGGAAGGGAAGGGAAGGGAAGGGAAGGGAAGGGAAGGGAAGGGAAGGGAAGGGAAGGGAAGGGAAGGGAAGGGAAGGGAAGGGAAGGGAAGGGAAGGGAAGGGAAGGGAAGGGAAGGGAAGGGAAGGGAAGGGAAGGGAAGGGAAGGGAAGGGAAGGGAAGGGAAGGGAAGGGAAGGGAAGGGAAGGGAAGGGAAGGGAAGGGGAGAACAGAGGGGCTGGGGAGGTGGGATGGAGGAGGTGGGATGTGGGCAGGGAAAGGTGGGATGCAGGAGGGGAAGGTGGGCAGGGGGAGGTGGGATGCTAGCTGTGGGAGCCCGTGCTGGGAATGTTGGAGGCAAGGCCAGGTGAGGTGAGGTGCTACAGACCCAAAGAGGGACAGAAACGGGTCAGAAAATGAGGAATTAAAGAAGCTCACAGCACTCGCCCAGATTTGCCTGTGATGATCAGAATAAGCTCCCCTGGCTGTGGAGGTCAGCAGAATGCTCAGAAGGAGCACAGCTGAGCCATCAGAGCTGTTGTGGTGGCAGCAGCTCACACCCTGCCCTGCTCCCTGTGCCCAGCTGCGAGAGCCCTGCCTGCAGAGCTGCTCTGCTCCTCTTCCAGGGCTCCACGCTGCCTCAGGCCACGCTGCCACTTCCCTGGTGACATTTGTCTGCCTGGCCTGGCCTTGCTCCAGCATGTCCCGGGCACTTCCCTCTCCAGGCAGCTCCAGTGCCTGGAGCCATGGGCATGGCTTGGGACTGAATCCATGGGCACAGCTGATCCTTGTGCCACCAAGAGCTGCCACGTGGCACCAGGGGTGGCCTCGGAGATGAAGGAGGTGGCAACTGCCAGGATTAGCAGCTGTCACAGCTCCTGCATCTCTGAGAGAGGGGAACAAAACCCACTCTGCTGGCAGCTGGGTCCCCTGGGGCTGAAAAGGGTCTGTGTTCTTTCAAAAACATTTCATAAGCAGTTATTTTTTTTTCCCCAACATGAATCAAAAGCACTTGCTGCACCCCCTGCACTCCAAGGCCAGGCAGAAGTGTTGCTGTTGACTTGAAGCATTCCTGACTTGCAGAACAACTGATCCCATTTTTGCCAGGCTTGCCTTCTTTTCTAGAAGCTAAAGCCCAAGCCTGGTGCCTGTGCAGTGCCCTGCTCTATTTTACACCAATCCCACAATGTGCAATGAATCCCAGCTTGCATTTTACTCTGGGATGAACTGAGAGGCAGCCCCAAGTCTGTCTTTGGAGCGTGTTTGTTTCCCCAAACCCATTTCTTGTTTTGTGCTCTATCAAAACCACCCCTCCCAAAGAAATTCTTTTCCCAGGAAAGCTGGATTTCTGGCAAGGCCTGGAGAAGGCTGCAGCCCTGCCAAGGTGCTGAGGCCTGTGCTAAGCCCTGCTTTCCCCCCAGGTGCCTGTCCTGTGTGAACAGTGCCTTCCGCTGCCACTGGTGCAAGTACAGGAACCTGTGCACCCACGACCCCACCACCTGCTCCTTCCAGGAGGGGAGGATCAACGTCTCTGAGGTACCACACGGGCATTCCTCCCTCTGTCCTCTGCTTTTCCATGCCACAGGCACCATGACCACGTTGATGTGAGGGTTGTGGGTCTCTCTGGTGCCCAAAAGTGCAGGAGCAGCTTTAAAGCAGGGCAGTGCTGGTGTCACTGAAGTGCTGCTCTTGACCTGAGCACCAGAGCTGAGCCTCCCCCGCTGTGTGGGAATGCCCAGGTTCATTAATTACAGTAATTGCTGCAGTGCTTTCCCCAGGGGTCCCAGAGGCTCGGCACTTTCAGCAGCTCTGCCTTGCTTGGTCTGAGCAGCAGCCCTGGCTGGGCTGGGCACAGAGTGCCATGGTGGGATTTATGGCAGGGCCTGACTGGGGCTGATGAAGGAGGGAATCACCAAAAAGCACAGCCCCAGATTTTGGAAAAGGGAGCTGGTTTGGGTTCCAGCACGGGGACCCAGAGCCATCCCTCTTAGCAGCTCATAAAAGGTGTGGGGCTCCAATCCAAAAATGCTTTTAACACTTGGAAAGGCACAGCCTGTGAATGGCTCTGCCAGCTCTCCTGTGTGTCCCAGGGCAGAGGGATCTGTGGAGGAAAGGGGTTTGTTAGCACAAATTGAACAGGCCAGGAACCCTTGGAGCTCTCCCTTCTCTGGGTCCCCAGCCCTGGGATCTCAGAAGTGCCTGACAAGTCCCTGCTAAAGCAGGACGATCCCATCATCTCTGTTTTCCTCCTGGGAGCACCCAGGGCTTGCCTGAGGTCACACAGAGGGAGAGAGGAGCAGTTGGTATCCCTGGCACTTCCTGCTGGGACCACAGGGCTGCCAAAGAACTTCCTCTGTCAGCTTCATCTTGCCGAGGTTGTTTCTCACCAGGGTTGTTCTGGGACACCTCACACCTCCCTGGTGATTAGCTTTGATAAGGGCTGATGGTAATGATACAAGTGCTCTCCATCATTTCTCCTCCAGGCCTCTGAGCACAGGCCAAGCCACCCCAAATAAATGTGTTTGCTCATTTAAGAGCAATGAATTTCCTCTTCACCCACAGCATGGTGATAATGCCTTTGCTATGGGCTCTTCACTAGCACAGAAATGAGGAAATGCCTCATGGAGGGTTTCCTCTCCTAAACCAATTCAGATCACAATGTTCTCATTGTGTCACGGCCTGATGTATTAGGAAATTGTTTGTGCTTTCCCTGGCTGCCTCCCCAGCAGAGCCAGTGGTGTTTGGAGTGGTGATCTCCGTGCCTGTGCCCTACTTTCAGTCCCCTGTGCCTCTCCTTACGTAAGGTTTACACACGTGTTCACACGGGCCTGCACATCTCCTCGCATCTTTATCTTTAATTTAAGGGAAAATATCTTGAATATTCCTTTTTACTCCTGGCCCATCAGAACTGGAGTCCCAGTGGGATTGGATGTGTAACGAGCTCCCTTTGATGCTCCCAGGAGTTGTCTGTCTGGAGGAGGAACAAGAGCTCAAAGCCTCAGCCACTCCAGGAGGAGATGGGGGAGAGAAATTCCCTCTCCATGAGCTGTGCTCCTGCTCCTTGCAAGCCTCTGCCCCCACTGCCCGAGCTGATGCTGCCCTTCTGCAGCCCAGAGAGCTTGGCTCATCCCTCCACCCGCCCTGCCAACAGGAATTGTGTGCTCAGATCCCAGGGCAGAGCTCAGGGACAGATGTGGGGGCGCAGAGGGAGCCCCAAAGGTGGGTGGGTGCTTAGGAAAAGTGGAGCTGTGGTTTGGTGTCACTGGTCAGGGAATACAGACATTTCCCAGCCTTTGCAGCAGAGGGATCCTGCAGGACAGAGCTGGCTGCTCCTGATGTTCTCCCTCTCCTGGGAATTTCTGAGATGCGAGAACACAACTCCTCTGAGGTCTCCCTTTGCAGGTAGCCAATTCTTTAGGAGTTAATTATTAGAGAAGCAATTATTTTCCCATCCTTTTCCTGGTCAGAGTCTTCAGTGTCAGCAGAAGGTGCCTGCTCAGACCTTGCTCCCACTAAATCAGGATTTCTCCAAGAGATTCTCATGGGTGTGGAGCACTGACTGTCCCCCTTTACAAAACCCCAGATCAAGCCAAGGATGTAATTTTAATGTGCCTGATGTGGTTTGGCTGGTGTGTGTGTGAGGCTTGATGGTGTCTCTCTCTAAATGAGGAGGAATGTGGATTCATAAACATTCTCACACCCCATCCCAGAGGAGAGCTAGAACCAAATAAATCCTCTTAGCTGCCCAGAATGTGAGAGCCCGTCCCTCTTTGATGTCCAGTGTGTGCTGATAATGCCATTTCCACAGGGGGACGCTGATCTGGGGACAGAGAGTTCCAGATTCGGGGATTTCGGTGCCCTTGGGGCTCCTTTGAATTCCCAGTGATTTTATGGCAACGCCCTTGCCCCTGGCTGTGCCCTTGGGTGCTGAGTGCTGCCTGATGTGCCTTGAAGGAGACAAAACAAAACACAATCAGCCTGTCCTGCCAATCCCCATCCCAGCAGAGCTGAGATGGGCTGGAGGTGACTCAGAGCCACGGCTCAGGCCACCAAAGGCAGCCAATGACTTTGCAGGGTCACACCTGACTTTGGGGAGAAGCCTTTGCCTGAAATAGGAGCAAAAAGCCTGGTTTCAGCAAAATTCCCTCAGCTCTGAGCCGTGGCAGTGCTTTTATCATCCGTGCTGTGGATGTTTGGTGTTCAGAGGGAAGGAGGCAGGAGGGAAGGGCTGGGGGAGCAGAGGGAGATGTTCCTGCCTGTAACCTGTCCCTGGGCCAGGGAGCTGCTCCAAGGGGTGTTTGCAAGAGGGAAAGGTTTTAAATATCCCCCTGCCTCCCAAAGTGATGGAGGAGACCAGGTTACAGCACGTGCCCACAGCTCAGCGCTGATGGCGAGGGGAAGGAATTCACCAGGCTGGGCTCCAGCTGCCTTCCTTTCATGTCTGGTTTCCAAGGAGCAGGGGCTGCTCTCCCTTCCCGTGGCATAAATGAAGGATAATGTGTTTCCATGAGTGACAGGGACTGTAATTTATATCATTGGGAACACAACTGTGAACCAGGGGTTTACATTCACGTGCCAGATTGGGTTATGTTTATAACTTGAAACTAACGTGCGGCAAGTTAACATTTGTGGAGAGTTTGCGGGGGTTTTTTGAAGATGAAAAGTACAGAAACAGTCTATTTTCTGCCATTTGGGCTAAATCCTGTAGTCAGAAGAATTGCCTGCCATTTCTAGGCAATTTTTTTTTTTCCAAATAAGAGCAAGGAGGTTTGACCTACTAAAACTGCTCGGTTAAACACAAATAATAACCATGGGTGCTCTGTTCTGCTCCTGAGACAGCTGCAGAACGTGGGTCTTTAAGGTATTTATAGACCTTGGAGTCTTTGAGGCTAAAAAGTGTTGGAGAAGCATAAAATGTCTTTGTAAATTGTGTGTGCTGATACTTCACAGGCAGAATATTCCCCGAGAGTCTGTGCCACTCAGGCACCCCAGCCTTGTCTTCCTCCAGCAGATCTGATCCGTGTTTATTCTGGCACAGGGAAGTCAAGGAGGATAATGAGAGGATTCTGCCTGTTTGTTTAGAGAGAGGAGGCAATAATGGCCTTTCTAACTCGCTGCAGGATTTACCTCTCATGAATTAAAAAACAAAGTAAACTGATGATGGAACAAGCCTTTTTCCGGTGTTTTCTGGGTGTTTCTGGCTCTTCCTGGGGAGATGGAGCTCCCAGGCTGAGCCTGGCACGGCAGGGACACGAGCAGGGACCTTGGCCACAGCCACACAGCCCAGCCCAGCAGCAGGGCTGGTGCTGCCAACCCCTTCCCAGTGCCTGGGAAATTCCTGTCAAGGGACTCTGCATGGACAGAGGCACTGCTCAGCTGATGATAAACCCCTGCCAAAATCATTTACCTGGGCACTGGCTGTCCCACCAGGGAGCACTGGGAGAGGGACAAACCCCACAGGGTCTGTGGGAAGGGCTGTGTGTGCAGGGATGTGGGAGGGCAGGATGTGGCTGTGCAAGGATTTGGGTTTTCAGGGATTTGGGGTGCAGGGATGTGGCTGTGCAGGATTTGGGGTGCAGGGACGTGGCTCTGCAGAGCTGTGGGTGCACATCACTGAGGCAGCAATTTAAAAAACAAATTGGAAAAAGAAAAGCCCTGAAAGCTGAGCTTTCCCTGAGGCTGGAAATGCTCACAGGGGCTGCACAAGACGTGCAGGGTCCCAGCTGACCCGAGCCCTCCCCAGCCCCGGCAGCTCCTCTCGCTCAGCTGAGAAATTCAGCAGCCACTGCCTGCAGCAGTGTGGCTGCCCACGAGCATCCCGGCTTTGCTGGAGTCTGGCATCCTCCTACAGATCTCTGCATCCCCAAACGTGGATCCCTTGTTAGTGTGATCACTGCAGCTGTCAGCCAGCACGGAGGGGCTGCCTCGCTCCCGCTCAGGCTGCGCCTGCCTCGCTTTCCCCACAACCCCAATGTGACATTTTCCTTCCACTGCAGCCAAAGGAATGGAAAAAAAAAATCTATTTTGCCCCACTCGTGTCTAATGATGGCAGAACAGTTTTTGCTGCCAGCCTTTCCAGCAGCAGGGAGCAGATGTGGGGCTGGAGCCCCCTCCCGTGCCTGGGAAGGCAGGAGCCTTTCCTTAGCAGTCTCCTCACGGACTGAGCTGGCCAGGAAGGATAATGGTCCATAACATATTCATTATTTTCAGGACTGTGCACTCAAGTTCTCCCACTGGTGATGCAAGTGGAGATTTCTTGTTTTCAGTTGTAATGGGGTAAAGGATTCTGTAGCTCTGGGTTGCTTTTCCTTCCAGCCCTCGGGGGTTCCACAGGGCTGGGCCCCTCTCTGCTGGAGCTTGATGGGACTTTGAGGTGAAATCCAACCCTTCCATGCAGGCAGGTGTTGAGTGGAAGGTGGCACAGGTGAGTGGAGCTTAGGAGAGGAAGGAATGTGCCGAGTCAGCTTGGGAGAGCTGGGTGGAAAATGCCACAAATCCAGGGAGCGTGCTGGTGGTGAGCTGGGGCTGGATCCACGGTGCCAGGCTCAGTGGGAGGCAGGGAATGCCATTCCCTTCCAGCCTGGGAACCCACTCCTCTGCAGGAAAGGGCCTCCCTTCCTTCCCCAGCGCAGCTGATGGAGTTTGAAATCACTCTTGGCTGTTAATCCGTGAAAGTCCCTGTTAGAAATAAAATAAAATATATATACGGAAAAGTGCCACTAAAAAGGTTTATGAGGCTGCAGTTTGAGTCAGTGGCTGCTCCAGACCAGAGCATCTGTTTCTCATTTACAGCTGGCCTGAGCCACGGTGAAACACTTGCATGGCCCTGGCTGGGGGAGCCTGCCTTGGGGAGGGGATTTCCCCCTGGACCCTGGATCCTGGATCCTGGATCCTGGGCAGGGTGGCTGCCTGGCACTGCCATCAGCACGATTTCCTCTCATCCCCAGGCTGGAGGGGCTCGGGATGCCAGCCTGGGATTTGGCAGAAGGAATGGAGACAGTGTTTGTTCTAAACTCCTGCTTTAGCTGGGGATTAATCACTCAGTGTCAGGTGCTTACAGGTACTTAGGTACCTTGTTCCATTAGATCAAAGCAAATTAGAGCTGAGCAGAATGTAAATACAGCCGATGGTCAGAGGTGTTGCAGTTCCTGGTGTAGAAATTGGAGAAAAATTGTATTTCCCAGTGTGCTGTGCAGAGATAATGTTTGGGATGTTGAGATCTCACGGGAGGGATGTCACACCGTTACCAGCAGCTGCTAAGTCATCTTTTGTGGTTCATCTCAGGGTTTCATTTAGACATTCTGGTTGTGCTTGGGTGAACTGGATGTCTGTGCAATGGTGTTTCACAGAGTCACAGGTGCTTTGGGTGGGAGCGTGTCATGGTTTTCTTCACATCTCTGGGGGCCTGAAACACTGAGGTGTCCTTGATTGCCAGGCCTGGAGAGGAATTGTTGTGTCTGACCAAAATGAGAGAGCAGCATTATATATATAACTATATATATAGAATATATATAATGGGAGAGCAGCTTTATATATATAAAACTATATATATATAATACATATAACTCCAAACTCACACTGTGTATGGAGTTTGGAGTTATACACTCCAAATTTTGCAGGACTAGAATTATATTAAAAATATATAAGAAAAATATAAAATATATAAGTATGGAGTTTGGAGTTATACACTCCAAATTTTGCAGGACTTGCATGATTGCAGGATTACAATTATATATTAAATATATATATATATATGAAAAATATAAAAATATAAAAGCTGAAATGCTAAAGCATCACCAGCACACCCCAGCCGTGACCTTCTCTGTGTCCTTCCAGGACTGCCCGCAGCTGTTCCCCACGGAGGAGATCCTGATCCCGGTGGGAGAGGTGAAGCCCATCACGCTGAAGGCCCGGAACCTTCCGCAGCCCCAGTCGGGCCAGAGGGGCTACGAGTGCGTGCTCAGCATCCAGGGCATCGTGCACAGGGTGCCCGCGCTGCGCTTCAACAGCTCCAGCGTGCAGTGCCAGAACAGCTCGGTGCGTGCTGCCGGCGGCTCCGGGCAGGGTGGGGCAGCGCTGATCCTCCATCCAGGTGGGAGAATGCCCGCCGGGAGGAGATGCCGGCTCTGGAGCGCCCTGGCTGCCGGTGGGGGTCAAGGGGAGGAGGAGGAGGAGGAGGGCGGAATGCAGGAGGTATTGAGGCAGGCTAATTCACACACGGGGAGATAAGGAGAATCACAGAGCCCTTATCGGGGAGCTGTCACATCCCGGGTCACGGTGGCTGGATGAATAGAGAGCAGGGAAGGAGGGGGAGAGGGAAACTGCGGGGGAAAGAGAGAGAGAGCAGGGGAATCACTGGGGGATGCTGCCCAGGAGCAGGGCAGGGTTATCCCCCCTCACCAGAGCACCCCAAAGTCACCCTGCTGGGTACCCTGGGATGCCAGAACACAAAGGGCACATGCACATACCCTGGGATGCTGGGCACCTTGGGATGCCCAAACACCAAGGGCACATGCACATACCCTGGGATGCTGGGTACCCTGGGATGCCAAAATGCAAAGGGCACATGCACATACCCTGGGATGCTGGGCACCCTGGGATGCCCAAACACAAAGGGCACATGCAGGCAGCCCCACCCCGATCCACAGCCCCAATCTGGGTCTCCCGTGTCCCTTGACAAGCGTGGCCCTTCCTCTGCTCACCATGTGCTCAGAAAGGGCCCTGGGCAAAAAGGGCACAGTCAGTTTGTTTTAGGCAGCACAACAGGGTCCACTTGAATATTCAGCGCAGATGGTCTTAAATTGTTAATGAAGTTTTGAATTTTTAAAAGTTTTACTGGATATTTATACATCGCTGGCCGTCTTTGGGCCTTGCAGCTTGGTGGATAATAAATGTATTAATAGTATATAGAACTTTTCCTATCCAGAGTGATTTATAAGCATTAGAGAAGCACTTTTATTGCTGTTGGGCTGATAGGAAGTGGTAGGGGGAGGATGTGAGGGCCATTCTGGACCACAGCTTCTTGTTCCACACCAGCTTAGTAAAACCCAGGGAGGGTGAACCAGTACAGTCAAACATGAGTTAAAACTGCACAGCTCCTGCCCAGGGACAGGCAGAGCACTCTGCCCTGCTTTAATCGCCACTCCCTCCTCCCAGAGAGGATGGCAATGCTCACTCACCTTTTGAAGTCTTTTTAGCAGCTCTTGGTTGATCTAAAGAGAGCTCCAGAGTGGGGCCTGGCCAGTGCTGGGTGTGATAATGGGAATTTCAGCGTTCACTGGGAATTCAGCTGCAGCATCCAGCCTCACTCAGCCACGGTCCCCAAGATGTCATCAAAAATGGGAATAATTCAGGCCAGTGCTGTCCCAGAGCAGGCTGAGGCAGTGGCTGGGGCTCTGCACCGTCTGTGTTTGCTCAGGTTTCCTGCTCCACCTGCAAAGCTCTGCAGTGGGGTTTTGGAGCTCCCAGTCACAAACTGGGCGAGAAGCAGCCTGAGGGCAGCAGTCCCAGTCAGGTTAACTGGAGGGGATGTGTTGGTAAGGCAGAGACTGAGGGACGAGAGCAACCACTGCAAGTGGAATAATTAATCTGCTACCTCTCACAAGGACTAGATCTGATTTAATTATCTCCTCCTGATGAGAAGGGACTCAAAGCAGAACCCTGGAGATGAAGTGTAAAAATGTGGTGTCTGAGGCACCAGCAGATGTTTTTAAGCAGAGAATAAAGATGGTTTCTCTCAAAAAACCCTCTTTGTCTGGGAGTGTTGTCTCCCCAGGCATTTCACTCTGGATCTTACCCTGCAGTACCTCTATGATGGGATGGACATCAGCAACCTGGCAGTGGACTTTGCTGTGGTTTGGAATGGAAACTTCGTCATTGACAACCCAGAGAACCTGAAAGGTAAAATCTGCTTGAATTGGCTTCAGGCCATCCCAGTTGTGTCCCTTGGAAGTCCCTCAATCCCAGCTATAACCCCAAGGGTGTATCCCAGGGGAATACCCAATTCCTAGCTATACCCTGAGGGAATCCCCCAATCCCAGCTGCACCCCAAGGCAATCCCCAATCCCAGCTGCACCCTGATTGAATCTGTCCATCCCAACTGTGTCCCATGGAAATCCCCCAATCCCAGCTATACCCCAAGGGAATATCCCAGCTGCACCCCGAGTGAATCCCCCAATCCCAGCTGGATCCTGAGGGAATCCCCCAATCCCAGCTGCACCCCAAGGCAATCCCCAGTCCCAGCTGCACCCCCAGTCCCAGTTGCACCCCAAGGGTATCCCCCAATCCCAGCTGCACCCCAAGTGAATCCCCCAGTCCCACCTGCACCCCAAGGGAATTCCCCAGTCCCAGCTGCACCCCGAATGAATCCTCAGTCCCAGCTGCACCCCGAGTGAATCCCCAGTCCCAGCTGCACGCCCAGTCCCAGCTGCACCCCAAGGGAATACCCCAGTCCCAACTGCACCCCGAGTGAATCCCCAATCCCAGCTGCACCCCGAGTGAATCCCCCAGTCCCAGCTGCACCCCGAGGGAATCCCCAGTCCCAGCTGCACCCCGAGTGAATCCCCAGTCCCAGCTGCACCCCGAGTGACCCCCCGGTCCCCGGTGTCCCCCCGCCGCCCTGCCCTGCCCGCTGACGCTGTCCCCATCCCGCAGTGCACCTGTACAAGTGCGCGGCGCAGCGCGAGAGCTGCGGGCTGTGCCTCAAGGCCGAGCCCAAGTTCGCGTGCGGCTGGTGCAGCGGCGAGGCGCGCTGCACCCTGCGGCCCCACTGCAGCTCCCCCGCCGCCCTGCCCTGGCTCCACTGGTCCGGACACAACGTCAAGTGCTCCAACCCGCGCATCACCGAGGTGAGCCTGCCCTGGAACCACTGCCAATATACCAAATACCAGTAATTACCAATAATTGGAATAATTACCGATACCGACAGGACGTGCCTGGGCTGGTCTGGCCCGTGGTGCTGAACCGAACAGCGGCACTGTGGTGTTTCACCCCAGAGACTCTTTAGGATAGTTGTGTGCTGCAGCTGAGCATGTAGAAGCAAGTCCAGGCATGCAAGAGCTCTGGTAGAGAAGCTTTAGGCAATGGGGAAGAAAAGGAGTGGGTTCTGCTGGAGGATCCAGAGCTTTATTCTGCCCCACAGGCCTCTGAACGCACAGCAGCTCCAGCAGAACTCCTGACCCCGTGGCTGCTGTTCCTTTAACCCCGGGAGAGGGGCAGGGAAGGGGCAGGGAGCCACCAGCCAGGGACAGGAGGGGAGGGCTCAAGGGACAAAGGACACCTGGATGGCCCAGTGCCCTCCCCAGGGGTAGAGGGCATCCTTTGAATCTGCCAATCACTCCACACCCTTCTGGAACTCCAAAATTGACAGACAGTGCTCAGCAGGGGTCAGGGAGAGAAAAGAGAAGTGATTGACACACCTGGGAGGGAATTATCAGAGGAAGGGCCCGAGGTTCTGAGGGAAAACCCTGAAATCACAACGCAACAGCTGCCCCAGCCTGCTCCTCACCTGGTGTGGCAGCGAGCCCCTGAATGGGGAATGATTGGCATTGACTCCATGATTGCAGAGGGCTGATCAAATGCTTTATTCTGTCATATGATACTGTATTATACTACTGCACTATACACTCTATTATACTACTGCACTACACTGTATTATGCTACACAGAATCACAGAACCACAGAATGATGGGGTTGGAAGAGACCTCTAAGATCACCGAGTCCAACCCGTGCCCCAACTCCTCAACTGGACTATTGCACCAAGTGCCATGTCCAGTCTTTTTTTAAACACATCCAGAGATGGTGATTCTACCACCTCCCTGGGAGGAGCATTCCAGTAATTTATTATTCTTTAGGTGACAAATTTCTTCGTAATATCCAACCTACGCCTTCCCTGACGTAGCTTGAGAGTATTGTACTATACACTGTTATACTCCTACTACCAAGAAAAACCCATTGCCCCTGCCAACCAGTCCAACACAGAGGTGGATCCAATTGGTCAGTGAACCCAAACACCATCACCTGAGTCCAATTCAGAAATCACCCTTTGGTAAGCGATCTCCATAACACATTCCACACGTGCACAACAACAGGCGCAGCAAATGAACCTAAGGATTGGTTTAATTCTCTCTCTGAGCTTTCTCACAGCCTTCCCCGTGAAAATCCTGTGAAAGGCTGTGTCTGTCTGTGTTCAGAGGATATGTGATTGCCACACTCCCCCTGTGCTGTCCCAAAATCTGCCCAGTCCTGAGAAATGTGGGTAAAACACTCCAGAACTTTCTGGGACGGTTTTAGCCTCTGTCCCACCCGTGCTGCGGTGACCGCCACGGACTCCGGCGGGAATGCTAATTAAACCAGGGAGCTAATTAGTCTGGATTGGTGGTTCTGATATTTCTGTTCAGCCCACTGAGGGATGCAAAATGTGTCCCAGGAGCATTTTCAGCAGTGAAACTGCGCTCGCTCTGTTAACGCTGCTATGAGGAGTGACAGTCCTGTCAGGTGGGAACGAAGGAAGGTTTGTGTTTCTCAGTTAATTAAATCCCCCCAAAATGCCTCCCTTGCCCTGGGTGTGTATCCACACTGCAAAAGGTGTAACACAGCAGGATCAGAGGTGTCTGTTACACCAATGCTGCTGGCAGTGCTGCTCACCACCCAAAATCTGCCATCTGCATCAGAACCCAAGTGAGTGTGGAAGTCTCCTCTAAATTAAATTAGTTTCTGCACTGATTTAACTAAACTGGCTCAGATCCCCTGGGAGGGAGGCATCAACCTCCTTTTATGGAGGAGAGAGGGAAGCGCAGAGGCTTCTGCTGTGTGTGGGCTGGGTGGGGCTGGCAGGAGAACGATGTTGCTGAGGAGGGTCCATCCATCCTCAGGGACATTACCAGATTGAGTTTTGGTATTTTGGTATTTCTGCCTTAGGCCTTCTGCCAGCAGTGGTATACCTTTGCTGGGCAGGTGTTTCTCTTTGAGGTGTTTCTCTCGTGCAGTGTTTTGTACAGGGCAGAGTGGAGCTGCTGGGAAGTGCTGGGGCTGGTTGTGCAGGGATGGGAAAGCACTAAAAAGGGTTGGAAGCCTGTCCTCTCCCTGCTCGGTTAGTCTCTTTGTTTTCCAAGTCCCAGCTGTGCTACCAAGAGATAAAATGATCCTTAAAGGCTCCCCTGGATCTTCCCCTTGCCCTGCCACGGGGCAGAACCCAAATTTTTCTTACCCAAGTGCTGTTCTGCTGCACAAGGTTGTGCTACAAGAAGCAAAACAGCCTCTGCTGAGATTTCTTCCCCATAAACCATGCAGAAAGTTGTCAAGTCAAAGAAATCTTGGAGTTATTTATCTGCCCCTCCTTGAGCTGGGCAGAGAAGGGGAAAAGCACTGTGCTCCAGCCACCAAGTGACTTGCATGTGAGCAGTGCCAGGCTGGCTCTGGCAGCTGGCTGCAGGCAGGGCACTGCCACCAAGTGTTTTATCACTGTCCAACTTGAAAGCAATACTTTTGGGCTCTGTCCAAGCAGAAAAGAGCAGAGCTCTGCTGTTACAGATTTCTTGACTCCATCCCCAGGTCTGTGTCTGAGCCCTCAGAGTCAGACTGTGGAGGAGACCACGAGACCTTCCCAGCTTTTGTTGCTGTTGGGTCCTTTCCCAATATCTGCATTTTCTCAGGATTTTGGGTACCATTTTGCAGTGCCCAGTGCTGCAGAGCTGTACAGCTGGGGGGACACCCTGCCCTGCTGGGACTGTCCTGGCCCTGGCAGTCCAGAGCTGGCACTGGTGCCACGTCCCCCATCCTTGGGCACCAGCAGTGACAGGACTGGGGAGCAGGGTTTGCTCTCATACTGGAGCTCACACTGCAGCCTGGATGACCCAGAGTAAAAGAGCCTTTAATATGGGCTGCTTTCCCCTCCTTTTGCTTCATCTGGCCAGGTTCACTCTTTGTGACAAGGCTGAGGTCAAGGGCTTGGCTCCCAGGCGCCAGTGCCTTCGGGGGATGCATAAATAAGGAGATTGTGTCTTAGTAGTTCTAAAAGTAAATGAGCAGTGGGGTATTTGCAGTCCTCTCACTGAGTGAGAGGTCCAGCCCTCCCCAGCAATGTCCCCTCAGCAGCTTAAAACTTCCACCCGGCCCGTGGCCTTAGCAATAAATAAATAAAAATCAGTTTTCTGGCGAACAAGCGGCGCTCTGATCTCCTATTCATTTATTTGCAGGCCTCATTAATATAACATCAGCGCAACAAACAGCTGAAGGGGGGGCAGTGTCAGGCTGAATAATGGAGTTGCTCTGCTGAGATAACAATTAGGCTCTGAATGTGCCATCAGCTGAGGCAGAGACAAGGAGGGATCATGCCCGGATGACAATGCTCATGTGCTGCCTCCCCGCTGGGCTCATCAGCTGGGATCCAGGGCTCAGAGCAGGAGCAAAAAAGCACAAAGAGGATGGAGGTGATGGGTTTGGGGAGGGGGCAGGGGCTGTGCCGTTGACTGGGGTCTCTCTCTGCACCCGAGCAGATGCCAAGGGCTTGCTGTGCAGGGCTGTGGCTTCCCTGCAGCTCCGCAGGGAAAGCCCCAGCAGCTCCAGCCCCAGCAGCTCCAGCTCTCCCTGGCTCCTCACTGACTTCTTCTGCAGGCAAAATGTTGCTTCATGTCAGAAATGCTGAAAGATTCGAGCAGCAAGACATGACACTGAGAACATTTATCCTCATTGCTGGAGCTGAGTCTCCTGAGGGCTGCGAGGGGAAGGGTTCTGCCACTGGGCTGGGGCTCCTGGATCCCCAGGATCCTTGGATCCCAACCTGGGGGTCCCTTGGATCCCAACCTGGGGGGTCCCTTGGATCCCAACCTGGGGGGTTCCTTGGGTTCCAGCCCTGGGGGTCCCTTGGGTTCCAGCCTTGGGGGTCCCCACCTTGGTTTCAGGTAAAAAGCAGCAATAAGAGAAGTGCTCTGGAGCACCTGCAGCCCTTCCCTGACCTAGAGCAGGGTGTGAGGGTGACTGAGCTCCTGCCACCCCCTCATCCCTGCTCCCTGCCCATTTCAGGACCAGCACAGGGCTGCACACCTGGTCCTGTCCAGCATTATTGCAGGGGCTGGGTTGGATTTGTCTCTGCAGTGGGGAGAGGTGACCTGCTCAGAGTAATTCCGCCTCCCACACCCCGCTCAGATCTCAGTGACTTTCACGCTGCTTCAGTTTAGCAAACAACCTGAAAAAACTTCCAGCAGAGGTGCAGATTCCTAAACAGCAAATGTCCAACTCCTGGAATGGCCTTGCTCTTTCTCAGCTGCCCTGTGCAGGTCCTTTCCATCCTCTGCAGAGCTCTAAGTGAAAAGCCAGTCTAGTGAAGTGATTTTCTTGAAATTGAGGAATATTTCTTGCTAATCCAGATGAGAAATCTGGACTGGCAGCCCTGCAGCTCCCAGCTGGGATCCAGGCAGAGCAGGGGCTGGCTGTGCTGGAGGTGCCTCATGCTCACCCCAATGAGAAGCCCAGGATGCTGCTGGGAGGGTGCCCAGCTCTGGGTGCACCGGGACCTTTAAGACTTATCTTCTCTCTGCGATTTTGACTGAATCTCTCCAGCTGTAATTAATTGAATGCATCTGTTCTAACCCTGGGGCTGCTTTATGGCACAGTTACTTCAAAACTGTTCAATTAGTGGCCACTAAAATCTAGGTCGAGTGGAGCTCCATATTGGGGATTTTCCAGGTCAGGACATTTTTAAAATACAGCATCAGCTGGGCTTTGTTTGGGGAGGCCTCTCAGCCCTGCTGCTTCTGCTCAGCTCAGGAAATGGCAAGCAGTGACTTCTTTTTCTTGAGCAGTGATGAGACAAGGAGACAGCAGAGTAGGTGCCCCAGTAAATGCACTTTAACATCATCCCGAGCTGCAAAGGACAGTTGTAACTGTCAGCAGAGTTCAGGTGATTCCCCAGCAGTGATGTAAACACCACCAGGCCTCCAGGACTCGCTGTAACACAATCCAGCTTGGTTTTGCAGTGGGTTTACGAGCACGTCGAGCTTCCCAGAGCTAAATGGTACAAGACAGGCCATGGTGTGAGTTACAGGGAACAGCAGCACAACAGGCAGTGCGTGGTGAATAAATTAAAAACCTCCAGCAGGCGGTGGAGGGGAGAGGGAGGTGGGAATTAAAGGACCTGGAGGAAGGAGGGGGTGGCTTGGTGGCTCTGGTGGGTGCATGGAGCTGGAATAATCTCAGCACATGTGGCCAGAAATGGGGCAGAATGCCCAGGCAAGTGCTGGAGTCCCCCTGGCAGCGCTCAGAAACCAAGTGGATGTGGCCATTGGTTTAGTGGGGATGGTGGGGTTCCTTCTTGAGGACCTTGGGTGTCTTTCTGGAGATGCTTTGGAGAACTGGGAAGCACAGAAGTGATGGGGACAGGGGTGTCCCACGAGGGCTGCTGTGGGGAAGGTCACTGGGATGGTGGCACTGGTGTTTGGCCACCCTCCTCACTCCTGAGGAGGTGGAAAAAACCACCCATCCATCTGGGAACAGCGAGGAAAAGGTTCTGAAGAGCTCAAGTTTTTTGCCAAAGACAAGGGTGGAACAAAGAAGCATAAACAAGATTTATCCATTAAATTAATTAAATTGCATTATTATGGATTGTGTTTATTTATTAATAACAGCTGCAGCACAGGGAAGATTAGAAACTCACCCAAGAGCAACAACAGAGCGGTGGCAGATTCAGGATAACTGTCTGAGAGTCCTGGGTCCAAATTTTGTGACCATGCATTATTGAAATTTATACTCCTAATTGAAGAGGAGATTGTCCTTAATGCAAATCCAGGAAAGCAGGGATGATTATGGCTGAGGCAGGCTATAAACAGGCAGCTTGAAAGCACACACCTCACCCTTTAACATTTTTAAGTCATTTGAGGTGCCAAGTCACTAATAAAATGTGACATTAACATTCAGAGAACAGCCAAGGCAGAAGGTGAAGTTCTCCAAGCACCAGGCTGCCTCTGGAAGGTGACTTACCCTGTTCTGGATGGAGAAGATAGGAGCCAGGTGTGTCCTACAAGGATTTCTGGGAATGGCACTGCCCACTCCTCTTGGCCAGCTCAGGGACCTTGGGGACCTCTCTTGGAGCAGGGCATGGATGGATTTCAGCATCCTTGGGCTCCTCCAGGACATCCAGAAGAGCCCTGAGGGGTGGCCCTGGCTGGTCTGGCAGCAGGAGAGGTTCCAAACGGGGATGGGGCTGAAGAAGGGGCGTGGTGGGGATGTCACTGTCACTGACGTATCTTATGAAGATCCTTTCGCTAGGATTTTTCTCCTGAGAAGTCTCAGAAAAGAAATGCAAAAATGATAATTATCTGATTGCTTGGAATGTGGTCTGGAGATGGTTTATAGCAACAGGTGCATCTTTGATTGGTTCCATGGGGATTGTTTTTACTTAATGACCAATCCCAGCCCTGCTGTGTCGGACTCCGGTCAGTCATAAGATTTCATTATTCATTCCTTGCTAGCCTTCTGATGAAATCCTTTCCCTCTATTTCTTTTAGTATAGTTTTAAGATATAATTTTATTTTAATATAATATCACAAAACAATAAATCAGCCATCTGAAACACGGAGTCAAGATTCTCATCTCGTCCGAGCACCACCACGTGTCGCCTCACCGTGTCCTGTCTCCCTGCAGATCCTGACGGTGTCGGGGCCCCCAGAAGGAGGGACCAGGGTGACCATCCGAGGGGTGAACCTGGGCCTGGACTTCTCGGAGATCGCGCAGGGCGTGCAGGTGGCCGGGGTGCAGTGCACGCCCCTGCCCGAGCACTACGTCGTGGCCGAGCAGTGAGTGTCCCCTCGCCTGTCCCCTCGCCTGTCCCCAGGGCTCCTCCCTGACCTCCAGCCAACGCTCAGGAGGCCAAAGCCTCAACCAGATTCCCGCACATCCCTTCCCGTTCCCGCACCCTGAACTCTCTCTGCAGGGGTTGAGCAGCCCTTTAAGCTCGCATTAAACGTTCTGTTTCCTTGCACTGCGGTTCCTGCTTGGCTAAGCACCTTTGCTGATGAGCACCTTGCTGCTGCTGCCTCCCCATCCCACTTGGAATTCCGCCGGCGCCGCCGGCTGCAGCAGCCATTTGTTAGGCGGGCGAGGCGGTGACAGCCCCGCGCTCCGAGTGGGCTCCCCTGCAGTCAATCCATTTGTTTCACTAAGAAAAATGTCAGCCCAAAATTAGAAAACAGCCCCGTGACAGGGGACGGGCGAATGAACCCCACGGCGTGGCGCCCGCTCCTCGCTGCCCCTCGGCGCTGGGCCGGGCGAGCCGAGGGGCTCACGGGGAGTTTGGGGACATCTCTGCTGGGTGGGACAGGAGGAATAGGTGGTGTCACCTCCTGCTGGGCCCCGGGATGGTGTCCTGAGCAGTGTGGAGTGTGGAGCTGGCCAAGGCCCCATGGGTGCTCCCGGCAGCACAGACCTGCCCCAGCGCCGGGGGCAGCTGGAAGGAGCTGTCCTCTGCTGGGAAGTTCATTTGGTGGCTCCCACTCGGACCCCAGCAGGCCCAGGACCCGTCAGCAGCAGCACATGGTGGAGTTGGTTGGGTTTTGTCCATTCCTGGCGTTTCTCTGCCCGTCTGTAAGGCAGCGGGGCATTGCTGACCCCTCGAGGGGCAGTGCAGATGCCAGGGCATGTGGGATCACGGCGTGAAGGGTGCCGGGGGCTGCTGCAGGAGTGGCACCAACACCCCATCCCTGCGAGCAGTTGGGGCTGTTCTGCTGAGCAGTACTTTGTTATATTTCATTTTTCAAATAAAGGATGGAAGATTATGAAATTATCCCCCTTTGATGGTATGAAACCCTGATTTTATAATCATGACTCTAATTATGGCTCTTGAGCTTTCAAAGTTTGTTAACATCATTAAAACATTTACCCTGGGCAGATAACAGCAAGCGTTAGCATGAGAGCTGCCTTTTAAAGATGAATACAGATAAAAGGACCCTCTTAAGGGTTCTGTGGGCAGACTGAATTCCAAGACTGTAATGACTCTGCCATATGCTCCAGCCCGCAATCTATCAGCCAGCAATTAGGTTAATGTTGGTGAAAGGGCCACTTAGCCCGGCAATCAGCACCCCACAGCTCTGCCGAATGCATCATTTTGTAACAAGGTACCTGCTGGGCTTTGCTTGAGCAGGACCCGGCCCAGGTGTGCCCGGTCACTTGTGCCCTGTGCCACACCCGGCCCTGCCCGGGCTGGGCTGCAGCTGCTGCTCTGCTGGCAGAGTTGAGGGGTTGGTGTTTCCTTGGGCAGAGAGAACCTCCCCTCTCCTCTCCTGCCCTCGGGGTGCCAGGAATCTCCCTCCAGGCTTTGTTTGCTTGGCCCCAAGCTCAGAGCAGCCTCCTCTCCCCGCTGCCAGTCTGCAGGAGGAGGAGGAGGAGGAGGGATGAGGGAGAGGTGAAGGAATAACAGGCAGAGAGGTGCAGGGGCGATGTCTGCTTGAAAGGCAGAGCGAGGAGCACGTGGCAGAGGAAGGCTGGGAGCTGAGAGGCTTCAATCCCTGCTCTCCAAAGGCAGCATCTCTCCAGGCAGCCCCTTTTGATGTGCAGCAACGAGGACGTGCACGTTCCAGCTCTTTACCAGCATGTGTGTATTTCATCAGGCCTCCTGGCATCACCTGTGCACAGCAGCTTCTTTTTTTCCTTCAGTCTTCGTGGTTTATTTTATTTTATTTTATTTTTTATTTGCAGTGAATTTAATGCTGCTGGAGGCAGCTCGAACGCTGCCTCCCCAAATCGGGGCCTTTTATGTCTTTGTGTGTGATGGGCAGAGGAGTGAGAGCTTCCTTCTCCTTCAGCCTCAGCAGGCAGAGGCTGCTCTGGCCTTCAGCTCTTCCTCCCTGAGGCCAATCACCCATCTCCAATCCCCCTCTCAGATTTCCAGTCTGGGCCAGGTTCCTCCTGCCCTCAGCTCCGCAGAGCCTGCAGGGATGCTCTTGAATTTATCTTCCCAGCATTGCTGTGTGAGCAAGCAGCATCCAGGTCCATCTGGAGAGCCCTGCCAGCTGATGCCCCTCTGAAAACCTCCCCCAAACCTGCTGGCATGCCTGGCATCCGCTTGATCCCAGCCCCAGCTGGTGTCACACATCCCCCGTGCCCTGGGATTTGGGGGTTATCCATCCGCAGTGAGCAGCCATGGTTAGCCCCAGCAGCTCTCCCTGGCCCTGCAGCTTTGCCCTGGGCTTTTGGGGTTGTTCATCCATCAGCAGGTGAACCCCAGCTGCTCTCCCTGGCCCTGCAGCTTTGCCAGCTCAGGATGTGCCCACGGGGCTGAGCTGGACCACACCAGGAGTCCCTGTGGCCACCAGGAGCGGGTTGGTGGCAGCCAGCCCTGTCCCCCAGCAGAAGCTGCTCTCCAGGGCTGTCTCTATCATCCCCCAGCAGGTTCCTCCAGTTGTGATTAACTGGGAGTCTGCAGTGTGAGCTGTTCCCTTAATGAACTCATCTGTTACTCTGAGGACTTCGCACTCACTTTGCTACTGGCTAATATATTGCCATTAGTGCTTGCTTTGCTCTGGAGTTTACAGCTTGTAATAATTATGTCTAATTTTGATTTTTTTTCCTTTAAATTACTACACAGGGTAAAAATAGACTCAGTAATTAACTCCTTCCAAAGAGGCAGATATCAAAGTTAAAGAGGAGGGGGGGAAGAAAGGAGAAATAAAGGCAGCGTGGAGCTGTGCAGGGCACTGCTGGCACCTCCTGCCAAAGCTCCACTGAGGCATTTGTGCTTCCAGGATCGTCTGTGAAATGGGGCAGGCGCTTCCAGGGATCAGCTCCGGCCCAGTGCTCCTGTGCATCGGAGAGTGCAAGCCCGAGTTCACGGCCAAGTCAGCGCAGCAGTACGTGTTCGTGGTGAGTGTCCTGCTGGGGACAGCACGTGTGTCCCCCAGAGCTGGGCCTGGCACATGAGGGGCTGCAGCTCCAGGGGGCACTCCTGAAATTGCTGGGGTTTTTTCTGGGGCTTTCCCCCAGTGCTGCTCTGGTTTTGGTGGCTCACTCAACAAGCGCAGCTCGCAGGATCCAGAGCTCACCCTGGACAAACCAGGGCTCCCACAGAGCTCGGATCCAGCCCTGCACCCCCAGAGCAGTGATTATGGAATCACAGATTGGTTTGGGTTGGAAGGGATCCTCAAAGACCCTGTCCCACCCCTGCCATGGGCAGGACCCCTTCCCCCAGCCCTGTCCAGCCTGGCCTTGGGCGCTGCAGGGATGTCCTGCCCTGTCACAGCCCCCCAGCAGCTCCCTGGCTGCAGCGGGGGCACTGAGCCGTCCTTTCCTCCCTGCAGACTCCAGCTGTGAGTTTCCTGAGCCCCAGCCGTGGCCCAGAGTCGGGAGGGACCATGGTGACCATCTCTGGCCACTACCTGGGGGCTGGCAGCCGCGTCTCCGTGCTCCTGGGGAACCAGACCTGCGAATTCCTCGAGTAAGAGACAGCACAGGCTCCTGCAGCACCTCCTGCTCCCGCCCCAGCACGGATCTGCTGGAGCTGAACGTGCAAAAATCCATCTGGGAAGCCCCTGAGGCTCCCATTCCCTCCTTTATTGCATGAAACCATCTTCTCTTTTATTGTGATGGAGGCTTGCATGGCAAGGGAGGGATTCATCGGTGTCAGTGCTGTTCATTATTTCATTTTAATGCTGTTCCAATGGTAACTGCTCTGGAAATCACAGGGAAACACCACTGGGATGGAAATATGCTTATATTGGTCACCAGTACCTGCCCCCAGCCTGGCTGCTCTGAAGAAAATGGAACATTTATATGAAATATCTCCTTTCTCTTTTCACAGACCTGCACTGCTTATATTGTAGCCGCTGCTGCAGGTGCCTCAACCTCCTAAAAATGGTCTGGGGTGCTCAGGGCGGAGCAAGGCGAGGGTCTGCTCACACCTCCTGCTGAGGAACTTGCACAGCCATCAATCTCTGCTGGGATTTCCATGGCAAATTTGCTTTTTCCCCAGCAGTGTAAACACACAGTTGACATTTGCAGGGTTTAATGGGTTTTCCTGGGGCTTAGTTAAAGAAGAGGTGTGTGGTTTACATCTGTGTGCATCAGTACACAGCCCTGGCCACCCTGCTGGCAGTGGGCAGAGCCTGGGTGGCAGCCTGGTGTCCAAAGGGATTCTGCCTCCCAGATCCTCACTCAGGCTGCCCAGGAGGAGCTGAGGAAGTTTCTGGGAAAGCAAAGATCCCTGGAGGTGAATTTCTCATCCCAAAGCCTGAGAGGTTCTTGGATGTGGGAGCTGTGGGTGCTCAGGTGTGGGAGCACTTTGGGTTATCAGCAGGGCTTGCTCTGGGTCCATCCCAGGATGGTGCCCAGGGCATTCCAGAACCTTCCAGTGCAGCTCAGCCCTCCAGGTGTTAAGCAGTGTAACTAATCCATCAATATTTCCTCCCACATCCCAAAAAAAGATGCCAAATTGCTGCCTCAGTTGGAGACAGGGAGCAGCAGAGGTGTGGGGTCAGCCCTGGAATCTCATCCCTTAAATAAACACCTGACCCTGTGCAGGCAGCCTGCAGCCACTGAGCTGCTGAACCTGGGGGAGTTTGGGTTCCTTGGGCGTTCTGATGGCAGCAGGACAGGAACTTCAGCCAGGGAGCCGTGGCTGAGTGCCCCATCCTCGCTGTGCTCTGGGTTTGGATGCCCTCTTCTGAGGCAATGAACTCCAATTGTACTCCAGGGCGTGGGGGAGCCTGATGAGATGAAGCAGCTCCTAATGAGATTCCCTCTAATTACAGCTTCCCCCATTCTCCCCTCTCTGATCGGAGGAGTGGGTAGATTCACCATGACGACACAATAATAGCACAGAAAGCTAATTAGCTGATCACAGGGAGCTGGGAGCTGCTCTGCCAGCAGCCCTGCATCACTCCCAGCCCGTGCCAGAGCTGGGCAGGCACGGGGTGGGCAGCAGCAGGGGGAGCAGAGGGCAGCAGCAGGGCAGGAACCCCTCAGGCTGCACAGAATCACTCTGAGACTCAGCTCAGAGCCTGCAGAATCCCACTCCTCACACAGGGAAGCCTTTGTGGCTAAATTAAACCGAGGTGGATGGGATAAAACCACGTGAGGGTAGGAAAAGGGGCAGGAGCAGGGCAGGAAGGGCTGGATGTGTTGTTGCCTCAGCAGCAATGGTCAGTGCAGTTGGGCTGAGGTGTTTCAGGGGGTTGTTTCTGTCCCCTTGGAAGGGCTGAGGGGTGAGCTGGGAACCTTGTGGTGCCTGCTGTTCCATGCCCTCCTGAATGCCCATGAGAGCGGGCAGGGGGTGTGTAAGGACCCTGAGAAGGGAGCACACCTTGTGCCCCTGGCAGGCACAGGCCAGAGCTTTGCTGGAAGCAGAGCAGGGACACAGCTCTACCTGAGCCTCAGCCACCTGCACAGCCCCTGAGGATGGTGAGGGTGATGAAGGGTGCCCATTCAGGAGTGCCAGGTTTTGATTTCAGTACCAGGCTGGCAGTGAGGTGCTGCAGACCTGCCTGCCCTCTCCCCTGGGGCAACCCAATACTAAAGGAGCCACAGAAAGAACAGGCTTCCCAGGGAGCTGGGGTAGGTTTGGGCAGCAAGGACAGCCACAGGTGGCCCTGCAGGAGCACTGGCCTGCCAGGAATGTGCCTCCAGCACTATGTGTAGGATCGGTGTCCACGGAGCCGGCCGGTTCCTCCCAGCTCTGTTCTGGATGCTCAGATCTCATTCCCCCTCTCCATCCCTCCGCCCACCGGTGCCTTTGTGCTCTGGCAGTGCCTCGCTGTGTCACTGCCTCCACCTTCTCTGGGGCTCTGGTGGCAGCAGATGGTCTGTTGTGTCCAGCCAGGCAGCACGGAGCCGAGGTCACCCCGCTCTGAGGGGAGACAAAGCCGCGGCAGCGCTGCCGGTGCCACGGCCCTTCCCAGGCAGGGGCTGCTCATTGTGCCGCTCACAAGAGCCTCGTGTGTGCACTGGGCTGGGGAGGGGAGGAATTTGGCTTTTCACTGAGCTCATGCATCCCGTTGAAAAGGCAGCCATCTGTTTCCACACGCCCAGCAGACGGCAGCGGGTTCGGGGGGATGTGGGAGCCGCAGCTTGGCACAATGAGGGATTTCAGGGGGGCTGCGCTGCTCTCACCATGGGCAGAGCTTGGGGCACGGCTCCCCGCCTTTCCTTCCATGCCAAAGCCTCCTGCCCACCTGTGCAGCCTCCCAGGTGCAGTGTGGGGCTGGCTGTGGACAGGACAGAGGCTGTTTCCTGCCCAGCACCCCATTGACCCTGCCCCTTTCCCTCCTGTGCAGGCGATCCATGAACGAGATTGTTTGTGTGTCAGCGCCCTCAGCCCACGGCCTGGGGGTTGTTCAGGTCTCTGTCAGCGTGGACAGGGCTCAGCTGGAGAGAACTTTGCTGTTTGAGTACATCGATGACCCCAAGGTGCAGCACATCGAGCCCGAGTGGAGCATCGCCAGGTAAAACAGCACCTCCTTGGCTCTCCCCTGCTCTGGGGCTCCTCAGCACAAAAAAGGGCTGCTTGGGAGTGCACATCCCACCCAGCATCCTGAGCTGGTCAGGGCTGGGCAGTTCTGGGGTTTGCATTCAGCACAGCTCAGGCCTGGGGTTACCAGGGAGGTTGTGATCAGCCAGGCAGCCACAGCTGAGCCTGCACCAGGAGTCTGGGGGCTCGACCAAAGCCCAGACCACCCCCTCTGCTGCAGAAGGGCACAACTGCTCCTTAAGGGCTCCTTCCTGTGGTCCTGGAACACCACAAAACCAGCACCCACCTAGGAAGGAAAAAGCTGATGTCGGTCAAAAGGGAGTGTGAGGGACAGGGTGGCTGCTGCTGTCACACCACGGGGACACTGCTGGGGACACACTACGGGGACACTCATCCTCCTAAACCAAACCCTGCTGGCCTCTTGTCCCTGGGGCCCAGCCCTGATCAGCCTCTCCTGGCTTCCCACAGCGGCCACACGCCCCTGACTGTCACTGGCTCCAACCTGGACGTGATCCAGGAGCCGCGGATCCGCGTCAAGCACAACGGCAAGGAGTTCATCAACGTGAGTATGGGCTGGGAGCATCACCCTGCGCCCTGCACCCTGCACAGGGCACTGCTGCCAGCTGGAGCATCACCCTGCACCCCTGCACAGGGCACTGCTGCCAGGGCTGCCTGCCTGGGCAGGTCTGATGTGGCAAAAGCTGCTCTGAGAGCATTTCCTGTGTTCCCCCAAGCTGGGGGCACTGGGAAGAGGGAATTTGACACACAAAATGTGAGATTATCTCCTTCCCCTGTCTGTGTTCTTTCAGTCCGTGAGTGAGAAGCTGAGATGAACCCCCAGCTAAATGGGGACTAAGGGAGGTTCTTGTGTGTGCTACAAGTCAGAATTGAACCTCCAGGACTTCAGAAATTGTTCTGGCCAAGTAAAGCTGAAATATGTTGTTTCTATGCAGTGATCTTTGTGACTGAGTCTGTATTCTCTTGGAAAGGGCAAATCACTGAGAGGTCTTTTCCTATTCCTTTTCTCCCCCTCAAGACCTTTTTCATCTGAGCTCTTTTTAAAAAGACATCTAATTTTGTTGCTAGCACTTGCAGTTATAGTGCTACAAAAATAATTCTGAAGACACAAAATTGAGTGAAATTAAATCTTTCAGTTATGGAGGGAGGCCAAATGGTTGGGCTCTTGCTGCTTTACAAGGCAAGAGCCCCATAAATCAGTGATTTCCCTGCTTTGAGGGCTGCAGGAGCTGTGGGTGTCCTCAGCCCAGCAGGAGATGACCTTCATGTTCCCTCCTGCCCACCAGTGTCACATGATCTGTTCCCTTCCCTCGCTGGCATTTGGAATGGCCTCTAATCACCCATTTGCAGCAGGGAACTGGTATTCCCTATGGGCCTGCTTCAGAGCTAGAGAGGATGAAAGTGGAAAGAAATGGGAAAAAAGAAAGAAAAATAAGTAAGAGCTGCTGTGTGAGCCTTTAGCTCCACTGAAACACAGCTCATTTTGGGCTCACCCTCCATCTCTACCCCAGTGCCTTCATGCTGGCTGGAGGAGAAGCAAATTACCCCAAATTATGGCAGTGATGCCTCGTGGAATCAGCAAGGTTGGAAAAGACCTCTGAGACCACGGAGCATCAAGCCTGGATGAAACATTCCCAGCTAAGCATGAACCCACTGGGCTTCCCATCCACCAGAGCCTCAGGGTCCAGCTCAGGGCAGAGTGTTCCCTGCTGAAACTCCTCTTCCCCAGGTGCTCAGGGCAGTGTTCCCTGCTGTGTCCCCTTTCCCCAGGTGTGCAGGGTGATGCTCAGGGCAGTGTTCCCTGCTGTGTCCCCCTTCCCCAGATGTGCAGGGTGATGCCCAGGGCAGTGTTCCCTGCTGAAATTCCCCTTCCCCAGGTGTGGAGGGTGGTGAATGCCACAGCCCCAGCTCAGGGCAGTGTTCCCTGCTGTGTCCCCCCTCCCCAGGTGTGCAAGGTGCTGAACTCCACGGCCCTGGCGTGCCTGGCGCCGCCCCTGAGCGCCGAGTACCGCCCGGGGCTGGACGCCGTGGAGCGCCCGGACGAGTTCGGCTTCATCTTCAACAACGTCCAGTCCCTGCTGCTCTACAACGACACCAAGTTCATCTACTACCCCGACCCCACCTTCGAAATGCTGAGCTCCACCGGGGTGCTGGAGCAGAAGCCGGGCTCTCCCATCATCCTGAAGGTAAGGAGAGCCTGGCTCAGCCCGTGGGGAGCCCCCAAACCCCCGGGAGGGAGGGAGGGAGGGAGGGAGGGAGGGAGGGGTGTTCTCCTTGCTGCGGAGTTTGGGGTGCCCTGAACCGAGCCCCGCTGTCTGCACGATCTGGGAGCGATGTGGAAGCTGGAGGAACGTGCTGCATCTTTGTCGGTGCTGTGTCCCCGTGTCCCCAGGGCAGGAACCTGTGCCCGCCCGCCCCGGGAGGAGCCAAGCTCAACTACACGGTGCTGATCGGGGAGACGCCCTGCGCCGTCACCGTGTCCGAGACACAGCTGCTGTGCGAGCCCCCCACCCTCACCGGGCAGCACAAAGTGATGGTGAGGGGCTGCGTGTCCTGTCAGCATCCCCTTCCCCTCTCCTCCCCACCCCTCCTCCTCCTTCTCCAGCATCCCCTTCCCCTCTCCTCCCCACCCCTTCTTCTCCATCATCCCCTTCCCCTCTCCTCCCCACCCCTTCTCCTCCTTCTCCAGCATCCCTTCCCCTCTCCTCCCCACCCTTTTTCCTCCTCCAGCTCCCTGACTCGCTTGGATACACAATCCCCAGGAGGATTTTCCATTTTATGGGTGTCTGATTGGAAGTTTAAAATATTGATGTGGATTAGCATGGAGAGACTTTGTCCTTTCCTCAGAGTCACTCCCTTCTAGAAGGAAAAATGCCCCTCAGAGCCTTCTGGAAGGAACAAATCTCTCTGGCAGTGCCTTTGGCAGTGGGTGCCATCCTTCCTGTGGCTGAAGTTGAGAGCATTCCCAGTTTCTCCCTCCTGGAGGGGTTAATCAGCCCACAGAGACAGACCTGAGCTGCCAAGTGGGTGGAAAGGTTTTGCCTTTTCCCGAAGCTGGAGCCAGGAGCATCTGAACCCTGGAGTGGTTGGATCAACACCCTCATCCAGGAGAGCCCTCAGTGCCTCCCCCTGCCCGGGGTTTGGGCATCGCTGCTTCCTCTGCTCCTGCTGCAGACCAAGCCCCAGCTGCTGAACTGCCTGAGCAGAGCCCAAATGAGATTGTAATTGTGATTTATTTCCCTTGAAGTTCAGCATCCAAAACATATTCAGATTATCACAGCGTGACTCCCAGCAGCCCAACCTGGCTGAGAGCTGCTCACATCTGTGGCCAGGGCACATCCAAGAAAAGCCTGTCCTGGTGTCAACTCCAGGCTGTTTGCTGCACAGCTCTCACGTGGGGCTTTCTGCTCTGCCCTTGCACTCACTCTGGTTTCTTGTCAGTGGAACGATCGGGGCCTTGTTAACGTCCACGGTTTACGAAAAGGACTTGAAAGCTTATAAAATGAAAGTCAAATGGAGCCATCAGATAATAAGAACAAGGCCCAGATAGTGGAGGGCTGGCACATTTATCATCACTTGAAGCCTCCCTGTGCTCGCACAAGCAGCCCCCTCTGTGTTTGAAGGCAGTTGGGGTTTTCTGTTCCCGAGCAGAGGCGGCTCAGTGCTTCCCCAGGGATCTGCGGGGCCCGTGGCGGGCAGGATGGGCTCTGGCACAGGGGACACCCCGCTCAGCCGTGCCCTGTGCCCTGCAGGTGCGTGTTGGGGGCGTCTCCTTCTCCCCTGGCTCGGTGAGCATCGTCTCGGACAGCCTGCTGACCCTGCCCGCCATCGTCAGCATCGCGGCCGGCGGCTCCCTGCTCCTCATCATCGTCATCATCGTCCTCATCGCCTACAAGCGCAAGTCCCGCGAGAACGACCTCACCCTCAAGAGGCTGCAGATGCAGATGGACAACCTGGAGTCCCGGGTGGCCCTGGAGTGCAAGGAGGGTCAGTGCTGCTGGGGCTGGCTGTCCCTGGGGGCTGCAGCTCCATGGCGGGGCTCCCAGTTCCCCCAGTGCCCCGGGGTGTGCAGTGGGAGCTCCTTGGGGTTTGAAGGGGGTCCTTGGGGTTTTTGTGGCGTTTTGGTGGGGTTTTGGTGGTTCTTTTGTGGGTTTTTTGATGGGGTTTTTGTGGGGGTTTGGTGGTTCTTTTGTGGGTTTTTTGTGGGTTTTTTGGTGGGTTTCCTGTGGGTTTTCTGTGGGATTTTTGGGGGTTCCCATGCCTGCCCCACCGTGGGAGGCTGGCAGCCTGCAGTGTGTGAGCAGCAGACACGGCTGTGATGTGCAGAGAATGGGATTAGAGCTTGATGCTGCTCAGGCAGCCTGCCTAAATTTTGGGTGTTATTTGGAGGATCCAGAGCTGCTGCTTCCACATGAACGAGTCCTTGTCCCTTGCAAGGAGGCAGCTGAGCCCTCCTCACCCTGCAGGTGAAGGTGGATTTTTGGGGGGTGCTGCTGTTGTTTCCTACTCCTCCCACCTGGGAAGGGGCTTAATCAATCAAATTAAAATAAATAACGGCACATTTCATAGTGGAGAGAGAGAGTTGCGTTGGATTTGTTCAGCTGATTGCAAGGGTAGCCTTGAAAGCACAGGGCAAAAATTGAGATGTATTCAGGAGAAGCCACAGATTCAGCTTGGCACAGCCCAGCTGGGGTACAGAGGCTTCCTGAGCCAGCATGTCACACTTCGGAGAGGGAACAGGAGGAGACACATCCAGCTGTACAACACGGTGTTGGGAGAGGGAGAATAAATCCCTTCCTGACCCCTGCAGCAGCTCAGATTTGATCTGCATCAGATTTTATTATCTTGCCAACTGTTGATAGAGGAGGAAAACAAGAAGAAAGGAAAACAGGGGAGGCGCCAAGTTATGAAAACAGATCCTTGTTTCTCTGCGCAGCCTTTAAAGGTGTTTTAGGTGTGTGTGCACAGGTGTGAACTGCATACAAATTACCCACAGCTTTGTTCTCAGTCTCTGCTCTGAGCAGAGCCTGCTCTCCCACCCTGGGCTGCTGAGACAGAGCCTCCAGGGCTGCTGAGCTCCCTGGAACCCTTCCCTGAGCTGCCCCTCCTGCCGTGCCCACGGGGACAGCAGCCAGCCAGCCCTGCCCAAAGCCCCCTGGAGCTGAGCTCTGCCCCTTGCTCTCTCCCTGAACAGCCTTTGCAGAGCTGCAGACAGACATCAACGAGCTGACCAGCGACCTGGACCGCTCGGGCATCCCCTACCTGGACTACCGCACCTACGCCATGCGCGTGCTCTTCCCGGGCATCGAGGACCACCCGGTGCTGCGGGAGCTGGAGGTAACCCAGCCCTGCCCCGGCCCCCCAGGCTCCCCCAGCCCTCAGGGGAGGCAGCAGGAAGCCCTGCAGCACCTTGAGGGCTCCACACCAGACGGGTGTGAACCAGTTTCGTGGGATTCATGGGGTGCTACGAGTCCCCTTTTCTTTTTTACTCCCCTATGGGCTTCACCATACACGTAACTAGACGGGGAAACATGACTAAGAATATTAAAAAAATTATTACAATCTAAAAAAATCGCCTGACAAAAAATGCAACCCATCCTGTGAACCAGTTATTGGATGCCCTGGGGTCAGCAGGCTGAGCCCCGGGTTCATTTTAACTCCCAGCCTGGAGTTTTATCTCCTCCCACATCGCCGGATTCCTTTCGGCTTCTCCTCCCTGGTGTTGGTTTATTTTTATTTTATGGGGGTTTGTGTCACTCTAGGGCAGCGGCAGAGCAGGGCAGAGCAGCTGTGATGTGTTTAAAGTCCTCCAAAGTCACCTCGTGGGGCAGGGGATGGGTGAGAGCCCGGAGCATCCTGCCCGGAGCATCCTGCTGCTGTTCCCTCGCGTGTCCACAGGAGGGCAAGGAGAATGCCCAGGCATTCCAGCCTCTGAGCAAGCGCTTCCATCTCCCTGGTTTTCCCACCAGGATGTGTAAAAATATACAAAAACTTTCACTGGGAATACGGAGGAGTCGGGAATGCACAGGGGTCCATCAGTGCACCTGGCAGATGGGCCCTGCTCACCTGGGAGGGAGCCAAAAAAAGGATGGGGTTCCTAAACATCACCTCACACCTGGGGTGGGGTTGTGATGCCCGCCCTGGGACGGAGCTGCCATCCTCCCTGTGGGATGTGCAGAGTCTCAGCTCAGCTTTTCAGAGGCTGGTACTGCCCCAGTAAATCCTGAAATCCTGTTTCCTCCACACAGACCAGGGATGGATGTAGGAGGGAGGAGTCCTGGTTGCTCTGGGGCTGGATTCCTTTTCCAGGCAGGCACTCCCCGCCATTAAAGCATTAATTTGGTTTCCTTTCCTTGGCCACCAGCACCCAGCAGTTGCTGTGGTGTTGCTGAAACAGGAGGAGCCTCTCCCAGCCCATTCCTGCTCCATTTTCCAGCTCCATGCATTATGTTTGCAGTTGGACTTGCCAAAGAAACTGACACTCCAGCAAACAAATATGAATGCTTTTTTATTTTTTACTCATGAAAAACAGAATTGCAGAAGTGATAAATGTGTTGCCAATTACACAGTTGCTTAATTATGTAACGTTAGCAAAACCAATACATAACTCTCCAAGATGCTGGGTAAAGAGTTGCTCCGTGCAGTTCATCATTTTCACTTGTAATGAATTACTTGAATCCGCAACTGGCTGAAAACCTCAATTAATTTTTTACACTTGGCCCATAATAAAGCAATAGTCTAAATTAGTATTTAATTTACTTACAAGGGTGTCACTTTTTGTGCAGAACAAGCAGAACTGGGTGTCATTTCTGGGGCCATTGGGCTCCAGGTTGCTGCTCTATAGCGTGCACAGAGTGCAGCTCCCAGCCAGGGCTCAGGGCAGCTGTGCAGGGGGAGGTCTGCTCAAGATGGACCAGAAACCACATCCAGGGATGCTGAGATCCTGAGGGTGCAGATAGGGGTAAACCATCCTGATGCCCACAACGTGAGAAGGGCGTGGAACTGCTGGAGCAAGTCCAGAGGAGGCCAGAAAGTTGCTCAGGGGAGTGGAAAAGGCTGGGAGAGTTGGAAATGTTCAGTCTGGAGAAGAGGAAGTCGTGTGGAGACCCTCCAGGGTCTGAAGGGGTGACAAGAGAGCTGGAGTTGGGACTGGTTCTCAGGAACTGCAGGGACAGGAGCAGGGAGAATGGATCCAGACTGCCAGAAGGCAGAGTTAGATGGGATCTTGGGAAGAAATGGATCCCTGTGAGGGTGGGAAGGTCCTGGCACAGAGAAGCTGGGGCTGCCCCTGGATCCCTGGAAGTGTCTGAGGCCAGGGACAGTGTAAGGTGTCCCTGCCATGGCAGGGGGTGGGCTGAGTAGATTTTTAATGTCCCTTCCCACCCAAATCATTCCATAATCCTGACATCCCCCTGGTGCTGGCAGCGCTGCCCTGCTGCCCCTCGTCCCCGCCACGCTGCAGCTGACGGCCACCACTCCTCGTGCAGGTGCAGGGGAACGGGCAGCAGAGCGTGGAGAAGGCCCTGAAGCTCTTTGCCCAGCTGATCAACAACAAGGTGTTCCTGCTGACCTTCATCCGCACGCTGGAGCTGCAGCGCAGCTTCTCCATGCGCGACCGCGGCAACGTGGCCTCGCTGATCATGACGGGGCTGCAGGGCAAGCTGGAGTACGCCACCGACGTCCTCAAGCAGCTGCTCTCCGACCTCATCGAGAAGAACCTGGAGAACAAGAACCACCCCAAGCTGCTCCTGCGCAGGTGAGGCCGGGGACGGGCAGGGGATGGTGCTGAGGAGGGTTCCTCGGTGGGAAGGGCCGGCAGGGGCTGCCCGGGGAGGTGATGCGGGCTCTGGAGGGGCTGGTCATGTAGACAAGGTGGGGATTGGACACAGGTTGGATTTGATGATCTCAGAGGTCTGTTCTGACCTCAATAATTCCAGGATTCTGAGATCTGAGGGCTCTGCAGGGGCTGGTGTTGGAAGGGAATTGCTGCTCTCCATCCATTTCCTCACCTGTCTCCAGGATAGGGGCTTAGCCCGGCTCTGGGAGCTCACAGGTGGCTGGACAGGGTCTCAGACCACATCCTCTGGCTCTGCCTGGCTGGAGAGGAGCATTTGTGTGCCATAGCTGGGCCAGGAGCTCAAGATGGATTGAGCAACTCACCCAAGGCAGAGCTGGGAAGAGCCAGCAAGAAAATAGGAAAAAATGTGCATTAATGTGGGGCATAACAGTGGGCACAAGGAAAAGGCTCCCCCTGTTCTCCACGTCCTTGGGGGTCCTGCAGAGCCTGGCCTTGGCCAGTGCTGCCCCTCGGCCGTGCTGGGGCTCTGCTGGCATCACACTGGAGAGAGGGGAGGATTTCACAGCTCCAGGAAAATTTCAGGGGTCCCTGCAGCCACAATGAATATACTTGACAGGAAATTGCTTTAAATCTGGCTGTGTTTGCGGAGGCAATAACTCATCTTGGCAAAGGAAGCCGCCTTAATTTCCCCCGTGGTTTGACGAGTCACTGGGAAGGCGTCTTCTGCCTCAGCCATCAATAATGACTTTTCCTGGCGCTCCAAAAAACCCAGGCATGGTGATAAGAGCTGTGCCCCCTCCTCCCTGCACAGCCAGCAAGGAGTCAGGGCCAGGGGCTGTCTGTCCTTTGGGCTGTCTGTCCTTTGGGCTGGCTGTCCTCCACCAAGATTTACCTATTGCACAGGGAATCACAGGACTGTGCATCTGCCACCAATCTGGGCAATTTGGGCCAGTGTTTCACCGCCCTTATAAAAATTCCTGCTTTATATCTAGTCTGAATCTACTCCCTATTAGTTTAAAAGCTTTATTCCTTGTCCTGATGCTCCAGGTCTTGTTAAACCCTGGCCTGGGGACCTGTCCCAGCCCTGTGCCCAGCCCAGCCTGGAGCTCCTTGCTCTGACTTAATAAGGAGTGATCAGCCATGAAGTGAAACACTATTTTTTAAAATGTTTTGAGCTCTCTGGTGGCAGCAGTTGATAACTGACACTCAGTTCTTTCCCTCTTTCTTCCTGGCTTTCCCCTCTCTCTTCTTCCACGACTGCCCCTCGCGGGAGACAGCAAGAAAGTTGACGTTAAATCAAACAGCTGCTCTGGTTGCTGGCAACAGCAGTTTGGAGACCTACATAGAGCAGGGAGAATTAATAAAATACATATTTATTCTTTGGGTTCTCACAGCTCGTTTTGTTTAGGTTTGTTTTCTTGCCGGAGCAGCCAAGGCTGGGCGCTCTTGTCAGGCTCCTTTGGAAAATCATCTCTGGATCCTTCTGTGGTCAGCATGAGAAGGGTTTGCTCCAAGTCTAGGGATTCTCTTCTGCCCTGGCAATCTCCAGGAGGTTATTTTTTATTTCTGGAGCAGATTTTTAACAGCATCCAGAGGCTGCTGATGGCACAGAGCGGGACAGCTCAAAACCTGACAGCAGATTTGGGGCTCAGCAGATTTGGGGCTCAGCAGATTTGGGGCTCAGCAGATTTGGGCTCGGCAGATTTGGGGCTCAGCAGATTTGGGGCTCGGCAGATTTGGGGCTCAGCAGATTTGGGGCTCGGCAGATTTGGGGCTCGGCAGATTTGGAGCTCAGCAGATTTGGAGCTCAGCAGATTTGGGACTCAGCAGAGCCCTTTGTGTGTAGGAGAAAGGCCAGGCCCTGGGCTGTGAGACAGTTTCCCATTTGCAAGGCAGAGGAGGGCAGGGATGCTCCATGCAGGAATCCCAGCACCAGGGAGGGTGAGAGCTGCCCCTCTCCACCAGCACAGAGCAGTGAGGATGAGCCCAGCATTGACTCCATTGCTGGCTGTCCTCAGGACTGAGGCACTGCAGATATCTCATGGGCATCCTGTCCATCCCACCATCCCATCCCATCCCATCCCATCCCATCCCATCCCATCCCATCCATCCCATCCCATCCTCCCCTTCAGAATTCCCCACTTTCTCTGTCCCTCCACATTTCAGTGCTTCTTGCAGAGCTGCTGCCAGGCCATGAGCAGCCCACAGGGACAGGACTCAGCAGCTTCACGGGGAGGGCTAATTGGGAGACTTGCTAGTTCTTCATTTAATATTCTATTAACAAAGTAGTTTATTAAATTAATATTCCCCCTGAAGCCCTGAATGTATTATTTTCTGCGTTTTTCACCTCTTCTGTGGCTTGTGTCAGTGCCTCTCCATTTTCTAGGGCTGTTTGGAAGGGTGCTGGTGCTTCTTCTCTTTAATTGGGTGCCTGAAATATTTCAAACAGGAGGACGATGTGAGTGTCAATTTGTAGGATGAATTTTTAGGCAGTTAATCAATTCAGCTTTAAATTCTTTGGGGATCTGAAGGCATTTTCACAAATTCCTGACAGATGTTGCCATCCTAGGAGATGATGGATGATGTTACCCCAGGTCTGTTGGCCGACTGGTGTCAGTTTTTGTTTGTTGAAATCTCTACCTCCTGTTTATTTTTGATCTGCCTGCCTTTGGAATCAAGCCTTGGGCTTCTTTGGTGTGTGCCTGTAATTCCAAGCACTTGGAATGCTGTGGGGAGTCAGAGCAAGAGGCAGTCCCTCATTTAAGGGGAAGAATGGAGAAAATGGGGCTGGAGTGAGATGTGACCCTCTCCAGGTGAGGGAGGAGGTGACCTGGTTCATGGCGAGGGCAGGGGGATCAGTCTCCAGAGGGAAGGGAATTGCATTCATCCCTCTTTGCCTGCTGGAATTTGGACCAGATCCTGCTGTCCATGAGGGGAAGGAGACTGAGCCAGGCCAAGTCATGGTCACAGGGACATGGTCACAGCTGGCCAGGGCTGTGGTCACAGCTGGCCGGGGTCCTGGTGACAGCAGCTCTCCCCTGCACGGGGCTGGGGCTCCAATTTGAGACACCCGGGACCACCAGAGCCATCCATCCCATCCCATCCCATCCCATCCCATCCCACCCCACCCCAGGAAAAGGGGTTGCAGAGCTTTAAGCAGAGCCTCTGAGCCCTGCAGAGGCAGCGTTGAAAGCTGCCATTAGGAGCCATTGTATTTAAATTAGAGATAATCTCGGGCACAATGCGGGGAGAGGACACTGGGTGGGACTGGGGAGAAAGCTGCAATTTCCCTGCCATTGTCACTCGGCTGTCCCTGATTGCCAGGAGCTGCTGTAAATCCCAGTGATTTTCTGAGCCAAGCTGTAATTTGCGCCACGTGCAGGGAGCTGAGTGTCACCAGGCTGGCTGTCACCAGCCCCAGCAGGCTGGGATGGGCTGGCAGCACTGCGGGGACAGGGACAGGGACCGGGACAGGGACCGGGACAGGGACAGGGACAGGGACAGGGACAGGGACAGGGACAGGGACAGGGACAGGGGCAGTGCTGGCCCCATGCTGCTGCCCTGGGTGCAGCTCTGGGGGCTCCGTGTGTGATGTGTGCCCTCCTGCCTCCCCAGGACCGAGTCTGTGGCCGAGAAGATGCTGACCAACTGGTTTGCCTTCCTGCTCCACAGGTTCCTCAAGGTAAGGAGAGGTGGAGCAGGGACCCTGCTCTGCTGTCTCACCCTCCAGCCACCCTTGGCTGTCTCACTCTTCCATCAGGCTCCTAGAGATGGAGTAAAGGGAAGGAGAGGTGGAAATTTGCTCCGTGCTCACAGCCCTGCCCAGCCTCAGGTCTCCCACAGTAATTCCCACTAAAGGAGGTTTTTACACCTCTTGGGTACTTGAGGGAAATTCTCACATCTTCATTCCTCAGCTTCCGTAGTTTTTAACTTCATTTGTGGCTTTGGAAGCCCCGCTGAATTTGCTCCAGGGGAGTGGGCAGTGAGATGGAGATCTCAAATTGCATTTTTTACAGCCATATAGGCTCAGGAGGGATTTCCCCTGCCAAAGCCAACACAGCCGTGGAGCAGTGGGGCTCGGGGCTTTGGCTGAGCTCCCCAGGAGCTGCACATGTGCTCAGGACCGAGCCAGCGGGGCTGAGCCTGTGCTGGGGAGAATCCAAACGGGGCTGGCCCAGGAGGAGAGGCACCTTCCCCCTGGGTGAGCTTCGTGTCCTCCCTGTGCAGGAGTGTGCTGGAGAGCCCCTGTTCATGCTGTACTGTGCCATCAAGCAGCAGATGGAGAAGGGCCCCATCGATGCCATCACGGGGGAGGCGCGGTACTCCCTGAGCGAGGACAAGCTCATCCGGCAGCAGATCGAGTACAAGACGCTGGTGAGTGACACACCCTGCCTGCCCTGCCTGAGCTGGGAGTGGGGCTGGGCAGTGAGGAGTGTCCCAGCCAGGTGTGGCCCCAGGTCACAGGTGTGCTAGGGAAATTAATCCACAAGCACCAGAGGTTTATGTCCAAAAAGGAGACAGAGGAGCCTTTTTACTTTATTCCAATAAATGGAGAGGTCATGGGGCATCCCCTGGGACCTCTCAGATTTTTGGAGGACCCAGCCTCCCTTTTTATCCCAATTTCCCACATTTCCCTCCTCTCTTTCTCCATACCTGAGGTACTTGAGAAGTTCAGACTCCCCAGAACACCTGACACCAGAGATCCCCCTCTAATGCACAACCCTCCCTTTTCATTTTTAATTCTTACTGAATTTAGAGGTCCCCCCCCATTGTTTCTTTCATCTCTCAATGTCTAATTTCATTTCTCAGCAAACCCAAAGTTTATTTGTAAAAGCAAATATCTTTTTCCATTCATCACTCAGTGGAATCCTTCCCATTGTTTTTTTTCTCTCCCAGTGCTGGTTTTATCTCCCAGCAGCCCCACAGCTTGTTTGGAAAGACAAATCCCCTGTTCCTCTCAGGTGTGAGGGGAGTGTTTTATCTCCCTGTGCTCTGGGCACTGCCCTCCTGCAGCCAGTGAAACTGGACATCCAGGGCTCCTCTCAGCAATAATGGTATAAATATCACAGATGCAACAGCAGGGATGCATTTGGGGCTGCACTGGGGGGTTTTATGGGAAGAGGCTGCTGTGACACGTGGCTACAGCTCTCCTTCAGAGCACGGCGTGGTTCTCCTCTTGCAGATCCTGAACTGTGTGAACCCAGACAACGAGAACAGCCCAGAGATCCCTGTGAAGGTGCTGAACTGCGACACCATCACCCAGGTCAAGGAGAAGATCCTGGATGCTGTGTACAAGAACGTCCCCTACTCCCAGAGACCCAGGGCTGTGGACATGGATTTGGGTAGGAGGGGGTGCTCAGAGGGGCTGGGGGTGGCTCAGAGGGGCTGGCAGGGCTCTGACCGTGCCTCTCCCTGTCCCAGAGTGGCGGCAGGGCCGGATTGCCCGCGTGGTGCTGCAGGACGAGGACATCACCACCAAGATCGAGGGGGACTGGAAGCGCCTGAACACCCTGGTGCACTACCAGGTGAGGGAGCAGCTGCCAGCAGGGAAAGGAGCAGCAGGAGCCCCATTCCCAGTGCCTCGTGTGCCCAGGCAGACAGGGAGGGCACGTCTGGCTGATAAACCAGAAGGGTTCCATGTGCTTCGGCATTAGGGGGGAAAGCAACCTTGACACGGAGCTCAAAGGAAGCAGCAGAGTTGAAAATTGGCTAAATTAAACCTGCCAGCCATGGGAGGGAGGCAGGGGGAGCAGGGCAGGGGCTGAGCTGGCACTGCAGGGGATGAGGGGTCTGGGGAGGGCAGCAGGGGGGGCTCAGGGCTGCATCTGGGGTCTGGGACAGCCTGGAGTGAAGCAGGGGGGGCACAAAGTCAGAGGGAAGCGGAGCCAGGCAGTGAAACACTCAGACAGGGGGGGTGAGAAGGCCTAAGAAATTCCTGCCATCTTTATCTTCTGGAGAGGGCAGAGTCTGTTGGAAAGGGCTCCTCACAGTGTGAAAGGTGGGAAGAGAGGGAGCTGAGGAAGGTTTGGTTTGAGGGAATCAGAGAAGAAGATGGGAAGAGAGGCAAGGAGGGGGCTGAGGCAGGTTTGGCTGCAGGGAATCAAAGGCTTTCCCTCCCAGCCTGTCTGCAGCACAGGATAAGTGCATTAATTGGGACTGTAACCTACTCCTGTCCATCACCACCTCCCCAGAAGTGTTTAGTGTTTAATCTGGCATCTCTCCCTGTTTATCCAGCATCTCCAGTCCATCAGCCTGACTCACGCTGCGGGACTTGAATGGGAGCCAGTATTGACAGGAGCCCTGCAATCGGGGAGCCAGGCAGGAGAGTGCCATCAATATGCACAGTGCATGTTAAAAAGCACCTCCAGGGTCAACTTTTCCAAGCAGCCCCCAGGATTTAAACACAGATTACCGTAAAATGTCAGAGGAGTTGCTAGATTAATTCCATTGTTCCTAAAAATCTGTTTTACCTGACAGTTGCAAGGGATTAACCAACATGCAGGGAAGCAGCGAGACTTTATTATGCCTTGATCTTTAAAAGTCATCGTGAGGAAGTCACAAGTGAAAGCTGTGCTTGTCTGATGTGTGCTGGATGCTGGGGGAGGGAGCACTTTTGTTCCAGAGCCTGTGGGAAAACCTGAGCCAAAAGCTTCCCCTTAAAATAAACAAAATCCTCGCAGCACTCGAGGCGCTGCAGCTCTTGCTGCCATTTGAATGTCAGGTTTGCTCTGGAAGAAAGGAGGAGCTGGCAGCCAGACATCCAGCCAGGTAGGGACACGAGCCCCAGCTCTGCTCAGCCCAACAGAGCTGTCTCAGGCATTAAAGAGAAGCCAAATTCTTTTCACTGCAGCAGAAATCCTGTCAAGGCGAGGCCAGTTTGGGTTTTTTTTTCTGTTGGAGTAGAAGTTTTTATTAGGTATCAAAAATACAGATGTTCCAGGACTGCACAGTAAAACAGATACCTGGGTGAAGTCCCAGCTTTAGGAGGGTGTAAAATCACTGGAGTTCCACGTGCTCTCACCGTTTAACAGCAGTGTGACACAGGAGCCAGGTGTGGTTCAAACCATTAAATTAAACGTGGATTTCCAGAGAAGTAGTAAAGATGATTCCTAGATATCTAGGAAAGAAGTGAAAGCTGCTTTGCAAAGCCTTGCCCACCTTTTATTCAGAGCTGTTTTGTCTTTACCCTGCTCTGAAGGCAGGGAGACCCCTGGGTTTGCAGATGGTGCTGGGGGATGCTCAGCCCAGCCCCCAGGTGTGCCCCTGGACAGGTGCTGCACCTGGGAGGCTGCAGGACCCTGCTAGTGCTCAACTCCTGCTCCTGATCCCCAGGATCCATTCCCCACAGCCCCATTCCTGCAGCTCCAGGCCTCCAAAGCACCCTCCTCCTCCTCCTCACTGTGCCCCAAGGGTGGTTATTTAATCCCAAGGGTTTCCCAGCTCCAAACCTGGATGCTGGGTTTTGTTGCTTTTGTTTTCTACATTAGAATCACAAAAATACAATAACTGATCAAATGCATTTTTCATGGGAAGCCTTCACATACAAAACCCAAATTGGAATTGAAGAGAAATGTTCACCTCTCTAATAGTTTTGAACCACTTTATGAAATTATAGAGAGAACTGTGCACCTCCTGCTTATTTCTTCATTTATAAAAATAGATGTGTAGCTTAAATAAGTGTAATTCTTTGTTAAATTCTCTGGAGCTGTTACACATGGCAGGGAATTGTATTACATTTGTGTCATATCCTTTTGGTTTCATGGCTATTAAACTCCATGGGAGAGTCCTACCCCGTGTGGTTTCACTCAGGAAAAATGAAACCCTGAATTTCATACGGAATGATTTACCGTGGCTCACGCAGGGTTAACTCAGAGGCAGCAGAGCATGAATACCTGTCAGCCCCTGCGAGTCTGGAGAGGCCAGGAGACCAGGAAGCTGCTTTAAATGAAAAATGAGGAGGAGAAAGGGAAGGTTTGGGTGGAAAATGAGGCTTAGGAGGCGAGGGTGGTGCGGATGCGGAGCTGGAATCGTCATCACCTCGCTGCCCCACGCACACACAGCTCCGTGGCCTGGGCTCCCTCCTCCCCCTCCCCAGGTTTTCTTTTCCCTGTCTTTAAGGTGCTTTGTGCCCCGTGTTTCCAGCTTGTAGAATAATCAGAATATTTATAAAGTTGTAAAGCAGCCAGGCAGCTCGGAGCGCGTCCCGGGGGTGCCGTGGGAGCGAACGCGTGCTCCACCTGAGGCTGCTCTGCAGCTGCTGGGGCTGAGCTGACAGCAGCCATTCCACCCCAAATTTACTGAGTGACAGGGCTCTTGTGTGTGTGTGTGTGTGTGTGTGTGTGTGGAATTTTTAGTGCCTCTCTCCCAGTTAAGCACAGCCCTGGTGGAAATGGATCTGGCACGGGAGCACCCCGGGCTCGGGTTTCTCCCTGGTGAGATGGAGCTGAAGTGGCAGCTAATAGCAGCCTAAGAAAATAATATCAGTGCTGATCACTCCTTCCACTGGCTTAATAAATCGGATGAAGTGAGGCAGGAGCAGCAAAAGAAATTATGGAGGTGTTTGGAGTGTTTTGCTTAGAAAAATCTCACTTTCGTGCCGTGAAACACAAGTAACTATTATTTCCACTATCACCAGCAATAAGAACAACTCAGATTTCTATGAAATCTTTTATCTGGATGGAGCCCAAAGCCTTGGAGGCAGCACAGGTCACTGTGTGCAGCTCACCTTGGTGCTGCAGAGAGGGTACAGACCCCTGGAGCTGCTGGGGGAGCAAAAACCTCCTTTCATGGGGTCAGTGCTGAGTCCATCACCAGACTCCTGGCAGATAATGCAGGGTTTTGTCCCAAAATGCAATTCCTGCAGCAGGAAGAGGCATTTCTTTTGTGCTCAGCCTCTAAAAAGTATCTGCTGGGCCTGGCAAGACGTGGTGACTCTGTGTTTCCTCACTGTGCTGCACCACAGGTCACAAGTTCAAAATTAAAAGCTACTCAGGCTCATTCCCTGGAAACCTGCAGCTCCTTAATTAAGGGGAGTAAGGTAGAAAACTTCCAGTGACTACCAGATTTATAGGGAGGATAAAATTAAACATGGCTACTAAAATCTGCTGTAACAAAACCTTGTTAGTGCTAATGTTCATTTATAGTTTGACTTCCCAGTGTTTAATTCCTTCTCTGGAGCAGTAAAGGGATAACAATTAAATACCCTGAAAGATGGCTTTATGACTTGCTCCACTGTAAATCAAACTTTTAAAGTTCGTAAAAATTGCTAAAATAAAAAATGGTTTAATAGGAATGTTTTATGGCCCATAACGTTATTACAGCCCTTTTATTCCCTCTGCATTGTTACTTTAATTGGATCACAACAATTCTTGAGATTCTCATTTTTATTGGGTAAGGCATAATCTTAAATCAGAACGACCAAAAGCATCTTCACCACATCTTTTGATTTATCCCTCATTTCCTCCAGGCTCCTGCTGTACCCTGACCCAGCACGGGGCTCAGGGAGTGTGTCCTCCCAGGATTTGCTGGATCAGGGATCTCAGGGTGGGCAGGGGATCCCCCTGACTGGTCCTGCTTTGCCTCCCCAGGTGTCAGACCGCTCCGTGGTGGCTCTGGTTCCCAAGCAAACCTCCTCCTACAACATCCCTGCCTCTGCCAGCATCTCCCGGACATCCATCAGCAGATATGGTGAGAAGGGGATGGGAAGGGGTGGGATGGACACACACTGGGGTGCAGGTGGGGAAAAAGCAGCAGCTCCCCCCAAAGAACCACCCAAAAGGAACGTAAATCCAGACAGAAAACCATCCTTGGCTGCTGGTTTGGATTGCAAAGGCTTTTCCAGCTGTGAGAGCAGCAAAAGGACCAGGAAAGGTGAGAGGAGGGAAAAGGAAATGCCAAGCACAGGAGCAGCCTTTGGGAATGTGGGGCTTGGGGAAGGTCCAAGGGCTCAGAGGGAATGGGTGATTCAGGAGAGGATCTTTGAGCTCCTTGCCCTGGGCAGCACCACAGATAAACCTGATTTATCTGATCCTCCCTGTTCCTCCCCCAGTGCAGGATCCTGAGCTCTGAGCTAATGGGTCACAAATGGGGAAGGGCAATCTTAGCACAGAGTGCAGGGATGTGCACACCTGGGAATTCCTGATTTGCATAATAGAAGGGCTCAGCACATTCCAGAGGGTCCCTGAAGATGCTGCAGCCTGAGAAAATGAGCCTGCAAGGTGCCAGGTGCACGCTTGGAACACTAAATCCACAATAATTGTAATAATAGACTTCCATAAAAGGCAGCAGTGGCAAAATCTCTCGAGTGCTGATCTTTCATTATCGTTCATTTCACAGAGTGTTTTACCAGCAAAAAGTCTCCTGACAAACCCATCTCCTCCTCTTGTTTATAGCTCCCAAAATAATGTTGGTTTTTAGCTCGAGCGAGTGTTCTGAGGAGCCAACACCAGGGGAGTCCTGAGGTAAAAACCAGGAGAAAAAGCATTTCTCCCTGCCAGGTGTAGGCCCACACATCCCATAGTGCAGGGGATGGAAAAACCAAGGCTGGGTCTCACAGCCTGAGCCCTCAGTGCTCATTGATCTCTGTCAGCTGGAAAAGCTTTTGCAAAGCACCAGTACGAGCGATCATTGCTCATGTAAAGATTAATATTTCTAATTGTGCCGGCAGAATTTAAATTAGATACTTATTTACTTCCCCTGTCATATATCAGTACAGAGATATGTTTAAAAATAGAATTACTGCATGCTTCCTGAGCTGTCCCCCTGTCTGTCTCCTTAATTATATCAGTTGGAGCACTCATTTATCTAAGCCTTAATCAGGGATGAAAATCCAGCTACTTTGGTAATGACTTGAGTATTTCCCTCAGCTGATTTACGATCGATCCCCGCACTCCTGATGAGGAGGGTGAGCAGTGAATTGAAGGCTAAACTTGAGAAAATGCATGAGAACAAAGAAATGTAGCAGGAGGAAAAATCCAGCAAGGCACATTTGGGCTCCTCAGCCTCGTGTCTCATCCTGGAGATGCTGGGGATCCAGGGAGGGATGTTCTTTGGGAAGTGAAATATATAAATAAATGTGCCACGTCCCCCATGGTTTCTGAGCAGTTCAGGGAAAGTTTTCTGGTACCCTTTGAGCTCCTTTTCCCTGCAGGGACAGCATGAGGCTGGGCCTGCTCAGCCCAGGGATGGCCCAGGGTGCAGGATTGGCCTCAGGCTCTGCTGCTGATGCTCAGCTCGAGTCCTCACTGCTCTCCTGAAAGGCTCAAGGACAAGCTCAGCAGCTTCTCCTGCCCTTTGTGCTGCCTGTGCTGGGCAGCTCCTCATTATTTACAAAATCCTGAAATTGGAGTCGGTGCCTGGGGTTGTGTGTGTGAGCTGAGACTCAGGGAGGATTTTTGTGTCATCTCTGTGAGGAGTTCACATCAGGAAAGGATGTGAATGGGCAGGAAATGCTGTATATGGGAGGAAAAAAAAGCTCAATTCTGAGGGTTTTTGTTGAACGGAGACCAACCCAGATTTTTGGCAAACACCAAATTTTGACGGCGCAGAACGAGAGCGCGCGCGAAACAAAACCACGGTGGCTTTCCATTTCATTTCCCACCAAAAGAAAAACCAAAAAAAACCCCAGTGCCAACAATTTGGGCATTCTCATCCCTGGTGAGGGCACAGAGGAGGTGCAGAAGGTGTGACCAGCCTCTCTCCTGGCGCAGACTCCACGTTCCGCTACACGGGCAGCCCCGACAGCCTCCGCTCGCGCGCGCCCATGATCACCCCCGACCTGGAGAGCGGCGTCAAGGTCTGGCACCTGGTCAAGAACCACGACCACGGCGACCAGAAGGAAGGGGACAGGGGCAGCAAGATGGTGTCTGAGATCTACCTGACCAGGCTGCTGGCCACAAAGGTAACTGGGCTGGATTCACCTGGGGAAGGCGCGGGGAGGGGTCCCGGTGAGGCTCAGCTCCCAGCCTGGCTGGGTTTTCCTGGGACTGGGAAAGTCCTGGAGCAGCAACAGAAGCACAGCCCAGATTCCCTTACATCCAAGGCAATTGCTACAATTCTCCTTTTTTTTTTGCACAGTGTTAAAACTGTTCACCAATTCACAAATTGGTGAATGAAGCAGTGCCTGGAAATATTTACCCATTCCCTCAACCAGACATGATTTTCCTGCCTTTCCCCAAATGCTCATCAGGGTGGATAACACAGCTGGGCTCTGGAAAGCAAAGAAAAAAAAATATTGCAGGTTAGAAATAAAGAGTACTTGAGTCAGTAGCTGCAGGCTGGAGCTTTTTGAAAGACTCCAACCTTGGTCATTCCCATGGGATCTGTGGTGCCACTTTTTGGGGCTGGTAACATCTAGTGTCCCTTCCTGCCACCACTGCTTGGCCAGGGGAGTGCCTGTCCCTCTCTCACCCCCTGGATTGGTGTTTCTGTCACCAAAACTGCAGGAAAAACAGAAACTCTCCAACAGCATCTTTTCAATATTAGAGAATTAGGTATCACTTTATTCTGGCCAGGATGTGCAATAGAAATTATTTCATCCACACATGCCTGGGTTGTGCAGTGAAAATCATTCCATCACACGTGGGGTTTTACCCCATTTTTCACATATTTATACCTAAAACCTCCAAAGAAATTCCCATTCTAAATTACACAGTTCTCAGTACTTGATCTCCTATTGGCTATTGACCCTTTCAGTGCTAATTTGGTCCTCATGCTTCGGTTCTCTTATCAATCATTTCCCAGACCAGGTGCCTGTGATCACTCCGGGGGTGAGGTTTGTCACTGTTCATTTATCCCCTCTGTATCTTCTGGTTCTGGGAATCTCCTTTTTGTTGATTGAAGCCCATAAACCAGAAATTCTGAAACCCTCAGTGAAACAGAGCCTTTCCGAGAAAAAAACCTCAATTCCCCCCCGCCCTGCGCGGAGGCCACCAAATGTATAAAATGGCATTAAAAACGAAAGCTAGAAGCTGTCTGCTTTGCCCTCCTGCCTGCCATCAGGGCACGCTGCAGAAGTTCGTGGATGACCTGTTTGAGACGCTGTTCAGCACGGTGCACCGCGGCAGTGCCCTGCCCCTGGCCATCAAGTACATGTTTGACTTCCTGGACGAGCAGGCGGACAAGCACGGCATCCACGACACCGACGTCCGCCACACCTGGAAGAGCAACTGGTAACGGGGGCAGGGAGGCACACCTGGGTGTTCTGGGCAAAAAAAAAAGATGTGGGGATGGTTTTGGGGTGGGCTGGAAAGGGCCAAGCCCCAAAGAGGGGCACGGAGCTGTGCTGCTCACGGGGTGGGAGCCTTGGCGGGCTGCCAGCGTTCGCAGGATGCTAAAATCCTGAAATATCCCGATTTGGAAGGGAAGGGAGATGGCCTGGCTGTCTCTCTGCCCAGGGTGGGAGATGGACACTGCCCTCAGGCTGTAGATCTGCACATCTGGACTTTGGGAAGAGGGGGAAGCAAGGTTCCAGTGGCTGCACCTTCCCCATCACTCTGGGAAGCACCTGGAGCGTTTGGGCATCAGCAGGAGGTGGCACAAGGAGAAGGAGCCAGCCCTGCATGCCTCAGGCATGGGCTGCAGCCAGGTCCAGCCTCTCCAAACAGTGGGAGCTCCCACATCTCTGCCTCTGCTGCTATTTTAGGATTAAAACCTCTGTGGGTTGGAAATTTACCTCTGCAAGAAAGGAATAAAAAAGCACAACAAATGGTTGTTCCCTGAAGACCTTGTATTTTCCCCTGAGTCCCTCGTGGTTTAAAAGGTCTCTAATCATCATGGCTGCAAAAACTGCTTCCCTGCTAAGGCAGTGGGAAACTCAAAACGGTTAATTTAAAGCCTTAGAAGGACTTATTGGGATAAAAACTGTAGAATCACAAAAAATTACGACATAAAAAGAAAGCAATGACCACTAGAGTTTGGTCTGCTGGAGCCAACAGGCCTGGACCTTCCTTCTCCCCATCTCAGAAATGCTGAGCTGCAGCATTTCTAGAAAGGGAATTGTTGTGGGGATGTGGGGGAAGGCTGCCCCTGGAGCAGGTGGAAGCAAATGGAAGTTTGGAAGAGGGAGCTGGGGTGGCTGGGGCTGAGCTGCTCTCCTGCAGCACTGCAAGAGTTAAGGCTGCAGCCTTCAGCGAGCTGGAGAGACAGAGAGAGCTGCGACTTGAAAGGTAATAGAAAGCAGCAGCTGCTTTTTTGATCCTGCTATACAGCCGGAGAAAAAAAGGAATAATAATTCCCCTTTGATTGCAAAGGCCCCGGGATTTGGGGACAAAGCCTGTGGTTCCTGCTGCCAGCCCGCGGCTGCCGGAGAGTGGCCGGGCAGAGCTGATCAGTGCCAGGGCTGCCCTGCTCACCCCACACTGACCCTGCTCTGCTGAGCTCCTCCTGATGGCCTCCTCCTACAGATGCTCCCCCAGTACCCCCAAATTGCCCAGCTCTGCCCTGCCCCTCCTCTCCTCCACTGCTCCGTGTGGGATCTGAGCCTGGGGCAGCTCCTGGGCATGGCAGGATCCAGCAGCAGCACTGGGCTAACTGGTGTTGATTGCCTTGGCCCAGCTCCTGTTTAAATTCTTATTCTCCCCACCACTCGTGTTCTGCCTGGGAGCACCATCCACAGCACGAGCCCTTTCCTTGCCTTTGTCTTCTCATTTCATTCCAATTCTCGCTTTTCCTCCCAGCCTTCCCCTCCGCTTCTGGGTGAACGTGATCAAAAACCCCCAGTTTGTGTTTGACATCCACAAGGGCAGCATCACGGACGCCTGCCTGTCCGTGGTGGCTCAGACCTTCATGGATTCCTGCTCCACCTCCGAGCACCGCCTGGGCAAGGACTCCCCCTCCAACAAGCTGCTGTACGCCAAGGACATCCCCAGCTACAAGAGCTGGGTGGAGAGGTGAGGGCAGCCGTGGGAGCAGGGCTGCAGGACGCTCTGGAACCCCATGGATCTCAGGACAGAGCATCCCCAGGGGAGGGGAAGCACAGGATCACCAGCAATGCTGCAGGGTGGTTCTCAGCCCTGCCCAGCACCGCTGCTCCTGTTTTCAGCTCATTACAGCCCAGAATCCCCTTTTGCTGGATGTAAACACAAAACAAAAAAATGTTCTTATCCCTGCAGAGCTTAGCTTAAATCCCAGGGGGAACAGAGACATTTGGGGTGTTCTGTCTCTCATTTTTCCCCCTGGCCCCTCATTCCTGCAGGTATTACGCCGACATCGCCAAGCTCCCGGCCATCAGCGACCAGGACATGAACGCCTACCTCGCCGAGCAGTCGCGCCTGCACGCCGTGGAGTTCAACATGCTGAGCGCGCTCAACGAGATCTACTCCTACGTCAGCAAGTACAGCGAGGAGGTGGGTGTGGGCAGCAGTGTCCCCTGGGCCGTGGGGGTGTCCCCTGGGGCGATGCTATCCCCTGGGCGACAGCGTTCCCTGGGCCGTGGTGGTGTCCCCTGGGCCACGGTGTGCTCTAGGCAGCAGTGTCCCCTGGGCCATGGTGTCCCTGGGGTGATAGGCCCCGTGGCAGGTGTGTGGGAGAGCAGATGCAGCGCTGGGTTGTGTAGGGATCCCCCTGCTGCCTCCCAGAGCTCCTTGCCCTCCCTTCCCTGGATGCAGCCCGGCTGTAGCTGGCGCCACTCCTGCCCCGCTGTTCTCTTCACGCACAGAGGGGTTTGGGGTTGGCCACGCTTGTAGCATCCTCCCCAGGAGGAGTGAGAGCTAAAATATTGTGGGAGCACCTGGATACCTCAGCTCTGGCACGCACCCAGTGCAGTGGAAAATATTCATGACCATCAAAGCTCCCCAGAAGCCTCGGTGTCCTTGGGGAGCAGCACGGTCCAAATCCCCGTTGTAGTGGCGCAGGCTCCCGTTTGCAAAGGCTTCCTGGCAGCCTGAGCTCCTTTAATGAATGCATCACTTGAAACCAAGTTCTCGCCATCTGTTCCACCCCTTCATTTCGCTGCAAGAAGAACCGATTTTGTAATTATGTCCGTGAAACGGAAGGGTTTTGTCATTGAACTGCATGTAGCCATTTGTGATACAACGCCACGGCTATTTTCCCATTAGGATTGAAAAATCTCATCACTTTCCTGCTAAACGAGACAAGAAATGCGGACTCCGAGGCACCAGAGGGGTTTTTGTTGGGTATGGAGGGGTCCAACAAACCAAGGACAGCCAAGTTGCTTTGCTATTTATTGGGATTTCACAGCTCCTCACATGGAGCTGCTCACATCTCGCTGCCCACCCACCTCTCCCACCCCCTCTCTGATGCTGATTTCTCTCTCTGATTCATTTTTTTCCCCCTTTTTCTGTTCTCCCCCCCAGCTGATCGGAGCTCTGGAGCAGGATGAGCAGGCTCGGAGGCAGCGCTTGGCTTACAAAGTAGAGCAACTCATTGGGGCCATGTCCTTCGAGAGCTGAAGAAAGGTCAGGGGCAGCAAAGGGCAGAGCATCGCACGGACTCTCGGGAATTTGGAGGGAGAACAAGCAAGGAAGGCACTGGACACACCCCCCAAGGCTCTTCTGGAGAGAGCAGAGCCTGGCTCAAGGACTGGCTGTGTTCAAAAGTCATTCAGGATCCAGTTTGAAAGGGCAGGAAGGGAAGATGAAACATCTCCATCAAAGTCCAAGCATGGTCATTTCGAGTGTACGCGGAAAGAAGGAACATGGAAAGTCTGGATGCCTCCACGACTCGACTGCTGCTTTGCATGAAAATTGTTTAATGTATATTGGAAAATAAAACTTTATTTAAAGGGTTTTTAAAAAAAAAAAAAACAAAAAACAAAGGAAGCAAAAGGAAAAAAAAAAAGAGCAAAAACCACAGAGGCCATAGAGAAAATCCTGGCAAGAAGGATCAATTCTGAATCCTGTCCCTGAGAGCCTTCCGAGGACATGGCTCAGGCATTCTGCAAATGGACTCTCGCGCCAATTGGAACGTCTGGAAAACCAAAATGTCTTTGTTTTGGATTCTTGCAACACATAGGAGCACAAGTTTGCACCACACCTTTTTACACAGCGAAATAGCAGTTTTGCCTAAAAATAGTCCAGTGGCTGAGTAACTTAGAGGCACTAGAAGGAACTTTACCTGAATTGCAAAACCACCAGATCATCCGACCTGTCTTGAAATCCAGCTTTATCCATGTATTTGTGTAGTCTCAATACATATATTTTTTTTAAATCCCATTTACTGTCGAATGAGGGAAGATCTGAATTTCATTGCTTTTCCCTTTTCCACCTCCATCCCACCTCACTGCCTAATCCAGCAGTGTCCAGTATGGCCACGGTGATCCAGCAGTGTCCAGTATGGACATGGTGGTCCAGCAGTGTCCAGCAGTGTCCAGCATGGCCACGATGATCCAGCAGTGTCCAGCAGTGTCCAGCATGGCCACAGTGATCCAGCAGTGTCCAGCAGTGTCCAGCATGGCCACAGTGATCCAGCAGTGTCCAGCAGTGTCCAGTATGGCTGTGGAGATCCAGCAGTGTCCAGCATGACCACAGTGATCCAACAGAGACCAGCACTGACCCATTCAGTGTCCACTGCTGGTTCCTACAGGTGCCACGGGAGCCAAGGCAGAGCTGGGCTGACACCTGCAGGGTGGGTTTTGGGGGTCTCCAGCAGTCAGCTCTGATTTCTCACCACAAACCCCCCAAACCCTGATGTTTACGGTGACAATACTTGAAGAGCCTGGGCGCTGGGAGAGCACATCTTCATTGCTTTTCTGCTGGACGTGCAGTCCTTGCGCACAGGCTCCCTTTGGGTGTCTCCTGCAGCGATTGCCGCCTCCCCCAGGGCCAGGACTTGCATTTCCACTGGGAAAGAGAGAGAAATCTCTGCTCCAGGCAAGAGCAAACCTTAACCAGCACCCCCGGGCCAGCCAGCTCTGCTGTCGTGTCTCTGTGTCGGCGTCTCGTTGTTCTCCTCGGTTCCTTGCTGGCCCCCACGGCACACGTTCCAGTGGCCAGGGACAGGCAAATGTTTGTGAGTGTTATTTCTTTCCAAGACACCAAAGCTTATGTGTGTCCCTTTGTAGAGTGCCAGGAGGGGAAGGAGTGCTGTAAATATTTCTCTCTGTAGTAAATATTGATACGTGTGCAGGCTGCAGTGGGGAGGGCAGGGAGAGGAGGCCTAATGGAAACACAAGAGTTGGCTGCAAGAGCTTGGCAGTGGCAGCAAAATAATTCCTGTTGTGTGCCCAGGCAGTGTCACACCAGACTGGGACCTTCGTTTGCAGCCAGTGTGTGTTGAAGGAAAATCCATTTCCATCTCCATCCCCCTCCTCCACCATTCCTGCCTGGAGGAGCCCAGCAGGGCTCCCAGAGAGCTGCTGGCTCTCCATGTCCTGCAGTCCAGCACCAGGGGAGGGGAGAAGCACGTAGAGAAATACTCAGGAAACTTGGTTTAATTACCATTCAGTAAAAGCCATGCCAAGTCCACTTTCTTTTGGTAATCCACTTCTGTGAGTCTCTCTGAGAAGCAGAAAATACTGATGATAATAATCAACCTTGTGCAATAAGTTCTTGACATTTACAGCAGCCTGAGCACTGGATTTACTGAGACAGGGGGAGAGTGGCAGAAACAGAGACTGAAAGGCAGAGCAGTGTTTGTGCTGCCTGTTATCCGAGAGTTCCCTTCCCAGGGATCCTGCTCCTGCACGGTCAATCTCATTTCTGAGGCAAAAATTGTGCAAAAGTCCTACTACAAGTCAGGAGAGCCCAGTGCCAGGAACATCACTGGAGCAGTGCCCAGCCTGGCCTGCTCTTTGCTGCAGGTACCCCGGGGCATGGCAGAGGGTCAGGCTTTGAAATCCTGCAGGTTTTTTGCTGGTTCTGTTCCTGCTGTTCCCAGTGATCCATCACACAGCTGAGGTGAGGGATGGCCAGGTCTGTCCTAGCTGTGGTTGTTGGTTTGGGTTCACCAAGTTCTCATGGTACTCTGAAACCCAAAGAGAGCGCTCCAAAAAGTTCCTGAAGGACTTCCAAACGCTTCCAAATACCAGTCTGGGGAGTTATCTCTGCAGGACTCACAAAATATGAGTACACCCCAAGGCAAATGCCTGGCTGTGCATCACCTGGGCCTGGTGACAGTGTCCCTGCTCCACAGCCCTCATGGTGCTCCTCTCTGCATCTCTTTGAGAGGCTCTTGTGTAGCTTTTCATCCTCCTGCTCCCTCCCCTCTGGCCAGGAGCACCCTCCAAGCCAAGGCTTTGTCATTCCCCCTCCCCTGTATTTTCTCAGCAGAAGTGGAGAGCCCCACACACCCCCTGGATTCTCTGGGAGAATATTTAGGAGACCAGGGGACAACTGAGTTCATCTTCTGTGCTGTGGGACGATTTGAGCAGAGAGAAGAAAAAAGGGGAAGCAGCAGGAGCACTTTGCAAACCAGTAAGCTCTTACATTTCTGACTGAATCCCGAAGGAAACAGCAGAAACTCCTCTTCCATCACCTGGAAAAGCTTTGGGAGCGTGGCAGAGGGAGCAGCACAGTCCTGGCTGGAGGGGTGGCCTAGAAATACATTGCCAAGAATCTTCTCATGGTGGTTGACATTAATTATGGATCTTTACAGGCAATTATATGGATTGAAGCAACATATCCCCCTGGGGCAGAGCGCTGGGAATCTCTTGCCCTGTTTGCATCCAACATTTCCATTCCTCCTTCGGGAGGAGGAAGCTTCAGATCTCAAAATGGCATTTTCTTCGCCCTGGCAGCAAACTGGACTCGAGGGTTGGTCAGGAGGGGGCACTTGCCTTAGATGAAACGATTTCATGTCCCTCTCATTGCCCCCCTCCTCCTGCAAGGCTGCCCAGAGTTTGGAGTCTCCAGCTCGCTCCGTTTCAGGTATTCCAACATCAAAGTGGGAGACGTCACTTGCCGGGATCTCTCTGCCTGGTGTCACCGCTTGAATAATTCCCTTTAATCTTCTGCTCACGAGCTATCAAAGCACCCACTCCGAGGGGGAGCGAGGTGCTAATCAAACGCTTCTCCACCTTGAAAGCCTTTATGAAACCCCCACCCAGGAGAGGGGAGCTCCAGGCACGGCTGGCCCCGCCTGAGCCCCGCCGAGGAGCCGCAGCCACCAAAGCTCAGAGGGTGTGGGCATGCTTTGCCATAAAGGATGGATTTGAAGGGAGGCAGGAGGGACCAGCAGGGCTGGAAACTCTGTGAAATCCAGCATGGATATCCCTGGAAAGCCTGGATAGCCTGTCTGCAGCAGCAAGGACCCACCCTGTGAAATCCAGCATGGGTATCCCTGGAAATCCTGGATATCCTGTCTGCAGCAGTGAGGACCCAGCACTGGGAAACAAAACTGCTGCCCCGGCCTGGCTGCATCCCAGCAGCATTCCAGGGGTGGGATTCCAGGTTTTTCCCCGAAGGACGGCCGTGGGGACAGCGGTGCCTCCCCAGGGCCGGGGCTGTGACACGCTGGGGACGGTGAGTGCAGTGCCAACAGAGACCTTCATCACAGCAGTGCCTTCCACACTCTGTCTTAAAATCCTGATGGCCCATCCCTCATCAGTGTTCCCTCCTACCTTCCACTGGACTCCACAAAAAGTGTCCCAATGTAGGAATCAGTTTGGGTGGGCACGTGGAGGGCAAAGGCGAGAGGGTTTAGGGCTCTGGGGTTGCATCCTGCACGCTGCTGGCTCCGAGCTCCTCGTGGGGGTCTTGGTGTTTAATCTGTGTGGGAGAAGGGTCAGAGCATCCCCTCCTGCATGGGCACAGCCTCCAAACAAGGTCTCATTCCCAGAGGTCCCCAGGAGCCAGCAGGGATGAGGAAGGCCAGGTTGGCAGAGGGCAGAGCAGCTCCCAGCACGGCCCCTGTGCTGCTCCAGAGCCTCGAGCCCCCTCCCTGGCAGCAGCCCAGCCACGTTCTCCTGTCACTGGCTTTCCTCCATCCAGTTTCCTGTGCTGTCAGAGCTCACCTGTCACAGGGACTCAGCTCCCCAAACTAAATGAAACTAAAAGAGACTGACGAGAATAAGCTGGGCCATCAGGGAGAGCTCACGAGTGACTGTGCCCCAGAGAGAAGAACAAATGTTCCGAGGAGGGTGAATAACTGACATCAAAGATGCATTAAAATGCCACAGAGCTTCAGCCATCCTATTCCAGATCCACATTTGTACCAGGAATTGCCAGGCAATAGTGCAGGGAGCTGTGACATTGTACAGAGGGGTGTGTGAGGAAGAGCTCGGAGCACAGTCCTGTCCTTGGTGCCAACGCCCAGCCTGGACCCAAAACCAGAGACCAGCGGGTCAGAGGCTGAGGGCAGAGCACTGGGGCCAGCTCTGAGGCCACCTGCATGGGCAGGATGGTTTGGTTTTACTGCTGGGACGTTCAGTGGAGAAACAATCAGAGTCAGAGATGTGTGCCCTGCCAAGGGGCTGCTGGGGAACTGCTGAGCCGAGCAACCCCAAGTGTGCAGTTTCAGTGCACTTTGGTCAGGTTAGTTTTGCAGGGGAAGAGGATGGGAGTTTGGACCAGTTTGGGCTGTCTGGAAGGGTTTGTTAAAGCTCCTTCACCCTGAAAGCCCCCAGGTTCAGGTGCTGGTCCTGTTCTGGGCAGGCAGCGGAGCCCCAGCTGCGGGTGGTGCCTGGTGCCTTCCTGGCTCCTGCAGGAAAACTGGGGCTCTGTGCTGTGTGCCCTGCACCCCAGGCTGCTCCTTGGGGTGCTGGGACCGTGCTGGGTCAGAGGAGGGGAGGTGGGAGGGTGGGGCAGTGTGGGCTGGCAGAGCCCCCCTGCTCCGTGCTGGAAGAGCCCCTCTGTCCCTGCAGGGTGGCTGTGCCTGCCTGGCTGAGGTGGCACCAGCGGTGTCGTGGCCGTGCTGTGAGCATGGCAGTGTCTCTGTGCTTGTTCTTGCAGATCCCCCTTTGTCCCTGTGTTTCCCATCCCTCTCCTTCCCTTGTAACCGTGGAATATAATCCTGGAAAAATTCCCTTTCTGCAGCGTGGAGGAACCAAGGGGCTCCGAGGGCCCGCAGGGTCCGTCCAGTTGCACGGACAATATCCCAAATATCCCAAACTCCCTGGGCCTCCCAGGGCTGCCAAATCAAACACCAGATCTCCTGGATGGCCTTTCCTTTGGGATTTTTGATACCTCTCTTTGGAATAAGCTTGGAAGTTTAAGCAGCAGCTTCTCCAGCCGGCGCTCCCCTCCCGAGGACTGGGCACACAGAGGTGCACGAGGAGCTGTGGGGAGGGAAAAAAGCTGATTTTGCCACATTATTCCATGGCTTCTGAAGATGCAGTAGAAATGTCCTTCTCTTACTGCTGAGGTTTGGTGTTGATGGCACCTTGGGGGCCGCTAGGAGAAGCAGCAAGGGGAAGGGAATGTACAGGTACTAAAACTTCTGGAGTGCCCCCAGAAACGTCACAGAATGTAGAGGTATCAGCCATGGAACAGATTCTGATATTTCTTCTTCCCCTGCTCCTTACAGACCAACCCCCAGCAGTTTTAGGGGATTTGTGTGTTGGCAGGAACAAGGAATTGATTTGTATCTGTGCCCATTCCACCGTGTCCTTCTCTGGCTCCTCCCCTCCCCGTTATACTTGACACACTGGAGTTCTGTATTATATTTTTTTTTAAGATGATTGTCTGTTTTTTGTTGTTTTTACAAGTGTTGTGGAAAAAAAAATGTAAGAAAGTTTAAGTATTTAAAAATGTTCCAAGGAAATAAAAGGGGGTTTTGTTATTATTCTAATATATTATTGTGTACCTATTGTAAATATGAAACACTCCTATTTTGCAAGCCAAGGACTCACTTTGTACTGTTGTTATATATAAATAAAGTTTACTGGTTAAAAAAACCCTCCTGAGTAGCTCCTTATTTTCCAGTATGTGCTGTGTGGCATTTATTGTGTGAGGAATATTGATTTGCTGAATCCCAGCAGCAAGAAATGGGTGAATGGAAATCCCAGAGTGGTTTGGGTTGGAAGGGGCCTTAAAGCCCATCCAGTGCCACCCCTGGCATGGGCAGGGACACCTCCCACCTCCAGCCCTGTCCAGCCTGGCCTTGGGCACTGCCAGGGATGGGATATCTGGAATTAACCCCTGAGTGGTGGAACTGCAGCTGGGATGGGGATCCCCAACACTTGCAGGCAGGAGCAGCATGAAATTCCACTTATTTCCACTCCAGCTGGAGCAGGAGCAGCAAACCCTGTTTGTAAATAAAAGACCTGGGTGAGTTCTTGGTGTTTTCCCCTCCCTGAAATGCTCAGTCCTTGAGGTGAAACACTTTTGCTTCCATTTCATAAATTCAAGCCAAGATCTCAGCAAATGCTGAGAGGCATCTGCTGAGCAGCAGAATCAGCAAGTGACTTCTCCAGCAGCTGTCTGTCAACTTTAATGACCAATATGGTCGCAATTACAGCAATGAACTTTCTCTAACAGCCCCAAATTACTCTGGATGATGATAAGTGACAGAAAAATGGAGACCCTTAAGGAAGCATTAAAGAAGAAACATGTGGATATGGAACAAGAGGTCTCACGGCTTTTTCTGGAGGATCTCAAGGGGTGGTTTGTTTTTTTTTTTTTTCCTCTCCAAATTAGGAACTAAAAAGGATAAATCTGAGCCAGAAGGGGAAGGCCTGGCACGCTGTGGGTCACAGCAGGGCGTTCAGTGCTGCCCCAGGATGGGGCTTTTTATGGACATTTGATTCTGAGTCCTCTGGTTTTAGTGCAGGGCTAATGGGGAGATGGGAAGCTGCTCCCGTTTCGAGGGGATGCAAATCCATCCTGTCAGAGCAGCACTCTGCTCCTCAGGCAGGTCATTCCAGCTTATTTCCCTCAAACTGAGACCAAAGCGTGACAGGGACCTCGGGGGGGGCAGTTTGGCCAGGTCCTGCTGTCTCCCCCCTGGAAGCAGCAGGTTTTAACCTCCCCAGATGGATCCCACGTGTCTGCTCTGCTGCTGGAGGCGCTGGCACCACTCCAGTGCTGTGACCCCCCAACGTGGAGAGGAGTTTTCACATGATTTGTGAGTTAGGGAATAAAAGAGGAGACTTTGTTTTTCACCTGTGCCTTAGGAAAGACTCAATTTAAAGAATTCAATAGGAACTGAGTTTCCCAGAGCTGTCCTAAGGGCTGGGGGAGCTGGATTTTGTGTTTTACCTTCAGAGATGCTGATCCTGTGCTGGTTTATCTGTGGCTACTGCCACAGACAGACCCCGGAGGCAGGACAGCAGCTGCCAGGAAAATCTCCACTCTCTGTGACCCTTTGGGAGGTTATTGACTCCTTCAGCTCAGCAAAGGAGAAAGAAATTCCAACAGGAATCGACAGCATCGACCGTGGGGTCATTTGTATTCATCTGCACCTTGTTAATAGATGTAATAAGGATACTCAATTAAAAATTACATTTTATCTGGCGTGCACTTCACAGGCCTTTATTGGCACTGACAAGGTCAAGTGATGCTTAATAAAGGTTATATAAAATGCAGATGGCTTGGATCCCTCTGTCACACCCACATCCAGGGCAGAGGAGTGAGGAAACAGCGCAGAAAGAGCCAGGAGGGCAGCTTTGGATCCTCCCTGTGGGAAGTTTGGGGGTCCCAGCACTGGATACCCTGGAGTCTCCCCTCACCCCCCAGTCTGTCCCTGGCACCCCCTGCACCCCCTTGGCCAGCCCTCATTTCCCCTCCTGGCTGTGTGGGGTGCTCCTGTGGTTTGATCCCTGTCACTCTGCAGATTGTGCAGCAGATTTTGGACATCCTGGTGCTGCCTTTTCCAGCCTGGTTATCAGGGCGAGCTAATGGAGGTGACACTTCCAATTATCAAATACAGTCGTGGCATTAATTCTGACCTGTTTAAATTTCAGCATCTTTTCCCTTCTGTGAGTGCTTAGCTGGAGGGTGACATAGAATTGTATGGGATCAGACAGTGATCTCAGGCTGGCAATAACAGCCACAAAAATCCCCTGCTCTTTATTTATGCAGGGTCTGGTTATGTTTAAGTGGCCAACTCATTTGTAATGGAAATTTAATTCTGTGTTATTGGACACTTCAGTGCTTAAAATGGAGGAGATCACTAAAACCCACATTAAATCCCCCCCTCTCAACTCCAGCCTCTTTCCAAGGGACATTTGGGACCCTTCACCTGCTGGGGCTATAAAAATTATAATTTAATTAAAATTTAAAAGTAATAATAATAAAACATAAAACATTACCCTGGGTGCCAGGTCAACCTGGAACCTGCAAAATATTGATGTTGTCCCAGACTGGCATCAACATGATGAAAACTCATTAATTAATTTAGAGATCATCCTGAAGAGAAATCTTGTCTGCGCTCCAGAATATTGACAGGTCTGTGCAGGCAAGTGGATATAAAATAATGTGAAAGTATAGAAAGACAATATAAAATAAATGTACAGCATAGTCCAACATGAACATGTCTGTATCCATTTGGATCAAGAGTACACCCCGAGGTTCATGTTAAACTTAAAATTACAAATATTGATGCCAAAACAAAGGGGTTGTTTTTACTCCCAAATTATACTTAGGAAAATGGGAACCACTCAGGCTTTATTGTCACCTCATAATTAACTCCAGTGAAGGAATCTAATTACAAATGTTCAATGCTGCCCCAGGGCAGCGTGTGTAGGAAAAGGGAAGGAGGATGGTCAGGCTTAAACAACTCAGGTAAAAATGAACTCCATGGTAATATTTGATAATTAAGAATGTCTCTATCAGCTTGTCTGGCTATTAATGAATTGGGCTGTTCTTTTCACATTTGATTACTGGAGTTTTATGATGCCTGCTCGCCTTTATTGCTCCTGGGAATGTGCTTGTCTGTGGGCTGAGCACCAGGAACGATGGTAGAGAATGAGCTGGGTTGGAAATGATCTTAAAATCCATCCAGTGCCACCCCTGCCATGGCAGGGACACCTTCCAGTGTCCCAGGCTGCTCCCAGCCCTGTCCACTGGGCACTGCCAGGGATCCAGGGGCTGCTCTGGGCACCTGGGCCAGCGTGCTGGGGGATTTCATTGCATCCTGAGAGCCTTGGCACTGCAGGAACACCGGGGGTGAACCCATTCCTTGGTCCTGGCTGGACACACGGACTCCTCGTGTCAAAGGGGTGGGAGAAGGCCGGGGGTCCCTGGAGGGCTGGGCAGGGCTGCCAGAGCTGCCTGGGGACACATGGAGCCACCAGGAGCCACCAGGGCTGCCAGAGCTGCCTGGGGACACACAGACACCACGTGCTGAGGTGGCAGTGATTGTCCAGGAGCCACCAGGGCTGCCAGAACTGGCTGGGGACACACGGACACCTCATGTTAAGGTGGCAGTGATTGTTCAGGAGCCACCAGGACATCCAGAGCTGGCTGGGGACACATGGACCCCTCGTGCTGAGGTGGCAGTGATTGTCCAGGAGCCACCAGGACATCCAGAGCTGGCTGTGTCACACGGACCCCTCGTGCTGAGGTGGCAGTGGTTCTCCAGGAGCCAGCAGGACATCCAGAGCTGGCTGTGGGCACACGGAGCCCTCGTGCTGGTGCTGCTGGGTGGCAGAGCCGCCGGCCCCGGGGCTGGCTGTGTCACACGCTGCCATTGTCATTCCGCTCCAGCCGCCGCCTGCCTGCAGAGGAGAGAGCGTTTTCTCTTTTGTTCGCACTCAATTAGGCTGAGCTTTGAGGAGAAGATGGGAATGCTTAAAAGTTCCTTTTTTCGCCTGGTTCAGCCCGCACAAAGGGAAGCGCGGGATGCTCCCGGGGGAGAGGCGCTCCTGCGCGCGTTTTAAGGATTCTTTTGACGTTCATTTGATTTTTGCGGCGGGAACCCGCGCTGTCTCTGAGCTCCCCACAAAGGCATGGCCTCGGGCTGTACAGGGGTTTCTAGCCCGGGTCACCGACCTCATGCATGTTTTAGAGGCGCTCAAACAGCATCTCAGCCTTTGACGAGGCCGGGGCACTGGCGGCACCCTGCCTGGGAGGGACGCGGCTCAAGGCAAGGCGCACACGGCGGATGCACCGACCCAAGAGATCGAGGAGCAGGGAGGATGCAATCCGCCCTGGGAGCGAGCTCCGAGCCTCCTGTGAGCACGGCCCGGCCTGTCTGCTGCACAGGCAGGAGCAGGAGGGGGCTGGATGTTTCCAGAAGGATTGGGAGCCAGCAGTGATGGCCCTGGCCCTGCTGAAGGATGGAATTCAGCTCTCCTGCTGGGAATAAAGGAGATCAGTGTTTCTGGAAGGCCAATCACCCTCTGGAGGTGCTGTAACTCCCCGTGTCCCTGTCGGGGCAGGAGCTGCTGGAGCTCAGAGTGTTGGCAGGGTGAGGGGTAGGAAATGCAGCAGGGCTCAAACAAACACCTCATTTACACACACACACTGATGAATTGGCTCCTTCTGATGGGAGCTGCGCAGTGCAGAGGCTGCACCTCTGGAACAAGGCAGAATTCCCTCCCTCCATCCACGGAGGAGCTGCTGGTGGGGAGCCAATGCCCCCAGAGCACGAGCTGGAGGATTAGCAGCTTGGCAATGGATATGGCTAGAGTAATAATCTGTGGAGTGATTAATATGGAGATGATTTTTGGATTAATAAGGATGCAGCAGAGCTGTCGGCTCAGGAGAGATGTTTGCACTCTGCAGTTTGAACGCGGTGACCGTAACCTTAATGCCGTGATTAAATCCACATTTAAGGCACCTCATTAAATTAGAGTGTAAGAGTGAATTCTTATAACCCACAGCAGGAAATGCATTCAGGCCTGGTGAGTGAAGAATGCCAGAAGATCCCTGGAGCACCTCTGGGAATGCCTGACAGCTGCCAGCCCCACCTGGCAGGTGACCCTGCGCTGCTCCCGGGCGTGTGGCTTCACCTCAGCCTTGAAGCTGCTGTCCCCCAGCAGGGATCCTGCCCATGGTGACACTGCCACAGTCACCCCTGTGCAGCTGGGGCGCCTTCAGTGAGCTGGGCTCAGCTGCAGGACGACTCTTGAGCAGAAAAATCCACTGCAAAGCACAGCTGTGGGGCTCCTGCCACGCTCTGAAGTGCGCTGAGCTTGCCCACCTCTGCTGAGCCCTGGAAACGAGGGGTTCTCACTTCAAAAAGGGGTTAAACGTGCAGGTGGATCCCTGACCTGTCTGCAAAGCACTGACCTAGAAGGGAAGGAGACTTTCTTGTGCTTTGTGGGCTCCCCTGCAGCTCAAAGCTCAGCTCACGTCCCCCTCAATTGCCTTTCACTGCTCCGGGGATGAAAGCAGCCTTTGGCAGAGGGGATTTGAGAGCTGAGGCGCTGCAAATCCTCTCCTTCCAGCACAGCCAAATGCTGCTCCAACCCTGTGGGGCCTGGAGGGGCCCCTGGGGGCTGGGGCCACCCCTGCCCACGCGTGTGCCCAGCCCCACGTGCCCCGTGCTGTCTGTAAAACATTCCCTTGCATTTTCCGCTTGCTCTGGCAGCTCGCAGCTGCTCTGGGCTCTGGGCTCTGGGCTCTGAGCACATCTGCACAGGTTCCACACGGGAGGACTGCTGGGCTCCTCCTCGCCCTGCATTTCAGAGATAAACCCTCTGAAACACCTCAGCTGGGGTACGTGGACAGCACACCCTGCACCCCCTGGCTCAGCCCGGGGGCTGCCCTGTGCACGAGGATTTCACCAGGGTCTGCCCTTCACTTCTTTTACCTTTAACTCCCTGGCTTTGCATTCATCAAGCCCGAGCCGAGGTGCTTGAGGATTAATTGCTGCCGGCTGCCGAGTGAGGCTCATTAAGCAGCAGCTTTGGGGTGCAAGTGGCCCTCACGAGGCTGTTATGAGCAGGACCAGAGCTCCAGGATTGGAACTTCTCTCCCCCAGCATCTGTTGCCACAATTACGGCCCCAGAGCCACGGGAGCAGCACACAAAAGGGGCTGGGAGAGCAGCCGGCTCGGCCAGGGGCCAGCAGGGGTTTGTGAGCGAGCACCGGGCAGCGGTGGGGTCATCGAGGGGGTTTGGGGACATCCCTGCACATCCCACGGCCAGCAGGGCAGGGATTCCATCAGCGGCAGGACCCGGGGCCGGCAGGGAGCTCCCCCGGGGCTGGGGCGGCAGCCACAGCAATTAGCATCCCGCAGTGATTAATTTGTGCCAGTGCGGTAATTACAGGGATAATTTATGCGCGCGGTTGATGACAGCGGGATGCTCCTGCTGCCGGTCCCGGGTGCCCAGGGCACAGCTCCGTGCCCGGGGGGCGATGCCCGGTCCGTGCTGGGGATGCAGGAGGTGCAGGAGGATGCAGGAGGTGCTCGGGATGCAGGAGGTGCAGAAGATGCTCGGGATGCAGGAGATGCTCGGGATGCAGGAGGTGCTCGGGATGCAGGAGGTGCTCGGGATGCTCCGGTCCCATCGCTCCGGCTGCCATCTGGTGGCTTCCCAGGGTTCGTTTTTCCGCTCCTGGAGCAGCTCCCGAGGACTCGGAGCCGGGGTAGGAGAGCAGCGCTGGCCAGGCGTCGGAGGGATCGCCGGGATTTGCAGCGGGTGGGGACTGACACCGGATTCCTATCGAGTTTATATCAGTTTGCTTTATTCCAGCACTTTCTGATGTGGTTTGGCTCAGCTCTCCCCTGTTTGTGGCCCGAATGTGCTCCTGACCCCGGGCACACAGACTCTGACATCAGCCCTGTCTCTGCAGCCCAGCAGATGCCAGGGATGAACCCCAGGACGAGGGTTTGGAATGATGATCTGGGATGTCTTGGCCTCCAAGCCCAGCTGGCAGCTCGGATCCTGATTTGTAACAGAGCAAACAGTAAACAAAACAAAACCAAAACAAATCCTGATCTGTGCGTAGAGGCAGGGGATTGTAAATGGACTGGCTTCAAAATCTGAAAGCTTGGCCTCAGAATGTCACCCTGGGGCTGGGACAAGGCTCTGCATCCTTCTGCTTCTGAGTTTGGAGGGTTTTTTTTTTGCCTCATTTGGGAAAGAAGGATAAAATTAAGTGAGAAGTTATGAACTCAGTGGGATGGTTCTCACCCCAAAACGCTTTGGGGGCTGTGGGTCAGCCCTTGGAGCTGCCCTGGTGCTCTGCAGAGCAGGAGCTGGGCTCTGAGGGCCAGCAAGGGTCGGATTTTGGAGATGTGACCCCGCTCCAGATGGGATGGGAGCCCCCCAGAGCACAGTCACGACCCTGCCAGGACCAGCTGCTGCTGTGGCAGAAAGAAACCCGAGAAATAAAAGGGATAAAAAGCATTTTAGAGACTGCACGGGCTGCTCCGAGTGTGCTCCTCTGGGGTGAGTGATGGGAGCCTCTGAAAGCCCTGGAATTCCCTGCAGGGAACATTCCCGACCCAAGCAGGAGGATCCTGCTCCCACCTGGCTCCCTGTGCTGCTCTCAGAGGCTCGGGAAGGCAGATCAGAATAAACGTGACCCTCTTGCAAAGGTCAAAAGAAATGACTGACGAGGAGGAAAGTACATGCTAATATTTCTCCAAGAGGAGAAAGAATTACATATAATGGGTGTAATATTCAGAGAGAGAGAGCACAGCCTGGTGACTGATGCCAGCATTTTAAAGGCACTTAAGCCTTAAATTTCCCCTTGATAAAAGTTATGTCACGTCACTCTGACACGGGCTGTGGGGGAAGTGTCACCAAAACAGAGCCAGGGGAGAGGAGTGCCAGGGAAAACAGCAGGAGCAGAGGGGGCCCCAGCTCCTTGGGGAGGATCCCCCTGGCAGGTGGGCTCAGCACAGCTCCAGCCACTCAGCTCCAGCCCCAGCAGGTTTCTGTTGTCCTTTTTCCTACAAGAAAGAGCCCCCAGATTCCCCTCTCTGCTGCAGCAGCTGGTTTTGATCATCACCGAGAGCCTCACACCCTCAGCCTGGACACGGCCAAGGGTGGGACTTGTAAATGCTGAGCTTTGGTCCAAGCTCGGTGTTTGTGTCAGATTGTTGGGAAATGAGGAGCTGGGGCTGTGAGAAATTCGGGGTTTGGGCAGAGGATGCAGGGTGAGGATGCAGCATCCTGAGGGAGCAGCAGGCACCCGCCCCAGCACCTCAGCTCTGAGCAGGGAGGAGCTCCAAAAACCCTTCTGATTTATTGATCTCTGAGCTGGGCACACAAAACCCCCAACAGGACAGCAATCAAAGTGATAAACTTTATGCTCCTCTATCACAAAAAAAATAATTGTTCTGCCTGAGCATTATTAGCCCAGCATTTTTCTGCTCCTGTGTCACTTACTGAAAATAAAGGTTCATTTCTCCCATTTTAATGAGCTACACTTTCAATAATTCACAGGCAGTTCTTTACTGGGCTTTATTTTTAAATCTTCATCACAAGGTTGTAAAATTTGTGCCACTTTCCTGAATGTTCCTGAAGGATCAGCAAGAGGAGAAGGGAAGTGCAGATTTGCTGCAGTTCATTTAGTGGGATTTTCCTGTGCTCTTTTGGAATTATTATTATCATTATCATTATCATTATCATTATCATTATCATTATCATTATCATTATTTTAGTTTATTTTCTTATTATTTATTATTTCTTATTATTTATTATTAATTACTGTTACTATTTCCAGTGCCTACTACTGAGGGAAGACAATGGTGACTATGGTTCAGGGAAGACTTGGAATGAAATCTGAGCCCAAAGATGCCTTCCAGGCTGTTGTTTTAATGACAACATTTTCTATTCCTCATTACTTTGATACCTGCAGAAGCCTCTGAAGCAGTGAAATCCTTGCAAAACCATTCCAGGCTAAAAAAGTGCTTTATTTCCCCCTCTCTTTGTATTGTTTCTTACCTGGTTTGATGTATGATACCTTCATATATGCTCTGTGCATACATATTTAATTTTCCATACAGAAAGTTCTGCCTGTCTCCAGGAACAGGATGGGAACTCCTGTGACATTAATCTGGGAGCATCATGAATTATGGTGCTGTTTCTGAATGCTTTCTTCAGCTATATGGAATGATTGTTTGACACAACAGCCGTTCAATATTGTTGGAATAATTATTATGCTTGTTTACTACATCAATTTGAGCTGTTATCATGGATTCTTTGAAATGCTGGATAATTACATAAATAATTAGGAAACAGTCTATCAATGCATTTTAGAGCAAAGCAGAGCTGCTGATCTTTTACACACCCAGGACAAAAACTTGGGAAAAGAGGAGGGGATCCATGGCACCATGGATAGGTGCTTTTCCATAAATTCCCACTGTTTGTTGGCTCCTCCTCATCCTCCCTGTGCCCTCGGGGCACTGCACATCCCTAAAATCATGGCATGATCTGGTTGTTTCCCCTACTCAAATGAGTTAAAATGGCTTTTTCTGACCAGAATGGTGCCTTGTGTCTGGCATGGCCAAGAATTGGGGATTCCCCTCTGGGCCCTTCCCTCTCCCTCTGCTGTGCCTGGCAGGAACGAAGCCCCTCTATTGATCCTGAATCTCCTGGGGCATTATTAGCACATCATTAATTAGCACAGAGGCCGGGGGAGGTTTGTCACCACCTTCACCTGCCATTCCCAAACTCATCCCCTCCTTCTGCACAGGAAAGGGATTTATTTCCTCTCTTTTTAAGGAAGAAACCAAGGATGTGTGTGAAGAGCAGTGTGGGCAATGTGGAGAAGATGGAATTCAAGGGTTAATTTGAGGAGGATGAGGGGAAGGACAGAGCTGTGTCACCTGTGTCACCTCTGGCAGCCCTAGGACGGGCAGCAGGGGCTCTGCTGGGTGCTGGAGCTGCAGCCCTGGCTGCCTCAGCTCAGCACTTTGAACATTTAATAAGAATAAATCGGGTTGGGATGGGGCTCCTTGAATGTCGCGGGGAGGATCCGAGCCCAGCTCTGCCTTCTGATTGAGTTTTCCTCCCTTTGTTCAAACTCCTCTGCGCTGAGGGGAGGCAGCAGCACCCCCTGAGCTGTGAGACCCCAGCAGCCCTGGCCCCCTCCCCGTTTTGGGGGACATCTGGTGCTGTCAGCTGAGCAGCTCCATCACGGCTCCCCTCGCCGTCACCGGGAGACGCGGCGGAACAACAACAAAAGACGTGACAAATTTGTCCTTTTCTCTTTCATAATTAACCAAAATATCTCGTTGTGTAGCAAAGCGTGGCTCCTAATTAACAGACAGGCGAGAGGCTATTTTTAAAATCCAGACCCCCAGTAATTATATTTGCAGCAGAGAATGATATTTCAGTCAAATGCGACAGACAGTGAGCCAAGCTCCCATGCGAGGCAATTAATATTTCACACCTGCCAAGCAAATCAGTGGCAGGGAGGGGAGGGGAGGGCATTGATGCTGCACTGGGGGGGCCCTGCCTGTTCATGGAACACCAAAAATCCTTCACTTGGCCGTGGGGTGGCCGCTGAAGCAGCACTGGCTGCTGTTGGGACAAAGAGAGTTGGCCAAAATGGCCAGCGGGAAATAGAATGGGGAGAGGATCCGTGGCAAGGCTGGAAAGGGGAGAGAAATAACCAGGAACCGAAACAATCTGCCCTGCCTGTCCAGCACAAAGTTATTTTTCTTCTCCTGGCCCCTGGGAGCTGGAGCACACCGTGGGTTTGGGCTCCTGTCCTGCCCCGGGAGCTCCCCTCTCCACAGCAGCATCTTCCTCTGCCCTGCTCTGGAGACAAAAGCCTGTCTGTCCTTCCGCTGGTTGTGCAGCTCAGGATTAATCTGCCCTCTGCTAATGGATAATCTGTCAGCCCTGGGATGCTCTGGAAGCTGGGAGGAGATTCACGGGGCTGTGATGCCATCTGCTTGATCGGGAGGGTTTGGGAACCTGACGTTCCGTTTGTTCTGCGGGATTTGACGGTGGATTATTCCTCCAGATTCCAAAATAATTATGGGAATCGAGAAGCAGAAAGAAGGATGGCAAGGAGGAGGAGGCAAGGGGGGCGAGGCAGCTCTCGACCTGTGCTCTGGGCAGGACAGGCTGACAAACCCTGCCTGGGGAGGTTTGCTGTCCTTTGTTCCCGTGCTTGGCAATAAAATTCCAGGAGCAGGGAGGCAGCAGGGCGATCCTGGAGCACAGCAGAGCCACAATTATCCCTTATTCCTGGGTAATTGCAAAGCTGCTGTGTTTAACAAGGAGCTGGGCTGGGGAAGGGGCTGCGTGGGCCAGGGTTCCTCTCAAGCACTCTCTGCAAGGTGCCCCAGGCACGGCAGCTCTGGAAATTTCCCTTCCAAATCATGGAGGAGTCTGGCCCAGGCAGGAGCCTCTATTGACCTCCTGCCACCCTCCTAATGAGAAAAGATGATGGTTGAACTCCAGGGGGAGGAAAAGCAAACAAACCTCCTTCCCTCCGCAAAAACAAACCTGCAAACCTGTAGCAATTAATCTGAAAGCAGCCAGGAGAGGTCCCAGGCCGGGTTTGCATTTCCAAGGCTCTCTCTGCAGCACTCCTGCTAAGTGATGGAGCCTGAGCCTGCCCACATCGATCGTGTGGCCTTTGCCACCCCAGAGCTTTCTCTAAATGATGCAGTGTCACCTCCCATCACCAACCCCTCCCTGAGACAGCAGCTGGGGCTGGGGGCAGCTGTGTCCCACAGGATGGGATGGAAAGTCCTTTTAGGTGGAAAAAACAGTTCTGAGCATTCCTCATCCCCAGCTCCCCGTGTGAATTCCCTCAGTGCCTGGCCAAAGCCACACTGAGCAGGGCTGGTGACCCTGCTGTGGCCACCAAGGTGCCACCCTGAGCATGGAGGGGACACAGGGAGAAGCTCCTCCTGGGCCTGAAACCCTTCCAGCTGCTCCAGGAGCACCCAGAGGCATAAACTCTGTTCCTGCAGGAAGTTCTGCACCTCGGTCGTTCCTAACGCCTTTTTTTTATTCTCTCATAAATATATTTTTTGCACCACAGGACTGAGAAGAAAAGTTTGGGGTGGTGCCCACGATTTGGATGCCTTTTCATGGAATTGTGGAATCACTGAGTTATAGAATGGCCTGGGTGGGAAAGGACATCAAAACCCAAACCACCCCCCCTGCCATGGCAGGGACACCTTCCCCTGTCCCAGGCTGCTCCAAGCCCTGTCCAACCTGGCCTGGGGCACTGCCAGGATGGGCACCCTGTGCCAGGGCCTGCCCAGCCTCACAGGGAAGGATTTATTCCCAATATTCCAGATTTATTCCCAATATTTCAGATTTATTCACAGTATTCCAGATTTATTCCAAATATTCCAGATTTATTCCCAATATTTCATATTTATTCCCAATATTCCAGATTTATTCCCAATATTCCAGATTTATTCCAAATATTCCAGATTTATTCCCAGTATTTCAGATTTATTCCCAATATTTCAGATTTATTCACAGTATTCCAGATTTATTCCCAATATTCCAAATTTATTCCCAATATTCCAGATTTATTCCAAATATTTCATATTTATTCCTAATATTCCAGATTTATTCCCAATATTCCAGATTTATTCCAAATATTCCAGATTTATTCCCAATATTTCAGATTTATTCACAGTATTCCAGACTTATTCCCAATATTCCAGATTTGTTCCCAATATTCCAAATTTATTCTCAGTATTCCAGACTTATTCCCAGTATTCCAGACTTATTCCCAATATTTCAGATTTGTTCCCAATATTCCAGATTTATTCCCAGTATTCCAGACTTATTCCCAGTATTCCATCCAAGCCCCCTCTCAGTGCTGCCTCAGCCAGTCCCTCCCAGCAGCCCTGTGTCAGACACCCCCTGATTTGTGGGCTAAAGCAGCAGAGTGGTTTTAAATGCTAATTCTGTGGGGTGTTCCTATTGAGTGTGCCTGTCCTGTGAGTCCCACTCCTCCTGAGCTGCCCCTCTCTCCCCTTCCCAGGAGGTTTCACTGGATACCATCCTCTTCCATATGCACTTTGATTCCAGTGATCCTGGGAGCTTTTTGTTCTATTATTCACCACGGGTCTGTGTTGTCTGTGCTTATTATGAGCCATCAGAAGGTACCTGGGAGTCTGCAGCCTTCCCAGCCACTCCTATTGTACAAACACATCAATAAATAAGTGGTGTCTGAATTTAGCTCGTAGCTGCTGCCAGAGCCCTGTCATTTTTCCAGGTCATCTGGCACTGCAGTTAAACAGTTTTGCTGTTGCATCCTTCTCTTCAGGAGACAACCAAAGAAGTGGCTCTGAGGTTGCTGTTCCTTTTCTGTTTGTGCCTCGCAGAACAAGGGCAGGGCTTGAAGCCCCAGACCAAAGGAGGTTTGGGAGGAGGGCTGGCAGGGCAGCAGGAGTCAGGAATGGCCAGGATGCTCCGCGCCTGCCTCTGAACAAACCCTCCACTGAGAGAGGGAAAGCCTTCTCATCTCAGATTCTGCTCACTTGGAGCATCCACAGGATGGACTCAATAGGAACACCCCACAGAATTAGCATTTAAAACCACTCTGCTGCTTTAGCCCACAAATCAGGGGGTGTCTGACACAGGGCTGCTGGGAGGGACTGACTGAGGCAGCACTGAGAGGGGGCTTGGATGGAATACTGGGAATAAGTCTGGAATACTGGGAATAAATCTGGAATACTGGGAATAAAACTGAAATATTGGGAATAAGTCTGGAATATTGGGAATAAATCTGGAATATTGGGAATAAATCTGAAATATTGGGAATAAGTCTGGAATACTGGGAATAAGTCTGGAATATTGGGAATAAGTCTGGAATATTGGGAATAAATATTAAATATTGGGAATAAGTCTGGAATATTGGGAACAAAACCCTCTGGGCCCTCCTTTCCCAGGCAGGAGCCAGCAGCACCTTGTGATCAGCAATGGCCAGGGGGGAGAGCAGAGCCCTGTGCAGCCCTTCCCTGGGGCTGCTCTTCTGCTGGGCTTCACCTCCCTCTGGTGCTCCAGCAGCTCCTGCCACTGAGCTGCTCCTCCCTCAAAGCCATTCCTTCAGTTCCTAATCACAGTTTTGGTTTCTCTCTCACAAACACGACCAAAGCTGGTTTTTTGGGGTTTTTTTGGCTGTGATTCTTTTGCATGAATTACAGCTGGAGGGGGGGATCTCCCTGGAAACAAAGGCAATGGAACTGACATTTATTCTATTTATTTTATTTTATTTTATTTTATTTTATTTTATTTTATTTTATTTTATTTTATTTTATTTTATTTTATTTTATTTTATTTTATTTTTTATTTTATTTTATTTTACTTTATTTTATTTTATTTTATTTTACTTTATTTTATTTTATTTTATTTTATTTTATTTTATTTTATTTTTATTTTATTTTATTTATTTTATATTTTATTTTATTTTATTTTATTTTATTTTATCTTTTTCCCTCATTCCCTGGGCAGAGGGCATGCCCAGCAGGAGCCAGCCAGGCTTCTGGCAAGTGGAAACTTGGGATCCACGAGGAGCCCCATCAGGTGGGTGTGTTTGAAGTATATTTGTAGAGACAATGAGTTAAACACAGAAAAGCAGCCAACAGGAGGCATTTTCTCACCCAAAGGTTGGTCAAGAATTGGAAAAGACAACCTGGGGTGGAGTGGCCATCCCTGGAGGGATTTAAAAGTTGTGTGGATGTGGCACTTGAGGCCACGGCTGGGACTGGCAGTGCTGGGGAGTGTTTGACTCTTTTCTGACCTAAACGATTCCACCATCCCATAATTGCATTCATAATGAGCAGCCTTGCAAAGAGGGTTTGTTTGGAGTTAAATTTTGAATTAAGCATCTCCTCCATCTCAGATTCTGCTCACTTGGAGCATCCACAGGATGGACTTGCTGCAGGGCTGGAGATGGATGGGGAGCCCCAGCCATGAATCCAGCTCCATGACATCCAAAAACGCAGAAATAAATTGCAATTAGCGGCTGCAGACCTGGATGGAGGAGCCAATCTTCTCCCTGAATTACCAGACTTATGCTTTAATGATTTTTATCAGTGTTTCGTGGTGCTGCTGTTTATTATAGTTCAACATTTTGGGGGGGCAGCAATGGAAAGCAATCAATGAAATCAGGTTAATGAGAATCTGACAGCACCCAGGGCTCTGATGGATGGGGACTGGAATGTCCCCAGCTCTGTCCTCTCCTCTCTGCCCTCTCACCTTCCTGCAGCTCCTTCCTGCTCCTGGGACATTCAACTCCTTTTGGAACACTCAGTCTAATGGGGAAATTTTAAAAAACAGATTTTGAGGGTGGCTCGATAGCTCAACACATTGAGAGTGGCTGCCTAAAATCACACCTGGTGCATCTGATGGCACACAGGGGGTCAGCTGCACCCTGCAGAGATGGGAAATTCACTCATTTACTCTTCCCAAGGGATTGCCATAAAATCCCAGGATGGTTTGGGTTGGAAGGAACCTTAAAAATCCTCCAGCTGCACTCCTGCCATGGGCAGGGCCTCCTCCATTCTCTCAGGCTGCTCCAAGCCCTGTCCAGCCTGGCCTTGGACACATCCAGGGATGGGACAGCAATTGAACTATTGGGTTTAGAATTAAAACCCACACACATATATATATGGTTTTTATAGATATATTTATTATTTTAACTTGAGCAAATTCTTGCCTCTTCATAACCCCTCCAACTGCATTGAACTGTGCCCTGCTATTTGTCACCCTCTTGCACAGCTACTGCTCAGCCACTTACACACAGCAGAATCATTTCTCCAAGAGAAACATCTGAAAAAAACCCTTCAGAATCTCAGACTCCTGCTCTTCAGATCATACATTTTATTCCAAAAAGCTCTTGGAAATCTTAAAACAAAAAGGAAAAAAAAAGAAAGATGCATGGCTGCTGCAAGTCTAACACACTGTTAATAAAAGTGGTCTATTAAAACAAATTGCTCACTATGATCATCCTGCTAAAATCAATATCTTCAAATAATAAAGCAAATACCAAGTGCACACACGGCTGCAGCCAGGCAAACCATCTGCTGGAGAGATTGCTGAGGAGTTTTGTGCCTGAAACTTTTCCTCTGAGGCTGCTGCTTCAAATGGAACCAGGGATGCTCATTTGGTGCCTCCTGCGTGGGCTGGGAAAAATGGGGATTGTGTGATTGGCTTTTGCAAATATTCAAATGAATATTATATGTGTTATGTTAGAAAGTTAGACTGTATTAATCCTTTTAAACAGGGTGTTAAATATAGTTTTAAGTTCTAACATAATATTAAAATAGAAAGTGCAGTGTAAGGTACTTTTCTAACTAGCTCAAAGAATGGAGAAGAAAATCTTCATTATTCACACAGAGATAACAGCAGCAAGACACCAAAATCTCAGCCCAAGAGTTCTCACCTCCCCACTGGGAAGGACCAGACTTGGAGGGACCCAGACAATTCATTCACAAGATGAGGAGGGAAAGTGAACAATAACCAAAAAAATCTCTGGTTTAAAAAGAACATGTGCATCATGTATGAGATGTATTAATGTGCAACAGGCAATTGCTTTTAAAGGTTAATCCTTTGTTGACAAGCCATACTTCCAAGAGGAAAGCATCCAAACATTCATCATTCTTTACTTTCTTATTGTCCTACCTCTGATTGTCCAAATTCTTCTTACTCTAATTTGTATTACTACATTTATAACCATTTTATTATTATTAAACTTCTTAAAAATTTTAACATGAGTGATTGGAGGTTTTCACACAAGCCATTGCAGCTCTTTAATCCCTGCAAGGGGCAGGCTGTGATGGAAATCAAGGAGCTTGAGTGTTTTTCCGTGAAAATCTGCCCCAGGGGAACATTCTCCTGCAGCAGCACCAGAGGGGGAGCAGCTCAGGAGGAATTGCCCAAAAACCAAGGTGAGAAGGGGCAAACCCTGCAGCCTGCAGGGAGGGGATGCTTTTCCCAGCCACAGGAACAGGCTTTGGGTGGGAAAAAAGGAATTCTGGCACAGGATGAGCCGGGAGATGCTCACGGCAGTGACCTGGAAACAGTTGGAGCAGCAGAGGCAGGAAACCAGCCAGGCTGCCCCAGCTCCAGGGCTAAATAAAGCCCTTTGTTGTCCTGGGATGGAATCCCTCCTGGATTTGAGACGGGAAGGAGGAGGTCCGTGGAGATGATATCTCCCCATCAGCACAGCAAGAGCGCAGCTGAGGGCGCAAGAAAATCCATCAACAGCCCTGAAACTCACCCCAAAACCCCCTCAAATGGTGGCTTTGGTGCTAGGGGGGAATGGCTCTCACTGAAGCCTGCAGGAGAAAAAACCAAGGATGCAGGGAGAGCTTTTAGCACCTGGGCAGGAGGGCACTGCCAGGGCTCTCCAGGACAACCTGGTGTGGAAATGGCATCGCACCAGCAAGCAAATCCCAGCAGGATAAAACCAATGGATGACAAGTTTTAAAGGAAATCACAATAAGGGTGATGCTGTCCTGGCAGCTTTGGGGCTCTTTGCCCTTTTTTAGGTGAATCCCAGCAGCCCATGCCTCAGGAACTGCCTGCTCAGGGCAGAGTTTGTGTTCTCCTGCACAGAACCAAAGGTTCCAGCAGCAAAGGACCAGGATTTGGTGCTGCACCACAGCAGATGTGATCCCAACAGTGTTTTCCTAGGAGAAACAGCCCAAACTTCACTAAACCCCGTTTTATTTGCAGCTCCATGCTCTGCTCTGGCTGTGCACCATTCCCAGAACCTGGATCTCCTCCTGCAGCATCTCCTCCTCCTCCAGCAGTTTTTGGGGGCTGATGCAGGAGAGGGGAGTCATTTCCAGAAGGAGCTGCTCTCTCTGGGAATGGGGCAGTCTGCTGAGGGCTGGGATGCAGAATTTGTGTCCTTTGGGGTGTCCCTGTGGTGTGGTTTGCTCCAAGTGCCTCCCTGTGCCTCTGAAGGGCTGTGCAGAGTTATGGCTCTCTCCAGCTGAAGTGGGACAGTTATTAAAATGCTTTTTGGAACCCGTGAGTGGCACTGGGGAGGTGGGTGCAAGGCTGATTTATTTGATGTGCTGCTGCACAGAAATAGCCCTCAAACCCTGCACATCCTCTGGGCCAGCAGTGCTGCAGCCTTGGGGGGATGCTGGCAGTGGGATTATTTCATCTGTCCGAAATAGCAGCTTTTAAGAGGTGAGGAAATGACTGCACCAAAACCATTGTGTGCCATCTGCCTGCTAAAACACTTATAGAAAACATGTTTCCTGGCATATAGCTTCCCAGCCATATGTCTATTGCATCATTCACAATTAAATTCAATCACCCTTAAAGGCTTGGACAGAATCCCAGCCCGTGTGAGCGAGCCTCCATCGCTGTGCTGCACAAAATTTGGACACTTGATCCCCCAAACGTTGGGCTGGAATTGGCTCAGGCGTTGCTAACCTGATACAGCTGATGCTGAGTGCTGAGAGATAATTCAAGGGCATGTTCCTTATTGTGGTCTTGCATTTTCTGGCTGTAAAAATGTGTTGGGGCTCTGAGAGAAAGGGAAGAATTGGGCAGGATTCACCCTCAACACGCTCGAGGCAGTTGGGTCCATGAGAAAAGGTGTCTCCCACTCAGGGAATCAACATCACAACCAAGGGCCTGCTCACAGCTGGGGGTGTGGGATATTTAGGATACACCCCCAGCTGTGTGCACAGAAACACCCAACAACAAAGCCTGGCCTGCTCCTTGTTAGGCTGGGTCAGATTTTTGTCAGCTGATTTTTGTCACCCCATGTGCCCAGCACAGCCATTCCCGTGCCCCAGGGATGAGCAGGATGGATGGAAGCACCCCTAGATCTGCCCACAGCAAGCACAGTTAAAGAATAATCTTAGTAAATCCCTTTTTTTGTGGGTTCTTGTCTCTTGCTTGGAGGAAATGTTGGGTTTCCCCGTGCTGGGCTGAGCCACTCTCCCAAAAGGAGCTCTGTGGGATGTCTGACACGGGCAGTGCAGAAACAGGAATGCAGTCCCACATCCCTGACCCAGGGAATCACTCCAACCCAAACCAGCTTCCACTGGAAACCAAACCCAGGAGCTTCCCCTGCACGGTGCCTGCCAGACCCAGCCATGGCCTATTTTTAGTCCAGCTCTCTATTTCTGGGCTGCTTTGAAAGGTGAAACAAGCCCAGCAGCCAAACCTGGATGTTCCCGTTGCTTTCTTTCCCCTGGGCTGTGGGAAGTGTCCCTGTCACACAGTGGGATGGTTTTAATGTCCTCTCCAGCCCAAACTCCTCTGTGGATCTATCACTCTGATTTTCAGTCATGTTATTCAACCCAAATTCTCACTTTCACAGACAAAAACATATCTGTTATTTAAATAAGACTCTTGTCTCACTCTGCCTTTCACATTTCATCTCTGAATTCATTTTCTGGGCTGACATGCAATGTAAAACCTGGTTACACACTGAGTCAGGCACTTCCCAATGTGTGTGTGTGTGTGTCTTTGAGGGAGGAAAATGGGGAAAAAAGGGAAAATTCTTGGTGGGAGCTGCTGGAGTCAGCAGGGCTGTGCCCACACTCAGCTTTTAGACCCCATTTTACCTGGATATTTTGGCCTTTCACAGAGCTGTGTGTCTCTGTCAGTCAGGAACAGATTACTGAACTTAACAGAGATCTTTATATGGATGTTGGAGCCCTTTGCTGAGCCACAGATGTTTCCTTCCAAGAAACATTTTCCTGCCACAGAACCAGAGAAGGCTTTGAGTTGGAAAGGACATTTAAACATCATCTCATCCAGCTCCTGTACTATGCTAAAAGCAAAAGCTACTGGAATTTCGTCCTACAATAAATGTGGAAATACCATTTGAGGATTTCTTTGTAGGTAACACCATCCTGTTCTTTTTTTGTGTTTTTTAATCCTTTTCTGGCTGTAGCCAAACAATGGCCGTTCCTGCCCAGGGCAGGGGTTTGCAATGAGTTTTTGGGTCTCTTAAAACCCAGAGCAGCTTCTGTGATTCTGTGACTGTAGAAGTGTTGCAGGAGCATCCAGGAAAAGATAAAACATTGAGTAAGAGCTCCCTCATCCTTCTTTCCACAGCTTTCTTTCCTGTCCACCTCATTTTTCAATTTCCTGTTCCCAATGACTCCTTTAGTCACCTCATCATCCAGCTATAAAAGAAAAGATGGAATTAATGCTGAACTGCAGTCGAGTTTCCCAAGGGTTCATCTCTTATTTTTTTATACCCAAAGGCCATGATTTGACTCCCAGACTGGTTTGGGTTGGAAGGGATCCTCTCATTCCACCTTCCCCTAGCCCAGGTTGCTCCCAATGCCACCCAGCCTGGCCTGGAACGTTCCAGAGACGGACAGCCCTGTGAGGACACACAGCATCCCTCACCCTGCCCTCCCTGAGCTGCTCCCACGTGTGTCTGCAGTGCAGAACCAGAGCCAGGTTTCCCACCTGGGAGATGAAGCTGCAGCCAGAGCTCTGTGCTGCTCCCAGGGCTCCCCAAAGCGTCCCCGAGGAGCTCGGGGAGGTTCCTGCCCTCCCATCCTGCTCCTGCTGCAGCTTCAGTGCCAGAGCTCCTGCCTGTGGGCTTCTCCCTGCCCCAGACCTCCTCTGACCCGTCTGCTTTGTGCTCCCTGTTTGACTGGAGCTGGCTCAGTGCAGCTGATGGAGTCACTTCTCCTCGGGTCAGCGATGATTTCACATCCTTGAGCTCCCTGCTTCGTTTGCTGAGACAATTCCTGATTCTGGAGCCCATTTTCAGCATTCCCCTGTTTTCCTCAGTGCCAGGACCACTCTTGGGTCTCTCTGGGCTGGAGCTGGGTTTGCCCCCAGCCCTGCTCTGCTCGGGCTGTGCCTGCTCTGCTCCGGGGGAGCTCAGCTGCAGGCTGGGCTGCAGTCCCTGCATCCAGCTGCAGCAGGCTGTGTCCCTGCCCTCCTTGGACAGGAAAGCAGCAGCTCTCAGGAAAGAGTTAATCCCAGCCAGCCTTTGGGATCCTTTGCTGGGGAGAGGGCTGATCTTTTGTTTGTTTTGAAGCTGCTGGCAGGAAAGCGGGGAGGAGAAAATTACCTAAGTGATAGTGAGGTTGCCACGAACTCTATAAAACTGGGAAATCAAAGCCCAGAAACTCCACCTCGCCCTCCTGAAGCACAAGCACAACCCCTGAAGAGAAACCCACCCCAGCAGCGAGTGATCTCAAAGGCTTGAACTCCAACCAAGCTGCATGAGCTCAGAGCTGCTGCGGGACTGAGCAGCCCGGGCTGCATCCCCGGCGGCTGCCCCGGAGCAGGGAAAGGCTTTGGGAATTCCCCCAGCCATGAAGTGGAGGCAGCTCCTCTGCATCTTCAGCCTGCTGGAGCTGGCTGGTGAGTACCGGTGTCCCCAAGGCCGGGTGGCAGCAGGGACAGCGCGTGGGGCAGCTCCCGGGAGCAGCAGCCGGGGGGAAGATGCTTCTGCAGGAGTTTGGGATTCAGTCCCACCCTGAAACCTCCCTGCTGCTCTGAAAGGGACGGGAAAGGGGATGAAACCCCCACAAAGTGCTGGGTGACACGAGGAGTTGTCCCTGCACACAGGCAGAGTGCAGCCGCAGTTCAAGCTGTCTCTCAGCCTGCGCTGGTGTGAATGAGCCACGCTTTTGTTTTGTGGTTGGAACTAAACATTTGCTGAAAATCAAATGAGCCTCCATAAATATTAAAATCTCCTATTGCAGCTCTTCAAATATTCATCATGTGAAGCAATGAATAGCAGCGCTGAGATTTTCTCTAGGTGCTACTTTTTAAAGGGTTATATTTTAGGGAAATATTATCATTTTTGTCCCAAACCCAACAGCCATGAGGTAATAAGAAAGGACTAAAAAAGTGAACAGCGCTGTGTGTGTTGCCTGGTGTGCTGGGACAGGAGCCAGGAGCCTGCGGGTGTCTCCTCAAATGTGATTTTTTCTTACTCACACGAATGGGAGCGTGGAGATCTATTGCAGGAATTCACTGGGTTTTGTTCTCCTGTTTCACAGAGCTCCTTTCATGTTCCCCTGGCTGCCCAGGTAAATTGCTCACCTGAGCCGCTGGCTGACCCTCCAGTCTGTGTTAATGTGAAAGGAATTGAAAAAAACCCCAATTTTATTTCAGAAAAACGACATTCAGGGCTGTGTGGTTGGGCTGAACCGAGCGAGGGTGTGAGACAAAGGTGTGAGGCGAGCCTTGAGCTTCAAACCTCCAGCTCCAAACCTCGAGTTCCTTGTACTAAACAAAAGTGATGGAAAAGTGATCAAAAGCTTGGATTTTGGAAGGACAAAGCCAGTGGGCAGCAGGGGCTTTAATGCTTTGTGCAAAATGTGCCTGCACAGCCCCTGCCCATCATTCCTGCAGGATATTCCTGCCTGGAATGGAGGAGGTTGGCTTCTCCTCGGTGTAGCTGCTGGGAAAAATCATCCCTGGGGCTCTGCCGGTTCCTCAGCTCCGTGGGGAGTCGCAGAGGATCCACCAGAGTCTCCAGTTGTGCAACTGCCCTGGAAATCCCAGCTCTGTGGGCTGGGGCTGGAGCCGCTCCTGGCAGCGCTGCCCAGGGTGGGAGCACCGGGCTGCTCCGTGTTCCACAGGGAAAATCCCCTGGGACACCCTGGGACAGAGCATGGAGTTTGGGCTCTGGGATCCAGAGCCAGCATCCAGGATCCAGCCTGGCCCAACCCCAGGGAGCAAATCCCTGGGAAAGCCAGCCCCAAATCCCTGGAACTGCTCCTTCTGCCTGGTTCTCGGGGGTTCCTGCCAGGTTCCAAGGAGGGGCTTGCAGCCACCCCTGCTCTGCAGAGTGGGCTGCAGTTCCCTGACCCTCCCAAGCCCCTGGGAGGATGCTGTGAGCAGCTTGTGTTGGAAAGCTGGGGATGGACAAAGCTCATGGAGAGCTGTCCTGTGCTCGTCTCAGAGTGAGCATGGAACTGGGAGGCTGGATTGTGTTTGTACCTAATAAAAACACTTTATTCTTTCACTTAACCTCTCATCTTTCTTCTTTATATGTTTTTCATTCATCTCTGCCAACCTTGATTTTTAGAAAGAATCTCTTTTCTTGCCATTTTCGCACGTTCTTTCTTTCCTCCACTCCTTTTGCAACACTTATGAAAGTTCTGAACATCAGGAAAGGAAAAAGAGACTTTAAAACTTCCAGCTGCTCGAGTTTAACATCCTTGAGAGGCTGCTGCTCCAGCCAGGAGAAATCTCAACCCTGGGAAGGTGCTGGGCTGCCCAAGAGGCCCCAGCCCCAAGGAAAGCCTGGGAGCAGCAGCTGGGCTTTGGTGGGGCAGCTCGGGGGGCTCCCCCAGCCCCCCGGCCCCGGCCCCACACCCACATCCTGTCTGGGCCAAGGAAAAGGGGGAGGGAAGGGATTTTTATCAGATATTTCCAGAGGGAAGAGGGCTCCACCCGCTTGAATTCCTGCCACATGGCTGAGAGCTGTGGAGCTGGAAAGGCATGAGTAATGCCGGCTGGAGTCCTTGGAGGGGCTGCCGGGGGAGCCGGGGCTGGCTCCGGCCCCAGGGCTCTGCATCCCGGCCCAGAGCTCCCCTCCTGCATCCCACAGTCCATTTACCTTCTCCTCCTGCATCCCAGAGCTCCAGAGCTCCCCTCCTGCATCCCACAGTCCATTTACCCTCCCCTCCTGCATCCCAGAGCTCCAGAGCTCCCCTCCTGCATCCCACAGTCCATTTACCCTCCCCTCCTGCATCCCAAAGCTCCAGAGCTCCCCTCCTGCATCCCACAATCCATACACCCTCCTCTCCTGCATCCCAGAGCTCCAGAGCTCCCCTCCTGCATCCCACAGTTCCATACCCTCCTCTCCTGCCTCCTGTGGTCTTTTTACCCTCCTGTTCTTCATCCCATGGCTCCTCACCCTCCTCTGCAGCCCTGGACCAGCAGTGCCCTTGTGCCAGCCCATGGCAGCCCATCCCAGAGCTGGGGAACAAACTCTGTTTATTCCAATGAACTCTGTTACAAGGCAGAGCTGAGGAGCTCCCCTGGCCTAGGGCTCGTGTGCCAGGTGCCCAAGGAGCCAAAGGCTGAGCAGAAGGTTTGCCAGAGGTGAGCCAGGAGATCTGAGGCAGGATCAGCTCAGGAGGGGCAGGCCCTGCCCAGACATTCCCAGGGGGATTCAGCTCCCTCACTTCCATTTGCTGTGGGTGCAGGATTGGGATCCAGTGATGGAAAATTCCCTCCTCTTTCCTGAACCTTTGCCACTGCAGAGCTTTTTTTTTTGTGGCCCTGGCTGAGTGCTCAGGGATGAGTCTTGGAGCAAGTTTAACATTTATATTGTTGCCTTTTCTTTATTCAATCTAAGATCCTTCCTAAGCCCCATTATTAAAATATCTTTAAAAAATCATTGACTTTTTAAACCCTAGGTGGGTGAACACAATGGGTGCTGGGAAGTGCAATTTTCTTTCCCATCTCTGCATGGTTTTGCTCCTGCACGTGCTTGCATTGCCAGGTGAAGATTTCTCCCAGGTTAATAAATAGCTTGGCTTAAACTCTAAACCCTCAATCCTAACAAACTGACAAAGTTTAATAAAGCCATTAAAAATGTATGGTGCAATAAATAACCCTCTTTAGCTGAGCACCACGTGGATTATCCAGCCCACATCTGGATCATTATTTATCTCATGACCCCAAAGATTTCATAAAAACCTTCATCCATGTTTTGTGGAAAAGCTCCTGCACACGCTCCAAGAAAGGCAAGAAAAAGGAATCCAAAGTGACAGCTCCTCTCCCAAATCACACTGAGCAGCATCCAGGCCTCCAGTCCCATACCCAGTGCTGAAAAGGCTTTGCTGGGGAGAGCCTGGGGCGCTCTGCAAACATCTGGAGGAGCTCAGAGGTGCTTGGGTGGCTCTGGCACTCGGGGAGGTCACGGCAGGGCTGCGTCATGTGAGATTTCCTGCTGTGCCTAACAGAGCTGTGCCTAAAGCCTGGCTCTGCCTAAAGCCTGGCTCTGCCTCTGGGCTGCTCCTCGCTCTGGGCACCACTCCTGCCTCCTGCTTTTCATCTGCTAAAAGTCAGCAGGAAAACTCGGTGACTTAACCAGCTGGAACTGAGCTGCCTTGGAGAAGGAGGAACTTCTCCCCCTGAGCTGGAAGCTGTGCCAGAACCCAAACTGCAGCTCCAGACACCTGCACTGAGCCTCAGCAGGGCCCCCGAGCAGCTGCAGCCCAGGGGGGGTGGGAGGGATGGGATGGGATGGGATGGGATGGATCAGTATGGAACAGCATGGGATGGATAGGATGGATAGAATGGAATGGACAGGACAGATAGGATGGATAGGATGGGGTGAGCTGGGATAGATCAGGATGGATAAGATGGATAGGATGGGGTGAGCTGGGATAGATCAGGATGGATAGGATGGATAGGAAGGGATGGATGGCATGGATCAGGATGGATAAGATGGGATGGATGGCATGGATCAGGATCACAGCACCACTGTGGGCAGCCCCACAGGACCAGTCTGAGCCCCACATTTCCCCAGCCTCCCCCAGCAGGACCAGCAGCTCTGCCCCTGCCACCCACAGCCAAATCCAACCCCGGTGCCCTCGGGCTTTGCTCTTCCCAACCCCTCCAGGCTCTGCAGAGCTGACCCAGCCAAGAGCAGCTCCTGCCAGGCTGTGCCCAGTGCCCAGTGCTGTTCCCTGGCAGCAGATCCTGCTCAGCACCTGCCTGAGCTGCCCCAGCTCTCAGGGTGGTTTGGGAGGATGAAGTAACTTTTCTTGGAGCTGGGACTCCCCTGGGCAGAGCTACAAATGAAACAACACATTCTGTATGATTTTCTCTTTGGTGCCTGGATAAGAATCTTAAACACCAAGAGCCCTGGGGTAGAGACTGGAGCTGTTTGCTGAAGTGGGAATAGATCTTCAGGAGAGAGAGGCTGAGGAATGGGGAGAAATGCATTTTCATTGACTCACACAGCTCATTTCAGAAGGAAAAGCTGGAAGTGTCATCTCTGTAAGGCAGCAGGAAGCAATATATAAACTTTAGGTTAGAACAGCAAACCACTCTCCAAACCTTCTGCTTTACCTCCAAAGATGTTTTTGCTCATGAGTCAGGGCTGATCCCAAGCCAGTGGGAATGTTTCTATTTACTTTGAGATTGTGCCTGCAACTGTAAATCCAACTTATCTATCCTGAGGCACACAAGTGATCTCTTCCAAGGCTTGATTCTCTCCTCCCAGGATTATAAACCCAAACTGCTCTGAAATCCAGCTTTGTGCAGAGCTTTGTGCATCCACCAGAGAGCTGGGGCTGGGCTGGGGTGACAGCTCCTCCTCTGAGAGCCCTGGAGCCTCTGCAAGGGCTGCACCCGGCTCTGCTGCTCCCCCAGATGAAAATTTTCACCCCCACCCCTCTCCCAGCCGTGCCCCAAGGCTTCCTGCCAGTTTGGGGCAAGAAAAAGTGAATTTGGGAGAGCAGCTGAACCTTTCCTGCTTTCCCCCAGGGGCTCAGCAGCCCCTGAGAGCTCCTCTTTCCCCAGGCTGCACTGCTGGGACCACCACGGGCACCCCCAGCCTGGCAGGGGGGGACAGCAGCAGAGGGACAGCCAGCACTGCCAGCGCTGCCACCACAGCCACGGGGGACAGCGGCACCAACCCGACCTCTGGTAACTCTGCCTTCCTTCCCTCCGTCATTCCTCGGAGCTTCCGTGCTCAAAATCAGATTTCTGGAGTGCACAGGCTGCTTAAGGCATGGTTTGTGCTCTCAATAAAAGAGGCTGAGTATGGCCACAAGGTTTAATTCCCAGAAAATCCCACCTGGGGACACCCCAGGCAGGCAGCTCAGCCCCATCCTGGGCAGAACAAAGAGCTCAGTGATGTTTGAGAGCCACCTGTAGGAGTCCCTTTGGGAGGAGAGGATGAGGGGGGATGGCTTCAAGCTGGAGGAGGGAGGTTTAAATCAGATATGGGGCAGGAATTGTTCCCTGGGAGGGTGGGGGGCCCTGGCATGGGTGCCCAGAGCAGCTGAGGCTGCCCCTGGATCCCTGGCAGTGCCCAAGGCCGGGCTGGGAGCACCTGGGGCAGGGAAAGGTGCCCCTGCCATGGCTGGGGTGGCTCTGGGTGGCCTTGGAGGTCCCTTCAGCCCAAACCAGTGTGGGGTTTGTGATGGGAGCTCAGGCTCTGGGGGCTCTGAAGGGATGGGAGGATGCAGGGAGCCTTTCCCTGGTGCTCTTTGGGATCCGAGCCTCCCCTGGTAGCCTCGGGGCCAGGGAGGAGCTGGGGGTGATGCAGGGGGGGTGGCTGGTGTCACCTTTGCTGTGGTGGCCTGGAAATGAGCCGCTGTCCCCCAGCTGGGGGTGTGTGTCATTGGGCAGCAGAACCAGAGCATTCCCTGGAGAGCCGACGGCTCCCGGTGCTGCTGCTGGCTCTGGCAGGGCAGGGTGCTGCCACACGGGGCTCACAGGGCTCGAGCTTCCTCCTGAGCCCCTCTCTCTGCATTTCCTCCAAGCTGCAGCCACAGCCAGCCCCGTGCCCCCCTCGACATCCTCAGAGCGCCTCGGCCAGCTGAGCACGAGCCCCCAGCCCAGCCCTGCCTCCTCATCCCTGCCAGGCTCCTCCCTGGGGCCCCAGGGCAGCCCGGGGGTCCCCACGAGCCAGAGCCCCCCAAGCCAGCCCCAGGACAGGGCACCGACCTCGGGCACCCCCAGCTCCGCGGCCACCTCGGAGCATCCTGCCGGCCCCGCCGCCAGCACAGCCCTGCCCACGGCCAGGAGCGGCCCCCAGGTGAGGAGGGGCTGCCCGGGGAGGTGGGCTGGGGGCTGGCACCCGCAGGGCACTGACACCCCCGCGCTCTGCCCTCCAGCCTGCCATCAGCTGCCACAGTGCCCGGGACCAGGGTGACACCGGGGCCGTCTGCCTGCAGCTCAACGAGTCCAGCACCTGCGTGAGTGTCCCTGCGGTCACCCCCAGCCCCCGGGGGCTCTCTGGGGCGGGGGGCTCCAGCGGTTCCCCTGGGGGGTGCGGGAGGGGCTGGTACAGGGGAGCCCAAATGGAGGGTCCCAAAGGGCTCCGGGGGAAATGCGAGCTCCCAGCTGCACCAATTCTCCTTTTCCCTTTGGGCCCGGGGGTCAGCTCGGCTTCTGAAGCATCTCCCACCGTGACCAACAGGAAGCTGCCTTTGTTCTTCTTCTTCCTCTTCCTTGTTGGAAACAAAAGTGCCTTTTTTTGTCTTGCCAAGTGCCCTAGGAAAGAAAACAGGGCATTGCGAGGAGCTGCTCAGTGTCCCCAAGAGCTCCCGAGGGAGTCCCAGGCTCTCTGCGACCCTCCCTGCAGCAGCCCCGGGTGGGACCAGGCAGCTCCTGGTGATTTATTAAAAAATATGGATATAGATCTAGTACCAATATCCAATTGTGATGGACAAAAACTCTCTGACAGTTTAAAGTTAGAAAGTGTGTGTTTATTGTGGGATAACTCCCAAATACACACCGCAATTTACAGGTGATTACAGAGCCCTTTCATCTATACAAGTATTAATTTACAGGTGATTACAGAGTCCTCTTATCTGTACAAGTATGGAATGCCCAAAATGCAAATGCACATTCATAACTCTGGTACATCCCATTCCCAAGAGGGATATTGATCTGGTACCGATATCCAAAATCTCTCTGACAGTTTAGAGTCAGACAGTGTGTGTTCATTGTGGGATGGCTCCCAAATACACACCACAATTTACAGGTGATCACAGAGCCCTTTTATCTGTACAGGTATTGAATACCCAAAGTACAAATGCATATTCATAACTCTGGTACATCCCATTCCCCACATGGTAATTAGTTCAAAAGCCATTAAGCATGGGCAGTTTGTCCCTTGAAATGGGTCTGTGGTCCCTTTCATGGGGAGGGGTCCCAAAAGGAGGAAGTAAATGAAGTCTTCCTCGCTCTGACCTTTCTACCTTTCCAGTGCAGATGTGACAAATGAAGCCTTGGTAGAACTCCCATTCCCTGGCTTCAGTTGGGTTCAGAACAGAGGAATTTGTCTTCTGTTCCTAAAGCTATTTATCAATTCCTATATTCTTTATTATAAACCCAGCTCACCAAACATTGTGCTGACAAGCAATCAATTATTAGTTAACTGCTAACTCTTAACTTCATCAAGACCTACCCATTTATTTTAATTAACTCCAATAAAGCTTACCTCTAACTAAAATCTTAGCACCTCTTAAAATCTCCAAATTCCTTAAAGTTTGTGTCTCACTGGCAGGAGCTGGGAGCCAGAGAAGAGCAGTCCTGCCAGGACCTGTGTCCCTCTCTCCCCCTGGCCTTTCCCGAGGCAAATGAGCAATCAGCTGGCACTAATTGCAAAGGGAAACTCTGACACTGCGATGAGTTCTTTCCACCGCACAGAAAGGAAAATACACACTTGGGTCTCTTGTTCCATCTTGGCCTTCCTGCCCCCGAGCCAAGCTCTATAGAAACAGCTGAAAATGATTTGTTTGTTGTTCTCCCGTGGAGGAGTTTCTGGATTTTTGCTCTTTCAGAGGATGGAGGGACCTGGGGATGGTCCTGGGGCAGCTCTGGGCAGAGGGAGGAGGGCTCAGAGCCAGGACAGGGCAGGGGGCTCTCCCTCCCACAGCCCCAGGGTGGGCTCATGGAGCTGTCCCTGTCTCTGGGGTGGGAGGGGGGCTGAGCTGGGCTTTGGCAAAGCTGGGCTCTGTCTGTGAGCCTGGCTGTGGCTGAAAATAGCCCCGAGCCCATCCTGTCTGATCCAGAAACCGGCCCACAAAGGCTGCAGCTCCTCACTCCTCTTCCTCTCCCCCCCAGAGTCAGCACAGCTCTAAAATGTGAGAAATGTGGTTTTTCACCTAGCCTTTGATCAGCAACCTAGCAAAAACATTGAAGACATTTCCTAAACAGGAAGGCTCAATGCCTCTTTGTTATTTCCCTCCTTTCCCAGCCCCTGCCTGGGACTCTGAAACAATAGAGCTCTTCAGTTGTTCCAGCCCAAAAACTGGGGAGACTTGCCATGCAATTCAGAGCCTAAATTTAGCTTTGCTCAAACGCCATTTTCAGGAGTTGTTAATAACATCTCCATTTCATTTATCCTCATTAAGTTAAGACATGAGAAGTGAGCCCCTGCACCTCCAAGGTGTTGGGGCTGGAGTGGGAGGGGAGGGTCTGATACCCAGCCCAGCTCTGCAGGGCACAGAGGAGCCACCGAAATTCGAATGGGAAAGCACAACACCTCCACCAGCATGGCCGAGGCAGAGAGCTGCTCAGTTTGCATGAATTAATGGCTGCTCCTTCTGAAAATTTGGCAGGAACACTTTCTGGAGAGGAAGGGATTGGATTTATGGCAAGCACTGTGTGAAAACAGCACCCACGGCGTGGAGCCCCCCTGTGAGATCAAACTCACTCCATCCAGCCTGGACAGGGACTGTCTGCTCCTCATCCTCAAAGGAGAGAAAGGTCAGTGAGGGCATTCCTTGGTGGGGATGCCCAGACAATGGTGTGGGCAGTGGGAAGGGCTGGGAGGCAGATCCTGGGAGGAGAAACCCCTCTGCAATTCTGCTCCTCCTTCTGGGGTCCTGCTGCACCCCGGAGCTGTGGAACTGCCTCCAGGAGCATCCTCAGCTCCTCTGTGCTCAGCCAGGCTCCTTGGTGTGCCCTGAGCTGCAGAGGGGGGGATTCATGTCTGGGATGTGTGTGATGAACATTGAATGTGTGTAACACGTGTGAAGAACATATTTAATGTGTGTAACGTGTGAGACGAACATTTAATGTGTGTAAAACGTGTGATGAACATATTTAATGTGTGTAAGGTGTGTGGTGAACATATTTAATGTGTGTGAGGTGTGTGATGAACACATTTAATGTGTGTAACGTGTGGGGTGTGCTCTCCTGTTTTGAACCTGACAGATCCTGACAAACTTCTGAACACGCTCCAGAAGTCTCACTTGGAAAAGGTAAATCCCTTCAGCAAATTTGGCTGCAAAAAGTGCCTGGCCAGGAGGGTGGAGGGATGAGAGCTGCAGCTGCTCAGCTGGGACTGGAGGTGCCAGAGGAGTGTAGAGGTCCCTAAGTGCCAGGCTGGACAGGGCTGGGAGCACCCTGGGGCAGGGGAAGGTGTCCCTGCCCATGGCAGGGCTGGCACTGGATGATTTTTAAGGTCCACCCCAGCCTGGGGTTCTGTGGTTGGAGCCGACCAGCAGGGATGCAGCACAGCAGAAGCAGCACAAGCTGTGCCGTGGCTCTGGAAATGCTGCAGGGATTTCCCAGCAGAGGTCAGACCCAGCAGTAACTCTCAGGGTGCAACTGGCACTCAGATTCCCCAAAGGACCGGGCTGAGATGAATGAATTCCTCCCCCAGCCCTCCCTGAGGCCGGGGCTGAGCCCCAGGTGTGTCCCAGGGCACGAACAGCAGAGCTGAGAGATCTCAGCCAGGGGCTCCCAACCCCGGGCTGTGCTCCAGAGGCCAAAATTCCCTGAGGCACAGGAGAGCCAGGCTGGGAAGGAGCCTGCGAGGGCTGCCAGGGCTGGGGCAGGGCTGGGGCTGCAGAGCGTCCCAGGGGTGAGAGCAGCATTGTTTGAAGCCTGAGCAGCAGATGCAAACGTTTCCTGTTTGTCCCACTCCGGCTCTCTTTGGTGTTCGGCTTTTTTTTTTTTCCCCAGTTTGGAATAGAATCCCTGAAAAAGGAGAGCCCGAGGAGCCGGCGGGACTCTTCGCAGAGGACGCTGATCGCCCTGGTGACATCGGGGCTGCTGCTGGCGCTGCTGGGGCTGGCCGGCTGCTTCCTGATGCGGCGGCGCAGCTGGAGCCCCGCGGGACAGAGGCTGGTCAGTGCTTACAGGTGGCAGAGCCGCAGCTAGAGGGGGGCAGGGGGGCACACAGGGCCATCCCCACCGCTGTGGCTCTGTACCCACCCCCTGTGTGCCCCCGGGCAGGGGCACGGCCCCGTTCCCGCACATCCTGCCAGGTCTGACACTTCTTTTTGCTCAGCAGTAAGAGCTCATCCAGCAAGACCCCCGCAGAGCCCCTGAAACCTCACCAGTCTGTCATTAACAGTGATGCCCTTTAATTCCCATTCCTTGTGTGAGTCCCCTGTCTGTACCCCTGCTGTAATAAAGGCAATTTCTCCTCGCCAGCCACGGTAATAAAACATATCAAGAAAGCAAGAGGCAGAAATTTCCTATTTCCATTCTCCCCTTCCCAGGCAGGCTGACCCTGAGGACTCCTCCTCCCCTCCAGTGATTTTTGGGGACGTGGCCCTGTGTAAAGAGAGGCTGGGCCACGATTTCCCCGTCCCTGCCATGAGCAGCCGTGTCCTGGGAGGCCCTCGGGATTTCCCCAGAGCACACGGCTGGGAAATGCCGTGTCAGAGGCAGGGACACTGCCTGGTGTCCCTGGGGCTGGCAGTGTGTGCCACGGGAGCCCCTGGCAGTGCCAAGCCCCGCTCCAGGTGAGGCGTGTCCAGCCAGGAGGGTGCTGGGTGCTGCTGAGGGAATTCCAGCTGGGAATTGCCACCTGGGGCTGCCAGTTCCAGGGCTGCACAACATCTGGGGAATTCTCTTGAGGCCCTGGGTGCTCCAGAGGCACCTGCTCCTCGCAGCAATGGCAGCACCCAGCCCTGCAGAGCTGCACTTCTGCCACGCCTGGCAGCCAGCTCTGCACTTCAAAGGAAGGGGAAGGGAAGGAAAAGAGACAATTTCCATCCTTTCCATTCCATGGTGATTTATCCTTGGCCAGCAGAGGTTCTGTCCCAAGGCAAGGTCAGCTCTAAAATCTGTTTAGAAGAAAACAACAAAACCTGACAAAAAGCTTCTCTTGCAGGTGCTGCAGGGAGAACTGCAGTTCCAAACACTGCCATTCCTGGGTGGTTTTCTTGCTCCACGCTGGTTCAGGCCCTCTTGTCCCCTTCTTGCCAGCAGTGCCCTGACCTGTGCCTGTTTGTCCCTCCTGCCTGGGCACCGTGGGCAGCCCCTGCCCCCAAGCCAGCATCCCTTCCCCTCCCTGACTCTGTCCCTTGTGTCCCCAGGCTGAAGACCCCTACGACACGGAGAACGGCAGCCAGGGGAACACCATGCTGATGTCGCCGTCCCGGGAGCCAGCCCAGCTGCAGGAGAAGCCCAACGTGAACGGGGGCACCCAGGAGAACGGCACGGGCCAGGCGTCCTCGCAGAACGGCCGCTCGGGCCGGCAGCACCGCCCGGCCGACAGCGAGATGTGACAGCCCCGGAGGGAGCCCCGGGGCTCGCCGGAGATCCCCGCACAGCCCGGGCACCGCCGACCTTCTGTACCGCCACCATCGCCTCCGGGAAGGACTCCGAAATCAGCCCAAAGCACGCGGAGGGCCAGAGCTGCCCAAGAGCAGCTCCTTCTCCTCCTCCTCCTCCTCCTCCCGCTGACCACACAGGACACTTTTTGCAGCTGTTCTCTGCTTTTGTTGTCAGAAGAGCTGCAGGACAAACGCCGGTGCCCTTTGCCCTCCCCGGCTTTCAGGCAGAGGCAGAGTTTGGCTCCAGGCAGCCCAGATTTCTGGTAGCAATATGTTAGGCTGACCAAAGCAGTTAAATTGGGATCGCAGTGACAAAAACCTCTCAGGTTTCAGGTAGTTTTGGTTAACAGAGTTGTTTATAATCTCATCTTTATGTTTAAGTGCAGGATTTCTTCCTCCTCTGAGGCCATCAGGCATTTAACCCCATCCTGTCTTTAGGGCTCTTCTGCCATTTCCTACTCCAGCAGAATTTGCTGAAGCTGTGTGTAAAACTTTCCACGTGGAATTGAAGGCTGAAATGTCAACTTCTTTCTCTTTGAATCCTCCCAGGACTGTGTCCTGGAGGTTTTTTTGGAGGGAAAATCCCTCCCCAGCCTCCTCCTGCCAGGGGCTGGGGGCTGTGACAGGCAGAGCCAGCAATTCATCCCTTGGGTGAGATGGAGAACACTGGGTGGGGCTGGGGGGCTCTGGGGTGCCGGGGGCTGGGCACTCTCCCTCTGGCACCTGGGGCAGGAATTTGGGCAGGAGAGGTGCCAAAGGGCCCCCAGAGGGATGAGAGGGAGGCAAAAGCCCAGCTGGGCAAAGGGCTGAGCTCCTGTCTGTGCACAGCAGCAGGGACGGGGACGCAGAGCAGGATTTCAGGATTTCACAGTGGGGAGCACAGGGACAGGGGCAGGGACAGGGACAGGGGCAGGTCTGAGCCCTCTCTGTGCTCATCCTGCTCCCAAGGGAAGCTCTGCTGGAGCCACATCGAGTTCCTGGCACCTCAGTGGGACCCGGGGCAGGTTTGTTCCCCATCCCAAGCAGATTTTTAGGGAGCCAGAGCCCTGATTGTGCCAGCCCAGGAGGGGTGGTGGTTCAACACGAGCACCAGCAGCGACCTCCACACCCCAAATCAGCCCAAAAATGGCCCTTGGAGCTGATCTACCCTCTCATGAGTGAATTCATCCCCACCTTCTCTCAGTGCTGAACACTGAGGGAAGGGGTTTATTTTCTGGTACAGTGCTCAAAGCAATGACAGCAGCATCCATCACCAACTGGGGCTGGTTTTTTGTGGGTGCAAGAGTCGCTTAAACACAATTAAAATATTCCAGGCTGTTTGCTTTGGTGTGAATTGCTTCTCCCAGATCTCGTTGTAAATAATCCCGGTTGAAAAAGAAAAAGAATTAAGTACTAAAAAGCGGCTTCTCTGTGGTGTCCTCGGAGCAGCAGCGGGTTCGTCCCTGCGGGATGTGGGGCTGCCGCAGGGTGGGAGGACCACGCCTCACAGAGAGGTTCCTTCCCAGCAGAAATGCCATGACTAAAGGCTCTGGCTCGCTCTGAGCACGTTCCTCTCCCAAAAAAACGCCTGCAGGATGAGTGACGTGCAGCAGGCTGTCACACCTTTGTTTGATTTGGGGTTTTTTATGTTTAAGGCACCCAGTTAATTCCTGGGAAAATCAGAGAGGCTCCTGAGTGCAGGGCTGGGGTTTGACCTGGCAGCAGGGGAGGGGCAGGCTGGGCATCAGCAGGAATTTCTCCATGGAAAGGGTGGCCAGGCCTTGGAAGGGGCTGCCCAGGGGACTTTGGGGTCCCCATCCCTGGAGGTGTCACCTGGAGGTGGCACTGAGTGCTCTGGGTGATCCTGGAGGGATTTTCCAGCCTCAGCAATCCCGGGATTCTGTGAGGGCTCCCTCCCTCTGCAATAAGCAGCAACATTGCCTGCCCCAGACACTTGCAGGGGGACACAGGGAAGCCCTTGGTGCCTCCTCTGGTGGAGATGCTGGGGCTGCACCGCGGGCAGGAGCTTTGGGAACGGGATCTCTCCCGATTCCCTCTCCTCTCCGGGATGCCTGACCCTCCCCAGGGCTGCTTCCCTGGCAGCAGGAACCCCTCCGGGGACACCCCCCAGGCGCTGCTGGTGATTTGGGGCAGCCTGACCTCTGGCAGATACAGGAAAACCAAATTACCTTCGCAGGGAAAGCTTGATGAGCCCGGGAGGTGGGGCAGGGAGCCGGGGCCGGATTTCTCCTGGCAATTGTTCATCTAATTAGCACAAGGAGCTGCAGATCTCATCAAACGTCAGGTGCACTTTTCACAGCTCAGGGAATGTCCCGCAGCCAGGCAGGGACAATAAAGTTACAGTCAAGTGCTCTGGCAAAACAAAAGGTTCCTCCAAAGCCAGACTGAGGGAAATGCAGGGAGCGGGGCCGGTGCTGAGCCAGCGGAAAAGGCTGGGAAAGGCTGGGAAAAAAGGCTGGGAAAGGCTGGGAAAAAAGGCTGGGAAAGGCTGGGAAAGGCTGAGGGAGGCTGGGGAAGGCTGCACTTCCAGCTCAGGAAGTTTTTTCCCTGTGTGTTAACAGCCCTGGCCCGGCCAAAAAGGTTTTTCTTATTATTCCTTCCTTATCAGCCCCCTTGCATTCCTTCCTTGCCCCCTCCTCTCGCCACCCCCTGCAGCCTCACTCACAGCTGCTTTTTTGGGCCATTCTGGGGGCTCTGAGTCCATTTCAGCTCCCAAGAGCAGCCTGAATGCCCATCAGCGTGGTTCAAGGCTGGTGCCAGTGTTAACACACAGGGGAAAAACTTCCTGAGCTGGAAGTGCAGCCTTCCCCATCCTTCCCCATCCTTCCCCAGCCTTCCCCAGCCTTCCCCATCCTTTCCCATCCTTCCCCAGCCTCCCCCATCCTTCCCCATCCTTCCCCATCCTTCCCCAGCCTTCCCCATTCTTCCCCATTCTTCCCCATCCTTCCCCATCCTTCCTCATCCTTCCTCATCCTTCCCCATCCTTCCCCATCCTTCCCCATCCTTCCCCATCCTTCCCCAGCCTTCCCCATCCTTCCCCAGCCTCCCCCAGCCTTTTTTCCCAGCCTTTTTTGTTGTCACTGATTTCCCGTTCTGTGGAGCGGAGCGGGGTGAGAGCCCCGAGCATCTCGCAGGGCTGGGGTCGCACGGGAGGCACATTTGGGCACATTTGGGCACATTTGGGCACATTTGTGCTCATTTGTGCTCCAATGCTGCTATCTGCTGGCTGCGCCCCGCCAGAGCGCTCCGAGCGGGCTCTAGAGGGCAGCTGGAGCTCGGGGATGCTGCCCCGGCAGATCCCGCATTTCTGTTTTTCTGTGGGAGCTCTCCCAGTTCTGCTGCTCCCAAAAAGCGGCTCCTGCCCCAGCAATCCAGCCCCGGGACCAGAGGAACCGTGGAATTCCAGAAGAATAATGTGAGCAGGGGATGTCACTACGGGACACGAAACACAGGACGTGCACACGCTGCTCTTCTCAAGGTAAAAAGGGGACTTTGAATTTCTGACTCCAGCATTTCTAGATTTCCAACTTTTATAGATTGAGATTTAATTTCTGACTCCAGCATTTCTAGATTTCCAACATTTATAGATTGAGATTTAATTTCCGACTCCAATATTTCTAGATTTCCAAAAGTGACAGTGGATTAGAGGGTGACAGTGCCACCTCTGCAGTGACACTGGACAAACCATGAAATTTCTCCTCCTCCATAAAAGAATGCAAAACAAGGAGTTATTTACCTGAAGTGTGGGAGAAAGTTCGTTACAAGAATGTAAACATCAGAAGGCTTAGGAAAGCTTCAAAAATCAAGGTGACACCAGGACTTGGGGCTCAAATTCCAGGAGCAGGGAACATCCACGGTGGCATTTCATTGTGTGGGTTTCACATCCATTTCCTGCCCATCTGCTTGCTCAGTGTCCCACCCTGTGTTTCTTTTTTTCTGTGGGAGCTCCCCCAGTTTTGCTGCTCCATCCATGCAGGATTTTTGGGCTGACCCAGGGGATTCAGGGACACGGGAGGGCTCTGGTGATGTCCTGTGTCCCACCTCAGGAAAAGAAGCTGGAGAAGCACCAGTGGGGCCAGGAACCCCTGAAATCCCAGCCAGGGAAACAGCAGTCCTGGGCTGAGCCCCAGCTTTGAGCCAGCCTAAACCTCAGCCACCATCAGCTGGCCACAAAGGCGTTGCCCAGAGCTGGAAAAGGGTGATGATCACGCTCATTTTGATTTTTTTCCTCTTTTTCCAACCATGGTGGTGAGCCTGGCAGTGCTGGATTAGTGCTTGGACTTGATCTTAGAGGTCTTTTCCAGCCTTAATTCCTCCATGATCCTGTCCTTGCTTTCCAGGTAAAAGAACAGCATCTGTGTCGGGCTTTTCCACCCCTCCCCTTTAAAAAACCAAATTATATTTACAGCTCTTTGCATCACAGGCACTTCCCATGTGTTTGGAGCCTTTAATCTTGGCCTTCAGATCCATTTAATTTGCTGCTGGTTTGATTTGTAGCAACAGAGGTAAATGAGATTATCCATCCCTTGATATCGACTGTCAGAGGCAAGCACTGAGGAATTGGGGTCTGAAAATATTTTCATTTGTTTCAAACCCAGGGGGAGCCAGGACTGAGCTCCCAAAGTGGGAGCAGGACCTCGGGGGGGGCAGAGCTGTCCCCTGAGCCCTCCTCATTCCTGAAGGGGCGGGAGGAAACACCTTCACAGCATGCAAAGAGCATCCCAAGCGCTGTGAGGATGGAAATTTTCCTTTTTGACTTAAAAAAGACAAGGATGGGTGAAGCAGGGCTGCTGTTTGTGGGTCAGTGTGGAGCCAGATGCAGAAATTCCTTGGAGTTAAGGTCTTCCTATTGAAAATTCTTTGTGTTTTTCTTCTGGAGAAGGAAAACCCCACAATTTTTGAATAGTTTTTCTGTTAATTTTCTAATGGCAACTTCTGATGTTGGGGAAGATGGGTTCAATTTCTGGTTCCACTGCTCTGACTGCAGAAAAACAAAGGTCTGAGAAGTCCTATCCCTTTTTGTCCTGTGTAAGACACAGCTGCCCCAAGGGCTCCTACATTGGTTCTCAAGTTACTTATTTTTTGTTCCTATAAATTAAGAATACATCACCCTTCTGACTCTTAGTTATTTATTTGCTACTTCTGGTTCTTTTGATTTCTTTTTTCATATTTTTTTTAATCTTCATGTTTGCATCTTCCTTCTTTCCTTATCTCCTGCCTGCCCCAGAGGCTTATTGCTGCTTTGGCAACATGCTAACGTGTTTAGGAACGATAAGACATCTAATTAATAGTTTAATTAGCAGTACAAGGTCTTAATAGCTTATTAAAGGAAATACATTCAGAAAATTCTTTTCCTCTCCTCGTGCTGGTACAATATAATTTCCCAGCAAATGATAAAGCAGTTTGGAACGTTCAGATTTTAGAGAGGGACGCGGGGCTGTGCTGGTGATTTCACGGGGGATTTCGCACCGCTAATGCCATTATTTTGTTGTTGTTGTTTTAAAACAATCGAAGAGATTAACAAAAGCGATTGGGAAGGAGCAGGCAGGGCAGGCAGGAGAGAGGAATTAACAACTGCTTTCCCTGCTCGTGCTTATAAACAAGTCCTGGGGAAGGCAAACTTGCTCTTTAAGAGGCTCTGGCTGAAATATCAGCTCGCGGTCGGAGCTGGGGCAGCGCTGCCTCCTCCCGCTCCTTTCCCACTAAATCATGAAAAATCTTTCTTTTAAACCGAGGCATCCTTGGCTCACCAACTCCAGCAGAGTCTGGCCCACCTCTGAGCCCTGCGGCTGCCCCTGGCTTTGGGCAGAGAGGATGAGAAACCCTGCTGGGAGCGAGCCCAGGAGAGCAGGGCAGGGCGGAAAAGGGCAGAGGAGAGGAGAGCAGGACACAGCAGATTCCAGCAGAGTCCAGCAGTGCCCAGCAATGCCCAGCAGAGCAGGGCAGAGTACAGCAGAGCCCAGCAGAGCCCAGCACAGCTCAGCAGAGCCCAGCAGAGCAGGGCACAGCAGAGCCCAGCAGAGCAGGGCACAGCAGAGCGCCGCCGCAGCTCGGCTTCCCCCGCCGCCGCGTTTTTCCTGTGACCCACACAAAGATTTCTTTCTAAATTTATCGCGGCGTTCATCGGCAGTCCCACTTAGCGCAGATTAAGCGGCGGGGCGGGCAGGGCCCATCGGAATGAGGGCAGGGAGAACCGCGGGGGAGGGCGAGGGGCCCCATCCCCGCTCCCCAGCTCCCCGCTGCCCCCGACCCCCTGCTCCCCCCGGTTCCCTGCTCGCAGGATCCCCCCCGGCGGCCGCAGTGCTCTCACGGTGGCAGCGCCCCAGCTCCCGGCTGGCTCCGGGGAGGTTCTGCCGGTCCCCGGAGGCCCCAGCGCTGGCACCGCTGGGGAATTTCCACTGGGCTGCGGAATGCTGCGGAGCCGGAGCAGCGCTCGGGGAAGGTCGGAGCGGGGCTTCGTGCGGCACCGCCGGGCAGTGAGCGTCCCTCCGCCTCCCCAGAGCTCTCGTGTGCCCCCGGGTTATACCTGCGCCTCTGCGGTGGCACCGGAGCTGCGGGTCCGCGGCCCGAGGAGCCCCCGGGGGGACACAGACGGGTCCTGGCGGCTGCTCTGAGCCGCACGCTCTGCGGAGATGAAGCCCTGCCCAGGGAGTCTGAGCCGTGTTTGGAATCACGCAGGGAAATTATGCAGTTCCAAGGATGGCATAATTGGGAGAACGCTTGACTAGCGCAATTTTCTTGTGTGCCTGTCAGCAAATCACTTAATGTGTGCTGTGCCAAGTTTCCCAGGCGTTAAATGGGGAATGATTATCCCACCACTTCCTAAGAGGGAGCGAGGATAATACCCACTAATGACTGTGGAGGTCCTGGAAGGTGGTCCCGGAGATGTGCAGCGGCGCACGCAGGGGCTGCAGCCCTGCAAGGAACACGCAGCACTTTAAACCCGACCGTCAGACATTTATTTCTCCTCGTGCTGCTGCTTTTTTTTTTTTTTTTTTAATCCCGAAATAGATCCGCGTCTGTTTGTGCCGGATTCTCAAAGCCTGCGCTGTCATCCCCTGGGACGGGACATCCCCGCTCCGATGGGGAAGAAGAGGAAAATGCCGGGGGAAGGCGGCTCGGAGGGGTCTGGAGCGGACCCCCTCACTCCTGCCCCGCTCCCCCCGGGCCTTTTCCCGGCATCTCGCTGCCTCCTGGGAATTGTAGGCGCTGCGGGGTGACCTTGGCCCCGCGGCCGCCGCCTCTGCGAGGGATCCAGGAGGGACCGGGGGGCTCCGCCGCCTCCGCCGGCCCCGCTCGGCCCCAGCTCTCCGCGGCGCCCCGGGAGCGGGCCCGGGCCGGGGACGCTGCGCCAGGCGAGTACCGGGGCTGGGGAGCGGGGGGATCGGGGCCGGGCACGGCCCGAGCGCAGCCCGCGCACATCCCGCGCACGTCCCGCTCGATCCCCGCGCACACGGCGCGCACGTCGCGCTGGATCTCCGGGCTCATCCCGCGCACGTCGCGCCGCATCCCCGCGCACATCCCGCGCACGTCGCGCTGCATCCCCGCGCACATCCCGCGCACGTCGCGCCGGATCTCCGCGCTCGTCCCGCCGCATCCCCGCGCACGTCCCGCCGCATCCCCGCCGCATCCGCGCTCACATCGCGCCGCGTCCCCGCGCTCACCCCGCTGCATCCCCGCGCACATCCCGCGCACATCCCCGCGCGCATCGAGCTGCGCCCCTGCGCACATCCTGCGCACATCCTGCGCACATCCCACTGCATCCCCGCGCCTCCCGTGCGCACCCCCTGCCTGCATCCCCTGCTCATCCCGCGCACATCCCCTGCACATCCTCTGCACATCCCCCTGCACATCCCCTGCACATCCCCTGCATCCCCCTGCTCATCTCCTGCTCATCTCCTGTATCCCCCTGCACATCCCCTGCTCACCCCACATCTCCCACTCCCCTCCTGCCCCCGCTTGTCCCCCTCCCGGGGCCGGGACCCCCCCGCCGCAGCCCCGGGCCCGAGGGGAGGGATTGGCGTGGGACCCGGCACAGCCCCACCCACTCCAGAGTGATAAGATTGATTTAAAATCATGATAATGCTGCTGCTGATGATTATGATAATGTCAATAGGAATAATAATAAAATAATAAATAGGAATAATAGGAATAATAATAGGAATAATAATAATCAAATCATGATAATGCTTATAATGATGATGATGATTATGATAATGTCAATAGGAATAATAATAATAAATAGGATTACTAAAAATAATAGTAACAATAATTATTGTTACATTCAAATAGAAGGAAGAATAAGAATAAGAATAAAAGAATAAGAATAAGAATAAGAATAAGAATAAGAATAAGAATAAGAATAAGAATAAGAATAAGAATAAGAATAGTGTTACATTTAAATGAAAGGATCCAAGTGGACAAAACCTTAGACAACTCTGCCCAGGCTCCCTCCTTGCCAGTGGGTAAGTGGGAATGAGAGCCCCAGGCCAAAGGGCAATATCAGGTGGAATTTAAGGGTCTCTCATTCTTCCTATTTTAACCCAAGGCCACGAGGGTGGAAGGAGCTGCATCATATTTTCCCTGTTTTTCTGTTTAGGGATAATTGCTCCACACAACATTGTAACTTCCATGCCATGAGCTTGGCTTCTGTTCTTGCTCCTTTTTCTCCTCCCAGAAGATAGGATGCAGGTTCTGTTTGTGGACTGCTTTAACAGCAAGGTGGCTGAGACAAAGTTTACTCAATAAACTTGCTTTTCCCCTTGAGCAGCTTTAGCTTAGATAAACGGGCTTTAAAGTCCCGCTCTAGCGTGGGACTAGGACTGTTTACCGTTCATCATTGTTAGTTAATTGCTGTTTGCTTAAATATTTAGTTTGGATTAAGTTCTTTTATTCCTTTTTCTTTTAAAATAATAAATAAAGGTGTGTTTAGCCATGTGGTAAAAGGCTTTTTAGAAAGCTTTTTAAAGACACTGCAGGGGGGGAAGCTCCATAAAGTTCTTTTTATATATTTTGCATTTAAATTTCTTTATTTTTAGTCTGCTGTGTTGTTGTATTTGTAATTAGCCAGGCTGAAGCAGCAAGGACATTTCACTGTTTTCTGCAGAGGCTGCAGACAGTTTTATTCCTTATTTCAAAGAGAAAAACCCATTGAATCGTGGAATATCCTTAGCTGGAAGGCACCCACAGGACCATCAGCTCCTGGCTCTGCAGGGACAGCCCCAAATGCAGTTTTCAGTGTGGGTTAAAGCCACCAAACCCAGCTGGGGGCCTGCAGGTGGGATGTGCTCCAGGGAAGAGGACAGGGGAAGGCACTTTGGGGAAGGGCAGTGGGAAAACTGTGGGGAGCAGCTGGGAGAGGCCTGGCAGAGAGCAGCAGAGCAGGGCCCGCTGGAAAGGGCCTTTTTAGGTCCAAAGTGCCGTGTTCCACAGCAGCAGGGACCCAGTGGTTACATAAACAAGGGTTTAATTTTGGAACTTTAATATTTCATGGCTTAGGTTTCCTCCGCTGGTTCTCACACAGGGCCTGGCTGACAGAACACTTCTCAGCCCTGCTACCAGTCACTAAAGGCATGTCCTGTGCTCTGCTCGAGGTCCAGTTCATGAGTATTTGTTTTTAGGACAGTTCTGTGCCCCAGCAGGGCTCTGTCAGCCTGGGCAGGGTTTGTAAGGTGCCCTCAGCCCTCTGAGCTCTGCCCTGCCCTGCCCTGCCCTGCCCAGGGAGGACAAGGAACACCAAAGGCTGCTGGTTTTTTTCTGTATCCTCACAGTGAAGGTGCCACAGGTGTTCCCTGGGAGGGGACAGAAGCTCTGCCTGTCCCCTGCTGCCAAAGGCAGAGCTGGTTTCTCACCTGTGCTCCAGCCCTCCAGCCTTGGCTGGTCTGTTCCAAACCAGCAGAGAATTCAGGAACAGGAGGTAAATCAGAAGTGCTTTGTAGGAAGGAGTTTCCATGGAGATGGCACTGGGTGGGTTTATTTCAGGTTATTAGGAGGCAGTAGGTCCTTCCCAAATGAACCTGTGTGGTCTCCATCCCACGACTTCTGCCTTTCCTTCCCCTGGGCTCTGTTGGCTCTGGTGGTTTCCTCGCTGCCATCCTCTCCAGTCACAGAATGACTGCAGCTCCAGCTTGGAACCATCCCCGGACCATTCTGAGCATCCCCTCCCATCCCAGTGGGATGGATTTCCCTGTCTTCTGTCCGTGAAAAGGATTTAGAGAAAGGTTTGGGTTGGGAACCGTCAAAGGGACCTTAAAACTCACCTCATTCCACCCCTGGCATGGGCAGGAACACCTTCCCCATCCCAGGCAGCTCCAAGCCCCATCCAGCCTGGCCTTGGACACTTGCAGGGACTTACAGAAGCCAATTTCTGTCCTTTGTGCTGCAGGACTAACCTTGGTGTTCTGGAAAGGAAATATTTGCCTTTAAGCTGCAATGGAGCATTTCCCTTGTGTTCCCAGTATTTTCCTACCTGCCACAGCATTCCCAGCCAGCTTCCACTTCCCCAGAGCCCTGGCAGAGGGAATCATGGAGAGAAGAAATGTGATTTACTGGTGCATTTCTCAGTGCTGGGCTGGGCAGTGGGCAGGAATGTGTTTGGGCACGGCCTGGAGCTGTCCCTGCTGTGCTCACCTGGCCTCCCCCAGGTGCTGGGTGAGCCTGCCCAGCCCAGCCTGGCACGGAACTGGCACGGAACTGGCACGGAACTGGCACGGGGCAAACACGGGGGCAGCCCTGCCCTGCTGGGGCTGCACCAGCCCGGCCTGCCTGGGGCTGCCCCTGCACACAGGGCCGGACTGGGAGGGACTGGGAGGGACTGGGGTGTGCTGGTGTGTGCTGGGGTGTGATGGTGGAGGATCCCAGGCCAGAGCAGGGTGTTACTACCAGGGGGTGATGGGCACCTCTGCGAGATAACTCCAGTTGCCATGGTTACAGGTGGAAATCTGGGCTATGGGTTACCTGGGGCCAGTGGCACACGGAGCAGAGCATCCCGTGGCATTTGGGGACACCTGAGGTGGTGTGAGCAGGACTGGCAGTCAGCAGAAGCCCCCGAGACCCCAAACTAGAGCTGGAAACTTCCCCAGAGCTCCCAGACAGGAAGGACAGAGGGCAACAGCCCCGGGCACGGCATGGCTCGGGCAGAGCACCCTCCTGTGCCAGCGGGCAGGAGGAGCCAGCCCCAGCCCTGGCACCTTCTGTCACTTCTGGCTGGTAGCACCCCAAATTGGGCACCCCACATTTGGGCAACCCACATTTTAAGGCTGCAGCCCAGGCCAGTGGAAGACATGCCTGCCCATGGAACAAGATGAGATTTCAAGTCCCTTCCAGCCCAGAGCATTCCATGATCATTTATTCTTAGTTTCTCAGGGTTTTTGGGGAAGGATCACTATTACATGCTGGCTTAGAGGCTTAATCCCAGTCCTTGCCATTCCTCAGGTGCTGGCCCTTCCTGCAGGATGAACGAGAATCCTCAGCTTTTCTTTTCCCCTTTAAATGGGTAAAATGGGCTGGGAATGAATAAAATAGGCTGGGAAGGAGCTGGTTTATGTGGGGTTTTTAAGAGGAAAAGAACTGGCAGGTACATGAGCAAAGCTGAAACTTTTTTCATTCGTTTGGGTTTGTAATGTTTAATGGTTTGTTTTCTACTTGAGGAGTCCTACAAAGGATTCACTCCAAACAAAGTTGTCCCGAGTGTGTGCCTGCTTTGGCAGGCTCGGCAGGGATTGGGAAATGTGCCGTGCTTGAGGGAAGAGCCCAGCCCGGCTCGGCCCCGCTCGGCCCCGCTCGCACCCGCGGGCGCTCCAGACGCGCACGGAGCGGCCCCGGGGAACGCCCGAGCCACAGCCTCGCTGCACGCACAGCATCCATTCCGCTCCGAAATTAAAAAACAAATCAAAATCCTGAAGTGCTTTTTATTACCGAAAATTATCATATTCGGGATTATCATATTCATCAGCTTGGCTGGCCGGGGTGTTCTGCTGTTCCTGCCGGGATCGGTGCTGGCAGCGCTGCCTCAGCTTTCTCCCTGCCTCTTGTCTCAGCCTGGAAACTGGGATTGGAAATTATTTTGGCCGGGGATAAATTGGCCTAAATAATTTGCTTGTACAGCGCTGAGCCACAGTGGCCTCTGGGTCTCAGCTGAGCCTTCTGGAGGCTTCTAAAAATAAGGAGTTCTAAGCTATTATCTTTTAAAATACTTGGGAAAAAGAGGGGGCAGGACGAGGATTCTTTCACAGCTGTTTTGGCCTCAAACTGCCAAGATTTATTTTTTTTAAAATGTGTTTTCTTGATCAGTTCTCTCCATAGCCTTTCATAGAAAAAGGGCTCACAAATTTAGGACAGGTGTTTTGTGCTTCTATAGCAAAAATAATTTGAAAACCACCAGTAACTTCTAAAATCCAAGCTACCAGCAATAAAATGAAAATTGATCCTAAAGCCATATTTTTATGCATGAGTTGATTACTCTTCCCAGCCTGGAATTATTTTGCAAACAAAGCTCAATTAGAGAATGAACTTTTCTATTTTTTTTCTAAGAAAAAACAGACTGTCACTTTTGAAGATATTTTGGATTTTCATCTTGCCTAGCTAATTCTCATTAATCTCATTAGTCCCAACACAGATTTTTTCCCCTTTCCAGAATGGGAGAACTTTGTTTTGAGTGATTCCTTTGTAGAACTTGTCAAGTAGAAAAGAAAACATTAAACATTACAAACCAAAACAGATGAAAATACTTTCAGCTTTGCTCATGTACCTGCCAGTTCTTTTCCTCTTAAAAAAACCCACATAAACCAGCTCCTTCCCAGCCTATTTTACTCATTTAAAGGGGAAAAGAAAAGCTGAGGATTCTCATTCATCCTGCAGGAAGGGCCAGCACCTGAGGAATGGCAAGGACTGGGTTTAAGCCTCTAAGCCAGCATCTAATACTGATCCTTCCCAAAAACCCTGAGAAACTAAGAATAAATGATCATGGAATGCTCTGGGCTGGAAGGGACTTGAAATCTCATCTTGTTCCATGGGCAGGCATGTCTTCCACTGGCCTGGGCTGCAGCCTTAAAATGTGGGTTGCCCAAATGTGGGGTGCCCAATTTGGGGTGCTACCAGCCAGAAGTGACAGAAGGTGCCAGGGCTGGGGCTGGCTCCTCCTGCCCGTGCCAGCCAGGCCCCAGGCTGGGCTCACCTGGCACAGCTGATCCCAGGGACAGGGATGCTCCTGGCCAGGGCTGCTGCTGGCCCAGCACTGCCAAACAAGCTGCTCAGGAATGCCCAACAGGGTTTTTTTCTTTTCCCCTGTTTGTTCATTTCCCAGTGGGAAAATGTTGCTTTGTTTCATGACAAGGTTGGCAGAACTTTTAATGGGAGGTTTTTGTGTACCCAGGGTGCAGCTCCAGGGAGCTGGGAGGTGACAGCAGGAGGGACAGCCAGGACTGTGGGACAGCCAGAAATTCTGCTCTGGCACCAGCTGGGCTCCAGGACAGTGGCTCCGTGGGACTTCTCTCGGGGAAGCAAACAGGGCTGTGCAGGGGAATTTCTGCCCAGCAGCTCACAGGTACCAACTGCTCTGCACTGAGTCCTTCTCAGTTAAATAAAAACAAAAAAAAAGCAAAATCCTGGATCTGCATTTCAGTGCAAAGGGCGATTGAGCCCTAGGAGTGTAAACTGAAATCTTTTCTGACCAGTTCTAAGCAGAAATACTGCTGCTCCCCAGCACATCCAAACCCTTAACCCCACTCAGAGCTGCCTACCAGCCTGGACACGATCCTGCCTCTCTCAGGGCTGGGTCCTGGCATTCACCATGACTTCAATTTTTACATAAAATACCCCATCAGGCTCAGTTGGACATTTAAATGAAGTCCATGCTGTTCCCCCTGTACCTGCAGTTGTTCCTCAAGTAAATCCAAGATATTAAATTTTATTTCTGCCACAGAAACTAAAAGAAACCCCAGAGCATTCACTCTTCATTTCTGATTAAACAAAACTAAGCTGTTACAGCAGAAGGGATTAATTATCTGACTAAACAGTTAAATTGGTAATTAATATTCTTCCCTGTGGTGGGAAAAGAGTTGTTTGCCAGAGTTTCCCAGACTGGATGGGACAAATAAACTTACCAGAGTTTGGAAAACAGAGGCTTAAATGTGTTTATTTCCCACTAAACATTTTGCAACGCTGCTGCCGAGAAGCAGCCAGAGGAGCAGCCAGAGGAGCAGCCAGAGGAGCAGTGGTTGTCCAGGAGGAATCAAACCAGCCGGGATTGCTGGCACGGCCCCACTGCGGGGTTTTAGCAGAGCCTGGCAGGCAGGAGGTGCCCAGGGCTCCCGCAGCCGTGCCCGGCAGAGCTCGGGTCACGGGCAGAGCAGATCTGCAGCGGGGAGCGGAGCTAAGCCGGGCTGGGCAGCTGGAGCCACGGCCAAGGCAGGGGGACACTGCTGCCACTGCCACTGCCACTGCCACTGCCACTGTCACTGCCTCTGTCACCCTCCGAGCCCCCGGGTGAGGCAAGGACGGGCACCGAGTGCCCCCGGCCCCGTGTGGCCACGCGGGCACCGAGCCCCGGTGCAGCCACAGCCCCCGTGCCCACGGGGAACCTGGGCAAAGCAGAAGTGTGGCTGTAATTGGGATTAATCTATTTTTAGCAGGCTGTCTGCTGCCCTGTCCACGCTCCAGCTGAGATGTTTAATTCTGTCCAGCTCTACTCTTTCTGCAGTGGCACCCAGGACTGATTTTTATTTCCTTACAAACCTTGAATTTGTTTGTTTGTTTGTTTGTTTTCCAATTCATTGTTATTTCTTGTTTTGTTTTTTTAAAAAATCTTTTTTCCCCCCTACGTACAATAACTGGAAAATCCAGCACTGAAGCAATACAAAGGTTGCTGTATTAAAAAAAAAAAAAGTTATACAACGTTTACTATCATTATTATTCATTTTACTATGGAGTTTGGAAACCTCGTCATAGATCAGGAATGTGTTGTACCCTGTGCTGCACAAACAGCACAGAAGGAAAATTGCCTCTTCCAAGCTATATTGGATAAAAACACGCAGTGATACCAAAAGGATTTTAGTTAAACAGCAGCAGGACGAGATGTTAAAGCCACCTCTGAGCGCCTCACCATTTACTGACCCCGCATTTAAATACCTGCCGTGCGTATCTTTAACCTTTTATGAGGCATTTGCAAAGGGAACTTCGAGATTAGCACTTGGGAAAACACCCTGGAACACAGCTGGACCAACATCAAGAGGCTCCTCCGGCCCGGGAATGTTTGCCTTTCCCAAATCCTCCTGCCCGTGCCAGAGCGGGACCCGCTGCCCAGGGAGCGGCACCTTCAGCAGGGCACGGGGCAGCCCGGGCGGCTCCTCGGGCTTTTCCTGCCCACTGGGAAGATGCTCCGCAGGGAAACCAGGCTCCCGTGGCGAGAGCTGCCCTGCAAACCCAGCCCGGGGCCGGTTCTGTGGGGTTTGCACCCTGCTGGCTTTGGACCCTGCCTGGTTCAGACCCTGCTGGGTTCGGACCCTTCCCGGTTCAGACCCTGCTGGCTTTGGACCCTGCCCTGTTCGGACCTGCCCGGTTCGGACCCTGCCCGGTTCGGACCTGCCCTGGTTTGGACCCTGCCCGGTTCGGACCTGCCCGCCCCAGCTGTGCCCCCCCGGGCCGGGGTGACTCACGAAGCTGCGGGTGCTGAGCTGGAGCGCGGCTATTTCCGTGCTCCCCCTGCAATCCCTGCTCCTCCGGCTGCGCTGTCAGGCACCTCAGCACCCCCGCCGCCTCTATTCTTAGCAGCTAATAGCTGAAATAATTCCTTTTGTCTCCGCGCTGTTGGCTCCTCGCTTTCGCTGCCCCCACAGCCGCTGCCAGCGCTGGGAGGGCGGCCGGGGGTCCCGGGGGTGGGGGCAGTGTCCCTGTGCCCACCGGGAATTCTGGTGTGGGCTGAGCATCCCAAATACCCCGGCCCCGAGTCCGACACAGGCCACGAAGCGGGGCTTTGAAGCGGCTGGGATGTTAATGCGGTGCCACCTCTTTGAAAAGGATCCTGGCTCTTCCAGCTGGGTTTCTTAGACTTCACCGGAAAAATTCCAGGTTTTCAGAGAGAGGGCCAGGTTTTCACCTGCGGGCTCCCATTTCTGTGCCTGCTGTGTGCCGTGGGCTGGGTTCTCACCGAGAATGCAAACGCTCCATGCAAATGCGACTCCCCGATGCCAGCACAGCCGTGCCAGCACATCCCCGACAGCGCCCGGGAGCGATCCCACACCTCTGGCAGCGCCGGCAGATCCCAGCACCAGCTGTGCCACACAATTCCCTTGGACCACCTCCCGAGGGGCACTGTGAACCCCCACCCCGCTCTTTGTGGGGCTGTCAGCTGTGCACACCCAAACAGACACACAGAATTGGCTTTAAAACTGTTTGGGAAGGGGTTTGTGGCTCTTTATCTGCCTGCTGCTCTTCCTCCTGCTGCTTGGGATCCAAGGGAGAGCAGCAGAGTGTTCCAAATGGAACAGGGTGCCCAGAGCACCCCTGGATCCCTGGAGATGTCCAAGGCCAGGTTGGATGGGGCTTGGAGCACCCTGGGACGTGGAAAGCGTCCCTGCCCGTGGCAGGGGGTGGCACTGGCTTTAAGGTCCCTTCTAACCAACCCATTCTATGATTCTGCTGGGCTGGTAAAGAAAGGAGTCACTGGCCAATTCTTTGGAATTCACTAAAAAAGCTTGCTTGGAAAACAATAAACCTTTTGGAAAAAATGGAAACCTGAATATTTGTTGTGACTGTCCCTCACTGAGGCTGTGTTTGTAGCGATGGGGTATCACTGACAAATCCAACAAGAGCTACCCCTCACCAGCCCTTGAAAAACTGACTATTGTGCATTTGAAAGCAGCTTTTCAGCCTCTGGGTTGGTAAAGTGAAGAAACTTTTCCACTGCCCTGTCCACCTTTGCCCGATTCTTTGCTCCTTCCGTTTGTGGCCAGCCCCTCCCGCAGGGATGTGCCAAGCCTCCCCTTCCGCGGCCGAGGTCGAGGGGTTACAGATTTACAGCTGCCCAGACTTGCTCCAGCCTGGGCAGGAATTCGCTTGGCATGGACAAGGCCTTTGGATTATTTATCTCAGCCTTTCAGTGAAACAGGAACATGCCCTGATTTTAACAATCCTGCTTCCTGCGCTGGGGGAAGGTGTGGCCGATGGCATTTAAACCGAAACCCGAGCCAAGGCTTCCCCGGCAGGAAGCTGGAAGTGCGGGCAGGACCACGAGGGTTTCCTTCAGCACTCAAAACACCAAGGGCCTCCCCCAGGTCATTTTATCACCCCCAGCAGCAATAATGATGTGCACGAGGGTGAGATCTGGGGAGCGTCAGACTCCATTTGTTGCTGCTATTAAGGTCATCGCAGCGTGACAGCAGAAAATCGCACAGGAGACGCCAGAGAAGTGAGGATGAACCTTCAGGTACAGCCTGGCACAGAAGCCCAAACTTCCTCTGGAAGCTGAGGAATCACTCCCTGATCCTTTCGTGGTGCTGAGGGAACTGTCAGTGACAGCCTGGAGGGCCAAATCCCTTCCCTCCATCCTCAAAAAATGGTATTTTGCCCAAATATCTAGCCCAAACCATCCAAGCTGCAAGTCCTGAAATCTTGTTAGAATGTTCAGCACTATAAAAACTCTTTATTTATTAATCAGCACTGTAAGCACTCAGGGCCCAGCTGCGATCAGCCATGGGGTCATTCCCAATTTTGGCAGATTCCTACCCTGCCATTCTGATGGTTCTCCCCTGTCTCACACCACAGCCATGGATTATTCCCATTTTCCAAGCCTCCTTTCTAGCCCAGGACTTTGCACCCTCACAGGCAGTTCTTACAAAACCAAAGCTCTGCCTCCTACTTTTAAAGTCTGGAAGGAAATGAAAAAAAGCTAAAAAAACCCAACCCAAACCAGTTTCCACACATGGAAATGGGCTCCAGTTAAACCAGAAAAGCAGCCTAGATTTTTACAGTGGAATGTCGAAGATGTTCGAACCAGAAAATGCCAAATCCTGCCCAAGAGTGTCAGAAAATGACTTTATGTTTTTAGGTCTCATCACTCAGTTCTGAGGGCTGAAATTTTCCACTGCCCCAAGATTTCTCACACAGTTGATTATTCGCCAGTGCAGCACAGCTCGGAGTTCTTCTTGGGAGCCTGAGTGCCACCAGCAAGTACCTAGAGCCAGGCAAAGACAGAAACACTCCAGGGCTGGTCATTTTCAAAGGAAAGCAAACCATAAAATAAACGCTGCATTTCCCCTGAAAGCAACCAGAAAGAATCACTTGGGATAAATCAAAGTTGGTTTCACCTTCCTGACGCACCACAGGCCTGACAAAAGCGGTGTGAGCCAAAAGTGAACTGCCCCATTTCTGAGGCTCCCAGCTTTCATCTGGCTCTGGTGTTTCATCTCTCTCTGTCATGTCTGGAGCTCCCTGGATCTCGAGGTGGGCTCTGCCTGCCCGCACAGCCTGCTGCAATCCACCAGGGAGAAGTGGGAACACAGAAAATCTGCCCTGGCCCTGCGTGCTGGGGCTCCTGAGGGAATGGGGGTGACTGGAAGCAGCACAGGCAGCTCCAGCCTCAGCAAACCCCAGCCTGCTTGGGGGGATGACTCATTTCAGGAGCCTGTGCTGCTCCCAGTCATTAAGGAAGGAGTTAATCCCTGCAGCTTTGGCCACAAAGTGGATGTGTAAGGCCTGGAGTCCCATGGGCTCGATTGCATAAGAAACCATGTATTGTGGCATTTAGTTGATCATGCACTACTTCTTCTGGTCACATGGAGGCTTGATTTCCCCTTGCATCAGCTACTACAGACTTTTTACATTTCTCATACTGGTGTCTGTTCAGTTCACCGGGGTCATCCCCTTCACCCCACAGCAGGGCCCGTGCTGCTCACCCAGCCCAGACCCAGGGGATCTCACCCCATTTTTTGTAGGATCCCATCAGAGGAACAGGGCGCTTGTAAATTTTCTCATTTGTGCCTGTGCGTAACAGGTGTCATTTTCAGTGTAGTACAGACAAATCCCAAAATAGCTCAGGCTCTTCAGACACTGCGAGGAGAAAAAACCGTGGTTACTTCAGCTTCGGTTGTAGTGAAAAACCCAACGCTCGCAGCCGGCTCTGAAGTCAGAATTAAAATGGCAGACGGAGGAGAGGAGCAGGGATCTCTGCATTCCGTGTTTCCTGACGGACTGCTCCTCGCTGCTCTGCGTGTGCACATCAACTCCCTCTCAGTGCTGCCTCTCCATCAGCTTCCCTGATTCCCAGGAGCTGCACCTACCACGGATCCTCCTCCACACTTCCCGGTGCTGGCAGAGCTCTGTTCCCCTGCCGGGTGCCGGGGCTGGCCGGAGGCACCGGAGTTATTCCAGGGATCTGGGGGGCAGAGGCGAGGAGAGAGCGTGCAGCTGCGAAAGCCTCCTTGCCTGGGGATGATGCCTGCTGTGCTGAAACGCAGAGCTGCCTGTGGACTGTCTTTGTCGGGGATTATTGGATTCTGGTGACTCCAGGAGCGCAGTTATTAGTTCCCCTGCCTACGCCGAGCGTTGTGAATCTGTGTGTGTGATAACACTTATTAATGCTGCTCAGATTAAGAAGATCCTATGGCTTTCCAGCACTTTCAGCACCTTATCTCACGCCATGCATCTGCCCAGCAGCTAAACCACGCTCAGATCAGCGTCTTGTGGCCAGCAGAGCAGGGGCTTGTGGGGCCAGCAGTAGCCTCACGCCTAGAAGTCCTGCATTTGATCACAGCAGCAGCTCCTCTTAAGCTGCCTTGTGCTTTAGGAGATCTGTCTGCTGAGGATTTGCAGGACATGGGCCTAAAATATTTCATTTCAGGAAGTCAAGCAGTGGTTCCTGTCACCGAAACAGTTAATCAGAAAGCACCAACTCTCTACTGCAACGTGTGTGTGCGTGCACGTGTTTTTGTTTTTTAGAGCCAGCAAGATTTGCTTTGGTTTTTTTAAAGCAGAAAACACCAAAAAAGTTGGCTGTGGTTTCAGCTGCTATCGCTCGAGATTTGTACTGCTGACTACCAATCCTAAAAGAGTTAACCTGTATGCAAGTATGACTCAGAAGCAGAGAAGGAGATGCGAGGCTGAGAGCCGGGGAGGAAGCGCAGAAACAGAGGTGAGGAACAGAATAATTGCCAAAAAAAGGTGCAGAGTCCAGGCGCGACGTTCCCTCCGGTCTGCCTGGCCCTGGCACCGCTGGCACGGGCTCCCTGGAAAGCTGCAGTTCCGCTCTTATAACACAAGGAGCAGGCTGGAGAATTTAGAGCTGCGTCACAGAGCTCAGCGAGAGAGTGAGAGAGCAAGCTCCGTCGATAGGTCTACCAGCAACAGCCCTGCTGCAGCAAGAGGGGAGAGAGGCAGCAAGAGAGGCAGAAAGGGCTCCAGGAAGAGAAGTGGCCCCAACACCACGGACCGGGCTCCTGCCACCATCCACTGCCATCTGCACCTCGTACTTGGGCTCGCTTGGCGTAGGAGGCTTCGCCCATTGACGATGCTGGAGACCCGGCGCGCTTAATCCCACGGGGAGGGAGAGTGGGCAGACACCGAAAGGGTTAACGGGAAGGAAATTTCTGGAACCTTCTCTTCTGCGGCGCTCCAGAGCGAGCGGAGGGCTGAGGACTGCGCAGATGGTGCACGGGCACGGCTCCTCGGTCCGGTTCGTCTCCCTCACGTACGTACCCTTTGATCAGGATGGGGCTGGAGCTGCAGCTACGTATTTGGATTATTTGCAGGGCGTCCCTTTCCCCCGGCGTCCCTAAGTTCGGATCCCAAAGTGCCTTTATTATTATTTTGGCTGGGCAGGATTGCTCTGTTCTGCGTCAGAGCTGTTTTCTCAATGGAGCGACGGCACAGGTTGTACTAATGTCACTCCTGCCGGCATTGCTGTACTGCAGAGGAGGGTAGTAGTCGTGGGGGAGAGATGACAACTTTGCAAAGACTGCTGTTTTCCCGGTTTGGCTGGGCTTTTTATCCCCCCCCGTGTCCCTGGAGGCTGGCATGTCGGCGAGGGGTTGGTGCAGGGGTTAACAGGCGCCCTGCGATTCGGAGCTCGGAGGTTTGTCACTGCGTAGTTCGCAAAGTGGCAAACGGTGACGCAGTGATCATTGCAGGGCACGTCGTCCAGTTTTTAAAAGCACTGGGGACAGGTAGACGGGTGCCTTCCAGACGCTTCCACGCCAGCTGAAAGGGGTTAAAGATGAGTCGAGCCGGGAAGCCAGCATTTAGGGATTAAATGTCATCATTTTGGCGTTGGAAAGTTGTTTACCTTGCTCTCTCGGTGTCTCCATGCTGGCAGGCGGCCAGCTCACATGTGATAGTCTTCCCTGGACTGCTGCATCATTAACGAGAGCCAGCGCCGGCTCCCATTGGCCGGGGAGGGCGCAGCGCCGGGGCCGCGCCGCCATTGGGCGCGCCGGGGATGGCAGGTGGAGCGCCCGAGCCCATTGGCCGTGCGCGGGTGTCAGCGGAGCGGGCAGCGAGCGGGGCGGCCGTGCCCTCCGACACTGCCCGCTGCCTGCTTCTATTCCCTGCTTCTATTCCCTGCTTCCATTCCCTGCCTGCTCCCTGCCCGCGGGTGTCAGCAGAGCGGCCGTGGAGCGGGGCTGCCTCTGCCCTCTGACACTGCCCGCTGCCCGCTCCCTGCTTCTATTCCCTGCTTCTATTCCCTGCCTGCTCCCTGCCCGCGGGTGTCAGCAGAGCGGCCAGGGAGCGGGGCTGCCTCTGCGCTCTGACACTGCCCACTGCTCACTGCCCGCTCCCTGCTTCTATTCCCTGCCCGCTCTCTGCCCTGCTCCCTATTCCCTGCCTGCTCCCTGACCTGGCTCCCTATTCCCTGCCTGCTCCCTATTCTCTGCCCGCTGGTGTCAGCAGAGCCAGTGAGCAAGGGGGGCTCTGCCCTCTGCCCACTCCCTGCTTCTATTCCCTGCCTGCTCCCTGCCCGCCGGTGTCCACAAAGTGGCCATGCAACCAGGGCTGTCCTCTGCCCACTGCCCACTCCCGACTGCCTGCCTGCTGCTCACTGCCTGCTCATGTCAGAGGAGCAGCCCTGAGAGCGCCAGGCTCCTGCCCTCTGCCCACTGCCCTGCTCCCTATTCCCTATTCCCCGCCTGCTCCCTGCCCGTGGGTACCAGCAGAGCAGCCATGTGAACACTGGGCTGCCTCTGCAACCTGGACGTTGATCCCAGCACTCCCAGTAGCAGCAGCTGCCCCTGTCCTATTCCCTGCCTGCTCATTGTCTGTTCCCTGTCTGTTCCCCCTGCTCCCTGCCCATTCCTCCATGCTCCATGCATGCTCCATGGCTGCTCCCTGCCCAATTGCTGCCCATTCCCTGCCTGCTCCCAGCTCCCTTCCCACTCCCTGCCCCCTGCCCGCTCCCTGCCCGCTGCTCGCTCCATGCCCACCTCGGATCCCGGGATGCCAGGCGTCCCTCGGGCAGCAGGCAGGACAGGAGCTGGTCACTGCTGGGTGTGCTGGGTGCAGCCCTTGGCCCATGGGTGCTCTCAGGTCTCGTTTCGCCACCCAGTCACAACGATGACGTGTCAGAGCTGCAGCCCACGGTGCAGGGGAAAGTACCGGGGTTCAGGGCTTTTCTCCTTGCTTCCTTCTCCCTTGTGAGGTGCTGGAGTGTTGGCAGCACTGTGAACTGCTTGGGGCAGGGATTGCACCTGGAAATTATGTCGTGGGAATAGTTAAAGAAATGAAAACGACTCTTGCCCAAACTCAGCTTTCGTTTACACAAGTGTGAGTGTGCCACAGGCTAGGTAACATCACAGAGAGCTGGAGACTGCCCTCAGTGATGGGTCTGTAAAGGTTTGCAAAGGAGTAACAGTATTAGAAAGCAAGGACGGAAGGACTGGGAACTGGTTAAGGATGAATGGGAGACTGAGGGCAGAGAGCAGCTCTAGAGAGAGGATAAGGATGTGAAGGGGAGAACACTTTTCCCTCTTAACCATTTACTATACTATTTTTTCACCTCTCTTCTTAAAGCGCCCAGCAATGAAGATGGCAGCTCTGCCTGGAAGTGCTGAGGACACAGCCAGCCTTGAGCTTGGTCCTTCTGGCCGAGGAAGTCTCCCGATTATGCAGTGGAGTGGTAACTTTGCTTTCTCATAAAAGAGGGGCCATTATTCCATAGCCTTTCATCATTCTGAGGCTTACCCAAGTTTCAGGATGTGCTAGCAGGAGTGTTTAATCTCTGTTACTCACTGGCTGACATCTCCAGCGTCAGGGCTGGTTGTTTAGCAACAACCGCGCGGCCGCCGTCCCCATCGCCTGGGCTGCAGCCTGGCCTCTGCAGGGTGCTCTGGGAGACAGGGAGAGAGAGCAGGGCTGGATTTACACCCCGGATGGAATTTTGGAGGTTTGGTCGTGCAGGCCGCAGGCGCTGCGGATTTTTCGCGACGCCGTCCTTTGCGCAGGGCCGCCATTTCCAACGGCAGTGCGGCGCAGGGACGGGGAGGGAAGAACCCAACAGACTGTACGTGCCACTCCCCACTTTCTTTCCCTCTTTCCCATCTCCATCTTTCCTCCTTCCCCTCCTTTCCTGCCAGATTCCATAGGGAATTTCAGCCTCTTACTGCAGTCATCACAACCCCTCCTGACTCACTGAGCCTTCGCTGGCTGTAGCTGGCTCCCTCGGAGCATCCTCGCCTCCCGCAGCGCCAGATCCGCAGAGCAGGGGAACAACAGGAACAGCAGCGACAACCGTGGTCCCTGCAGACAGACAGACAGACAGACAGGCATAAACACACACACACACATGAGAACAGTCCCAAGCAGCTGTGGAGGGGGCTCTGTACGGCCAGGAGCTGCACTAAGGCATGATGCTGGGTTGTGTGGATGACGGGTGGGTTGAGTCTGTTTTCCCGAGTGTTGGTTGCATGGACGGCTCTTTGTGGTTTTCCCCATCGTGGTTTTGGGGTGGAGAAGCCCTGACTTTGTAAAGCTAGTGCTGTTTCATGGCTTTCAAGGAGGTGCCACTGGCTGCTGAGTGTGTTCAGTGCAGGGATGTATTTGGTTTAATTCCTTTCGCCACCATGTTTTGGCCACAGCGATGGTTTAACTGTGCCTAAACGCAGGGAGGGTAGGGAGACGGATATAAGAGGAGTTATTTCAATGTTAAACTTCAGCTGTAAATCTCATTACTCAGGAATTGAGGTTACTGTCAGCAGGTAAATCTGTGGGACTGGCAGGAAACAAGGCTAAGAAGGGGACATGGCATATTTCTGTAGGACAGCAGTGATTGTGTGCACAGGGGTGGCACTGTCACCGTGAGCGGTACCTGGCTAACTGTTCCGTGATCGTTTTCCGCACAGTGCCGCAAAAGGACTGGAGAAAGCTGTGATTTCTCCCTCCCTCTGACACTTGTGTGTGTGACACTGTATGAGCTGATTCATTTTCTTGTATCTGGGTTTCCCTGCTCTGGGGAGTGGGGTTTGCTCTGCCTCGGCCTTGGTGCAGCATCGTGACGCAGCGTTCGGTACCACGCCGACAAAACACACGCAATTTTCTCGGGCGTTCTGACCGCTCGGGGACCGTGGGATTCGGGGAAGGAAGGGCAGGATTTCACATGCCCATGACAGAAATTTAAAAGCATTACCTCTCCTTGTCTGCTAGCGAAGGAAGGCTCTGTGAGGGACGAGACAGCCACGCTCTCCTCCTGCTCTTGTTTTGCCGACGGTCATGTTACATCTGTGACGCAGACGAATTTTGCTGTTGGTTCCTCTCAGTGCTTTAGGGAGTGGAGCTGATGGGGGCACAAGCTTGAATATAGTTAGAAATATTCGTTTCATACTGATGTTAGAGTTGAAACTACACCTGAAGGGTCAAGGGTATCAGGTCCACCTAGTGACCCCCCACAAATGGTGAAGGAATTTGGGTGAGCCCAAGCACCCCTGGCCATTTTGCTGCTCGCAGAGCAGGCTCAGAGCCTGCAGCTCTGCTGCTGCTGCTGTTCATTTCCATGTTATACAAATACAGCATTGGGCTCTGTGTCAGGAGCTTTCTGATGCTGTGAGAAGCTTAGAGTCTACAAGCAAATGTTTTTCTTTTCTTATTTGGGAACACTCATTAAAACGTCTAAATGCCAAGTGTTCTACCCTCTCTCCTCTGACAAATCCCTCCAAGACCTATCCAGAAAATTCAGTGCTGCTGCGTAGGATTTTTTAAACTTTATCATGGTGTTTTCTTACAGTTTAATATGGGTATGGCCGGGGGGGGAGAGTAAGATTTAATTTGGATAAATATATGTAATGCTGATGTTAATGGACAAGGATGTAGGCAAGAGATTAAGAGTTGTCCATATCCCCTTTATCTCTGTATTTAGACAGTCCCAAGCCCAGGCTGTGAGGAAAAAAGGGAATACTCTATCCCATCCCCACCCACCCAAACAATTTCGGAGCAAAGGCAGCAGGAGAAAAGGCCAAGCTGGAATGTCACAAAATGGTTCCACCAGCACTCAGAGATGCCAGTGCCGTTTATCCTGGCACGGCTCCGAGAGCGGCACCGTGAGCTGCCTGCTGCAAGGTCATTCCCCTGACTCATGGTCAGCAACCAGTTGGTTCAGGAACTCCCAATCTACTTCTCTTACAACTATGCCCATGCCTGAACCTGGAGGGGAGGCTTGAAAATTAACATTACTGCAGCAGTGGGGGCACTGAGCCCAAAACTGTAGCTCCAAAAAAATCCCATGTCTCAAAGATTTTAAAATCCATTTCTCTAATTTGTTTCTTTGCTAGCTCCAAAAACTTTCCACTAGTTCCCTCATCCCCTTTTCCCCCAGGACTTCCTCTGGATTGCTGGGAACCAGGAGTGACATGTATTTAAGGGCTCACACTCTGTTCTAGGAAGAAAACCTCTGTGTACATTTGCATTTCTGTGGCTATCAGGTGGACCCCGCAGGCTCCCCAGAGCCTGTCAAGCCAGGGGTGTCTCTCAGGTGCGTTCAGTTTCAGGTACCTCAGCTCAGGAGCTGTCTTGTCCCCTCCCAAGTTTCCCCATTTTTCCTGGTGTTCCTATTTGCCCATCTCACTCATATTCTCAGCTGTCTCAGGCCAATACCAGCCATGGATATGCTCAGGGCTGTCTCAGTCTCCCAGGCAGCAGAGCAGTGGTTAATGCCTGTGAGCAAAAGAACTTATTTAGTGCCCAAAATTCAACTTGGGGGCACATTCTGTGGACAGAGAGGGACAGGGGAGCAGTGCAGGCCAAGCAGGGCCACCAGCAGAGCCCTCCTGCTCCCAAGAGCTGCCAGCCCACCTCGCCAAGCCCCCAGGCTGACCCTGCCCATGAAGAGCCTTCGCCTTCCTCATCATCACTCCCTGGTTTCCAAAGGGACAGAACCTGGCTGCCAATCCCGATGCCAGTGACGGCTCCTCGCCTACAGGGAGGCAGGTGTGATGGCTCGTCTGCTAAAAACTGAGCCAACACACTGTGATTCAGCCCTCCAGCTTTCCAAGGAAGAGCTATTTCTGAGTGAGGCTCATCTCTGCAGCTCCCCCCACAAACACTCCCGGCGCTCGGGAGTCCAACAGCAGCCACTGGCTTTGCATTTGGATATCCAGCCCAAATGCTTCTTAACACACAGTGCCATTTCAGGGCTGGAATGATGGAAACCCCGGGAACAGGGACAGAGCAGCAGCTCGTGTGCTGGGGGTGGCAGCCAGGAGTGTTTGGTCAGTGCTTCTTTGCAGCTGCTTTGCCAGGTCCTCGTACTGCAGGCAGTGTTAAAGTAAAGGCTTGTTTTCAGCTGTCTGGTTTAAAGGCCGGTTATACTTCAGTGAACATCTGGCTGGGTTTGTTTCCTTATGCTCCTCCCTGGCACAGGACATTCTTTTGTCTCTAGAATGACACAAAAGAAAAATATGGCTTCCCTTGCCATTACCTGGAGGAGCTGGAGCGGTGGTGTTGGGGGAACACCGTGTTCCTGAACTGACTGTACAAATCACAACAATCATCTCCCTGTGAGAGCTTTCAAGCCCTGCAATCAGTACTTTACATGCTAAAGTGATGCTTAGGTACAGGAGTTAGGAATAGAAAATGGCCTTTCTGTTGCAGCTGCTTAGGTGGATCATTTGTTTGAGTGGAGTGAGTTTTGCAATGTGCTGCTCACTCAGGCTGCGTAGAGCTAAATTTGATGAGTTTTCTTTCCTACTGCCCTTCCCTGACCTCAGCCATGTAAGTGCAGTGCTCTTCTTGAGTTTGCCCAGTTTCACCTCACTGTTCCCTGTGAAATCTGGAATTCTCCACAAGATCCAGGGCTCCAGCAGTTCCTGTGCCCTCCAAACAGGCTCAGGGTTTGCCCAGGAACTCTCCTGAGAGCAAAGCTGGAGGAGAACTGAATGACTCCAGGCAAGTCAAAGCAATTTCAGATGAGATGGGGGGATCACAAGATGGGCAACTACAGCACTAATATCTAAGCACACCTCTAATGGTCACCATGCTAAACAGACACTGCAGAGTGCTCTGCCAGATTCCCCTTAACAGGAATTGAAATCAGTGACTCAAACCAAGCAGGTCTGACCATCCCACTGCTCACAGCTAAAAGGGACACAAAGCTCCACAGGCTCTTACCCCCATCCTGTCCCAGTGCTCAGCCTGCCTTGGGGTTTTGGGGGATTTCAGACACAGAGTGGCTGGCTTTTAACTCCATTTGTACTGCAGCTGTAAGGCTGCAAGAGTAGGACTGAAGGACTAGGCTACGTTCAGTTCAGGATTGTAATGTGGAGTTTTTATTGTGGTCTTAATAAAGGAAAAAAATATCTCCCTTATGCTTTAAACTCGTGAAGGAAGTACCTGTTCTTGCTGCCCATACAGCAGTGGTCTCTCCAGAGCCATCTCCTAGGCACAAATATTTTCCTGGGCAGTGCAGCTCCTGCTCTGCCTTCCCTCAGCCCAGGCCAGTGCTCTGGACATACCAAGTGCTCAGGACTGGCTCCCAGTGCAAGTCAGAGCACATTTGTCCACAGCTGACCCACGCAGCACCAGACCTGCACAACAAAGAGATGCAGTTACAGGCTCCCCACGCCGAGGAGGCTTTTTTTGAAACCTTAGAAGTTCACTCATTTCCATTCCCCTTACAGGTCAGCACTTGTACTGTCACACCCCTTGTCCTGCACCTGGCCTTGGGCTGATTCATTCCTTCACTGGGAGGATGATGCATCAAGCTCAGATTCTCAGCATGTAAAACAGGGATTATTTTCTCCAGGGGAGACCAGAGCCTGATGAACCAACCACGAGTTTCACCCCATGATGTGAAAATGGAGGAGAAAATTTATGATGCACACTGAGATCTGTTTTGCTTTCTGTAAAAACCCTGAAACTGCCTTTCTAAAGAAGGTGCAGGCTGTGAAAAATCAGGTCTGTGACATCCATCCTTGCCTTGTTCCTGCAGACTGAAGGTCTCAGGGTAGAGAGGAAGTTCCCTTTCACAGGGAAGGCAGGGATTCCCTTTTTGTCTTTGTCTCCTATGGAAGGTATAAAGCAGTGTGAAGTCTGTGAAAGGCTTTGAGTTGTTCCTGTGAAAGAAGCTACAGCACAGCACTGCCACTAAAACACCTGAAAAGGAGGAAAACCACAGAATGATACTGTACTTTCCCTACTATTATTTACTAGAAATTCAGACCACTGATAAAGCCAAGCACAGGTGACAGTATTTACTGCTCTCCACACAGCAGATGTTTGAGACCAGCACTGCTTTATTTTCTTCCCTGCGAGGGTGGGGAAGGGCTGGGGTGGAATTCCCAGAGCAGCTGAGGCTGCCCCACCCCTGGGAGTGTCCAAGGCCAGGTTGGAGCAGCCTGGGACAGTGGGAGGGGTCCCTGCCCATGGCAGGTGTGGCACTGGGTGAGCTTTAAGGACCCTTCCAACCCAAACCATGCTGTGCTGCTGTTTTCCTGCCCATGTGCACATTCCCAGCAGGGAGCTGAGGATCACAGCATCCTGAACTGCTCCTTCCCCTGCCCAGACACACTGGGAGCCTTGGGAAGGAGAGCACAGACAGATGTACCCTTCCCAAATGTGCACCTGCACCTTGCCAAGAAGGGCTGACACCTTCTGGGGAGCCTGTGAAGGCAACAGGACAAACTCCAGGTAGCCTAGAGGAGGGGCAGCAGCATCTTAATTATGCTGAAGTGAAACCTGGTTTTATCAAAACTATAAATAATAAATGAGCCATTGGTCTTCATCTGCTGCATGATATTTCTGGAAAGGCTGGTTTCCTTTGCAGAGGGGAAGATGTGCAGAGGTGTTCAGTCCTTCTTGACACAAGTCCCCATTTTCAGCAGCACAAAATTAACTGACATTTCCTCCAACTATTTTTCAAAACCCTAACGAAGATTTCTTTGTAATGCTTACTACTGAGGCAAGGAAAAACGAAAGCAAACCTCACTGTGAGCCTGTTTCTCAGAGATGCTGCTGTGATTCTGTGATTCTGCACCTGCTTATCCTCAGCAGCAACTCCTGGTGCAGCTTTTCAGGAGTAAATCTCACCCGATAATAGAGGGTGCCTCCTAAATAACTGTGCCACACAGCAGGCACTGGGGAGGAAACCTGCTTTCCACTCGTCTTTCACCCTGTTGCCCCAGATAATGGATTTAGAAACGACAGTAAATATCCAGACAAGGAATCTAGTCCAGTTATTTCCCCTTCCTCCACCACTCTTTCTTGGAAGGACAAGCTCCTGTCTCTGAGCTTTCCCTCTGCTGCCTGTGAGTGTGCATTAGGATGGAGGCACCAGAGCAGATTTTTGGATGTGGTTACAACAGGAATACACAGAGCTGCCAAAACCCCAGGGCATCAATAAGTGAAACTGCTGCCTCCAGTTGTGCTTTGTTCCATTTCACATTGGCCTCTACTCCAGCACAGGTCAGACACTTATCCAAGGCTTGATAGCTCCTGAATTATGCATCTGTGGAGCAGCTCAGAGGCTTCTCAACACCCCCTCTATTCCCTCTGCTCTGAGCTGTGGACACTGCAGGTTAAGTGCTCAGCCCTGCTGCAGTTCCAGGAACCATGGGCCACTCATTTTCACACTCTCCTTCCTCGATAACTTCCACTGAACCATCTACAGTTCAATTTGTGAACACTCCCTTTTTCTTCTGACCCACACCCAAAGTACTTTCAATCCAATTTATTTTCATTCTGCCTGCAGAATTTAAAAGTTGTCTCACGAAAATCTGCAAGTCCTTGCTTATTTAAAGCACAGGGACTGCTGATAGAGGAAGTTCCATCAGGACACTCATATTTCATTTCCCTGTCACAAAAAGCACTTGATCTGTCCTGCACTCTCTGATCAGTGAGTGACAGAAAGCCAGAACACTCTCTGTCTTGGACAGAATGAGGTTTATAGCCTGGTTTCATCTGCAGTGAAATGGAAAAAGTGTTCCTGTACCACACAATCTTCCCACACTCACCCCATCAGCATCGTGCTCTGCACTAGCAAGAAATAAAACCTTGATCATCCCTTGCTGGGAAGAACTTGAGTGCATTCCACCTGGCTAGGGCAAGAAACAGCACTCACTGCCAGGCTGGGGGCTTTCCTCACCACATATTTCATTTCTCCTACACCAGCCTCAACCATGCACAAGATGCCACAAAAAAAAGTGTATCCATAAAGTAGCTAAGCCCAAGGTAACTGTCTTGCTGTCTAATAAAATTAAACAAATGAATTTTTCTCTAGGTACGGTGGAGATGAAGGATTTTCTCCCTCAGCCTGCAGCCATGCACAAGATGTGTCTTCCTCTGGAAGCTGGTTTCACATGGTGGCTTAGATTTTCCCACTTTGTATCTAGCACCATTTGAAATCAGTGTTCTAGGAGCAAGAATTACAGCGTGGGAGGAGACCAAGCACCTGCTCACTTCAACAACATCCTCTGCTCCTCAAAGCAGCCCCTTTTCCAAAGATGATTTTTTTGCCAGCCATCCACTTTGTAACATCATCTGATTTCTAGACACTTCTCCAACCACTGTATGCACCCTCCCAAGGCAGGGCCACACCAGCACAGCCTCCTGCTCCTGTACTTCTGCTCAATAAACAATGGATATGAGTTCAAGGTGTCCAGAGTAAAGTGATCCGCAAGTTGCATGAAAACCAACGTGCTCTCTCTTGTACCTTGACAGGCAGAGTATGCTTGATACCCAAAGACTAGGATCAACCTTGAATTTACTGCCTCAGAGCAAAAGGATTTCCACCTTCTGCTTGGGGGCTCCATCACCACAGGATTCTCATCCCAGAGCTCTGCAGACACAGAAATTCCCCCCAACAATTAGAGCTCAGCAGTCAGACACAAAGTGCCTTCAGCAATCCCAGACTGGCTTGGGTTGGAAGGGCCCTTAAAGATCATCCTGTTCCAACCTCCTGCCATGGGCATCATGAAGGTGCCACACAGCACACACAGAACCCACTCCTTTTTCCAGAATCACTTTTCAGCACACACAGAACCCACTCCTTTTTCCAGAATCACTCCCCAGTTTGCTGCTGGTACCTCCTAGCAATATTACACTTCTCCAGCCCTGCATCCCAACCTAGAATGAAGCTGAACTCTTTTTTAGCCCTCCCTGCAGCCCAGCGTGTTCCCAGACATGGAAAAGCTGATCCCTGTATGGATGAAGGTTTGATCAGAGCACTGAGTAGTCATCTCTAAAGAATGCATAGCTGTCATCTCCAAGAGGATCCTTCTCTGAGCCAGGAAAACGTCTCTTACACAGGCTGACCGATTTCTCTTGGTGTTCAGAGTCTCAGTTTTTGTCTAGCACCATTTGAAATCGGTTATGATGTAGGGGGAAAAGCAACACTAATGGGAAACTTCCTTCCCTCACCCCCCAGGTCACAAACAAACACCATGCAGAGCACCACCTGGCCTCCCCAACACCACTGCCTTGCTGTTCTCTGACCTGAAGTTCCCCCCACAGGCTGAACATCCTGCACACAAGAGGACAGTCAGCATCCCCTCCAGTGAGGATGGGATGCTTCCAGACAGAGAGAAGCATCTCTTCAAACATAACTCAGCTTCTTCAACTCAAGCAAGCCAGGGCCTGGGTGTGACAACACAGCCACCCAACCTTCTGACCACTTCTACTCCATGTGCTGTTTGTTTGCCTTAACCTGTTCTTTACACAGAATTTTTTTTTTTCCTTCTAAATAAAATTGTGTGCTCTATGCTCCTGGGCTCTGTCTCAGGTAGAGAGATCACCTGGTTCCCTCCTGGACAACACCTAAGTGCTGCAAGTCTCTTCATTTCAGCCCCCAGCTCCATTTTCACCACCCTCAGAAGTATTCAGAGAATCAGAATGGTTTGGTTTGGAAGGGACCCTAAAATCCAACCCCTGCAATGGGCAGGGCTTAAATTTATACTGATATTAAGTGTGACACTGAAAACCCACCAACCACAGTCACTCCACATTATTTATCCCTAAACCAGAGAACTCTGGACCTGTTTTGTTACTCCCACTGCCCCTGTCACCAGTAGATGGCAACAACTCATTTTTATTCCATGCAGCTTTCCCTTAGCAGAGTTCACGTCCCTTTAATTATCAGTTCCAGACTCCAAAAGGAAATAATTCATGCAGCACTGAGTTTTAGAAAAACAGCACAGGACTCATGACAATTAGGCCCAATTAATTTGTAGTGTTTAAGTCAGATTCACAGAATCACAGAGCAGAATCCCAGAACGGTTTGGGTTGGAAGGCAGATTAAAGATCATCCCATTCCCAGAAACTTTGCTTATCCCCTCAATGCTCACTGCAAACCCAAACTCCACAGTGGAAAGTTGTGCAGTCTGGCATCATTTCCCCACCAACTCACTTGGAGCATCACAGCCACAAATTGCAATGAAATACAGCATATGAAGTTATTTTTTCTATTCCACCCTCTGAAAGGCTTCACTCTATCAGGCAGCTGACTCCACACACGGCAGTTCAGTACATTTCAAGTGTGAAACTCACACAATTTCTGAATCCACTCTCCTTCACAGGTCACCTAAACCCACCAGAGCTGTATTCCCTAAGTTCTGCATTTGTCACACACTGGATAAAAGGGCCAAAACACCCTCTGGGCTTTGCCTCAAGTGTTCCACCAAAACAGCCCCAATTTCCTCTTCTCCATCAACTTTTCACCAATTTTTTCAGGAGACAACACTAAAATTTTGGAGGATCTGGGAAATTCTCTGCAATTCTAAAAAGAAACCCCAAAAGGTGCTTAGAAAATCAAACCCCATCCCCTACACTACCGCTGAGTAATTCTGTGTACAAACTGCAAACTTCAATCTCAGCAGTCTCCACCTGATATTTGGGACATGAAAAATCATCTGGATAACAATGGGAGAAGAACTGCTCAGCTCAATGATGAATGAAAGACAAACACTTACTGCTAAATAATTTAACATTTTTATTTGGAATATTACAAATCATGGCTAATCTTTACATCCAGAGAGAAGAGCAAAAACACAGCCACTTTTTACAGTGATTTCACTTCCCAATTAAGAACATTCCAGTGTATTTCAGCACATTGCAGATGGCACACAAAGCAAGCTGAGCTCCTGACCAGCACCACACTCAGTCCCAGTCACACATCCCAGTGTTTACAAACAACTCTCAAACTGAGCTATCAGCCAGGCCACGAACAGCAAATCCTTCTGCAGAGCCAAAGCCCTTTTCTAACAACCACAGCCTATTATGAACTCCAACAATACGACTGCTGGGATTGTCCCAAAAAGCCCTGTACAGCCCCAAACAGTTCTGTGCCACTCCAACAATCTGTTGATGACAGGGAGAGCAGTGCCAAGCAGCCACAGACAAGCCAGAGCACTTCCAATGCTGCCTCAGGCATCTGAAGTGAGGCTATTTGGGTTTTCTGTGAAAATTAGAAGCTGCCTGGATGCTGATAGTGAGATTCATGGAGCTAAAACCTGTTCTAGTTAAGATTTGGGGTTTGCTGAGGAATTAGAAGTAGCAGTGATTCTAAACTAATGGCAAACACAGGTGGGAACTCCTGGAGTCAGAATCTGGACTAAAGCATTTGCTGAACAAGCACCAAGCAGCAAACACGAGACCACCACATCTACCAGCACTCACACAACTCAACTGGTTTGGCTTTCCTTTAACATGGAAAGTGAGTGACAGGGAAAAGCTTCTGCTTCTAAACAGGAATCTGATGGTAAATCCAGCTTTTCAGAGCTCGATTTAACATCCCAGTCTGCAGCCAGAGGTTAGAAATGCAGAATATGTGATTTCAAGTAAAAAAGCAAGGAAGGTGGATCACACAGCACCCATTTCTACCCCTGAAAGCAACAGAAGGTCTCCAGACCTGACATCAAGGCTCACTAAAATTGAGCACCCTAAGGAACTTCCACTGTGCTCATGACAGGACAGGGCCAGCACTGAGCTCTCAGCAGTTCCTTTGATTAGGATCTCCTGTCAACAGGCAGGGGATGCCTTTGCTACAGAATTCTTCCGTTTTTAGGTCCAACAAATCCACTGCAGTCTCTGGGAGATTAAAGCAAAGAATCAGAAATAAAAATATAGCTTTTTTCCTTCTCAAAAGCAAAGGAAAAGCTATAAAACTCTGATTTCAAGGCACACTTTAATTCATTATATATACAGCAACCAACTTCGGCAGACAAAGAGGTAGAGCATATAAGATCTTAATTGTGATAGTTTCCAAAAGACATCGCCCTCAATGGCACCAGACTCATCAGGGAATGATCAACAACACATTTCAGAGCACAAAGGAAACAACAGAACCATTTACACCACCTCTACTGCAAAGAGGGATGGGAAGGACAGCCAGGTTTGAGTGAGCAGAGCTCTACAGGAGAGAGGAGAATATTGGACATCTTCTGTAAGCCAAGAGGTGGCACTGAAGGCAGCAGGCAGCAGCAGCTGGCACTGGGACAGGGGAATTGCAGCACTCCCACACGCTCTGGCATGCTACAGGTACTGCCCTTCCCCCAGCTGACGTGCACAGAAGGACAGGGAGGGGCCCAGAAGGCAAAGCAGGAGCTGTGTCAGCTATATGCACACACACTTCTTATCCTATCAAGCACCTCCTCCTCCAGTTCATCAGCAGAGCAAGACACAGCACAAGGAACTCATGGACAGCCACTCAGTGCAAGGGCAATCAATCCTTGTGCAGCTCTGACATCCCACTGCAAAGTCCCTCCCACCCCCAGCAAGGGCAGTCAAGCTTTACACATCTTATATTCGGCAGAACTGGGAGTGCTGTCACGTTTCCTACAAACAAAAAAACAAGTCAGATCAGAGGTTTTACATTGCAAGAGGTTTTACATTTACACTGAAAGCACATCCTTAGTTTTGGCATTAAAGCTGCAGGTAAAGTCACAAACTAGGTCAGTCTTTAGCCTCCCTTTACCAGCTGCTGGACTGAGGAGATTTTAGCTTCATTCAGCTACTGAACTGTCAGCAACGACCCAAGGAGCAGCAGAGCCTTTGATCCAAAGGGATCATTGCAAGTGATGACTGGTATTACCAAAAACTAACACCAGAACAGTTACAGGATTCCCAGAACTCCACCAGGTGCACCCTGGAATTCATTTCAATTACTGTGTGTTGTTTAGCATATATTTCTGACCAAAAATGAAATATTTGTTTGTGTGGATTTTGATTGTGCAGTCCACTAACAGCAACTTTACAATACTTACACACACAAGAATTAAAATTCACAGTGACATTCTTATATATGTCCCAAGTTCTTGAATAACTTCTGTTCTGCTTTAACAAAAAACCCACGCCATGCCAAACCTCAGTGCTATTACTCCAAGTCTCTAAGGAGTTCCACACTCCATAAGAAAACCTCCAGAATGACCAGTGTTTTGACACACCACACCAGTAATTTCTCTTATCATGTGTAAAGGTAACTTTGGAATGAAGAATTCTATTCTATCTCCTGATTCATTTTTTCTCTCCAAAAATAAGCCAAATTAACCCAGAAAACAGATCCTATCTTAATTAGAAACATCTTTCTTCAGAGTGAAGATGATATTCCTTAATCTATGCATTATTTTGGAATAAACTCCCAAGGTTAATGTTCCTATAAAAACTCACCAAAAGTACTGAAAATTCACCTGCCCTTTACAAGTCAATGAAATCAAGACTATGCACATGAAAAGACCTTTGCATTAAGCTGGAATAAGAGAACCCATCACCTCCTCAGAATCTATACAATGGAGAAAAGCAACAAAAAAAAAAAAAAAGATGATGCTGATTTAAAAAAATAGTTGTAGTTCCAGCTCTGTTGAGATAGCAACGACAAAAGGAAAAGTCAAGGAAAAGTCAAACTGAGTGTCCTGTCTGCAAAGTTCTCTGTTCAAACAAGGCTGGAAGAGCCAGATTTTGGAAGAGCTCATTTGACCCTACACAAGTGCAGGAGGAACCCCAACATTCATCACATGCATCTCACTGGAGTGAGCATTAGGTTAAAATAGAGCAGAGGACATCAGCTTCAAAGCAACTGAATTTTGATTCTTTTCAGGGCTACAGAACTCTGGATTTGAAAAAGAAATCACCTTTTCATAAGAAGGTTTCAAAAGATCCTTGTTAGACACTTCATTTTTTCTCTTCTAGAAAGCAAAAATGCAGATGAGTCAGTAATTGTGAGAGATGTGATCTGGTTTTCTCCGAAGGGATGCACAACTGCCTTTAGAGTTTCAGTGCCCAAAGGTGGTTCCAGCTTCCAATGAAGGGAATTAAAAACTATTAGCTAAGAAAAGTAACTCACCACTGGGATGGGTGCAGACATTCTTCTGAGTATTGTAGGCAATACTCATTCTTCAAACACAACACCAAGAAATGTGATTTATAATCATTGGAAGCTCTTACTGACACTGCTAAATGATAATTCTCTATATATTATATCCTGTTCTCCCAAAATGAATGAAAAGTTAAGAGATTTTTTTCCTACAGGAAGTCAAGGTTCCCAGCTAGAGAGATTCCACACTCCTGAAATTCCAAGCAAACCACAGTAAAAAAGACACTTAAGCTGCATTGCAAAAAGTCCAAATGAAGTGGAAAGGTATACCTTTTCATTAATTCATTTCTGCAGTTTCTTCCATCTCAGCTGGGACATTAGCTTTTAAAATACAAATTTCCTTGCACTTCTCATCAACTGTGTACGAGCTGAACAGCAGAAAGGGAGAAAGGTCTAATTGAATGTCCCATCCAAGGGCATTTCACACACACAAGAAACAGAGGCCAAGGAAAGATCTGCTGTCATTTGGAGGCTACAAACCAGCAAGGATCAGGGGCAGGAAGCACAGCAGCTCACAAAGGCTCAGCTGCATCAGGAACTCAGAACACTAAACAGGGAGATGGAGGCTTTCATAAAAGGAGATTAGATCAGGGTTTTCAGACAAGAAAGAGCTTTAACAATCAGATGTTCAGAGAGGAAGATGAAGGGAAGCACCAGGCACAATAAGGCTTTTCATGCTGTCAGATATTCAGGAATGTCACAGACTTTAATTTTTGATGATGCTGCTTTAGATCCCTCCTGCTTTCTACACCCTGAGAAGTCTCTCCACGGGTGAAGGCAGCAAGTGCTGCCCTGAACTGCCAAGAGCTCTCCTCTGGCCCATCCAGGCTGCAGAATATCCAAGTACTGAATAAAAGCAGTGGCTCAAAAGCACAAATTGCTCAGAGCACACTCTGGCCCTTGGATTGATATTCCACTGCCTATTTTTAAAGCTAAAACCTCACTGGATAAAAACCACCTCCAGGACTCTCCCAAGTCCTCTGTGTGGACTTCATTACAAATATGAACTACAGGAATATTCCCTCTGGTTTGCTTCACTTAAAGCATCCCTTCCTTTGTTTCATGTATTACAGACAAATCCCAACAGATTCTGGAGAAAGACAAATCAGTTTTGATGAGATGCTCATCCTGACATTCCATGTGTACCACTAACCTGCTCTGGACTGTCAGTGTTTTGCATTTTACAAAATACTTCTCTGACAAAAAGGTTTCTTTCCAGAAGATAAAATCAGACATCACAGCAAAAAGCAATGCACAAAGAGGAATTTAAATCTCCTGCCCCTCCATGAAAAACCACACATAAATCCCAGGTGTTTTGAAGATAGTTTAAAGCACCCTACATGTCTCATTAAAAACAGAACACTAATTGCTTGTGCACAAATCTAGTATTTTACAGTTGACTCTGCAAGTTTTTAACATAGGGACACCAACACTGGGGCTGCAGGAAGAGAATAAAAACCTGAAAAACTTCTGGCAGCACAAGCTCATACAACCAAGACTCCCCCTGGCTTTAGGGGATAAACTGATATGTTTGAAGCAGATGGACAAAATACTTTCCTTGGCAAGTGGACACTGCCAAACACAAGCTTGAGAACAGGGTTTTTCCTCCCTTGAAATTAGTGCAAGTGTTAATTAGCAGCGTAGCTGAACAGCAGATCCAAAACCAAAGACAAATTCATGGTTAGGCTTTAGCTCCCATCAGCTGCTGGGAGGAGCTCACACAAAATCAGACATTTGAAAAAGAAAGGGCACACAAAGCTCAAGGAACTTAAACATCAGCACAGCTTTGGCTCAGTCATTTGGAAACTTGCAGTATTAATAAAAAGGAAGCTTACTCACCCATTCTGTGAGAAGAACTTCTTGTAGATCCAGAAGGCTGCCAGGAGCACCACAACTACCACAATCACTTTAGGAAGAAGTGAAAAAAAAAAGCACCTTAAAATGATAAAGATCATCTCCAGCTCACAAAAAAGCAACAAAAATTTTGCAGAAATGGCCTTGTTTTCATCTACAGGTCTATCCCACCTCTACTCCCCAAAAAAAAACCCACAACCCAACTTATTTATGGAATGAGCCATGTAAATTAAATATTTGATTCTTCAAGATAGTTCAGCTCAGAACCAGTGACCACCAGGATGGCAAAACCCCACCAGCTCAGAAACTAAAACAGGAATGACAAGGGCCCAGTGTTACTTTTTACAAGTTTGTACAAATCTGGATAACAAAGGCAAGGACAGAGGATGGACTGAACACTTCTGTTCACTGGCAGAGTTATTTACTCACATCCCCAGTAAACCCAAGCCCTGAAATTTATCCAAGTGGCCAAGTTGTTGGAAAGTGCCTTTGAAATGTGACCTCACCACATGAGAAAATACACATTTCACACTAAATTAAACTATAATAGCTAAGCAATCTTTTTTTGAATCATGCAGCTTTAACCAAAAGTCCAAAATTATCCTGTTGCAGTCACAGGTGATTGGAATAAAATGTTGATTTTCACATAAAAAAATATAATTTGTGTCATATTTTTTTAAGGTTTTAGAAAATACTTACCACAGATGATGGCTATAATATATCCACCTAAAAACAGAAGGAATCAGTATCACAAGAGGAACACAGGTGCTTCTTACTCAAAGATTATTATAAAAATATTCACAGAGCTGTTTCAAGTCAAGTACTTCTATCAACACAATCCTTGAAGCAGACTAACTTAAACAATAATATTTAACTTAGAATATGAATATTTTAATTAATTTTAACAAGCCCTATTTTTCACATTAAAATAAAGAAGGAAGCCGCATTAAATTATTTCTCCTGAATATGAAAGGACTGTTCTCTGAGCTGTATTTTCACCTAGTGGAGATTTTGCAGCCCATACTTACTGAGCTGGCAGGTTGGCACTGCAGGCACCCACTGGTTGTTTCCAATGTACTGAATCCGAGCCTCCCCGTGCAGGGTGTAGCCCGTGTAACATTCAATGGTAATGAAATCCCCCACCAAGTAGGAAGGTTTTTGTCCAGCTATCACTCTCCCATTACTTATGACTGGTGTTGAACCAGAACCTTCAGACTCACCTGGAAAGAAAAGGGGAAAAAAAAATAGTACATTTATTACTACATCAGAGATAAAAAACTTGTCAGTCTGCTCCTGATTTCAGCAATTCTACTCACAGGCACAGTGCTGTAAAGCACCCCAGGAACTCTGTTCTTGACAGGTCACTGTCATCTCTGCAGAGCCACCAGGGAAGGAGCAGCCAGCATTGCACCTGATCAGCACAGACTCTCCTTGCCTATAGGCAGCCTTGACTGGAACCAGGACCCCGTTGGGGATCTTCGGGGCAGGACACACATCTGCACTAACTAATACAGGAATTTAAAACAAGTTTAGTGACAATAAAGTTTATCTCATAACTCACTAACTCATTCCACAAACACAAGTTACCTTCAGGTAAGAGAAATAGCTCAGCACACGTCAGAAGTTTAACTCTACCCCAAGTTTAAGCACAAATGTTCCCTTTAGCAAACTTAAACATCACTGTCGATATTCATTAGGGTAATACAATCCCATGACGTGGCAGCTCAGAAATCCTTACTGGTTCATCATTTTTCTGAGCTCTAGAATAATTTCTAGAAAGTAGGAGCTGAAGAGCTGCATTAAAAAACCACACAAAGATTTCAACTACTCGAGAAGGATACTACAGCATTCCTCACTGTGCATACTCCTAATTCTCTGTATCAAATATTTTCTTCTGTATTCCACATCTCTTCTCCTGCCTTCACCCATGAAATCACTAGAACACCAGGATGCTCTATTTTAGCTAAAACACTTTCAACACGCAAGAGAAAAGGGAATATTACAGAAAGTCTTACTTTCCTCACAGGTTGGTGTTGGAGGATCCCAGGCGTTATTTTCCTCACAGGTAATTACCTCTGCTCCAACCATGTAATAGCCTTGATTACACTCAAACACAACTGAGTCCTTGTATCTGTAGGGAGATCCAAAGCCAGATTTTTTTCTCCCATTTTCAACTCTGGGGTCTTCACATTTGACCACTGAAAGAGGCGAAACATTTGTTAACATAAACATTTGTTAACAAATGAAAACAAAGCTTGGAAACATCTGTTAACACAAACACTGCACCAAACACAACATCTTTTTCCCTAGTGTCAATTTCCCCAAGTTGCTTTGGAGAAGCTTTGTAAAAACATTGATTCCTGCACTTCCTGTGGCTGTGTTTTTAGGAACAGGATTCTTCCTTCGCTTTTTACAAGTCCTAATCCAGCCCCCACATCCTTGCCCTTGACATAATTTTTCTGCAGGATTTGTGGTCTCCAAGTTCCTTCACTTTGGCCTTGTCACTTCTACCAACAAGGCACTCCCACAGATATTTTTCAAGCTTTAACTTAAATTTTAGCAATACTCTGTGTCATAATCCATCCATATCCACCACGCTGATGTAATCTCACTGGAACTGTACCAAACCTTGTACCAGAGCTATTGTTCCTTCTTTCCTCGAGGCAAAGTCCATTCTCCCCACCCCACTTCCAAGGAAAGGGAACAGACACTGTAACAAAGAATGAAAAACCCCAACAACCTCGACATTCTGGAGGTGGCCCACTCCAAACTCCGTTTGAGTGTGCATCAGCTGCGCAGTGAATGGTGTCTGTGCCAATGAGGGAGAAGGGATCGCTGCCCTTGGGGACATCCCGACACCTGTAGGTCACTGTGCTCTGGTACACGTAGCTGGCTCTCTCCTCGTACTCCCCGTTGGCTATTTTGGGAGGTGGCTCACAAGGAATTACTGTAAATAAAGCACAAAAATCGGGCAGATTGGTTTTGCTGTGTTAGCTGGTTCATCTCAAAGAGCAAGCCTTGGTTTTCCAGTCATTTCACTGAAAATCTGACACAGCCACTCGAGCTACAGAACCTCAGCTTCAACAGGCGGTTGATTTTAACATGAGATAATAACATGAGATAATGTGATTTTAATAGGAGATAATTACCACCAAAACTGACATTTTTCAGTGGTCAATCCTCAGGCATAACCCAAGCAGTTAAGAAAAAAATCATCTCTGTTTTCCCATCATTTTTTATACTGGAAAGTTGGTGGCAGAGCCGTTTTTAAATGAACTGCCCCATCTGAACAGAAAATCAAACACAGCAGTAATTCACTTACTTTCACAGTAAGGCAGAGGTCCACTCCACTCCACACCTTCATTCTTGATATCACAGGAAATCTCGTCCTTACCCAGTAATCTGTATCTGGACAGGTAACAATTTTGAAGAAGTGAAATTTAAATTTCTCATTTCTCCAACAAGCACCACAAAACTGGTTCTTATCAACAATTCTATTCTATGATTACAGGGACATAACACTGCAAGGTTTTGTGGTAATGAGAACAGAATCTTGCTTATTTTGCTGACAGTCTCCATTTGAAAACAAAACAGAAACAAAAGAGAAATCACTAAGGAACTGTGGAAGTCTTACCATTTTTAGAAATATCCCCTAATATTAAAGTCCTAAAATTACTAATACTCAAGGAAAAGAAAAAAAAAAACCTCCTTAGTGTTGTTGACTTAATTATTCAATAATGAAGGATGAAGAATCTATATCTACTCTCTCTGCCACAGGAGCATTAAAAAAGTCACCAGAGGTAACAATGCAGCTCTGCAGAATCTCACTAAAAAACTTAGGGTTGATGCAAAGAGTAATTAAACCAGGGAATCAAATTAAATTTTGCTGTAATTTCATTTGCTACAGGTAGAATTCAGACTTCAGGTCAGAACTGGAACAGAAAATTTGGGTTTATTTCAAATCTGGTGTAAAAAAAAAAAAAAAAAAAGAATCATTAACTTCACCAAAACACTTACCCTTCATTACAACGAAATGTCAATTTTGAACCAAATGTAAGATCCGTTGGATCAAAATAACCATTTTCCAAGGATCCTGGGTAAGTACATTTTCTTGCTGGGGGAAGGGGGGAGAGGGAAGAAAAAGAAAAGAAAAAAATCTACATTTTTGTAGTTACGTACAAAGACAAAATCTTTGGCACTTATTTCTCTTACCTACACCAGCATTTTCCAAGCTTCATTTAAAATATGGCAAAACCCTAAGTCCCACTTGCAAACCAACTGAAAATGTTAAATATCAGTGGGGGAAAAGGGGTAGAAAAACTTACGTGAACAGAACACCTCTTTGGCTGACCACTGCAAGTCATCACCACACGTCCAGTTCAGGGGCTTCCCTTGGACCCTCACGTATCCAGGCCGGCAGATGAAGAAGATTTTGGTGCCAGGTGGAAAATCCTGGATATCCCTGGAGCTCTCGGCGAGCTCTGCATTGTGGAGCCGCTCTGGCTTGGGACACGAGCCTGGGAGAGGAGGGAAAAAACAACACAGCACCTTAGCAACGAAAAGAGAAACACACTGAGGTGTAACAGCACAGGAGACAAAATCATACAAGGGCTCTTAAGGATACATATAAGTCATTCTTAATTTTTTAATTTAGGTTTTAACTGCATGCAGCGCCCAGCTCTACGCACGTACAGGGCACGTTACTCATTGTTTCCTCAAGTTCTTTAGTCATTCTACCAAGACAATGCACTTCCTTCCAGATTCTATTTTCAGACTTTTGTCTGTTTGCCTTAATTTTGTAGTTAAACACACGACTTCACTCACTGTACATCCATTTCATTTGCTGCATGAAAAATAAACAAGCCAGCCCCACTCACAGAGCAAATTGTCCTTTCTTAAGGAAAAAGGAAAGCGGGTCCAAGGGACACAAAGCCGAGTTTAAAATCGGCTCCAAGGCCAGGCTGGACAGCGGCAGGTGTCCCTGCCCAGGGCAGGGTGGAACGGGATGCGCTTTGAGGTCTCTCCCCACCCGAACAATGTCACAGTTCTCTCTCTCGATTCAAACCCGGCCAAAGCCTCGCGGTTGCAGCACCGCCCTAGAGCATTTCCTTCCTGCCAGCCTCGCCCCCCCGGCGGGCCCCGAGGGCACCCCGAGCACCGCGGGGACCGGAGCGGGGAGCAGGGCACAGGCACGGGCACCATCCCGACCCTGACCCCGACCCTGATCCCGATCCCGACCCTGACCCCGATCCAGTTCCCGATCCCGATCCGGTTCCCGGCCCCGATCCCGATCGCTCCTCCCAGCCGCGGCCCCCCGAGGGCTCCGCGCCGCGCCCGCCGCTCCGAGCGCCCCTTCCCCACCGGCACCGCCCGCTCGGGGCAGCGAAGAGCGAGCAGCCGCTGTCTCACCCTGAGCCCGGGCTCCGCCGAGCTGCCACAGCACCAGCACGGGCGGCAGCAGCAGCAGCGCCGGCACCGCCGAGAGCCGCCCCATGCCCGCAGCGGGGCCGCGGCTGCGGCCGCTCCGCTCCCTCCGGGCGCCGCCGGAGACGCAGCGCGGGGCCGGGTGCGCATGCGCGGCCCGCCCCGCCCGGCCCGCCCTCAGCGCCGCGCCGCCATGGCCGGGCCCGCCCGCCGGGGGCCCTCAGCGCCGGGGCGGCACCGGGGGCACAGCTCGGGCCGCTGTTCGGCCGGGGATCGCTGGTAATCCGCGGACCGAGCTCTCCGTGCCGGTGTTACACTCAGGGCTGCAGGGTAGGGCGGTTTCCCGGCACAGCTGCTGTGTTGTGATGAGTTAATTGCCGCGCTAATGGCGCAGTCCCGGCTCGGCTCAGCGCATGCTCGGGGAAGGCTCTGTTGACCCGAAAGTGTGATGTTTAGCAGGGTAATAATCGCTCTTCAGCTGAAGAATACATGAGCCTTGAGTATTTTACATCAGGATCTTGCTTTACTTCATCCCTAAAGATAGTTCTTTCGGGGATGCCTTTGACTAAGGGATGCTCCTTTTTTGTGGATTAGGATTGAAAATACACAAAGATCTTCTTCATTTTACAACACCCTCAGTGCATTACAGCCCTGGGTGCGAGGAGATCGAATCCTTTCCTGGGCAGCTAAAGGAAAGAGGAAAAAATCACAGTGTGTTTTGGTGCCATACTTGGAACACCAACAGTGATAAATTAAAAATAACAGCCAGCTCAGGATCAACACTTCTGTGCAGGGCTGCTCGCCTTTGGAAATTAAATCCCGTGTGTGACAGAGCAGCGTTAAAATAGAACAGCCAAACAATTTTTAAATAATCAATGCAGAAAAGATTTAAAGTTCTAGGTAGGCGTAAAAGAAGACACAGAATTGTCATCATCCATCATCTGCTTTTATTAGGTGAAGCATTGGTAGAGGAGCAGGGCACATAAGCATTGCTGGAAGGAAATAAAGATGTAAATACAGCTGTAATTAAGACATTAATTAACACGTGGTTACTCCCACCCTTGTGCAGGTATGTTTTGGTGGGCACAGGGGGTTATGGCCAGTGTGTTATTGATTGTTTCTTCCTACCAAGGCTTGGGGTTTTTCAGTTTTTTGGGGACAAAGGAAATACTCTTCATCAGGAGCAGCACGCAGAATTCCCTCCGAGGCAACACCTGCACTCTGTCCAGTCGGAGCCTCCTTAGATCCTTACAGTAACTGCCAAGAGCAGAGGAGCATTGAAGATTTACAGTAAAATGTCCTTTTTTTTTGCTACAGAATTCCAGTCTCCACATGAGCAGTGCCTTCCTTGCTGCAGGGAACGAGCCGGGTGCCTGGTCAGCCGCAGGGGATGAGATCTCTTTCCAGCCTAGGAAAGGGATGATATCCTGGTGTTGAAATCAGGATTTCCTGGCTTTGTACTGCGGTCTAGAGGTTCCATCGCCACCCAGAGAGAGAGGAGGGAATTTTTGGGAAATGCTTTGTTTCAAAGAAATCACCCCAAAACAACCCAAAACTTTATTTATTGCTTACATGTCCCACTTTGTAGGTGAAGTGCTGTTTACAGTGAAAATTCACTGCTGGCTGCGATAGAACCACCATAGAAAATAGATTCACTTGTAAGTAAAAACACCATTTTAGCAATAAAAAACCCCAGGAACCAAGTTCAGTGTCCTTTTCTGACTCTACTACTGCTGAGGCAGTTTTTCTGTTTTTTCATCTGTACAAATTAAAATCTGTACAAATTAAAAGCAGCTTTAAATCAGAAGCAAGGACTGGTCTCTAAGTCTGACCTGTTCACACCAACCATCCAGCTTGTGGAAAAGGAAAGACACGCTTTGAGGGTGGTGTCAGAAAGAAAAATCGGATGTTTTTAAACCCCAATAAGTTTAAAAATTCTTCTATTCAGCAAAAGAAAATATTCTATCAGAAGATGAAAGGGAAAGAGGTTTCTGCTTGAATGATTGTATTAGGAAAATAGTCATTCAAGGAGACAATGCAGTCAGCAATGTAAATAAATGACAGTATAGTTATTGCAGCTCTAACTGATATTTTATGCTGAGGAATATAAATCCATACCTCCTATGGCAGACACGAGCCTTTGTGTTCAGTGTCTGGGTTCAGGGGGGTTCTGTAATTATAGTTTTCATACGTGTGATAATAGCTACGTGAAAAAGAAGAAAACAATGAATTGCCTTGTAAAAGAACACTTGGTTTGGTTTCCTTTAAGAAAGAGAGGCTTGAAATAAAATTACATAACCACACCACGAGTTCCAGGTTGTATCATTTGCAACCTGAGCTGAAGATACAAAATCACAAGGCCCGGACACACTGAGGCGAATATTTCAAGTGTATCAAGTGTATAAAGCTTGGGACTTGGCACCCGGGGACAGGAACAAACAGCCTGAGCTGCCTTACCCTTCCTTCCGCTTGGAAATTATTTTCCAGACAACACCTGCTCCGAGGAGCAGCAGAACTGCTGCAGCTGCCACTCCTGAGGGAGAAGAGGCCCAGTTATTCTCACTGTGTAAAGTACACGAAATGCACAACAGGGTGTATCTGCCGAGTAAGCAGAGAGAAGCTGTGCTGCTGAGGCCACTGAGCTGGGGACAGAAATGTTTGTAAGCTGCTTACCTAGGCCTACTGACCTGGGCTTGGGGGATGCTGGAGGGAGGGAAAAAAGGAAAATCAGCAAACTGTTCTACCAAGATACAGCATTTCTCCACTGTCCTTAATACCAAAGAACCTTTTAGAATCCCAGGATGGTTTGGGTTGAAGGGATCTTAAAGCTCATCCAGTTCCACCCCCCTGCCATGGGCAGGGACACCTCCCACTGTCCCAGGCTGCTCCAAACCCCAGTGTCCACCCTGGCCTTGGGCACCGCCAGGGATGCAGGGGCAGCCACAGCTTCCCCATGCCAGTGTCTCACTGCTAACACCCACGACACCGCATTTCTTAAAGCCACACCTTTGTATACTTCCTTCTTTAAAAAATACAGACAGACATTTGCATGTTTAAAATGCATTTGCATGCTTCTGTGCGATCTTCGCTTTGTTTACATTCCACTCACTCAGTTTACAGGCTGGCACGGGAGGGTCCCAGCTGAAATCCTCTTGGCACTGGGTGTGACTGATGCCTTCCAGCACGTAACCATCTTCACATTCAAGAGTGATGTTCGTGCCAGAGCGATAAGTACTTCCTTTAATGGCTTTTTTAACACCTTGGACATCCGGGAATTCACATCTGATCTCTGAAATTGGAAGCAGTAAAAAGAGGACACTTAAAGGGAACACAAAATATGAGAAACACAGCTGTGGGTTATTTAGGACATTGGTCTTGAATTCCTTCTGAGTGTAGCCAGGAATTCTCATTCCGCATTCTGCAGAACTGGGAAAGTGCCTCAGTCCCACATGGAATTCCAGTCAGAGGAAGGACAGACTCACCTTTGCACTGCGGAAGGGGCTGGCTCCAGGATCCCGACCCCGTGCAGTTGATGAAAGCATTCCCAACCAGTGAGTAACCGGGATCGCAGCTGTAGGATACAGCTGCTCCGGGCAGAAAGGTGGCAGAGGTGTTCCATTTCAGCCTCCCGTTGGTGATGTTTGGAGGCTGCAGACACGTCACAGCTGGAAAGTCAGGGAGGGACAATCAGCAGGAGCTGAAGGGTGGCCAGGGAGTGACTGGGGCACTGTCCCTCTGCAGCCTCGACTGCTCCCTTTGCATTTCTTCCCCTGCACTCAACAGCCCGGACCCCTGTAATTCCAGCAGGCTTCAGGAAGTCTAAAAACTCGAGTTTGTTCTTGTGACATATTCTGTTCTCAGATTTAGACCTTCTGCAGACCTTCCCCTAAGGCAAGACTTGTTAAATGTCCTTTGTTCTTCACTCTCTGCAGCCCAAACACACCTTGACAGACAGGAGGGGGATGGCTCCAGGCTCCAGATTCTGTGCAATAAATGGATGCTGTCCCCAGGAGGGAGAAGCCAGGCTCACAGATGTAGTTTACAGATGTTCCCACAGTAAAACCTGCTTTTGCTGGGCCACGGAAAGACCCGTGGGTGATATCTGCAGGCTTGGAGCAGTGCAGCACTGAAAACAGAGAGTGAAGATCAAAGCAGAGCTCAGAGAAACAAGAGGGAAAACTTCTGAGCAGCTGAGGAAGACTGAACGCTCCCTCCCACAGCACTGACCCCAAGAGCCCTGCCCAACCCTCTGCAAAATTCCCTCAGAAAAGCAGGACAGGCTGGGAGGAGGAGTTAGTGATTAGTAAATCAAATCTTGCCTCTTCAGGTAAGAGACCTACCTGGCTTTGTTGTGGGGTCAGGATGGTGATAACGTTCTGACACTCCATCTAAATACAGCATTAAGAGTTTAAAAACATGGTTGAGTAAATAAAATGTACACATTTACCTTCATTTCCCATCATCCTGGTGTTACATTTCCAGAAAAAAATTCACAGCTCCCTGATAGTCAGTGTCCTGCAGCTACCAAATTTCTCATTTCCAGGGAATTAGGAGAATGTGGGTTATGGATTGCAACAAGCAATGTGAGAAAGTGCAAATCATGCCAGTACTTACAACATTACCCAAGCCCTGGCTCATCTCCTGTGTGTGAAGAGAGGCATAAATGAAAGCAAAAATTTCTGGGTTCTCCTTAAAACAGTTGGAGCAAACAGGAAAAATAAAACCACCTTTGTCTTGGGTGAGTGGGTAGGAGAGAAATCAGGTGAGAAACCAGGAGGAATGTGCAATCCCACCAAGCCCAAGAGCTGATTCTTACCCTGCTCACAGACAGGTACAGGTGGGTGCCACCTCCTGTCACCTTGACACTGGGACGTGGGGTGGCCTCGCAGGGTGAAGCCTCTGCGGCACTTGAAGGTGACAGAGTCCCTGTAGGTGTAGTGGGGCTTGGGGACAGCCACCCTCCCGTTCTGGATCTGTGGGGCTGGGCACACCACCCCTGAAAGAGAAACTCCTATTTAGGGTACAAAGCCATGTGAGTGCCGAAGGAACACATCCTAAAGTCCGTTCTCAGTGTGCTCAGAGCACTCTCAGAGGCAGGCCTTAGAGACTCAGGTAAGAATAATTCCAGGAACTGGGGGTTTAGTTCTTTTAGGTACCTTAAGGGAACCACAGTATTATAATATATATATATAAACATAGATGGTGTGAATATATTCTAATAAATACATGAAATGGGGTAGAAATCTGTCAGTACTGTCATTCTCATGAATGCTTTACTATCCCAACATCAAAAAGCAATTCCATCTGAAAAAAGGACTAATTGCAATGATCAACCCCTGCAAAATATCCTTGTGCTTTGGTTAACAGTTCAGGGTTTGGAAAATTCCATTTCAGTGGTACTCAAAATATCACTCTTCTACAAAACACATTTTTTTACTTGATTTCTTATTTATTGTTGTGAAACAAAGGGGACAAGTCCCTGCAGGCATCTCTCGACTCTTCAGTCTGCATTGCTGTGACAGATCAAAGCTTACATCTGGAAGATTTTTAGAAGAAATGAAATATACAAGCATAAAAAACTATCCCAGAAGAATATTATCCTTTAATAGTCTTATTCATTTAATTCTATTTATTTAAAGGAAATGCTTTTTAATTTTAAGGACTTGTTATGACAATTCTGGCCCCAATATAGTGATGACCTACTTACTCTGACAGATGGGAGGCAGACCAGTCCAGGCAACATCTCGCCCCAAAATCTCACATCTCCTGTGGGACTCTCCAACCAGTCTGTACCTGGAGGTGTAGAGAGAGAAATATCAGCTCATTCCAAGTCCCTCAGCTTGGATTTTTCCCTCCCCAGAGGTTTCCTTCTGCAGCCTCCTGATTCCAGCTGATCACCAAGGTCTCTCTGCTGGTTTGACACATGGGAATGAAGGACACCAAAGTCCTTCTTCCCAGATCCAAGAGGAGCAACACTGACCCCAAAAACTCTGGGTTAGATTGGTCAGGTGATAAATCAGGACCCAACTGATTTCCAAAGGGCTGGAGCCTCCTTGCAGCACGACCTTGCTCCCATACCAGCTCCTGCTCAAGGCCATCTGAGAAGGAAAACTGAAACAGTTTTGCAAAGTAATCTGCACAGGAGGGAAAAATGAGACAATTCTCCCTTTCTGGAGCAGGCAGCTATGGCAGAATTAGAACCAAAATTCCAGTTCAGGTCTGCTGTGGGAGAACAGCTGTGCAGAGGAGTGGGCTCTGATCCTTTACCCACCACCAAACTCAGACACGAAGGCAGCAAAGGCAGCGTGGGACTCACCCTTCATCACACGTGTGGCTCACAGTTGACCCAAAAAGGAGATCTGTCAGAACAACAACTCTGCCATTCCTGGGGGGTTCTGGGTGTCTACACTGCTTCCCTGGGAAAGAACAAGGCTTTGTTTAAACTCCTCTCTTGAGCTTGTGTTACACACTATGAGAAGGTACCTTAAGGCTCTGTCCAAGTTCTGCCACCAATAAAGATGTGATTTCGAAAAGGCCCAAAGCGGCCCAGACCATGTGACTAGTAAAGCCATGTATGGATCTTTCCTTCAAAAACCCACAAAATAGACAATTTCCAATAAGCAACACCAAATGGATGGAGCTATTCACTTTTACAGAACTCTAGGGCTTCAGACCACGTGTGGTTTTGGAGGCAAGTCAGAGTTTGGGGCACTCCAGGGCGTCTCGAGTATCCCGGCCGGCAGCTGTAGCTCACAGTGTCCCCAACAGCAAATTCCAGCTGATTTTTGTATTGCCTGGTTAGCTCAGCAAAGGTGAGATTTGGAGGTGCACCACAGCCACCTGTCAGGGGAGAAAACATAGGGAGAAATGTCAACCACAAAAGTTGTTTTGAAATGTATTTTGAGTATGTACAACTTAAAATCATTGTGCAAAATGGGTAAAAAAAGGGGAGGGTAAAGGATTCAGGATTTTGGGAAGGGTGAGGATGAGTCCTACAGGTAGAAACTCCCAGGCTATCCATGAGTCCAAGCTTAGAGCCACAGGGTACCTGCACACTGAGGGAGAGGGAGGCTCCAGTTGCCAGAGTCGGTGCAGTAGATGGATGCCTCTCCCTGGAGGCTGTAGCCAGGGTCACAGCTGTAGTTCACAACCATCCCAGTGGGAAAAACCTGCAAGTCCTGGCTGTCATGTGTTCCTTTGTCAATATTTGGAGGTGAAGGGCATTGCAGCACTAAAGAGAGAGAGGACAAAGCAAAACTGAGAAAAGGGTGGGGCCATGACCCTGGGACAGGCTGGGGAAGCTGGGGTTGTTCAGCCTGAAGAGAAGGCTCCAGTGAGATCTTAGAGCCTCTTCCAGTGCCTAAAGGGGCTCCAAGAGAGCTGGAGAGGGACTGGGGACAAGGGATGGAGTAACAGGAATGGCTTCCCACTGCCAGAGGGCAGGGTTGGGTGGGATATTGGGAAGGAATTCCTCTCTGTCAGGGTGGGCAGGGGGGTGCCCGAGCAGCTGTGACTGCCCCATCCTTGGAAATGTCCAAGGCCAGGTTAGACAGGGCTTGGAGCAAGCTGGGGTAGTGGAAGGTGTCTCTGCTCATGGCAGGGGTTGAGATGAGCTGATTTTAAGCTTCTTTAACTCAGTGTCATAGGAGAAGAGTCACTATTTTAAGGAGTCTGCCCAAACCCTCCAAAGGAGGATGCAATAAAGGGGAAATTACAAGGCTTCAGCGCCCAACAAATAAAACCAATTAGAAGCAGCTGCAAAACTTACTTTTGCAAAACTCCTGGGCTTCAGACCATGTTAGATTTTCAAGACATGTGATAGTTGGTGATATCTGTGGCTGTTCCACGTATCCAGGCCGACAAGTGTAGTTCACAGTCATCCCAACAGGAAACTCAGTCTGATTTGCATATTCCTCACTTAACTCAGCAAATAGCAACGGTGTTGGTGTGCCACAACCAGCTGCCAAGAAACGAAATGGGCATGAGAAATATATCTTTGGCTGTGAAATGCAGCTAAAGAGAAGCAGGTGCATTGGTAGGCACTGTTAAACCCCAAGTTATTAATGCATCTTCTATGCAGTCTGACATCTGTATGCATCAAGTAACTCTGAGCATGTAAGGACACAGGCACCTGATTTATGTGGTCTTAAAACAAAACAGGATAAAGCAATGCCCAGATATAGTTTGGTCAGTGTGGTGCCTTCACATAACTGGGCTGTAGGGTACAGAAATCTTTAATTTCAATATTTAGAACATCCAAGCCTGTCTCCTTTTGGGAAACTTGAGCAGGACCACCAGCTTATTCCCAGTGCCACCAAAGTGAGCACAGCTCCTGCTGTGGTTCTCCCTGTGCCTAGCAATCCTGCAGGTTGGCAGGTTTGCTTGATGCAGGGTGAGCCTGGCACAGGGTGGATGCTGAGCCTGGCACAGGATGGATGCTGAGCCTGGCATGGGATGCATGCTGAGCCTGGCACAGGATGGATGCTGAGCCTGGCATGGGATAGATGCTGAGCCTGGCACAGGATGCATGCTGAGCCTGGCATGGGATGCATGCTGAGCCTGGCACGGGGTGGATGCTGAGCCTGGCATGGGATGCATGCTGAGCCTCGCACGGGGTGGATGCTGAGCCTGGCATGGGATAGATGCTGAGCCTGGCACGGGGTGGATGCTGAGCCTGGCACGGGGTGGATGCTGAGCCTGGCATGGGATGCATGCTGAGCCTCGCACGGGGTGGATGCTGAGCCTGGCATGGGATGCATGCTGAGCCTGGCACAGGGTGGATGCTGAGCCTGGCACGGGATGGATGCTGAGCCTGGCACGGGATGCATGCTGAGGCAGCCCCACCTGCACAGCGTGGGTAGGGAAGGCTCCAGTTGCCCCAGGCCGTGCACAGCACGGAGGGGTCCCCGAGCAGGGAGAAGCCGGGCTGGCAGCTGTAGCTCACGGAGGTGCCACTGGTGAAGTTGGTCCCCGGTTCGGCGCTGGGCGTGGCGTGGGCGATGGCGGGGGGCGGAGGGCAGGGCCGTGCTGCCGGGCAGGAGCAGAAAGCAGAGGGTTTTTTAGGGGTTTCACCCAGAGGAGGAGCCCTGCTACCACGGCAAACCCCGTCCCAGCGGCTCACCTGGCTGGCAGGTGGGCACAGCGGGCACCCAGCGGCTGTCGGGCTGGCACCTGGCCCCACGGCTGCCCCTCAGCACGAAGCCTGGGTGGCACTGGAAGGTGACGTTGTCCCCGGGGTGGTACACAGCCCTGCGGCCCTCAGCCACCTCCCCGTCCTGGATGCTGGGGCTGCTGCAGGTGATCACTGGGAGGGAAAAGCAGCAGAGCTCAGGCTGGGGGCATGGCTGCCAGAGCTGAGGGTCCTGCTCTGGTTTTGGGAGCCTGTGTGAGTGCAGTCAGGGTAGCAGCATTTGGGGCTCACCTTCGCACCGGGGGTAAGGGATGCTCCAGACTCCTGCTGGCAAACAGGAAACAGCGCTTTTCCCAGTGAGGACATAGCCCGGGTCACAGTGGTACTTCACTGCCATGCCAGGGAGGAACTCTGCCACCCCCTTGCTGTCGTGCTGGCCATTTCTGATGCTTGGAGGGGAAGGACATGGTGGCACTGCAAGGAGAGGAAAACATCCCAGCTAGCCAAGAGCTGGTACCACAAACCCCCCTGGAGGGTGAGGCAGCCTTTTAGCTTTGTTCTTTCCCATTAATTTCTACCCAACAGCAATGAGGGCTGTCATTGAATGATATTTCCATCCTACCCTCTCTTACCTTCCAGCCTTCATGTTTTCTGAGCTTATTGACATAAAAATGGTAGCTTCTCACTATTTAGGCAACTACAGTGGTTCGTTTCCATCTCTGACCCTAACGATTTGCTCTGGTCTTTCTATGGTTGTGAATGATATCAGGCACCAGCCTGGATTTTGTGGATTCATTTAAAGAGCCCTACATTTAACAAGGGTCTGAATCACAGAAAGATTTAGGTTTGGAAAGCCCACAACTACCCCATGTGCCAAGTGCCACATGCACATGTCCTTTAAATCCCTCCAGGGATGGTGCCAGATGATGCCCACACCTCCCCAGGCAGCCTGTTTGGATGGGGATTACAAGGATGGCAGGACATATACTTGCATGTTTTTCCTTTCCAGCCCCTTTACCTCCAACCAGAGGTTCAGAAATCAGCTGCCCCTCATTTGCACTTACGCTTCTCACAGGTGGGGACAGGAGGGTGCCACTTGCCCCCAAACTGGCACTGGGACTCTTGAGAGCCCTTCAAGGCATAACCAAGGTTGCACTCGAAGATGACGGTGTCCTCCAGGTCGTAGGTGGTCTCTGACCCAGTCACTTTTCCATTCTCGATCTCCGGTCTGGTGCAGCCAATTGCTGGAAGGGAAGAGCACAAGGATTTGAAGAGCTGGGGATGTGAAACCCCTCCTGGCTCTGGAGAGGCACTGGGCAGGGACAGCACCTGCTGCTGGGCCTTGTCATGGGCATTTCAACATTTCTGACTCTTGTTCTTACACTAAATGTCATTATTCAGTTGTTCCTGAGCATTTGTACTCAGTGGGAACAGAAAGGGAAACCCACAGGCGCACATGGGGCTCCTCTTGCCTCTGCTCTCTGCCTCTCCCTGGGGATTTGCTTGCAGTGATTAAGCCAAGAGCCAAGGAGGAGGAAGGAGCCAGAGGAAGCCCCAGGAACAGACCTCGGCAGCGGGGCTGGGGCCGGCTCCAGGTTCCCCTGGCGGTGCAGCGGATGGCGGCGTTGCCCAGCAGGGAGTAGCCCTCAGCGCAGGTGTAGAGCACCACGGAGCCCGGGCCGTGCCTGGCCCCGGGGCTGGCACTGTGCTGCCCGTTGGCAATGCTCGGCGGGGCAGGGCACCTCACCTCTGCTGGGAACGAGGAAAGGCAGGTGAGGAACAGGGCAGGGCAAGATAAACACCAAAACCCCCAACCTTCTGAAAGCAAAGGAGCGAGATAACACAAGTGCAGTCAGCCAGGACAAGGTGATAAGTAACTTTTCCAGGAACTCTCCTTAGCTCTTTTCTCCATCAGAAACCAACATCCTGTTCTTTAGAGCTTCTTCAGAAGTAATACGTCAAATTAAGTTCTAAGGAAAACTGAAGCAATAATAGTACTCCCCCATCAGCATCAAAAAGAAAAAGCTGTTGTAGTAAAGCACTAGCAAATACGCCTTTTATGCCTAGAAAAGTGATTAAAAATTGCAAATCCTCTGAGTTGTTTTGAGCACTGACATTAACTGCTGTGAATAAATACAGTCAGCTGTGTGAGCTGTGTCCCCATGGGTGCAGGCCCTGCCGCAGCTGGGGCTGTCCCTTGTGCCAGGCACAGCCAGAGCTGGCAGTGGGCACAGCCGAGCCCTACCTTGGCACCGTGGCACTGTCCCACTCCACGTGCCGCGCTCCCCATCCACAGAGGTGCAGGACAGGGAGGTGTCTCCAGCTGGGGCCAGCCCCGAGGCACAGCTGTAGGTGACCACGTCCCCCAGGGAGAAGGTGTCCCTGGAGCCCCCGCTGTGTGTCCCGTGCGGGATGGCCGGAGGGGCAGCGCAGGTGACGCCTGTGGGCAGGACAGGGCAGGGTCAGCACTGCCCGGGGCTGCAGGGCACACACCCTGCCCAGGAGGGGCACTGACGGAGGGGAAAGCACCTCAGCGGTGACACAATGACCCGATTCTCCAGGAACAAACTTTGCATCGATAAAATGACACGTGGGAAGGAAAATCTGTCCCCTCCTGTGAGTCACTTCCTTGCTGCCCGTGTCTGGAGGTGCTGGGACAATTCTTACCTCCCTTTCCATAACCATTGGTGACACAGAGAGACTGGCCAGTGAAAAATACTTACCCACTAACAGGAGTTTAAAATATTAATGTTTCTTCTCAGTTTGGACCAGAATAAATAAAAGACCTTTGAAATCATTTTCAGAAGCATATCCAAAACAAAATTAAAAGAAAAAGGAAATCTTTTACACATTCAGTGACTTGAGAGATCTTTTGCAATAAAACCTTTGGCTTGAAAGAAGTTCCACTTTATCTTGTAAACCATCTCCAAGGGCCTGTTGTGGTGGCCTACTTACGCTTGCAGAGAGGAGGATCCCCACTCCATGAGACGTGTGTGCCAGAGACCTCACAAATTCTCTGGGAGCCTCCCACCAGCTTGTACCTGGACCACACAGAAGGATTCATTATTTTAACAGTGAGATTTCTTTACAACCCTTGCAATTGGCAGCCAGGAGTTCTGACTTGGGACCTGGGTTGTGTAAAGCTGAAAATCCACTTTACTCTCCCCAGGGCAGGACTCACCCTTTATCACAAGTGTAATTAATTTTGGACCCGAGGAGGAGATCTGTCAGGACAACAGCTCTGCCATTCTCTGGGTTCCCTGGGCTGGGACACTGCTTCCCTGGAAGGGAATGCCAGCCTCCATCAGCCCTCAGCCGTGCTCACATCCCAGCAGGGATGTCACCGCAGAGAGCAGGCAGAGACACCCACAGAGCTGGGGAAGCAGGGAAAGCAGCCAAGCCTCACACTTCAGGCTTTCAGCACTCGCAGGACCTACTTTTACAGAACTCCAGCACTGCAGACCACGTCTGGTTCCTGAGGCAGGTGACGGCTGGTGACACCCCCAGGAGCGGGCTGTAGCCAGGCTGGCACACGAATTCCACCCTGCTCCCCTCGGGAAACACCGTCTGGTTCCTGTAGGGCTCCTTCAGCTCGGCAAAGGCCAGCCTGGCAGGGGCTCTGCAGCCAGCTGCCAGGACAGAGAACAGCCCGGCTGTCAAAGAGCCACAAAAGGTGGATTGGGAGAGCAGGGGAAGGTTAAACCCTGCTGGGACACTTGCCCTGCTCGCAGACGGGCACAGGCGGCTCCCAGGTGTTGTTTGGCTGGCACTGGATCTCTCTGTGACCACGAATGGCATAGCCTGGGTCACACTGGAAGGTCACGGTGTCCCCGTGTGCGTAGGCAGACCTGGCAGCCAGGATCCTCCCGTGCTGGATCTGTGGGACAGGACAGCTCGCCTCTGGAAAGGAAAGAGGTGCAGGTGCTCAGAACAGGCCCTCAGGCAGAGCTGGGCACTGTGAAGCCGCCAAGAGTTGCAATTTTAAGACACAAGGCTGAAAATAATTTTTTTAGAGAAGATGTTGTGCCTGCATCCTGCAGTATCAAACATCCCAAGAGGAAAGGGGAGCAGGGTGGCACTCCAGCCTCCCCTGCTCTGCTGGCCTCAGCCCTGGAAAATGCTGGGGCAGGAATTCCAGCTGGCTGGAGTTTGCCAGTCTGTCCCACCCCGGAGCGGCAGCGCTGGGAGGATGGCAGGGGATCCCTGCACCCTCGGGCAGCCCAGCCCACCTCCGCAGGCCGGCAGGGGCTCGCTCCAGACGCCGTTGTGGCCGTCGCGGGTGGTGCAGTGGATGGAGGGCTGCCCGTGCAGGGGGAAGCCGCGATTGCAGCTGTAGGTCACGGCCGTGCCGTAGTGGAACTCGCTCAGCAGCCGGCCCGAGTGCTGCCCGTTGGGGATGTCCGGGGGTGGCTCGCAAGGGATGCCTGCAGAGGAGCAGAACCTCAGCTCAGCAGCAGCCCCGAAGCGCCTGGAACCCCTCAGGCTGTGGGGCACAAACACTTGTTCTAAAGATGGGATGAAGTGACCTCCCAGGTGAGAGCTGGTTGGGAACAGGATCCCACCCCCCTGGCAGGTAGGAAGCAGAGCAGTAATCAAAGCTCTCTGTGGTGGAAACACCTGCATCGAGCGCTTATTTAGCATCGCTCGTATAAAATCCTGGTGCCAGTCCAGACACAGTCTGTATGCCACCTGGTGGTTCACACCTGCCTGGAAAATCTGGGAAATGCTTTAAAACCTCAGAAAGAAACGTTTGCTGGTACATTCTTCGAATGGAACAGCCCTGATCAGCAGAGCAACCCTCAGGTGGAATTGCTGAGGAGCGGCACAGCAGCTCTTGGGCACTCACCAGTGGTGGAGAGAGGGAACAAACCCCGGTCTGGGATTTTGGGATTCGCTGCTGGCCCTGCCTCAATGCTCTGTCTCTCCTTAGGACTGACCCTTGTTTCTCTGGGTCTGACAAAACAACCCCTAAGCTGAACAAGTTTGCCCTTCTTCTCCTGCAATGGGCTCCTGGTGTCAGTCAGCAGCAGGACTGAAAAAGTCCTGCTGGAAAAGCTCCAGCTGAGGTGTTGCTTTCCTTAATCCCTTCAGCTTTGGAATCTTGTACCTTCTCCCAGACTGCTTTCTTATGCCTTCCAAACTTTCTGGTAATTTTCCTGCCCACAGAGGGGAGAAATTGCCAGTGAAGGCTTTGATTGGAAAGATGTGGCAGTCTCTGCTGGAAAATATTTCCCAGATCCATGCAAACCCCCAGAACCACGAGCTACTTACGCTGACAGAGGGGAGTGTGACCAGTCCATGCAACACGTCCCCCAGAGATCTCACAGCGCCTGCTGGGCTGGCCAATTAACCTGTGCCTGGTGGTAAAAGGGTTGGTCATTCACCCCCAGCCACTTCAGTTGGAATTACTGTTCCTCCCAACCACCTGGGATGGGGGATCAGCCCTGCTGGCAGCAGAGCTGTGGTCCTGGAGGGGAAATTCCTTCCTTGCTCTGCCTGACCCATTTCCCAGCATTTATAGGGGATATATATATGTGTATATATATATATGGAAGATAGATATATATACACACACACACTATAGTGTACAGGCACAATAGGTCCCTGTACAGGGACTTCTGTACACAATCCATTTTCTGGGAGTGAATGAACAGGGGTTAAAAAGGGAGACACTTACCCAATCCACCTCCAAAGCAGGACTTACCCTTCCTCACAGCTGTAAACCACTGTAGACCCAAGCTGGAGGTTTGTCAGGGAAATAATCTTGCCATTCACAGGCTCACCTGGGTGACTGCACTGTTTCCCTGGGGAAAGAAAACACCCTTATATCCTGTCTCACTACATCACAGTACCAAATATGCAATTATTCCTCCAGTCCCCTGCCCACATTCCCAGTTCCCCCCAACACGGCTTTCCAGTTTCAAAGGGTTACATGGCTTTACTAGTCACATTTCAGAATAACATCAAGGTTTTGGCAGCATGGACAGAACCTGAGACCTGTTCCTCCTGCAACAACAGACACCAAATCAAGGAGCTATTCACTTTTACAGAACTCTAGTGCTTCTGACCACACTCCTCTCTCAAGGCATGTCAGAGTAGGTGTCATTCCTGGGACTTTAGCATATCCAGGGAGGCAAGTGTATTGTACAGTCTTCCCAACAGGAAAATCAATGGCATTTCTATGCTCCTCATTTAGCTCAGCAAACTGTAACCTTGTGGGAGCACCACAAGCACCTAGTGAGAGAGAAAAGAGATGTGAGAAGCGGGCAGGACAGGCACATGGGGGGAAGCACACAAAGAGCGCTGTTAGGAGGAAAGGGGTTTGGTCTGCCTTGCAAAAATGTTCATTTTGATTAATATAGCCATTAATAAAGACATTTTCCCAAAGGGTAGCAGAGAATTAGGTTCTTATTCCCAGGACAGGCTTAAATCTTCCCCTCAAAGGGTTTAACAACATTTTTCAAACAGGATTAGGGGATATAAAATGTAGCCCGAGGCAGTTATGTCACATACCTGGAGACCTGGTGAGGGAGTTGTGGTGAGGCAGTGCTCTGTCACACACAGGAGCAGGGGGCTGCCAGCTGCCATCCTCCTGGCAGGACAGGCTGGCACTGCCCTGCAGGCTGTAACCATCGTGGCACCGAAATGTCACCGTCTGCCCGGGTGCAGAGAGAAGCCCGTGGCCACCAACTTGCCTTGCATTGGCTACGATCGGATTGATGCAGACAGTCCCTGGAAATGGGGGTGTGCAGGAGGAGTCGGGGCAAAAGAAAACACAAAACCACTGGCTGTTAATGCTGGAACCACTAACTCAGCCCAGTGTCCACACAAACATCCCCGGCCGTGGGAAGGCTTGGCATTGATTGATTCCATGGTACACTTTACATGGATTTAACTCTCTTGGAGGATGTGTTTGTGCCGCTGAGGGTGTCCCCTGTGCTCAGAGCCTGAGGGGTCAGAGCCGGGCTCACCTTCGCAGCGAGGGCGGGGCTGGCTCCAGTTCCCCGATGCTCGGCAGGACACAGCGGCATTTCCAACCAGGTAATAGCCAGGATTGCAGGTGTACCTTACAGACATTCCCATGGTGAAAAACGCATTGTCCAGGCCGTTGTGATTTCCATTGGCGACCGCCGGAGGCATCGGGCACGGCCGGACTGCGAGAGGGAGATGGGAAATTGAACTCAGCGAGAGAACGGGGAGCGAGGGAAGGCAGACAGGGTGATGTGCAAGGAGGGGTCAAATCCCTGCCCGCACCCCCTGTTCCTGAGCAGCACTCACCCCTGTGGCACTCGAGCACCGGCGGGTCCCAGATGCCCCCGGGCTGGCACCGAGCCTCGTCAGAGCCCTCTGCTGCATAGCCAGGGTGACAGTCAAAGTGCAGAGTGTCCCCAGCTCTGTAGGTGCTCTGCGCGTTGTGGACCTTGCCATTCTGCACCTCGGGTACCTGGCAGCCGATGGCTGTGGGAGCAGTGACAGCGCCCTTCAAACTTCAGTGCATCAGGAGCTGGATCCTGCACGGGCAGAGCCCTCTCCTGCCCTCGGTGCCACAACCCCGCCTGCTCTGAGCCTACAGCACACCCAGCACCCTCCTGCCCCCACCCAGGAGAGAGGCTCCACAGACCTTCACAGCGGGGCAGGGGCCGGCTCCAGCGCCCGGAGTCCGTGCAGGTGAGGGACTCATTGCCGAGCAGCTCAAAGCCCTCCCTGCAGCTGTAGGACACGGTCACCCCCCGGGAAAAGCTGTCCGAGGAGAGCCCGGTGTGCAGCCCGTTGGCGATGCTCGGCGGCCGAGGACATGTCACCTCTGCAGAGGGAGGAGAAACCTCATCAGAGTCTGGGAGAGGAGATTTTGGGGAGCCAGCTCAGCCCCAGCCTCCTGCATGTCACACTTTGGGAGGACAGAGGGCTCAAACCCCTGCCAGCTGTATCCTGCCAGCAGCCTTTGGGTCTCCTGTCTCTCCTCTGATTTTTCTGGACAAAGAGTATTGTAATGATTCATTTAAAGTCGGCTGGTGTCCCCCTAAAAGCTGTGTCCCCCCTATGGCCATGCCTGGTCTCAGCACTGTCCCCATCCATGGATATGACTGGAGCACAGGGAGGAGGGGGCTGGCTCTGGACTCGTGGATTTTAGCTTGTTCTTTACATATTATAAACCCATATATTTCATTAAAATGGAGTTCAGTCTCTCACTGAAGGTCTCAGTGGATTTGGTGAGGGTGTCCCCTGTGCTCAGAGCCTGAGGGGTCAGAGCCGGGCTCACCTTCACAGCGAGGGCGGGGCTGGCTCCAGTTCCCCGATGCTCGGCAGGACACAGCGGCATTTCCAACCAGGTAATAGCCAGGGTTGCACGTGTACCTTACAGACATTCCCATGGTGAATCCTGCTGTGTCCCGGCCGTTGTGATTTCCATTGGCGACCGCCGGAGGCATCGGGCAGGGCCGGACTGCGAGAGGGAGTTGGGAAATTGAACTCAGCGAGAGAACGGGGAGCGAGGGAAGGCAGGCGGGGTGATGTGCACGGAGGGGTCAAATCCCTGCCCGCACCCCCTGTTCCTGAGCAGCACTCACCCCTGTGGCACTCGAGCACCGGCGGGTCCCAGATGCCCCCGGGCTGGCACCGAGCCTCGTCAGAGCCCTCTGCTGCATAGCCAGGGTGACAGTCAAAGTGCAGAGTGTCCCCAGCTCTGTAGGTGCTCTGCGCGTTGTGGACCTTGCCATTCTGCACCTCGGGTACCTGGCAGCCGATGGCTGTGGGAGCAGTGACAGCGCCCTTCAAACTTCAGAGCATCAGGAGCTGGGTCCTGCACAGGCAGAGCCCTCTCCTGCCCTCGGTGCCACAACCCCGCCTGCTCTGAGCCTACAGCACACCCAGCACCCTCCTGCCCCCACCCAGGAGAGAGGCTCCACAGACCTTCACAGCGGGGCAGGGGCCGGCTCCAGCGCCCGGAGTCCGTGCAGGTGAGGGACTCATTGCCGAGCAGCTCAAAGCCCTCCCTGCAGCTGTAGGACACGGTCACCCCCCGGGAAAAGCTGTCCGAGGAGAGGCCGGTGTGCAGCCCGTTGGCGATGCTCGGTGGCCGAGGACATGTCACCTCTGCAGAGGGAAAGAAAGCGTCCTGTGGGTCTGCTGTGTGCTGCTGGCACAGCTCGGTAACAGCAGGGTGATTGATCTCCTGAATTCTGCTCTGGGCTCCATCTGCTGGGTCACGGCTTTCGTTCACTCCAGGTGCAGCTGCACCTGCACTGGCAGTAATGAGAGTCCCGACGGGATTTCGGGCACAGGGCAGGATTTGGGAGGGATCCGCACTGACGCGGAAGCAGCGACAGCAGTGAGAAGTTGTGATTTCTCTCCACTCCCAGTGAAGGTGAAATGCCCCACATCTGCCCAGAAGCAGTGTCAGAAAGCCCCCGGGATTCAGACCAGCCATCCCGCGGGGTTCACTTCTCCCCGTCCCTCTCGGAGCCCCGGACAGGGCGCAGCCATCCCCGTGTCCCACCCCAGCCTGTCCCACCGGAGCTGTTTCTGTTTCTCTGCCAGCCAGGCTCGGGAAGGGCAGCCGGGACAGATCCACCCCGCTTTTGTGAATTTGAGAAGACACAAGAGGAGATTTCCCCGCGGCCCCGCTCCCCGCGCTGGGCCGCTCGCGGGCCACTCACCCTTTTTGCACTCCGGCAGAGGGGGCTCCCACCTGGAGGCAGCCCCGCAGGTGCTCCTGCCCGGGCCCCGCAGGGTGTAGCCGGGCCTGCAGGTGATGCTCACGGTGTCCCATGTCCGGTGGAAAGAGAGAGGAGGGGACACCCGGCCGTAGGGCACACGGGGGAACGGGCACCAGGCAGCTGGAGGGACGGGAGGGAAATGCTGACCTGCCCGGCCCCGGGTGGGGGATGCCGGTGCAGGGCTCCCGTTCCCCTCAGCAGGGAAGGACACAGGGATCAGCCAGGACACAGCAGCGATGAGGAGCAGGAGGGCCGTGGGAGGAAGGCCCCGGAGGAGCGGAGCTGCTGCCCTGCCTTACCTTGAGCCCCGGGCGTGGCGCCGAGGAGCAGAGCGGAGCTGCCCAGCAGGCAGAGGGTGAAGGTGGGCACCATCCCTGGCACAGGCAGCGGCTCCTGGGGCACGGGGCAGATATGGGCACCCCAGTTCCCCCATTGCCCACGTGGGAGGAAGGAGATGCTGCTGGGGGACTTCCTGGGACTGTGGGACAGGAACCTGGGGGCTCCCCAGGACCTGCAGGCACAGCCAGCACCCCCGGGGAGGCTGCAGGTGCCTCAGGCTGCTGCTGCAGCTGGTTTTAGCAGGGGAGGATGTGGAAAGAGGGGTGAAAAAGGGCTGGGTGCAGGCAGAGATGCTGTAGCTGTGTCCATGTCCTTCCCTAGGAGAAGTGGCCCAGGCTCTGTCCCAGAGCCCCTGGGGATGGTGGTGGCACCTGAGGGACATGGCACAATTCACCTGCCCGGGGTGGGACAGGCAGTGGGAATTCCCCCCTCCCATAAAAACAGGAACAACTGGGGACACAAATCCTCCTGACCCAACCCTGGGCTGATCCCTCCCCACTGGCAGGGAGAATAAACCCCAGACAGGACTTTTGGATGAGGAGCAGCCCCAGCAGCTCCAGCTGCCCACCTCACACCGATGACACTTCCTGAGCCTAAAACAGGCAGCAAGACTTGAACTGCTCAAGCCCTTTTATTTCTTTTATTGACAGAGATCTTCCAACACTTACAAATCCAAAGTTCCCACTGCAGAATTGCACTTGGTCATTTGCACTCAGATTATAAAGAAAAATTATGTGCAATTGATTAACAAATACAGTAAATAAACCCTCTCCGATGGTAGATTTTGGTGGTAAAAAATGTTTCAGCATTCACAATTCCTTTCATTTGATTGTGGGGAGATAATTCCAAGCTGATCCCCAAATCACATGTTAAATCATTTGGAAAAAAAAAATCACTTTGGACTATGCAGTATGAATAAATGTGCTGGGATTAAAGTAACAAAACCAAACACAACCCAGAGCTGGGAGGCTTCAGGTTTATTTTGTCCTTTTAGTCATTCACATGGCTTACAGTAAGAGAGCAATAAAAATAACCAGCAATGTGCAAGTGCTTGCTCTGCAAGGCTGAAGAAACAGGATCTGCAGTGCCCCTGTGAGAGCTGAGCAGGACAATGCCCTGCCAGGGAGGGAGAACTTGGGGGTCTGTCTGGAACAAGGCTGGTGTGTGCATGGAAATGGTTATTTGTGGGTTTCCTTCTTACCAGAGGCGTGTTCCTGCTAGCAGGGGAAAATGGAGAAACCAAAGGTCTGTAGTAGACACATTTTGGATGGTTCCTGTTCCCAGTGTGCACCATGAGAAGCTCCCAGATGGGTGATTTACCTCTGCAGCAGGCAAAACCCCAAACCTCAACATTTTGCTTTACCAGCAGCTGAGAGTCTGAGTGGCTCAGGCTTAGGCAGTCAAAATTCCACCACAGTGGTGTTTCCCTTCTAAACAGGAAACCTTCCAATCTTAACTCCATTTTATGACAGCTTGTCCAGTGATCTTCAGCCAGGCTGAGTTACAGCCAGGAAAGGACACCAATGCCTCAGCATGGCCTTGCCATCAGCAGAGCCAGGAGTGGCTCAGGGCAGGCAGGATGAAAACAAAGTGCCCAAAAGCTGGGGGTTGGTGTCCTGCTCCCAGGACAAAGGTCTTTGGCATTCCAGAAGTTCTGAGCAGCATTCCAGGTGGCTTCCGAAGCACTCCAGTGCCACACAGCAGTGCCAGGGTTCCTGGCAGTCGCTGCTTCAAGGCCACTTTGTCAGGAGGAAAAGGCAGAGCACTGCCCCACCTCCCTCATCACAATTCCCAGGAAAGCCCAGGCACTGGACACCAGTGCAACAGCAGCAATTAACTGAGCAGAAACAATTAATGAACTTGATTACTACTGGCAAATAATGAGGCTGCAAAATCATTTAAGCCGCTCTATGGGAAGGCTTGATTAGTAAATATGAAATAAACCCCAGAGCCAGGATACCAATGTTCCTTATTTTATATTCCTTTTATTTACAAAACAATTCTACTATAAATACTGTAAATTTTGCACTTTTATCTACACATTAGGAAAGGAACCTCAGTTTAAAGAAAGTAGTTTAAGAAATACAAATAAATCTTGTAAGATTGTGCAAAGAGGAAATTGTTTTCCTAGCACAAAGAAACGTTTACTGACTTTTTAAAGTCTCACTTTAAGAGCTGCAAAAATACTTGTTCATACAAAAATAAACAAAAAAGTGGGCATTAAACCAACACAGAGGTGGGTTTGAAGTGTGTTTGGTTTTTCTGCTTCTTTGCCAGCCCAGGTGAAGTCAGAGCTTTGATTTCAGGTCCCTTTATTGCACTCAGAGCTGAATCCCTGCCAGGGGTCAGTGCCGAACTCCCCTTCCCTCCTCAGCTCCTGGATTTATCCTGCAACGGGAAACAAGCAGGAATCAGAGGGAGCCCCTCAGCCTGGGGGGGTTGAGGAGCCCTGTGCCCCTGCCCAGGGACCCCGGGGTGTTTGGGGTGCCCCGAGCAGCTCCTACCATCAGGTGCCAGGCGCTGGGGCTGGCACAGGTGAGCGTGGCTGGGCACCGAGCACACGGGGCACAGGTGGCAGCCGGGGCTGTGCAGAGGGACCAGGTGGGCTGGGGTCCCCTCCCCGGCCAGGGGACACACGGGGCTGCTGGCTGTGTCCCCGTGGACGAGGGACAGGAGCTGTCTGTCCGTGCAGGGGGGGCAGACGGGGCCCTGGGGGCTGTGGGGAGAGAGGGGAGGTGAGTCCCAGCGGGGTGGTGACAGGACCTGCCCCTGTCCAACCCACCTGCACAGGCTGCAGCACCCACAGAGCTGCTTTCCTTCACAATTTCCCTTTTCAAACTCCAACAGGCAGTGGCCCAAGAATGCAGAACTGGGCCAGCTCCACCACACCTGGGGCTGCCAGCCAGTGGAGCAGGCACTCACAGGAATAAATGGAAAAACCCTGAAGCAAATGCAGCAGCAAGGAGTTCACACTTCCCAAAGCCAAAGCAAGCAGATTCACATGTCCAACCATGTTTATTTGGTTTTTATGTGAATTTGGCTCTGTCAGTGGTGACTGTGTTGAGGAAGCTTTGTCAGCCTGAGAGAGCACCAGACTCACATGGGTTAGTATCAGAAGATAAATAAATAAACTGAGCAAATAGCTTTACCTCATCGCTTCTCTGGCCCAAAACCTTACCTTGCCCCAAGCAAAGGAACCACACCCAGAGGTGGGAAAAGCACCGGGCAGTGGCTGAGAAGAGGCTCCCACTGCAGGGTCTCACCTGGGCTCTTTGCTGCTTAACCAAAACCAGAGCCCAAAGAACACGAGGCCGAGCCAGGTGAGCACAGCTGAGGAGCACAGGCTGCTCCAGAGACACCCAGGGAAGCCCCACAAGCATCATCTGAGTGAACCTCACGCAGTTCCACATCTCTCTGCTCGAGCAGGCACCACCCTTCCAGCCCTGCACACCAACATTCACACACTGCCACCCCCTTTTGCTCTGAGTTAAGCAGTGAGCTCTCGGTTTGGGGGGCACTGGGCACACACTGCAGCGCTGAGAGGAGCTGGGCAGGAGCTGCCTGCCCTGGCCACACTCACCCTTTGTGCCACCACTCCCCCGGTGTCACAGCACTGCTGTCACCCTGGCCAGTGTGGGCACGGAGCCAGCTCTCACAGATGGGACAGATGTGGTCACTGCAGAGAAGAACCATTGAGGATGTGCACTGGGAGCACGGATGTGCCTTCCAGGCCCTGCTGCTGGGGCTTGGAACAGCCTGGGACAGCAGGAGGTGTGGGGGTGGGATGGGATGAGCTTTAAGGTCCCTTCCAGCCCAAACCATTCTGGGATTCTCTGATAAGCAAAGTTCTGAAATTGGCTGATTTTTGTCCATGCCCACCGTGGCATCTGGGTGTTTTCAGGTGCAAGACTGACCTTTGCTGGTCCGTGGGCTGCTTTGCCTCACTCCTCTGTGGAGCAGCTTCTCCTGTGCCTCCTGCCCTCAGCACATCCACAGCTTTGGCAGGAGAGCTGAACACACAGAGGGAACACACAGAGCCTGAGTGTGTGGCTTCCCAAAACTCACTTTATCCACAGAGAGGTGCTTCCTCCCCCTTTCCCCTCCCGTGGGCTCCCCTGCTGGATCTGTACCTGCTGTCTGCTGGGCTCTGGCTGTCCCCACCACCAATGCTGGGCACCGAGTAGCTGCGGGGTTTTTGGGGCTGGGAGCTGATCCAGTCCTGGCAGGTGGCACAGCCGTGGTGTGGGGGCTCAGAGAGAGGGGCCAGGTCACTGTGGAGCTGCTCCTCACAGCTGGGACACACGTGGCAATTCCCTGTGTGGCTGTGGATGAGAGAGACGGGGGAAATCCACTCAGCCAGCAAACCCCAAACCCTCCCGAAGCCCCCTTTGCACAGCAGGGTGTTCACCGGGGCATTTGAAAGTCAAAAAGTGCTCAAAGATCTTCTGCACAGGTGAGCTCAGCAGCAGTCAGAGCCCTGGCTGTAGTCAGAAGTCTGGCACAAGTTTTTGGGCAGGTGAACAAGCAAACCTACCAAAAGTAGGAATTCCAGGGCTTGGGGCATTTCTTCTCATCTGTAACCTCCAGGTTCATCACTGCATCCCTTCCCTTCACCTCCTGCTTTTGTGAATTCACATTATAAGAGCTGGAGAGACAGAAAGGGGGGAAATTGTAGAATAAAAAGCTTTACAACATGGAAAAATCATGTTAACCATGCAAATATACTGAAGGTATAGGATTTGAAAGGAAAAATCCACTTATCCCCAGGGAAAGTTCTGATTTTCAAGGGGCAGCTTACTGCTTTTCACTCTCTTTCCGTCTCATGATGATCCCAGCTAGAATTCCAAGGGCTACTGGGGGAACTAACAAAGAAGGGAAAGGGAGAGTGAAATCAACCATTGACTCCAGGTACTTAACAGCAAACAGCTTTGGGGTAGGAAAATATATTTACAATTTTAAACTTCTTACCAATGCAAGTAGGAATGAGGATGCTTGCTGGGGAGGAAAATAATGAAAGGGATGTTAAAAATATGAAGGGCAAAATGTGGTGCAATTACAGCAATTAACAGGACTTCTAAGAAATGGAGCTCTTACCCAGCCAGTAAGGATTCTCTTCCGAGGGTTTGGTTTGGTTTGTCTCTGCTGCAGTTTTAACTAGGGAGAGACAAAGGGAAAGCACTCAAAATGTGATTTTATATGGTGCTCAGCTTGTACCAAATTTATAAAATAGTTCAGAGAGGAGCAAACATCACATGTGCAGGTGACTTGTGCGTCTCAGGCTGTGGCAGGGACCTCTTGTGCCACTCCAGGCCTTAAGGACAGAGAGGATTTTGCTATTCCACTTGGCTTTATTGCCTGGTTGTTGTTGGACACAAGGGATAAATAAATCCTTTCTAATTCCCTCCAACAGCTTTGCAGCCACTGATAACTTCCCACATTGTTCATTACACTTCTGCCCGTTCCTCTTGAAGGGAAAAAGTAAAACCAAGTCTGGTTCTGCTCCTGGTGCTCCTCGGTAGAGCCTGGCACCTTGCAGAGCAGCTGCTGCTGCCCTGGAAACAAACCCTACAGGGAGGGTGCCTGTGTGGCCAGGATGGGACCAGGAGCAGTGACAGCCCAGCAGGGGAAAACTGTGAGCAGGGGATGGGACCAGGAGCAGTGACAGCCCAGCAGGAGCAAACTGCAGGGAAGGGGATGGTTGTGAGCAGGGGATGGGGCTCACCCCGGCAGACGGGCGGGGCCCCGCTCCAGGTGCCGCTGTCGCCGCTGTCGCCGCTGTCGCCGCTGTCGCCGGTGCAGAACAGCGTGTCCTGTCCCACCAGCTCCAGCCCCGGCTCACACGTGTAGGTTGTGACAGAGCCCAGCACGAACCCCTCCGAGCTGTTGCCACTGTGCTGCCCGCGGGGGATGGCTGGAGGAGGGGGACAGGAAATCACTGGGGGAGGAAGAGGAGAGAACTCAGGAGGGGACCCTGGGATGCTCTTCTCAGCAGAGACTGCTCCTGCCAGGCTTGCACAGGAACCGGCGATGCTCCTGGGGACTCCCTGCTCGTGGCAGCAGCTGTCCCCTTGCAGAGATGCTGACCTGACTTCACTTACTGAGATAAACGAAAAATTCAGAATTTCTGAGTTGGATTATTTGTTTTTTCCAGTCAAGCACTGGACAACTTCACCCACCCTGACAAGCTGGAAGAGGACTCCAGACAGCTTTGTCTCCCTCTAGGAGACAGTTGATGGAAGCTGATGCTCCCTTTAATCTGTACCTGCAGGGGCAAAAGGCACAAAATCAGCTGGTTGTCACCAACCAAGAATGTGTCACCACAGAGGTGTGAGGACTCTGCATGGGCTCCATGTCCCAGTTCACACCCCAGGGACTCTGGCCACGCAGCTGGGATGCAGAGGGCAGTGGCTTCACGCTCACCCACGGTCACAAGCCACTCTGGCTGTTGCGCCCAGCCGATGTTCCTCTAGGATGACTTTGCCATGTTCTGGATTGGCTGGAATACCACAAGATTTCCCTAAAAAAGAGTAAGATTATCCTTAGGACACTATGAGTCTGGGAAAAGCCCCACAGATTTAGTTTTCATGGCAGTATGGCAATTAAGGGTATTTCATGTTAGATGTCGTTAGAGAGGAGCAATTTTAAAATACAGGCGTGGCACTTGGAACACAGCATTGGGGAAAATGAAATGACATGGGGACACTCACTCTGGCACAGTTCAGGAACTTCTGTCCACGTTAAGTTGTCCAAACAGGTGCTGGTGGGGAGCTGGGCTGTGGTGTTATCATAACCTTGGCGACAAATGTACCTCACCGTGGTGTTCACGGTGTAAAAATTCTGCGTTTTGTCTTCTGGTGATAGCTCAGCAAATAACACAGTTTTGGGTCTGGGACAGCTGCCTGGCCACCACAGAGACACACAAATATCCAGTTACAGGGCAAAAATAACAGCATTTTGCTTTCAACTGTAAACATAAATCCGAGTGATATCGCACGAGCATCACTAAGAGCATGGACACCCCAAACCGTGCCCAGTTTGGGAATTGTCTGAGGTGGAAGTGCAGAAGAAGGAGAAGTTTCCAAATCCCCACAGCCAAACCTCCCTGCCTGGTTAACCCTTTGGTCACTCAGTGCTCTGCCCCTGCATTCCCTCCCCTTTTCCATGTGCTTCCCAAGCTGTTCTTCTATTTTCATTAACACACAAGTGCTTCCAACGACCTCGGTGGAGTGTAGGAAAAAGGGGCCGCAAGAGAAGTGGCCAGACCACTTCATCCTGTGTGATGAGGAAACCCCTGAGGCAGCGATTGCCAAAGCTGTGGGTGTTCCCACCAGCAGCCCGCGCCCTCCTGGTGTCACAGAGGGAAACACTCACGGCCGCAGAGCTCCGCCAGGCTGGACCAGCGGGAGTTGGGCAGGCACCGGATGGTGTCGGGGACAAAGGGGATTTTGGTGTAACCCGGCTCGCAGCCGAAGGTCACTGTGAAGCCCACACTGAAGCTCTGCTGGTGTTTGGCGTCCCCTTGGGGTTCAGCGTGGCTGATATTCGGCAGCGGCCCGCAGTCCCCTGAGGGAAAATAAACGGGGATTTAGTGGGGATCCTTCTGCTGCTTTTGTACCCTGGGAGGGGCAGGGGGTACACAGAGCCGGTGGGAAAGGCTGGCACAGGGAGCACACGCAGGGACAGGGATATGGGGTACACACACATGAGAACACAGAGCACAAACAGCCACAAAAGGAACACACAGAGCACGTGCACTTGGATAACAAACACCTTGACACACATAACACACAGAGCACACAGAAAACACGCACGGATCATGGATAAGACATGGAGCATATATGCATCACACACACTGCCATGGATAACCCCCACTGCCACGGATAACCCACACTGCCACGGATAACCCCCACTGCCACGGATAACCCACACTGCCACGGATAACCCACACTGCCAATGATAACCCACACTGCCATAGATAACCCACACTGCCATGGATAACCCATGCTCCTGTGAATAACCCACACTGCCATGGATAACCCACACTGCCATAGATAACCCACACTGCCATTGATAACCCACACTCCCGTGAATAACCCACACTGCCATGGATAACCCACACTGCCATAGATAACCCACACTGCCATTGATAACCCACACTCCCGTGAATAATCCACACTGCCATGGATAACTCACATTGCCATGGATAACCCACACTCCCATGAATAACCCACACTGCCATAGATAACCCACACTGCCATGGGTAACCCACACTCCCGTGAATAATCCACACTGCCATGGATAACCCACACTCCAGTGAATAACCCACACTGCCATGGATAACCCACACTCCCATGGATTGCACACGGATCCTACACTCGCACACCCGCGAGAGCAGAGGATGCTCCCGCACGCACGGAGCCCCCAGCCCGGCGTGCCCGGCTCCCCGCACCCCGCTCCCCTCCCGGGGCTCACCCCACGCCGCGGGCAGCACCAGCAGCACCAGCAGCACCAGCAGCAGCAGCAGGAGCGAGCAGAGGCCGTCGGAGCCCATCGCGGGTCCCCCCGGCACTGCTCGGGCAGCGGAGCCACTCCCGCGGGGCTGCTCCGAGCTCCGCGGAACCCCCGCCCGCCCCTCCCGGCCAGCCCAGCTCGGCTGAGCTCAGCTCAGCTCCGGGAAGGCTCTGACGAAAGCCGAGAGCGCGGTGGGGAGCGGGGCTGGGCGTGGAGCGCGGGGGGTGAGCGGTGCCAGGCGCGCCTGGCGTCCCAAGGAGCGGCTCCCCGGGAATCCGCTGCCTCAGCCTCTCCTTCTCAGCACCACTCTGAATTTCCAAGAAAGGCCCCCCCTCCCTCCAAAGCTGCCAAGTCGCAAAGGAAAAGAAAATACCCTAATCAAAAAGGGCAGGAAGGGGAATGTGCTCTCCCCGTCCAAGGACAGGGCAGCCACCAGCAGCCGACCTGCACCTTCACCTTCCTGTTTCCATTTGTTATCCAGGAAACAGCAATGTTTCCACTGCTCACACTTACCAATTTCCCTCATTTTTTTTTAATTTGTCTTTTATTTTCCTTTCCTATACAATTTAAGTTCCAATCAGATGTAGCAATGAGACACAGAGGTGGTTTCCGAAGGGAGGAATCCAGCACCTTGGATAACGTATTCCCATAAAACACTTCCTTGTAAACACGCTGACAGATTCCATGAGGAGACCTTGGCTGCATTTTTACAGCTCACTGGCCTGAATGGGGAGGGCGTCTGCCTAAGGAAAGAGGAATCTGTTAACAGGAAACAAAACACCTTTAAATTCTGGGGAATTCTCCTGCATTAGTTAGGGCAGTGACCTTGGCACGGGGCAGGAAGATGCTGAAAAGTATTTGGCAAAGACTGCGTGATGCTGAGCCCCCGCAGGGAGTGGCTGCGCTCACAGAACCGGCAGCTGCAGCTTCAGCTCGGTGACATGCCCTTGCTTACAGGCTGAACCCCAGAAACCCCCAGAAACCCCCAGAAAGCCCCAGGACACAGGCTGTTTTCTGCTTGGGGAGGGAACAGGAGACATCTGTGCCCCCTGCCCGGGCACCGGGCTCAGCCCTGCCCTCTGCACCCGCATTCGCTGCCCGTTCTGCCGCTGCTCCCGCGGCTCCTCCCGGGCGGTGGCCGAGCCCCCGATAGCAGCGCTGTCCCTGCCCGGCCACCGAGGGCCAGCAGCTTTATCTGGCCCTGCCACCCGTCCCCGCAGCGCAGGAATCAGCCCGGGCAGCTGCTGGGGGCGCGCACGGGGAGCAGCCCGAGCCCAGCCGGGCTGGGGCAGCGGAGGCGGCCGGCGGAACCCAACAGCAAAACCAGCGCTGGAACTGCCCCGGGACTGCCGCAGGAACTCAGCCTCAGCTCCCAAAACCTCCTGGGCCGAGCCTGGGTCTGCCTGGGCTGAGCCCGGGTCTGCCTGGGCTGAGCCTCAGCTCAGGGGCTGCAGGGCTCAGTCCCAGGGTGGCTGAACAGGATTAGGGGAGGTGCAACTCCAGCTGCCTTTTCCAGACCACTTCCCAGAAACCATCCCTGCTTTCCTCCTTTCCTCCTTTTTAAAAATATGTAACCAAGTTTAACTTGGATGGCATTTAGAAAATAAATGTTCAGAGTGATAAAGAACTGACTGAGCATCGAATCTGATCATTGCCAGGATATACCTCAAAGCTGATTCTTGAAAAAGAGAATAAAATATGACAAGAAAACAGCAGCGAGTTGAATTCACAGAGTACCCTTTATAAACAATTACCATTTATTGCTAAATAGAAATAAAAACCCAGAAAGGCTTTGGGAGTTTTAGGTCTTTACAGGACAAAATTGGGGTAGGCAGCCAAAAGAGCACAGGTGACTTTTGCAGTCCCTCTGTTGCAGGGTGGCAGCCCTGGGAGGATATTTAGGAGCTGTATTTCTGTGTCTGTGCCTGGCTGATGTGCTCACAGCAGGACTGAGCTGCCTCCCTCCCTCTGGAAAGCAGAAGTGGCTCCTTTACGTTATGAGGTCAGAGATACCCAGCCCACGCATGGCTTTATCTTCCTGTGGTAGAAATAAAAACTGCAAGGAACTTTGGGCTGATACACGAAGAAGCTTTTGCTAAAGAAAGGGTTTAAACCACTCAAGATATAAAGATTACACAGTGTTAATATCCCAAGTACCATGGTTTCCTAAAATAAATGAGCTAAAACAGGACAGGGAAGTCCTTGCTTTGCTTTTCCCTGCTGGCAGCTGGATCCACAGCTGGATCAGCTGCAGCCAGGAATTCCTGGGGAGTTGAGGGAGCAGCTCCCTCCCCAGGGAGGCTGGGGCTGTGTTTAGGGTTTGTTGTGGTGTTGCCAGCGAGCAGAAAACCTGCGGCCCTGGAAACACCGCGTCAGGCTGGGCGGGACAGCTCCGGGGAACTCTGCAGCAGCCTCTGAAACCCTGGCGGGACCAGCAGGAATCGCAGCTGGGTCGGGATGCTGGGAGGCAATCACTGAAAGGAAAACTCGGAGAGGAGGAGCAAATACGGAAATCAGCCAAGAAATACTTTTAGGAATAATTTTCCATCGATTTATTGGAATGCTAAAACATCATCATTAAAAAATTACATCTTATAGGCGGGACAAACCTGATTTAGGTCGTTCTTCATCTTAAAGCAAGGTGAGAGTCCTGATAAATGTGACCATTGCATGGGGCACTTTTGGGACAGGTCAGGAATGGTAAAAGATTTTCTGGTTTTGACCCAAAAGACAAAACTCAGGAATGGGCAAACTCAGCCTGAGCCTGACACCAGAGGAACCCTTTTCACCTTCCCCCAGCTGATGAGATCCTCCAGCAGGTGTTGTGCCTTCCCCACGTACAGTGACACAATTACAGCTCCCAGCACTTCCCACAAAGCCAACGTTCCCCCTTTTCATGGATCAAAGTCATCCTCTGCAGCGGGTGGGGAATTTGGAGGAGCAGGGCTTCCGCCACGTCCAGCCTCTCCTGGTTGTGCAGGAGCTCCCTGTGGGAACAAGGCTGGCATCAGCACCTGCAGCCCTGGCACTCCCAAGTGGTACAAATTCTCTCTTGCTTCTCAAAATGCCCAAAAAATGAGTTTAAAAAAAATTATCAGTAATAACGTAAGGGCAAGGAAATAATCAATAAATTATTTCAGACAAAGCAAAGGTTTTTATGAGAACAGGAGGCTAGTGCAGTCAAAGCTGAGCTGTGAACCAGATGCTCATCCAGCAAAAAATGTAAATTATACAGAGAAAACTTACAGAAGAGAAGAACATGACAAAACCCCCACTCACTTCCACAGACTGATGGAAATTTGGGCCATTTTAACTTCTGAAAGCAGCCAGGTGGAGGAAGGATCCCCATGCACTTCAGAGGACACATGGATCCTTTGCTGGGCCCAAAATAGGATTTTGGGGATTTGTACAAAGGTAGAACAAATCTGAACGCTGAGGCAGCCCAGTTCCTGCTCACTGAAGAGAAAAATGGGAGAAAAAATGGAAACTCTGGGCTTTAGGGATGGGAGTAACCAGGAGGTGCCAGGATGGGGTTGTGCCTCCAGGACTGACCTGGTTTCCTGAAGGAAGAGGAGGACTGGGAGGGTTGGAGGGTGCTTTGCAGAGCCTTTTTATAGAGGCTGAGCTTCCTCTCCCACAGGAGACCCTTCTTGGAGGGCTGGGCTGCATTTCCCTGGGCACCTGAGAAAATGGAATTCACGGGGTGAAATTCACCGGGTGGCCTTTCCTAGAAATGTGATAGAGGAGAAAAATTAATGGGCTTGATTCAGTGTGCAGTGATTTCAACTCACTTTTGGGAGGAGCTCTCCTCTCCATGTCTTTTGCTCCAAGTCTGACAGCTGAGCTTTTCTCTGGGGGACAAAGAGGGAGCGTTGCTCAGAGCACTCCTCCTTCCTTCAGAGCCCACCCAGTCCTTGCTCCAGCACTGCCTTTTTCCCTTTAAAATTTCCTTACACTTGCATTTTCACCCCTCCTGCACTTCATACCCACAATATTTTAAGCTGGTTCCCCCTGAATACCAAACTAATACAAAATACTAAATACTAAGTAATAAGTAATAAATACTAAATACTAAGTAATAAGTAATAAATACTAAATACTAAATACTAAGTAATAAATACTAAATACAAAATATGAAATGCTAAATTACACTAAATAATATTAAATACAAAATACTAAATATTAAATTATAAATTATAAATACTAAATGATAAATAATAGATAATATCAGCCACTGAATGGGATGAAACCACCTTTGCACTCGGGTGTGGCTCCACTCCAGACCCCACTGGTTTTGTCCCTGCTCCCACACTGGAGGCTCCCATTCCCCACCAGCTGGAAGTTGGGGTCACAGCTGTAGGACACCGTGGAGTTATAAGGGAAAATTTCAACTCCTTCCCCATCGTGTCTCCCGTGGCTGATTGGAGGAGGTGGAGAGCAGGTAATTACTGCAGGAGAGAAGGACAATGTGTTTGCTAAAGCTTTTAATAGAAAATACAAAAAGTTTGAGTCTGCCTGAGGTTCTTGAGGATAAACTTTGGACAGTGCAGGTGGGTAACCAGCCCTAGGTGGGTGAAGCGCTGCTGCCTGTCCCAGTTCTCTCTGGTTTGTTCCCCAAGTGTTTTTTCTTCTCACACTTTTCTCCCTCTCCCTCTCTTTATTTGCCACAACAAATAAACAGCAGCTTGCTGTGCTCAGGATTCCTGGAAATCTCACCCCATCACCTTCAGTCATGACAAAAATGTTGATTTTGTGGGAACAAAGCTGCTGAAATAGCAGCAGAATGGGCATTTCTCAGCTGTGCTTCTGGGGACACATCAGCCCCAGAGTATCAACAAAAACAACCCAAAGAGAGCTTTGGACTGGGCATGGGGATGCAGGATCTGCTGGAGTGAAGTAAAAAGGTTTAATCTCACAATTTAAGATCCATCTCACATTCACAAGTTGGGAGTTCGCTCCATTCAACATCGTTCCCTTTCAGCGTGCACCAGATGAAATTATTCCCGACTAATTTGTACCTAAAATACAGGAGAGAAAAATCCGTGTAACTATCCAGATCCTGGGAATGTTTCCCACCCACCTCCAGTGTGAGCATGATCAGGAGTGTGGGAGAGGCAGTTTTACACAGGCAGTGCTGCTGACACTGCTGGTGAGCAGGAGAGCTCTGGCAGGATCTGTGCCCATCTATTTTTGGTGGCTCTCTGCTCTGACTCTGCATTTTCCACAGCAGGGAAGGGAGAAATTGGAGCTGAGGCTGGCAGAATGCTCTGGGAATGCCAGACAGGACTGAGGGCTGGATTCCCACGGGATTTGCTGAATCAGAGGCTCCATCCCTGCCTGCTCCTGCCCCACAGCAGCGCTGGGATCCCCCTGTCCCCATCCAGGGCCTTTCCCACTCTGCTGTCACCTCAGGGGGGAGGTGACACGGGAGGGGCCACCTGGGACAGTGGAAGGTGTCCCTGCCATGGCAGGGGATGGCACTGGATGAGTTTTAAGGTCTGCTCCAACCCAATCCAGATTCAGATCAATCCTCCTGTACTCCAGGACCAGTGAGGGCAGCAGGGATCAATCCATATTTAATTAAAGTGGATTCTGCACTGGTGTGCTGGAAGCTCAGGGACAGCTGACACCTTCCCCACTCTGAATCCCCCTCCTGAGCAGAAACCCTCATATCTGGCCAGGATGGATCATATCTGACCCAACTTACATGAGCAACACGATCCCTCCACCCTGAAGTGGGTTTCCAAAGTTTAGCTCACCCCAGCAGGGTGGGACACGCTCTCATTTTCTCAATTGCACCCCAAGGGAGAGACAAACCCCTCTGCTGCACCTGGAGCTGGGCAGCACCAGCCAGATGATGCCAGATGCTTCCTGCTGGAGGGAGGAACGCTGCCTGGAGTGGCAAGAGATTAAAATTTCAGGGCTGTCCACTGCCTTTGGGCCCTGATTGAAAGCAGGCAGCAGCCATGAGTCAGCTCCTGACTGTGGAAATTGTGTTTCACTGCACTTTTCCAGCTGAACTTTAATGGATTTTAAAAAGCCCAATGTAACCCTTTTTTTTTCAATATATCTCAACTGTCTTTAGCAAAAAGATTTTAAATCATTTGTACTGAAGTCTGGAGTTATCAACTGTGAGTAGAACCAACTGCTCCTGTTGGGATGGACACTCAGAGCTCCTCTGGGTGGCACTTGGAGGAAAAGGTGCCCCCAAATCCTGGCCCTGGTGCCCTCCCTGCAGCTGTGTGCCACTCTGGAGCTGTGTCCCAGCACTCACCCATCCTCACAGAACACTTCCACTTGTGCTCCCAGCTGCAGGTCCCCGAGGGGCCCCGTCCTGCCCCCGGGCAGCGCCCCCGGGGTGCCACAGGACCTCCCTGGGGACACAAGAAAGGCTGAATGAGACACAAGACAGGCTTGAGGGGAATTCCCAAAGGTTCCTAGGATTTTCCTCCATGGGCATCGCAGCCAGGCTGGCAGGAGCCAGACTCAGCTGTAGGGCAAGGTGGGGCTCCCAAAATGCTCCACACCCACAGAGGGGTTTCCACCTCAGTGGATTAGGAACGAGGTACTCGACTGTGAAAAACTATTCCTGTCCCATCAGCAGTCTCAATATTCCATGAGTGTCACCAAGAGAATGCTTTGCCTTCATGTTGAAGTTCAGTGCTACAATACCAGATTGGGATTTGTCCCCTGCACGTGCCATGTCCCAGTGAAAACTTCTTTAGGGCCACAAAAATCTTGGAAAATACCACTGAGATCACCAAGTCCAACCAAACATTCCCTAGCATGAAAATCAAACCAGACCTGTTTATGCCAGCAGAAAAAAAACAAAAAGAACATCAGTGATGCTTCTGCTGTTCAATCTTGGCAAGGAGTATCCCCAATTTCATGTAATGGGGCTGTTGGGAGGATAATGACCAGGCTGCCTGTTCTGGGGTGTGGGGCAGCAGAAATACTCACTCCTGCACAGCTCAGCAGGCTGGGACCACGTCAGGTTCTCGAGGCAAGTGCTGGAGGGGGAGATCTCCGAGGAGTTCTCGTAGCCGGGCCGGCAGACGTAGCTGACGTTGGTGCCCACAGGGAAGAAATTCCTCGTCTCATCCTCCTTGGACAGGGCAGCAAAGCTCAGCCTGGTTGGGGTAGCACAGCTCCCTGGCGGCCAAGGAGAGCCAGCCTGACAGAGCTGCCCACCAGCAGCTGCCCACCAAATACTCTCAGGACCACGAGAACTCTCCTGGAGAGCTCCTGGCGCTGGTGGGAGGTGAATTCAGGCTCCTTGCCAGGCTGTCACCTGCTGCAGGCACCAGAGCAGGGATGGAGGGGGGGTAGGAGCCCGGGGAGGGGTCAGCAGGACATGGGGAGCACATGCACGGGCTGGGGGGCACAGGGGTGCCCAGCCCCATCCCTGACTGACCCCTCTGCCAGCCCCGGCGGCCACCAGCGGCTGCGAGGGGCAGCAGGGCAGGGCAGAGGGTTTGTCCCCTGGGCAGGGACAGAGCCGGGGCAGAGGGTTTGTCCCTGGGGACAGGGACAGAACCAGCACAGAGGGTTTGTCCCCTGGACAGGGACAGAGCCAGGGCAGAGGGTTTGTCCCCTGGGCAGGGACAGAGCCGGGGCAGAGGGTTTGTCCCTGGGGACAGGGACAGAACCAGCACAGAGGGTTTGTCCCTGGGGACAGAGATGGTGCCGGGCAGCAGCAGGGACAGGGACTCTCCCCCCGGGGCTGTTTCGGATATAAATGAGGATATTTACGGCCGCAGGGCTCAGCCAGCCTGGACCAGATGTCGCCGGGCAGGCACTCCACGGTGTCGGGCAGCCCCGGGATCCTGCGGGCGCCCCCCGAGCAGGTGAACGTCACCCTGGATCCCACCGGGAAGCTGCTGGAGCTGCTGGAGGGGCTGGAGTGGGCCATGGCAGGAGGGGGCCCGCAGTCACCTGCGGCAGGAGAACACCTCCTCAGGTGAGGAGCCCCTTCTCTGGCCCCTTCCCCGCCGCTGGGGTGCTGGGATGGCCCAGGGCTGCCCCAGCCAGGGCTGGCTCTGTGACAGCACCGAGCCACGGCTCAGCCCCAGGCTCGGGGGTGCATCCCCAGCCCAGCCCCGGAGCAGCCGGGTGGGATCCTGCTCCTTCCCACGGCCCCGTACTCACCGCGAGCCCCAGGAATGCTGAGCAGCCCCAGCACGGCCAGGAGCAGCACGGGGTGGTCAGAGGTCACCCCACAGCTCGGGGGGTCAGGGGGTCCCCCCCATCCTGCTGCTCCAGCCTTCATTGCAGTGAGTGCTGTGCTCCTCTGTGCAGCCCCGCTGCCTGCCAGGGCTGGGAGGGGAGGCACTGCAGGCTCCACCAAACCTCTGGAGCTGTGGAAACCTTCCCAGGACACCCACGGAGCTGAAATCTCGGTCAGGAACACGGAGAGCAGCCAGGGTGGGGACAGCTGTCACTCGCAGGCTCGGGGGGAGCCTCCTGGTCCTCCTGCCCCGAGCTCCTTACTTGTGTCACTTTGTTATTTTCTTCTGGGCTGGCAGCGAGCACCGACCAACAGAGTTTTTCCAAAACCACGTTCCCAGAGAAAAACATCCCCGTTCCAGCCCCAAGCTGCGTCCAGAGTGGGAAACACCTCCTCAGTTATTTGCTGACAGGTAACGCGCACAGATCTGCTGTCAGCACACTCAGTGAAGCAAATAAAAGCATTTTCCTTCTTGTTTGCTGTATTTTCCTTTGATTGCTTGACTCCTGGTAATGAGGACCGGCTGTGAGCAGCCACATTAACCCTGTGACATTTCCCCTGTGACATCAGCCAGGGCAGTGGGTTTGTCCCCTGGACAGGGACAGTGCAGTACCAGCACTACAGGTACCAGCCCGGTACATATTTCATTTTCTGTAAAATATTAAAGCACCCAGTCCCAGATTGCAAGGCAAGATGGATTCTATTTGTCTGCTGTTCAGTGGACAGTTTTCCTTATCTCTCCCACAACCAATCCTCCCTCCTGGGAGACACCTGCAGATAACAGGCTATTGAATGCCACTGCATGGCTGGTAAGAACTACAGCATCCCATCGGGAGAGGCGAGCCCAGAGGGAGGAGCCCAGCATTCCTAACAGAATATAATCTGAGTTTCTGGGGACGGCAAGACAGGCTTTTTTTCCCCACTGGATTGCCAGAGGAAACAGCTGCCTCCCCCACTGGATCTTCAGAGGAAGATCCACCCTTCTGCAGGGTCACTGCTCCAACAGAACCACACCTGGCGCTCCAGGCTGCCTGGCCACTCGCTGGCCTTGGGCACCGCTTGCCCAAGGGGACCCAAGTGCTGCTGTGGGGCAGCAAAGACAGCCTCGAGAGAGAGGGATCAGCTCAGCTGTGGGGGGATGGATGGACGGATGGACGGATGGACGGATGGACGCATGGATGGGCGGGTGGATGGATGAATGGATGATGGATGGATGGATGGATGGATGGATGGATGGATGGATGGATGGATGGATGGATGGATGGATGGACGGACAGGTGGATGGATGGACAGATGACACTGCAGCTCCATGCCCTGGATGCAGCCGAGCCAGGCAGTTCTGTGGGCGCTGGCCGTGGGCTCCAGGGCCGTGGGCAGGGACGATCCCAGCAGGGTCTGATCGGACCTGGGGCTGTGGCAGAGCGAGTGTGCCACCTAGTGCCACTGCATCCCAAATCTGCGTCCCAAATCTGCATCCCAAATCTGCATCCCCCACCCACACCCTGGACCTGCATCCCGCACCATCCACACCCCACTCCAGACACCCCCAAACCCCTCTCCCAGCCCCCTTAACAGACCGAGTGACCAGATGAATAGAGTACAGAAAATTAACCCTTTTTATTGATGCATTGCAATTGTTCTACATTTTTACCATATTATGTAGAAAATACTTAAAATACAAGCTACTTTGTAAAACCAAAGACAAACATTGAATCCAAAGATAAACTATGTTTTCACAATGGACCCTTCTCCCATATAGTTAGTATTAAATTTTTAAATATCTATTTCTTTTGTTAAAATGATTTTTACATACCCCCTAAGTACATCAGCAATACAAACATAGATCAGTAATTGTCAGAAACTACCTGTATCTAGCGGCTTGTAAAAAGGAAGAGCACAACCATAAAAGAAAGTTAAATTTTACACAGTAACTAGCATATCAAATACATTTAATAAAGTAGGAATTCCATTGCAATATCAAGGATTCAAGCAGAAATACTAACATTACATATAATGTACTGCTACATGTAGTGAGATAGATATAGTTCAAGCTGAATCTGAAATCACACATTATATAAAGTTTAGCAACAAACAACCATGTGGACATGCGGCACCATTCAGAAGTTTAAATAAAATTTAAAAAAAGAAAGCAGGGCTGTGCCAATCCTGTCATTTAGAAGCAATTTAGTTCCATGTACTAAAAGAAATTGCTGAGTCAGAGGTAAATTACTGCATCCCATCAATTAGGTGCTAAGCAGGAAAGCCTCAGGAGTTGCCTCTGCAGGGGCTATCACAGCTGCAAATACAGGTCAGGTAAGAGAAAACTGATTGAACAGCTCAAGAATCACACAGACAAACCTAGCTGGGACCACTAGCTGGCTATCAAATATTCCAAAGGTGAATCCCAAACTAGTTGTGAAGGAAATTAAAGGATGCCAATTCCTATCCAGAGATAGCAGACTTCTCTCCAAAAATGTGTAGCAGGCTCTGACAATGAGGAGAGTCAATTCTTGAACCCAATTTGAGGCTGGATATGCAAGGGAAGAAGGGATGTATCTCCTTAGAGCAGAACACAACACACCTAAATTGGGCATCATATACTGGGGCCAGACTGGGAGGCCCTGGCCCTGCTGGGGTGGGGTTTGCTGTGTATCACAGAGGAGTTCTGGGGTATTATTTGACAGCTTGTTCCAAATGGAGCACGTTTGATTTTACCTACATCATTTGCATCTCATCCTCCCTGTTCCAAGAGGGAACTCGGGCAGTGGAGGAGATGACACCGTGCTTTGGGAATACATTTGATTGGGATTAACTGTGTTCTAAGGTCCTCTAAATGGACGTCACAAGCTGCTGTTTCTAAGGGAAAGTGGGCAAGTTCTCAAAATTATTAGCAGATTTTGCTAGAGGTCTTTCTTCTTTTTCCTGTTAGTGAAGTGTTTTCCATGAAGTCCTATTTGTGAAACAGGGAGTTGGAGCTTGGTTTGCCTTTTGGTGGAAAGGCACAACTCTGTACCCAAGAGGTATCTCAAGGCAAGTACTGAACACAAGCAATGTCAAAAAAAGCAACAAAGTGCCTACAGCAACAAACAGCATCGTTTGCAGCAACGATGTGGCACAGCAAGGTTGGTTCTCTACAAACACACTGAACATCAACGGGGGCTAACGCTACCGCCCAGCTCCACAGCCCTCCAGCCCTCCCTGCTCCTCCACCTCAGGCCAGCCCAGGCTTCCTGCTAGCAGGAACGTGGGCTTGCAGAAATGGCTCGGGCATTCCTCGCCACAGCCAGGTCAGGACTGGCCTCCTTCCCACTGGGATGGAACATAAACTGGGGTTCAAGGTTACCAAACCTCTTATTGCTGCGGCCAGGCGACCGCTCGGACCAGTTTATATCATCCTTTTGGACAAGATCCTTTATGCGTTAGATGAGAAAGAATTCCTAGTACAAGGGACCCAAGAAAACAAAGTGTAGTCCAAAACCTGCACTGATTATCCAAAGTATTTCCTCTGAAGACTAACTAGGGCTACAGCTGACAGACCTTCCCAACAACTCCACACTAGCAGTAGCTATAAAACTTTTTAATGGTATTATGTGCTTTACAGCAGGCTCTCTTTGGTATAAATATTCTATCACCAAGCTAGCAATATTTTACACGACACATCTGCTATTCCTGTGGGGGAAGGTAACGCTACACTAAACCTAATAAAAGTGATTGCACGTTATTTAATCACTTCTGCAATATTAGACTAAACATTCCAATGCATTCCCAGCACTACCTTATCCGAAATGCACTGACAGACACTAACAGTACATGTGCCATTTCAAGGGAAAGCTTCAAGGGGACGTCGCTTCACTGGGAACAAGAACGGAGCTGGGATGAGAGCGGTGACAGGGAGAGGGCTCTGCACCATCCTGCTGCTCTGGCTGGGGGAGCTGGGTGGGTGAATTGCTTCAATTCGACGGGGGCTTGCTGGTCCCTCGTAAGGCAAGCTCACTGTAAACTCTAGTCACACTACATCATCATTTAAGGCACTACAATAAGGGGACACACCAAACAACTCTTCATCACACATACCTGTGCAAAACAAATCCAAGGTATCCTTTCCTCTCGTGAAGCTCTACTCCTCTCTCAGTGCTACAGTGATGAGCTCTAACCATTGCATTATATCACATACATTCCAACATGAATCAATTCATTTTGGTTTAAATACAAAGGATACAACACTTCCATCCCCAGGAACGTTTAAGAATTAGACAAACACTAAGTACAGAGTTCAAGTATAATCACTACACATTTTGATTACAAAGACAGAACATTTGGGGTTAGCAGGAAGTTTTGCTTGTTATATTTTTCTAATCAATATGTACATATTTCATTTTCTGTAAAATATTAAAACACCACCAATACAAAACTTCTAAAATAGTTTTAAATTCAGTAATAAACTTTAAAATCTGGATTTTTTTTCCTTTTTTCTTTTTCTTTCTCTTTTTTTGTCTTGTTTTTTCTTTTTTTTTTCCTTGCAATTCCTACATGCACGTACTGTTTACAAGTCTTATTAAGAGCGCTTTAGAGTAGCTGCTGACATATCCAGGAGGATACGCTCACAGGAGTATAAAAAGCTGTACACATCAATACAGTGATGTTTCATTGTATTTCAAATTTATCTCCCTCCTAAATGAATCACGTGAGGCAAAAATATTAAGAAAAACAGAACAAAGCAAAGCCCTGTGCTTCTGTGAAGGAATCCAGCTCCATTATAGGGCCAGCATCTAATAAACTGCAGAAACCAAATTTTAGAGCAATGCTGCATTATTCACTCTCAACTGGAGACAACAACAACACCCTGACAGAGCTGCTGAGCTCTGTCACACAGTGAGATCCTGAATACAGTTTGAACCACTTACAAGAATTCTGCAATGAACACAACAAAAATTCAGCTGGGTTATGAAGAATTTTCGAGAAAACAAAGCAGACTCCAGGGTTTACAGACTCCTGAATGTATCGTGTTGCTGGCATAAGGCAGCTGCCTCTACCAGTCCTTAAACAAAGCAGAGGAGTAAACAAAATACCTTTGACAGAAACATATATGGAGATGTAATAGCTGTTCAGAACCAGCGATTTGTTAAAGACAAAGTGAATTACAGAACAGATGTCAAAATATTAAATCTGATTTTAAAACTGCCCCAGCAACGTAATGAGATAAACATGCACATTTTTAGTGGCAACGTGGATTTGTGCAAGCTGCTAAAATAGAATTTTTTTGTTTAAGTTACACAAGTTAAAAAAGACATCAGGATCTGTCTTCTGAGACACTGATTTGACACCCCTTTTGATTAGCACAACAGAACAATTTTAAATAAATGTGACCATGAATTTTTTAAAAGCATCTATAAAAAGTAAGTAAAATTTTAAAAACTTAATTAGTGACCCTCGTACTGGTAACAAAGCATGCTGCTCAGTTAGTGACTGAACTCACCAGAGACATTTGGGAACAACATACAACCAGATCAGGGAGAAACACGAACCAGGCAGTCACTCCCAGGCAAAGGTTCACCTGAAATCCTCTCCAGCCTCTCAGGCCCCTCGCAGGACAGCGCCTCACTGGAACTACAAGTAGGAGTACTGGTTGATCTTGGTGGGGCTCAGCGGGTATCCAGTGTAAATAGCAGATCCTCTGGAAGCACCAATATAGGACTGGGGAGCGAACTGGTGTTGGTACTGGGCGGGGGGCACGTTGGCAGAGGTCAGCAGGCTGGGCCCCACGCTGACAGGGACCTGGTGCACCAGGGTGCTGGGGTGGGCAGCGTAGGTGGTGTGGCGCGACGAGCCCTGCGGGGAGAACAGGTGGGCGATGGACGTGGTGGAGCCCAGCGTGGCAGCAGTGCTGGGGGCATAAGTGTACATGTGGGGCTGGCTGGACAGGTGGGCACTGGCCGTGGCTGCTGCCAGGTGGGGATGCACTGGGCTGCTGTGCTGGAACGTGTAGGGAGCCTGAGAAATCGTTGACGTGAGGGGGGCCACGTAAGCTTGCTGCCGGCGTGGGACAGCATTGCCGTTTCTCTCCTGGGAGGCCAGCACTGTGGTTTGCTGGTTCTGCAAGGGGAGGGAGTAAATGAGGTTAGTGGTCGTGCTCAGGTGAGCAAGGGGCAGCCAGAGCCCCCAGTGGACACCTCCATCCCCCCTGGCACAGCTGCAGATCCTCCCTCGTGAGGCCCTCCTGCAGATCTGAGGTGGTGACTGCACTTCCACGGGGACAGAGGTGACACTTTTCCTCTGCAACGGGGCCAACTGCCACTCGGGGGGTACCACAGCTGGACAAGTGAGGGCAAGTCCTAGATCTGACCCAGAGCTCCTCACACATCTGCTCCTCTGCACCTTGGGAGGGTGGAAGCAGGGCTGCCCTCTTTTAACACCAGTCTGGTGCCCATGCCAGAAGTGAACTGCAGGGGAGGCTGCTGCAGTGTGACCCAGAGATCTAAAGTCCTGACACAAAATGAAGTGAAAACAGTCTTTGAATTGAAACATCCAAAGATGCTGGGTGTCAATTGTTATTTTGAGAAAGTCCAGTCTTAACCTACTGGTTGGAGCTCTGTGAGGTCTAAAGAAAGGTAAAGAACTAAAGAATTTCCTCATACTGTGCCTTCAGAGTTACTCTAATTCAACAGCTGGACCTTGGTGTCACCCTCCTGAGTGGCAAGAAGGACCTGCTGTAAGTCAGGTGTGACAAGGAGCACAAAGAGAGACTATGGACACAACCACACTTGTCCTATCCTGCACCACCCCAGGACAGAACCAGCTCTCAAGAATTAACACTTGCAACTACTGATCCTCTTGCAAGCCAGCCTTCCTCCCTGCCTCAGAGGTTCCCGAAGCAGCCGTGAAGCAGCCCCAGGGCAGCAGAGGCAGGTGGGCTCACCTGGCTGAGGTTGAGGGGCTGCACGCCGTTGGTGACCACGCGGTGGGAGCGGTATCCCGTGGGTGTGATGCAGCATCCTGACGACTGCCCGCTCACTGAGGCCACTGGCTTGCTCTTACTGCTGCTGCTGCTGCTGCTGCTGCTCAGGATGCCTGCAAGATACCACAAGCTCAGTCCACTCCTCCCCTTCCCACAGCTCTAGGCACCAAACTGACTGTTTCTGCACAGAGGCTTTGCTTTAATTACAATTTCAAATGTGACTAAGAAACCATCAGGAATGGTTACAGGTTTTCCTAAATGCAGCCAAATGTAAATGAAAGGTAAATCTATCAATGACTATGAAAACAGACCGAGGCTTTCAGAACAGCAGCTGTGAAGCTAAAGCTGAGAAAGGCCCATTGTGGAAAGTCCAGAACCGTGAGGATCAATGTGTCCCAGGGACAGGAGAGCACCCTGAGATACCCACCTGAAGCCTGGGTGGCCACGATGCAGTCATTGAGCTGCATTTTCAGGGGTGGGACGATGATGGTGCGGGAGCTGGAGCTGTCAGCAGCAGCTCTGCTGGGCAGCTCCAGGCCCCCCCCAGTGCTCCTGAGCGAGGACAGGGGGTCTGGGGCATAGGGGCTGCTCAGGGACGAGTCTGAGTCCGGGGAGTCGTTGACGGTGACGTAGCTGATGACGTTGGATCTCTGCTTCATACCCAAACTGCAGGGGGAAAAAGACAAAATACAAATGGGAAATGTTCTAGCTTTGCCCACCAGATTACAGATCACCCTCCGGGATTTCATACCCTCCCTCCTTGTCCATTAAAACTCAGATTAACTACAGGCACAACAACACAGAGATGTGATGGGGGAATATTCTGTCTTATGCAGCTCTTCTGAGCCTGCCCAGGGCTCACACACCGTGTTCCCCCCTCTCCCTGAGGCATGAGCTGAGCCCAGCCCAGCCCAGATGAACAGCCCACCTGGCAGGTTTGTATTTGCTGTCCTCCTCCTCGTCAGTGTCGCTGCGGATGGTGATGACACTGACAGGGGGGCTGGGAGTGTCGGGGATGACGATGGGCTGGTGCTGCTCCTGCACCGGGACCAGCACGTTGGAGGAGGACGAGGTGGAGCGCAGGGGGCTGCTCCCGATCAGAGAGTACACTTGGGTGGGCACAGGCTCCAGAGACGAGCTGGGCCTGCAGGGAAACACAGCAGGGTTCAGCTGCAGCTCAGACAAACAGCATTAGGAACATACCAGCATGAACATGAACATGAACAGAACCTCAGTGCACACACTCAAACAGCAAAGTGCCACAGACACAGCCAAGGGCACTCAGGGATGCTCTGAATGGCACTGAGCCACCTGAACACTGCCAGAAACTGCCACCCCTTGTTCAACACTTCTGTCACTTGCACTGCTATGGCACCAAGACCCCAGGAGTGTAAAACCCCTCTGTAAAACCAGCAAAGCACTCGGTCAACCATGTCCTTGCCCTCACTGAAATTAATATAATTTCAATCAGTGATAACAGCACAAAGGCTTTTCCCAAGACATCTTTAAATGCAATTGTAGCATAATAAAGTTACACCCTCCATTGAGGGTGCTTCTTCACACCAAAAAGGCAACCTCCACAAACAAACTCGTGGCTTTTCTAGGACTAGGAAAGGAAGCAATGGAATCCTTACTTGGCTGTGCTCGGTGCTGGCTGCTTGTTCTTCTTTGCTGGCACATTGCTGCTCTGCTGCTGCCTCACAACATGAGCAACCCCAACATTCAGAGGCTGTGCTGTGGCCAATGTCACGTGGTTGGTCAGCAGAGATGGCTGTTGCATGAGGGTGCTGTACTGATTTCCATGGGAATGTGCATTCCTGGAGCAGAGAAGAAACAAAAGACCCAAATCCCATGACTACACTGCAGGAAGCACGAGCTGCAGCGAGCCCCTGAGGAGAAGGGAGACATTGTGGGCTCTGTGATGGACGCATTCCCACTTGGCAGGGAGCTGCAGCTCCTGCAATCCCTACCTCCAGTCAGCCAGCTGCTGGCTGCTGCCGATGGTCTCTGGGATCACGGCTGCAGGCTGGACAGAGTTGTGCAAAGCAACCCCTGGGAGCTGCTGCCAGGTGGAAGGGAGCAGGATCTGCTGGGTTCCCCCCGGCCAGGCCTGCTGCAAAACAACAAACACAGACACGAGGATCACTAGGCTTCAGTTCCTGCAGGGGCAGGCAGAGATCTGTCCAAGCAATAAATGCACTGGGGTGGACTGTTAGCTTGCAGAGATACAGCTCATCCTTTTTTTCCCAAGGATAAGAAAATCAGAGGAATGAACTTCCCCAACATTTTGCTGATCTCTTTTATCACCGCTGTCACCTGGAGAAAACAGTGTTTATATCAAGCTGCACATGCAGCCAGGTATTGCACTGCCAGGTGGAGCAGCAGCGCTTGGGACTCTTTTGAATGTAAACTCACACCACTGTTCTGCTGAAAGGTCCCAAAATATGAAAATAATTTGGTCCTTTCTGCTTTTCTGCCTTGCAGGGCTCACATTGAGAGAGCTGAGATGGTGTCATTATTGCGGAAATTCACCCACCTCAGCTGAAGCATTTAAGAAAAGCCACATTGAGAGATAATTTAGTTACACAAAGGCAGGTTCAATTCATTAATATTATCACTGTTCCTGTCCAAATAAATTTGACAGCGTAATATTTCCATGATTTTGATAATATATGGCTTTCTGTCCTGCAGCTTAAACTGCAAAACCTGTTGTTTTAAATTCAGTATTTCTGCAAGTAACAGATCCACTTAGTACAAATAAATACCAGTTCCGAACAAGAAGCCTTCAAAGCAGAGAGCTGCTAAAACCTCTGCCAACATAAGCGGAATAATAATAATAATAATAATAACAATAACATTGAAAAAAATAAAAAATAAAAAGAGAAATATGTTAAAAGTCACACCATGCGTCTTTCCAAAAGCCAACACCTGCACAAGACAAAGCAGAGAGTTTAATACAGCAAGATATAAATTCCCAATGAGAGGCAGAAATCGGGCCTTCCAAGCGACGAACTGTTTTGACAGAGGAAGGACAAAAATATGCAAAGCTTAGCAAATGGCTAATGCAAACTCAGGGGAAGCAGCAAGGGAGAAGTGTTGGAAGCACTAAAGGTGAGCAAATTCACGCCAAAGGCTCCCAGAATCCAAACAGAACTAGTCAAGTCCTCCAGAGAAACTCAGAATGCAGGCTCAGAGTCTGGAGACAGCCGGCTCTGATCTCCACTGCTGTACAGGGGAGCTGAACCTCAAGTCCACTGCACACACACAGCAGAACAGAATTTGCCTGTTGAATCAAAGCCCAGATACACTTTGGAAAACATCACTAACAACTCACTTGTGTCCCAAGCTCTGCTATAGTCACCCCTTGCTGTTTTTGGAGCCCAGATTGCAGCCTTTCAGCAATCAAAACTCAACAGGAGGAAAGAAGAAGCACCCCTGGGTCTGTTTAGCTCAGAGCTGTGACCAGGAAAGCCCCACTCTCCTGCCTTCCCATCCCCAGAACCAGGGAGCAGCTCACTTGGTTCACAAGAACTCAAATGAGTGGGTTTCAATTTCAGGACAGGTATGACTCGAGCAAATCCCACTTCAGCAGAGGTCTCCCTCTCGGAAGAAAATGACATTCAAACTACCACTTTAAAGCCACAAGAAACAACATGGTTCACACAATGGAATGTGCTTTGAAGGACATGTGAGGATACCAGCACTTCAGTGCACTGCAATGTTTTCATAAGCTTCACTGATCTGATTCTGGAGTTTTACAATGACTTCTTTGTGGCACTTGCAAAGTTGTTCTGATGCAGGTGCCAGAATACAGAAGAGGACAATTTTGCAAATGTACATCACTTAAAGCTGTGTTCATTCCTTTCCCCCATCCTTTTTTAAAATTGTTCCAAATCACCTAAAAGCTAGCTATTGCCATTTTGGATACTAGAGCTCACCTTTAATTTCAACCAAGAAATACATATCAACTGAAAGTATCTGTGAGGAACAGAATCTTTATCTGGATGAAGCAAGCTACGTGCGATTGGCTATAAATAACAAAAGGCCAGAAAATTATTGTCAATGTTCAACAGAGGTTAAGAGAAATCAACTGCCAGAGCAATACATTAAAGGATTTGCTGTCATTAGGGATTTTAGCCTGTGCTTAATGATCTGAAACATTTCTCCATACAAAGCAGCTTTACACGTGTTGCAAACAATATATGGAGCTAACTTGCCAAGTAGGTCAAATTCTGGCCATCCAGGTACCTGTAGCAGAGTCAAGCTAAAGACTGATTCCTTTGTATTCCACAATCAAAAGGCAAAGATAGGAGAGTAAGTGAAGAACAAGAATGATTACAACTCTTCTAGGGTCTAGTTTAGAAGAGCTTTCAATACTAGGCTAGCAAAGGTAATAGTCAATGGATCTGGATTCTTTACAGAGCCACACTAAACGTCAGAGTCAGACAGTGCTTCAGCAATGTTGGGGAGGAAAACAACAAGACATTAAGATGTAGCAAGAACACAGCCACAAGATGGCACATGCTTCCATGCCCTCTGCAAGTCTAAGTTAAAACAAAAACTCAGTTAGTGAACACAATCAAGGGAGGCAATTACCAGTACTGCAGCCGTCTGTTCGACCAGCGCCGGCCGGCCGGCTGCGCAGTTCAGGGTAAAGGGCACCGCATACTGCGGCGTGATGGTGGCTACTTGAGGATGAAGAGTTGCTACCATTAGTGGTGTACAGCTTCCCTGAAATGTAGATCAGGCAGTGAGTGAAACACACGAGCTGAGGCAGGTCAGTGCAGGTCAGTGCGCTGGGCAGGGCCGGGCGCGGAGGGAAGGGACGCGCCGACACCGACACCAGCACCAACACCCAGACCCTGCACGGCTCCACAGGCACCTCCAGGGCCTGGGGAGAGCACGAGGAACTGGGAATCTCCAGTCCAGTGACACAGTTCAAAAGTCAAAACAAGTTGGGGAAAAATTTGGGGACAGGACCTCTCCGATGACACAGTTCAAAAGTCCAAATGAGCTGGGGAAAAATCTGGGGACGGGATGTCTCTCTGATGACACACTTCAAAAGTCAAAGTGAGTTCAGCTACTGGCACTTTGCTGGGTCCCAGAGGGCAAGTGACAGCCACGCTGCACTAGCCATGGCACAGTGCACCCCGGGCAGCTCCCTGCACTTGCTGTCAGACCTTCAAATCCACACACAGAACTCTTGAGAAAAGGTAAACTATGGGATTTCATGGAAGGCACAGCAGGTCTTTGGTGTCATGAAAGAGCAAAGTTATCCGTGATGAAACCACCCAGACATGTATTAGTCCACCAAATGTCTAATTTAAGTTAGATTCTTGGTGTACAACTTGCATTCTTGGATTCAGGTGGGCCTTCAAGTGGATTCTGCTTTTTGGATACTGTGACCTGTATCATTAATGCTAAAGAAACCAGCAATCACAGAATGCCACCTAAACATTTGGACTGAACAAACTAAAACTTACTCCTCTACAAGAAGGTCTGTAAGTGCAATATACTGTCTGAAGAGTAAAACTAACAGAGTATGTGCTAATGCCAGCAGAAACTAAAAACTATGCAAATAAATAAAAATGCACTTAATTATAAAGGCAACTACAAATTTTCAGTGAATAAAACTTGTGAATCACCAGGCACTAATTGTACATTAAAGGATTGCTTTTTGGAAATTAAAATGGGTTTAATTTATGACACATTACTAATATTTAAAACAGCATTTTTAGAATGATTTGTGAATTTTGGTATTGTATGTTGCTTAAAACTGCAAACTGCAGAAATAGATATGTCATTGCTACACATTAATTCACACTAAGAATGTAACTTGCTGAGAAGGATTCAGAAATAATTTTGTTGATTTAAAGAAATTTTAGCATGAGTAATCTGTGTTGTCACCTCTGTTTACCGGGATCTCACTTCTCACAGCAATGATTTCTCCTGCCACGTTTTTAAAGTGTAGGCAAAAATGACCAGCACTGCCTTACAGGCAGTGTCCATGCCTGAAAAATACAGCCTGTTTTTAGCAGCTGAAAACCACATATTTATTCCCATTATTAAATCAAACTCCTAAAACCAGGGAGGCACATAACATAAAACAGTTCAGACTTTAAATATTCCAGAAAAACAAAACAAAACAAGTAAATACTGTCTTAGAAGTGACCTGCATTTAACCTTTCAGTGTGTCCTGAGAACCCCCTGCACTCAGGCAGGTTCTCCTGGATGGTGGAATTGCAGTTGAGCCTATGAGGGGTTTGAGGTGGCTTTTTTACCTGTGTGAGAACTCCAGACTGGATCTGCAGTGGCTGTGCTGCAGGTGCTTGTGGCACAATTGGGACAGCATTTTCCATCCTGACTGGGAACCCAGAATGCTTTGTAGTTGCCTGAAGTCCAGCTGTGGGGAACAAGACACATCGCTAAGCTGCTGCACTATTCTTTCATTTGTTTCCAAAAATCAAATTCCTACTAAGTAAGGGCACAGAATAGGGTGGGATTAAGGGATAGAAAAGCTTTGACAAAATCCCAGTAAAACATCAGCTGAAGTAAATACTTCTGCACCCTGGGACCCTGCAGGGCCATGATGGACAGCCAGCCCTCACCAGCTCAGCTCTGTGGAGTCTGGCTTGCAGAAACAGTGACACAGACTCCCAATTCCAACCTGCTCGAGACAAGGTGAAAGTTCAAGCCTGACACCATCAGTTCCCATGTCACAAATACCCTCCAGACTAAGACAATCCAGATATCAGCATAACTGCAGAACCCTGAGGATGAACAGAGCCATGAACAGAGCTGCCTGTGCTAAGCTCACTGACCCACAACCTGTGACGATCTGCTGGTGGCAAAAACCTGCATCAGGGTTGTGAACTGAGGCTCAAACACCAGATATTTACTGCTGAGATAACAAACACAGCAAGACACACTGATTTTCAGGCAGGTCTGGCTCCTCTGCTCCCTGCTTTCTGTGGAATGCTGCTGTGTTCAGTTTGGGGGGAAAAACTGGTTGAGCAACCAGCTGGAGCCTGCAACCCAGGCAGGCAAGGTCCTGTCACCTGTTCCAGCACGACCTGGAAGGGAATCAAGCTGCCTGCACATGTCTGACCTGGTTCTGGAGCTCCATCTGATGCAAGAGCCCCGTGTGACACCCACAGAGAGCTCTGCTCTAGTCAGGCTTTTCTCAGTTTAGCACAAATCACAACTTCTCCTGCCTTAACTGGCTGAAACCTCAGTATCACACAAAGGGTTCTTGGCTTACTTTGAAAAGCAGGGGGACAAACAATGAAGGTCTGCTGGAAGGGGTCTGTCTGTGTGCAGATCTGGGTGGTTCCAGGCTGCAGGGAAACACTCTGCTGGGCCACTCCTGCCACTGGGGCTGCAGAGGATGGGTACAGGGCAGACTGGTAGTTGAGCAGGGAGACGTCAGAGTTGGCCAGGGAAAGAGTAGCAGCAGCAGTGGAATTGGAAGCCAACACACTGGCCTAGAAAAACAAACAAAAAAATCGCTTATCTCCTGTAATTTTATCTCTCTTTGTTACAAAACAAACAACAGGAACCATCAATATCAAACTGGGAGGAAAGCACCTGGAAAATGTTTGAAGTAAAAGGCTTAAGACAACACAGAACAAAAACATGAATTGCACCATTTTCGACACATGAAGTAAAGAGGCTTCTTGGTCTGAGTTTGGGAAAATTAGACTTTGAGACAAGACTAAGAGTTTTGGAGAGTAGTTTAAATTTTGGCCTGAAGGCACCAAATCAGCCTACTCCATGTCTTTGATGAGGATAAAATAGGTGAAAGATGCTGTACCTGGTTGTGTACTGTGTTGAGCTGGTTGTTAAAGCTCATTGTCAGGTTTGTGCTTGTGTTAGGAGCAACGTGAGTGGTGAAAGGGCTCTTGATCTGATTCACTGTATCATACATGTTCACTCTTCTCTTGCAGATCTCCATGTTCTGAAAGCAAGATTTCACACTGGAACAGAATGACAGAAGGAAAACATCAGATTTGTAAAAACAGGACACAGATGTGACAGATTCCCAACTTTATGCACATGCTTAAGGTTTGGGTTCTTTTAAACCAGCAAAGAATGCCCTAAAACATGAAAAGGAAGCTTATGAACATTCCATTCCTTACACATGCCATTGCTATTTTCAGATCAGCCAGGAACTGCAGAAAATAGCACTGACAGAAAGCTGGGAAGTGCTGCTCTGTGATTCCAGCAAATCCTGAAACAAAACAGCCCATCCAAGGGAGCTTACTGGTTACTGTGGGGGAAGTCCAGCAGATGTGCCATTGTAACAAACGAATGGTTCAAAGTCTTCAGTGGAGTAATTCTCTTATCTGCATCAATTGTCAACATTTTCTTCAACAAATCAATGTATTCCCTTCGGTCAGCCTTCTCTGCCAACATGTCGGTCCCTTCTAAGTCTGTAGACATATTCACCTGGAAAACCACATGGGAGCAGTTCACAGAACCATCAAATTAACTGCTGCCTAACAGTTCAATAATGTCACATCACACAGAAATAGTTACTGAGCAGTTCTGTCTCTTAGCCAGAGCAATTTCAGGTATTACAGTGCTAGCACACTGCCTTTCCCTCGCTCGTTCTAGGAGAGAAAGTCAAACTTGCACATGGAATTCTCTTCTCAACAGGGAGTTGGGTCTATTCAAAGGGACCAACCAGGCTTCATTCTCCACTCACTGCCAAAATGCCTTCATGTGTTGGGGGAATCTATAAGGGACTCTCTGCACAGATGCAACCGGATGGTAACAGCTACAAAAGTGACAGAAAATTGATATTTAAGATTTAAGGCCTCATGATATTTAAACCATTCAGATATTCCTTCATTTTACCTCTAAAGAGAGAATAAAAATAGGAATGATCTGTAGTTCTTGTCACTATTTCCAAAGTCTAATAAGAGGTTTAATCCTACAAACACATTTGAAGGGGCTCAGCTCTCCTACTGCTCTGCTGTACTGGGGACAGGCTGGGCACACTCCTGCTAACACACCACATAAGAAAACACAAAACATTTCAAACAGCTTTATAATTAACATTTGGACTGGTTTTAATCCACTGATTTCTGATGCAAACTGGCACCACTGTAAACCTCCATTAGTGCTCTGAACTGGCAGTGGAAGAGGTGCTCCAGCACAGGAGCCTCATTTTTAGAGATCCCCCAAAAAATGAAAGTTACTAAATTATATGTGGAAAATTCATGAGTTATCTGTGTCCCAAGATGCCACACACCTGCGCCATATCATCCAAACAGTTGAATATATATTTCCGAGCTTCTTTTGATTTTATTCCTGTTTCCAACTCATGTTCTTCTGGGGTCTATAAAAGAAAACATTAGTATAAACTGAGATTCTGAGTATTGACAAGGAAAAAGCAGCAAGAAATTGCTGAGGCAGATGATCAATTGCTGCTTTCAGACACACCACACACCAGCAGGTCAAACCAAGGAGCCCTGGGATCCCATCCCCTCAGCTGGAAAGATCATTCATTGCAAAGCTGAATTAACATCAGCATGACTTCATTTCAAGGCTGCCTTGGGTAGTGCATTAGCCAAAAGAACTGAAGGTTTCTGATTTAGAAAGAGGCTATAAATATTTTAAATCCCTCTTCTACAAAGAAGAAAGGCAAAATTCCCCTCTTTTTGCTGCTCAAAGGGAAATGAGACCTAAATCCCATTCTTTCCTGTCCTCTGCCAAGCCATAACCAGATTCCTGATAAACTAACAAGCCCATCACAAAATACTCCATATTTTACTGGTTGGATTGTCAGGAGATGACAACAAGATGACACACTTCCCTGAGAATGAGCAGCCCATAATAAGCAGCCATTATCTCAGTGAGGAACACCCACCCTTGGCTGGTGCTATCATCACTGCTGCTTTTGTCAGAGCAGCAGCAGGAGCTCTGCACAACCTCAGACCCCAAAGCCAATCCTCACTCACAGTGTTTGCACAGCACCCAAAACTGGGTGGGAATTTCTATCAAAAATGTACTGGGGAGGAATTTCTATCAAAATGCCAAAACTGGGTGGGAATTTCCATCAAATCCTCAATGGACAAAGGAGAATTGGGGATGGGAGAGACAGACAAACCTTGAGCCTCCACAGTGGGTATCCCAAATTTGGATCTCTGTTAAAAAACCTGCTTGTTTTCGTTCCTGCACTGAGAAGATACTCCGCTGGAAGGCCTTGAGTTTGTGAAATATAACGAATCTAGGAAAGAAAATGACAAAAGTGAGGACTCCCACCATAAAGAATTCACAGCTAATGAGGTAATTAACAACCAGGTTTGTTCACAGCTAAGAGGAAATTACCTGTAAAGAAAGACTGCCCAGATATGCCAAACTGCAAAATTAAAGGGACCATCTCAAGGATTTACAAAGCAAAAACTTTAGGTTTTAAAACTTTCTTATTTTATGGGAATATTTTTTGCTCATGTATATGCAAGCAGACTGCAGGCCTTTAAGACATTAAACAGTGTAAGAAATAGATATTTTGAGGGGAAAAATACCACAGAATTTATCATGTATGTATAAATAATTAAAGGCATGATTATCCAAGCAACATTGCTGTGCCTGCCTGCACAATATGCTAGGCACACAACTTCAGAATAACATCATGGCAAAGCTCTCACTGACCAAGAAACCAAGACCAAATATCCTCAAACACATTTACTACACTTATTTTTACATGCTAAAAAAATAGCTCAAATTTTTGAAAGATGCACCTGAATCCTTGTGGTGGTATTGATAAGACACTGGTAAAGGAATTACAATTAAAAAGCTATGCTCAAAAGGAAAGAAAATAGCAAATGTATAAAAAACTCCACAGTGTTAAGGTAACTATGCCTTGATCAAACCATCAATTACAGATCTTCACAGATTCTTAGCATTTCTTATTTGCCAAACTCCTGCTATGGCACTGTGCCAAAACAGGGCACTGTCCCAGCTTGTGATCACAGGAATTTATGGGCTCACTTTTCAATTAAGCCAAGGTGGATCCAAGTGTCTACACGTGAATATTTCTTGTACCTACACAACAGTTCAGGTAGCAGTTCTATTTTTAAAGGACCAACTTTTGCTTTACAGCCAAAGGGGGTTTAAAAAAATAGCTGTAAACCCCATCCCAGCTCATGAACTCATTCCTGGAGAGGTCCTCTCACAAGTTCCACCTCAACTTTCACTTGCTGCTGCAGAATCTCAAAAAAACATGAAAGCCAAGTCATCCTCAGTCTTCAAGGGAAATTCAGACATCAAAATGAACCCCATGAAGTCACACCTCACAAAGGGCTGCAAAATCCTGTCATTAAGCAATGGAAAAAGCAGCTCCTCCCCAGCCACCTACACCAGCAGATAAGGTTCTCAGAAATTACACAAAACTCAGTGCACAAGGAAACCACCAGCCCCTACCTCAGCTACTTTCTAACTCGTTGTGCTCATTAAGGTACCACTGTGTTTCCTTTGGAAATTTACAGTGCTGGGAAGACACATGTAAGACACTTAGTAAGTTTTCATGTATTTTATCACATAAGGAAAACCATACCAAGCACTGCAACAAGATCCCACCGTAAAAACCCCAGTGGAAAAGCTACTCTGAAAAAAACCCCTCTCACAGACCTTTTGTCCTTTTATAGGCACTGACTAGGCCAGGTAATAATGCCAAGTATCCACAGAAAGGACTAATTAGTTCAAGATGCCTCTCAGAGTCTTGCCCTTGAATTCCAAAGACAGCTTGAGGCTCATGCTTTGCATAAAAACTGAGGGTTGCTGTAGGTATTAACAGGGCAGAAATGATAGGCTTGCTCTGTCCCCACATGGAAAAACTGCCCTCATGGTGAAATTACAGAGGGTGTTTCACACCAGGACACACACAGCTCGCTTCTGCTTTGGCAGGAAGGTGTTTTAGCAGCTTTTGGGTTTGGAAACCAGGGGTTAACTGCAAATTGGCCCCCTTTTTTGGACAGGATACACTCAGCTCAAGTGAAAACACACAGAACTCCGTGCTCCCTGCCCAGAGACAATGGGAATATCACAGAGAGAAAATGAGCTCAGACAGCAGCAATGTGCACTGATGGAAGCTGATGGAGGACACGGTGGGCTCAGGAGGGTTTGAACACAGAAAGTCAAATCTCTCACATGAAGATCCCACATCTCCCCCGTGCTCTCACCTGGTCATACTCAGATGCTCCTGGATACAGAGGCCAGCCCAGAAAGAGCTCAGCTATGACACAGCCCAGTGACCACATGTCAATGGCTTCACAGAACGGCAAACCCAGGATGATCTCGGGAGCTCTGGGAAGGGAAAAGGAAAGAAAAGGCCAAAGTCAGATCTTCTACTCTGAAAGCTGCATTTCTCCCCTGTAAACCTCTCTGGGTAAAGCCCCTCCACGCACAAGAAAATCTGTGTGAATAGAAATTATTCACTTTAAAGCAGAAGTTGTTTCCTTGGGTGGCCTAATGGATCCCAACCTTTTTTTCACTTAGGTGGACTCTTTTATTGCCACGGTGCCCCCCAGCTCCTAGGAGGCCTTCATATCACAGTTGCATAAAGTCACTCCTTGAGTAATCAGTTTAATTACACCTGACAGCATGTGAGGTGTCCCTGAGACAGCACACAGCATCACAGAATTATGGAGAGACCTTCAAGATCATCTAGTCCAGCCTATCCTAACAGAACTGGAAAGAAAAGCTCTGGCAAACAGAGACTTTCCTACGAGAAGGTCTTGAGACCCCAGGTAAACAGCTGCAGGAGGCTGCCTGCTTCACGTGGGAAAGAGGAGCACCTGCAGAGCCAGGAAAAGGAGCTCCTCAGAGGGCAGCTGGGTTTCTATCAGCAGGTTTTCATGCAGGGTTTGCTCAGAGAGTTTCGAGTCTCAAATGGATGCAGAGCCCAGCTGGAGGTTGTGTTTCAGGTTTCTGTGCACTCAACCACACCTAATGCAAAATGTACCTGTCTGGCCCAGCCTTTATGGGGAGGTGATAATAAAACCTCACACTCCAAGCAGGGTTTGCTTCTCTAACAAGTTGGAATTTCAGGGAGATTTCTGTCTGGAGCTGACTCATAACACAGAAGGATGTTTTAGTACAGCTCTTCACCTACACAGAGTTCTGAAAGAAACTGAGGCTGTTCCGGCAGGAGAAATTCTGGTCCTACATTTGCATAGAGCACAAAACCCCAGGTGCTGCAAACCCCAGGTGAGCTGCTGTGGGAATTTACCCCGGAAAGTACAGGAAATACAAAAGCCTTGACCTTCACAATGAATAACTAACACAAGAGCAAAGGAAGACAGAAAAGCCCTAAACTCCAGGCTATCCATTTCCTGGTCATGCCCCAGGGCTTGTGTGGCATTTCTGGTGTTACACTATGGATACTTCAGTTGTTAAAAAAGGCTCTGAAACCGGCTCTGATCCCTCTACTGAATTCTAAAAACCAGGGCTTGCATAATGTACAGGTGTCAGTAAATCTGACACTCACCCTCCTCGACTGCTCAGCCTCCCAACTGTTTGTCCACGGCAAGAAGTGACTCCCCAATTAATCACCCTTTGTGCAGTGGTGACACAGATACACCTTTTGTTTCAGGTGTCTACACAGGTGTCTCCAAAACAGAGGCACTCAGCCCAGCTGCTCAGGCACAGAGCACCTGAGAAAGCACAGGATCAGAAAAGGCCAGGCTGGATGGAGCTTGGAGAAACCTGGGACAGTGGAAGGTGTCCCTGCCCAGGGCAGGGGTGGCATGAGATGAGCTTCAAGCTCCCTTCCAACCCAAACCAGTCTGGGATTCTATTAAAAAAATAAACAGCCTAACCAGCTGCCTGTTGCAGTGAGGTCACATTTATTCTTTATTATCCAGATTTTATGATGTCTGAGCCCCCAAAACCAGAGCCATGATACACCTTCAGTAATCAGAATAACAGATTGTTCAAGCTAAGACATAACTCTCCACTCAACACTGATCTGTTCCTACCTTCTTGTTTGGCTGCTCCTGGCAGTTGTTGACTTTGGAAAGGCTTCTCACATGTGAAAATATAAAATGATTGTGCAAGTACGAGCAGTAGCTGATATTTGAATGCTGACTCTCCTGCCAACATTTCTATTTTAAGGAAATATGCTAGAATGGATACAACTTTCTACAGGCTAAGTAAGAGGTGCAAAGCAGAGGAATCTCTTTCTTCACAAGTAGAAAATTTACAATTCATACATTTAGACAGAAGCCCCCCTTGCCATTACTTTATGAGCCATCATCAGCAAACTGTACTGCCCCTCTTGAGGATCCTGATGTAGGAATTTCTCATTCAGAAAGGACCCAGACCTGTCATAAAAGGCACGCTGCACTTGGACTGGCAAACCAAGTAAAATATAGATGGCTTGTGGAATATGCAGAGCATGCTAATCCTTCTCTAGTGTGCTAAAAACCCCCCACCAATTCCAAAGGAAATAGAGATTGGTGGCAGTTTCACTCTAGGATGGAACAGACTCACATATTCCCAAATCTCAATACAATGATAATAGCAAGTTGAAGTCTTGTATTTTATTCCCTGCAACTAAATAAATAAACTTGTCATGAGCCACCTGATTTGATTCTGATTGCAGGACAGGGCTGGGAAATCAGAATTTCTCTCATCTCCTTTTACACCACTGCAATTAGCAGCTTATGAGATGTGAGCTGAACCAGGACAGCAGGCAGAGGTCACTTCCATAGCTGCTCTGCCAGAGATTAAAGTGATTTTACCATCTTAAGCTCTTTGAAATAAAATCAACAACACTCTTTGCACAGATGCTTGCTAAGCACTGCCTCCCAAAGCTGACAAATACACTCAGGCACTCTCAGAAGGGAAAGGACTCACAGCAGCCCCAGAAAACTGCAAGACTCCCTGCCAGCGTTTCCAAACACCTCATGTTTACACCTGGGCTTGGGGATGGGAACACAGAGCCTGTGCAAGTGCAGCAATGCAGGGAGCAGCAGGGCCAGTCCAGAGCTGGATTAGCAGAGTTAGACTTGGCAGCAGGCACTGCTGCTCCCCAGGCCAGCATGGCTGGGACAGAAGTAGGTCATGGAGCCCAAAGCAGAGGTGAGAAATGGATACTCCTGCACTCTGCAGCTCCCCCAGTGCTCAGGGCACCTTCTCATGGCCCAGATTGTCCAGTCCCACAGCCTGTGCTCCACAGTGGCCCACAGGCAGCACCAGGAGGCAGGCAGCTGAGTAAAACTCCCAGGATGGCTGCACTCACTTTTAACACAGGACATGAGTAAACCCCACTCTGTACAGCAGGGAGATCAGTATTGCAGGGACTTTTTATTTCTGCAAGCTATTTCCTTCCATTGTTCATCCTCCCCAAGAACAAAAGCAACCTGAGGATGGTACTCTCATTTTCAGGTGAGGAATTACTGCAAAAGCATCCTAGAACTGCCACAGAAACTGTTCACTGCAGAGAGCTGATCTACTCCTACTCCATGATGGGCTTCAGAGCCAAAGAATTCTTCATGGGCACTTCTGCTCAGGCTTTGAAGTGTGAGCAGTAGAATTGCCCCTCCTGAGTGGGGTCAGGCAGCAGTTCTGTGGAAAAGGGATCTTTCCACAGCAGAGGTTACCCAAGTGTCAGTAACAGGGATTGAAAGCTCAAAGGTGAGCACAGAGAAGTTTATTTTTAATGGCTGACAGAGAACCAAAGGAAAAATTGGTCTGCACTCTTTCATTAAACACAGCATTGAAAAAAAAAATCCAACTTGGAACTCATCTGAACACTAATTTAATGTGAATATGGGTAAAGCAATCCAGTTCTCCCACAACAAGCAGGTTTCTGCACCATCTCTGTAAATTCCTAGATTATGGATTTTAGTAATCATCACCATTTGACTAATTACATATCACTAAATACTAGATTTCCACATCATAGCATTCTTCACTCCAGCCAAGCAGACAGTCCTACGCCACCTAATCCCAGGTTATTTGCCTTTCTGGCAGAGTCAGTCACCCCAGGGAGCTGGAAGGGGCTGGAGTCCAGTGCCCCACACACCGATGGAGCAGGAATCTCCCTCCCTGCAGCCCCTGGAAGATTCTTATCACCCCTCACTGCTTTTCCTCAGCTAAATCTGTTTTCTGAGATACCAGAAAATGGAGAGCACCATGGGCCTCCCCAAACTGCTTTGCTGACACATGTGGCAAGCCAGATAGAGCAGATTCTTGACCACTGGTCACTTCTTTCCATGCAACAACAACAAAACTGATGATGTACTTTAGAGAGTGAGTGTTTTTACAGGGCTGTGGGGCACAGGGGACAACTGCACTACAAAAAAAAACATACCAATCAATAGTTTGGAATTGGAAAGATTGGTGCCAACAAGCTGAGCAAAGATCATGAGCAATGGATTAAGAAAAGTCTGTATTACATGAAAGGAATGTCATGGAAAGCTGGTACTGGGTGTTGGAGTTAAAAAGAAAAACAACACAAAAACAAAGGGAGCAAGCACACAGGGAGCATGAGGGATGAACAGAGCAAACCTACAATAAGCCAGGCTTTAAAACTGAAGTGAGCAGCCAGGGAAGACATCAAACAGGGCAGAGACAGAGGGTGGGGCAGAGTGTCTCAGTCCTGTCTGGTCCCAGCTGGAAGGACTAGATACTAGTTCTGAGTTTTGCGTCAAGTGAGCTCACATTCCACCCAAAGCAACCCTGACAACACAGCACAGACTCTTTGCAGCCCTTTGAAGCCAGAAGTTCTTTCTGCATCCGTTTATTGAAGTCTGCTGCTACTTAAATTCAAATACAGACTTAACAGAGCCAAGCTGGAGGAATAATTGAAAGAAACAGCACAGCTTGCTTTACGCACAGTCTCTGAGTTTTAAAGTTTCTGGCCATAATTTATTTTTAATTCTTGGGCACAAGACATCTCCACATGTTAAGGGAAGCAGAGATCTTTCTCATCACTGCTCTAAGGGAGCTGCAGGTCTCATGAAAGCATGACTTAGCCAGGGTTGACACAGGAAGTCATGTGCTCCTAAGGGGGTTCAGACAAAGATGAAGAATCAGAAGAAACAAAAGCAAATAGAAATTGGCATCCCTTTGACTTCTCTCCCTGCTAAATGTTCAAGGTTAATGGACTAGTTTCAGATCATAGCAGACAACCTCAAATGCACTACTTAACACTTCTCCAGTTTGCCACTTCATACAGTGCCACAAGACAGTGGACAGGATAAAATCAACTTAGTGGACTGATCTGGGGGGAAAGGAAGGTGCTGGGCTGCAGATTAGGCCACCCTAAGGCAGACATTCTATTTATTTACATCCAGCTTTCAGAAGAAATCTCCAGGAAACATGCAGAGCTGATGATTTCCTGCTGCCCCTCAGCTGGGGTTAGACAGGAAAGCTCAGTGTCTGCTGACGGAGCCTCCAGCAGGATCAGCCTGACCTGGCTCAGGGAGCAAGGGCAGTGCTTACCTGTAATAGCGTGACTGCAGGTACGTGGAGCACACGGCCTTGGACACGTGGCTGGCCGACCCAAAGTCTATCACCTTCACTCTGTAGGGCTGGCGTGCAGGATCCACCAACATGATGTTCTCTGGCTTCAAATCAGCATGGATCAGACCCAAGCTCTTCAGCTTCATCAAGGCAGTTGCCACTTGCTGCAGGATGGGCCGGATGTACTTCAAGGGCAACGGACTGAACTTGTTTTGCTTTAAGAAATCATATAAGTTCTGTTCCAGCATCTCAAAGACAAGGCATGTATGATTCTTGTGTTGAAAGCACTCGTAGGAGCGGACAAAGTTGTACTCATCAGCATTCTCACTGCTCAGGCGAGACAGGATGCTCACCTCGATCTGGCCCTGCCGGGCGTACGAAGGGTGGTTCTTCAGGATTTTGATGGCTACAATCTCCTTCGTGCTACGTTTCCAACATTTCGCCACCTGCCCGAACGTCCCTCGTCCCAGGAATTCCAAGACCTCATAGCTGTTGGTCATAGAGCACAAGATCTCATGCTGGACCAGCTGATAATCTCCCTCCCCACTGGAGCTGCTGCTTTTCGTGGTGACCGTGGTGGTCGTGGCCGCAGCTCCCACCGCAGGTCTGTTTTGCAGCATGAGAGGTGGATGTTCCTCAATGATCTGCACACTACCGTTGCTGTCAACCTCTTCACTTTTCCTTTTTAATCCACATTTTTGGTATGGTTCCAGCAAAGAAACGTTGCTCCTGTGGGTGATGGTCTGGCTGCTCTGGAAGGACGCTGTGGCGCTGCTGCCGGTGCTGTCGGCCGCGGTGACCACGATGTGCTCAACGGAGGGAGCGGGGAGAAGGAGGTTCTGGTCGTAGGCAGGGATGCTGAAATTGGCTACCTGATGAGAGGAGCTGGCTTGCCCTTGAGCTGCTGGGAGGTTTTTGCTGTGGGTATAATACTTGTCACTACTGCTCTGTCCTGAAACATCCCAGACAGACGGCTCCACTTTCAGTTTCTTGGCACTGCAGAAGGCACTCGAGGATACTGACGGAGGGGAGAACACCTGCAGCTGTGAGGCCATACCTGGAAAGAAAAAGGAGAACTCATAAGGGGCTGCATGTTGGGATGGACAAGATCCTCTATCCACACAAAACCCAGAATGACAAAAATCCAGTGTTTTTCTGAACACCATGTGGTGCCCACCACTGAGGAAGGGAACCTCTGTAAGTGTTGCCCTTAGAGCATCACCCGACCGAGACTGTGCAGTGGGATTACTGCATCTGAGAAGCACACAGCTCTTTATCCAGCTCTCTAAGAGCTAAAGAGTTCCAGGACACGACACGAATCACAGAGTCAATTCAGTTGGAAAGACCTCTGAGATCATCGAGTCCAAGCTGGTGACCAAATACCACCCTGTCACCCAGACCAGAGCGCTCAGTGCCACGTCCAGTTGCTCAAACACCTACAGGGACGGTGACTCCACCAGCTCCCTGGGCAGCCCGTTCCAGTGCCTAACGAATGAAGAAATTCCTCCTATTGTCCAACCTAAACCTCCCCTGGCGCAGCTCAACACTCTGCCCGTTCGTTACCCGGGAGAGGAGCCCGACCCCCACCTGGCTACACCCTCCTTTCAGGGAGTTGCAGAGAGTGATAAGGTCACTCCCGAGCCGCCTTTTCTCCAGGCTAAAAAAAGCCCCAGCACTGGAGAAAACAATACTGAGGATCGGAGGAGCGCAGGCAGGGGGAAGACCCTGCGAGAATTACGATCCCGTCCCCAGGCCTGTTTCCTAGGCACTGTAAAAACAGACTCGGTGGGAAACCCAACCGCGGCAGGCCCAGCCTCCCTCCGGGGCAGCACCCGCCGCGCGGCCCGCAAGGCCGGGAGCGGAGCCCGCCGGGAGCGGAGCCCGCCGGGCCGGGCCGTTACCGGGGCTCGGGCCGGCCCCGCCGCCGCCCCGGCCCTCCCCGGCCCGGCGCAGCCCCAGCGCGGGGGAAGGGGCGGGCCCGGGCCTGCCCGCCCCGCCGGGCCCCGCCGCCCGCACTCACCGCCGGTGGGGGGTTCTCAGCCGCGGGCCGGACCTGCCTGGGGGACACGCGGGGGTGCGGAGCCCCGCAGCGGGCTCATCATAGCCCCGCCACGGCCGCCGGCCCGGCCCGCTCGGCCCGCGCTCGCCGGGGGGAGCCCCCAGGCCGCTCCGCCGCCGCCGCCGCCAGGCTCCGCCGCGCCCTCACGGCCCGGCCGGGCTCCCCCCGCCCCGTCCCGCCGCCGCCCCGGGCCCGAGCGCCCCCGGCCCCGCCGCGCTCCCGCCGCCGCTCCGGGCCCCGAGCGCCCGCACAGGCCCAGCCAGCCGAGCCCCGAGCGGGCGAGCGCGCACGTGACCGCGGGGCGGGGCGGCCGCAGGAAGCGCCGGGGCCGAGCCGGGACCGAGCGGGGCGGGGCCGGGGAACGGAACGGGACAGGGCCGGGACCGAGCGGGGCCGGGCCGGGGAACGGAGCGAGACAGGGCCGGGACCGAGCCGGGCCGGGCCGGGGAACGGAACGGGACAGGGCCGGGACCGAGCCGGGCCGGGCCGGGGAACGGAAAGGAACAGGGCCGGGACCGAGCGGGGCCGGGCCGGGGAACGGAGCGGGACAGGGCCGGGACCGAGCGGGGCCGGGCCGAGGAACGGAGCGGGACAGGGCCGGGACCGAGCCGGGCCGGGCCGGGCACGGGGAGCTCAGCCGGGCCGCGCTCCGGGTGTCAGAGCAAGGCCCCGGCTGTGCTCCGGGGCCCAGCGATCGCAGCAGAGGAACGGGCAGGAACTGATGCTCAGCAAGTTCCACCTGAACGCGAGGAAGAACTTCTGTCCTGTGAGGGAACAGAGTGCCCTGGAGTCTCCCTAAGTGGAGATATTCCAGACCCAGCTGGACACAGTCCCGTGCCATGTGCTCTGTGATGACCCTGCTGGCACAAGGGAGCTGGGAACAGGTCAGATGCTTCCAAGGGATTGAGTGCAGTCAGGTCACCATCACCCACTCAAGAACTCCACAGCATTTTTCCAGTGTAACAAAGACATTTATTTACTTTATTTCTTGAAAAACTTGACAACATTTAAAAATAAAAGTTATAAATAGTCTTACAAAAACTCAGACTGAGAGTAGGTTTATATTAGATAAAGGAAAAAAAAAATCTTGATTCAGAGGGTGGTAAGGCCTTGGCACAGATTCACAGAGAAGCCATGGCTGCCCCATTCCTGGAAGTGTCCGAGCCAGGCTGGGCAGAGCTTGGAGCAACTTGGTGTAGTGGAAGTTGTCCTTACCCACAGCAGGGTTTGGAACTTGATGATCTCTAAGGTTCCTTCCAACCAAACCCATTTCATGATTCTATGAAAACCTCAGAAACTCTCCCAGCTTCCTGTTTACATGAACGGCAGCACAACAAGTGTGAACCCCCTCCAGCCAACCACTGTCCAGGAGCTCTGCACCCTGAGACAGGGAGGTGGCAGTCCTGCAGGGAGGACTCCGTCCTCTGGGCACGATTCTCTGCAGGCTCACACAGAACATGATCCTCACCCTCCCCAGAACTGCTCAGGAAGTCCCAGCCTCCCCGAGCCAGAGCCAAGAGGCTCCTGGTCAAGGTCTGTCCCAAAGGTTTTATTGCACAACCCGTGGCTGCCTGTGCCTCAGGCTGGGGTTTGGCCAAGGGCAAAGCTACAGTCAGAAAAACTTCAGCACTGCAGTGGCTGTGGCAAAACATCCCAAATTCAGCAGAAGGAATCACAAATAAAGAAATCCACTGAAGCTCACTTGAAGGCAGCATCTCATGATTATCAAAGTGATTCAACCTTTTCAACATGTTCTAGTACCTTTTCAGAGGACTCAATTAGAAAAACACAAAGATTTTAGGCTTTGGAGTAACTCCACAGTGACAACCCACTGTAGAGGTAATTATGTAAACTGATTCATTTTCTGGTGAAGGAAAGCTTTCACCGTTGCAGTTTTTTTAATCTAGGAAAGAGCCCCTGTGCTACAGGAACAGAGAGCAGCTCTGCAGCAAGGAAGGGAGAAGTTGTTGGAAGTGCTTTGGCCTTGTAATTGGGGAAGCAGAGTCAGAAACCCAACCTAGCAGCGCTCTGGGGTGTTCCCTGCAAGGTGACATTACACGCTTGTCTCTGTGGAGCACAGGAGCAAGGCAAGTTTACCTCAGCCTCTCAACAACAACCTAGAGAGCAATTTTCTCCTCTCCACAGCATCAACAGGGCACTCCTTCTGCTTTCCTACTGTTTTGAGAAGTTAGAGCCAACTGAGCTGTTCACAGCGCAGTGATTGACCCCCCCAGGCAGCTCTGCTCCAGAACCTGCCCTCACAACATGCTAGCATTTGATCACAGCTTGGTAAAACAGCACTGAAAACTTGCCAAAGGGAACTCAGCTCTGTTCCTCTGCAAGGCCTTGGCTGAGCTGTTTCCCCCCACTGGGGCTTGGTTCCCAACTGTGGAGCAGAGATAAGCAGCTGGAGCATGCTCTGTGTGTATAGATTTGGAAGGACTTTGCTCAGAGCACATTCTGTTCCTGCCAGGATAACTGAAATTTCCAAGCATGCAGCTCTCAGATCCCCTCAGCTGCTGGGCTGCAGCTTCTCCTTGTCACTGCTTTGAACAAAACACACCTGTGGGCAGCAGTGCAGCCCTTGTTGTCCCTCACACTTGTCTCCATGTTTTCCCTGTTTTCCTGGCTCCCAGGGGAGCAGCTGGAGTGTCATGGAGAGCAGGCTCTGAGCCTTCTGCTCCCAGAGATTTTAGGTTTCCTTGGCTCAGCATGATGGATAATTCCCTCATCCCGTGGCGGGAATGACCTTTTCAGCTCTAGAAAGCAAAACCAGCATTTTATTCTGCAGCTTTAACTGAGCACACAGAAATGGGATGCAGATCCCCAGACTCTGAAGTCTGCAATGTTCACCTGTTTGTGCATGATTAAAGCTCAGATTTACCCCTGTAAAGAATTACCATTTACAACTCCTTTTTGCCCAGAGGCTGACCAGGAGGTTCTCCACCTCATTGACTTTAATAAATAGATGATAAGAATAAAGAGGAAAGGCTGGATGCCACAAAACATCAAATCTCCCAGGTCATTTGCAACATGCCCAAATGGAGCAGTGACTCAGAAGGTGAGCATTCCTCCCCAGCAGTGCAGAAGCTGCTCAAAGCAGAACCTGGAATTTGGGAGTTCTGGCAGTGCTTCACTCTCCTGCCTGTCAAATGAATCACTTGAATTTCAATAATATTTAAATAACAGCCTGCATCTCCCAGGCAGCAGCAGCAGCCAGCACACTACAAGCACGGCACTGTCATTTCCATGTTACAAAACGTGCAGGTGCCTCCACTCACACCCACCTGATGGAGCTCTGCAGTTGAGCTTGATTAGGAAATAATCCACACAGAAAACTCTGAGACAGGGCCCACAGCAGGAGGCTCCAGCTGCCCTTGCTGCCCTGTGTGCAGCTCACAGGACACTGTTCTGTCACTTCCAATGTCCCCATGGCAGCTGGCAGGCAGAGCCACAGCAGTCCCAGGGACAGGCACTCCTTATGTAACAGGGATAAACATTGCCATGCCTGGGAAAGCACAGGGTTGGCAGTCAGGATTCACGTTTGCCAAACAAACAGCTTTGCAAACATCCCCACTCTGGCTGTCAACACTCACTGTTCCAGACAGACCTCAGCCCTGTTTGTGACTGCTGCATCCAGGGGCACCTCTGCTTTTCACAAGGCCTGGCTCTCCTCCAAGAGCAAACTTCCTTTTCTGTCTCAGTTCAGGGAATTCCACCCATCTAGCTGCCACTTGGAAAGGCCCTGCAGGACACTATGTTCAGAAAATTCAGAAACATTTTGCCTAGACAGTACCAAAAGGAGAATCAAGAGAGCTGAGGAACAAACTGGTTTGCTGTTCCAGGACAGCATCCAGTGACCATTTTCACTCCAGCTGCCCTCACCATATGAGGGGCCAATCTGAAACACTGGCAGGGCTGTTTGGCACAGTCAGCTGCAGTGGGTACCCAATGGCTTGTCACACTACAGACTTCCCAGATATGCCAGGCTGGGGCTCTGCAGCTGATCCAGAGTGGGAAAGTTCCCAACCTCCAACCAACAGAGCTAGCTCTGCTGTTCGGTCACAATCTTTGCAAACAATGCTGCTCAGACTAATCACTTCACAACACCAAGCAGATGTTTCATTATCTCCCATTCCATCTGCCACTGCAGGACAGGAGCAGGCAGAATACTAGCAGGACAGTTACCAAGAGTGCTTTGCAACCAAACAGAATTCAGAGATGCAAGAGACCACAGAGAATTTAGTGACCCACTCTGCAAAGCCTACAACTCAAGAACCCAGACAATTCCTACTTTTCATAGCCACAAACCTGAAAAAGCACTACCAATGAGCATTGAGATGCCACTTTCAGGAGAGCAGGACAGCATTCAGCTGCAGTTGGCTGGCTGGATGCAAAAGCTGGAAGTATTAGTAGATTAACAGATAGAAAATAGATTATTGGATTTCAAGGCACTTCCTTTTCTAGATTTCTTTTAGCAGCATTTTTTAAAAGCACCTTAAAAAAGAACATAATACACTTTTGAATGAACTGCTCATAATCAATGAGGTATCAGAGACTTACAGAAAGGAGAATCTTTGAGGCTCTCAGATTCCCTCCCTTGCTCCTTTAATCACATTCCAGCCATTAATTAGTCAGCTGCAGACAACTCACACCCTCTGCAGGTCTGCTTGAATCAACCTCTCAGTGACTTTTTTAACAAGGGACAGGCAAGTCACTGCAAAAGGTGGACACAAGGCACACAGACAGTGGGACCACAGTGCCAGTGTAGTGTGGGGACATAGCAAATATAGAGGAAAAAAAAAGTAAGTTTTTAAGGAGTACCATCTAAAAACTGGCTCTAGTTTCCTCTTTGTCCTCTATAAAGAGGTAAAGAAAGTAGAGCCCCAGAGCTGAACTCCTCTCTCCTAATGGGAAACCTGAGCATGGAGCAGAATGCTACCTACTGCGCTAGCACCAGCAACATCACAATTTTTCAGGGCGTGTCTTTCTTCCGAAGAAAGTCTTCTACCAGCTGATCAAACTTCTGTGAGGAAAACTGCTTTAGAACGTGTAAGGGAGTGAGTAAATACTGCTCTGCAAGTCCAGTTGCATGGTGCTCACTGGCAACAGGTGCAGGTCCTGCTGCTCCCAGCTGTTCCGCATTCAGCTCTTCCTTCTCACCCCTCTGAGAAGGGCGGTGTTCTTTTGAGCAGAGAGCTGGCTCACAGTAGTGCTGAAGAACCTTACCACCTGTAAACACTTCAGGTTTCTCAGTATTTTTCTCTGGGGAGTCATAAATGACCCCTCGGGGCACAGAGCTCCCCAGGGCTCTTTTCCGAAGACTTGCGGGTTTCTGCCTCTTCCTTCGGATTTCCTGCTGTCCAGACTCTTGCACAGGTTTTGAGACTCTGAAGTCAGGAGGTACCTGGGGAGCAGAGCTCAGGTATTCCTGAAAGTAAACCTGGCACATGTCGTCCTTCACAATGGGAATGATGGAGCAGGGTTTCAGCCACTTCACAAACTCGCGCAGCTCCTCAAAGGACGAGTGATCCGAGTAGGGGATGAGGTGGATTTTGGGGTGGGTGACCTTCATGGGCCTGCCCGTGGGGATGATGGCAATGGTGGGGTGCTGGGCGTTCCAGGCGACCAGCGTTTCCCGGCAGATCTCAGAAACATCCACGGCACGGATCCAGCCCGTGCCCTCCTCGTCAGTGAACACATCTGGCAGTCCCAGCAGCCGCATCTGCTCCAGGCGCCAGGGGCTCACCACCACCCACGTGCTGAACTCCAGCGCCAGCTCCAGCAGCAGCGTCTCCTTGCCCAGGGTGTACACACCTGCCAGGGGACCAGCGGCTCAGGGACAGGGCAGGGGGACGCAAGCCCTGGCCAGGGCCGTGCTGGCAGAAGGGAGGGCAGCACTCACCGATGACCACGTGGTGCTGCGGGTGGGCACGGATGAGGTTGACGACCTGGCGGGTGGCCAGCGCCCGCGAGGGCAGGGCCCGCTGGGGGTGGCAGTGGGTGTTGTCCAGGTACAGGCGGTCAATGTGGCGGCCCTTCAGCGCTGGCTCGCCCTGTATGCCACTCCAGTAGCGGAAATCTCCTGCAAAGACAGGGATGGCAGGGCAGGGCCCAGAGAGGGGGCTGAGTTTCCCTCACAGAGGATATTTCAGAACCATCTGGTCACAATTCTGTGCCACATGCTCTGGGATAACCCTGCTTGAGCAATGCACTGGGACCAGGTGACCAACTGCAGTCCCTTCCAACCTAACCCATTTTGTGATTCTGTGATTGTGGGAACCTGCCCTGTACCTGTGTAGAGGATGGTGCCGAAGGTGCCCTCAAAGAGGAACATAACAGATCCAGGGCAGTGGTTGGAGTCGATCAGCGTCACCGTCACCTCACCTACGACATGACTCTGCCCCACCTCCAGCGGCCGGATCCAGCACTTCGGCACCTGCAGAGGCCAAGGTGAGGGCAAGCCAGGCCAGGCCAGATGACAAGGGTTGGGACAGGCACGTGGGGACGCCCAGGCGATGAGGGCAGAGGCGGGCGGGACACACCTACCTGCAGGCGGTGATGCAGGAGGCGGGCGGTGAGCGGGGAGCAGTACAGCGGGCGGCTCCAGGTACTGGAGAGCCCCACCGTGTGGTCCGAGTGCATATGGGACAGGAAGAAGAGGCGAGCGCCGGCCGCCTTCCGCAGGCTCCAGAAGTCCACGGCGATGGGGGTCCCGGCCAGCACCGTCCCGCTCATGTTGGGCGTGCACCCTGGGCCCCGCTCCCCTCACGCCGGTTTTTGGCGGGAAGCGCCGCGCACGCGCAGGCGGCGCGGGGCGGGGCCGGGCCGCGCGCCAGGGGCGGGGCGGGTCGTGGTCACGTGGGCGGGGCGGGAAGGTCGGCGGGCGGAGCGGGATCGGAACCGGGACCGGGACCGGAAGCGGGATCTGGATCTGGATCTGGATCTGGATCTGGATCTAGATCTAGATCTAGATCTAGATCTAGATCTAGGACCGAGACCGAGTCCTAGGACTCGGAGTGGGACCGAGAGCGGCGCTTAGGAGCGGCACCGGCGCGGGGCCATGCCGTACCTGGGCGGCGAGGAGGCGCAGCGGGAGCTGCGGCGGGCGCTGTCGAACCCGCACGTGCAGGCGGACCCGGCGCGGTACCGCGGCGCCGTGCTGCGCGTGATCCGGTACGGCGGGCGGGCCGGGCGGGCGGGGGGCGCGGGGCCGCGCCGAGCCCCGCTGAGCCCCGTGCCCGGCCCGCCGCAGGCTGATGGCGCAGGGCGCCGACGTGTCGGGGCTGTTCCCGGAGATGGTGAAGGCGGGCGCGGTGCCGGACGTGGTGCAGAAGAAGCTGGTGTCGTTCTACGTGCGCGCCCAGGCCCCGCGGCAGCCGCAGCTGGCGCTGCTCGCCGTCAACTCCCTGCGCAAGGACTGCGCGCACCCCAGCCCGGCCGTGCGGGGGCTCGCCCTGCGCACCATGTGCGGCCTCAGGTGCGGCGGGGACCGGGGGGGTGTCCCCGGCCGCCGTGCCCCGCTGACGGCCGGCTGTCCTCCCGCAGGATGCCCGGGATCCAGGAGTACCTGCAGCAGCCCCTGGTGAGCGGGCTGCGGGACAAGGCGTCCTACGTGCGCAGGGCGGCCGTGCTGGGCTGTGCCAAGATGGTGAAGATGCAGGGCGACTGCGAAGTGGGTGAGTGGCTGGTGGCCGTGGGGCTGGGCTGGTGGCCGTGCGGGTGCTGTGTTCGTGATGTGCGTTCAGCCTTCGGGGCTGTCCTGGGGTCCCTGTGCTGCCCCTGCGTTGTTGTGGCTTAGGGCAGAAGGAGAGAGAAAGTGGAGGGTAGTGAATGAAAGAATGAGAAGATTGCAGTGTGCCAAGAGATCCTGATGGCAGGAGCTCTGTGCTTCGCAGATGGTGCTCTGGTGAATGAGCTCTACAGTTTGCTTCGTGACCAGGACCCCATTGTGGTCGTGAACTGCCTGAGGGCCTTGGAAGAGATCTTGAAGAAGGAGGGAGGTGTTGTCATCAACAAACCCATTGCCCATCATCTCCTCAACAGGTTTGTTTTCTTTGGCATTGAGATGGTGCTGGAAGCTTCTCTTGTTCTCATGTTTTCTGTGCAGACAGGCAGTTCCTGGGGGACAGAACCCTCTCTGCACCGATGTTCCTGCCCTCCCTGACTCGTGTCCCTGTGCTCCTGGCAGGATGCCTGACCTGGACCAGTGGGGGCAGAGCGAGGTGCTCACCTTCCTGCTGCGCTACACACCCCGCAGCGAGGACGAGCTCTTCGACATCCTCAACCTGCTCGACGGCTACCTCAAGAGCAGCAGCCCCAGCGTGGTGATGGCGGCCACCAAGCTGTTCCTGGTGCTGGCCAGGGAGTACCCAGATGTGCAGGCAGATGTGCTGGTGAGGGTGAAGGGCCCGCTGCTGTCTGCCTGCACCTCGGAGAGCAGGGAGCTCTGCTTCACCGCGCTCTGCCACGTGCGCCAGATCCTCAGGAGCCTGCCCGGCCACTTCAGCAGCCACTACAAAAAGTTCTTCTGCTCCTACTCGGAGCCCCACTACATCAAATGCCAGAAGATGGAGGTGCTGTGTGAGCTGGTGAACGATGAGAACGTGCAGCAGGTGCTGGAGGAGCTGAAGGGTTACTGCACTGATGTGTCGGTGGAGCTGGCGCAGGGAGCGATCTTTGCCATAGGTGAGAGCTGTGCCTTGCCTCGGCTGCAGCCCTGCACCTTTCAGGGGGGCTGTGCTCTGCTGAGGGGTGCCTGGGCAAGCACCAAATCACTGCTCTGGGCTGCCTGCCCAGGAGTGGTTTGTGTCAGAGTGTTTCTGAAGCACTGATGGTTTCAGGAGTCCTGGCGTGGAGCTGCTTCAGGTTGTGCAGAAAGTCCTTGAATCTCGTGCTGTGAGGAGATGCTCTAGAGAAAATGTGTCATTTCATCTTGTTAATGAGCCTTATAGTCCTCAGTGAAGCTGTGCAGGGGGTGGAGGAGCTCTAATACCTGCTTGTCCTTTGAGTTGTGATGGGGGCAGAGTTAAGGTGATAGTTTTGGTTTTGTGAGCTTTAAAAATAGGTGAATTGGTACAGTGTTCCTAAGGAGAAAGTTGGGGATGATAAAATGCCTTTTTTAATGTATTACATTTAAGGAAAGTTCCAAAATCTTCTGAGATGTGGCCTCAAAAAAAAAACAAGGAACATGTCCCTGGTGTGGAGAACAAGCTCATTTGGCCACACTTTCAGAAACAGAAGTCAGCAAGGAAAGGAGGGAGACTGTTCCTTCAAAGAGAGTTTGTGATGAGTAGCTGGGTTCATGACTCCTGTTTCACTCTGATAGAAGGGTGACTTTTATGTCTTTTTGGCATCCTTGCAGCCAATATTGCCAGGACATACACAGAGCAGTGTGTGGGGATTCTGACAGAGCTTCTGGGGCTTCAGCAGGAGCACATCACCTCAGGTAAGCACTGCTGCTGGTTTATGCTCTCAGGAGGTGCCTTTGCTGGAGCTAGTGATCCCAAACTCAAAGGCACTTGGCTTCCAGCTTAATTGGCACCTTCAGGTGGAAGTTTTCCAGGTGGGTTGAGGGGTATGAGGTGTGTTCCTTCTGCAGGACTGCTCTCTGTGGAAAAGGAGATGGCTGTAGCTGTGCTCATGCTTCTTTCTGGCTGCCACCTGCTGACTCAGGGAGGGAGGGGCTCCTCAGAGATGTTTTACTGTCTGTTTGAGACCCAGGATGATTAATAGATCTTTTAAATCTCTGTGATTTCTCTTCAACATTCTGATTTAGTTGTGACAAAGTTCCTTTTTTCTCTTCTGCCCTCAGATCCACCTTCACATCACTGCTGTTCCTGCTGTTCTCTTTTAACTGGTCTTGCTCTCAGATTTGAAAACCACACACTTGCACTCAGCTGTTGAATTCCATCTCAGGAGCTGTTTTTGTGTCTGAGTGGGCAGCAAAACCTTCAAAGTTTTGACCTAAAGTTCACGAGCCTCATTTTGAATTGGGGTCAGCTTTAATTTGTCATTCTAACCTCGTGTGTCTGAAGCATCGTGAGTCAGAGGCTTTTTAAAGGCTGGCAGTGGCCAGAACAGAGGCTGCTCTCCAGCAGGGGAACAATCTGAAGTCTCAGTGCTCTATTTTAGACCTGGTGAAGCTTTGCTCTCACAAATGCAGTGTCATGGGATTGGGAAGGAGGGTGCCTCAAATCACAGTCTCAGGCAGGGCACTGACCCTCCTGGCTGAGATTTGCAAGGCCCCTTGAGTGGAGGGCTTTGAAATTATTTTTTTTCTTTTCCCTAATGGTTTTTATGACTCTTGGGGGATGCTGATAACTTGTTTTCCCTGCAGCTGTGGTCCGTGCTTTCCGGGACCTGGCCTGGCTGTGTCCCCAGTGCACAGATGCCGTGTGCCAGGCCCTGCCAGGCTGTGAGGACACCATCCAGGACAGCGAGGTGAGGGGAAGGGTGGACAAGGACTGTCCATCTTCCCTTTGCCTTGAGATTGGGGGAAAAATCAGCAATCCTCAGATTTGTTCTCCCAGCGGGCTTATGTGGTGCCAACACGCGGCGCACAGCAGCTGTTTGCTGTTGTTCCTGTGCTTCCCTCAGGGCAAACAAGCACTGGTCTGGCTCCTGGGCATGCATGGGGAGAAGATCCCAAACGCTCCCTACGTCCTGGAGGACTTTGTGGAGACTGTGAGGTCGGAGTCGTTCCCGGCGGTGAAGATGGAGCTGCTGACGGCGCTGCTGCGGCTCTTCCTGGCCCGGCCAGCCGAGTGCCAAGACATGCTGGGCAGGCTGCTCTACTTCTGCATTGGTGGGTTCTCCGTGTCCCCACAGCTCCCAGGGACCTGCTCTGCCTGTGTCCCCAGGCTGTGTCCGCGTTCTGGCTGGTTCCAGGTGGTTCCATGGCTTAGGCTGCTTCTGGCCCCGGCTGGCTGAGTGTGGAGTCATGGAATCAGAGTGGAAGGGAGCTTAAAGATCATCCAGTTCCACCCCCTGTCCTGAGCAGGGACACCTTCCCTGTCCAGCCTGGCCTTGGACCCTTCCAGGGATCCAGGGGCAGCTACAGCTTCTCTGGGCACCTTGTGCCAGGGCCTGCCCACCCTCCCAGGGAAGGATTCCTTCCCAATATCCCATCTGACCCTGCATTCTGTTAGCTTAAAACCATTCCCCCTTGTCCTTTGGCTGTCTGCCTGTAAGCAGGCTTGCATTGTGTCCCTGCAAGTCAGTTTTTAATAATTTAGTGTCAGTGCTCTGGGGCAGTGTGGCTGGCAGGATTCTCCATGGCTTTTGCTGTCTGTGGTTCCAGAGGAGGAGCAGGACATGGCTGTGCGCGACCGGGGGCTCTTCTACTACCGCCTTCTGCAGGCTGGGGTGGAGGAAGTGAAGAGGGTCCTGTGCAGCCCCAAGTCTGACCCCTCCCTGGGGCTCCTGGGGGACCAGAGCAAGCAGCCTGTCAATGCCTGGGCTCTGGAGTTCAACACTCTGGCCACAGTTTATGGCAGAGAGCGCTGGGCGCTCGCCACCGCTCAGCAGCCCGTGGAACCCTCCTACTCCTGCTCTCCTGGTGCTGGCTCCAGGGACAGAGACACAGGTAAACCTGCCTCACCTTCCTCTGGGAGCCATCCTCCCCTTGCCAGCAGATCACAGAATCCCAGAATGGCTTGGGTTGGAAGGAGCCTTGAAATTCCTCTTGTTCCACCCCCTGCCATGGGCAGGGACCTTCCACTGGCCCAGGTGCTCCAAGCTCTGTCCAGCCTGGCCTTGGGCACTGCCAGGGATCCAGGGGCAGCCAAGATGTTCTCCCATGTGTGAGGAAGGTCAGAGTGCTTTGGGAACTTGGTGTGCAGTGTGCCACTCACTAGCCCAGGAAATGCTGCTGGTGGCCCTGGGATTCCTCTGCTCCATCAAATGGGCTCTGTGGAGCTGGGAGCTGCATCTCACAAGTGTTTGTGCTTGCATTTCAGAATCCCTGGTTTCTGAAGGGAACAAGGAAGTCCTCGAGGTTCATCCTGATGCTCCAGTGTCTGAAGGGAATAAAGAACTCCTCAAGGCTCATCCTGATGCAGGGAGCCTAAACTTGATTCCTGATGTTTCCCTGACTGCAGAACAGTTTGAGAAGACCTGGCTGAGCCTGGACACGAGCTGCCAGCTCTCTCTGCCCTGGTGTGGGCCTGTCCATGCAGACACCATCCAGACAGCCCTTCGTGTTGTGCACATCCAGACCATTGCCATGAGCAGAGCTGGAGCCCAGCCCTGGAAAGCTTATCTGAGTGCCCAGGATGACTCAGGCTGCCTCTTCCTCACAGAGCTCCTGCTTCAGGCAGCAGATTCAGAGCTGCAGGTTTCAGTGAAGCAAAATGAAGCAAAGCCAGAGGCACTGCAATCCTTCATCTCAGCCTTGAGGACAGTCCTGGAGGCAGTGGCTGGACTGGACTCTTGACTGGTCCCTGCTCCCAGCAAGATGCATGCTCAGGGCACAGAGAGAGTTGATTTCTCTGGCTCCTTTTGCCATACCCAGTGCTGGTTTGGTAGTTTTAAACTGCAGAGTTTCCAGTTTACCTGTGTGGGGGAAGCTGCAGCTGGGCAGAGCAGGGCAGGGTCACTCTGCTGTGAGTCACAGGACTGGTGGCATCCGTGGTGGGTGTCATGAGGCACAAACATCACTGATGGAACCAGAGCTGAGCAGAATTCAGGGCTGTGTTTTGGAGAGGGTTTTTTCCTGAGAATTATAAATATTTAAAAAAAAAAAAACAAAAACGAACCAAACACCAGAGCACCATGATTCTGCCACTTATCTCACCTTGAGAGGAACAGTGCAGTGAGAAGAGAATATTTCAGTCTTGGCTCCCTTTAGATTTGTTTTAATTTGCTGTCTGATTTCAGTAGTAACTTTGGGGGTGAGCAGAGCTCTGCTGTGCCAGAGGAGGGCAGGCAGGGGACGTCCTGCTCACTGGAGCCAGCATGTTCCACTACCAAAACACAGATGTGGGTTTTTAATTGCAGTGTGTTATTGAGGTGAGAATTGCCCTCTCTGAAGTTCCCTCAGCTCCTTGATTGAAGTAAAGGTACAGTGAGCTTGATCTAACAGGGCTTTAGGGTACTCTGTGAGGAGCACAAGCTTCTTTTAACCCTCTTCTGTCCGATTTTGGGTTTATTTGAAGGACTTGATTGTACCTTCAAATGGCACTGTGCCTTCCATGCACTTCACTGAATCCCTGTCACTGTTAAACACACTTCTGCCTTTCCTAATAAAAATGTGAATCATTCTTGGCTGATTTCTGGAGTTTCTTGTTCCTTCAGCCCTCAGGGCTGTGGGTGGAGTGATCTGTGGATCAGGGCAGCTCTGTGCCCACCAGGGTTTTTCTCTCTGACCTTCCTTGCAGCAAAGCTTTAAGGAGCAACTGGGCAATAATTAATCTCAGTCTCAAATGCCAAATTACTGTAAAGGGTGAACCTGCAGGTGGACTCAAGAGCAGATCACCAGTCAGCTGTAGCAGGGCAGGGCTGTGCTGTGCTCCTGCCCTCAGGGAGAGCTGATGTAGGAAACAGGCTAAAACTCCCACTCCTGGAAAGTGCCCTAGGCCAGCTTGGATAGAGTTTGGAGCAACCTGGGATAGTGGAAGGTGTCCCTGCCCATGGAGGCGAAATTTAAGGTCCCTTCCAACCCAAACCAGTCTGGGATTCTACATTAAAAGCGTGGAGGGGAACTGTGGCTTTTCCGTGCTGTTTTATGGACTCCTCCAGCCACATTCCAGTCTCGAAGCCTTCCTGGTGAAGCACAGCCCCTTGGGATGTGAATGCTCCACAGCTGTCCCCTGTGCTCACGCCTGGCAGTGATGCTGGACATGGTGCTGAAGGAATTGGGGAGGTGGGATCTTGGATTTGTGTCCAGCATATCCCTCCCCTTGTCCTCAGTGCTGCCCACCTGGTGCCAAGGGGGCTGGTTTGAGCAGAGGGTGCCAGGGGCCCGTGCTGTGTGTTGTGTTGTTTGACCAGGATTATCTGCCACGCACTAATTTCCTTTGGGGCTGTGATGAAGTCAGAAAACCACAGGCAGCTCTCCCCGGCGGCGCCTTCCGCCACGGATCACTTGACATGTCCCGTCCCAGGAGGGCCAGGCCAGGCACGCTCCGGCACCATGGACCAAAGGGAGATCCTGCTGCAGAACCTGGAAAGGGCCCAGGGCAAGAAGCTCAACAAAGGAGAGTTTGCAGAGGAGTTTTTGGTGAGTTCTCTCAAGGCTTGGCTCAGTGTTTCAGCTCACGTCGGAGGGAATCGCTCGGTCACCTCTCCAACCTATGACAGTGAGATTTTCTAGGAGTTTTATAGCAGACACCCAGAAGTTAACTGGGTTAAAAGGAATGTAAAGACATGATAGAAATTTAGTAATTTGCATTTGAACTCTTTGCTTTTTAACTAATCACCCGAGTGCTTCCTGTTTTCTGCTTGGCGAATGCACTTGTCGGGACATGGTTTCACTTTGCCTGGTAACAGAACTGGGGGGACAGGGAGGAATATGGAGCCTCTGGTCCTGGTGACACAACTGGGGATACTGGGAGGAATATGGAGCCTCTGCCCCTTCTCCCCATTGCATTATTAGACCTGTGGCACACGAGTTCCTGCCAGGCATCTCTGGTTTCTCCTTGCCTTAGCTTGTCCTTGTTTCTCTAGAGCACAGATTGCCCAAGGGAGCTGTGGCTGCCCCATCCCTGGAAGTGTCGAAGGCCAGGGTGGAAAGGGCTTGGAACGACCTGGGACAGCAGCAGGTGCTCCTGCCCATGGCAGGGAGTGGAATTAGATGAGCTTTAAGGTCCCTTCCAGCCCAAACCATTCTGGGATATTGTGCTCTGCATCGAGCAGTGCTCCTGGCCCCTCCTGGAAAGTGCTTTCTTGTTCCCTCGAGGCAAAAGCTGCACAAAGTGCTCATGGCTCCCACCTCCCCCTGTGTCCTGCATTGCCCTGAATCTGTGAGCTCTCTGTTACATTTTTGGTTTGGGTGCCAGGGCTGAGGCTCAGATGGCAGTGCTGAAGCTGGTGGCTGGAGGTGGCTCTGGTGTATCAGCTGGAGGCAGGTGGCTCTGACAGGCTGTCTGGGCTGCTCTGAGGGGCAGTGACATTGCCCAGCTCTCCCAGGTACAGGGAAGGGTAAAACTGTGAGATCTGAGATGTGTCAAGCACTGGACTGACCCTGGCAGGGGGCTCTGAGTTACCGAGGGGTCTCCACAAGCTCCAGCTCTGCTCTGTCATACCAGCAAAATCTGGCCCTTCAAACACTTGGGGAAAGCTGAGTGCTTGGTTTCCAGGTGTCTGGGGTGGAGGGAAGTGATTAATCTGAGCCTGCAGTGACAGTCTGTTGTTCCATGGAACAAAGTGCTGTCACAGCCTGCTGAGTTTCCCGTGTCTCTGCCTGGTGTCTGCGTGTGTGAGGCAGTGGGCTCTGAGCCCTGCTGCTCAGGCTGGCTCCAGCAGCCTGATGTATTAATTTCTGATCAAAATGGCAGGTGGAAATGGTCAAGGCTGCATTTCCTGTTTTATGGGATAAGATCTTCTCAAAGACGCCTGATTTGTGTCTGCTTTTGCAAGGCAGTGGCCTCAGCAGGCCACCATGCTGGCTTGTTTCCAAACATGACAGATATATTCATGCCATTCCTCCACCCCAATTCCTGCCCTCTCCTTGTGGGACCAAGCATTTTTATGTGCAAATCGTGGTGATGTTACTGTAAGTGATAGGGGTTTTGTTAGAGTCCCCCTTTTCTGTTAGTGCAGGCTCCCCAGGGAATGGCCACAGCCCGAGGCTGCCAGAACTCCAGAAATGTTTGGATAATGCTCCCAGGCACAGGGTGGGATTTTGGAATGTCTGTGCAAGGCCAGGAGTTGGACTCAATAATTCTTATGGGTCCCATCCAGCCCAGGATCCAGTCCAGGATATTCCATGATTCTGTGTTTTTCATCCCTAGGTTTTTCCCAAGCAGTTTCATGTCAGATTATTCAAGGACAGAAAAGTCAGATGATTCAGGGAAGACTGGCTTTAGTATGGAGTGATGCCCCTTCCATGAGAGCTTTCCCTGGAAGCTGGGGGTACATTGGAAGGAGGAAGGGGAGGATGTGACCAGCACCAGAATTGCTCAGAAGGTTACAGGGATGTGAAGGCTACAAAACCCACCCTGCTCCCACAATTTCTATCCCACTGTGTCTGCCCCACATTCTTAATTAATAGAGACTGGACGTATGGACTGTCCTGAGCCTCCTGTACATCCTCCCTCACTCATTCCATCAGATCTCTGAGATTTAACTTCTATTGTGGCTGAATTTACTGTTTTAAAACTGCAGTTTAATATTAAACACCAGCAATCTGGACATAAAAATATGAAAGAAAAAATGGAGCAAGAATGATGCTTCTGAAACTGATGGTAACAAATACTGTGTGTGGTTTAGGAGCTGGTGGCAGTGAAATAAAATTCTGTGCTTTACCAGAAGAAAGATGCTTTAACTCCCATGAGTGAGTTTTAAGCTTTACCCTTAAAATGAAAGAGATGAGAGGTTTGCAGCCCTAAGGGTCTGTCCCAGGACTCCTTGTCTTTCACCACTCCATGGAGCCCCTCTGCTCCAGCTGCTTGTGCTCCCTTTGTGACTTGAGCATCGCTGCTTCCAGCTACAGATGGGAGCATCTCCACCAAAGTGAGAAAAATCAATAGATTTACCTGTCTTTTCTGGCATCATTTGTTGAAGGTGCTTTGACATTGTCACTCCTCTGATCTGGGTGCCATTTGAGAGGTTCCCCTGGGCCTCTCTCACTTGTGAGGGCGATGCTTTTGTCACTTCGCAAGCTGATGTGTGGGCACTGCCTCAGCACACACTTTCCATCCTTCACAAGACTCTCAGAAGGTTCTGTCTCTATTTTTGCTCTGAGCAGAGCCACTCAGGAAAGAATTGATGGTGGTAGCAAACGTGACCCCTGGAGACCTTCGTGTGCTCTCTAGCAGCGAGCTGGCTGCAGCACGTCTGCTGTAATTTGTTCCACTCTTTTATCACAGAAGCTGAAGACACAGTCAACAAAGTACAGATCGGATAAAATCTACCCTACAGCAGCATCTGAGCAGCCAGAGAATGTCAAGAAGAACAGATACAAGGACATCTTACCTTGTAGGTTGGAAATGGCACATGTTCCTACTCAGACTTTTGTTTTTCTTGCTTTTCTTGTTCTCATTCTCTGGTGCCTGCCTGCACAGCTGTTGTATGTGAGCATCTCACTGCTGCCTGTTGGCTTTGAGTCCTGCTGCTCAGATTTAGGGCTTTGGCTGCTGCAGTGCCTGCTCTGGAGGACGTTGGCACAAATCAACACACGGTGGGATTTTGGGGATGTCCTGTGCAGGGATGGGAGCTGGACTCGATGATGCTTGCAGGTCCTTTCCAACTCAGGATATTCTGTGATATTTCTGCAGACAGAAGGACTTCTATTCCCTAGGAAACACATCCTCCAGTGATAATCCTTGCAAGTTTCTGGTTAGCACTGTAGTCACTTGCATCCAAAGGCCTTTGGACAGCAATGTCCCCATGATGTGCAAAGCAGACAACAGGCAAACCCTGCTGTGGCTTGCCTTGGTGCAGTGGTCTCCAGAGGACTCTGTCCCAGCATCAGAGCAGACTGTCTCTTTTGTCCGTTCCAACTCAGAAAATAAAGTAAATCACAGAATCATTAAGGTTGGAAAAGACCTCCAGGATCAAGTCCAGCTTTCAAACCTTTGTATCTAAGCCCACAGACCTGCTTTGAGCCTGGAGTGCTGCAGGGTGGTTTTGGGCTTGGCTTGCTGCACGGTCAGAAGGAATCAGCATTGTACTGGGGTGGTGGCAGCACCTGCAGCTCTCCCCTAAAACCTCCCTCACCCTCCAGAAGGATCTTGTCCATCCCCTGTGTGTGTGGGCAGCAGGGCTGTGGGAGGAGGGGGGGACATCAGCTGCTTGCACAGCCCCCCACCCACCTGGATGGGCTCTCTGACATCAGTGGTGCTGCCCTCCAAGGGCTCAGTGACCCTGCAGGACAGACACTGACTGCTTCCCCTGCTTTTGCAGTTGACCACAGCAGAGTGGAGCTGTCCCTGATTACATCAGACACAGATTCTCATTACATCAATGCCAACTTCATCAAGGTTTGCCTCTTTTGTGGTGTTTTGTCCTGCCGCCTCGGTGGGTTGTGCCGGGAGGAGCAGGCTGGGGGCTCTGCAGCAGTTTCTGGGCTGTGCTCAAGGGTAACTGATGGAAGAAGATGAGTGAGCCCTCCAGAACCCCCTGGGCAGCACAGAGGCACTGGCTATGGGGCAAGGGACACACTCATGCCTGGGGTGGAACACTTTGTGGTTCTCAGCCCCAACTTCCTCATCGCCGTTGCTGCCTTTGGTGGGTGACAGTGGTGCAAAGCTGCCTGTGGCCAGAGTCACCTGGGCTGAAACCAGTGCAGAGGCAGGAAGCCTTGCAGTGCTGCACGGCTGGGACCCACTGCTGGGGCAAGCAGCAGGGCAGATCAGTGTGGGACAGCGCTCCATGTGCAGCTCCACCAGTCCTGGGGCTGCCCTGGGCCTACAACCCTTCTGTGACTGATGGATGGATGGATGGATGGATGGATGGATGGATGGATGGATGGATGGATAGATAGATAGATAGATAGATAGATAGATAGATAGATAGATAGATAAATAGATGATAGATAGTTCCCTTCATTCTCCATGATGGTGACCAGTGGCCCAGGGCTCTGTCTGTAGATCAGACCTTCCCAACAGGATCACAGTTCATTCTCTGGCCATCAGCAACAGAGCTGTGGCCACATCACCTCCAAGCTCCCAGAGGTGCTGTAAGAACTGGTGCTGGTCTCTGGGAGCAGATCTCAGCTCAATCCCAGCTCCCCAGCTCGGCCCTGCCTTTGGTTTGCACACCACTGTGTGAGTAAATGTATGTGCCCAAAATTCAACTCTGTGAAAGTCTTTCTAAATCCTTAATGGGCTTGCTGGTAGAAGTAAATTCAGAGAGAGGAATGACTTTATTTCTGCTGGTGAACTATGCACAGATGTGTCCATGTTTGGTTTGAATGTTCCAGGGTGTCTATGGGCCAAGAGCATACATTGCAACCCAAGGTCCTCTCCCCACTACTGTCACTGACTTTTGGAGGATGATTTGGGAGTATGAAGTCCTGGTAAGGTGCAGATTTATATTTAGATATAAATGTCCTTTTTATTTTTTAAGAACAGTTGTCCTTCCAGCCTGAAGTCCTTTGTTGGGACTCAGGGGAAGGCAGCCCACAGAGTTTCCTTATCACTGATAAGTACCCACAAGAGATGAGTTTAATTTTGCTGCCTGGATAAGACACTCATGTTCAGACTTTTCTGATGAGCCTTCTTCCTGCAGGTCGTGGTCATGGCTTGTATGGAGTTTGAAATGGGGAAGGTGAGTAGCATGTCACAGACAGTCCTGACTGCCAGGGCAGGGTGAGAGATGCAGATTTTTATTAAATCTCATTAGTGGCAGTGATTTCTGTTTGATATAAGCTGGTTTTTGGGTCTCCAGCTGCAAATGGTCCCGTGGAAGATGTCCCTGCCCATAGCAAAGGGTGAAAGATGATCTTTAAGGTCCCCTCCAACCAAACCAGTCTCTGGTTCCATTAAATTCTTCAGCCATTTCCAGCAGCGTCGGGAATCTCTCTGGAAAGGGAAAACCAGCAGTGGCAGCTCCAAGGAAGGGCAGGCTGGAGCTGGACAGCAGCAAGAGCTGAGCCTCTTCCCAGAGTGAATTTTGTTCTGAAAAGTGAAAAAGGGCCAGTGAGGAATAACCAAACACCTTGTGCTTGTCCCAACAGAAGAAATGTGAGCGGTACTGGGCGGAGGTGGACGGCTCCCCCCTGCACTGCGGCCCTTTCTCCATCACCTGTGTGAGTGCAGCCACCCCAGCAGCCTGTCCCACCCCAGGGAACCACAGAAAATCTGACTCTGACTCCTTCTTCTGCAGGAGGCTGAGGAGAAGAGGAATCAGTATGTGATTAGAACTTTAAAGGTGACCCTGAATGAGGTAAGGAGGAAAGGTCAAGGCAGAAAAGGTACCTGGGCTGGCTTTGTTATATAAATAATATATTAAAATATGGTACATATTGTGCAGAATATTTTACATTGCTCAGGCTGCTGAATTAGATTTGACAGCAGTTAAGGGAACAAAGGAAGTAAAAAATTCATTAACTCAGACCTCAGTTTCTGAAGGTGTTTGTCAGTCATGGCAAATCAGGCTCTGGGTAAGTGAGGCCAAAAATGTCATAAAACAGCTCCTGCAGCAAAACCAACTGCAAACTGCTGCTCTGCCCTTTGCTGCTGCTGCAGATGGGAGCTGGGGATGGAGCAGAAATCCAGCTCCCCTCCCACCATCCCAGACCCTGCCACTCTTCTCCTGCAGGCAACCCGCACCGTCTCCCACTTCCACTACAAGAACTGGCCAGACCACCACGTGCCCTCCTCCATCGAGCCCATCCTGGAGCTCGTCAGGGACATTCGCTGCTACCAGCCCGATGACAGGGTCCCTGTCTGCATCCACTGCAGGTGGGTGAGCTGGCTGCCAGCAGGGAAGTGCTGGCAGAGCCCTGTGCTCCCACGTCCCAGGGGGTCACAGGGAAGCTGGCCAAGCCCACAGCCAAGCTCCTCTTGCAGGGAGCCCTAAGGCAAAGGGGGACAGCCAGCATGGCCAGGGGGCAGGGAAGGAGGCAGCAGCAGGCCGGCAATAGAATCACAGAACATGGAATTGTTTAGGTTGAAAAAGTCCCTTAAGATGCTCGAGTCCAGTCATTGGCCCAGCACTAAACCACGTCCTCAAGTGCCACATCTACACATCTTTTCAATGGTGACTTCACCACTGTCCTGGGCAGCCTGTGCCAGTGCTTGACAATGCTTCTGGTGTAGAAATTTTCCTGAATATGCAATCTAAACCTCCCCTGGGGCAACCTCAGGCCTTTTCCTCTTGTCCTGCCCCTCGTTAGCTGGGAGAAGAGACCAACACCTGGCTGGCTACACCCCCCTGTCAGGGAGTGAGAATGTCTGGGTCAGAGACCACCACCACTGGCCATGGCCACCAGCTGGTCACCACAGGAGGACTGAGAGCTGTTCCCAGGGCACGAGCTGTGCCTCCTGTTCCCAGGGCATGAGCTGTGCCTCCCAACCCTGTGCAGCAGAGCCCTGTGCGGGCTGCAGCTGCAGCATCCTGCGGGTCTGCAGGGTGTGTGTGGGACAGCAGGGTGGCAGGTGGCTGTGAGTCCTCTCCAAACATCCCTGTGGGAAGCACAGCGTGCCCAGGCCGTGCCCCGTGCTGTCCTTGCAGTGCTGGCTGCGGCAGGACCGGCGTCATCTGCGCCATCGACTACACCCAGAAGCTGCTGAAGGACGGGGTGAGTGCCAGCCCTCAGTGCCCTCCGTGGCCCCTGCACCCCTCTGTCCCTCCCCAGCCTTCTCTCTGCCTTCCAGCCCCTCTGGCTGCGCTCAGGGGGATTTCAGGGGGATGGGAGCTCCCCATGGAGAGCGGCAGTGGCCGAAGTGCGGATTGCCCACTCCGTTTGTGCCACTCCTCTCTCTTCAGGCACTGACAGCATCGCCCCAGTGGGGCAGAACCTCCCCTCCACTGCTCGCTGTGGCCAGGCCTTCAGCTCACAGCACGTGGTGCTGACCCTCACTCTTCAATACATATTTACTGTTTGTCTCTCCACACTCACACATCAGATATTCAGTGTTTGCAAACCAGCCCCTTGCTTTACTCTGCCTCTCCAATAATGGTACAGGCAGTAATCCCTGACCTCAGGGCAGGTGCTGGGACTCAGAGGAGATCCTGCTGTGTTCCACAACTCACTGAACCCATCCAGCTGGGAAATCAGTGCCATGCCCTCCATGCTGCCCACAGCTGTTGTAAAAAGGGTATTTTCTGTGGAGTGTGAGACAGGAGGGAGGAGAATGGTTTGTAATAAATAAAATAGCACTTTAAGCAAGCACTTTGCTAAAAATTATTGCAGTAGCAGGCTTGGATTTCAGACAGTGCTCTGAACTGCACCATGATTTGGAAGCTTTGTGGAATTAGACCTGTCTGTAATTTTTTATCAGAGAAATCATAGAAATCATTGAAAGATTTGGGTTGGAAGGATCTTAAAAATCTTCTCTTTCCAGTCCCTCCTGTCCAGCCTGGCCTTGGACACTTCCAGGGATCCAGGGGCACCCTGTGCCAGGGCCTCCCCACCCTCACAGGGAAGAATTCCTTCCCAATATTAAACTCAAATCTCTTCTCTTTTAGCTTAAAACCATTTTGTCTTTTCTCTTTCTCACCAGATTGTTCCAGTGAACTTCAGTGTTTTCAACCTGATCCAGGAAATGCGCACACAGAGACCCTGCATAGTGCAGACCAAGGTGTGTTTGGGGAGTGTCACCACTGCTCCATGCTGGCCCCTCACCTCTTCCCAGTAGGGTTCACAGCAGGGAAACCCAGAGCTGCGGTGCTGGTGGGAGCTGGGGTGTGGAGATATTGTGCAAAGTCCCTTTTCTGAGCAGAACAATGATTTGGCAGAAGTTGATTTGGTAGTTGAGCGTTTCCTTGCGGACAGCTGGGCCAGTGCTCGCAGTGGGATTTATCAAATGCTTACACTGTGAAACCAGGGACTGTCCAGGCAATAAAGTGGGAACTTTCCTCAGCTGCAACAGACTGAAGAGGAAGCTCAGTGCAGACCAGCGTTGTTTGCGCACCCAAAACCCCCCAAATGCCTCAGTGGGAGCCCTGTGAGAGTTGTGGCTTCTGCCTCTTCTCAAAATTCACACCCTGCCAACAGACAGGAAAGGCAGCTTCTCTCAGGGTGATGCTTGCCTGGGAAGAGGTGGCCATTCACAGGTCCCAGTGGTGCTGGCTGTCACAGTTTCTGTCTGTCTGGAATGCAGGAGCAGTATGAGCTGGTTTACGATGCCGTGATTGAGCTCTTCAGAAGGCAGATTCAAGCACTCGATGCCCAGAAAGATTCTGCTGCTTCACAGGTAAAAGTCCCTGGACAAACATGCTGCCTCTTGCAGCCTGGGCACTCCAGCTCTAACCCCAATTCCTGCTGCAGATCTGGGGTAAATTCCCATCTTTTCTACTCCCCTTGATACCCAAACCGAGTGTCTTTTGATGTTAGCCCATGAGAATCCAGCTCTTCCCCTCAATGTGCACTGCTTATCACAAACAAGACCTAGATTTTCTTCAGTCTCAAAACAATTTTCTATTTTCTATATATTTTTATGATTGTTTAATGTCATGAATGGATAGAACAGCATGAATTTTTTACAGGACAGACTGATTTCCATGGGGATGTGCCAGTGAAACTTGAGGGATTTTCAGACCAGGTTTGGAAGGTCCAGGTTGGGAAGCTTGGGATCACAAGGCAGGGAGGCTGAAAGTGTTACCTCGTGTGTGCTAGTGAGGGAACCAGCACTACAGCCTGTCTGTGGGAGGGCATGGGGGGAAATATCTTGTGAAAAAACACGGCAATGTCGCACAAATCTGTTACACCTCTGAGGAAAGAAATGTGGTCTTGGTGTGAAGTTGCATATTAACAGGAATAGCCAAAACCTCTCTGGTTGAGGTTTTCTTTGCTCTTGCTGTTCTGTGACTGCTGACATGAGCCTCACTGGATCAAATTCAGGAAAGTAAATGCATCACAGCAAAGGCTGGAAGGTCACAGTGAGCTCATTTTGTCAGAAACTTTTATCTCAAAAATTAGGAAGGGGATCCTGCCATGGGACTCGTGCCTCAGTTTTGCCACAGGATTTGCAGTTCATTCCAAGCCAGAGCTGAGTGAGAAAAGAACTGAAAAAAGCATTTTTGGACTGGTTAAGGACAGAGTGTGAGCAAAGGTCACACAGGGCTGACACAAAATGCAGAGGACTTTTCAAGTCAGGATGTGGTTTTGTAGCTCTTGCCCAAACCTCTCGCCCCCCTAAACCTCCCTGTCCTCTGAGGACACTGTGCAGAGCACGGGGATGGCCATGAGCTGGTGTCATGCACAAAACCAGCACCCAGCTGGGCTCTTGAAGGCAAAGTGTCTGCACAGGCTGCTGCCAGCTGTTTGGCACAGCTGGATAGTTGTGGGGCTAGCTGTACTCTCATTTCAGAAAGGTGCTGGCAGAGCTGCTCTTCAGAAAGTTCTGTCTGCAGTTTTCAGCTCCACCTTGGTGTCATTTACCAAGTGCTTTAGTAATTAGAAGTATTTGGCAAAAATCCCAGCTCCTGAAGCAGCGTGTTGGTTTTCTTTACATTCTGCCTCCTCACTCCTGTTTGCAAACATTTCCTTTCCCCAGGAAGGAGCAGAGCATCCTGCAGCCAAGCCAATCCTGACTCCAGTGGAAGACATTTATGGCCTGAGTTCACTCACCTGGTAAGCCTCAGCACAAGTATCCCTGGTGGGTATTTGCTGTGGCCCACACAATTTCAGAGAGATGAACTTCTTGATGTGTGCTCTGGAACACTCTAGCTTTCAGGATCTGCTGCCTCCCTCGAGTCCCACTTTGACTCTCACGTTTGTTCCTAACAAAATTCATGGAATCATAAAGGTTGGACAAGTCTTCTGAGACCACCAAGCACAACCATTAAGTGCCAGGTCCAACACTAAGCCATGTCCCCAAGTGCCACATCTACATGTTTTATGAGCACTTCCAGGGATGGTGTTTCCACCACTTCCCTGGGCAGCCTGTTGCAATGCCTCATCACCCCCAAGTGAAGAAACCTTTCCCAATTTCCTAATAATTCCTGCTCTTCTCATTGATATGTCTCAGCTCTTCCCTGTGTGCCATTATCTGTCCTCTTCTTCTGCCCTGGGCTTTGTGTCACTCAGTGTTTCACATATGAACTGAAAACAGTATAAAACAGTATAAAAGAATATAAAGAAGTCTCATGAACATGGAGACTGGTTCATCCCAGCGCTCTGCCTGGCATGGAGTGCCCCCACACTGGTCCTATCTGGCATCTGTACGTTCCACTCCAGTGCCCCTTGCTGCAGGAGCAGCAATCCTGAGGATGCAGCTTCCCAATGCCAGCAGCTTCCAGGGGTGGTGGGATCTCTCTGTGGACATGTTTGGGATTGCAGAGTCTGCTTTCTGTAAATAACCATGTTTTTTGGTTCGGTTTGCTGACATCAAGGGGCTCCTCTGTTCACCATTTGATGGTGTTGGAAGGGAGCACAGCCTTGCTGGAGGCTGCATTCCTGAGGGAATTGCTCCTGGCAGCAGGGCTGTGGGCTCTGTTAGTGGGCTTGCACTTTCTGAGCCCTCCATGGCTCTGACTCCACACCACTTTATTGTGCTTTTACTGCAGCTCAGAGCGAGAGGAGCAGGCTCCCCACCAACATCTCCCTCCGCAGCAGGACGGGCACCAACATCTCCCTCCGGTGGCACAGAGCAAAGCGTCCCTGCCCTCGCTGTGTGCCTCGGGAGCGCAGCCCAGCTCTGCCAGGGGGGCGCCCCCCATCAGACAAGCCATCTCCTTTGGGGCTCTGAACTCCTCCAGCTGCACGAAGGCAGCTGCTGGCGAGCCCTGGGGTGCTGGGGATGCCCCTCAGAAACGCTGCAGCTGGGAGCTGGAGCTGGACCCAAAGGGAGCAGGCAGGAGAGCACCTGGTGCCAGAGCACCTCTGGCATGGACTGTATCGACCCCCCTAGCGCTGGGGCAGTGGGGAGAGGGCTCAGAATGGGATGCAGGGGATGCCAAGCCTGTTTGGAGTCCCCAGTGGCCGAAAGCCGGTCACTCGAGCTTCCAGGATGGATTTTCCCCTGCGCACCTGAACCCCTCCAGACGGGCAGCAGCTGGACCCCCAGGCCACAGGAAGAAGGGGCAATGCCCTCACCCTTCCCTGTGCTCAGCAGAGGACCCCTACTTCTCATCACTGTCTCCAGACGACCCTGTGTCCCCCGTGTTTCCCTTTCTGGGGGGGCAGGATGAGCTCCTGCCTTCGTGCTCTGCCAGTGCCCCCCTACAGCCCACCACAGCCAGCTCCTCATCCCCCCACCATGCTCCCCTGGAGCAGGAGAGGATCTGCTCCTCAGGTAAGTGCTACTGGGACAAGGGGACACATGGGACCAGGTCACTCTGGACTGGGGCATGCTGGAGGGAGTGGTCAGTGTGGTCATCTGGTGTCCAGGCAGGGCTATAGCTGCTCCTCAGGACTGGGCTCTCATGGGAGCAACTGGTTTCATCCTCACACTCTTCATCCTGCCTGAATTTTTTTCCCACAAACATTTTTAGAGCAGTGTAATTTTGGTGTTTGCATTACACAGCTGCTCTGAGCCACTGTGTCCCCTCAGAACAGCTCTCACGGGGAGGCAGGGGTGGTGCTGACCAATTCTTACACCAAGGTGCTCCAAAAAGCATTCAGAAATCTCCCAGAAATGGTTTTCTCTGAGGATCTAGTTTTGAGGTCAAACCCCACTCTTTGCTGCAGATTGTCATGCAGGAGACACTGAAATCTCACCAAGATTGAGAGATTCAGGACTTCAGGGGGCAACCTACGTGACACCCCATCCCATGGTGGGGATGTTGGATCTAAATGGTTTTTAATGGTTTTCCCTTCCAACCCAACCCATTCTGATTCCATGATTCAACACAAGTGTTTGCCCAGATCTATAGCATTAAATCCATCACCTGTCATATGAGGAAGGTGGAATTATTCCCTGTTCTGGTTAGTCCTGGTTCAGTCAGACTTTTCCTATTGCCCACATCTTTGGCACTTGCTCCACTTTGTCCTGGCCTCAGTGTCACAAAGACATGCTCGTTATCCCAGTGCCCTTGGGAAGTCCTGGGAGGTGCAGCCCAAGGCAGCAGCAGAACCACCAGCTGCATGCCTGGCTCTGTGCTGGGTTATGCTCATTTTCCTCATGCAGTTGGTGCTGGGAATTATTTGGATGTTTAACCATAGCTCAGAGGTGTTTAACCTTAATCCCTGGTGCATGGCAGGAGCAGCCCCCTCCCCTGCACAGGTCTATGGTGCCCTCATGTCCTGCCATGCCAGTAACCTGTCTGTGTCTCTCCAATCAGCCCCCCTACCACAGCCTGATGATGATGATGATGCTCCTCCACCCCTGCCCCAGCGCACCCCCGAGTCCTTCATTGTGGCCGGTGAGCCAGGTGAGTGATTAACAACATTAAATGTGGGGCTGAGCAGCACTGGGGGCTCCCCCAACATCGGGGTGGTTCTGTAGCCTCTGGCAGTGCCTGGGATGAGGAATGATCTCACTGGTGTTCAACTGCTTCCAGGGCAATTTCCTCAGGCCATTTCGGATTTCCAGATTCCAGACAGAAATCCAAATATTGGAACCTCCTGGGAGTGGAGTGGTGAGTCTCACTCAGAGGGGTTTCATGACCCTGTGAGACTGAGACCATGTAAGGTACAAGTGGCTTTTTACCTCTTTTCCAGCACTATTCCTATGCCAGTCTCCTTACCACGTTTCCTTCTGTGAGAAAGACTCTAGTTTTTGGCACTTTATACTTGCCATAAATGATTTCATAGAACCACAGATTCATGGAATAGTTTGGGTTAGAAGGGAATCTTAAGAAAATCCCCTTCCACCCCCCCCAGCTATGGGCAGGGACACCTTCCACTAGACCAGGTTGCTCCAAGCCCTGTCTGACCTAGCTTTGAACACTTCCAGGGATTTCAGGGCTCAGGATTGGAAAAAAGACAGGGTCTCAGTCCAGCCCCTTCTTATCAACATCTAATTTACCCCAAACATTATTTTTTGGGATTCTAGGACCAGTATAGGGTAATAAACATATTGTGCCTCATTTAGAGAAGGATAATGAACACATGACATTAGTGCTCTGCTGAGCTTCACCAGCCCTGTGGAACCAACAGTGCCTAAACAAAATTTAGGCATCTGTTGATCATCCCATAGCTGAGTGACAGCTGTGTGAAGTGGAAGAATAAAGCACAAGTCTGTCTTCCTCTACACGAGTGGAGGTGTATGTGGGAGGGTGTTTGCACATCACATCCTTTCCTCGTCTTCTCTGGCTTCCTTGTGTGCAAGAAAACAACATTTGGATGTGGGAATTTTAAATACCTGCCTTGTGTTTTGTTTCCAGAGTGTGAAGCTTTGGAGCCCACGAACAGGTATAAGTTTAACCCTGGGATAATCTTTGGAATTAAGACCTGCTTTTTTTTCTGAAACTGCTTTATTTAGTAAATGCGTTTAGGAACTGTGCTCAGTGCGATGGAAATTGTTGCTAAATAGTTCTGCAACTAAATAGTTCTAACCAGAACTAAACAGTTCTGCAAACAAGTGAACTGGGAGGTTTATATTTCCTAATCAGTTCCTGCCTCATCCTGTTCATGAGGATGTCCCTTGCAGCCTCCTCTTTGTCTGCATGTTGTGCGTTTCCTTTGAGACAACTGAGATAAGCTGGTTGCTTCTAATGCATACATACATATATAAATATATATATATAAAAATATATATAATATATATAAATATATATATATCATTTTAAAGCTATGTAACCAACTCTTTTATCTTTGCTTTCTCAGAGACAGCCCAGGATAGCTCCAATTCTCCTCCTCCGCTTCCTGAAAGAACCCCGGAGTCGTTTGTTCTCGCTGAGGCAGCAAGTAAGTGCTGAGCTCTTTTCTCAGGATCTGACTGATGTTTTACACTCACACCTAAACCTGGAGGCTCCTGAGAGCATGGCCCACTTGTTCAAAGCATTACCAGGTAGTGCTTCAGCACTTCCCTGCAGGAGAGTTCAGCAAATACAACGAAAATAAACACAAGTAGGGAATCTGCAGAAAATTTCTAGGAGTGCTGCATTAGAGGAGATGAAAAGCAGCAACAAAGCACTTGGAAAAAAGCAGGAGGATTTGTGAGTGATCACTGAAAATGTACATATCATGTATGTTCCCAGGTCTCCAGCCTTCTGCAAGAAATTCCTCGAGTCCTGCGGGTTTGGAGAACAAGGGCTCAGGAACATCATCCAAAGAACTCATTAAATGCTTCAGGAGGAGCAAGGTAAAAGAAACAAAAGGTGTGGAAAAAAAGGGAGGGAGAAGAGCTCTGGCACAGCTGGTGCTGCTCTCTCACTGGTCACTGGGGGAACAGGGCCTGCTTCGAGAGCGCTTGGGTTCAGGGCAAGAAAACAAGAATAAATAAAATATTCTGGTGCAGAACTACAAACACCCACCCTGTCTGCACTGGGAACAGGGAAACCCAGCCCTGCCCATGCCAGTGGCTGTGCCTTGGCACTCCATCCACCTGGGGTGCCAGCTCCCCTGGGAAAAAGTTGCTCCAGTGGGGTCTGAGTCTGTCCTACAAGGACAGAACCATCGCCAGCCTCCTCTTGCAGGGCCTCCTGTTAATTATCCCTGTGAGATTGTACTCTGGGGGTTAATGGTGGAACAGAAAAGCACTGGAGGAAACCAGCAAGGAAAATACAAACTGCAGGCTTTGGGGATGACAAGGAAAAAGCCAAAGAGAGCGGCACAAAGTTTGTTTTTTATGAAATGTGATAGTTGTATGTTGACCAGTGAATTCTCGCAGCAGCTGATCTATTTATGCCTGTACATTTATCAGTGTTTTTGCACATGTGCATTACCAGCAAGTTCCCTTTACCACAGTAGCTGATCCACTGCTTCACACAATTTTTAAAGCCTTTTTCTATTATTCTTTTTTTACAGAGCTTGAAAATATTGAAAAATGTGAGAAAAAGTAAGTTTTCAGGCTAATATCTTTGCAATGGCTTTAAGCAAGTATTTAAATGTGTGGGACCAGTGACCAGCTGCTCCAGTCTCATTTTTTATTTCTAGGCATCTGCAATCCATCTTCACTGACAAAATCATCAGAACCTGCCCCAACAAACTCTCCGAGGTCTTTCCTTAACTTTGGTATGTTTTGCTCTTCGTGTTTTGGTAGGATGAACCTGGTTCTTGGAAGTCTAAATGCCAGGCAGAACACTTACAAACTACAAATATTTCAAATAATGCTCATTGGGTTTTACATATTTAACTTTTACACATTTACAACTTTATTTGCAACTACAAGATGTTGCTTTTCTATCATATCTTAACACTTGGGAAAGATCTGAAACTGCAAGTATTTTCAATTCCTGTGTTATTTTAAGTGATTACATAATCAGCATCTGTAACATACAGAATTTGTTGCATTAAAAAACATATAATTTCTTCCTAGGCTTTGCAAATCGATTTTCAAAACCTAAAGGACCAAGAAATCCACCCCCAGCATGGAATATTTAGATGTATTTTATAGACTTGGTGCTGCAGATTTGTGAAGTCATCCTGAAATACTTGGAATGCCCATCCCAGTGAAGCTTCCACCAAAATAAACACATCCAAAGCTGTTACACGGTATTGGCAGCTCAGGCACTGCTTACACATTCACTGAATTTAAAACCAGAGTTTTAAAGTCAAGAATGTAAAAGTAGCAGCATCTTTCAGTTAATTCGCAGTGGGATGGAAGGTAAACCTTGGAATACAAGTTTGATCCTAAGGAGAGGCATATTTTTGTCGTGTTTTGGAATATAATCACTTCAAAAGGATGGATTGGAGCATAAACTGATGATGGGACCCAGTGAAGGCTCTGGAAGGATCTGGAAAGCCAACCGAGCTGAGTGAGGTGATCAAGACCCTCTCTCACATTTGCAGGTCTACTGTAATCAAAGACACTGAAATGTTTACATTACTTGGACAAAGAGGGAATTAGCACCCCAAATTTTAGAAACAATATAAGCTTTTTTGTTTTTTCCATCTGAGTGGATCAGAGCATTTGTCTGGATTTTGGGGCAATAAGATTTAAGATGGTGATTGATCCCATGGAAACTAAACCGGTGTAACTGCACAAGTGGCTGACCCAGCTGCTCTTCTATCTGGGAAAAAAAAAATTCCCAAAACACCATATCAGCAAGGAAAATATTACTGTACTCTAAACCAATGCTGTTTTCAAGGATTTGTGATTCTCCAGCACAGAATTTCAGGTTGGAACAGGGAAGATGAGATTTCTTGCCGGATTCCTCAAAAGATTCCGCTGATCAGTGGGGTGGGATAAAGATGCTGAACATTGCTTTATATTATTTGTTTCCTGTAAAGATGGTGGGGGAAAAAAACCTCCGAACACCAAAAAGAACCCACCAATAAGGTGGGATTTGGGGAATTTGGTCAAAAAGAATCTGCTGACCACTGCTGGAATGGAAAACTCAGCTGGCTTTAAGTTGGGGGAATAGCCAATATTCCCTTTTTTATTACTGTAATCGCGGTGTTTCTTAACAGCAGTAATCACTGTAAGGCTTTACCCAAATTATATTCCTGTTTTGCCCAGGCTGGATAGGGTTTGGAGCAACCTGCTGTGGTGGAAGATGCCCCAGCCCATAGCAGTGGGTGAAACAAGATTTTTAAGTTCCCTCCTAACCCTTTACATTCTATGATTCAATGACTTTATTGCATCCCACTGCCATGGGCAGGGATGGCCTCCTTAGGTTCGCTCCAACAGCTCCACATCATCCCCATCAAGGGGAAAGAGTCCGCAGCAGCCCGCTCCAGGTGTTTAATGGACGAAGCACTTTAGAACAAGCGACAAACGCCACTGAAATAAAAGTTTCGGACCTCTCCCCCCTCGGCGGCTCCGCGCTCCCTCAGCGCTTTCCCGCCCTCCTCCCGCCGCCCACGTGACCCGCGCCGCGCGCACGCGCCCCCGGCCCCGCCCCCGAACTACACGTCCCAGGGTGCCCCGCGGCGGCGCGTGCGCGGCGGCGCCCGGCGCTCGGGCCATTTAAATGTGTGTGAGGGAGCCCCTGAAATGGCCGCGCAGGTCGCCGCGGTGCCGCGGGCCCCGGAGGAGCCGCCGCCGCCCTCAGCGGACCGGCCCGCCCGGCCCCGCGGGCCCCGCCGCCGGCGAGCGGCACCCGGCGAGCCGCCGGCCGCCAAGCGGGCCCGGCCGAGCCAGCCGCTGCTGGCGGGGCCCGGCCCGGCGGAGCCGCTGCCCCCGCCCGCCCTCCCCGCCGCCGCGGGGCTGTTCACGTTCTCCCCGCTCAGCCTCCCGCCGCCCGGGGAGCGCCGACACCACCACCGGCACCACGCCGAGCCCGCCGGCCACAAGGCGAGGCGCGGCAGCCCCGCGGACGGCGCGGCGGGGCGGCCCAGCCAGCGAGGTGAGCGGCGGGGGGAGCGCGGGGGTCGCGGGGCCGGCGGGTGCCCCCGGCGGGCTCGGCCGGGCGGGCGGCGGCGCCGCGCTCGCAGCCCCGGGCGCACCTGTGGAGGGGAGCGGGCGGCGGCAGCGCAGCGGGCTCGGCGGCCCTGGTCCGGCCGTGTCGTAGCGGGCACGGCGGTGCTGCCCCGGGCACGGAGCGCGGGGTGGCCGCGTTGCTTCTGCTGCTGTCAGAATCGCCCTCATCGCAGGTTCTACGTGCGTGTGCTGTGGGAGTGAATGCTTCTTCACATTAACGTGTGAGGAGCTGCTGACTTGTTGGGCTTTTTTTTTTTTTTTAATTTTTAATGGTTGGTTTTAATAAGTGGCCTGAGAAGGGATCTCGTGATTCCGTACGAATGTTTCCAATGCGGTTGTCAGAGGATGGTGCCAGATTCTTTTCAGGGGTGCCCAGCAACAGGGCAAGGCAGAATAGCAATAAACTAAAACACAAGAAGTTCCTTCTCAACATGAGGAAGAATTTCTTTCAATGAAGGATGGCAGAGCACTGGAACAGGTGCCCACGGAGATCCTGGAGTCTCCCTGTCTGGAGATTTTCCACACCTGTGTCACCTGCTCCAGGTGACGCTGCCTTGGCAGGGGGGTTTCACTGGATGATCTCCAGAGGTCCCTTCCAGCTCGAATTATTCTGTGTTTTCTTTTATTGAAAGGCCAAAATATCTCTAGATTTTGGTGTGTGCTGTGTGCAGTTTTGTTTATTTATTTTTTTTAACAGTACGGAGTGATTGTTTTGGTTCTGCTTGGAGATTTGTTATAGTAAAAAGCTTCTTGGAGAGAGCAACATAGATAAAAAATAACTGCAAAAGCTACTGTAATTAAAAGTATAATGTGGGGAATTATGCTTGAGGAGTGTATGGGCAGGTTTTGTGCCAAAGAAACCAAAGATGCACTTGCTTACAGAAGTCAAGTGTGTGTGGAGTAAAGTCTAGATAGGAGTGTCTTAAGAACAGACAACACTAGTACCAGGAGAGGCTTTCTCCACTGGTTAATGCTTCCACACCACTGTGCTTGAATGCAGACTAAAAAAACTTCTGATTGTAAACCTCTAAAGTTTTATCAGTGTTTATCAAGCAAAAGTTTGGAGCAGTATGACTCTGTGGACTGATGTGTCACTGTGTCAGTTCTTCTAACCCAGAATTAAATTAGGCCTCTTAATGAAGGCTTAAACAGCATGAAAATGAGCATCAAAATTCCAGATTTGTAAAGGAAAGCTGTTTGCTCATCTGAAGCTCTTCACTGCCTGTCCTCAGCTGTAGAGGTAGTGCCTTTTGGGATGGGGCTGTGTTTCTTTTCCCGGCTATCCATTTTTATTTTGATTTATAATCTAATTAAATTACATATTACATTGACTGTGCCATGCTTATCTGTGGCCCCAGGTGACAGTGAACACCCCCACTGTTTTTGCTGTTTAATAAAGGTTCTGGTTCTGTTGTGGGATGTCTGATCATTTTAGAGTAGCTGAGTTATTGGCACTGCTGTCACTCTGCCTCACTGCAGAGCCCATAGTTTAGTGACCTGTCCACAGCTTCTTTGTGTTTGAGGTGCTGGAGGCCTTCTGTTTATTTAAAGGAAATAATTAAAACTATATTTCCTTCAGGATTGCCAGGCATTATTATAATGTCACTGTTTAGCTTCACTGAATACAGCAGTTACTCACTGTAATAGTGGGGCTCTGCTGTGTTCAATGCATCCAGCAGCAGCCAGGGCAGCTTTTATCCTGCAAACAGACAAGTGTTCACTGGAAGCTCCCAAATGCAAGGATTCCTCTGTCTGTTATTAGGATATGGCTTCAAAGAGGAAGATACTCTGGATTAAAATGTGTGAGGTTTTAAAACTATACCTGAAAGCAGAAATGCTTACAGTAAGAGACCTTTAACAACTAAATGATCTTAGAAATGTGCATAGGGAAGTATTCCCAACAGCACAGTGGTGGCATGAAATCCTTGTTTTAGTTGCAGCTTGGGATCTCTGGTGTGCAGGACAAACACCTGATGTGTGAATTGCACGTTCCTCAGTGAGTAAAGCAGTGTCTGTGCTCAGTGACTGAGCAAACCCTGCACTCCTCACATCCGAGTCCTGCAGCAGACCTCATTCCAAGAACCGTTGCAGTTGGCTTCCCAGAACAAGTGATACCGCCCTGCTTTTCCTGCTTTCTCTGAAATAGAAAGATCAGGGCCTTTGCTGTTTGCAAGGGCTGCAGCAGCACGGTGAAAACTTGTATTTCAGGTCCTAAGACTATTGTATGAAGTGAGGATTAAGCAATCAGCTCTTTCTTTACTCCATGACTAACTCTGTTCCTTACTCCAGGCTGTTATGAAGGTCAGCCCTCTCCAGTAACGAGACCAAACCAGTAATGATCCAGTTAAACACTGGTTACACTGAAGAACCTGGAGCTGCCTGTGTTTATCACTACACCCTTTCTCATAAAACAGTGTAACATGGTTTTTTTCTTTAATTTAAGTGCTCTAAGAGAATGAAGAGGGAATACCAATGTGCAGCCAGAGAAGGAAATTTCATTAGGACAAAGCCCAGTGTTGAGGGGAAATGGCAGAACTTTAGTTACTGCATCTTCAGTCAGGTGTTGCCTTCAGCAGCAGGTTGTTCTCATCCCCACGGCTATCCTGCTAACACAGCTCCTGGAGATTTATGGGCACTGTTGGATGAAATGGTTCTTTGATTCAGGCGCGTTAAAATCTTGTCTTGGCAATTGAGTTTGTAACAGCTGGGCCATCAAGTTTTCTAATTACCTTTGTCCCTTGCTAAATGTTTTTTGAATTAACTTTTATTCTTGAAAGAAGAACAACTTAAACTATTCCATTTTGCCTGACAGAACTACTTCTTTACATTTTATCTCCCAGCCTTTTAGAGGTTGATTAACCTCAAAAAAAACCCAAAAACCAAACCCAAACAACTGAAACAGGCTCTATTTCTTTCTTTTCTCCATTAACTGAGTTGTTAACTATATGACTGAGTCCGTTGATGTGATGGTTTGGATCCTTTAATTTTAAAAGATCAGCAATCTAAGCTTTACTTAAATGCTTTTACTTCTAAGTGTAAGTAAAGCTTGTAGCTCTTCAGTGCTACTCTGTTTGCTTGTATATCATGTATCCAAAATCAGGGAAGTGTTCTGTAATGAAAGTCTTAATGTTTAAATGTTACACATACTTGTTTATCCTCTTCCCCTGTACGGCACTGCCTTAAATGTCAGAAGTTATTAATGTGCTTAATTATAGATGCTCTGAAATACAGACTCCTTTTAAAGGTATTCTGATAAATCTGTTTAAAATGGAAGTATTTCTAAAATATTAAGCTTGAATTTTGGAAGGTTTCCTTAATTCAAGGCTTTATTTGTCTAATTATAGGTACCCTGACTTTTGACTTATTATACAACCAAAAATGCAATTTTTTACAATTGGTCAGTCTCCCTGGCAGATCCCTTCAGCAAGTGAGAGGCCTGAATTCTTTTGGGGTGAATATGCTGCAACTGCAGAACTCTAATCTTCTCTTTATTGTCGCTGCCAGAAACTCCAGATGAAAATGGCAAAACCCAGCGAGCTGACAGTCTTATTGTGAAGAAGATAAAGAAAAAAAAGAAAAAGAAACACCGGGAAGATGTGAGGGGAAAACGCCTGAAGATGTACAACAAAGAGGTGCAGACAGTGTGTGCTGGGCTCACTCGCATTGACAAGGAGACTCTGTCTCAAGGACAGTGTGACAACCTGGAAATGAACAAGGAATCCTTCAGGTACCTGAAGGATGAGCAGCTGTGCAGACTGAACTTGGGTATGCAGGAATACCGGGTACCCCAGGGAGTACAAACCCCCTTTGTGACACACCAGGAGCACTCTGTCCGCAGCAGCTTCCTGAAGACTGGCACTAAATTCAGTAACTTCATTCATGAGGAGCACCAGTCTAATGGGGGTGCCCTGGTCCTGCATGCCTACATGGATGAACTCTCATTTTTGTCTCCAGTGGAGATGGAGAGATTTGCAGAAGAGTTTCTTGCATTGTCATTCAGTGAAAATGATAAAAATGCAGCTTACTATGCTTTAGCCATAGTGCACGGGGCAGCTGCCTATTTACCAGACTTCCTGGATTACTTTGCTTTTAACTTTCCAAACACTCCAGTGAAAATGGAAATTTTGGGCAAGAAGGACATTGAAACAACAACAATTTCAAATTTTCACTCTCAGGTAAGAACTATTCAAATGCTAAAAGGTTGCACAATACCTAGATCTGATTAATCTTAATAACCCAGAGCAGACATGATTTAAAATAGGCAAGTCACAAATGTATTTTCTAATAAAGGTGATGTTAGGACTAATCTACTGTGCTGTGTATTCCTGCTTCTTCTGGAAGCTTTTCTGTGCTCCCTGGTAGTTGGTGAATCACACATCAGACACTGCTACCTGTGGCCTGAGGGGACATCTCCATTGAGCATCTTTTCTTCTAAACTTGGGAAATCACTGAGATTGTTCAAAACAACAGCCAAGTCTGTCAAGAATTGCATAGAGTGCAAATGCTAATACTCCTTCTCTAGTCCGCAGAGCTGGGCTTTGTTTTTGGGATCTTGGGATTTGGTTTTTTTGCAATGATGTTACTTTTCATGTTTCAGTATATCTGTTTCACAAGATTTTTAACATCTTAATTCTCTCAGTACCTTGCACTGTTTAAACTTTCTAACTTGAAGGGGGTTAGCGGATCTTTTTAATTGCCTTTGAAAAGGAGTTTTATTTTTGTTTACTTCCTCAGTTTCCATGGTAGGCGTAAACTAGTTTACATTCTGAAACTGTATCTCCATGTAACTTAAATAGATGCAACAGTAAAAACTGAGCTAATTTTAAGATTCCCGTATGAAAGTCTCTTGGATTTTAGTCTTGTGCTCAAACTCCGAAGTATCTATGAGTATACCACAAGATTACACCTTAGATAAAATTCTTTTTGATGGAATGAGGCTTCTTTCTTTTTAGTCTGAGAATGGATCCAAACTGCTGATTACCTTTAAGGCCTTTACTTGAGACATTAATTACATTTACTAGTTCACCTGTTGGGAGGTTAAATCTGAAACTCTGCAGTTCAGTATGATAGGAACACACCTTTAATAACAGACTTTGGAGTGTTAGTGCTTGTGGATGGGTAGATGGATCTCTGCAGGCTTTACTAAATGCTTATAAGCAAGATTTGCATTGGAAAAACAGTTAGTGCATTACAGAAAGTTAATGTATGGTCACTGTGGAATCTTTAAATAACATTAAATGAATAATTCTGACACTTGGCTTTTTATTTGGCAGTGATTTGCTGCTCCAGCACTTATTTTAACCAGCTCTGTTTCTTGGTGTAAGTAATTCTTTGTGTTGACAGAGCTGTGTCTGGGTGCAGAGCACCCCAAAACAATCTCTGGGCATATGAACCACTGCTGTGGGCAACAGCACTTCTGCACAGCACGCACCTGTGTGCTGCAGATGTCAAATGTGTCCACAGGTCAGGCTTTAAAGTTTTCTGTATTAGTGATTTATCTGTGTTCTTTAGTGTCCTGATTGCATTCTGGCTTGAGTACACGTGATGACCCCTGAGATGGCTAAACAGAGCCTCTGGAATGTTTAACAATTGCATTTTTTCTTGGTGAATGTTCTATGAACATGAATACTGGCACTATAAATACACGTGAGGAATGTATGGTAATAAATAAGAGGCTTTGCTGCGTTATAGTCTGCTGGTACTTCAATTAATTCTATTTTAAGTACTGTCTAAACTTGATTAAGATTGAGTCATGACATAAGGTTCAGTTGGTCTAAACCACTTCTCTAAACCCAGCTCCAGCATGACCTGGTTAATCCTCTCTGGCTGAAGTGTGTTAGTGCAGTTCCCCCTGAGCAAACAGTGCAGGGGAGCTGTCACAGGCAGCTGGAGCAGGGCTCTTCAGGGAATACAGATGATGGAAAAGCTTAAGAAACACAGAAATTGGTGGTGGGTTCACCCAGGTTTTGCAGGCTGGTTTGTCTTGGAATGGAGAAGGCTGCAATGCCCTACTCGAGGGCCTGGGTGGTGAACCTGGCTGATGTGCTCCTGTTCCTTGGCAGCTCTGGTGAGGCTTGAACAGATTGGCTAAGCTTCACTTTCTTTTCACCCTTCTGAATGAGAATTGTACAGTACAGAAGCACATCATAGTTGTGCTCTAGCAGATTAAACATGTTGCACTATTGTACACTGATTATTTATGATTAAGTTAAGTTGCCTCCATTTTGGGTTCCTTCTCTGTGTACGAGTTTGTTTGCTGCACTGACCTGTGCCAAGGTGTTTGGGAGCTTTAGGGAGTCTTGAATCCTGAAGATTCAGTGTTCAGAAATCAAAATTTGTTCCGTAAACTTGCAAGTTAATGTGACCTTTGGCTTGCACAACATTCAGCTGGTTTGTGTTTTTTTTAGAGAAACTGAATTGTAGTATTCAAAATAAGGACTTTAATCTGAAGGACTTGGTAAGTCTAGTGATAATTAACTGCCTTGCAAGATGAATTCCTTTGTTCTCAGGGCAGTGAGTTTATAGCAAAGCACTCCAATGTGTATTTGTTACATAAATGTTTGGTTTCAGTATCTTAAAATAATTGAGCTTCAGTGTCCTGTGGATTTTTTGCTTGCTTTGTCTCTCATTGGTTCTAATACTTCAGTGCTGGAGCTCGGCTTTAGTGTGGAGCTGTTCACTTGGGCTGAGAACTGTCAAGACTCAAATCACTGAGGAGTAATTTGTAAGCTTTCCTCACGTAAGGGCACACTTTAATTTGGAAGCTCTTTGCAGTGCAGCTAGAATGAACTCTTATTTTTCTTATCACTTGTTTCAGTACAACTGCTTCCACTCAGTGAATGGGAATATATTTAGAGTTAAAAAAACCACTTGTGCTTTTTATCCCAACTGATCAACTTGCCTGATGAATTCTCTCTGATCCAAAGAACAGTTACACTGTCACAGAGGGTGTGTGGGGGTTCTGGGAAGAGGCCAGGAAAGAGAATTGGGGAAATAGGTTTTGCATAAGCTGCTCTTCCTTCTGGGAAGAAGGTGGGAGAAGCAGCCAACAGGTGATAACTGAGTAAATTTTCTTACTCCTGCTGTTCAGAACAGGTTACTCTGTTCCTGTCAGCTTTGGTTCATGAAGCTCATCACAGTTGGATTTTCTGCCCCATGTGAACTCTGATTCTGGAAGGGCAATTTGGGTTTTTTTTTAGCAGTAGCTACCAAAATATGAAATGGAGAAATTAGGCATCTGTACTGCATCCTTCATTTGGTTTGTCACTAAAGCCATATAAACAATGCCCAGTGGTCCTGCACTATGTCAGATTTTAGTCAAGCATGTCACCCTTGCTGTGCTGGCATGTCACTGCCTTGTCCTTCAGCAGGAGCCAGCCTTGTGCTCTTACTTTCTTCCTTGTAGCCAAGGTTTTGTGTGGTTGGTTTTATAGCTGACTTGGCATGCTGAAATATTGTTGCTGTCAACTGATTCATGCTTTTCTTGCAACTGGAGAGAAACTTCAGAGACTTAACCTCATTTGTCTCCAACTGATGCCTCATCTGTGTGTCCTCTTCTCATCCTGTGCTGCTCACTTAACCCGTGGTGAGGCTGGGGTGCCTCAGGAACATGCAAATAAACACCAGCTCTGAGCCTCTGACAGGAAACACTGCCTCTGTCTGCTTCTGTTCTCACCCAAGTGTGGGACACACTGATAGGCACATGGTGCAGCTGAGAGAAAATGTCTCCATGAGCACTGGAGCTAATTTTGAATGTGCCCATAACTCACTGTGAGGGGGGGTGCACACAGCAGTGATGGCTGGGTGGCATTTGAAAGGGCACAGGCTGCCTGAGCTGTCTTACTGGCCCCATTGTCTTTTTGCAACAGTGAAAACAGTGGCAGTGACTGCTTGAGATGCACTGCTGCTTTTAAAGCAGCACAGGGAACAAATTATAGCAAGGGAGGTGCTGTGGTAATAAGTTACTGAATTCTGGCAGCCGTGTGAACTGGAGTGACCCCGGCTAAATTCCTAAACAAGAGTTGAACTTTAAACAAAAATAAAAAACACTGAGAGCAGTCCTAATGGATATAAGGAAGTGACTTCAGCTATTTCATCATCTCAGCTTTCTTCCCTGCAATGAGGCATGCACACAGGTGACTGTGGAGTGAGCGGAGCTCAGAGGGACTCTGGAGCACCTGGTGAATGAAAGGCCAAAGCAGCTTGCAGTGCAGCAAGCAGGGTGCTTACTCATGGGACACTAAACCACCCCATTGCAAAGGGAGAGCAAGGTGCCTGTTCTTTTAGATGTTTATTGCATCATATTGTTGAGACCACTGGCCTAACCTGTGTTTGCTGCTCAGAAGGAATTGAGAATGAGAGAGCTGCTGTGAATAAGTTTTTTATGGCATATTGAACTAGTAGACTACATCCCCTGTGATTGAGGTGCTCGAGATGAATAATACAGCCTGCTGGGGATTGCTGTGGGTTGGTGCGTGTTGTCAGTGTAAACATGTCCTGGGTTTACTTCTCAAGTGTGCATATTCCTTTAATTTCTGTTAAAAACTAGCAAAGCATTGAAATCCAGTGTTTCCCTAAAGTATTTCTTCTGTTTCCTTTATAACTCCTGAGTTCTTGTCTATTTTTCCTTTGTTCCAGTGCATTTAAAAAAAAAAACAAAGTTAAAGCTTCTAATTTTTCATTTCCTTTGAAAACATTACAAGGAAAAGCTGCATATGGAATTATAATTCATTTTAACTCATGACAAACACCTGTAAAATACTAGTGACTCTCACCAGGTGGTTTCAGTAACACAGAACTCATCTGGAAGGAGTCTGTCTCCACTTACATAAACAGTGCCAGGAGTTTAACTTCACTGGATAAGGACCAGAGCACTTCAGTCCTTAGTTTTTCTGTATGTGCCCAGAAAAAAATATTGCTATGGTGCTCCAGTGCTCCTGCTCTGAACTGCATTCAGCTAATAGAGTGAGCTAAACTTGAATAATTAAGAAGTGAAATATCTATGGCTGCTGCTGGAGGATAAAATTGCAGCAGTAACTCTATTCTTCCTTTATTAGTCTCTCCTAATTTACCTTAACAACTGCATGGAGTAATTTAATGACATCTGGTTTGCTGGCTAAACATGCAAAACTGAAACTAAACTTAAAGCTAAGCTGCTACTGCCATGTATCTTTAAGTGGAGTTCTAAAATGCATCACCCTGGGTGAACATGACTGTTAAACTGCACATTTACCAGTAATTGTCTGTACTGTCCCACCACTCAGCCAGGGGGAACAGCTGGAGTTTTTCACCCCTGGAACACTGAAGGGTGGTGGAAGGCTGGGGCTCAGCCACAAGGGGCTGTGCAAAGCAGACTTGTGCTCTGTAGAACTTTTGCTCTGTAACCTCGGTTGGCTGTGGTGTCTGCACAGAACCTCCTCTGTGGCCATATGGCACGTTCTAGCTGCAGTCCATAGGATGAGGCTGCAGAACACTGGAGTCTTGCCAGTGCCTCTCCTCTGGGAACAAGAAATTTGCAAGAAAAATTTCCAGATGACCCAGCAAAGTGGGACAGTCTGTGTTCTAGGGGATGTCCATGAGCTGTGAGATTAAAGTGTTTCTGACCCCAGCACTGACAGCAGGTTCTACTGCAAATGGTAATCCTAAAATTCTTCTCCATGAGCACTGGCTTTCCAGCTAAACCCCTCATTTCATCTGGTTTTTGTCCAATTTCCTGTGTATGCTATCACCAGAACCACTGCATGAAAGACCTTGAGGTTTTTCACTGCAGGCCCAGGGGAAGGACCTCAGGGACAGGACTGAAATGAGGAATGTGCATAGCCCAGGAGCATCCGGTTTGAAATGTAGAAGCAAAAGTCCAAATGCACAAACCAGTGGAGAGTTGAAGCTTGCTGGTGAATGACTGAGTCACAATGAAACCTTGTGTGGTTGTTTTCTCAAGTCAGCCTGGAAGTGTTGAATTGTTCCTGAATTAGTCAAATATTCACTTGCTGTTATTCAGACTCCAGAAGGATTTCCTGTCAGGAGTACAGACAGGAGTCCTTTCTTTCTCCTCTGTTCTAAACAGTCCCCGTGCATATTCCCAAAGGCCCATCTGCTGAAACAGATGTAGATGAGTCCAGGATTGATTCCAGCTGTGTTAGATCAGTCTCTTCTATCCTCCTGGGAGAGAACTAAAGCTGTGCTGGTGTTGTGTCTCCTGTCTGGCCGCAGGTCAATCGGACGTACTGCTGTGGCACCTACAGAGCAGGACCCATGCGCCAGATCAGCCTGGTGGGAGCAGTGGATGAAGAAGTGGGGGACTACTTCCCAGAATTCCTAGATATGTTGGAAGAATCTCCATTTCTCAGAGTAAGCAGTAATTTGTAGTGTGTTCAGAACACTGTAGATATTTAAGGAATTGTTAGGTTTTTAAGTAATCAGGAACTGTAAGGTATTTTCTTTATTGATGTGCTTACTTGAGCCACTGAGGTTAATTCTTTCCTGTGTCCAATTGAAAGGCATGGAATTAGGTGGCTAATTAAAAATAATCAGGTTTATTATATATACTTGCACTACATGCACTTCTACTTCCCTAAAAATTATGCTTAATAAAATTAGCTTGGAATATCTTTTACCTCTCAAACTTACTTAGTTTCAATGCAATTCTTTTGACAGCAGATTTGAACCAGTTTTACCAAAGGCATCATTTAATTTTTCTATCTCACCCAGTGTTTTGTGTTATGTGTGTTTTGTGGGTTGTTTTGTTCCTGTTTTCTTTTAGATGACTCTGCCCTGGGGGACTCTTTCCAGTCTCAGACTGCAGTGCAGGTCCCAGAGTGATGATGGGCCCATCATGTGGGTGAGGCCAGGAGAGCAGATGATCCCCACAGCTGATATGCCAAAATCACCCTTCAAACGGCGCCGGTAAGGTTTGGGTTTCCTTTTGTACTCGAGGTAAAACTTTGCAGTTAAGTCTGTGTCAGATTTGAGAACAAAAGCAAAATGCTTGATGTGTAACTGGCTCTTCAGAGGACTAATTCAGATTTAAGTTTCACTTTCACTTTGTTTCTAATTGGCTCAGCTGATAAAGCAAATGGTACCCGTGATGGTTATTTTATTTCACGACTTCTGACAGTATCTTTCAGTACTTCTCACGAATCCTAGATCGGTGCTTTAAGATTAAAAACCTCTTTTTGTTATCCTGGGGGAGACTTAATTCATCTTATTTCTGTGGCAAGAACCAGTTCGGTGGTGAGGGCAGGTGGAATTCTGTAAAACAGCAGAGATCCTACTGCTTGTGCTGCCTTCTAATGTCAGTGCTAAAGCACTTTTAACATGCCTGCCCAGGAATTACTGGGTATTCTTGCTTTCTGTCTCTGAAAGCGTGCTCTAAAACAAATTTCAGGAGATTTGGAAGCATATTTTAATTGTTGTTTCAAGAAGAATTTTTGGATGTACTCCCAAAAAACTGAAGCTCTATTTTCCATACTGGTACCTTCTTGGAGGAAGTCTTTCAGCACAAGTGAACACAAAAATTTTATGATTTGATTTGTTTTGTAAAGTTTCATCTTGCAACCTGAATTGTACTTTGCTGGTTTTGTTTCAATCTTTCACCAAATCAACACCTAGAAAAAAATCAGAGGGAAGCACTTTGTTCCCTTGAAGCCTGCAGCACCCAGAATTCTAAGAATATTCCAGTACAAACGTTACTTTTTGAGCAGCAGGGACATTTTTAGTGTGTGTTTTTGTGTCTTTGCAGGTCCATGAACGAGATCAAGAACCTGCAGTACCTACCTCGGACCAGCGAGCCCCGCGAGGTCCTGTTCGAGGACAGGACCCGAGCTCACGCTGACCACGTGGGGCAGGGCTTTGACTGGCAGAGCACAGCTGCTGTTGGAGTGCTCAAGGCTGTGCAGTTTGGGGAATGGTAAGTGCTGCTGGGATGCAGTTATTCTTTGTTCTAAAAAAAAAAAATATCCTTGCAAAACAAACCTATTCAGAAATGGTTTAAACCCTATAATGAGACAATGGCTGGAACTGTCTGCCCAGGAGGTAGTAGAGTCACTGGATGTGTTGGAAAATAAAGCCTGGATGTGGCACTCAGAGCCATGGTTTAGTTGATGAGGAGGTGTTAGGTCATGGGTTGGACTAGATGATCTTAAAGGTCTTTTCCAACCTAGTTAATTCTGTGATTCAAAAGCTGCACAGAGCTGAAAACCTCAGGCTGTGTACCTCCTATTTTTCCATCTTGAAGCAGTAAAAAATTTGTAACAGCAACTTGCAGAATATTTTAGTAATGTACAAAAGCCTTAAACTTGGACCATCATCCTTGATTATTCTTTTCCTGAGCAGGTATATTAATTCTAGCTTTTGTAACTGTAATCTAAGAGCTCAGTGTAATTAATTTCACAGCTGCAGTGCTTTCTCAGGTCATGCACCCAGGATATTGCTGTTGACCTTGCAGAGAAACTGGACTTGCATCATTGTAATAGCTAGAAATTACATTGGAAACTGGATAGCATCATTAGCATTAGAATAAAAGATGACAATATTTCCTATACTGTTGAATAAAATTCCTCACTGCTTCAACTTCAGTGTGACTTTGTAATTTTACATTTTTCCCTTAATACAGAATTATTCTGTCCAATTATAGAATGGAAGAATTGAGGCAAATAGTGGTTCCTAGAACACAGAACTTTGACAGTGGCAGTTTGAACCTGGGTCTCAGGCTTTTTGGTGTATTGTCCATGCAAACATCCCTTCTGTTGTGAATGCAGCAAAAATTGTGAAAGAAATAAGGGAAATATGTGTATTTTACCTCTTTTTCAAAATAGTACACTATTGAGAAGTGTTGAGACTTTGTGCACAGTGTAACACTCAAGTAGGTCATTGGTTCAATGAAGCTTTCTGCTGGGAAGAGCTGGAGTGCTCTGTAGCTCAAATACTTCAAAAATTCCTGGAATTCTCATTTTTTTCCTAGGAGTGACCAGCCTCGTATAACCAAAGATGTGGTTTGTTTTCATGCTGAAGACTTCACTGATGTTGTGCAGAGACTTCAGCTGGACCTGCATGAACCTCCAGTGTCACAGGTATCAAATCTTTCCTCGTGACAGCTCATTCCTGGTGTTTTGGAGGAGTTTCTGACAGATTCCAGCTTCTCCCTAAAGTCAGCCCTTTTGTATCCCCTCAGTTCTCAGCTTTCTTGGGTAAATTTCGTTGTGTTTCAGGATAAATAATTCATTTGGAAGGGACCTTTTTCTTTTCCTTTCCCCCAAGCTGGAGTTCATGCTGTGAGTCCCAGGGTGTGCTATAGAAACAATCTGTTGATTGAGCCATGTGTGCCTGCTCCTGCTTTTTCTGATGTCTGGTGTTTTCTTAGGCTGTGGAAGCATCTGAACTCAGTCCTTTCAGCCCAAACAATGCAGGCCATTGTTGTTTTTAACTATGATTATAGAAACCTCCTCATTCTCCTCTCAAGATGTCCTCTCAAGACATCAGAGAAACTGTATTTTAAAGTCCAGTTTTCATTTGAATTTGAAGTTTTACCCATGACAAGGAGACATTCTGCTTTAGACATGAATTCACTTGAAAATAGGAAGATGCTGGGTTTTTGAAGAGTTTCCCACTAACTTTCCCATCTCTCCTTCTCCCAGTGTGTTCAGTGGGTGGACGAAGCCAAACTAAACCAAATGAGACGGGAAGGCATTCGCTATGCTAGGATTCAGTTGTGTGACAATGACATCTACTTCATCCCTAGAAATGTCATTCATCAGTTCAAAACAGTGTCAGCAGTCTGCAGCTTAGCCTGGCACATCAGACTCAAACAGTATCACCCCGTGGGGGAGACTTCTCCAAAAGCAGAAAGCAATTCAAGCCTGAACAGTGATGTTCCTGGAAACACAGAGGCAGAAGGTGAACCCCAAGGTGTGAGTGTAAAAATAGAGTCTGAAGAACCAGGTATAGAAATTCAGCTTACCCCAGGGGTGCTCTCCTCCTCTGTTTCTTCAATATCAGGACTTGTGCAACCAGATCAGGTGGCCCAGCCCCTTCCAGGTTTTAAAACAGAGTCTGATCAGCAACACAATCCACAGGATCATGCAGGCTCTTCTGTGTGATATGTATATATTCAAACATTTTTTAAACAACTTTTTAAAATTTTGATGTGAAGTTATAGTTTTATAACTGGCTTATGTTTTATTGGAGAAATCTTGCCTATAATTCTATAAAGAAAGGTGACATTCCAAAATGTCAAGCATATCTTTTTTACACAGATTATGCAAAATTCAAGTTGTATTTTAACCCCTTAGTACAACCTGTAACAGTGGTCTACCACTTCTTTCTGTTTAAGTAAAGAGATGTTGAATATCTTCTCAAAGTCAGATTGGAATTCCTCCAGGAATATGAAATGATTGAACTCCATTGGTCAGTGTTATTTCCCTACTTTTACTTTATCTCTAATCTTCACCAGAAAGTGATGCTTTTGTAGAAGACTTGCAAAGTGATTTCCCCATCTCATTTTAATTGCTTAAAAAAGTAAAAAAAAAAAAAAAAAAAAGGAAAAAGAAAAAAAAAAAGAAAAAATAGAGAAAGCACAGCACTTTTGATGATTTGTGGAATTTTTGGTATGTCTGTTCTTGACATGTTGGTTTATATACAAGCTATAGAAATTGATGTTTCTTACAGTTCCTACAAGGGTGACCTGTAAAAAGAACTGAAGCAAGTGTCTGATTCCTGTTGAAATGCAATGACTTACTGACCTAACACTTCTCATAGCACTGCTTATGTTGTTTGGTGTGGGGGTTTTTGCTTCCAAAATACATCTCCCCTGAATGTGATAAATGCTAGTGTCAAAATTAGAGAACCTCTTGGTAGTCTTGTGGAGGAAACTGCTATCTTTGAGCACTTTAAGGCTTTAAAATACTTAACCAACTTGGCAGCTTGTTTTGATCGGGTCGTAACGTGTCCAATGGATCCACACTTTCCCTTGTACTGATGCACTTATTATAATAGGCATTGAGCTGATACCTGACTTCCTAGAATAAGGACAGCCTTACTGTGTAAGTTCTGTATTAGTATTTCACAATAAAAAGTATTTTGGCGTTGGACTGCTTTTTCCATGTGTAGCTCCTGGGTGCCCAGTTACTGTGGAAAAATCAGCAGCACGTGCTCAATGTGTAGAGTGTCAGCTATCAGCAGTTTTTAAACAATCTTTCAATATTTCTGGATGTTAATGTGTAACCTGTATTTGACTTTCACTCACCCCATTTATTACTGCCCTTTCCAGTCATCAGAAGGAAAAGTCCCTTTTCCCTCCCCCCTCCCCACATTTAGAGTACAAGTTGGGGTTTGGTGCAACTTAAGCTGTCTCCAGATAACTTTATTTGTTCTAATCCTCACTGGGGTAGGAAAGATTTGAAACACTATGTTAGACTAGACAAAAGCAAAGATGCTGTGTTAGTTCTGGATGCATCTTTTTAATATCAATTATTACTCTTCTCTTTATAAGGGTCTCTAAAATATGTTAATCTATTATAAATCTTACTTTGTGCAATATTGTTTGTGTAGGCTTTTATATACATATTAGCACCTCAGTGTAGAGGTCACTATTTTAAACTGATAGAGAAATAATCCTCAGAAGATACTGCAGTGATTAGTTAGAACCTGTATTACTCCTTATGTGTATGTATGTATTGTCTTCGGTACAAAAATGAGGACTAGGAAATATTTCAATTTAAAACTAATTTACAGATTGAAGTGGTAGTGACTCGTTTAGTAATCTGTGTAAATAAGGTGTTAGAATGGAAAGCTTTTATGATGAGAAGTAATGTGATTCATGCAGGGGTGTAATTTAATCTTAGCAGAAATTCTAGATGACTCAGCGCGGCTCAGAAAGGAGCCGTCAGTTCTCTGGTGGGTTTTTTCCACTTTTTATGTTGAGAGGAATTTCATAGCTTTAAGGGTTGTGCAAAGTAAAATTCCTCACAGGCAATAGTGGTTTCAGTTCATCCTTCACATTCAAAGATTCCCCAGGGGTGTTCTTTCCTTTTGACCAAGTCTGCGAGTCTTCCACGTGCCCGTTCTGCCTCTCCCGTGCTGCTCCCAGCCCTGTCCCTGGGGTGGCCCTTCCCTGGCAGCCAACTCTGATCACTCAGGAACTGTCACACCTGCAGGGGCCACAGCAGCTTGCAGAGGCAGAGCAAACAGGGTGAGAGCCCCCGTGCACCAGCCTGTTTATTGGGAAAACTGGGAGGGAATGAAGAGAGAATCCATTTGGAAGTCCTCTGTAAATTCTAATAGCATGTTTGCAAGTGGATGAAGCAAGACTAGGGTGGTCTGTGCTACTTTCCAAGCTGTAGCTTTAGTGAAATCTATGACAACAGCCTGAAATAGCTGGAAAATGCTCTCACTTCCTCTTGCATGGAGGGACATGACCAATAGCATCATGCTCTCTGTGCTCTGCTCGGTTGCTAACTTAAACCTAATGTCAGATTTAAATGCACATAAATAAAAGTATCTTTGAATGACCTGAATGTTGCTGATGCTATCCTATTTTGGTAGACTGAGGGAGAGAGGAGCAAGCTGTTTGAGAATCTCTTACTAAATCCATGCTCAGCTTTGCTGTGCTTTAACCAAACTGGCAGACTTTCAAATTCCACCTCAACTCTGGATGTAAAGTGTGAGAGGGATTGCTTGGGAAGCTGCTCAATCTCCAGCCATTGCTTGCTTCAGTTGCCCAGAACAAAGCCTTAATGGGACAAATGCAAATGTTTTCCAGCCCAAGGCCTGTAGAACACTGACTTTATGAGCTAGAGCAGTTTAGAGAAGAAGTAACAAGTTCAAGCCATTTAGTGTTTGAGCAGAACAAATCCAGTAAATATTTCTGAATATTTCATGTTAAATAGCTGCTATTTGAATTTCTCCCAAGATTCCATAAAGCAGGCTCCTCAATGAGCTTTGATTTGATGTGATTTTTGGAGCCACATTTGATGGCTTGTTCTAAGGCTGAGGAAGTTGGGGCTGTTCACTGTGGACACCTCAAGGGAAATGGGCACAAATCAAAAGAGGAGGAATTTAGGTTAGAGATAAGGGAGACATGTGATGGGTGGTGAGCATCTGGCTGCCTAGGGAGGCCGTGGATTTTTCAAAGCCAGGTTGGGCAGCCTGGCCCAGTGGGAGGTGTCTGCAAAAGGCAGGGAGTTGGGACTGGATGAGTTTTAAGGTCTGTTCCAACACCTTAACTTTCTGTTGCTCTCAGTGGAAAGCAGATACAGGACAGTTCCTAAATCCAAATGTGCTGGTCAGTTCTGCAGATCCTCAGCTCCATTTATGAGGGTGTGCTCTGTGATGTGTGTCAGGTAGAAACACTCCAGCTGTGTGCTGGGGACAGCTGTCACTGACCAAGCGCTCTGTGAGACAGGGCTGAGGCTTAGGCTGGACTTTCAATCAAGTGCTGGTGACTGAAACATCCCAGGGCTAAGGTGGCTCAGCCGTGCTAGGAGTGGACCAGCAAATGCAGTGTGAATTTGGTTTCCTCTCTCCTCTAGACAAGCTCCAGGTTCTGCTCCAGAAGGGGGGGACACCCCGAGGTGTCCCCAGGGCATCCTAAGGGACACTTTTCACAGCGTCCTGCTGTGCCCTGCCAGGTTCCCTGCGTGTTACAGTCCGGGCAAATTGTCAGAGCTTTCCCCCAGCAGCTGCACTGGCCCAGGGTAGCTGAGCCTGGGCAGCCCCGAGGGCTCCTTCCCTCCCCCCGAGCCTGGTGTGTCCCTTCCTGCGGGCTCCGAGCAGCGCCCAGGGCACCCCGAGCATCCACCACCCGCTTTTCCTGATTTCCGTACAACATGTAAAGATACCCACTCCTGTATTGCTGTTTCGTGATTTAATTTGATTTGATTGGCAGCTACGATTATTTTTTTCTGTGGTTTAATTTATCTAAGGTCTCTGCCTCCAGAGGACGTGTACAATTGCCTGGACGACTGTTTGCTTTGTGCGGCCTTAGTGTATTTATTGACATTCGCGCGTGTGCGGGGGCGGTCCGCGCCCCCCGCGCCCCGGTAGCTGACTGTACACCAGTGTCAAACTGTTAAGCTATTTCTTTGTAAAATAGTCCTGCGGAATGCATAGAATTTTTTTCCTGTAAAGTATTTTTTTAATAAACAAAAGTCTGATTTTGTCCTTTACCCGCCTGGGCGCTTCTTTCCTCTGCGGTTTGAGGGGGGTCCGGGCGGCGCTCGGCGCTCGGCTGGCGCTGCCTGGGTGGGTGGGGAGGGGGAGCGGCAGGCGGAGCCAGTCGAGCGCCGGGCGGTTTCCAGGGTAACGGGAGCGGGATCGGTGCCGGGCCGGGGTCGGTGCCGCTGCCGGGGCCGCGCCGCTCCCGCCGCTCCCCATGGCCTGCCGCGATGCCATTTCATGGTACCAGAAGAAGGTGAGTGCGGCGCGGGGCGGGCTGGCGCGGGCCCGGCCTTGCCCTCAGCCTCCTCTCCCCGCAGATCGGGGCCTACGACCAGCAGATATGGGAGAAGGCCGTGGAGCAGACCCAGATGAAGGTACCGGCGGCGGGGGGGGGCGGGCCCCGCGCCCCTCGCCCCTAACTCGGCCGTGTGTTCCGCCCCGCAGGGCTTCAAGAACAAGCCGAAGAAAAAGGGGCACATCCAGCCCGATCTGATTGACGTAGATCTGATCAGCGGTGAGCGCTGCTGGCTCTGTTCGTTCCCCTCTGGGACAGGGATGGCACCAGGGAGCGGCTGGAGCTGGGTCACAGCAGGGTTGGGCTGGAGATCAGGAAAGGTTCCTCCCCCAGAGGATGCTGGGCTCTGCCCAGGGTCCCCAGGGAACGGGCACGGCCCCCAGGCTGCCAGAGCTCCAGGACAGCACTCCCAGGGATGCCCAGGTGGGATTGTTGGGGGTCCCTGCAGGGACTTGGCAATGCATATGAGTCCTTTCCAGCTCAGGGTATTCCCTGGTTCTGTAGGTGCATCCCAGCTTTGTGCAGGGTGGAGGGAGCCGAGCCTGCCCTGCTGCCAGGGGAGCCCCTGCTTGTGGGCACTGAAACCCAGACAGCAGAGCAGGAGATTGGCTGGGCAGGGAAGGGTCAGAGGCAGAGCTCTGAGAGAAGGAGCTGCTGTAGCTGTGTCTGCTGGGACTGTGTAGCTTTGAATGGTGCCTGAAACTGGGCTGCTGTCACCCCCTGCTCAGCCCTGTGGCAGGGCTGGGGCTGCCCGAAGGGGAACTCCAGCAAGGGAACTCTTGTGATTCACAGTTAATGATGGCTCGTTTCCCCTTTAATTCCAAGGCTCTACCTTTGCCAAAGCCAAGCCTGAAATTCCCTGGACATCACTGACAAGGAAGGGAATTGTGAGAGTGGTGTTTTTCCCCTTGTTCAGCCAGTGGTGGATACAGGTCACTTCCCAGCGCATTTTTATGTGGCTCTTGGTGCTCTACGTTATGCAAGGTGAGGGAACAGGCTGTGCCATAAACCTCCTGCAAGGAATGGCACATCAAAGAATGTATGGATGTGGCTCTTGGGGAAATGGGTTGGGGAGGACCTGGCAGTGCTGGGGGAGTGGTTGGACTCAGAGGGCTTAGCCAAGCTTAGTGAGTCTGTGATTTTGTAGTCCATAACCTAAAGTGTGAGGATCTCGTCTGAAACCTATTTAATGTGCATTTCACGGTGTGTGGCACTAGTAATTGCCAAAATTAAATAATAGTACAACAAAGCAGAATAAAAACAAATAGTTGAGACAGACTCTTTAATTTTTGCCTTGGTGCCATTTCCCCCTCTCCAGTCGTAGCAGTGGTGCTGTACTTCATGGTGCCTGTTGTGAGTGCCAGTGAGGTGATGGGACCCCTGTGCCTTATGCTGCTGCTGGGGACAGTTCACTGCCAGATCGTGTCCACGCAGGTGAACAGAGCTGCAGGGAGCAACGGGCTCAGCCGGCGCCGCAGGTGAGCACCAGCAGAGGGCCCTGGGGGGCTCCCAGCTGGGGCTGGGTCCGGCTTTCCTCCTCTCAGGCTGCTGCAGCAAAGATTCCCTCCAGATTTTGTCCCTTGTGCCTTTCCCAGTGATGCCCTGACGTGCTGGGGGCATAGGCAGAATTTTTGTATCTGGAAGTCAGTATTCTGCATGGCTTCAGAAAAATGGCATCCAAAAAGCTGCTCAAATCTCGTTCAGATCTTTGAAAAAAGACATTAAAGTAGCTTCTTACACCAACTTCATTCTCCTTGTCTTCAAACTCAGGAAGTTACGCAAGGCTGTGGGTGTGGATGGGAGCAGTTGGTGTTCTCCTGACAGAACCAGCAAGGAAGAGCAGTCTGGCTCTGCAACTCTGCTGACCAATTTATCCAGTCTGCTCTTCCAGAGGAGGTACGTGGGCCCTGCTGGGTTTGTGCTGCTCATGACACTGGGAGCAATTTGGCACCTGGGGAATGAAGGCACAGCATGTGCTGTCACTGACATCCCCACAGCCTGTCAGTCCTTTTTTTGACTTAAAACTTTCATGGCAATGTGGGAAGCTGATTCCTCAGGAATATTTAGTATGTCCTTATTAGATCATATAAAATTAGATTGTATAAAATTAGATCATGTGAAACCAAGTGTTAGATGAGCTGCAGAATGTGCTGGAGTTTATTTTTATTTATCAGATAAGTGACCTTGTTTGAATGAGTGCTCAGATTATATTGCTGTTTTAGGTAAAAAGCATTTGTGGCTTCTGCTTCGGACAGTTGTCTCACTTTGGCACCTTCCTTCTCTAAAAGTAACTCAAGGAAACGGAGGAGAGATTGTATGGGATAATATTTCATTGTTTTCTCCTATTTTCCCAGGTGAATTTCCTGGTGAGTTTCCAGCTCACAGGTGCTTTCTTTTCATGAGGACTTTTTGTCTTGTGAATTGCTCTAATTTTTTTAAAAATAATGAAACATTTTCCCTTGATTTAAAAGTTTTACGATACTATTAGTGTTACAAAAGACATGTTGAGTGAGGGTGAAGCAGATATAAATCTTTTTAACATACTCAGCACACAAAGCCTGTCAGCCAAAGAAAATTATTTATCCCTTAGGTATCTTGTTTGATGCTGCCCCTGTGACAAGGGAAGACCAGACTGTTTTACCCTAAAGAGTTTTTCCCTGACATAAAAGCATTTAATTGTATTTTCTCTCCTAGGAATAGAAGAGTAAAGCTGGTAGCTGAGAAAGGGACTGAGACAGAAAGTGGTGTGACTGCTATGGGTGATGGCATCAAAGCCAGACAGGCCAGATCTGAGCACAGGCTGCTGCACTCCAAAGAGAAAAGTAAACTTTCTGATGGGGAGAAGAGCCATCAGGTACTGCCAGGGGAATCCTTTGAAATCACAGTTTCAGTGTGTTCTTTGTGTGCCAGAAGTGTGTGGGTATTTAACTGTATGGTTGGGTCTAATACAAGATATTCCCTCCTTCTGCTAATCTTTGCCTGCATTAACCTAGAAACCCCTTTCTGCCTCTCACCGAGCAGCTGAAAAGGTGCTGGTACTTTCTTTTCATAATCATAGAGTAGAATTCCAGAATAGTTTGGGTTGGAAGGAGTCTTCAAGCTCATTCCACCCCCTGCTGTGGGTAGGGACAGCTTCCACCTTCTCTCCTTGAGGAAAGAGCTAAAGCATTGTGACCTCTGCTGAAAGCTTTGAAACATAAAGATTTTGGGAATTACTCTTGAGTTTCCTCTGGGCCAGTGGTGTATCAACTCCACATGAAGAACTTGGAATAGATCTTGTGTGGAATTTTGTTGTACTGTGCCATCCCACCTCCTCTCTGTGATGGAGTTTGGACAGGGGCAGAGCTCGGTGTAGGGGCACAGCCCAGGATTTTGGGTTTTTTACCCCCCAGCTCGTAGATACATCTGGGCTTAAGGTGCTGGTAAGGCACAGCCAAGCGCTGCTGCTGCATCCTCCCATTCCTGCCCTTTCCCCAGCTCCAAATCCACCCACCCAAAATTCTCACTCGTTACCTCTGGGGCAAGGCAAGAGCAGGGGGAAGGAGTTAAAATCTGTGGAGTCTCTGAAACCAACAGAATTCTGGCTCTGTGGGGATCATGTGCTGCCTCTGCAGGCACTGGGGTTGTGCCAGGGGGGCAGCTCTGCCTCTGAGCCTTCCATGGGACTCAGGCTGGTCCTTGGTGTGGCCTTGGCTGTGCATTGGCAGGAGGATGGCACCACCAGGGACGGTGCCTCTGACGAGCTGTCGAGCGAGGAGGACGCTGAGGATGCCGAGGCCGTGGCTCAGCGGCTCCTGCTGCGCCCCAGCATGGAGGGGGCTTCCAGTGACAACAGCTACGAGGAGAAGAAGAGGAGGCCTCTGGTTTCTCTCAACCAGGCTGTCTCACAGGTACCCAGGTGGGATTAGTGCTGTTCTCCACACCTTGTTTTGCTGTGGATGATGAGGTGGTTTTCCTTTGGTCTTGGCAGGTCAAGCAAGCCCTGAAAGCTGCCAGAGACTCTGACAGTGTTGTGGAGTCTGAACTGGAATCCACATTGTACAGGCAGGTATGGTTGTAAAGTCAGGAAAGGGAGCTTTCCCAGGCCTGGCAGGGGTCACAGAATCAGAGAAAGGGGTGGGCTGGAAGGGACCTTAAAGCTCATCTCATTCCAAGCCCCCTCCATCAGAACAGACTGTTATGAAATGTTTGTGTTTCAGAATCCTCAGGTGCAAGGTGTGACCTCTTCTCTCCCTGCTGCTTGGCAGCCTTGTAAACCTTCACAGTGTTCACAGTCCTGATTGTGCTGCTTTGTTAAACAAACCACAAACAAACAAACAAACAAACAAACAAATCACTAACTCTGTTGGCAGCAAAGGACAGTCCAAGCTGCCTCTAATTGCTCCTGCAATTGCTGCAATTGCTCTTGTGGTTGGGAGGCAGTGATGTGCTTGCAGCTTTTAAGCTAATAAATTTTGATTTTAAAATCACAGACTATCCTGAGTTGGAAGAGACCCACAAGGATCAAGTCCAACCCCTGTAATGAAGGAATAAATCTATTCTGTGAGACATACTCAGTCACTTCATTAATTTGGTTTTTTGCCCCTACATGAAAATAAAATATAAATATGTGACTATCAAGTTATAAATATGGAGATATATAAATAAAATATTAAAACAGATTATGCAAAAGTCATAAAAAAGGACGTTTTTCTATTAAAATGAGTACGTCAGTTTTTATTTTGTAGGAATAGAGGCAGGGAATTAATGGGCTTTGTGTGAGTTCTGGTATAGAAATGCTCTTTCCCCAAACATTGTCTTAAACCATTTCCACCGTGTGGGTGCAACTGCGAGCACTCAAAGCTGTGGGAAGCTGGGGGAGAACAGGAGGAGAAGGATGAGGAGGAGGAGGAAGTGCTGGTTGAACAAAGCAGGGCGGGCTGTGCCGTGTGACCTTGGCTGTGCTGCAGGACCCCAGGTCGTGCCTGAGTGTGGCGCCCCGGAGCAGCGGCGGGAGCCGGCGGGACTCGGAGAGCACCCGGCAGGACTCGGAGACCGAGGACATGCTGTGGGACGATCTCCTGCACGGCCCCGAGTGCCGCTCCTCGGGCACCAGCGACAGCGAGGAGCGCTCCCGCAGGGACTCCCGCAGGGACCCCAAGGAGGACGTCTTCCAGCAGGTTGGTGATTTCCATCCAGGAGCTGGGAGTGCTTCTCCCTCTTCCCCCATCTTCCCAAACATGAGTGGCACACGAGGATGCTGTTGGGATAAGGATGAAGCCAGAGTCACGCTGGAAATCTGAAGTGCTCAAAATTATATCGGTGATTCATGATGGAGTCTATCCCTCCCCTCTGCATGGCTGCTCATCCCAAAACAAAGTATTTAACCCAAAATAGAATTTCCCCCTGAATCCAAATGTGTTCTAGGCAAAGGCATTTCTTACAGCAGGCCAGAAAGAGCTCACCCAGCTTTTGCACTCCTCTCTCTTTTCTAGAACCATCTGTTTTGGCTGCAGAACACCAGCCCAGCGTCTGCCAAAGTGAGTGCTCTGATCTGGGAAGGGAATGACTGCAAGAAGGTGGACATGTCCGTGCTGGAGATCAGTGGGATTATCATGAGCAGGGTAAGGGGGCTGTGTGGCATTACAACCTCTCCCTCCCACTTCAGAAAACAAGCACCAAAACCCCTGGAAACAGCTACACGTGCAAATATTAAGGGCAGTGTGACACTGGTGCCTCCCCAGCTGCAAAGGTGGTTGTCCCACGTGTTCTTACTGAAAAATTGCCTAACCCCCTATTTAGGAGGTCTCTTGAAGACTGACAAGTGCTGATTATCTCTGATTGTCTCTGCAGGGTGCTGAAAGTGGGGGGTTGATTATTTGGCTGATTGGTTTTGGGCTTGGACTGAAGTGGGTGGGATTATTTTAGGCTCTGTCCTGTGAAGGGAAGGGGAACCAACTGCTTGTCTGAGTTGATGCTACCACAACAGCAGGCCTTTTCCTTGATGCAAACCCCAGGTAATCATCCCATTTTTATTCCTGCTTGCCAGGTTAATGCCCACCAGCAAGGAGTGGGGTATCAAATGCTGGGAAACATCATCACCATTGGATTGGCCTTCCTGCCATTCCTCTACAGACTGTTCCGCACGGATAACCTGGAGCAGCTCTGCTCCATTTCTCTGATGGAGCTTCTGCACATCTTCTGTGGAGCCCCCATCAGCACCCCTGTGCTCATCCTGTCTGCCATCAACTTTCTGGAAAGGCTGTGCTTAACCTGGATGTTTTTCTTCATGATGTGTGTTGCTGAGAGAACCTACAAGCAGGTGGGTTTAAAGGTGCTGGTGCCTTCCAGGAACCTGGAGAGCAGGAATAAAAATGGGATGATGACCTTAAAGCTCATCTTATCACAGCCCTTGCCAAGGTCAGGGAGGGGAGTCTGGAAAGGCTCTTATTGATCAGTCACAAATTATACCTATCAATAGCATTCCTGACTCCCATGTTCCCCCCTTACCTGTCCCCAGGGTCTTAGTCTGTCCCCTCTCTATTGCCCAGAGCAGCTGTGGCTGCCCCATCCCTGGAAGTCCTCAAGGCCAGGTTGAACAGGGCTTGGAGCAACCTGGGAGACTGGAAGGTGTCCCTGCCCCTGGCAAGGGCTGGAAAAAGATGAGTTTTAAGGTCCCTCCCAATACAAACCAATCTGGAATTCTATGAAAACAACTGCTGCTGCAGAGGTGGAGCACTCGGGTCTCATGCTGAGCTTCCTCAGTGACCCTTTTGCCAGATACCACTGAGAATCCCGAGCAATCTGTTCTGTTTTACACTAATTTATGGTTCTGGTTTTAACTTGCAGAGGTTTTTGTTTGCCAAGCTCTTTAGTCACATCACATCTGCTCGGAAAGCCAGGAAATATGAAATCCCTCACTTCAGGCTCAAGAAGGTGGAGAACATCAAGATCTGGTTATCCCTTCGCTCCTACCTGAAGGTGAGTCCTGATCAGGGGTTTGGTTATTGCAGAGGGGGTGCCAGTGCCAGTGCCAGCTGTTTGTGGTGAGTTCTGCCTGCACACCACACTCAGCCCTGACCCTGTGTCCTTGTTTCTGCAGAGACGAGGCCCCCAGAGGTCTGTGGATGTTGTGGTGTCCTCAGTCTTTTTACTGGCTCTTTCAATTGCTTTTATCTGCTGTGCCCAGGTGAGATTTTAACCTTTGTGGTTTAGAAAGTAGGGAGAACCCTCCCAAGTGCTGTAGGTTTTTCTTTCACCAGCCTACAAAAGGCTTGGCTGAGACTGCCAGAGGTACAAGGAAAGGCACTTTATTGCCTGTTAGTTGGGCAGAGGGAGGGGAGGGGAGGAAGAAGGCTCCTTTTCTGAACAGAAAGAAAAAATATCCAATTCCAAACTAAAGGCAGGTTAGAAATGAGACCTTTCCATGTAACCCCATCACAGGAGTGATTTACACTTCCTGGGAAGAGCTGTCAGTGGCTGTAGAGCACACAGGGCTGGGCAGAGGAGCAAGGGCAGTGCTTGTGCACTTGTCTCAAGAACAGGCACTTAGTCAGTGACATTTGGTGCTTTGTTCTCTCCCCATACAGGTTCTTAAGGGTCACAAAACCTTTCTGAGTGCAGCTTACAACTGGGAGTTCCTGATGTGGGAGGCAGCACTGCTCCTCTTCCTGCTACGTCTGGCATCTCTGGGCTCTGAGACCAACAAGAAATACAGCAACATTTCCATCCTGCTCACTGAGCAGGTAACTCCCTTCAGCTTGTTCTCCCCTGGGCTTTGTGGTTTGTTTGGATATAATTATTGTATTTCAAACCAGCTTAAATACTGGAATCAAAGTTTAAAATGTAGGGATCAACCCTTGTGTTGGCCAGAAGGCAACAAAGTACTGATCAGCATGGGGGGAATGAGCTGGTCCTTTTGGGCCAGACTCAAACTCCAAAGTTCTAGATTATTTTGGTCTCTGGGTTCATGTGTGTTAGCCAATACAATTAGAAAAGAGTGATGTTATCAGTGCTAAATTCACTACCTCAGGAGTGACAGCACACTGCAAAAATGGCTCCAATTTCCCTTAGTTAGGAATCAGCTGGGGGCTGGTGCTGGAATATCAACCCCTGGCCTGTGGTGTCTGTCACAGATAAACTTGTACCTGAAGATGGAGAAGAAGCCAAACAAGAAGGAGCAGCTGTCTCTGGTGAACAATGTGCTGAAGCTGTCCACAAAGCTGCTGAAGGTGAGGTGCTCTGCTGGAATGGCTGCGTTTTCTGGCAGCAGGGAGTTATGGCAATGCCATGGGACCCTGCCCTTCCCTTGGCCCTCTGAGTTAGTGCTCACAAGGGGGGGTTTCAGCTGCTGCAGCTGTGACAGGAGAGGGAGCAGCACAAGGCCAGAGTGGGTAATTAGTGCTGGGAAATCTGGATGAGCAGTGGTTTAACTGAGAGGAGAGGCTGGGGTGAGCACAGCTTCTCCTGACTGCTCCAGGCTCATTTTCCTCCAGCAGCTCTGATGCTCCTCACTGCCAGCAGCAGGCAGAGGTTTGGGAGGGAGTGAGCAGAGTCTGGGAGTCCACAGATTGGGCTGGGTGATTCTGCAGCCTGGAGTGTCAGCTTTGGGGCAGCTGGGGTTGCTGCAGAGCCTTTGGATTCAGCAGGAGATGCCTCTGGAACACTGGAAATTCAATCTAAGAAAGGACACAGAGGCAGCCCAGTCTGTTGGAGTGCCAGTGCTAAGTTAAAAGTCACAGGATGAATTCTTTAGTGTTGGGGAGTGCTAATGGAGCCTTGTCCTGTCACTGCAGGAGCTGGATAGTCCGTTCAGGCTGTATGGACTGACCATGAACCCACTGATCTACAACATCACACGGGTTGTCATCCTCTCTGCTGTCTCAGGAGTGATCAGTGACCTGCTGGGATTCAATATCAGAGTAAGTGTCCCTGTCCCAGCCAGCAGAACAGCTCTGGGCTCACCTCTGTGGTCACAGCCCTGAGAGAAGCCTGGGTTTGCCCTGGGACCCAGACACCAGAACCTGCTGGGTGTGTCCCCACCTCCCTGAGCCAGTTTTGGGGGAAGGACAGGGCCCACTTCAGTTTCAGTTCCCTTCAGGTGAAGCTGTGAGGGTCCAGGGTTCCTCCCTTTATCCCAGTCCTCCCGTGGCTCATCCTGAAACTGGAGCTCACTGAGCAGAGCAGGATGGGCAGGAGACACCGAATGTTACTTGGAGGTGAAGACCACTCCTGTTAGACCCAAACTCCCTTTCTTGTCTCTTTGCAGTTATGGAAAATTAAACCATGAACAGGCAGAACACCAGCCCTGGGCATCTCCACCAGCCACCAGAGAAGAGAACCAGCAGTGTGGGCAGGAAGAAGAAAACTGACAGAAATCTGTAATTCCAATTTTTAAACAGATTCCCAGTGTATGCATCAGAAGTTTTCTTTCTGCTTTACTGCTCTACAACATCCAGAGTGAACTGGTCTCATCAGTGCTGTCATCCCATGGCATGCACAGAAAAACTGGATTCATGGGGCCAAGTGCTGGCAGCTGGCCCTGAACCAGCAGGAGCTGGTGTGGGACATCAGACACTAAAGCCATGCAATAGCTGCAGCTGGGGGACACCAGTGGCTGTGCCTGGGGCCATGTGGCTGTAAAAGCTGCTCCCTGGGCATGTGGCAAGGAGGGACTCGGCCCTCCTGGCCCAGTCAGCCTTCCTGGGGCTGCACTGGAATATTCCAGGTTGAGAATCCTTTGCTGCACTGACCTGCTGAAGAGCTTTTCTTTCCTGAGAGCTCTGTGTGCTCAAGGCTTTGCCTCCATCCTGAAGCACCCCAGGATGCACCAGGTGAATTCCCCTTCCCTGCTGCCCATCCAGCAGCACCCAAATCCTGCTGGGGGCTTGAGCTGGGGCTGCTGCAAAGAAATTATTGAGGACAGTGGTTACGGGAGAAAAAACCTTTCAACACACACTACAGGCAAAGTGTTCATGAGCTGGAGAATGTTTTGCCACATCTGTTCCCTGGAATACTCAGCTCCATCCTGTCCTGGCTCTGACAGCAGCTCTGCTCCAGGGTGTGAGCAGCTGTTGCAGCCCAGCACTGCAATAGAGCCTCAGCCTGAACACCTGGGGAGGAAATCTGGGGGGAAAAACCAGCTTTGACAAAGACTTCCTCAGGTTCATGTTTAGAAAGGTCATGGAGAGCAGGAAACATTGGAACATTTCCCTTCACTGGCTCCAATGGCTTCTATTTATTAGTAGTGAAAAGAGCAAAAACTGAGGAACTTCTCATTCCTTCACAGGAGGGTGAAATGGCAGAAGAATTTTTGGTAGTAAATTGTTTACAGCTATTTTCTGTGCAAGGAAAAGTTGGGAGATGTAAAAGGAGGGGACATTTTTATATAGCAAAATGTGCAAATAAACCTGCAGGACAAGCACTTCATCATCACCAACGGTTTCTACAGCACTTGATGATTTTTATACCATCTTTTTGAACGTCTGTTACTGGAATGGGGGGGGTCAAGGAAACATCCAATAATAAATTGCATTTGTTTTCCAGAACAGCAGCATGTTTGTGGGTAAAACCTGGCTCACAGCCCTGAAAGCCAACCAAGAGCCTGGTTTAATGCAGAACCAGCAGGCCATGAACTGGAGTTGGGTTTTAAGATCTTGGTAAAAATAATGAGTGGTTTGCAGGTGTCTCCCCAGTGAGAACCTCAGGAGCCCGAGTGAAGGTGCTGTGCAATAGATAAATATTTACAGCCAGCACATCCATCCATTGTGTGGCATTCCAAGGCCACGTGGATGCAGGAAAAATAGAGGAAGGTTTAGGGAAGGGGAAATCCCACGCAGGTAGGACTGGTGGTTTGGGTTTTGACTCTTCCAATGCTGTTCTGTTTTATACCTGTGTGTTTTTGGTTTTCATTTATTTTTGCTATTTCTGCCATTCTTTGTTTCTGCCATTCTTTGGTATTTGATATGGGGTGGCAGTAGGGAAAGATTTTGTCCCCTAATTTGCATATACAATAGAATATTTGCATAATTACTCATTAATAATTATTATTCAGTGTTCCATATGGGAGTAAGTGGGGTGGAGAATAATAGTAATGATATGAGAGGTGTTACTCCAATCTGGAGCACTATTTATGGGCTTTATGCACTATAAATAAAAAGAAGACAAATAATACCGTCTGGTGCAGAAAATGCCACGCTGCCTGGAGGCAATTTTTAATTTATTTCATTTATTTCATTCTAAAAGTCTGAACAGAACAGTTCCTGTGTCACACCGAAGCAGCCACTTCACCGGACCTAAAACGCCACACGACAGGCGAGCGGGATCCAGGGCGAGGCTGAACCCGCGCCGCGAATTCCCTGGAAAAGCAGAAATCCCAAAATCCCAGAAAATGTCATTCAGCGCCCCCCCCGGCAGGAGCCGGGTGGTGCCGCCCCGCGTCCCCCCCGCACCCCCCGTGGTCTCTCCCGCCCCTCCAGCGTAGGAGGCCCCGCCCCCGTATACGTCACGGCCGTGCCCGCCTGTGATTGGCGGATCCGCGACGCCTCGCGCGCAGCGGCCAATGGCGGCGCTGGGCCCGCCCGGAGCCAAGATGGCGGCGCCGCGGGCTGCGGGCGGGCGGGCCTGAGGCGGCTGCGGGGGCCGCGCCTTGCTCCGCGCCCCGCGCCGCGCCGGGGGCCGGCCGGCCGGGGGTCCCCGCTCCCCGCCCGCGGGCTGGCCGGCCCGCCGGGCCCGCCCCGCCCTCCGCCATGGCGGCCGAGAGCGGCAGGCAGTTCTGGAAGCGGAGCGCCAAGCTGCCGGGCAGGTGAGCCCCGGGAAGGGGTGCGAGGGCCGCGCCCCCCGCGCTCCGGCGGGGAAGGGGCGGTCACCCAGCCGGGATCGGGGCTGAGGTACCCCTGGAAGGCTCGGGGATACCCGGAGGATCTGTCCCGGCTGCGGGGCTGAGGAGCTGGCTGGGGGCCCCGGGGTTCCTCCCGGAATAGGGGATGCCAGAGCCACCCCGGGCTGTGGGACGGGGATTTTGCTGTGCAAGGTTCAATGTGTGGGGGACAAGGGGACGGTCAGAGCTGTCCCTCATCTCTGGGACCAGGCAGGCGGTGTGGGGGCTGCGGGGACCCCCTGCGTGCCCCCGTGGCAGGCAAGGCAGGACGGAGGGACCGGGGTGCCTTGGAGGCCTCTTTGGGGTAGGCTCAGAGCAGGGCTGGGCCATCTTCCTTTCCACAGATACGGAAGAAACTCATCCTTCCCAAGTGCTTGGAGGTGTCGCCTTGGCTGGCAGCAGCTCTGTCCCAGAGGGGTGTCCCTGCTAAGGCATGGAGCCCCCCATTCCCTCTCCTGTGTGGGATATCGCTCCTGCTCCCCTCTGCTCAAGGGGCAGGACTGTGAGAGCTCTGCTTGTACCCTCTGCCTCAGTTCCTCTGGCTGTGACGCCTTGGTTCCTCGCAAGGCACCTCTCAGGGATAGGAGAAACAAGTGAAATGTGTGATTGCCATGGTATTTAGGAAGAAGAGGCTGGTGCTGATGAAGGAGAGGCTCCCTACACTGCCTTGGGAGCAAGGCTGACATGGAAAGAGGGCATCAGCCTCTCTGTGGAGGCTCCTCAAGTGCTTTTTCTGCCTGGTGCTCTTCATTTTTGCTCTCATTTGCCTTATCTGAACCCTGCCCTTTGCCTCCTGGGTTATGGGTGCAGTCTGAAATGCTTAGTTGGTTTTAAATCCTGCTGGGCCAGTTAAATATCTCTTTCTAACGTGTTTTCACTCATCTGCTTGTCACTGTGCAGCTCCTTCAGGTTGGCTGGACAATCCATGTCTGTGGTAAGCAGAGGGAGAGCAAGGAGCTCTCTGTTCCTCCTCTGCTGCCCCTGTGGGAGGACAATGCTGTGCTTTCCCTGGGTTATTTCCCAGCTGCTCCTGCCTCTTACCCAAAGGTGTCAGCCCTGCTCTCAGCTGGTGGTCGTGGACAGCACCTCTCTTCTCCTTTTGGTGACTTCTGAGCTTTGCCTTGGAAGCTCAAACCAGGTGAACCGGTCTGGCAGCCGGGCCTGCCCAAGCCGCTCTGCAGGGGGAAGGTTTTGGCAGTGCTCTCCCCTTCTCCTGCCTGCCTGCTTGGCAGATATCTTGCACCCAGGAGCCCTGTTCCTCCTGAGTGCTGCCTGTTTCCAGGGACAGTCACCAACAGGTCTTCAGCAGCCTGACTCCCAGGGTGGAGGTGGGATGTCCTGCATCCATGGTCACCAGACATCAACCTCCCTTTCTTCTTTTTAGTCTGAGCTTTGAGGGACCCTCCTGTGCAGATTCTTGGCTCGATCCTTTCTTTCCCCTGACAATCTGGCAGAGAGAGGCTTTGTAGAGGCTTGGATACTGTGTTAGCTTCTTTTCCATGACACTTTGTGCATTTGGTCACTTAGTTGTATTAGCTTTTATTTGCTAATAAAGTCTGTTAGCTTTTGGTCCCTGTAGATTTAGGGTGGATTTTAGGTGTAAGTTTAGAACTGGTAAATGCTGTTTTGTTTTTCCAGTGCTGTCTTGTGGTTTTTTTGCACCGGGAATTCTCTGCCTGGTAATTTTCTAGGGATGTGTTGGCTGAGTGCTCTGGCATGTTGTCCTCTGTGATGTGTTGTTTGTTGCCCGCTCTTTAGAGAGATGGGCAGCCAGGGTCTGCTGGGGTTATTTAAATGCTGCTTTAAAAGGGGAGAAACAGCCTGCTGGAAGTAAATGTGTTGTGTGTCCAGAGGGGCAGTGGTGTTTCATGGCTATGCTCTGCTGCAGTGTCAATAACCCACACCCTGTGATGATCCTGGAGGTGGCACACAGGGAGCACAGCCATTGTCCCTCACACCATTGGTCACTGAACATCCAGGGAACAGGAAATGCCTGTCTCAAAAGAGATTAAACTGGGACAGAACAGAGGACTCATCCAGTCAGGCTGGGAGCGCAGCTTAGATCAGCTTGAGATTCTTGTTGGGGAGTGTCTGGCTTGTAAGACTTCAGAAAGAGCTGTGTGCAGGGGGGACCATCTGCCATTGTATCAAACACGGAGAGCGTTTCCTCCCTTCCCCAGCACTGGCTGCCACATCTCCTCCTCTCTCTAACACACATCCTTCACTGGGCTTGTGAAGTCCAGGCCTTCCCAGGTGAATCAGAGCAGTTCCCCTCTGGCAGCCTGTGGGTCCCTGACAGGGAGGAGGAACCTTGTCTGGATATCCTGGGACACTGAGCTTGGTACTGGGCATGGGAGTGGCTCTGCTGGCTCCTGTCCTGCAGGGAGCTGCCACAAGTCACTGGGAAGCAATGCCAGTCTGGAGGGCTTGTTCTTCTTACTCCTCATCACCTCTTTGCTATGTCCACCTGTGGAGGTGCCTCTGCTTAATTGCAGTCCTGACTTCCAGGTGCTCATTAGTCATCACACTCTGTCCTAGGCTTAATCCTCGATGGATAAACTCAGTGAGGACTTCCAGCCACGAGGGACAGCCACTGCAGTGGTGAGCCCACCCCTGGCTGGGCTGCTCCACCAGGATCTCTCTGTGCTGTGGTTGTTTCCAGCCTCTTCCCTGGCTCTCTGCATCTCTCCCCTGCCAGCTGGACCTGTTGCTTTTGCATCCTCAGCTTGTTCCCAGCTGCAGCAGGCTGCTGTCCCTCTCCTCCATGGCTGGGCCTGCTGGTTTTACTGCCGGGCACCATCTGCAGCTCCTAGAAACCAGGCCAGCTCTATTGACCCAAGAGAAGCTTGTTCCTTGTGTGCCAGCTCTGAAAGGGCCTTTGTCTGTGCCATGGCATTGCAGGACTTGTTTTCCAGAGGTTGTTTCCCAGGGTGGGGTGGCTGTGAATAGTTCCTCCAATGCAGGTGATAACTCAGGATCCCTGTCTCACCTCCAGAGTCTGTAAAACGGCAATGAGCATGGTTTTAGGAGCTCCTCTCTGAGGTGATGCTCCCCTTGTAGGGCCTGGAGCCCTCAGTCTCCTTGTCCCACGAGTCCCAAGGAACCAGGGACTAAGATGTGGTGACTCATTTCAGGCCACATAGGAAGTAATTGATTAAACCAGGATTTGGACCTGAGTCAAACCACGTAGTGTTACCAGGAATTCCTTCTCCGTGGCATTGGCTGTGATCCTGAGAGCCAGCATGGGCTTCAAACCCTTGAGTACATTTATGGAGGAGCCCCAGTGTCAGTGCCTGGAGTCCTTCCCTGTCCCACAGGGCCTGGGAGGGTGAGTTCCCCAAACTGGGAATGTCAGCGTGTGCAGCAGGTAGACTGAGACACCTGGTCATGTGGAGTGAGCTGGTGGTGCAGGAAAGAGCAGATCTCAAATCCCAGCTCAGGCTGGACCAGGCCTAAGAGTTTAAACAAGGCTTCTCTTTGCTACTGCAAAGAACAAATCTTCATCTGCATGTGGCACTTCGGATCTAAGGCTTGTAAGTTAAAAGGTTTTTGAAGCTGCTTTTGGGCTTTTATCCAGCTCCCAATAGCAGGCAAGAAGCATGACCCCAGTTTAGGCTGAGATTATTTGTAGGACCTCTTCTTACAGCATCTTAGATTTTTTTCTTTTCCCCTTCCTGCAGCATTCAGCCTGTCTATGGAGCACAGCATCCTCCCCTGGATTCCCGGCTCACCAAAAAGTAAGTGTTTGTCTCCTGGAGGTGCAGCCACCAGGCCTGGCAGCTCTGCAGTAGGTGGAGGTCTCCAGCATCCCTGGCACTGTGATATTGCAACAGAGAAGGACAGCAGTGCAAGGGGTGTGGTGCTGCCTTGAGCTCTGTGAAAGCTTGCAGGGAGAGCTTATCTGCTGGTGCCCTTAATGGCCAGAAATCCATACAGCAACACCCACATCAAAGGAAATAGATTTTTTTTTTTTTTTTAGCAGTGTCTGATCTTTCTGCTCCTCTTTGGAGCTGGAGGAATTAAGGAAAGGGAGGTAAAGCTGCCCAGCAGCTGGAGAGCTGCAGCAGCTTCCCAGCAGGAAAAGGCAGAATTCCTGGTCTGAACTGCCTCCTTGTCCCTGTCCCTTGCTGGGTAGTGGTGAAAGTTCCCTGCTTCAGGTGGTGAACTTTGGCTCCTGTAGCTAAAGAGTAAATTCCTTCAGTGCCTGAGGAAAGACCCAGGCTGGTCTGGCTGCTGGGAACAACTGCAGCTGTTTTGGGAGTGTCCATGGAAGGAGACCTGCTCTGTCTGCCCTCTGACATGCCTCTCTCCAGGCTGTAAGACCTTTTTTGGGGTGTTAATCTACCTGTTTTGTGTAGGGTGGGGGAAGGCAGAGCTGGAGGAATTGTACTGGCACCTCTCCAGCTGTGTGCTGCCGCTGTGGCCTCTGAGACTGCTGTCACAGCAGCCTGTGACAGCCACTCCTGACAGCGGGCAGCCCAGAGAGACTTCACATGTTCCTTAGGTCTGGGAGGAGGAGCAGGGAAACTGGGGGAGAGGGATTGGCTGATCGGAGCGAGGGCGTGGGGAAAGGAAAGAGAATGAGCTGGTCCAACAGCAGGGCTCTGCTCCTGTTCCTCTGGCTCACAGCTTCATCAAGGACCGCTCCAAGGCCACTGGGCTGCCCATGAAAAGCAAGAAGGCCTCCAGCTTCCACGAGTTTGCCCGCAGCACCAGCGACGCCTGGGACATCGGGGATGACGAAGATGAGGAGTTCTCCTCCTCCTCCTCGTCCTCTTTGCAAACTCTGAACTCTAAAGTGGCCAAGGCCACGGCAGCACAGGTTCTGGAGAACCACAGCAAGCTGCGGGCCAAGCCCGAGCGATGCCAGCCTGCCCTGGGGGACCTGCCCACCAACTGCAAGGTCATCAAATCCAGCAGCGAGGCCCAGCTCTCCAGGACCTCTGGTAAGAGCCATCTTCAGGAGCAGCCTCCTGCTCCAGTGCTCTCCTGCTTGGCCACTGAACTCAACTGCTCACTGCTACTCCCAGTATGGGCAAGAGGCTTTTTCTTCCTTTTAGTGTCCTGTACTCCAAGGAGCCATTTTCAGAGGCCTGGCTTTAATGCTTGTGTCCTCAGCTGCTCAATATCCTGCATACAGGCATATTTGCCCCCGAGTATTCCATGTTCTGGGTGCTAAGTCAGTTTTGAGATCTGTTAAATTCTCTCTGAGACCTGCTCACTGTCTGCTTCACAGTGGTTTGGTGTCCTGCTCTTAGCAAAGGTCTGGGTGGGGTCATGTTGACACAGCTTGGGCAGGGAATTGGGCAGCAGCAGCCCCTTGCTCACTGCCTTGCCTGCCTGTGCAGTGAGAGTACCTCAGGAGATGGCACTGGCAGCCCATCAGCTCCTCTCTCTGCACTAGCCATCAGCTTGATTGATGTTTAGATCTGGAGAACAGAGCAGATCTAAATGTTAGTTCTGCCTTGTCTCCCGTGTCCTGCCCATGTGTGGAGGGAAGTCTGGTCCATTTGCAGTCAGGTGTTTGGATGCAGGAGGAAGGAAAGGAGGCAGAAATGGGTGGAGGTGGTGGAAGAGCCACCACAGATGCCTGTGAACTGCTGATCCATTGGAGTGGGCCAGCGATGCTGTTCTGAGGAATAGATGGGTGAAATCCGCAGTGTCTGACAATGGCTGTGGCAGTGAGCTGGGGTTGGAGAGGTGGAACCTCCCTGCCCAGCTCAGTGCAGCCTCTGGTCCTTGCAGAGGAGGCCTGTGTGCGGAGCCCCCTGCAGAAGCAGCAGTCCCTGCCCCTCCGGCCCGTCATTCCCCTCGTGGCTCGGATCTCTGACCAAAACGCCTCCGGGGCTCCCCCCATGACCGTGCGGGAGAAAACGCGCCTGGAGAAGTTCCGGCAGCTCCTCTCCAGCCACAACACCGACCTGGGTGAGTGGGGCACGCTGAGGGTGGGCAGGGCGGGCCAGAAGGGGCCTGCTGCCTGCATCAGCTCTGCTTCGGGGTGGAAAAACTCACCGCCTGCAGTTGTACCAGATGGGCGTTTGCAGGAATCGCCCTGTTGGCAGATGGTGATGTCCTCCAACCCCTCCCTGTCTATCCCTAATCATTCTCCATCTTGCACATGATGGTTGGGATCACTGGGGAATGTCTCTGCATGAGAACTGAGGTCCTGGCACATTGGTGACCCTGCAGCTCCCTGTTCTGTGCCCGAGCTGGGCTGAAATAATCTCTACTCTCCTTGCAGCAGACCCACATCCCCAGTCATTGCTAGTGTGGGAGCCTTCCTGGAGGCTCATTGTCTCCAGAGCCTGCAGGAGCAGACTGGGCTTTCCTCTCCTTCTAGGTGTAGTGGTGCCTGGACGTGCCTAGGATCTAATCCATTGCCACCACTGTCCGTTTGCAGATGAGCTGAGAAAATGCAGCTGGCCTGGTGTGCCCAGAGAGGTCCGGCCTGTGACGTGGAGACTGCTGTCAGTAAGTACTGGGAGCTGTGCCACCCGAGTCTGGGAGGACTGTGCCACCTCAGGGACAGTGCTCCTACACCTGCCTGTGTCCCATAGCCAGCTTTGCTTGTATGTTCCCAGTGCCCATCTTCCAGGTGAGCTGTAGGGGTTTTTGATCAGGAAGTGCCATTGCTGCATCCTCTTGGAGCTCAAAGCCCACACCGGTGTGGGCACTGCGTGGTTCACTCCCTTTGGGGAACTGAATCTGATCAAGCTGGATTACTCCAAGCTCAGGGGCTAGGAAGGCCAAATTCCATGAAAGCTCTTTCCCCAGCTCCTGAGTTGTGTGCCTGATGTTTGTGCACAGCTGGCAGGGTTTCAGGGTGGTGAGGAAGGAGGGTCTGCCCTGAGCTGAGCTCTCCCACTGCAGGGTTACCTCCCCGCCAACTCGGAGCGCCGCAAGCTGACCCTGCAGCGGAAGAGGGAGGAGTACTTCGGCTTCATCCAGCAGTACTACGACTCCCGGAACGAGGAGCACCACCAAGACACCTACAGACAGGTAGGAACCCTCCTCCTGCCTTCCTGCTTTGGGCATAGCCCTCTCCTCTCTCTTGTCCCCATGGGTGGGGTCATGCCAGGACTTGCTCTAGCTGTAGCCACAAGGAGTCTTCTCTTTGGGGAAAAGGCACCATGCTTCTGTCCTTGATAGTTTAAGCTTTTCCTAAGTTTAGGAAAATTTCAGGTCTGAACTACCTGCCTGTACATAAGCAGAGCAGACTGCAGATGATTTTCTCAGTACAGCTATCATCTGTAGCCCTGACAAGCCCGCTGTGCTTGTCAGCTCTTGCCTGGGGGAACACTCATGGTGGATTCCCCTCTGTTAGCCTGTGACAAGTTATTGTGTCCCTGGAAAGCACAGCTGGTGTGTGTAACCCACCTTCTTTTCCAGATCCACATTGACATTCCAAGGACCAACCCACTCATTCCCCTCTTCCAGCAGCCACTCGTCCAGGAGGTAAGCGGGGGGTGAAGCTCCTGCCCTGCACTTGCCATGGGATGTGTGTGTGGAGTGAGGCCAGCACTGCTCCTAGGGAATTAACTTGGTGGGGAAGCTTCCCTGCCTGACAGCTCCTGATGCAAATACCTCCTGGAACTGTCTGGTCTTGTCCCTCATTTCTGAAAGATATCAAACTTGGAGCTTGGGGGTTATGAGATGATCTCTTCTTTAGCAAGATGTAGTCAAGAGCTGGTAAAAAACCTGAAGCTTTTGAGACAAATTGAAGGCATTTGAACCAGAACACAGGATAGTTCTCTTTTGCTTGAAAACCTCTTTTATGGGAGCAGCCTGGGCAGGGATGATGGGTTCAAGAGGTGGCCCGGAGTTGTGGGCACCTGTCTTCTCAGGAAACAGGCTCTGTGTGTGTGGTGTGTCAGAGCATGGTGTCCAGGGGGTTGGGGCAGTCTGGCAATGTTGGTGGCTGTTGGGAAGTATCCTGATTTGTGGTGCTTTTCTGGAAGTACTGTGCTGATACCTCATTTTCCCACCTGATGTTCAGCCAAGGAGGCTGCTCTGCCCTGTCCTGTGGATATTAAGCTGTCTGGGTCGTGAAAAGTTGGGTCTGCATTTCTTCAGGCAGAGATTTTGATGAGGAGCCTGGACTGTCTTGGCTGGCCTGCATGTGGGATCTGTGCATGACACAGAGTCTCTCCCAGGACTTCTATGCTTCTAACATTACCTTACTGCTACAGAAAAGCCTGTCAGTGCATGATCTGCACTCCCTGAGCTTAGCAGTTATGCTTCTCTGCCTTCCCTTCGTGCATGGCTAATGCAGGTACCTGCTTTCCCTGGTTCTTCCCCAGATTTTTGAGAGAATCCTGTTTATCTGGGCCATTCGCCACCCAGCCAGCGGCTATGTGCAGGGCATCAATGACCTGGTCACCCCCTTCTTTGTTGTGTTCCTCTCTGAGCACGTTGGTAAGTGACAATTGCTGCTCTAAGCATTCCTGACTGGGATTGAAGTGGTGTGAAATGCTGGCATGAGGAGAATTTGCTCTGCTGGAGAAGAGGATGATGTGCTCTTCCTTCAGAGTGCCTGGGCCTGGCTGGAGTTGTATTTTGACCTCTTGCTGTATCTCTGCTCCCTGGTTGCTTGCCAGGATTTCTGAGCCTCTGAAATGGGAAGTGGGCCAGCTTAGCCCTGTTATTTGATCTGATGTAGTGGTGTGACAGCAGCGTGGTGGGTGCTGTCTTCCCAAGGAGAAAAGGGAGCAAACTGCTGGGTCAGTCAAGCCAGGAGGGTCAGACCTGTATCTCCTTACTTGGAGAGTGTTGCAGTGCCTCCTGCAAAGCTTTGGCCTGATAAAGCCTGGGACTGTCCCATGTCCCTGGTGTCCCCCATCTCCCTGATGCTCTTCCCTCTCTGTTTTGCAGAGGAGGATGTGGAAAACTTTGATGTGACCAACCTGTCCCAGGATGTTTTACGGAGCATCGAGGCCGACAGCTTTTGGTGCATGAGCAAGTTGCTGGATGGGATTCAGGTGAGCCTCTGGGGCCACAGAAATTCCTTTGCCCTCACTGGGGTGGCAGTGTGGTTGTCTTCTCTCCCTGTCTGGGTGAGTATTCTGCATGCTCCTGCATTTAGGGAGGTTTTGCTACTTCAGTGACTTTAGTTTCTTCACTGAATCTGTTAATCTGTGAAATCCTGGGGAGATGGGTGCTGTGGCTCTCCAGATGGCCCCGTCCTGACCAGGGGAACTCAGAGCAGGCAGACAGTCCTGGTGCTCAAGAGCCCTGTCTCCTTGGCTCATGACAATCTCATCCCAACTGTCCAACTGCTGATCTGGTTTTGATCATTTGTAGCTGTTGTTCAAGCTGCTGACTCAGGGCCTCTCCCCACAGGACAATTACACCTTTGCACAGCCAGGGATCCAGAAGAAAGTGAAAGCCCTGGAGGAGCTGGTCAGCCGGATCGATGGTAGGTGACACGGGAGTCTGGTCAGGTTTGTCACAGCAGAGGGAGGCCTCCTTTGGGACGGCTCTCAGGGCAGGGGTAGACACTTCTTACAACACTCATGGAACCAGAGCAGCACAGGGTCAGCCAGAAACCCCCTGGTTGGTGACAGTGCAGGGTGGGGAGAGAAGGAATTTGGGAGATAAAAGTCTCAGCCTGAAAGTGTGTGAAAGCCACTGTGCTGCGAGCAGCGTGCAGGAGCTGGGGCACTGTGAGCCCCAGGTGTGTAAGTGAAATGTGCTGTTTCAGAGCAGGTACATAATCACTTTAGGAAGTACGAGGTTGAGTACCTGCAGTTTGCCTTTCGCTGGATGAACAACCTGCTCATGAGGGAGCTGCCCCTCCGCTGCACCATCCGCCTCTGGGACACCTACCAGGTATGCAGGCTCCACTGAGCTCCCTCCTGGCTTGTCACTGTCACTTGTGTCCCTGTCCCCACAGGGACAGAGGTCTCCTGGCACCAGCTGGGGTGCTGAGGGAAACAGAGCAGTGTGGCCCCAGGATGTTTACAGCCAGCTGGGTGTGGGTGGCCCAGCAGGACACCTGTGTCTGGGGGTTGTTCTCCAGCTGAGCTGCAGGAGTTCACCCAGAGTTTTGCTGTCCACAGTCAGAGCCAGAAGGATTCTCCCATTTCCACCTGTACGTCTGTGCTGCTTTCTTGATCAAGTGGCGGAAGGAGATCCTGGATGAGGAAGACTTCCAAGTAAGACCCTGAGGTTGGGGGTGACTCCCTGGGGAAGGGAAACAGAGGGGAGGGAATTGCTCTAGTTGGGAGCCCAGTGTGGACATAGACAGCTGTCAGAGCTGGCTCCAAGATCATCCAGTCTGAGGAGCTTTGCCTAGAAGTAACTTGAGCCTTGGTGATAAGGACAGAGAACGGAGCTTTTGGAGGGTTCAAACATCCCATTCCAGCTCTGATCACAGTGTGTGCCCTCCTGTGTCCAGCTGTGACTTTGTAACAGCACCCTTATTCCAAGGGGCTTAGGGTGCTCCGCTGGTTCAGATCTAGACCCAAGCACATCTTGATGTTGTCCCTGAGCCTTTCAGACCTGCAAGTGTGGTGAGCAAAGGTTATTGAGCGCTGCTGCCACTGCTCAGGTCTGCCACAAGCCTGCACTGGATCTGTGCTCTGCCTTCAGCCTCTCCAAACTAAGCATCTTCCCCTCTTCCAGGGCCTTTTGATGTTGCTACAAAACCTGCCCACGATACACTGGGGTAATGAAGAGATTGGGCTGCTGCTGGCTGAAGCCTACAGACTCAAGTACATGTTTGCAGATGCTCCAAACCATTACCGCCGATAGGTGCCCAGACTGGCTCCTCTCTGCCGTGCCCACCCCTTGTCCTGGCCCGATCTGATCACTGTGGCATTTTTGTCATCCCAGTTCCTCGGACACTCCAGCCAGCAGCTGCTCTTTGCTGTACAAAGCTCACCTGAACTCTTGTCTTAACTCTGAACGTGTGCCTGTCTGCCACTCCATGCGCCTGGATGTGCCATTTTGACGACTCTCAGTATTTCACTCCGTGCTGGTGGCTCACACCAGGAAGGGAGGCTTCAAGGGACTGAGAGAACATGGGGGAAGCTTTACAGATAAACTGAGCCAGAGACGAAGCCCTCCTGTCCTCTCCACTCCCTGTCCTGGGCTTGTCTGGCTGGGACCACTTCAGCTTTGCTGCCTCCCGTTGCCCTGCACCACGTGCGCTGCCCCATCTGCTCCCTCCTCTCTTCTGCCACCGTTTGCGCCAAGTCCCAGATGAAAATGCCTTATCAGAGACCTGCCTGGCTGCAGAATCCTTCCCCACCAGGGTGGCAGGGCAAGAAGTTCCTCTCAGGGCCTGCCTTCGCTCCGAGGGTCCGGAGACCCCCCAAGCACTTTGTGGGTTCACAAGAGAGTCCCTGGTGCCTGCCCTCCCTCCTCGTCTCCATCCTCTTCGCCTACCTCTCCCCCAGGGCAGCAGGGCAGGCACGACGGGGCCACGACCACTCCATCCACACACACACCTGAAATGATGTGTGCCAGCCTGGTGGAACTTTTGGTGACTGATGTTCTGTGAGTACAGCCCCATCCAGCTGTGGGGAAGGCACGGAGGGGGTGCTGGCAGGGGAGCAACATCTCTCAAAAACCTCCTGACAACGTCCCTGCTCCTCCGAGGCGTTCTGTGTATATTGTGTTCTTGTGTATATGGGTCAAAGATGTACAATATATGTCTTCTCTTTGTAGCAGATTTTATATTTATAACATGAACCCCTTGTTAACCCCTTGTTCTCCCCATCCTCTCCACGCCTCAGAAGGATGCCTGGCTGTGGTGTTGTAGGGTTTTGAACCCCTCTGCAGGTTTCTACCCCAGCGTGTCCCTGCAGTGCTGCCTCTGCCCGAGGTGTGACAGAAACACATCTCAGGGTTTGGGCAGTGGAGGAGGTGGGAGCTCCCAGCAGAAGCAGGGGAGAGCCTGCTGGAGACACCAGGGCTGCAGGGCTGGCAGTGTCCCTGGGCCCTGCAGGGCAGGGCTGGGCCAGGGCTGCACTCCAGGGAGGAACAGTCCTGGCTGCAGCAGTGGCTGTCCCCAGCACCCAGGGCAGCTCTCCCTGCTGTCCCCCACAGCCTCCCTGTGGCAGGCCCTGGCTGGCCCTGCTGTGGGTGCTGTTAACTCCAGCAGCTGGGGATGGTTCCAGGGCCATTTCCTTCCATGGGCAGCACCTCTATGCTGTGCTGGATCTGGGAGGGCCAGAGGGGACAGATCCAGGCCACCCTGGGCTTCTCCCAGCACTCCTGCTGGGCCACCACGGCTTTCCTGGTAGGGCTGGAGGCTCCCAGGCCTCCACATTCCCTTTCTGTTCCCAGGGGGAGAAAGCAGCAGGCAGTGAGGCCCGGGCCAGGCATGTGACAGGCAGAACCTTGGTGCCAATAAAACTCCAAACAGTATCTCAAGAAATCACTTTCCTAAGGTGGACTTGTTTTTCTCAGGCATTTGGACTTTGTTTGTGTGTGCCTTTTGTTGTTTTCCTCTGAGAAAACAGAGTGGTCCTTAGTTTAACATCAACTAAAAAAAGGAAATAATTAAAAAAACTCCACACAAACAAAAAAAGCCTACACACAAAACCAGCACAAGGTGGGAGCTCTCCATGCAGCACCCAGTGGTGTCACCCAGTGCACAGGGGAGAGACACAGGACATGGTGGAGGCAGAACAAGAAACCCTCCCTGTGTCACCTCCTTGTCACTGCTCTGCCCACCTGCACCTGGGACCGCTGGGATAATTAAAAGCCATCACGGTAAGTTCTGGATTTCAGGACAACATTAGCAATGAAGAACTCTTTCTGAGTGTGGTGGTTTGTTGTTTTGCTTTTTTTTTTTTTCCATACATTAGAACATTTATTTCTCAGAGAGAAAATATAGTCTCAGACAGTCAGATTATAGTAGGTAAAATTAGCTTTTTTTTTCTTTACAAGCATAGATTTTCTTATTACTTCTCTTATACCATCTGATATAAACAATTCTAGAAAGCAAATAAATTCACTTTCTACAATAAATAGAGCAATCTGTGCTTTACAGCAGACTGACAGTAACATTTAGGTTCTGTAGCAACAACAAGATATCAGCCAATCCAAATTCTAAACTCATTTAAAAACCAAACAAAACAAAAAAAAAAAAAGAAAGAAAAAAAAAAAAAAAGACCAACTCCCAAGACCTTAAAACATATACACAGGTCACTAGTCCACAGCTGAGCTACCACCTGGAAAAGTGTATGTTCCTTTAAATAAATTACACTGTGTGCATATAAAAGACCCAGCAACACAACTGAGGACTTCAAGAATGGTGACAATAGGTCTAAATAATTTAGAACATTTTACAACTATATACACAACATCCTTCCCTAGCCACACTCCATGGGCATTATTATCACTATTAATATTTTTACAAACTCCTATGCCCCATCTCTGTATGTTAAAGGAATCTTAAAATTCCTTCAAATGCAGTTCCATGCCCCAATGTATAAGAAGTGGTATTTTAAAAAAGTAGAGCAAGTAGAAATGGCAGTGATTACTCCCTACTATTCATTATCATTAATTATTATTATTTTGACTCCACATTCTCTTCAGTATGAAAAAGTTAAAAATAATTAAAAAATACTGAGTTAAAAAGCAAAATGATGATATTCAATCTACAATCTTGCTTTGCACCTTTGGCTCTTTAAAATGGGAAAGCAAAGAGGGATATGCAACAGAAGAGATCAGAGAAATCATAAAGTCCTTGGCTAATAGAAAAGATTTAGTCACCAAGTTCCCAAACATCAGTTTGTCCCTGTTTTTGTTTTTTTTTTTTTTTTTTTTGCAATGCAAACCCAAACCAACAGGGATTGTCTGGGTTTACCTGGATGACAACACTGGAGACCCACACACCAGGGAAGGATGTGCACGTGTGGGAGAAGGTGAAACAGCAGAAGGGTTGTGTGCTCTGGTCAGTGCTTGCTTTCAGTCCAAAATGTGGCAGAGGAAAACAGGGAGACAGGAAAGAGGAGGGGGGGAAAAAAAGGAAGAGGAGCCTTACACCAAATGTGCATAAACCAACACAAAAGATGCGTCTCCCTCCAACCCTGATCAACCTCAGTGCCTGAAGAGCTGCTCCAGCTCAACAGACACCTCCAAAATTACTTCTTAAAAAAGGAAGTTATCTTTTCTTAGGTACTGTGCTAAGTCATGATATGAAATGTTACTGCAACAGGCAGGGTCACAGAAATCAGAACTGAAATGTGAAGCTATAAAATCAATTTCTAAGACATACATATAGACACAGATCAGGTAATTTCATTTTCATCTTTAAAGCTCTGTGCATCTGTGCATGAAACTGTGCAGGGGGGGAAAGTTACCAAAATCTCAAGGTTTTCTAAATGCAGTGAGAGAAATCTAAACATGAAAACACAATCTAGGTAGGCAGGAGAATCACAGTCAGAGCTCCCAGCTATGATTCTGTGCAGTTTTTATGTGACAGGACAATGTCATTTAAAGAAAAATGAAAAGGACAATGATGGTTAGGGTAAATTTGGCACAAGAAAATCCAGTTGGGATTTCTGTAAAGAATCCTGGGGATGCCAGGTTCCCAGGAATTACCTGGGACTGGCTGACAACTCAAAACCCTGGCAGTCCAGGAGAGACAGGGGACGGTGCGTGAGGTCCCAACATCCAAGTGCTGTGTGCTCTGCTCACTGCAGCAACTCACCTTGGCTCCTGTCACCTGTCAGCTTTTCCTACCTACCTTACTCCCTGTAGACTACATTTCATCTCCTGCCAGCTCTTCAGCAAGACACATTCAGGAAGAAGCTGGACAAGGCTTTTTTTGGCACATTTCAGGGTACTCCGAGGCGTGCTGACAGCTGCTGGAGGTGCTGCCCTCTGCAGTGCAGTGAGCTGGAGGTGTGGAGGAGCAGGAGGGCTGCCCCAGCAGCCCCTCACAGGTAGGTGGCTGGGATGAAGGGGTTGTCCCCCTGCACTCGGCTCAGGTGGATCATGGCTCGGTCGTAGGCCACCTGCACTGACTTGCGGATGCTGGTTTTGCGTCCCTCCATCATCTTCAGCTTGTCCACGGTGTCATCCACACCCAGGGGAAAGACTTTGTCCCGTGGCAGCCACTGCCTGCAGCAGAGAGGAGGGCACAGAGCTGTCACCTCCTCCCCAGGAGCAGTTGCACCCATGTGATGTATTTATTCATCATCACCGCCCCACAACGATGGTACACATCTTTAAATCCCTGCATTTGACATAGAAGCCCCTGCAGCCAAAATGACTTCTGAGCACAGACTTCTCTCTGCATATTTAAATTCCCCAATTTGCATGTAACATCATCATAATCCCTCTGTGCTCCCACATCCCAAAGATCATGTTGAATCTTCTCGCTCACACTCACCACGGAGCTGTGTGCACACACTCACCAGGTTCTCTTGTTGTCAAAGAAAAGGACAAGGAAGAGTTTTTCTCCTGCCTCTGTCTGCCTCTGCTCCCCCAGCTTCAGGACATCCATGGGGGGCACAGGGATGGGGACTCCGTTGTGCAGCAAACCCTCCCGTGGCATCTTGGGGTCGATAATCTGGGGACACGGGGGGGGACACTCAGCACAAACCCTTCCCAGCAATGAGCAGAATGCATTGTTCTCCTGGTCTTTCAGTGTACCCAAGCTAGACAAATTAGGTTTACTTTGGGTGGGTAAGCAAAATAGCTTTTTTTCTAAAAAAATTTTTCATTCTGAGGCTTCCCCTGTGGGAGGGAAGCCAGTCAGTCCCAAAGCCAGGCACCCCATCTTGAAAAATGGATCTGTGTGGTTCTGTGTGGCTGTAAATGCACTTACACTAATGTGTAATTCAGTAGAAACTCAGTATTATTCTGTGTAATTCAGTACAAACTCAGTATTATTCTGTTCAGCAAAGGATTTCCCTCCCTCATGCCAAACTCCAAATCAATGCAATGCTCCTGCTGTACTCCACTGGCAAATGTGATTTCTCAACAGCTCCATTCTGGAGCAACTCAGTTGACATCAGGGGCATTGCTCAGATTTACTCCGCATTAGATCAGAACCAGGCCAAATATTCTGAGAGTTGACAAGCAGTGCTGGCTCCATCAAGCCAGAGGAACAGAGACTACAGTAATTTTGAAGATAAGTCACAACAAATACATCAGTTCTTCCTCTATAAAGCACAAATGTCCATGTGCACACTTGTACTATGTCAGCACAGGAGAAGAAAACAGCACAGGGTGGCTGCAATACTCAGTCTGTTCTTCTTCCCCTCCTAAGGGCTTGAAAAAGTAGATTGGCTTTGACATTGGCCATCTGTAGGAATTTATTAAGACACTTTGCCACCATAACAGGCTGCTATAGAAAAAGCCTTTTTTGGAGGCAGTCTCAGTGGTTAAATCCATTCTGAGCCACAGTTTAACTCTGGCTGTAGCCACGTGGAGAACTAAAACTGCTTTGGCCGATCCATGGATGTTCCCTCTTGGGCTCCCACTTGTAGTAAGAGAATGGATGAGGGTCACACTTCCAGCAGAATCTGCCCTTTTTGATGGCATTAACAGGTAAACATCCAAAGGCAGATAAACACTAAGAAATAACATTCCAGGGCCATGCATATATGCTCATATTTGAATCAAACATATGGTTGTTGCAAGAGGATGTAGACATGACAGGGCCAGCTGGGCACCTACAGATGGAGCCGTGCTCACCAAACAGGAGAATGTGCAGGCAGCAGAACCTAGTGCCTTTGTAAAATTTAGGTCTTCTCATCCCCACAGTACTGATGACTTTCCTCAGAGGAAAGGAGAGTGAAAGAGCTCCTACCCCTGACAATGACAGACCAATGTTTTATGAACCCTCTCCAAAGCTCTGAAACAATGAGCCCAGGGAAAATTCACAATGCAAAGGGGAAAGGAGAAAAACAAAAAGCATGTATTACATTATTTTGGGAAGTCTTCCTTTTCTGTCTGGTTACAGTGCACAGCAGAACTGTGTTCTGAGCTGCCTGAGCTGCAAGGTCAGGTTGTGGAAGAGCCACAGGGCACTCACCAAGGCAGGGTAGGAGGGATAACCACGGCACTTGGCCCACACCAGCTCCAGGGGCTCCAGCTCAGCCTGGCTCTCAAAGGACATCAGGAGAGGCCTGCCTAAGGGACAGCAGGAGACAGAGCTTAGGGGCTGGTACCAGCAAGAGGGTGATGAAAACACAAGGAACCACACTGTCATCTCACCCCGGCCTCATCTCAGTAGCAATCAACCAAAACAGATGAACAACATATGAACTTAAAGCACATTGACAAGACAAAAAGGAAAATCACTTGTTTGTATCTTTATGAACTGGGTGTTTATGATAAAACTCAGCATGTACCAAACTCCAGCTTTCTTTGTGCTCTTCAGTACAGTCAGGTTCAGCACTAAGATAAAGCCACAGGCTCCTAAATCATGGGTCATGTGGCTTCATATGAACTCTTCAATACAGAAATGCTAATCAGATTGAGTCACTGAAATCAAATGACCCCACAGTGGATTTGGTCATAGATATGAAATTGGCCAGTCCTGGTCCTGGAAAAGGAGTAATCTTCACTTATGAAAATGTTACATGCAATAACCTAAATCTGTAACAAAGCAGGTAACAGTGCCCAGGCAGGTCTAGCCTGGGTAGTTTGTGCAGGAGTGGCTCCTGGTGTGCTTTGAGATATGTTCCCCCTGGTTCAGGTGGGTGCAGAGCAGGGTGTGCTGGGCAGCAATTCTCACCTGAGCCACTGAAATCAGAGTCTCCATTCACACCCTCCAAGAGGGGCACCCGAGAAAGAGCCGGCTTCCCTCGGCTCCGCTTGGGAGGCACCAAACCACTGTCAGGAAAAACGTAGGGCATTAGGATGAAAACTCAGCAGCTTTTTGTGTTTTAGAGTCAACACACAAGTAAGTAACAGTCTGGCTGGGTTAGGAACTAAGAAGTCAAAGAACAGAATCAGAGAGACTAATCCAGACACAGAAGGTGTTTCAGGGAACAGTTCTTCCTGGGCCACTCACCTGCAGGCTTCAAACACCAGCCCACTGCCCAGGGCAGAGCGTTTCCGTGCCTGTCGCTCCCCATCGGGGCAGGAGGGCGAGTGCTGCCCGCCCTGCCTGTGCTCCTCCCCGTTCTCCAGGGAGCACTCCAGACCCCTCTGCAGCTTCACACCGTTCTTGGCTTTTTTAAAAAGGACCGATGTCCGCCGGCCCACGCTGCTGAGGGCGGGGCTGGCAGGGCTGTCTGCAGGGGGCAGGGCCAGCCCGTTGAGGCCGTTGTTGGACAGAAGGCGTTGGAAAGCCTGGCTCTCCTGCTGCAGAGCTTTCTTGTCAAAGAGCTCCCTGTCCGACACCATCCTCCTCTGCAGCTGGTTCAGGGACCTGCTTTCACTGATGGGTTTGAGTGTTGGAGGGTCCTGCAGAGAGTCCAGCTCTGAGAGGGTGGGTGCGGGTCCTGTGGGCTCCAGGGTTGGAGGGTACGCGAGCTTTGCACCATCTCCTAAAGGAACAAAGAATCTGCTTGAGCTTTTTGGCAAGAGTCATTCCCAAAACTACCAACAGCCATCCCCATCTTTCACTAAGATCACAGGAGAAACAGCAGACTTTGACTGCTGACGAGCACCAGAGACCTGGAATCAAAATCCTGCTGCTCACCTTTCTCCCCTTCCTCATCCCCTTCCCGGGGCGCTGTCTCCAGCCCCTCCCATGGCACAGTGTCCCCGTTGGGCAGGGCCTTGCTCTGCTGCTGGGCCAGTTTGTGGCGGATGGAGTTGATCTCGCGCCGCAGGAGCCGGATGCGCCGCGTGCGGGCGCCGCTGGAGCGCATGGTGCTCACCGTGTCCAGCTTCTCCAGCAGCTCCTTCAGCTGCGCCTCCAGAGACAGGTGAGCCCGGTTCTCCGGGACCAGGATGTTATCCACTGCAGAACAAGAGATGGAACAGTGAAGGGAAGGAGTCAGGCTTCTTGGAGAAGCATCTGAGGCCAGTGCCAGGCCTCATTCCCTTTGATGCTGTCCACGAATCGATCGCTTTAGCCTGCGGATTTAGCAGTCAATAACTCTGGAGCTTGGACTCCCTTCTTTGGATAAAAAGCAGCTGATTCAACTTGCACTGTCCCTCAGTTCCTGTTATTGCCCCAGGGGCAACAGTGAAAGGACATGTCTGCACCCCACACAGAACAGCTTGTGGTCTAGGCCTTTGTCAGAAATCTATTTCTTTGTCAGATTAAATGACAAAATCAGACCACAAACATAACTGGCCAAAACGTAACATATTTTCCATTCCTCTGGCTCTGCTGGAGGGCTGGCATCCGCTGGAGCAGGACAGACAGCTGAACACCTACACAAATTTCATAATGACTGTCCATCTGCACCCAAGAGAGCTTCAACATTTAGGAACCAGATGGCACACTGCAAGCTCTGTGTGCTTGATGGCTGTACTAAGTTTAGCCAAGTTACTCAACCAATGCTTTGGAGCTGCATCTCAAGAGGGCTGTGGGAATGGATGGGGTTGTGTTGGGAATGGAAAGTCTCAGCTAGAAGGATTGCTTAGGTCCCAGTACCTTCACCCCTCACCACCCCCTTTCAGCCCTCAGCGCTCCATCTAACCCAGCTGCTGTACATTTTGCCAGTTTACAATGAAATATATGAGCTTTCCCCAGAGCAAAAAATGCCAGACCCAAGTTTGCACTGCTCTTTAAAATAATGAGTTTGTCCAACATTCCTGGCACAAATCAAAGAGCACAGGCAGTTTACAAGGCTCTGCCAACACAGACATGCACTAGGAGAGCTGGAGCTAAGCTACACCTAGCTCAGAGTGCCCAGCTCACCTGAAATCCCACTCTCTGGGGTTCTAAAGGAGTTCTATATGTGCCTAGGTAAACAGATGGATAGGAAAATCCTCATCTGCAGAATGGCTACAATTTCCATGCAGGCTGAACAACATGCTCGGAACTAAAGCTACGATCTGCCTGAGGGGAAAAAAGCCCTAATCATTACTCACCATCCTCCCAAGAAAAGCGGTAAAAGTCGTGGGGCTTGGGCGACTCAGGCAGGTGAATCCCCACGCCAGTGTCAAAGCCGATGCTGTCGGCCTGGCGCCGCGCGTGACGCAAAATCGCTCCCCCGAGGTCCCGGAGTCGGACAGCTGCTCGGTGGAAAATCGTGTCTTTAGCATTATACCTCATGCAGTTGGCAACTATAAGGTTAAAGTCTTCCTCGAACTCATCCAAGGTTCGGTACAGGTGGGACTCCAGCTTCCGCCTCATGGTGGAAAAATCCATTGGGTTGGAAATGAATTCCAGGTAATCTGGAACCTAAACATATAAAACCTGTACAATTACAAAAACCATTTACTAGCCAACCAGAGCGCACCCATCACAAGCACTCTTAATGCCCTTTCCACTAGCAAGGGGCAGCAACAGATGTTCATTTCTTGTCACCCAGACAAGGCAGACATGCCTTGGCTCTGCAAAACATTACTCATCCAAAATGTGCTAAACTTTCAGAAAATAATACCCTTTTTTAGTCCTGGACACATCATGAGTCCTTTTTGAGATAGTTTTTAGTCCCCCAGCAGCTTGAGACAAGGTGGTTTGTGCTTCTGCCCAGCAATATCTCATCTACAACCCACTAAGCACCTCTAGGAAAGAGACTTGCCTCGTTTAGGTTAACAGGCTCTGTGAAGATCTGGGCAGCATCCTTCTCCTGCAGCAGGTCCAGGGTTGTACGGAGCAGGACATTGAACGGGGTCAGCTGCAGCTCCATGGCAGCCTGCTGCACCTTGACCTGGCAACAGAACACAGCCATGAGGACACTCACTGAGGACAGGATCTGTGAGTGCTGTCTCCCTCCAGATTCTTCTGAATCATCCCCCCAGCTTTACTCAGTGGTGGAAATCTCAGGCCAGCATTGTTGGAGAACTTCTGGCAAAAGACCTTGCACTCTCCACCCAGTCCAATCCTTTTACATGGGGAACTCCTGTTTATTCAATTTCACAAAGTCAAAACGAGAGGAAACCCCAGGAACTTAAAGGATACTACAATAAAAATAAAACCGGCTTTTCATGCCTGGTAAATTATCCTGGAGAACTCCCTGCCTCAAGATATTGTTATTATGCCAATTAGCAACATTATATAAAAATTAAAAGTATGAAGGCATTTATATGAACAACAACATCCATTAGAATAGAGAGCAAAAACAAAGTTTAAGACTTCAAGCTCTCAGACTTCAAGGCAGAAGACAAACAACAGTGGTTAGATGTCTGCAAATTCCTAATACAGTTCCCTCTATCCTTTAGGAAGTCTCTAACACTGCTTGATTTCAAGCAAACAAGTTGTAGCACTGAAAATCTCCTGCATGGAAAATCTATTCAAAGAAGACTGGAACAAGATAAAAGTACTTATTTGTCCTTTAACATCTTCATTTCTTTGATCTTATAATCACTTGTTATGTCATTAAGTCAACACTTCAGTAACAAACAAAGGTAAGCAAGTCTGTTTACACAAAGCAAACTGCATTTGATGTGCTCAGCAACAAGACTGCCTCAATGAGAGAATGAATATAGACAAAGACCACACTTTTCCCCAAAATGCACAGAGAGCTTGCATGGGACTGAAGTCAAGAGCAGGAACTCGACAGCCAGAACTCCCTACCTGCTCTCGTTTGAGCTTTTCCCTCTTTCGGATGAGCTCGATGAGCAGCCGAGCCCGCTCCAAGTCATGCCGGAGCTTCTGCCAGTACTTCAGCTCCTCCTTCACTGCACTCGTCTTCTCATCCTGCTCCTTCTGCAAAATATGAATGGGGTGGGATAAAAAACACCACAGGCGTCCTGTGCTTCCTTCTTTTTCTAGGAATCCTCTGAGAGTTGCTCTCAAAGTCTTCCTCTTACTGCCTTGTCTCTTGTTCAGGCCATGTCCCCTCCTTCCTCCAGCATTTAGCTGTCTAACAGAGAGAACATCAGCTTTTCTAGATTTTACCTTATCTGTGAAATTACCCCAAATTATCCTGCAGCTTCATCCTGGGAACACATTTCAGTGTATGCTCTTTTACACCCAAATTTATTACAGAGGCTAGAAATTTTTCTGTGCATTGGAGCAGCAGCCCAAAGCACTAACTCAGTTCTTCAGGCCTGAGCACACCACGAGAAGACCGAGAGAGATTTAAATCTGATCTTTTCACTCTCACTCCCTTCCCAGCCATGTGTTAAGCTCAGCTCCTGCTGGAGGGCAGGCTGTGAGTCCTGCCCTGTGAGCTGAGCTGGGCAGCAGTGGGTACCTGCTCGGCGTTCCTCTGGGACTGCAGGTGCGAGTGCAGCCGCCGGATCAGGGGCACCCCGTTCCTCGCCTGCCGCTTCAGCAGCCAGTAGTTGTGCAGCCTCTGCATGAACTGGTTCTTCCTCTGCAGGGAGAGCCCACTGCAGATCTTGTTCAGCCTGAAGGAAGCACAGAGTGTCATGGAGCCAGCTGCAAAGCAATCATGGCTTTGCAGACCCTAGGGTCTCCTGATGAAGCTTTGCAGTGTTGTGTCAGTGCTCACTCTGAAGTACACACGAACTGGGACAATCTGGGATCTCCTCACACGCAGACAGATGTGCCCCCTTTTCATACCAGAAGGTCCCACCAAGCACTTGCCACAGCACAAAGTATGAAGTCATCAATTCAGCTCCAAGCCTTAATTTCAAAGCTACTTCCTGTGTCAAGAATTTTCCAGGGGCCATTTAAGTTTGATGTTATTAATCTGGAGCCTAGGAAATTAACTTAACAGCAGACCAAGAATAATAGATCACCTATTTTAACCTTTGCTTACCCTTCTTATCTTACACATGGTGCCTTATTAACCATATCTGTTAAACTGACACATAACACACTTCCTAAGGCACTAAACAAAAATTCAGCACTACCTAGTTCTGCATGAGGGAGAGCTGGGAGAAAAATACAAAAATACAGCCAAAGTCAAAGCTGCTTGCAACGCTGTCAGGTTTGACATGCTCTGTAGTAAAAGGAGGAATTAAGAAAGTACGAAATGAGATCTCAAAAATTTTAATAGTGACCTGTCTACCAACCTGTAATGCCTCAAGTATTTTAAAAATGCCTTCATGGTAGATGGGTGTTTGCCACTAGAGACCATCACAAAGTCCGCATTACACAAGAGCTTGGGATGGCTGCTCCACAAAGCCAGAGAACGACAGTGACACTCAGAAGAAACCCAGCCACAAGTTATGCTGCAGAACACTCTGAAAACAGTTACTGCTAAAGCCTTGACTGAAGATTCAGTGTTTCCAAGGTCAACATGAGAGGGACTGAGTCCTTAAAACAGACCCTGTTCAGCTACAGCTGTCCAACTCCTTCCCTAAACCTGCAACACTCACCTGTAAGAGGGAATTTGTGCAACTGTCACCACGGGCATGGACGAACGCCCTTTGGTCACGTCACCAGGCTCCTTTTTGATCTTTTGCTTCAATTTCACTTGGTTTTTCTTCACAGACCCTTTGGGAGGGCTAGAATTGACTTCCTCCTCTTCCTCCTCCTTCACAGTGACCTCTTGCCAATCACCACCAGCAGCTGGGCACCCTCTTCTCACCGTGCCAGGCGGGGAGTGGCTCTCACAGTAGGCAGTCTTGCGCACGGTGAACGTCGTGCCGTTGATGCTGGTCTCCCTCATGGGCTCAATCTTCATGAAGAGACCGGCTCTCTGTGCACAGGTGACATGGAAGGCAGTGTAACAGTTCACCTTGTGGCATTGGATAGCAGCTCCCATGCCCTTCTGCTTGCAGATACAGCATGTGAGCTTCCACCGAGCTGGAGGGATGTTATTGATCCCTTCGATGGGCTCCAGGAACACAGTGTTTGCAAAGCAGACCTCTGGGATCCAGATGGCACAGACCACGTGAGCCCAGCGGCCATCACTGGTCTGCTTGAAGGCTCCCCCTTTGTTTGGGCAAAGGACACAATCCACGGGGCGAGAAGGGGACTGTAAGCAGCAGCGGCAAAGCCACTGCCCCTCGGGGATGTAGGGCACGCCGTAACACTCCTGGTGCACGGCCAGATTGCAAATGTCACAGAACAGGATGACATTGCTGTTGTGACACTCATCGTCCATGCAGACACAGCAGAATGCATCCTCATCGATGAGGGACTGCTGAGCCCCGTTGCTCCGGCTCTCGAGGTACGACTCCTTTTCCAACCGATCCACCAGCAGCTCAAAAGTGTCAGCAGAAACTGTCCCATAACCATCAGCCCTTCTCTTCTCGTTGACCATCTCCAGCCATGCCAGATCCTCCTCATCCATGTCATACTCCACTTCTACGTCGAGGTCCTCGGGAGGCTTTTCAATGTACCGGTAGTAGGCAGCAGGGAGGGGAGGAGCATCTGGCTGGCTGAAGGAGTCCACCACACGGAACTTGGGCTGGGGCAAGTGCAAAGATATCCCTGGTGCATGTTTGGAGCAGGACTCCTTCTTCTTGCCTTTGGAAGGTGTTTTCTTAGACTTGGAAGTGAAGAGGGGCTGCTCACTGTTCTCCTTGTTGCTGTTGCACTCGGTGATGTCCTGCGCTGTCAGCTCGTCCTCGGTGATGAGCTTCAGGGGGTCGTAGATGCTGATGCGATGGAGGCGCCCGTCGATGTCCACCTCCACGATGCGCTGGGCCTGCGCGTAGGTCAGCGTCTCGCGCGTGGGCGAGCACTTGAGGCTGTAGGGCGAGGGAGAACGCCTCCCCTCCAAGTGCTGCCGGCACCTCCTCCGAGGCTTCCTCATCCCTGTGCTCCAGAGACCCTGGGACACAACAGGACAGAGGACAGGGTAAGACAAGAGATGAGCAAAAAGCAGCACAGACTGGAAAACTCACTCAGTGTTGCAATAGAAAGAATTTATACCAGAGACTCCAGAAATTTCAGGCTCACTAAGTCTTTACACCTTAGATACAGGCAGGTATTTGATATATCAGCCATTTCCTGCAATGCGTATCAGAGCAATGCACAGCACCCTCCAACTTCCTCTATTTGCACCTCAGATGTACATTCCACCATACCACCAGTTAGAAAAACTCAAAATAATTTGACAGCGCAATATACAAACAAGTCTGCTGTACACCCAGACCAGCAAACCATTCAGATTCCCTGAAATTCAAACAAATTCTTGCACCATTCACACATTAAACTCACACAAACCAACAAGTTCTCCTCTGCTCTTTTGCCTGTGACTTTATACCCCCAAATGTGCTGGATGTTTTCCAGGTGAAAAGGAATGCACCATTCAGGTCTTATGAATGCAGTTTCCAATTTAATTTTTTTTTTTTGGTCAGCTCCAGATGAGAAAATGAATGGTTCTCCCTCAGTCCAGGAGGAAGCTCCTGCAGGTTTCAGAGCTCAGGGCTGCCACCACCAACCCTTCCATTCTGACACTGCAGATGCAAAAAAGTCCCATAATGAAAAATCATCCTCCAGTTTTGCTTTTCCTTCTGTCCAGGGTCACAAACAGAACCAGAGGATGAACTGAGCAATGCAGCAGAGACCAGATGTGAATCCCTTCTGCTCTTCCACAAGGAAGCAAAGAGGGATAAAAAGGCAACAAGCAGCATGGATCCCAATGGACTTACAAGCTCTGACGTTAGCCCCTCTGGAGCCACAATTCCCATTCATTCACCTGAGCCACCTGGCTATGGAGAGTCCACAGGGCTACAAGCAGGAAAGCAGCAAGACAGCTCCCAGCACCAGGAGCTGTGAAATGGCATTTGCTCAGAGCCTTAACAAAAAGCCCCAGCCAGCTCTGCCCGCACAAACTGCTAATCAGCAAGCCAGATAATTAGCTGAGAGTCGGCTGCTGACATTAAGGAGGTGCCTGTCAGAGGGGAGCAGAGGAGAAGCCTGGGGAGATGGTCTGGGGGAGGATTCAGACATGGTGGCAGCAGTTCGGTGATCGGAGGGCGAAGGAGGGAGCTGGCAAAGAGGGAAAGCAGAGAGGAAGCCAAGTGAGTAATGCAAGAGAGAAGGGCAGAGTCAAGGATGGGAACGTGACTTATGGGAATAAACAAGCTGAGGCTGAAAGAAGTCAGAAAGGAGACAAAGAAAAGCAAATGTAAATTCTCTGTGAGAAGATAAGCCAGCCCAGAGCTTATCTGTTGCTATGCAGAGGCCTGAAGCAGCACCTCACCCTTATTTAAAGCAATCCACACATCCAGTTCCTTTCTGTGGGACCCACAGACAAGGAAACACATCACAAAGCCACAATTTGTACTCAGCCAATGCAGTATTTGTGCTCCATGAAGGACATAGTTCCAGAAACTCTCAACTGTGTGTCACAGCAAGCAGCATCTCACAAGACCAGGACCTACAAGAAGTCCAAGCTTATTCCAGAAAGAAGGAGCAAATTCCAGCAGCAATACTTTTTCAAGTACTGGTTCTGTGAACCATGAGATTAAGCCATGATACCACCTGTGTCTTAAGGAACAAACAGGCTCTGGGAAAGATTTCCAAACTCTTCCCTGCAGCCACAGAAATAAGCTGCAGGTGCCAGTTTCAGTATGCACTCCCATAATGATGGAGCCTGCAAATGCAATTTTACCTCACATGTAAAATAAAAGATGACAATTTCTACCTGCAAATATAGGTACCACAAATTTTGGTGGTACCTTTGCCTTAAAACTTTAATCAGTCACTTGATCCACACACTGCAGACACCCAGCTGCACTCATCCTCGCTGAACTCCAGTGGCTTCAATCAGTAGGAGAAAAAAATTTTAAAAAGAGGCTATAAAGGTAACTTGATCATCAACTAAAAATAATAATTATCAAAAAAAGAAGAAAATCCTGTTGACAAACAGCTCTGTTAAAATTCAGGCTGGTACAAGCAAAGATGATATTGGAAGGAAAAAGATATACGGAGGATAAATTAATTATTATGAGCTGCCCACACACATCATTAATATTGTGTTCAGGAAAAATGAGGTAACAGCCAATTGCTTGGAATGCTGAGGGACAAGGAAATTTCAGTGAAACAAGCACCTGAAGGAACAGTTGTTTTATCTGTTAATGGGAAAAACAAGCATGCAGAGTTCCTTTAGTGGAACAATCAGTGTATTTCTAGACAAATTACCCCAAAGTGGGCTTTGCACCACAGCAACCAACTGCCATAAAACAACCCGTTTGTAAAACACACAATTACTTAGCACTATAAAGAAGCACCTAAAATGGCATGGAAATTGCTACTAGCAAGAGCTGAGTGCCTGAAATGAGACATACACTTGGATATTAAGAGAGACACCTCCAAAATACCTTGAAAGCAGCAATGAAATCAACTCAGACAACTGAGCTGAGCACTGTGACCTTGCTGTTGTCTACAACAACAGAAATTTCTAAGCAGCAACCTAGGAATGTTTTGATTCCCTCTGCACACCTGAAAACACCTCCCAGCTACACATAATAAGGAGCCCCTCTGTAAACAGCACCTGTGCAGACTGAAATGCTAAAGATACTCAATATGAGTGGGGCTAAATGCTATTTCAGCCCTTGCTGATTCTGTCCTGCAATCGACAAAGGTTGCTGATGTGAAAGTAGAAAGTTCAGACATCCCTTTGCCACAATGTGCTCAAGGCATTCCAAAAAGCTTCCATCACCCATTTCTACTGGGGATTACAATGGGAGCAGGGGGTGAAGTTCCCAGTGAGCACAACTGAGCAAACAAGGTGGCTACAACTCATAGAGCTCCTGGGAATGAATTTAACTGTACCCCAGGAGTCCCTTCAGGAGTGGTTTTATTCTCCTGAGCAGCAGCTTTCACACCTGTGGGCAATTACTGTAACAGGCAGCTGAAAAACCAAGCCCATCATCAGGATATTTAAATTTACTAGAAAGGGAGCTAAAGCTTCCCTGAAAAAAACAAAGCGATGAACATGTATGGAACAACATCACAGTACAGGCACCTATTATACACATAGTCTGGAATACTGAACACAAATGGATCCTCTAAAGGAAAGACTGTGATTTCCACCCATGCAATGCTGCCTTGGGCATCTCCAAGGGTTAGAAATACTTTTCTCGCACTGCAAAAGACCTAAAGTCATAAAGAGTCTGGGGTTTGTTGTTACCAAAGGCTGCCCCTCTTTAGGACACCAAGCCAAACACAAGGTCTGGAGATGTTCCTCAGCACTGCTCTCCTGCACCAGCAGCCACTGGGATTTAAAACCCACTGCTGTGCAATAGGGAACAGACACCCATGGAGCTATTTAAAAAACATCTGTAAGATAAAATCAATAGATGCCAGAGGAAAGAAACAACCTGAAACAGCTGCAGCCCCCTCTGCACCTTTTGCCAGCCAAAACATCAGCAAAACTCCTGCTGCCCTCCACAATGTCCCTTCATGCTCCTGCCACATCCGTGCTTGCTCATGGTCCCCTCACACACCTGCCAAGGGTTTATGCTCCTCATACCGACATTGATGCCTACAATGAAATGTGTCGGTGCCCAACAGATGTCACAGAGCTGCTTGCCTTGGCACATGCAGAGATCTCGATCTTTATCAATGCCTGATACTGCTGTAACCAAGTCAAGCATAGGAGATGCACCAGCCCCGAGAGAGGCCCTCCCGCTGGAATAGGGAGGGTGCCAGACGGGCTGTGGATGAAGTTTCAGGTAGAAAGTCAAGGCTCAGCAACAGATGGGGTGCGCCATGAGCGGTGTCAGATCTCAGCAGCGACTGAGGCAACGGTGACAAGCCCTCAGCTGCCAGGCACAGGCGGGAGCTCCTCTCAGGAGCTATCCCGCAGGGAACTCCAGTAGCAGCCAGCGATCTGAGCCAAGGCACAGCAGGGACTCGGACAGAAATGAAGCTGTCCCGGGGAAGGAGGAGAAGGCGATGAACCGCGGCGGAACGGAGCCAGGGCCCGGACCCAGCGCGGGACCGCTTCTCCCCACGGAGCCGCCACAGCCTCCAGAGAGCGCGAGCGCAGCAGGGCTGCACGGCCATTGGCTGCCGCCGCCGTCCATCACAGCGCCATCGCCAATAGCAACACGAGGCTCTACGGGGCTAACGGCGGGTGCGCTCGGCCCCGCCTGGGCCAATCGCGTGGGAGAAGGTGGGCGGCGCCCCCGCCGCGCCGCGAAGAAGGGGGGGCAAGATGGCGGTAATGGGGGGGCTTGGTTGACATGGCGCTGCCCGTTCCCCGTCCGCGGGCGCTCTCCGCCACTGCCCCCTCCTCGGCGAGGGATCGCGGCCCCTCTCGCCGCACGGAGACGGAGCAGGGGCGCGGGAGAGGCCCGCAAGCTGCGTCGCACTGGCCTCCCCCAGCTCCTTCCCGCCCGCCCGGTCACCTTCCCGCGACCCCGGCGCGGGGGTGTGTGAGGGAGGAGAGACCCCTGAAGGAAGGGTGTCGCGGCCTCCCGCGCAGAGCTTTACCTGGCCGGCTCAGCGCGCCGCTGCCGCGGCTTCTCCACCGTTGCCGCCGCCTCCTTTTGGGGGGAATTTTTGTTTTTGTTTTTCTTTTCCTTTTTTTTTTTCTTTTCCTTTTTTTTTTTTTTTTTTTTTAAATTCTCTCCGCCTCCCCCTCCCCTCCCCCCTGGGGCGGACGGGCTCACCCAGCCGGCGGCGGGAGGGGAGGGCACAAGATGTCGGCTCCGTCCGCTCCGGCTACTGCCGCCTCCTCAGCGCCGCCTCCTCATTGCCGCTGCCGCCGCTACTGCCGCCGCTGCTCCCGCCGCTGCCGCTCCGGCCCCGGTGCCGCTTCGCCCCCCACCACCCTCACCTCCCCCCCGCTCCCCCCCGGGGCTCCAGCGCCCCCGACGCTCTCGGTGCTGTGGAGGCGGGGGGGGAGCAGGGGACACACGCTCAAGATGGAGGCGGCGGTGGCGGCGCGGGCCGGCCGAGCGGCGGGGAGAGGCGGCAGCCAGCGGCCAGGCGGGGGAGGGGGCTCCGCGCTCCGCTCCCCCCGCGGGCAGGCACCGCCCGCCCCTCCCCGGTGCCTTCCCACACCCGGGCCGCGCCGAGCGGGAGGCCCCCGGGGGCTGGCGGTGACGGGAGGGCGGGGGGTCCCTCCGCGCTGCCCTCACGGCTTAGGCGGGGGTCGCTGCTGCCTGTGTCGCCCTCCGTGGCGGACGAGGCAGCACCGGGGAGTCGCGGCCTCCCGGAGGCCGGAGCGGGCCACCCCTGCGCTTCGCCTGCCCCCCACATCATCGCGGGGTTGGGGTTTGGGCGCTCGGGTACAGCCGTGCGGGCCCATCCCAGGCCGGTACCTCACAGCCGGAGGCCGTCAGGCCACGGGAAATGAGGTGGGGATTTTGTCCCAGCCTCGTTTGGGGTGTCTTCATTTTGCAGCCCACTTTTTTTTGCAGGAGGCGTGGGGTCCCAGGAAACACCCTGGAGCACGTTCAGGTTCCAGAGTCCAACCCAGCTGCACTCCCAGAGAACCTTGGCCTGCCACAGTTAGTCTAAACAAACAACATGAAACAAACAATGTAAATAGCAATAGCCTGTGTTTATTTTGTAGACCAATATTTCAGGTCCAGATGGCCTCTTCACATGCAGAGATGTGACAGGCTGGAGGGGTAGTGAGAGAGGGACCTAGGGGATTTGAACAAGGAAGAAGTGAAGTTAGCAACGGAGATAAGAATTGAGATAGGAATTGCAGAGGCTCCCACACTTACTTTTTATAGAGCATGCCACATACTTGAGCATATGTGTGTTCCACCTCCCACTCTGTGCCGAGTATTGCATAATATCACCATCTGAATTTATAGAATTAACTGTTTTAGAAGGAAGCAAAGAATGTTGTTTTCCCTCATTTACAGTCCAACTGGAGATCTTTTGTCTCTTAACGTATGTTAACCGTGGAATCTGAGAGCATCTAGTCTGTGGCAGTCTGTTTTGCAAAGTACTCAGGTTGGACCAGAGCTTGCTGCAGCTTTAAAAGGAAAGATGTTACTGCTGAACAGTCTTTACATACCACCTTTGAAGTATATACTGTGTATATATGGTGCATACTGTTTTACGGGTCTGCTATTTACATATCAAAACTGGAAAATAAATAATAAACTATTCTTCTCTTGCATGAAAAATAACACATCAAGGATTTAGAAATAGAGTCCCAGAACTCTCACTGATTTACAAAGGATCTCACCCTCAAAAGAACAGCTGTATAACAGTGTGGTACTAGCCATGAAGGATAAAACAAACCCTAAAACAACCTATAGCTGCATTTGCTTCCTGGTTAAACAGTAAATAAAATAATTTCAATAATTGATAGGCGACTTCAAAGGCTGAGAGAGCTGGGTTTGTTCAGCCTGGAAAAGAGAAGCTTTGGGGTGACCTAATTGCAGTACCTGAAAGGAGCCCACAGTAAGGTTGAGGAGAGACTTCCACAAGAGCATGGAGGGACAGGGCAAGGGGGAATGGTTTCAAACTAAAAGAGAGGAGGTTTAGATTGAGTAATAGGAAAAGAAATCCTTCTCTGTGATGCTGGTGAGGCACTGGAACAGGTTGTCCAGGGAAGCTGTGGCTGCCACATTCCTGGAATTGTTCAAGGCTAGGTTGGATGGAGCTCTGAGTGACTTGCTCTAGTGAAAGGTGTTCCACAGCAGGGGACTGCAAACAGATGTTAAGTCCCTTCCAGCCCAGACCATTCTGTGATTTTCCTTCTTTATGTGGGAATTTTAACTGGGTTTTACTTGGGGTTTTTTTTTTTTTGTATGACCAGCTTTTGCAAACTCTTTAATTTTTGACCTCAGTTTTGAAACTTTACACTCAAATTTGCACTGGAATTAACTTATTATAATCATATTCAGTTCCCTATTAAGAACAGTGGGATGATTTGTGCACAGAGATGTCCAGACATCTCTGATGACTGAGGGCCATGTGTTATAACATCAAAACAAGTTATTCATCATTTTGTTTTATATCAAAGCTGTGGAACTAACGTGTTATTTGAGAAAACGTTCTGAACTTCTCTCAAATCCCAGAGGCACAGCTTAATTCAATTTCTTTGCTGTCCCAGTTTTAAAGGGTGCAAGTGCAAAATTAGTTGCTTCAAATGAAAGCAGCAGCCAAGACACCTCAAACAGAGTTGGGCACCTTCATTCATATTACAATTTTCTCCATGTTTATTCAAGCATATAAGACATACTTTAAAAGGGAAGAGAAGTACCATTTAGAATTGAGAGCTGACCTTTTTCTTTGTTGATTTATTAAGCCTCAAAACTGACTTATGTTTGTATCTCTCTTTGGCTGTTTGTTCTGCTGCTGTTTTCTTCACAATTGTCGAAATCAGAGCAATTGCTAAAGAGGTCCCTTGTGCATTAAAGGTTAAAACCTGATACCTCAAAAGTGATAAGCCTCAGTTGCCATGTATTTTCACTGGAGTTTTATATACATATTTATAACCCTCTTCAGCCTCACTAACATCAGAGAGGTTACACAAGTACCCAGCACTACCTCCTCAGTGGCCCTTATTGTTTTAATCTCAATGTCCTCTATTTTAAAATATTTTTTTTCGGTTGAAGTGTTCTGAAGACAGATCTGAAATTATGGTTTATGGCAGGAGAATTTTTATTTTTCCAGCCAAACCTGGCTAAAAGAATTTAACTCACTTTCATGTAACAGCAAATCAATGAGGGTTGCAAATATACTAACCCTTCAGTATTATTTGAGTGCATTCCAACAAAAAAGGAGAGCTGACTGAATCAGCTGTGAGCCAGCACCAGCTGAACATCACATTAAAAGCTGTGTAAGCTCATGTGCTCAGAAAATGGCCTTGTAGAGAGAAATCAGGCAAAACATCCCCTAAACCACATTCACCTGGAAACTGTGACATTTTCAGTGTAGATTTAGACTCCATGATCTTAATGACCTTTTCCAACCTGAATGATTCCATGATAAGTACAATTAGTGCAGAGAGTGTCCATCCTTTTGGGGGGAAAGCAAATTAGTAGTGACCATGCTGATCTTCATTCAATCTTTCATGTCTTGTTTCTTTCAGCTGTGAAAAGAAAAACAGCCATAATCACGTTTCCAGCCAACAGTCTGCTGACCCACGATACAGGAAAAATGCAGAGGATTAGGAACGCTTTCCCTGGTTGCTCAGGCAACAGCAAGACATGGGAATATGAAAAGGTACTACCATCCTTTCTACAGAATCTCACTGGAGTTCTCAGACATGTTTATAATTTTCTATGTTTTTCTTCTTTCCCATTGTCACATACTTAAAACATGAACATTATTTGTTTAGTCTGCTACCCAGAATCTGAAAATGTTAAATATAAAAACAGATAATATTTTTCTTACAGGATAAAATAAGTAGTTTTCTAAGAGGGTGTGAAAATTTTCAAAATTGTGCACTGAAAGGTTTCTAGGTGGTATCCAAAACACAGCTACTATTATCTCTCTTTAAAAATCCTCTAATTTTGTGTCATCTCTTAAGAAAATAAAATAATTATTCCTTCATCTGCTTTTTCTTTCCCACTTACATGTGCAAGTACCTAACAAATAGGCCCCATAAAGTTGCAACTTCACCGACCTAATTAACTGTCAAAATAAACTTACAGAGAAAGATTGTTTCTGAAGGCTTTATTTTCCAAATTAAAAAAAGATGCTTGGAAGTCAGAAATGAACGTAAGAATAGCAAGTAAATAGTATTCCAAGTTAGACATCTGTAAGTTATCTGAGACGGGCACAAAAATTCCATCCATATATCTGTGTAAATTTATATCATAGAAACTTAATACAAACAGCAAACATATTTTTGGCCTGATTTATGGAATTTTGGACCACTTAATGGCTGAGGGATTTTTATCTCTTGGTTTTGTGTTTTTAAGTATGTAAACTATACTTGTAATGAAAGGAATGTCCGTGAATTATGTGTCAGTGTGAGTCATCAACCAGGCACTGCCTGCACCTCTGCATGAGGTAATTTCTGCTTTGACTCACAGTGTCTGTCAGGGTCACACACCCCCTCTCGGTTCTGGTGCTGATTTTGAAGGATCCCAGCCTTGGCCTGAGTCACTGGCTCTGTCAAGCAGGTGTTTTTCAAACTCCTTTCAGGAAATGTCAGTAGGATTTCCCCCCACCTCTCCCTTCTCCTGGCTCATTGCTGTTCATTGAAACACGTCCTCAGATGCCGCAGCAGCACTGGGATGGTTGGTGTGTACGGATACTCTTTCCACTACCAACCTGCTACATTTTCTACTGTCTATTTTGAGTTCTTGGATGATACATACCACAAAAAACCAAATATACATACACCTCCAGGGTTCCTGGGCTTACAGAGCACCTGCTCCCCCCATTTGTTGGGGTATTGGGTAATCCTTTTGCACAGTGTTCTGTCACTGTATGGGGTTGGTGGGTGAATGAATGAAACCAGAGCATGGAGCCCACACAGCAGCTGTTGGGATTGCTCTTGCAATTTCAGAGCATTCAGGGTAAGTGTAAACCTACCAAGAAACCCAGTCCCTGAAACTGGGTGTATACTCAGCAGAAAGACTGATGCTGAAGAGCCTTTGTGCTATCCCTAAAGCAAGTGAGGCTGATGTTTGCAGAATCTATGTACCCCACTTGGCTATGCTAACAATTGTTCTTCTCACACCTGTATCACATGTCCCCAGCGCCTCTTCATGCTTGTCCTCTGCTCAGACACACAATTCCCAAAGGACATTTTAAATTATTCTTTACAACTATCCAAGTCCCTTTTCAACTACCAGCAGACTGCTCAGTACGTTCCTTTATCATTTCTCCCTCAGCCATCATTACTGGGACAGAAGAAGATGCAGGTCTACCTGTCCCCTTTTGAAGGAGGGCAAGATGATTAAGAAATACCCTGCATTCCCATTTAGTGGTTCATATATTCTGTCTCAATCTGGCCTTAACAGATGACTTTGACTTTAGAGATTACTTTCTGCACAAGAAAACATTGAATTTCCAGGGAATTGAGGACACATCACAACAGTTCTGTGCTCACTGTCCCTACCTAAGAGAGGAGTGGAGCAAAGGGCTTGTACATGACCCAGACAGATATGAGCCAAGAGAAACCTCATCTTATCATCATGGACCATGTGTGCAGCTACAGCAGGCAAACATCACCACCATCCTATCAAAAAGCTGCAGTCACTGCAGGGTTATCCCCAGTGCTGCATGCCATGAGCTGAAGCAGGGAGGCAGCCAACAACATGACATCACTGTCCAGCTCCCAGTGGAGAAGAGAGATCAGAAAATTCTGGAAATGTTGCAGTTTTTCCTTACTTGTGGTCTGTACAGCAAAACTGAACATTACTTAAGAAGAAAATTAGATAGTACTGAAAACAAACAACCCGGCTAAACCAAACCAAATAAGTCAGCAGCTATAGAAGAGGGGGGGAGTGGAGAATACTTTTCTCTAGTCCGGGGGACTCTGTGCTCTGAGCTCTGATACAGAGAAGGCCCTTGGCTCTTGGCACATATCCCTTGGGATGGACTTTGGAATGATTGGCTGAGCTTGCCTGATCACTCTGGAGAAGAAGGTGTTGCAGTCCAAAGGTGTTATCACAATGAGCAGCTGTGCCTGCACTATCAAGTGACTGTATTGATAAGCTGTGGATCTGCAGATCCTCCAGTTTCAGCACAGGCTGGAAAATGTCCTGCAGATCCATATTCAGAGTCACTTGTGCAGCTGCTTGGGACTCCCAGTCTGTCACTGTGGGAAGTGGCCTCGAATTCCCAGGCTGTGTTTGCTGCCTGCAGTGAGGAGGAGACAGCACTGATCAAATCCCAGAGAATTAAATAAGCAGGGGGAAAATAAAAAAAAAAAAAAAAGAGGCAGTGTCTCTTTGGAGGGGAAGCAGCTGAGCAGAATTGTGTGTATAAGATGAGAGGATGAGTTTGTAGCTGCTCTGAACACAGGCTGATCCCTTGGTGCCTGGAGCTGACACTGTCCCAGCAGCCTTGCTCTGCTGGGTGCTCAGGGAAGCAGGACACAGCCAGAGTGAGACTGGCTAAGGTCTTGCTATGCTGAAATTCAGTATTTCTGATCTTTTTGCTTAGGACTCACTTCCTAGTCAATTTTACCTTTTTCTTTACCTCATCCATAATTAATGTACATTCATAAGCTCTGTGCTTGAAAAGACTAATGAGAAAGAATGAAACCTCTCCTCTCTCAAGTGGACAAATACGGGGGGGCGGAAAAAAAGGAAACAACAGGTCAAATTCTCTCACTTAGAGTTTCAACAAGAATATATTTGTCTTTTATGTTGAAAACTGTCTGGGGTGCTTCCCCTTTAGAAGAACAAAGTCCAATGCCCACAGCACGGTGTCATCCTTGTGTTGGCACATAGAGAGAGGTCCCACAGGCCAAAAGTTGGCCACCAGCAGCACAGTGTGGAATGAATCTGATGTCATCAGGGAGAACTGAGTCCTAGGCACAGCTGCACCCGTCGCTATAATGACATCCCACTTCTCTTCTTTGAATCCTTCCGTGCAATGGGACTGAAGGTCAAGATCTCCTTGTAAATGTGCTCTTGAAAAGCAGAACAAAATAACCATTAATGTGTGATTTTAGAGGACACAAATAAAAGTTGGAGTGTTGGATGTGCAGAAAAAGGCATTCAGTGGCAGCTGAAAGAGACAAAGGAGAGAGACAAAAAAAGTCTGCCTGAAGAGCTGGAGGGATCTTTGCTGAATGGATAAAAGCAAGAGATCTGTGCCCTACCATTGAGGCATCAGAGGCAATCACAGCTTTACTCAGCATCTGTAGAGGAAAGAAAGAGGGGTAGGAGAGTCCCATGCTAGACAGGCACCTCAAAGAAAATCAACTTCTTACTTTTCCACTCCTCTATGGAAAGCTTTTCATGTTCCAGAGAATCATCATAGGAATGTTGTGCCTCTGTCTCCTCCTCGATATCTCGGAACTGGTCGAAGTAGGGGTGAGCCAAGGCCTCTGTTGCTGTAAGGCGCTTTTCCACATCCAGCTGCAACATCTTGTCAAGCAGGTCCACAGCTGCAGAGGAAGGGAACAGGGCTAGGCAAGGTGCAGGGGAGCACAGGCATGAACCCTGCAAATGTGGCACAGGTATTTCCAGTGTTTCATCTCCAGACCTGAACAGTGAAGAGAATCCTCAACCTGGCCAAGGCAGCAAGGGGCTCCCATCAGTGGAGATGTAAAGTCTGCCCAACAACAGCCTCAGGGAGCTCTTACTAACAGAAGTTAAATTGTGCAGAAATAACAAATTAGACCTGAATAAGTCTTGCTGCACAGATTGGGCTGCAGAAACATGAGGAGTAAGCCAGTAACCTAAAGATATTTTTTAGTTTTAATAATTTGCTTTCATTCAGAGGCCTGCATCTCAAAAGAGTCTTAACATGAGTAATCTGTATAGAAATCTATACAGCCCTGCTAAAGAGGAGGGCAGGAAACTCAGATGCTGACTAGTCTGTCAGCCCCATTCCCACTTGGTTTTATTAATTTAAGACTTTCTTCCATTCAGTTTCTAGAAGAGTTTTGCTTGCTCTCACCTCTAACCTACCTGGGAAGAGAGCTCTTTCTAAGAGATTAATTTTTACCCTGAAAATTTTCACATCAGCTGTCTGTTAAATATTGCTAGATCCAGGTTCTACACTGTACTTTAAAATAATAATTTAAAAAAAATAGTAAGTGGCCAAGAACAGCAGAACAGCCCCATTGTAATGCCAGTAAAAGATAATTCTGCTTTTAACTGATGCATATTGGCACAAACTGCAAGGGAGAAAAGTAGCAAGAAATTATGAGGAATAGAAATAAACTTGGGGCTGTGGCAGTCAGCTTGCCTCCTTTCCAGCTGGGAAAACTCATGAGAAATGCTGGAGATTACTTACCCTGAGGATTGGCTTTAGGGAAAAGCACAGACAAATCCTTCTTGGGGATTTTAGGAAGGGACTTGATATAACTCTTTGCCTGAAAGAACAAGGAAAGCACAGTTACTGCACCTGGACAGGTGTGAAATACAGCTCTCAGTCTCAGCAAATGAAGGGAAGAGCAAAGCATCCCAGATGTCCCATTTCAGCAAACAGTTTACAAGGAACTATTTTTATTGGTCAAAACAGAGAAATACTTCTGTTTTAAGAGCTAAGCCAGAGAACAGAGAAGATTGATGGGTTTTGCTGGGGCATCAGGCACCCCACGTGGGAGTCCCTGCCAAACACAGCCATTCCCAGTGCAGCACCAGGTCCATCAGATGTGCCACCAGCACAGGGAAATGCCTTCCTTGCCTGGGGAAAAGGACATTTCCCTGCTGCTGTAGAGGCAGCACCTCTCCCATGCCAAACACAAGTCAGCCTCTTCCCTGGGTCCTCTGCCAGCAGGACCCAAATCCACAGGAGCTTCCTTACCGCTTTGTCCTCCAGCTTCTCCAAGAAGTCCTCTCCTGGATGCCCTGTTACTTTCAGGATCTGGGTCAGTTGATCCAGGTCTGGCAAGCTGTGTTAAAGATCACCCTCTGAGGAGCAAACCCTGGACACTCCCACCCCAGCTCAGCCTCCAAGAGTACGGTTAGCTCATGATACAAACCCCCCACAGTCACACAAGTAGAGATCATTAGACTGGAAAAAAGATCTCCAAGCCTTTCTTCCTGGAATGGCATTTCCATCAACAGATCATTTTTCTGGCACAATCATGGGCTTGGAAGGATGTGCAAAGCTTTGGGAATGGAGCTATGGCCACACAAGGCTGAACAGCTGATGAAGAACCACGCCACCACAGAGGTGCATTTCTGAGCTCCCCTTCTGTTTTCTTCCCCAAAAAGACTGGCCCTTGTGATTACCTCCTGAAAAACCAGTCTGACACCTGTTTTTGTCAGTAGCCTCACTCATAAAAACCCTTCCAGATACACTAAGAATTATTACGCTGCTAAGGCAAAAGGTTTAGCTTGAAAGGATACAGTCTTTTCCTTTAAAGAGTGTTTTCCCAGTCAGCATTTCTGCCATGATACAGCCAATAGACCAGATATCCACTGTTCAGAGAGAAAAAGGAGGGAGGGGAAAAAAGGAAGAAAATAAAATTTAAAAAAAAAATTAGAAAGGCAGCAGTGGTTGCTGGGGCTGTCACTTTTGCTGTTGCTTGCAGCAAACACTGATTTAAATTTCACTCCCACCCTCCTCTGTTCTTTCTATGCTGCTAAAATCTCAGCTTTCATAATTTCCTGCAAGCAGCAGCTCTGGGAGTTGTGCAATACCTCTGGGACCTGCTCTGCTCCAGGGAACACGGATGAAAATGGGGAAAAACAACTGGACAATTCAGTGAGATTTGAGCCAGCAGGATCCCCCAGCTCATCACCAGGGAGTCACGTGCTGGGGCAGGGCTGCTCACCTGTCTGGTTGTAATGCATCCAGTTCAGGATGACCTCTGGGGCTCTGTACCACCGTGTGACCACGTAGCCAGTCATCTCAGCATCAGCCTGTCTGGCCAAGCCAAAATCCAAGATCTGCAGTACCAAAGGAAGAATAAGGAGAAGGAAGGGCAGGAGAGAAAAGAGAAATCCTATGGGCAAGTGAGACTCTGCTTCTAAGAGAAAATGGAGTAGCTCCAATCAGATAATAACAAAGCTCCAACTACACCACAGACACCCATGGGATGGTTCAAAGAATTAATATGGCTTAATTCCACTGTAAACTGCAAGCCAGCTGCAAACCCTGTTGTCATGAGAAGACCCTGCTGAAAGGATCAGTACTTTGTGCTCCCTGGAAGGTCACTGCCTTTCTTGAAGCTTAAGTTTTGAGTCAATGTGCTTTATTGGAGTTGGTCTGTGACCTGGTGGTGAAGGCGTGTTCCCAGGTCACCACAACTCACCCTTTCCTATAAGAACACCTTGCAGGTGACACAGCATGGCCTCTCCCTCAATGCTGAAGATGAACAAGCTTGACCCAACCTTTATGGGCAGCAGAGCCACTCCCTGAAATATACATTACAGAAAATGCATGCTAGAGCACCACTCCAGCCAGCAGCAAGCAAACCCTTCAGAGCAACCCTGAAAATGCCTTTGTCTGGAATCACACTCACAATGAGAACCAAAGGGCAACTGCAGCTGAATGCAGTTACCCTTCAGGGATCATTCACCTGCTGCAAGTATTGCTCAGCAGTGCTGAATTTCTCTAGGAAGTCATTACACACTGCCATCCACGAGGATTACAGTGACAGAAGGCTCATTTGAGGTCCTGTGTCCTGATTCAGCAAGTGACATCAGCAGGGGAGCATTTCCCACTGCTGCAGCCACCAAGGAACACAACGCCTGGAATGGAGGCTTGGGAGGAAAGAGGAAACATGACAGTGCCAATTTCCTGCTGGCAGAGCAGTTCCTCCACGAGCTGATGTGCTGCAAAGTGCTGCTTTGCCACCTACCTTCAGCTGGCAGTCTTCATTCACAGCCAGGTTACTTGGCTTCAGGTCCTACAACAGACAGGAGCAGAAAAATTGGATACATCAACACAACTCTCAGATGAACCCCTTGATGGAGTCCCAAAACACCCCAGGTCCAGTATCAATTCAGCAAATGACTGAATAAACACCATGCCTGCTATACTGTGCAGCATTAGATTACTATTTTATTCTTTCCTGAAACAGTTTTTAATTCAAAAAGCATCGTAAAATGCTTCTCAGCTCATCAGAAAATACAGTATTTTCTCAAAATGCTGCAGGAATTAGTAAATCCAAACATATGGGGTGTAGGATGGAAAAGAGAGCAGACAGGATGGAAATTAGAGCAGACAATGCTATTAGTGAAATGATAGTTAGGAATTTATTAACTTTATGACTATACTGTGTTTCTCAGACAAAAATCAGAATAAGAGCACACATGAACTTACCCTGTGGACGATGCCAGCTGAATGAATATACTGCAATAAAAAGAGAAGCCACAATGTGATCACCAGCAGACAAAATTTTCTGTTGTCCAGCAGAGAAACAAGAGCTACAAACAAGAACTTACTGAGAACAAACCTCTGCAGCCTTCTACAGGTCCCTGGTCCCTAGGGCAGCAGTTTGAAAAGAAATTTCTGCCCCAAAATTACTGACAGTATTTACAGTGGTATTTACAGTGCTAAAGAAGATGCAGAGAGCAGAAGAGGAGGGATGAAGCAATAACTCCTCAGAGCAAGTACAACAGCTTCAAACTATCAAAGTCATCAAGGTTACAGCAGATGACATGAGAACATGGTTATTTTGGGTGTTCAAGAAAATAATCTCAGCCCAAAAACATAAAATTGCAAAACAGACTTCAGGGTTTTCAGCATACCAGTCCAACCTTCTGTGTGCTCTTCCCCCCTTTATTTAAACTCAAGGCAGCAGTGACCTGGGGAAAGGTGTGATTGAGGCGATCCCATTGATGCCTGTAAGCCAGGGCTGTGACTCCAGGTGCAGGATGTGAGAGGACAGCTGGAAAGCTCTGTCTTTACATTCCAGAGTTTGCAGGGATTCCTTTCAGCTCCCTCAAAGCCAGTTACAGAAACATATTCCTTCCTTATGCTCCTGAATAGAAAATCATTCCCTCTGTCCTCTCCCCTGAGAGCCTCTGTGACAGGTTCAGAGGAGCTCCTGCTGCTGCCAGTCTCTCCCTCTCTGTGCAGGGTTTTGCTGAGGGTTTGGGGCAAGGCAAAGACAGAAGCAAGTGCTGCCATGGAAAAACCATCTCAAGGCCTGTGGCTGCTGATTACTTTGATTCTGACTGATGCAAGAAAACACTCATTTTATTGATGTGTGGACCAGGAACAGTTCAATAGCCAATACCTGTTCTGAGGGGATGCCATAAACTCCCCACATCCTCCTGTACAGTATTGGAGGAGTTTAGTTAGGGTCAACCCAGAGGTGACACACAGAGACACAGGGAGTCACTAAACTCCTCCAGACCCACCTACCTTCAGCCCTTTCAGCATTTGGTAGACCAGGTACTGGATCTTTTCATCACTGAATTCATGTCCCATGATCTTTTGTAAATCTGTCCGCATGTATGGCATCACCAGGTAGCTAAAAGGCAGTAAGACAAGGCCCTGAGTCTGGAAGAAAAATGCAGGGGGACCAGGCTAGCCTTGTTCTCACTTGGTTTGGTTTTTCTGGCTGTGTAAGGAAGATGAGTTGTTGTGACAGTGTTCCTGGCTAACTAGCACATCCTGCAGAGGAGTTGGAATTTCAACCTGTTCTGAAAATTCCTCTTTCTCCTCCTCTGAAATCAGATATCTGATGTCAAGTAAGAACAAGGATCTTCAGGATCCTGAATTAGTTCAGACCTCAAGTGAAGTTCAATTTTGGACAGCCTTTCTCCACCCAGGAGCTGAAACATCTCACACAGCAAAGCAGCTGCATTGGCTCCCATATTTGTCATTGTAATGTTCTCTAGCCCTGCCTCAGAAGACAACATCCAGCTTCCTTCAGTACCTGCCTGCTGAGGCTGCTAATTAACTGATGGTCTTCCCGCAGGAACTGCTCTGAGAACCCTCACATGCTCTTCCTGCAGGCTGCTAACACTCAGCCATCAGCCAAACCCCAAAGCCAGGCACACACTGCTCATCTGCAGCGATGGGGAAGGAAAAAGGACTTGTCCAACGTGACCATGAACACGGAGGGAAAAAGCCCAAAAATTAATTGAGAAGAGCCAGAATCAAGAGGAAAAAAAGGACAGATCTTTCAAATTCTAAGCTTAATTGCCCTGAGGCCTGATGAACAATACTTCTCCCATTCTGAGTGCAGCCCCTTAGCTCAGCAGTCACACAGTGACATGGATCACCCTCAGTGTGATGCACCATGGAATGTAACACATCCTCATTGCACAGCTTGGTCTGTGCTGCTGTGGTGTCCCAGCTGGGAGCAGGGGTGGGATCAGTTCAGCTGTTCTGGGTGTGTCAGCCATGGGAGCTGAGGTGTGCTCTCGGTTCTCTGAGTTATTTGGGGATGCCTGGATTCTAGTCTGGTCCCTTTGCACCTCAACCCTCTCTGTTATGCTGCTGCTAAGACACAGCTGTCTTGGAAAATAATTAAGTCTACACAGAGCAAACAACTCCAGACTTACAAGTCCTGGAACCCCTGGTAGGAGGCAGTGGAGGTGAAGACATCAAGCAGTCCAATGACCTGAGGAAGGAGAGAAGCCCACATTTAAATCTGGAAAGCATTTGCTGTGCACATAGCACTCATCAGCTCTCCACTGGCAAATGCACGTGGGTGAACGCAGAAAATTCCATCTGAGGAACCCAGGGACTCCTCACTGACGCTGCATAAATGTTTTCCCTCTTACTAATACCTGGGCTCACCCATTACACACCTGCTCCATCCTGGGCACAGCAGCCTGCACATACCAAATGTCAATTAAAACACAGGTGATGCCACCAAAAGGACTTGCTCCCAGGTGGCAAGGAAACACCCCTTGTGTCAGCAGGAAGAGGAGAAATGAGCACTCACATTCTCATGCTGCATGTGCTTCAGCAGCATCAGCTCCCTGTAGGCCCTCTTGGCAAAGATCTCTGACTGGAAGGGGCGGCACAGCTTCTTGATGGCCACTTTCTCCCCTGTCTTCTTGTCTATGGCTGAACTGCAGCAGGCAAAGAAAAAACCATATGTTTGAACAGATTCTGCAACCCCACAGGTCAGCTCCTAGAGAAGAATTGGTTCCTGTGCTTGCAGAAAGACAGCAGAGAAGGGTCCTTTGAGGAACTCAGTGGAGCTCTGCACACAGAGCCCTGTGTGGCTTTGGGCAGCCTGTGCTCTTTGGGGGATGAGGTGGGACACCAAGAAAAGCACAAGTGGCTCATCTTTATTCCCTTCAACCTGCAGAAAGGAGCTGGAGGTAACAGAGCTGAGAGAAAAGGGAAACACAGATGGTTAAAGGTCAGAATTAGTTCTAATTCTGCCTTCTCCTTCCTTAATGCATGGAGATAAGGGAATAAAGATATGGCAATTTCTGCTTTGCCATCTGCTTGGAGGTTGTTGTATTTTAGGGCAGGCCAGCTGCCTTCACTGTATTCTGGAGCAAAGACTGTGGATGTCACATGTTGAAAATGATGCTGCAATTAATCCTGCTGCCTCCAGAATCCTTGATTACATACTTGCTTCGTGTAAGAGCAGGTCTGGCTGAAAATGAGACTCTTCTCTGAAGCTGATGAAAACCTGGTACAGCAGCCATTGCTGCAGGCATCCTGTGTTATTTCTGCTGGTCACATTGGCTGTTTGCAGCTGGACACAGCAATCCTGTGACAGCTCCTCTCCCTCTGGAGGCTCCTTGCTCAGATTGCCAAGGAGGGAAGGGAGGTCCTCAGACAGACAGCTGGAATTCAGGGTTCTCAGTGGAGTTTTCCAGGGGTGTCTCAGCCCCTCCTTGACCCCTCCCAAGAGGCAAACAGATGAAAAAAAGGGTTTTTCCTGCTAAATTCTACTGTGGATTCCCAGAGCAGTTCCCACTGCTTCAGAAATCCCTATCCCATCTCCCACAGGAACAGAAGAGCTGTAAATCATCATGTTCAATCCCATGGATTCCAGCTGCACCCTCCAGCCTTGCAGTGACAAATATTGAGTCAGGAGAAGCAAAGGAAGTGCAGGAACAGCTACACAAGGCAGCCGAAGTGCTGAAGATGCTGTAGGGTGTCCTAGAAGGACTCTCAGGGAGGTTTTGTCTCAGTTTCAGGACTGCAGCAGATGTCAGCAGAGGGGACAGCACTATGTAAAATTTTTGGAGGAGCCAGAAAAATAGAGGAAGGGACTCAGACCAGGGAGTCAAACTGCAGAATCCAAGGCAGATTTCCCAGTCTGAGGGTGTCCTCCCAGCTGCTGACCTACAGAACTTCTAACCCCAGCACCCAACACAGGAGAGCTGCAGGTGGAGCTTCAGCCTGCACAGCACAGACAGCACAGGTTACAGCCTTGCCATATCCCAGCCCAGAGCCCAGGCAGCCGATGCAGCTGGGAGAGCCCCGATGCTCTCCCCAGCGCAGATTGAGCAAACAGATGCAGTCTGGGCTGACCTCGGGCAGGCAGAACTGTGTCCCTGCCTCGGCTGGCAGAGATCGGCAAGACCAGCGCTGGAGGGGTCAGAAGATTCTTCTTTCACAGTCACACTCAGCTGGAAGCCAAATCCCTACAGATTTTGGCGAATTGAAAAGGGTAGAAGCAAGCCTTTGCTGCTTCTCCTGAGTTACTTTCTCAGCAGCTCAAGAAGGTGTAAAAGCCGCTGCTGCATAACGCTGCAATAGGAAATTTTCCCAGCAATTCCCAGCAGAGGACAGCAAATCCTAACTCCACATTTTCTGCCTCAGCTTTGTACAGCAATCAGCATCGAGCCCTCCCTGCTGAGCTCTGTCCATTCAAAACCACCAGGCACCCCCGGGCTGCTTCAACCTCCCTTCTTGAGAGCTCCAGAGCAGCCGAGAGTTTTACAGGGACCAGTAAAGATTTCTTTTGATGTTTGTTTTTTTCGGCTGGGCAAGGAAACTTGAAAGGATTTCTTTCTTCCTCTTGTCCTGTCTTTATTTTTCTTCCTGATTTTCTCTGTGATAAAAATCAGGGAACACTGTACAAATATAAATTAAAAGTCAAGTCTAATCCTGCCTGATTTTGCAGGACTTACTTAAGAATCTAAGAGGCCTAAACACATCTGGGCAGCCAAGAGAGTTCCCCTCTGTAAATTGGAAGCTGGAGGAAAAGGACAAAACCTGGACACCAAGGTTTCAGGATTAGTGCCAGTGGCAGGCCAGACTTTGCCCAACACCTATGAAAACAGACACACCTTTTTTTTTTTTTTTTTTCATTTATTTTTAGCTCAGCATGTTATGAAATAAGGGCTCTGTTCAGATACTATCAATGGACTGTTTCATATTTAACCTTTCAGAGTTGCCCATCTCTGGTTTGTCAGCGCAAACCCAGCAATTTCTGCCTTGTGCTTGCTCTTGCTTCAGGCACCTTTGCCTGACTGAATAATTACCAGCAGCTCCTGCTGCTCTCTTGTAGTTGGGGTTTATCATCAGCCATGAAGGAAGTCCTGTCTGTTACTGATCCTGGTTTGCAATAATTTCTATCCACTTTATGATTTCAAACTGGAAACTGTATCAGGGTGGGGGTTGTATTGTCCAGCTGCTTCAGCTGCCTGGGACTCAGCAGCGAGGACACCCTGTTCCAGCTCCCACCTCTGTAATCACCGACAAATCTCTTCCAGACACCCAGGTATTCCCCTGCCTGTGCTACCAGACAGGAACCTTAACGCAAGCTCGAGTCCAAAGCAGCTCAAAATCTGCCTGACCCCAGCGCCAAGGGGACGCTCGGCTGCCCCGGCACCCCTGCCCTGCCCGCCCGGCCCCCTCTCTGCCCAACCGGGGGCATTTTCTTCAGGCGAGTGTCCAGCTGGACAGGAGACAACCTGCCCCCATCACACATGCAAATGTCCTTCCTTAATGGAGGGGTGCTGCAAGCGCCTCCTCGTTTTCCCCCCGGCACGGAACTCCCAACACCCCCAGCCCGGGGCGGTGCGGGCAGGACCCCACTCACCAGACGGAGCCGTAGGCCCCGGAGCCCAGCGGGTGGAGGGATGTGTATCTCCTGGGCAGCTCCCAGAGCGTGTTGTTCACCTCCTGTCTGTAAAAGCCTCTTCTCCTTGCGATGTTCATCGCCCGACGGGTGTGGGACAGCCACCCCCCCAGAGTAGTGGAGTTCGGGAGGGCTTCTGGGGTGAGAGCGGGACGGGGAGGCTTCCTGCGCTGGTGAAAAAGGCTCTAGCGAGTTTCCTTCTCTGTTTTCAGCTGTTGCGAGCGTGAAGGGACATGTCTTTGGGCCCTCCTCCCTCCGCCTCCACATTGGCAGAGGTGAGGCATCAGGTTTCCTGACACGCCTCGGTGTTGTACAGGTGCCTCTGGGCTCTGCTGCAGGAGGGGAGCAGCCAGCCCCACTCGGGCACGCCTCTGCCAGCTCCTGTCATCCACAGCTGCCGCTCTGCTGCTCCATCAGCCCGGAAATATCCTCACGGGGCTCGGACAGGGGCTCATGAGATCCCTCCTCCAAACAAGGGGATGAGTAAGGACTCGCCGAGCCGGGGAATCCGAGCGACAGGCCACAGACAGCACCGCGTCAGACACGCACGGGCATCCTCTCGAAGCCACGGACAGCTCGTGCCAAAGGACACCACGGGGTCACATCGATGGCGATTTTCTCCCGAGCCCGGCTTCCCAGCAGCGTGGAGAGGGGCTGAAAGTAGGCTGAGGTTCTCCAAGGGACTGCTGCGAGAGGTTCCAGGAGCAGCTGTGGGATGGGAACATCCCCAGAACGGTTTGTGCCCCAGGCTTTGCTGGGCGCGGTTTCATCTCCTGCAGCAGCTCTCAGCCCTTCCTGGCTCTCCTCGGACAAAGCAAAGCCCGTGCTCACCCCCAGCCCACAAGGACCATTCCTGGTAAGCAGAGAGCACCTCAACATTTCCCTCCAGCATGAGGAGGCTCAGGTGGGGCTCCCACACAGGAGGTGCATCCTCCCCACTCCCCAAAGGAAGTGACTAAGCCGAGCCTTACCCAGCCAGCCTAGCTGCTTGCACAGTGTTCTACCCCAGCAGCCCTCCACCCTGCCCAGAGCTCTGCTCCTTCCATACAGGTCACCTGCAAAGGTGTCCCTACAAGAAAAGCACAATCAAGGGGGTGGGGAAAATTCACTGTGCCTGCTTTACGTGCAACCACTGCACTGGCCCTTATGCTCTGTAAGCAGCCCAGCAGAGCCTGCTGTTCATAACCACAAACAGACACAAGGCACCGTGGCAGTATCTGTGTAATCAGCCCTGGCTGTAGCAGCAGAACCCAGAAATAATCCACGGCTTGGCTGGGTTATAAATACACCTGTGAGCAAGAGGTGTCACAGCAAAAGCTCCTGGTCCTTAAGCAAACATGTAACTCCTGGGTTATTTGATGAACACAGCCCTTACTCAGCTGCTGCTGCACACACAGGCAATCAGCACCCAATTAGGGAGTCCTGAAGAGCTGGGGCAGGTCTGGGCTGTACTGAGATGAGTTAACTCCAGTGACCAAATCAAACAGGAAAGTTTAGAATGGTAGAAAAATGGACAAGAAGCTGCATGGCAGCAGAGTCAGCCTCCAGCCACCGTGTTCCCTCCCAGCCATCACACCCAGGATCCCCCACAGCACAGCAGAGAAATTCACACCATACTAAAACTCAACACTTCAGTGCAAGAGGTTTCCAAGTACCAGCAGTGCAGTAAATCTGAAAAATAGATTTTATTTTTAACCAGTGGTATTGTGACATCTTATCTGGCATAACCAATTACAGCAAAATCCATGGATAGAAACAAAATAGCAGATCTCTGCTTTTGGGTGCAGCATGGTGCCCAGGCAGCTGAGCACAGCACGGCACTGGCAGCAGGGAGTTTGTGCCCCAGGGGCTCCCTCAGAGGACAGACTCCAATGAACCATTCCCACTCACACACACAGACACACCCACACACACAACACCGAGAGTTTTTAAAAATCTTTAGCAATATTTCCGCATGAAATCACACTGTAGCATCTACACAGAAAATGGCTGATAAAAACAATCTCGCTGTAGGTTTACATAGTATATCTACATTTTTATTTGAATACCCAGACTGCTGGCCCAGCAGAAAAGGGAGTTTTTTTTTGTCTTGATTTTGTTGGGCTGTGGAGAGTTTTATCCTAGAGCACAACAGAGCTGCTCTCTTCATCTCAGCCCAGACCTTTATTGAACTTTTGGCCTGAAGAGATCGCTGGGAAGTGGCCTAGGAAGAATCAATGGCTTTGTCATCCACGTCCCATCCCTTTGTGCTGCCTTTTCAAACACGGGGCAAAAACACTACAAAAACACTCTCTGCCCCACAGGTAACAAGAATACAAAATACTGCAAAAGCCTTTCTCCTCACATACACGGGTACATTGCCCACACAGGATGCCTGCAACAAATTAAAGTCTAAAAACGTTTCCTCCAGAAGCCCTAAAACTGGGCTCCCGAGTTCCCCAGCTACAGATGGAGCACACAAACATGCTGAGAAACCTCCCTCCTGCCAGTCTCTAACTCTGGGCACTTCACTCATGCAGAGTCCTAGAAAATACAAAATATTTGAACCATGTTTGTATTCAAACATACTCCCTTCTCATGTTTCCTCGGGCAGAGATCAACCTGCTAAGAAATAGCCAAGAAGCTCTTATGTGAGAGGATAAAAAAACTTCTAGTAAATGTTAGTTTTATGTATATAAATATTTGTATTTATAGATATAGACAGTGAAAGGGTGATTGTGTGTTTATGCATGCTTATTTCCTTGCTTCGGGTTCCAATACTTTAAAAAAAAAATCTTTTCAGGAAATAACTTATGTTCTGGCACAAGATACTATAGTCATTTCTTTAAAGAACGTTTTTTACACTTGATCTCACAAGAAACCTTTCCACCCAAGCTCTCCTCCTCTGCAGAGAGAAGGTCAGAACAAAGAAAAAGGTGCATGTTTCTCTGGTGTTGGACACGACATCCTTCCCTCGTTGAAGCCTCTAGGATGGCAGGTATTTCACAAGGAGCTGCAGCACAGGAGGAAGGGTGCTGTGATTTTATGGCACTGCCTGAGGTACTCAGCAAACATTTCACTGATGATTGAACTGCCCCCAGTGCCATCCCCAAAAAGTAAGGACAAAAATCAAGCAGCTCTACATGCACATACAGCTACAACATGCAAAAACACACCACCTTGTAGGGAACAGAATACACAAACGTGTGGCTAGCAAGGATCTTCCCCAACCTCTGGCTCCTGGGAGATAATGCTGAGAAGCCTCAGAACAAGAGGAGGAAGAAAGTGAAAAACACAGGAATACCCAATCCAGGGGTTGAAGTTGTTGCCTCAAAATTACTTCCCAATTACATTGAGTTCATGCCTCACTACCTGGGAGCCTTCACTCTCAAGAACAGTGGGTCAGATTTCCACCCCAGACTTCCTTTCCTCCTCTCTCCCCATTTATTTAAGGCACAAACATATTTACAGTTTCAAACAATATCTTTTCATGTTCCAAGAATCAGACACCAGAAGGCCTCTACACTCTTCTGCACCAGGAAGATCTGGATGTAAATCAAACACCTGGCATTGAACAAGGACATCCCTCAACCCCACCTTCAGTCCTGAAGAAAACAGAGGACTCTCTAAGTCTATAAACCAACTTTCATTTGAGGTTACTCAGTTGTAGGAGAATTGATAAATGGCAATGATTGCAACCAAACTGTCACTGTCACCTTCCTCACCTCACCCCAGCAGTGCAGACTGTGGTGCACTGTTACTCTGGAAGAACTAAGTGCAATCAGAACAGGTCTCCAGAGGCTTGCCCCAGGCTGTACACAGAATACAAGAGCATGCAGCATGTTTACATAGACTCAGCTTCCTTCCCTCCCCCCTCCCTCCCCAGTTCAACACACACAAAACCCCTCCACTAAGGAGAATATTGTTGTGATGAGGCACTTGAACGATAATTGGAGAGTCCCTATGAAAAGGCCTTCCCTTCACAGTGAAGTGGGATGAACAGAAGAGAGCAGTTTCTCAGGACTCCATCTCCTCTTGGTCAAGCGGGGGTGGCACAAAGCTGATTACTTCATCATAAGTCAGGCCTGGGGGGAGAAGTGGGACAGAAACTTAGCAGCAGGACTATGAGAGCACTACCAGACACACCTGCATGCAAGAAAACCGGCAACAATCTCAAATGTTCTAACAGCATTTTAAACAAAAATATTGTTTAATTAAGACAAAGAAGAAAAGAATGGTTACACTGCTCTCAGAGACCAACATACACAATAAAAGATACTTCCAGAGCATTGAGGAGATGTGAGTAAGTTTGAAAACAAGAGTATGTTTGTGTGCTGCTAGTAGTAATTAGTTACCAGGAACTATGCTAAATATGCACACAGCATGTGGTAGATGCACTTAGTGTAAGGACAGAATCATCAGGATGCCCACATTTTTATCACTTTCTGCTGTGCCTCTAACCATGGCCTAGCTGAACCTCAGCTCATGGGATGGAGAGGAGAAGACTGAGGGGAGACTCATCAAGGCCTGAGAGGGGCAGCTCCAATCTGTGCTCTCTGTGAGCAGTGACAGCACCCAAGGGAGCGGCTGGAGCTGGGTCAGGAGGGTTGGGCTGGATATCAGGGAAAGGTTCTTCCCACAGAGGGTGCTGGCACTGCCCAGGCTCCCCAGGGAATGGGCACAGCCCTGAGGCTGCCAGAGCTCCAGGAGCATTTGGACAATGCTCTCAGGGATGCACAGGGTGGGATTCTGGGGTTATGCAGGACCCCTGTGTAGGGCCAGGAGTTGGACTCCGTGATCCCTGTGCGTCCCCCCTTCCAACTCAGGATATTCCACGATTCTACAACCACAAGAGAAGCTGACTGTCTCTCCCCTGCCCCAGACTCACTTTTCCATTCTTCAATCTCAAGCTCTCTGCTTTCAAAGGACTGGTCATAGGGGTCTGCCACAGGTTCATCATCGGGGTCGTGGTACTGGGCGAAGTAGGCGTGGGCCAGCGCCTCCGCGGCCGTGATGCGTTTGTCTGTGTCCAGGACCAGCATCTTCTCCAGCAAGTCCACGGCTGCAAGAGCACCAGACACAGAGGATCTCTCACATGAGCTGTGGGACTCTACTCTGAAATGCAAAGCTTCTCAAAGCCCAACACAGATGAGGAATCTCTAGTTTCTCAGGACGCACAATTATCCAGCACTGTCTTCCTCTTACACCCTCGGCCCACACATCCTTCATAAACACAACCCTGCTCTGCACTACTCCTGCAGCCAGAACAAAGCTTTGGGAATCTCCAAAGGACAGGACATGCTAGCTTCAGTTTCAGGAAAATTTAATAAACAAGTCTTACCCAGGGGATTGGCACCAATAAACACGTTTTCAAAGTTCATTTTCGGCATGTAAGACAAAGACTGGATGTAGTTTCTTGCCTGTGGAAATAAATGCTCTGTTGAAGTATCAGACAATATCCAGCCAGCAAGATCAAGTACTTTTCAAGCATCCTGAAGCACTGGTTATTATGGTCTTCTCCTTGCTTACTCTGACACCTACTAAGCACATCAGCATTACCCTGTCCCAACTAAGACACTCAAGACAGTAGAGGAAGAGCTGACATTACTTGTGGCAAAGTAAGATTGGAAAGCAGAGAGGCGCAGGAAGAGCTGAGCCCCTGGTGTCCCAGCAAGGCTGGGTGCAGCCTGCTGTGCTTTGCTGAGCTGCACAGCACACAATGCAAAACCAGCTCACAGCCAGGTTCTCCCGTCTCACATGTCTGTGGTTGAGCAGACACTGCCCAAATCTCACATCTTCCTTTAGTACAAAAATCTTCCAGAAGAGCAGGTAGTTAATTGCCCACCCCATGCCACATGCAAGCATTTCATTCACAGAAGTGGTGAAGGCTCTGAGTGAAGCCCTGCCCTGCACACCCCCTTCCTCTGCTCAGATCTCACCTCGTGGCTGGGCATCCTGTTAATGAGATATGCAGGGGGCGTTCCCGTCAGACGCATGATCTGCTGAAGCTGGTTAATATCTTAAGTGCCTCGTCAAGGGCTTTGTTAAAAACAGTGCAAAAACCATTTCAAACAGAAAACAGTCGCATACAAAAGCATCTCTTCTGCAAACCACAAGGCAAAAGCCATACAGGCAGGGACCACTAATTTTTTCAGCTACCTGTGAGATGTTCAGCAATTACACAAGTGAACACTTAAAGCAATGGAGAATCACTGCTCAGCTGGTAACTGCCAGTACAGAAAGTATTTCTGTCCAAGGGAAGTAGCATTACACTCCAACAAGGTTGTGTTCACTTCTCCCAGCAGTTTTAAGCCGTCAGAGTAGACGTTTCCTTTGGCTGAGGCTACTCCACAAAATTTTCCCTGAGCTGTGCAGCTATACACAGCTTCAGGAAAATGAACAAAAATTAAAACAGAAACAAAAACTCTACCCTCTGCACTGGTTACCAGCTTTTTTTTTTCCTCTTGCTGCATAGAAAGTGCTTAAGTTTCTTGTGGTGCAAAGTGAAACTGGCTCACAACTGACACCTTCTGAACAACTCTGAGTGCCCTTTGATGTGGGCTGGGTGACAGAAGGCATTAAATGCAAAATTAGCAAAACATTAGCATTGCAGAAAACAGTTAGCAGGTATCAGTGAAGAGGGAAAGTGAGAGTCAGTAAAGTAATGCAGCAGAAAATCAGAATTTGTTATAGTGACACACACAAAACCATCAAACACTTAAGAGTTTCGCTTTCCCCATACAATGGATAAAAAGTAGAAACAGTATTTTACTGCCCGTTTTTGTTTGTTTTTTTTCAAACAGACTTGTTACAGACCCGGATAAGAGCAATTATTATTTTTATTGTGCAATAATGTTTAAAAAAAGACCCACTTCAACTTACACACGCAAATTAATCTTCTGCTTAATTTAGTCAACATTCCATCTTATGTCTCTTGCTAATCCCCTGTACTTCAAATACCAGAGTAGCCTTAAGGTCAGTTCACAGGGCAACCAAATCAATCTGGGTTATTCAGCTCTAATCTCTCCAAAGTTGGAACATCCCAGGGCTTTTTACTTGGTGGGATATTCAGCAAGTTGACCAATTTATCCCAGTTTGCACTGCACATCCCTTCAGCAGGTGTTATTCAAGGCTCATCTCACATTTGTATTTACAGTCACTGTTACAAGAACATTGAGCTGCAGCAGTTCATAATCTTCTCACCACTTTCCACAGCTCTGATCCTCAGCTGCAGCTCACAGACAGCAGTGACCTCAGTGCTCACTGTGCATTCACCTGCTCATCCCTGGCTCTGCTTTATTCACTCCTCCTTCAGGAACAGGTAGAATTAAAGGCCATTTCACACGGGGTTTGCACAAGTTCACAATTCAAGATTCCTACAGCACAGCAAGTGGCTGAAAATGGAGGTCACCCTCCCAAAGTGACTGCAGGAAGCCTTTTTGGTGCTCCCTTGGTAAAAGGGCCCCATACAGCAATATCCCACATAGCACAAGTGAAGAGCAGACTCTGCTGTGGGCCCTGGAACAGCTGCTACAGAAAGGCACCTAAAAGGCATTTTCTGCTACAAAAACAAAGATATGGCAGCAGTGTTTCAGAAATTAATCACACTACAGAAGGGGCTGTGTGTGTTTAGAGGATAACACACCTGCTCCTATTTAGAAAGATCCCTGGGTATGCAATCTGGAGATATAATAACTGAGACAAGCCTCAAGCTCTTAGCTGTGGAAAATACTTCCCCAGTAACACCTGATGATACAACAGATCACAAAGCATAAACCCACAAACTGAGAGAAAAGTCACGAAGCAGTAAAATGAGAATATGGAAGGATGAAATCATACCATGGACAGAGGTAAGAGGAATAAAGATAAGATACACAAAGCATAAGAACTTAAAGCCATCCAAGAGCAAAGTGTTACAAAGGAAGAAAAATAACAGAAAATAAATCCCAACAAACTCTACAGATAAGACTACAGGAGAACAACACACAAACTTGGGACTTCTGAAAGGGCAGATATTACAATCAAAGTGTAAACTCACAGACTCTGAGGAGATTTTCTTCAAAAGCTCAGGCCCTGGGGTTCCAACGAGTCTCAAAATGAGCTTCAACTGATCAATATCTTATGATGGACCATAAAGGAAAATGCTGGGAGAAATCAAAATGAAAAGCGCAACACATCACCCTATTAATGCTGAAAATTAATTCTTGCCAAGGCCTTGACTGAAAAGCTATTTCAGGCAAACCATATTCATTCCTCTTGTTACAACTGAATATAACTGAGCTCTCTCTGTATCAGACAGATTGAACATCTTGTCTACAGACACCCCACATGCATGGAATTGGGCACTGCATCCTGAACTATTGGAGCAGAAATCTTTGGCCCCACTGGCAAAGGCTGAACTTCCATGCTCCCTTCACCCCCTCAGGCCCCACACCAAGCTGCAGTTCACAGGATTAGGTTGCATTAGTAACAGCTGAAGTAAAGCAGAAGGCTGCAAAGGGTAGACACTCATATTAAGGGGAAAGTCAAGGCTTTTTGTAAACACCTTCCAAGCTCATTCAGCCACTTCTAAAGCTCAGGAGGTAAGGAAATGATTGGACCCTGCAGCATCACTTCACCATGAGCACACCCTGCCCACAGCCATGGCAGCTGGCACAGGGTCCTGCCCTGGCACCTCCTGGGGACCACCAGGACAGGGGGATCAAACACCTGAACATCCCTTCTGCCCTCCAGACCTGCTGCAGCAGCAGGGAGAAACAGAGCAGGGGCTCAGGTTTAACACATATCTGTGGAAAGCTCTCAGGATGGAGCACTGCAGATGGAAAGAATGATTTACCAGGACCAGAGCTCCCAGCAGGCCAGGGGCCAGCCTGAGCTGTCCCCTTTAACAGGGCCTAGGTGACAAAACACACAACTGAGGGCGGGAATTCCATCAAAGACACTAAGAAGACACAAAGTGTCCTTTTTAAGACCATCAATGCATAATCTCCCCTGTCCCTGAATTATCCTCCACAGGGATTTCAGACTGTCCATAATGTTTATATTTGCCTTTCAAATTATACCAAAGTAGTTACACAAATTTTTTTAGACAATCTTGTTTTCTGGGATCAAAGCCTTCCTAATGGCTGAAGACACAGCTGCAGCTCCTTCTTAGAGTATCTTTTAATCTGAGTACTACAAGAACTTCAAAAACTGTCACCTGTTTAAAAAACACTAGAAAACAACACAGAGTTCCTGTAATACTGGCAAACTCTGTATGAAGGGAATCACCAATGCTTTGCTAAACCCACCATCTTTTGAGGTAAACTTTAGTCTAAAGTTTTATCTATCACATTAATTAAGAGCTCTGGAATCAGCACTTTGTCAGAACAACTGAATTAATTTTTCACTTGTAAAGTTACTTGGCAAACTTCTAGCTACTCAAAACACTCAAAATCTAAGAGTAAACCCAATATCTAGTTGGATTTAGTACAGCTGAATTTCAAACTCTGAAGAGTCAATGCTTAAAATGAGATCAGAATATGCACTGCTGTAGGAGAATCAGCAATGGGCACTCTACTAACCACAACTGGCTCATTTAAATTAGATTTTCTTCAGAGCTATTTAAAACAGTCCTTACTTCTTTCACTTATTCTTGTGCAAGCAGCAGTTGAAGTGCAAATTTTAAGAGTGCTAACATGCCACAGGTCAGTTTAAATATTTAAGTTATTTAAAGGCATTTAAAAGCCTGTGGACTGGTGTGCCAACAATACTGCTACCCTGTTTGCTCTGGAAGATACTTCTCAGACAAATAAGAAAAAACAGACTATGGAACTGCCTCTGCCAAAACCCAGCCCTGCTTCTGGTTTTAGGCCCTCTCTAACCTGCTGAACTGCAGCATTCTTTAACTACAGGGCCCAGCACCTCCCAGAGAAATGAGCCACAAGCAATTAAAGACAGGAAAGAGCTTTAGTAAATACAAAGCAGAAGAAAAACAGCACCACATGTGCATGGGGAAGGAAAGCACAGCATGCAAACCCCGAGGGCCATCTTCAAGGTACTCCCAAGGACTGATGAGGGATTCTAAAATTCAGAAAATAACCTGCTATCACCACCAGCAGAAAATCTCACAAGATTGTAAGAGCTTATCCAGGCAAGGCAAAGTACCAAGTTGTTTTAGCTGCCATCACAAGCAAGAACAAGGTGTATCAGAAGAATATGTAATTTCAGACTGGTTAGTTATCATGGAAGTTTCATAATACTGAATAAAAACAGTAAAAAAAACCACTCTCAGAGTTTAAGGGAACACAAAACATACAAAAATGCTATACTAGTACAAGAAAAAGCTAGATGTTCTTATTTTTACTTTATATGATTTTGTGCAAGTCAAATATTCAAACGAAGTCACCTTTCCTTATTTATATGAATCATTCATATTCAGAGCTGTAAAAGTTTAACATATATGTTTAACAGAAACTGATCTTGGCATCAGACAGATACAGCAATGCCAACAAGAAAGCCTCAGCTAAGCCTCCCAATGCACAGAATATGCTGAGCTGGAAGAGACCCACGAGGATCAGAGTCCAATGCCTGAAGGACTCTGATTTTCATCACCTCACTTTTTGGTCTCTGACTCCTTTCCCACAATCTTGATCCCCTTCTCCACCTCCTGGCAGAGATTTTACCAGTATGAGAAATCCATCTTTCATCCAAATGCTTCTACCCTTAGATTACAATAGGAATAATTAAATTACCTTACATTCAGTTGTAAATTAAAGCACTTCAGCAATCCTGCAGACCTAAGCCCAAATTAACCACAGGGTTCTTCCTAAGAGTATCTCAATTCTTGCTTTAAGTCAGTGACAGCTGTGTTTAGAATCTCTACTGACTCAGAAATTTAAACTCAACATTCATTTATCAGAGGCATAATCATCACAGCACTGAAGATCCTCATTTCAGAGTCCAACTTTTTTACTTACCTGACTGGATGAACTTACAACTTACCTGCACTGAATGGGTGCATCCCAAGGCTGTACAAAGAAATATGTGAGGGACTGCAAATAACATCCCAGCATTTCTGCCAAATCCTTGCTGAAAGGGACCAACACTTCAAACAACAGAACCATCTGAACAGGAGGATGATCATCCTGAGAAGCCATTACATATTCTGTCACTCTAATTTTGGAAATGTAAGGCTACACAGTTGAGAAAATTTACCTCTTGAGACCAAAAAGCAAGAACTACTTCAAATATTCAGTTGTCAAACAGGAGCAATTTCCAGCAACACAAAGTCCCATTGCCTCCAGCTGCACAGGGAATTTCCTAGAACTGCAGTGGATTTGGATGTATCACATCCTTGGCTACTGGACACAAGGCAAACATACCTTGAATTATTCATGTTAATATTAACTCCAAAGTCAGTAAGTCAGCAATTGTACAGTGACACTACAGGAGGAACAAGAGCCTCTGCAAATCTGTGGGTACAATGAAATTAAGAGTCCAGAACTACCCAACAGGATCTAAACCTGGAAAACCCCTAAAATAATGCACATATAAAGATTTCAGAGCCTTCCAAGACAGGAAGAAACTAGAACTGACTGTTATCTTAATTCTGCTTGCTGTCTTTAGATGCCAGCAAACCTGGAGTGAAAGCTGCCAGCCAGGGTCCTTTCCAATCCTTGGGTAAGTGTTCCATGCACAAAAAAGATTCAGAACCAACCCTGCTCCCCTTTTAGTTTTAACCTCATGATCAAAAAGCACAAACAGAGAAGCACTGGAAGAATTACAGTACTACAAAGTTTTGTCTGAGATCAGAAAAACAGACCCAATCCTTTCCTAAATCTAAGCAACTCAGAACAGAAAGAGCACTTAATTAAAAAGCATTACTGCCATTTGCAAATGAAATTGAGCATTTAAAGTAAATCATCACAAGCATCTGCTGGGAGACATAAATGAATGAAGTACCTTATTATGATAAAGCAAATAAATTAGATCCTAGAAGTATTCATTTTGCATTGCAGATATCAGTGGCTCTAATTTACAGCTAAGAACAGAGTTGGATAAAAAACTTCTCAGACTTGGAAGTATCAGCATTTTGTTCAATTCATAAAAACCACAAAATAAATCAAAACCATGAAGCATTTCTTACACATTGCCAATCCTATTACAAATATTTTAGTTGCAAGCGTCAGGTTCTTTAAAATCTGAAGTGTCACTGTTGCTAGGGTTAAATAATGGCAACAGCTTGAAGGCTTTTGCTTTGTTTGAATGAACAACTCTTGGTATCTCAGTTTTTCTTAAAAGAAATTAAAAAAAAATCTGTCCAAACCAACCTACACATGCTGAATCAACAGATAAAAATATACCAGCTTTTCTTTAATTCAGTTTCTGTATCTGACAGGAGAAAAACACAGCAGAGATGACTACACAGCACAGTACAACAAATCCAGAGAGAAATTATGAGATGGAGTCAAGCAGAAAAAGAGGAGAGGATAAAGTTAAAGCACACTGAAAAGAGGTGACACTGTAAAAGCTGGAATGAAAGCTTCTCCTCAGGAGGGAGTTTTGGAACCCAGATGCTTTCTGAAGGTAAATAAACAGCAGGCAGCAATGCCAACACCAGCTTCCTTTTCATCAAGTGCATACCTGAATTAACTGACACAAATACTAACAAATTAACAGAAGTCATTAAAATGAACAGACTGTGGTTGAAATAATAACCCTTTGGTAAAAAGTGGGCAATGTCATTTTCTCTGGCAAATGAAAGCCCATTTCTAGGCAATGAAAAATCTTGCCAGTAGTAGATTACACCCCAATCTTGTGTGCCTAAGCAAAAATTTTAAGTGCTACAATTTGCATCAAGTCTCACTTCCAGTTTCCTGGGGAAAATGTGACCAAATCTCACAAAGTTGTCTCAAATTTGCCAAAGTGTCCTACCCACTCCACTTTGATGAGGCCAAAAAAAAAAATTGGAAAGATCTCATTTATGGTTGAATAAGACAACAGTACAACACATCAGTACAAGCCCACTGTAAAAGGAGCTTCACAGTCTGCTCACAGTCAAGCAAGGAAATGGAACCTAAACATTTCAGAGCAATTTTAATGAGAACCTTGGCACCAAAGAATCTGCAAACCCACTGCTTTCACAGCCAGGATACCTTCAGGAGAGAAGAGAGGCCAGAAGGGAATCACATTTGCAAGAAACCTGAAGCATGAGAGGATTCTTGGCAGACCTCCATGCAAATATTAGCTAGAAACTCAACTAATCAATTTAAATAAACTTAAAGGAAAGTAACAGAAACAAAGGGTATATAAATCTAATGATGACAATAGACAATCAAGAGGAACACATGTGCAGCAAAACCAAGAACTCACCTCTTTGTACTGTGAGTAAAAGAAACCATTAATTTAAAAACAAACAAAAGTACATAACTAAACCCAGAACTTATTTTCTTGTCAATTATGTGAAAGTGAAGATCTAATTTCAATTTCAAAAAAGAAATTACTTCTGAAGGATACGGTCTGTGCCAGGAAACAATGTTCTTCCAGTCAACAGCTCAGCCATAATGCATCCCACTGACCAAATATCAACTGAACAAAATAAAGCAGAAAACAAAACGTGATGCATAAAAACACAGCCTGAGCAGAACCATCCCATCCAACCAGAGCAAACAACTCTGTTCTGAAACAGTCTCATGGCATTTTTTGTCATTTCTTCACACTATAGCTCCTGATATTCTCCTCAACCAGACACGTCCCAATCACTTATTTTAAAAACCACTCTGCTAGGAAAAGCAAGGGATAAGTGCTGACAGTCTTTTGCTGATTGCAGTTTTAAAGGTTCAAATTCCTGGTGAATGCTATCACAATGATTCTTCACTTCCATCTGACAGAAAGTGGTTCAAATACCAACTCCAAAACATAATTACCGAGAGTGTCAAATTATGCAATCAAATAAAGGGGAGCATGTGCAAGGACGACCTCTTTTCTTCCCCCCTGACAATTCAGAAACTTGACAAAACAGAGAATTCTTGTGCTGGCCAAAGGCATTACCTGTCTGGTTGTAGTGCATCCAGTTCAGCATGATCTCAGGGGCCCTGTACCACCGCGTGGCCACGTACCCGGTCATCTCATCGTCCGTGTGCCGGGCCAGCCCGAAATCCAGGATCTGCAAACACAAACACCAACCCCTGCAGGGCAGCACTGCAAAGCACCCAGCACAAACAACCAGGCAAGCACTGAACTGGGGACAGGAGAGGTGGGAGAGCTGCAAAAACACATTATGAAACCAAATTTCACAACCTGGGAAAAGACACTAGGCTAGAACAGCGTAGGACTCGACAATCAGAATTATGTCTGGGTATCTTGTCTCCAAAACAAGTAAACACAAACTAAAGCTGTTAACTCTGCACTTTCATGATGATTCACTAAAAACATAGGACCAGATACAAAAAACATCCTTACAACTCTACAGCTGGGAAACATATTATTACTTTTCTGTGAAAGTATTTTCAAAAGGAATTGTTTTGACACTTAAGTTGTAAAGGACATTCATATGGGACTCAAATCTCAGTCAAACAAATCAGATTTTTTAATTACATTACCTTTAGCTCACAGTCTTCATTAACAGCTAGGTTACTGGGTTTTAAATCCTAAAAAATTAAACATCAGCATTAACAGTGGAGTATGTGTTGTTTCACGAGTCTGATGTAGATAAAATTGTAACTTGAGATAAAAATACAGATTCTAACTGAGTGCAAATACTAACTTTTGATAAATTATTTTATCAGAATGAGAAATCTCTTCTGTGGTTCTCAGAGGTGTCACATATAACCAAACATGCATAAAGGCAACACTGGTGCTGCACATTTGTATTTAAGAGAAAAGCTAATTCACAAAGGAAAATTATGGATCTTGACAACCACTTCCCCTGTTCAATCTTTTTACTACTTAATCAAAAAAATTTTCAGAAAATTTTCTCTGGTTTCTCTTGGTGCTATATTGTAAAAGTTCACACTTCATTTTTTAAAGATATTGTTTCACTATATGAAACAATCTTAGAATGAATACTCACCCTGTGTATTATGTCAGCTGAATGGATGTACTGTAAAATAAGATGACAAAATTTATGTAACAGTCCAAGCAGCCACCTCCTCATCTCTTCCCTGGAAAATACTGCCCTAGCCCAGCCCACACAATTCAGATGCTCCAGTCTGTCTGTGTGTCTGTGGGTTTCACCAGGTGGGTGTTCCAGTTTGCCTCTCCTTAGGAACACCCAGGAGTGCTGCCACACGAGTGGAACAACACAAGTAAACAAAACTGAAGAAATGGAAAATTCATTGCCAGAGCAGACCAGAGGGCATCACAGTTCATCATTTTCTAGACTCTGCCCATAGGAACACATAAAAACAATAGATAACCTTACTGATGCAGAGCTCCAGAGAGGCAGAAGTGAAAGGACAATAATAAAATGTTATTCTACAACACTTTAGGGAAGTTATAGAAGCCCTGTGCACACATCTGAATCTCTGAGGATGTAACCAGGAAGTTCACCAGGAACTTCCACCCCCCCATGTGGAGCTGTCCCCATCCAGGGAACACAGGGACACTCACCTTCAGGCCCCGAAGGATCTGGTAAATGAGAAACTGCACGTGGTCATCAGTGAGCTTCTGGCATTTCACAATGTTGTTCAGGTCTGCTCCCATGAGATGTGTCACCAAGTACCTGTGAACAAAAGCAAACACGTGGACTATGAAGAAATCTCTTGAATAGGATTAGGATAAAAACTGCCTATAAATCTCCAGTAGCAGAGCTGACTGTCCCAAAGCACGTTGCTCAATGAAACACAGATCGTGACACTTTAAATAATGGAGCAAATTAGTACAGTGATTCCAACAGCACTGGGCAGTAAACCACAGCAAGTGAACAATTCTGACAAGTCCAATAGCTTAGGATATACTGTAACTTTGTGCTGGAATTCAGGATTATTTGTGAGTGATGGCAGACAAATTAAAGAGACAAATATTTCTGTCATAACCTGGGAGGTGTAAGGACATACAAAAGACATTTTGTTGCAATCTTCAGAGAAGTTACCTACACATCATTGAATTCTTCTAGTGATTTGGCAGGGGTGAACACATCCAACAAGCCAATCACCTAAAAAGAAAACAGTGAAGAGAAAAACTGTGAAATATATTTATAGCAGTTACTAAGATCCTTTGTGGCACTGAAGTATTTATTCCATAGATGTTTCATTTCCATCTGTTCAGTGTTGTGCTTTATGCAAGCTAACGAGGCCTCCTGGAACTTGCAAACCTGATGCAGACACACGTGAGAGCTCTGCAGCTCCATTTACTCCCTCAAATCATCATGAACTGGATACTCTAATACCTTGGACTACTGCACGCTCTGCATCGAGCATGAGGGAAAAACCACATGCACCAAGACAGAGCAATGCTGATGGATGCTCAGTCGGCTTGGGACAGCACTCCCAGGCTGGGCCTGCACTCACATTTTCGTGTTTCATGTGCTTGAGCAGCCGCAGCTCCCGGTAGGTTCTCTTGGCGTGGATGATGGACTGGAAGGGCCGCGACAGCTTCTTCACCGCCACCCGCAAACCTGTCTTGGTGTCAAAGGCAGAGCTGCAACACAGAGCAGGCAAATCACCAAATGAACTCTTTAGCAATGCCTTCAAATCCACACCTATTCTAGACACTGAGTTACAGGCAACACCATTTCTCCCATGAAAATGATTTCTAGGTATCCTGCTCCATAACCTGCACGCCACCCAAAATCTCCACAATTTCACACAACTGTTGGTTTCTGCAGAAAGGGTTTAAAAGAGGAGTCTTGTCCACACAGTAAAGGGAAATCTTGTAGAAAGAAAGAGAAATGTTTATGACTTTGCTGTCTGAAGTGCTCTTAAACATAATTATGCACTAAAACTGTGGAGAGAAGAGTACTTGTAAATACTACCACTATTCCTAAACATGCTTTCAAACACCACACTTGATCACCAAATGCTATGCTCAAAATACTATTTAATGGATTAAATTCACACAAAAACGCAGGACTTTGCCTAATAAAATCAGTTTTGATTGTTGTTAATCATAACTGAAGCTGAAATTCAATTTCCTTGGTAAATCCCATCCAATCACCAAGTTGTACAAAAGTGCATGTGAATGAATGATAAGTAGCTGTACATTACCAAAACTTGTCCCTTGTACATACAAATAGTATTTTTTCTTAAGAGTACATGAGGACTTATTTAATCCTAGTCAGTAACTATATATATATACACACACACACATATATACAGAGAGAGTACAGTAAAATTATATTTTAAGTAATTTCTCATGCAACTTATAACGCTCTGGTCTGTCCAAAAGGAAGGAGGAAGAGAAAGAGAGGATATGAAATCAACACTTTACTCAAGGCAACAAATATGGGGAAAGTATGGAATGGAAAGAGTCATACAAGGACAATACTGGTTGATTTTCCTGCTGTGTTTATGATTCAGGTGAACTGATTCAATTTAAAAGTGAGTATGCACTAGTTCTTGATAAACATCAAGCAAAAAGGAATGCTACATATTTATAAAGGTAAAGTGTTAAATATAAAGCTTAACTAACAAAGCTCAAAACCAATCACAAGAGCAGTCCTAGAATAAACCCACAATTGCATATGCAAACCACAACGCCCACCCCACCACAGGAGCTCTTTGAAATAAAGGCAGCTGTCATTTACTTTTAAAGCAACCACCAAGAATTAACCTGCAAAAAGACTCCTTATCTCAAATTTGCCCAGTTTCCAAAGAATCTGGCAAGTGAAGTTTATGAGAAATAGAAAACACAACACCAGCAGCCTCCTATGAGCAGCGACCCTTCCCCCAGGCCCTGGCAGGGAATGGAAAATCCCTCTGTGCACAGTGGAAGAAGAGCATCTCCCTTTCTATAAAGGGCATGCAGAGTGGAAAGACCTCTCTGGAAAACACAGGGAGTACACCAGGTCACAGCAGCAGCAACCTGCCAGAGCTGAATTACTCAAGCTACTCGCACTGGCTCAAAAAACACCCCTTAGCAACTACTTCCAATGCAAGTTATCCTTTACACCTCAGCCAGGCACACAAAAGAAGCCATCAAGGATTCATTTTTTTAATGTTGATTTCAAATTCTCAAGTTTTCACACATCACTAGGGAAAAAAAATCAATATTTAAGCAGCAACACATCATGAAATTTAGAATTCAATTTTTTTCAGCTTCAGGTAAAAATCACCATCTTGCAATACACAAATATCTCTAGATTGGCCTGAAAATACATGCCAGCATTTTACTGATACATAAGGTGTTTTCTGGGACTTAGAGCAAAAATAAGAGTAGTCATCATCATTCAGCACATGCTGTTGTAAATTAGTCATGGATCTTCACCAGTTTCCAAACATTTCAGGTACAAAATGCAGCAAATACCAGTAACTCTTTCCTCCTGCAAAGAAGGTGATCCCCTGCATCTCAAACCTCCACAGCTCAAGAGTCAAATTTCTCTTTTGGTTTCCAAGATTTTGAGACTTCAGAGCCACCAGACATAAAACAAGCTATTTCAAGATTCAGATGAAATTCAATTTCATCTTTTTTGTTTTCAAATTACATTTTTTTGGGTCATATCAAGTCACTGTGCTGTTGTAGTAGCTGCACAACCTCCAAGGGAGCTGCAGCCAGCAGTACTGGTTAAACAGCACAATGTACAAGCTCAGGAAAGAAAATTCTGTATAATTGAACATTCACAATCTAGACTTTAAGTCAGAACACAAAGTCTGGTCATATTTGAGGCCTAAAGACTACTTCCCCACAGATAAATCATGCTGAGTAACTGGCTAATGGCTCCTGCAGAGCTACAGAACAGCTGTCAGCTGGAGAACATTTTAAAGAACACTAAGCTGCCTTTCATCACAGACTTTAAAACAGCTGCATTACATTGATCACATTTCAGCTAAAGAAGTCCAATTAGGAAAAAAATGCATGATCCACAGTTTTAAATCCCTTTTGAAACAAGATCAGCACAAATTTAGAATTTATCACACTTTTTTTTAACCTCTTACATAGTACTGTGCTATGGCAAATGAACTGCATCCACCTCACTCCAAGTGAGCTAAAATTACAATTCTGATCTAACCTGAATTGAATCCAGAACACAGGAGGTAGAAGAAAACAATTACTTTAGAGAACCAAGTAACAAGGTTACTTATGAGCACAATTTATTTAAATATTAAATAATTGGAATATTAATTTTTGTGCAAAGGCTATTTTGCTAAATATATGCTGCTCATTGCTAGTGCCTCTGCAAATACCCAAGCTAACTGAATCTCCTTAGTGCTACCTCTGAAGTTAATTAATGCACTCCTAATCAGACAGAAAAACAGCACCTGACAGTTTATTATTGACTGCAGTCACTTCTGTACCTGCACTTCAGTCATCACCCTCCCAACACACTATGGAAGTTGCAAATATCATTCTCCTGTGCTAGATTAGCTTGTGCTTCTAAGAAAGCTGCAATAAAACTCTCCCTGTAGGACACATGTGCTCTCACTAATTTCCCTTCTTAATATACCAAGTTCTCCTACAGTCCAAACTCCTTGCCAGCACTTTCAGAGCTCTGCTCACAGCTTTTCTGTGCCTGCCCTTCTCCTACTCAACTCCCCCCTCCCCACACATCTTCTGCCAATCCTTCCAGTGTGGCTGCTTCATCCCACTCACTTTTACAGTTCTGTTCCTATCACTCCTCACAGATCTACCACACCTTGCAGGAGGAGCAGGCACCTGTCCCTCCAAGCACACACAGGATTTGGAGGCACTTGCAGGCTTTGATAAGGGATTAGAAAAAAATCCATAGAGGAACTGTTTCTACAAATGTGGTATTCAGGGTTATTTCATTTCCTCTAGACCCTAGTGTTTTAAAATTTCTTAAATCTATAGCATTTCTCTGGGAGTTCTCAGTACCCAAGAAATTCAGACTCAGTACAACTGTGGGTTGAAATGGGAAGAAGTCACAGGCTTTGGAGGGCTGTATCACTTGGCAGTCTATTTTAAAAAAGCTAAAAAAAAATCTTATGCAAGATTTTGAGGAAGAGTAAGTCTTGGCTGTTCAATCTTTTCCAAATTAATTAAGGCAATACAGATAGCTTGCAAAGCAATTAAACCAAGGCCCTTATTTTACAAAGGCATTAATACAACAAAGAACAGCTGCAAAAATATAACAATTCAGCAAACTAAAATATACCTAATGTGCTTCACAGCCTTTTAGAAATTGATGGGAAATTTGTGAAAACACCATTTTGCTTAGCTCAGAGCTGGCTGAACTGATGCCAGGAGTCCAGCACAGGCAAGAAATGAAGCAATCCTCCAACTGAAGTGTGAGTCACCAATCAATCCCATCTCTGTTCAGCAACTTCCCACTGCAAGATGTTGTATTGTCTAGGCCCCTCTCCTTATGTGAAATATTACAAAATGGATATGTCAGGAACCCTTTTTTCAATGCAGGCCTGGTTACAAAAGCATGCAAGAGACTGTGTTGTATAAATACACAAAATGTTGCAAGAATGAATGAAACAGCATTTCATACAACAGATGCCATGGCAATTGTTATGTGATTTAGGAAGAATCAATCTGAGGATATGTGTGGATTTTTCTCAAACTTTTGGAACTGAATCCCTACTTGTATCCCCAACACTTGCAGTTTTTAAAAAATGGATCCTGAAAAATACCTGAGCTGGCCATTTGAATCTCATTCTTCCAGCACTGCACATCACCCTTCAGAAAACACTGCAATATTTGCTCTCATTTCAGGCAGTGTCTCAGGCTGCCTGCAGAAAATGCCTCTCCCTCCATCCACTGACTCCCCAATAGTCAGGTTTGTGCAGCACGGAGCTCCAAGCCATACTCACAGCACATTCAAAGCAGCCTACAACAGCTCCCTAGTCTAAGTGACTCATCTGGCACCTTAATGCTTTCTTTTTTATTCATTTTCCCCTCCACCTTCTGGAGATTCCTCATTTTCAAATGCCTCATTTTGACAACTTAAACAACAGAGCATTTGATTACATTTGAATATAATAATGCAGTGAACATACCATTTTCAGGATTGTTAAAAGACCACTATGTACTATCCCAACAGGGATAAACCAAACCCCAAATGAAACTAGGTAGCTTTTTACTGGAGAGAAAAAAAAACCTCTAAAGGGACAGAGCAGAACAAGTCCTTGCAGGAATACAATAAATAATATGCATCACCACTTGTAGCTTAATAAACTTCCATAAATACGCAAAAGTTTTTGTTGTTTTCTTGAATTTTTCAATTCTGACATACTTTCCATATCACTACATCTTTTCTGAAAACTATTTTTAGAAGAACATACAGGAAGCCATTAACATGGACTGTAAAAAGACTGCCACATGTCTGAAATTGCTTCCAATACAAAACTGTTTCACTTGGTCTGAACAAAGTTGCACAATCTTTGAAAGTTTTGACACAGCAAAACAGGAAATTCATGATGCAAACTCTTTAGTTACTGGTTGAAAGCAAACTTTGCAAGTATTACATGTACAGTGGAGATTGTAGGGAGGGGAAGAGAAAATGGGAGTGGGGTATATGATGTAGGATCAACTTTAAAATACAAAGGACAAGGCACCAAGCAAATTAATTTCCCTGTACATTTCAGGAGTTGCATAACTCTGTGACACTTACAGGAGTATTTATCAGCTGTGTCAACAAGGTCCTTCTTTCACCAAAAGAAACCTGTCTATTCCCTTCCAATCAAAATAATTCTATAATTATATTAAAAAAAAAAAAAAAACACCAACCAAACCAAAAACACACCTCAGCAAGCATACTGGTTATTCTTGCTACAAAATTGACCAGCCTGGTTTACTTTTATGAAATGCAAGCCTCTGCACACCTCAATCACAGCATTTAAAAAAATGCAAGTTATTTAAGCTCAACTTAACAGCAATTTTATAACAGGTTAAGAACAGCTGAGCTTTTCATTAAAACTGTAGCATGTGCAAGGGAACTTATTTTCCTTACTAGCAAAATGCAGCATGTGTCCCTCCTTATAATAAAATTGATACCCATAATGTAAATTTGCATACTACATTAATAAAAACATATGCACGCCTGCTCAAACAGCAAAGCAGCTTTGTAATTATGCACCCACATTTCAAAATTCTGCTCACACTTTGACAGAACCAAAGAACACAGAATAAAACCCAGAACGCTCATGTGGAAGATGTTTCTTAATCAAAGGAGGCAGTAATCTGTGAACATTTAACTAAATGACTGCTAAAGTCTAGAGTCAAACTGATTCAAGTACTACCTTGCCTTTAAGCTTAAGCAAAGTATGCAGCTCCATTTATGTTTAATGATCCACCGCAGCTCAGCAGAGAAGCTACAAATTAAGGACGTATTGTACCTCACACATGTAGCCTGGTTTGGTCCTATTGGGTAAGCATTAAAAACTAAACTCTTCGAGCTCCCTGTATTTCTGCAGGTCTCCCAGCAGGACTTTACTCTCCCAGGGAGCACATATTGCAGTATGTGTATTGCAGTAATTCCATAGCAATAAAACGAGTCCTCCTGTGTTCATCTATTATTGCCAAGAAAATATCGGTGCTTGTAAATCCACTATAACAAGTCAGGAATACAAAACCAGCCTTCCCACCATTCTCTCTATTTATTGCCTATCAACAAATTCCAGCTGAAAATAAAATTGCCCCAAATATAACCTATCCTTCAGGTCCAGAAAGAAACTGGGACAAGAGCTGCCAAGCCCTCAGCTCTGCAAAGCGAGCCATGGGGGGGCTTACCAGGCTCCATCCCCCTGCACTTCCCACCTACCAACTGCAAGAATCACACTGAAATATGTCCATATGAGCTCATTCGGGGCGGGACGGGGGGGCCGGGAACGACACATTATTATCTTCCCCTGCAAAAATGTTTCAGAGCCACCTGCCATGTGGTGCAATCCCCGACGCATTCCAAAGACGAGACTGCGGCTTCCCGGCAGCACCGCGCGTAAAGCCGGGAGGAAAAACGTCTCTTGCAGGAGGCTGGTGGAGAGCTGGGGACAGGAACCCCCGGGGGACGGAGGAGCCCCGCTCGCCGCGGTGCCCACCCCGCACCGAGCCCGCCGCGGGTCCCTGCAGGGCACAGGGGGCCGCGGGGCGGGGCAGCGACCTAACGCGACCTCCCCCGCACTGCCCCGTCCCCTCCCAGCACTCACCAGACGGAGCCGTAGGCCCCGGAGCCGACCGGGGAGAGGTTCTGGTAGCGCTCGGGCACCTCCCACACCGTCTTGTTCAGCTCCTGCCGGTAGAACTTGGGCCGCTCCTGAGACATCTCGGTTGCGGAGCCCGCCCCGCCCGGCCCGGCGGGAGGGGGAGGCTCTGCCTGCGGCTGCAACAGCACCGCCGCTGCCACTACCTCCTTGTCCTCCTGCAGCGGCAGCAGCGACTTCTTCCTTCCTTCCTTCCTTCCTTCCTTCTTTCGCTCCCTCCCCCGAGCGCTCCCGGGCGGGGGCAGCCCCGCAGCAGCGACGCCCCCGCTGCCGCCGCCGGCCCCTCACGCCCCGCCCCGCGCCGCCTCTGCCCCCCTCCCACAGGCACGGGGGGCGAGGCCGAGCGCGGCCGTGTCACCGCCTTCCCCCGCCGCTCTCCCTCCCTGGGCTGTGCCACGAGGGGTGGGATGGCCCCGTCAGGCGCGGCCGGCGGCGCGGTCGTGCGGCCAGCGGCGAGCGAGGCGGGGGCGCCGGCGTGCGGGGCGGGGACGCGCTCCCGCCGCAGGTGGGACGGCGCAGGCGACACCGCAGCCGCCGCCTTTGCCGCTCACGCTCCGCCCCGAGCGGCACAGCCTGGGCGGCGCACCGGGGCTCCGACCCCGTGTACGCCCCGCACAGCCCAGGCAGCCGCGGGCGCCGGCCCCGCTGTCCCGGCACGGCCCGAGCGCGGAGCCGCTCCCCGCGGGCGGACACAGCGCTGGGGCTCCTCGGGGCCGCGCTCGCGAGAGCTCCGGGCCCTGGGCACAGATGCCCCAATATGGAGCCCGCGCGGCCGCGTCTCGCGAGAGCGGCGCTGAGGGCGGCGGGGCCGAGCGCGTCCCGCCTTCCCCTCAGCGACCGCCTCGCTTCTCCTTGAGCTGTTCTAAAAGTAAAAAGAAAAGGAAAATAGATAAGAAAGCTTAGCTAGGGCAGCACAGGGTGAGTAACAGCGTGCCAGGGTGTATCTCAGCCTTAGTGCGCCTGAAGCCTTGCAAGCTGGTATGAATTCCTGCAAACTTCCCAAAGATGTTTTGTTCCCTTCCAGGGATGTCAAGTCAGGGGTGTTGGGGAGAGCTAAGCTCTCACTGCACAGATTTCCCATTGTCCTGATCGTTCTCTGTGTTTTTTGAGAATAAGTTGCTTCTCAATACTTCTCAAAAGGCCTTGCACTATCAAAGATACAGATGTGTTTGCTTTCAAGTGCATGCATAAGTCTCAAGTCATTAAGTGCAGCAGGTTAAGCTAATTTTGGGGTGGAACCCATGGGGTCTTCACCAGATAGTAAGTACAGAATATCACAGAATAAAATTAATGTTAGGGATTTGTGTTCAAGGCCACTTAGCTACTCATCTCAAGCTTTAGAAAGTTGAATTGTTAGCAATACAGTGAAAGACGGACACGTTCTGAGTGATCGTGGGTTTGTTTCTTTGTTTTAGTCTGGTTTGACTATGAATATCACAGTTTTCTTTCTGAATCTCTTTTTAGATCTAGTCTGGACTCTCAATGGTTATGGCTTTTTCTGCTCTGCTAAGTGCTCCTGTGAAAGTAAACACAGAATCTCTTATTCATCATTTATCTGGGCTTTGTTTCAGTGTATACTGAAACTTAAACTATTGTTTTGAGACTGTGACAGGGCTCGAGACTCAAGACTGAGCCACTGGGTGAGGTTCTCCAAGGTGTGGTGAGCTAACCTATCAGCCTGCTGCTGCCAAAAGGGACAGGACCACACAGGAAAGGGAAGCAGGAGAGCCAGCCTTCTCTTTCTGGATAACCAGCTCTTTTATCAGCTTAGCCATGTGGGGTGCTGAAGCCTAAAACCATGGGTCTTGTCCAACTTACACTGATGTAAAGGAATTTTCTGGTGATAAATGCAGGCAGAGCTGTAGTTTGAGTTGCTGTTGTGTTTTCTAGTTCTCAGTAATCATGAAGACTTGTCAACAAGGTTACTTTCTGTAGCAGTGAGATCCTTTACATTGTGCAAAAGCCTTCTGTTCACCACTATCTTTTTATATCTTAAAAAATTGTAAGGAGATTGGATGAAATTCTGGAGTCAGAAAAACAAAACCACTTGATAGTAAATGTTGAATTGTGTATATTTATGACATGTGATGTAGAGTTAAGAGTCTGTCCAGCCAAAATTACCTGATGAAATAAAATAAGTTTTGCCCAGAATTCAAAGGGAGAATTTTGCTAATATTATTGGAAATTTTATCATTGCATTTTTTAATAAGAAAATCTCTTTTATTTCTTCCTCCAGCTCATTGTTTAAGAAAAATGTCTGCCTTGCTTCTTCATGATTTTTTTCCCTGTTCATTTGTCACTTCCCTGTTTCATGTGTTTTCTCTGTTCTCCATTTTGTATCCACTTGTCAGCAGAGCCACCCTTGACAGTGAAATTATGGAAAAGGACACAGCTCTATAATGTTAATTTGAGTCCTCACAGTCACTGTTCACAGTTCAGAGATGCCAGAAGCCTCACTTGTATTTTGTTTGTAAATCAAAAAACAAAAACAAAAACAAAACACCAACATTGCCAGGGAATTAAAAGGGGGGAGAAGGAGCACTAAGTGGTGAGGTTAGTCAGAGTGTAGCTACTGGAAATTCTGATTCAAACACATACATGGGAAATAAATCATGTAGGTCAAGTCCTGATTTAACCCACTCACTAAATAACTTAATACAGGGAACACTTGTCTGCTTTTGGGGAGGTGGGATAGGTTTGTTTATTTTGCTTCCCAGATGCAGTGTTTATATGGTTTCCTTCTAGGTCAGAACAGGAGGAATCAAAATAACATCCCCTCTTTTTCTGCAGTGTTAATTAGGTCAAGTAATTGATGTACCCAGTGCTCAGGGCTTCTCCAGCGACAGGCTATCATGTGAACAGCACACAGAGTATTTGTGATTCATCTGAGTGGAATGCTAGGGCACAGAGGTGCCTGCCTGGGACTGATGCTGTGAGCCAGCTCTGGGATAGTACCTGTGCAGGTGCCTGCAGAGAGCAAGCAGGGCAAACCCTGGGAATGCAGCAGGGACCCACAGCAGCTCGGGGGTGTCACCTCCAGCAGTTCCTGTGAGCCCAGCTCCCCGAGAGCTGGGGATTTGGGTGTCCTTTGCTCCCAGGCCAGCAGAGCCCTCTCGCTGCTCAGGTGGTGTCACCTCGTTATGGGAACTGCATTTGACCACCTTGACAGTCTGGCCACCCTTGGCTAAGAGTTATATCCAGATATGAACTTGGCTTTTCAAGAAGACTGGGTAGAGTCTCTTACTGCAGAGGAAGCTGAATCCTGGAACTTCTTGGACTGAAAGACAGGAAAACCTGAAGGCCCAAATGGTATTGAGCAATTCTCAAACCACGTATGCTTCCCTGCATTGTTCTGGACAGTGGCCTCACGCCAAGCTTCTCTCAGCTCTGTTCAAAACGAGTAATGTAAAACCCATGAAAAGCATAGCCCTCATTTCCAGATTCTATTGACTCTCCAATGGCAGCCTTGATTTAAGATGAAATGGATGCTTAGCTATTGGCGCTATGAAAGGTGTCCACTAAAAACTTAAGAGATTTTTTTTTTTCATCTTGTTCAGCAAAGTTCCAAATCTTCCCTTCCTACCGTAATGACTGCAGAGTTTAGCACGGGCACAAATCAGAATGTCAGCATGCAAGTCACAGGTGTTCATGCTGCAAAACAAATATCCTGCTGAGAGGAAGTCCAGTCAATCCTGATCTTTTTCCCCATACAGGTGTGCAGTGCCATACCACTGTTCCCACATATGGGCACAAGGGTTCTGTGTTCAGCCAAGCAAAAATCCCTGCACATGGGCTGTGAAGTGACAAAACACCTGCTTTATAGCCACACATTCCACCTATACCACTAAAAAACCCCTCAGAAGTCACAGTTTAAAGGGCTGTCTATAATTTTTGTTGGCAGCCTGAAGTTCTTACCTGACGTAGTTGCAACAAGTCCAGTTGTTTTGCACGCAGCAATGCTCTAATGTTCTTCCCAGCTGGTGGGATGCCACGATGCTTTCCTGGCAGGGATTGCTGCAGAAGACCACTCAGCAAATTGTTGTGGTTTTATTTCATATCCCCTACACATTCATCTTAGCCCTTCCAGGTTAATTAGTGTTGAGAAAAACTGCAAATAGTAGGGCCTGCAAGAGTTCTAAGGTGAACACATAACCACCTTAAACACAAGTATTTAATGCATGCACACAATGCCTGAACGCCCCAGTCACTGCAAAGGTTTTTCCCGTGGTCGTTATTAAATAAATGATTTAATATTAAGAATCTCCGAGTCTGCTGGGCGTTGCACTCTGCTCGGGGCACATGATTTTACACATGGATTCAGTGGAAGGCTTTGCGGGCTGAGAGAGGCCGGCGGGGCGGGTACAGGTGCGGGAGCTCAGCGGGCGCGGGAGGCCGGTGCACGCCCCGAGCGGCCGCCGGCGGCGGGCGCCAAACGGAGCCCGCACCGTGCCCCGCGGCACTACCGGCAGCACCACCCGCCGCCGTTCGGCTCGGGGCGGCTCCCGCACGGCCCCGCGCCTGCGCCCCGCCCGCGCCGCTGCCGGAGCCGGAGCCGGAGCCGGAGCCGCCGCCGCAGCCGGAACCGGAGCCGCGCAGGGCGGGCGGGGCAGGGCAGGGGCGGCTCCGGGCCGGGAGGCGGTGGCTCCGCGCGGCTCAGGCGGCCGAGCCGCGCGTGCCCAGCCCGGCGGGCGCAGCGCAGGCGCCCGGGGCCGCCGGCGGTGGCGGCCATGGAGCGGAAAGGTGAGCGCGGCGCGGCCTCCATCGCCCCGCGGGGCCCCCGCAGGGCCCGCCGCCCTTCACGCCTCTCTCTCCTTCTCTCCCTCAGTGCTGGCGCTGCAGGCCCGGAAGAAGCGGACCAAAGCCAAGAAGGACAAGGCCCAGAGGAAGTGAGTGCGGCCGCGGCTCCCTTGGGGCGGCATCTCCCGCCGGCACCGCCGCCTCTTTGTTCCCCCGGGCCTCCCCGCGGGGAAGGGGCTGCCGGGCCCGGCGGTGCGGAGGGCGCTCGGGGCAGAGGAACGTGCGAGCCCCCGGGGCCGGGCGGGTTTTTAACCGGAGTTAACCGAGCGCACGTTTCGGGAGCGGAGCCGGCGCGGCGCGTGGCCCGGGGCGGCCGTTTTGCCGCCCAGCTCTGGCGGCTGCTCTCGCCGGCTCCTCTCCTTGGCTGGACGGGGAACGGGAGGCTCTGCCTTGCCTGCTTCTCCCCGAAACCCGGCCGTGGAGTTGCGGTGGTGCTCAGGGACGGAGCTGCGGGTGGTGGGCTGCCCTTGCCGGCTCCGCTTGGCCGCGGGCTGTACCTCGGACGGAGTTGCCAGCGTCCCCTCTCTGCAGTCCCCGGGGCACTTCAGCAACTGCCGCCTTCAGGAGCCAACTTCTCTCCACTCTCTCCCCCCTCTTGATTCTCTTTCCCCCTGAGATTTCTTTTTTCTTGCCGAAAGAATGCCGTGGTGTGTTGTTTACTTCGTTCTCTAACTTTGATGCTGTCGTGTGGCTTCTCTCTTACCGCAGGAATGTCACGAGTCTTTATGTGTGGGGAACTTTTGGAGGCTGATGTAGGAATTAGAAGAACTCGAGTAAATACTAAACAATGGCTTTTAGCAGGCTGCACTTACGCTGTGTTCAGTGCTGCTCATGGATTCCTTTCTACAGAAAGGTGATGTCAGTCCTAGAGCGGCTTCTGTATACTCCATAAAATGCTGCTTATGTCTGTAAAATCTCTGGTGACTCAGGATGATTTTACTTGAAGGTGCCTAGGACCAAACGTAGTGAGGCTGAGGCTTTGGGAGTGAGAGTTGGAGTGTTTTTTCTTTAGGCCTAGAGTAATGATTTCTCAGACACATCACAGGGATTTAAAATATTTTTTTCTTGTTGCCTTCAGCCAAGAGTCAGTGGTTTTGAGATGGAGCTTTTGAAGAGTGAGGAGCCTTAACCAAAGTATTTGAGAGACATGCATTATGGTTCCATGCTATTCTGTACGTGTTCCTGGTATTCCTTGAAGGTGGCATTAGGACAAATTTTGAAATGCTCTCCTCCTTCTCTAATTTCTGTATGAATAATCCGTTGTCTAATTCTATACATGTTACTTTTTTTTTTTTTCTCTAGCTGCAGACCAGCAATACTGCCTCTGCCAACAGAGTTCACAGTGCAGCTGGGAAGGTTAATTTCTGTATAGATTTTGAGGTTGCTGAATGATAACTTTCAGAGCTGGCATGTTACGGGTTTTTAATGAATCTTTTTTTAACCACATATTCAGGACAGGTTAAATGCACTGCTGGTTAGCTCTTGATTTTGCCACTAACCTTGTTTTGAGTGCAGAGCCATGTTATTTGTCAAATGCTGTGTTTATATTCTTACACTTCATGCTTCAACTCTTTTCTCTGCTACCATAAGTTTATTTGATTGTATCTCAGAAATGAAAGAAATTTGCATGTGCTTTATGCTGTGCAATTAAATGAACTCAGTGTCAGCCTCTAACTTTAGGTACAGTTCCACAACATTTATTCTATTTAAATACAAAGCTGCTCTAGTTAAATCTTCTAAAATAGGCTTAACTGGGTTGTTTCATGACTTTCCATAAAATCTATACTTGAAACCACATGCAATGTGCTTTTAATATCTAATGTTCCATGATAGTTTCGATTACACATTCAGTTTTTTCTGTAATACATTTTTTCTTCATATTTGCAGTAAATAGCATGAAATAACGATTCTAAAAGGTTGAGTTTAGTATTTAGAATTATTATATAAAATTGCAGAGAATGTTCTGAAGGGAGTAAAAACAGTTCAAAATATCCTTCATTTTACAAATGAACTACAGCTGCTTTAAGTTTACCTATAAACTTAATATAATTAAAAACAGAACAAAAAAACCTCTTGGAAAGGTTAAAAGAAACTGGAAAGTTACTTATTTTTTCATCATCCAGTAGTTAATATTGCTGTTTGCTTGGTTTAGACGAAACCAGTCTAAACTGATGCTTTACAGAAACACCTTGTAAATACTAATTCTGATTCTGTGTATAAGCTTTTTTTTATAGGAAATGAATATATATTTTTATAGGAACCTGAACCACGTTCTTAATTCTCTGCAAATTCAGGATTATCCTATTTCTTTCACTCCTTCCTGTCTTAAAAGTTTCATTTTATATCAGTGGAGTGGAGCATGCATTTATCCTAACACTGCTGTACAAAGAGAGCAGGCAGAGTTTCTTGGAACTCTGAAGGTGACACCTGTAATTTCCATTGCCCTCGTATTTTTTCATTCAAATACAGAAGTGATTATCAAACCATGACAGGACACAACTGAAATTTGCTGGTTTCCATAGAAATCCCTTGGTTTGTGATAGTGGGACTAGCAGACAGTTCTACAAACAGCTTGTTAAGTGCTTGTGTGGGGGAGTGGGGATGGGAAGAAAGAAACTTGATTGCCTGTTATTTGTGTTTTATTACCTTTCTTATGGGAAAGCCAGTACTTATCTTCAAACTGAGCTCCCACAGATCTGCTCATCAAAAATATGTCTTGGTGCCTCTGAGTACTGGTATTTAAAAGCTAATGTTTGACCATCTTCAGTCTTCTTTTAAGTTCTTGACAATTGTATTACTGTAGCTCTGGGATGGGTGCTCTCTAGCAGCAAGGATTGTGGATCTGCCTTGCTGCCAGAAAAGAGCAGTTATTTACTTAGAAAAATAGGGATGCAACAGTGAATGAGTTGCAGTAATCACAAAATAACATGGATTGTACACTCATAGGCCCCCCACCATCAATGATTTATAATTCTCCCCAAAACAGTTGGAATTTCTTGGGCAGAAAGGCTGCATCCAAGCAGGAAAACACTTTGATCATTTCAGAGCTGGATTCATGCTGGAAGTTGTGTGTAGTCAGTTTCCATATTCATTGAGCATGAGGTTTGCCAGCAGATCTGCGTGTGAGTGTTCATTCTCACTAGATGTGCCTTAACATGAAATTACAGGCACACTAAGAAATAGTAATGAGCTGCAGCCTGCAAGCATTCTTCCTTAAAGAGACATTGTCTCCATGCACAATGTGGAAATGGGAGAGGGATTTTAAATCCTGGCTTTTCACCATGCCATATGGAGCTTCTTCTCAAATGAAAACCCGGAATCCTTAAGTGAGATCTTGCTGGATTGGGTGTGGAGCCCAGCAAACCACTGGCTGGATGGTTGAGGTGGAAAGAAGTCGTGGGGTGTGTTTGCAGTGCCTTTATCTGGTGCCTGCAGTGGGAGCTGGGTTTGTCATTCCTCCTGCGTCCACTGAACTGAGTTTTGCTTGGGGGCGTTTCATGGGTGCAATTTGAGCTCACCAATAAGGGGTGACACTGCTTATAAAGCCTGTGTTGTAGGCTACTTAAAATTAGGGAAGCATTTCCCTTCAGTTTCCTGCAGATGGGCGTCATCTTTGCAAATTTCAAGGGAGAGGCAGACATAGAGAGGAGTAAGGAGAGTATCTTTTCCTCTTGGTATGTATTTAAGGATGATGGGTGTGACTAAAGTGATTCGGTTTAAATGTACCTTGACTTCCTTGCTTGAGGGTGCAAGGAGTCTGCCTTTGTATCTCTTCAAGGCAAGCAATTAGGTAGTATGGACAGTATTTCTGCTGTTTCAGGGACAAGGAGGAATCTTTTCTGTCCAAAACCGAGTTTTGAAGTCACTCTTAATGCTCTTGAATAGGAAAACCAAAGACCTTCTTTCAAGTGGGTTTTGGTTTTTTAATGTAAGTTGTTGGAGCAGAGAGAACACATTGAGAGTTTGATGGTGAAGCTGAGTGTGGAGACTTGGCTGTGTGACTGGTAATTTATAGAGGGTACCCTTCCTTCTCTGCAAATCTGTAAGAACCCACATTGTGTGGCTGAGATTTCTTAATCATTATTTGCCTTCCTTTTTGTGTGTGGACCAGATAAGTGATTCCACTGAAAACTGGCAAGAAAATTCCACAGTGTTTTTCCACATTGCTTTAACACCTTCTGTAAGGAGCAAGTGAGTGACTCAAATCTTAGCTCCTGCAAATAACTCTTCACCATCCCTGCTGTGCATTGCAGGGGTTGGGTGATATCTTCAGTGAACATGGAGCAAAATTTTGTCTACAGTGGAAAATTTTGAATGTTTTTAATTCCTTTTCTAATATGCACAGGTTTGGCTGAACTAATGCTGAACTATTACAAGCATATTCAGCCTTCTGTGAGCTTTGGTGAAAATATTTTAGGTAAAAATATTGTAGACATACAAGTGGATGAAGACAATTCTTTAAACCTCTTGCTTTAAAAATGCAGGGGCAGCATCATTGTGTCTTTCACTAATGAAGTCCTCCTAGGAGAGAAATCTCTAAATTGTTACTTGCTATGTCACATTGTGGCTTGTTTCCCCTATCACTTACATAAACCAGCAGGATAAACAGGCACAGGAAATGACTGGGAATTGTGCATTGTTGGATGATGTTAAGTACCCGCTGCTGTGAAAAATACTCAGTCCAACTTTTTGAAGAAGATTTGACTCCTCCTGCTTGTTTTCTCATTTTAAGCATAAAGGATAAGTTTTTCTTGTAACTCTGGAAGGGGAGGTGTGGAATTACATCAGAAAATTTATTTTTCCTTTGAACACTCTTTCCCTGCTGAGTGATTGTGCTGGAATTCCTCTATCAAAAGGGTTGCTCTGTCGACAATTACCATGATCCTTGTCTTCATCCCAGCTTTGAATCCACCGGGCTATTGAATAGGCAAATAAAACCGGCTGGTTCAGGAAGATGAAACAAAGTATCTGCCTGAATTTCTAATTTCATTAGAGGGAAGAAGAGACACGTAGACATCAAGAGGAGGGGATGAATCTTTATGCTCACCCCCCTGACATGACTGAATTTGCAGGAAGATCAGCTGAGAGCAAGCCCCAGCCTTGCTGCACGGCCCTTCACCTGCAATGCAGTGCTGGGCAGCTGCAGCTGGGTGCTGGAGGCAAATCCCTCTTCTCCTTCACTCTTGCACAAAGCTTTGCTGCATTTGAGGAGAGCCAGCCCCTCTGCCTGCTGCTGATGTCCCCCTCCTTCCCCAGCACTGTGGTGTCTGACTTTTGATGGCTTTTTCGAAAACTATTGGGCTGTCTTCAGGAATACCTTTATCCATGGGAGGCCGTGCTTCTTGCAGGTAGGTTCCCCTCTCTAATTTTGCCTTGAGAATTTGCAGCTCTTCAGGGAACAAGGACTTTGGGGAGGGTCTCTCTCGATGTGGATTCACACGAATTCCATAGAAGACTTAGCATTTTGCCTTAGCTTTTCTGTTCCACGTTGTTTTTCTTAAGTAAAATATTGCTATGTAGTTGTAGAGAGACCCTGCAGATCCAGTTCAATCTGATGATTAATTAGCACAATGAGAGAGCAAAAGGAAAAGGTGATCACGGTGTTCTTCTGTAGATCAGAGGTGGCTGTAAAAGAAAAAAGGTACCCTAGAACACTTGGTTTTTAATGTGTAAACAATCATTTAGTATAGGATTTTTATATACTTTATCTGCATTTTGCAATTTTGACAACAGCTCTTTCAGCTGTTATCTCTAAATACTGGGCATGGATTTTTCTGCCGTCTTTAACAGCCTTTTGTGCCTCTTTGAGTACTGTCTTTGTGAGCAAAGCAGACAGATGAGGCTTGTGCTTTAGTATATAATTTTTTGTTATGTATTAATACATGTTCTGCACTGATTGATTCTCTCTTAATCTCTATCTTGGGCTGACATGGTCGTTTCAGGGGAAGAACAGGGTGGTGTGTAATAACATCAAACAAATTTTCACAGGAAGGCAGAAGAATGAGGTGTATTTTGGAGGTGATTTAATAAAGGAAATAGCACTGTAGAAATGTGTGTGACCTGAATTCGGCTTTCTTACATTAGTTGGTATCATAGACTCTAATGTATAGAAGTGAAATGCTTTTGGAGCCCCATGAAAGACTCGGCTGCAGACTCCAGGGTGTGTCGTGTGTGAGACTGCCAGCAGCAGGATTAGTCAGCCCCTTAGGAGGGGCACAGAAAGCTGCCAGGAGAATGGGCTTTAGTGCTTCCAGTAACTTCTTCCTCGATGCATGGAATTGCTGTTATTGAGAAGCACTGGGACTGCAGAATGGTGTGATGTGTCTGTCTGCATCACTGCTACTTCAGGGCAATTTTCTTTTGAGTCTTTTTTAATCCCTTACATCCTGTGCAGTTAAAAAAGTGAAAATCCCGAAGCAGCACTGGGGAGAATTACTCTTTTCTACTCACGCTATGTGTGAGGTTCCTAGCTTAGAAATCTTTCTGTCCAGCTCCTGTTCTCTTTACCCTGTCTATAGGATTTGTTGTCTGTGAGCATCTAATCTCCCCTTCAACCATTCTGTCTGTGACCATTTCTTGCCTTTGCTGCTTGCTCTTAATTTGGGGATAATGTGTGACTTTATTTGTATCTCAGTTGTCCCCAGAGAAATGCAGCGATTTTAAAGAAGCTTTTTGACCTCTAAGACTTTCTGCACCCCCTTCTGCAGGTTTCCTTCTTCCTACCCCTGGCTTATAATTCAGTGACTAAAAAGTCTAAATACGAAATATCTCAGGGCTGGATCAAGCTGCAGGGTTCTTAATAGAAGTCTGATTAGCTTGGCAGTCTTTGGTTTATGGTTTGAGACCACTAAGCTGTTCCTGAATTTAAAAAAAACAGCAGGACTTACTGACAGCAGACTGAAAGTAAATGTCTGGTGGTGGGTTGTGCCTGGAAATGACCTTTGTAGGTCCTCCTTGTTTAAATGAACTTGAGTTGTGGCTTCTAAGTGATTGTGAATTTAGTCATCATCAGGTTGGAACACAAGATTTCTCCCTTTTTATGATGTTTAACATGGCTGTAGTTTGAATGTGCTAGCAGTGTGTTTAATGTGTGAAGTCTTGGCATGTGTAATAGGTCAGTGCTGAACATTCATTCTATTGTACAACTGTTCCAAATGAAAATATTAAATTTTTCTTGTGGATTAAGATGAGTTAGTACAGCCCTGATATGATGTGCAGGAGTCCAGCTCAGGACTAAGTTGTGAAAACTGCATCTGAGGGCCTGCCTGTATTGCTGGCATAGCCACTGGGTGGGCAGTTCTTCCTTCTTGCAGCAAAATGAGCTGAATTTGAAAGAGAGTGCTGAAGGCACTGCTGTTATCTGCTGCTTCCCTGCAACAATAGTTTCAATACAAGAAACTTCCGCTAATTCAGTGCTGGGAACTCTCTGTGAAGAATGTTATCTGAGCTTGTGTGTCACTGCTCTAATGAGGTTTGCTGCCCACTTCTTTGGACAACTCCAGCTTTTTTTAATATCTCCTGCTTCTGAGGAAAGGAAACTTAATGTTGATATCTTGCAGTACTTTGCCCTTAAATGCTGCCAAAGCAAGTGGTCTGTAGGCATTGTTTTCATTACAAATGTTTGCTTTGTACAGGGGTATCTTGAATCTTTGTAGGCATTTCATTGTTCCCTGTAATGCTTTGTAAAGTAAATAAATTACCTGATTTTGGTATTAGCCTTTCATGAGCTGTTTGGCTGTGATCAGTGTGATGCCATGAAAGAGCTGAGGTATGGGAGATGTTTGATTTGGGGAGCACAGGCTGTGTGTTAGAGCGTGGAGGTGGCCTTTGCTGACATGGCCTTCACAAGCAAGAACTCAGAGTAGCACATTTCATGGAAAGTTAAACATAAAATGAACATAATATTTATGATTGTGGGAGTGAAAAACCTCCACCACCTTAGTGCCTGATTCCAATCCCTCTGCAATCACAAGCTCTCAGGAGGGTTTACTGAACATCTGCTCTGCGTCCTCCCACTCTCCCTAGTTCAGACAACTGTAATAAACTTTGGATCTCGAGTGAAGAGATGAGCTAAAAATGCAGCCTGCCCCTTGAGAACAGGAGAAATAAATGTCAAGATAAGGGGCTCTAGAGTTCTAAAGTGTTAGAAGCAGAAGGACTGTTAAATATTCATTTGACCTTGAATATCAAAGGAACAAAGGGCCACAAGTTCTAAAACACTGGTTAACTTTTTTTTTCCCAAAAGAGAGTAAAAACTAATTGATGTTAGTCTTTAAAATAAAATTAATCAATATTTAAATTTTCAAGTTTTACCTAGGATAAAAAAATATAAATTTGCTTTAGAGAAAGGCAGAGAAGGGGTTCAGAGGCTAATGTTTTGGTGGGATCACTAAGCTTTTGAATCTGTCTTCTTTGGACTTTGCTTGGTTCCACTATGAAAGTGGATCTAGGGCATTAAGGTGCTTTTCTCACTAGTATGCAAAAAATTATTTCTATTTTTAGGTTGGGAATAAAAGCACTGCTGTGTGTTCTGTGTGTGAGAGATGTGCAGGGTGATCTCTGGGTGTGACAGGCAGGGTGAGCAGTGTGATCTCTGTGTGTGTGACATGTGTGACATGCAGTGTGATCTCTTTCAGACCTGACACCCAGCACCGGAGCCTTGCTGCTCAATCCGAGAGTGATCTTCCAGAGCAAGAGGAGGAAATCCTGGGATCAGATGATGATGAGCAAGAGGATCCAAATGATTACTGTAAAGGTGAGCACTTGCCTGTTGAAGATACTTGATTTTCAGTGCAATCTAGGAATCCCCTCCATTTCCCATTTGCTGTAGAGAATGAAAATAGACTCCCTCGTACATTACAAGTACTTTGAAACTGCATGATGATAATAACATTTTTCAAGCCAACAGGAAATGGAGAATGTGGTCTCCAAGTTTCCCTCTGTTATCAGTCAGGATTTGAGTTGCAGAACTGTTTTAATGCATAATTTTAAAACTGTGAACTTTTTCTCTCTGCCAGGGGGCTTTCAATATTGATAAAAGCAAGTAGGCATTTAATTCTTTTTTTTACTTCATTGTAAAAGAGACACTTTCAAATCCTTTTCATATTCTTCAGTTTTCTTTTGAAGATCAGATCATTATCTTGATATCCATTCTTCAGAATAATTTGTTTCTGCAAATAGCCTTCCCCTGTTTCTCTGAGCAGAAACAAAATACAGAGCAAATGAAAACACCAAATCACAGCTTCTTCTCTTTGTTCTGTTTTCTGCCAGTTCCATCTTTGGCTTTTCATGTTTTTGCTTCTGTGAGGGAATCCCCCTGTATAGTCAGTAGCTTGAGAGATATGAAGGGTGCAGAGGAAACTTTCCTCTTTTGAGTGGCAGAGTGCCTTCCAGTCCGTAAAATTGCAAGGAGAGCTGTTTAGATCTTGGCTGCAGTTCCAAGTTCCAGTTCTAGATCTTGGTTACCTCTTTCACATTCTAGGATCAGAGCATACAAAAGCAATGCTGATATTTAGCTGCAAGATTCTGTTCCCATCACAACCTGTGTTTTCCAAAGGTGGCCAGCCAGCAGACTGCAGGTGTTTTCACTGGGGAAACATTTTGTGGTGCTGCAGTGATTGTGATGCTTGTTCCTCACACCTGCTCTCTGGTTCCTGTGTTTTTCCAGGGGGTTACCACCTTGTGAAAATAGGAGATCTCTTCAATGGACGCTACCACGTGATTAGGAAGCTTGGATGGGGTCACTTCTCCACCGTGTGGCTGGCTTGGGACATCCAGTAAGTGCTCCTGTTCTAGCTGCTGTTCCTGCCAGGCAGGCACAAACCTGAGCAGAGAACATCCTTTTATTTTTAGATAAAAACACAAGGCATAAGCTGTCCACATCCTAGAACAGGAGTTTCTTCTGATATTGTGCTTGCAAGTGTGTGGGAGGGACTTAACAGGACAAACCATATCTGTGGGAAGACTTGTGTTCAGTCTCTGACCTATTTTCCATATTTTGAGAAATGACTAACACGAATCTTTTGTTAAAAAACGACTCAAAGGCAGTCTTTGAGTGTTTAAACCTTATTTTTCCATGATGTGTGAAATAAACTATCTTGCATGCAAAAGAATTGGGATAATCCTGGAAAATAAGTTCTTTGTATGAGCATTAACAGTTCCCAATTTACTTGCCATGTGTGCACAGAGGGAGGAAATTTGTGGCAATGAAGGTGGTGAAGAGTGCAGAGCACTACACAGAAACAGCACTGGATGAAATCAAATTGCTGAAGTCGGTGAGTGCCTGCATTGGGCTCAATTTTATTTTACTCTTTTTTTTTTTTTCCATTTTGGGGAGTTTTCATTTGTCACATGCTTGATATTTCCAGATCATCAAGAATTTGTGTAGGAACCAAACAGTGCAGTGGATCTGACATCACAATCACCTCTTTCTCTGCAGGTCCGCAACAGTGATCCAAATGATCCAAGCAAAGAGAGAGTTGTTCAGTTGTTAGATGACTTCAAGATTTCAGGAGTGAATGGTTCCCGTATCCTTTTGTGGAATAAAAGCCAAGAATTGAAAAGATGGGAGTTTCTTGGGCAGCTGCCCTGCTTTGGCAAGCAAAGCCCAGGCATCCCTTTCCCTGCCCAAGGAAACCTGTAGGAAGATCTGCCTCCAAACTGCCTGCTGAGCTCACATCCAGAGTGATGATTCAGTCTGGTGTCATTTGTGTCAGCACTGCCTGGTTGTGCTTTTAATGTTCTGCCACCAATTTGTGAATCAGGACTGAGTGGCTGTGTCAGAGGTACCTCTGAGGTAGGAGAGCCCATCTACCTCAACCCCTCAATTTTGCAAGCAGCCTGTTAAGAACCTGTTATTTCAGTACAGCTTGTTAAAATCAGTAGCTGAAAATAGCAGATGAGCCATCTATAACTTGAAAATAAGCTTGGTTATCTAGTTATGGAAACATCTTACTTTGTAATTTATCAGCATTGTTAGGATGTTTGCAGTGTATTGCTTTGACAGTGGCCTGTAGTTCTGGGAACAGCCCTCTCACAGGCAGTGATTTGTAGCAAGTGGTAATAATGGATGCTCAAAGTTTGAAAGCTGGATTTTTATGCATTGTTTTCACTTTGAGATAAGTTACATTTTATTTCAGTGAGAATTGCTGGACTGCTTGAGAGAATTGAGCTGCAGATTATGAAAAGTAGACCCATCATGCATTTTCTCTAACTTTTTTCTGAGTAAATGTTGATTTGAGCTTATATTTCTTCCACTCTTGTGAAATGTATGCCAGTGTGGATGAAAAGCAGCCTGATAAACTCATAGAAGTTTGGCTTTATTGTACTGAATATGTCACTGGAGTGACTGTAGCTGTTGAGATCTTAGAGCTCAAAAGCAGATCATAAAAATATAGTTGAAATCCAGGCTTGTCAAAAGTTTGTTTTGCTGGTAAAGAGGCAAAGGAGGGCAAAGAAAGTGACTTTATTGGTCTGAAGATTACTTATGAAATGGAGATTTTATTATCTTTTCAGGTAATGCTGGTACAGAGAGATCTGGCATCAAGTTTTGCCGGGGGCAGAAGTGTAGGCTATTCCAAAACATACAGTAAATAATAATGTACATTAAATAACTGCTGTTCCAAAACATACAGTAAATAATAATGTACAACTGGCTCCCACTCAAAGGAGGAGGTTGCTACTGCTGCAGTGGGACCTTTGTGCAGCTCCTTCCCTCTGTATTTTATTTTATGTTAGGTAATGGCACTGTTGTGTTGCATAGAATGGTGCTGTTGAGGAAGGCAGATTTCCCAGCTCTGTCAGAAGGATGAGGGTTCTTTAACACAAGGTGCCCAACTGGTTTGGATTTCTTTTCATCCTCAGTCCTGGGAATTTGGGGCTCCTTAGGTCTGGATGTCCGGGTTTTTCCTTGATTCAGTTCCAGATATCTGTATGGTGTTTGAAGTTCTAGGGCATCATCTCCTGAAGTGGATCATCAAGTCAAATTATCAGGGTCTTCCTCTCCCTTGTGTCAAAAAAATCATCAAACAGGTAAGTTCCAGTTCTGAGTGCACTCTTCCTCTTGACCCAGTTAAAAATCTTTCACTGCTCTTTCTCAAATCCAAGGAAACAAAACTTAAAAATCCGTGGTATCTCCTTCATGCAACAAAACATTCTTGGGTTAGTACTTTTCTCTACTGCAAGCCTTTTCTGCTGCAGCTAGTTGTTTTCTGACACTTAAACTGTGATGGTTTCTGCTTTTAACCTCTTCTCACCTCAGTCATTCCTCATAAGTGAAGTATTTTTTAAGCTGTCACAGTAACATGCATGGTGCTTAATGATGGGAAGAGCAGGAGAAACTGGTTCTCCTACTGGGTGGTAGCCTAAGAAGAAACACCTTTCTACATGGGAGGTGCAGGGGAGGAGGAAAGTGTGATTTTATTGTAGAGTATTCAAATTAGTTTTTCACCTGTGGTAAGTTAAGCTATGAGGGTAAATAGAGTATCTTTAAATGGTAGCTGAAATCTGTATGCAAATCTGTCATTGTGGAACTGGGTTGTAACCACTGAGCACCCCAGCTCTAACCTGGAGCGTTCTCAAACACACAAACCCTTTCATTGGCCATCCCAGGCACTTTTGCATTTTCACTTTGCTCCCAATTAGATTGTCTAATGGCTGACTTCCTTCTCCCTTGCCTGCAGGTTCTTCAGGGTCTGGATTACTTGCATACAAAATGTAGAATCATCCACACAGATATAAAGCCTGAGAACATCCTGCTGTGTGTGAATGACCAGTACATTCGCAGGCTGGCTGCAGAGGCAACAGAGTGGCAGAGATCTGGGGCTCCCCCACCATCTGGCTCTGCAGGTGATTTTTATTTTCTTTTTTTTTTTTCCCTGAAAATTGATGCTGTTTCTCCCACATACCCCCAAATCATCACTAAGGAAAACTTCCTGAGTATGGTAGAACAATAATGCAAATAACCTTTGAAAACCTGAGTGTAAATTGGGGAATTAGTCATAAATTGTAACTCAGTTTGTGTCAGAAAACAAGAGGGAGGATAAATGCTCACTGGAGCCTGCTTTTAACAACAGCTATTAGAGAATTCTGTAAGCTGGCACTGGTAAAGTCAGTCTTGTGTAGCACAATGTTGATGCACTCAATATGGAACTGGTGTAAAAATGTGGCAAAATTCTCACATTTCTTTCAAAAGTTTATTACCTTTCATTGCATGATGCTGGAAATGCATTTGATGAGAGTTTCAACAAGATGAGTTACCTGATGTCAGTTTGCAGAAGTCTGGAAAACTGCAACAAAACCAGCTGCCTTGACATGCAAACATCCTTAAAGGTCTGAGGGCAAATTCTCTTGTGTTCCTCCTCAGAATATCCATCTGCAGCTGAGTGTACTTTTCAAAAATCATTGCAGTGTGTATTGGAAGGCTCTGTCAGTCATAATCTTACAGCACCAACATTGAGCTGAACTAATCACAGCATATCTTAGCTGAAGGAAGCTCCCTGAAGTTTGGTATTTTAATGCTTTGATTTGCATTTTCATTTGGGTAGGATGCATAATACATGCAGTAAATGAAGCTACGTGGCAGGAAGCCTTTGATATCAGTCAAGCAAGTCTCCTGTCTGAAACTTGAATTATGCATTTGCTCATTTGATGTTTTTATCATTTTTTATTGTTGTGTTTTTGTAGAGAAATGAGCCTTCAAAATCACATTTGCTGATACCATTAAAATGTTATCAGACCACATAGGAAAAATGTACCTTAACATCAGGATGCAGTTGCAGTTTTTGAGTATAGCCAGACTGATTTACTGATCTTCCTTTCCCTTTCAGTGAGCACTGCACCACAGCCTAAACCAGTAAGTGTAACAGCTTTCACCTGTAAGTATGCATCTACTGATAGTGTCTCCTGCACTGTTTGATAATCCAGCATTGAGAGAGAGCAGTCTCATATCAGAAGGAAAAACTGTGATTTGTGTTTGGCATAGGCATCAGGTTCAATGCTGTCTTGGACTTGTAAATGGTACTAGTTCATTTATCACCAGAACAAGGAATTCTTGTGGTGATCTCAAGGTCTGTTGGGAAAGTGACTGTTCTGTAGAGTCTGAGATCTCCCTCCCTTGGAGAATAATGTAGGTTTTTCAGGTCAGGGCAAAAATGCACTGGTAAGAGCCATAGACAAGTAGTTCAAAACCCAGAATAGCTGCTTTTTATCTGGGAGAGGAGCTGTCTCCAGCATTTTCATCATAGACTGTTTCCTCAGCTCTAAGATAAATTAAACCTTGGTGCATTTTAAATTTATTGAAGTATAAAATGTTAAGTCCAATTTCTCTGGTTGCTTCTGCGTAGGCTGACAAAATGTCAAAGAATAAGAAAAAGAAGTTGAAAAAGAAGCAGAAAAGACAGGCTGAGTTGTTGGAGAAACGAATGCAGGAGATAGAGGAAATGGAGAAGGAAGCAAACCCTGAGCAGACACAGCCTGAAGAGGAGGAAGAAGCTCAGACCCCTGTGGAAATGCTCATCAAAGTCAGTCCATCAGAGGAAAGTATCAACAAAAAGCCAGGTATGGACCTAAAGCATTGCCAAGATGGCATGGACAGCGTTGTCTCGTGGGTGTGAGGAGGGGGGGTACCTTTAGCAGAGGTGGCTGTTGTCATTTCCCCTGTTTGCTTTGGGGAAATCTCCTGTGACCATCTGAGTGAATGGCAGTGCTCAGTTACACTTACAGTACTGCCTCCCTCTCAGGGCACCCTCGAACATCTTCCAGCTTTTTATTAAGTTCTATTCTGCTACATTCTCATTTTCCCCTCTTGCAGCAGAAACCCTTGGACAGGAAGGATCTAATCTCATGGAAAGCAACGTGGAAAAAGCTGCACCAGAGATCAACTGCAACGGAGTGATCCCCATGACAGACTTGACAGACTCTGGGAACGAGGGCTCCGTGCGCCTCGAGGACGACCTGCACAACGCCAATGACTGTGACAACCCCCCTGACACACAGCAGAATGAGGACTTGCACAGCTCTAATTACACTCAGCACAACAATGACTCAGAGGTCACTGGCCAAGAAGCAGTGTTGGACTTGTATGTGCCCTTGGTCCCAGAGGATTCCATGGTGTGCCAGCCCGTCCCCAGCCAGGAGCAGGTGTTGAACGAGCAGGGGATCAACAATTTTCAGGAAAGCATCAGGACAGAGATCCCTTCAGAGGATGAGAATGAGGCTAACAGCCCGACAGACAACAAAGGTATAAGAGGAGCCTTGTCAGAAAGGGCTCCTTGCTGTGGGAGATTTCTTTACAACACTTCATCATATGAACAGAAATGTGCATTTTGTAGGCTGAAGGGATCAGAACCAACTGTTTGAGAGTTTTCCTGCCAGGAGTAATTAACCTGGCAATCATACTCCAAGTTTTTGCTGTTTGTAGGTGCTGGTTGTAGTTGTGCCTCAGTTTTGACTTTTGAGTGCATAAATATTCCTACTTTTTAAAACCACCTATGCCTTTGGTTTTCAGTGGAGGAACATTTCCTCCCTTAAGTCAGGTGCTGCTTATATGATTTTCATGAAGCTTACAGATTGTCCCTTGCTGTTAAATTAAGGGATAGGTATGATCAGTGTCTTCTGACAATTTGGCTCTTAATATGGAGCAAAGGTAACTTCTCTCCATTACTCAAGATGGGTAAATGTTTTCCCATTTAAAAACAAAGCTTATACAGTGTTGGGAAAGAAACCAAACTTTTAAAATGCTTTTATTTAAATATGATTTTCTTCAGAGTGGAAAAAATGTGTCTTCTAAGCTTGGGAGAAAATAAGGCATGAAATAGTGTACAGCAATTTAAACATGTTCCAGGTGTGTTTGTGTTAAAAATATGAATTGGTAAAACTGTCTATTTTTGCATCTTTGTGTCCTTGCCAGGTGATATATATTTGCTTGGAGAAGGAGGGTAAAACTACCATTTGTACTTACTAAAAAAAAAATTCTAGCATTTTCTTGCCCACAGTGCCACTAGGGGAGTTATATGGATGAAAAGTAACAAGAGAAATTTGGTTTTTGAAACTTGAACTGCACTTTGCAGGGTGCCTCTGCTAGATTACTGACATCTTTTGCTTCTCACAGCCCTCTCCCAAATTTACAGCTTCAAACTCTCCCAAATTTTTGGTTCAGAGGTACAGCTGGATGTCATTTAGTGACTTAATGCTTTTGTTCTCCTTTGTGTCATTCAATTTTCCCAGTACTTCCTTTAGCTCTTGTGATTGTGTTGCAGCAGTGAGTGACGGGTATGTCAGAAAGATGCTGTAACTTGGGGACTCTTCCTTCAAAGATTTAGGAAGGCTTAAGGGGGGTTGTGAAGTTTGTTTTGTTTCTGGCAATGCCTTTATTTCAACAAGGTTTGGTTTTGGGTTTTTTTTTTTTTTTTTTAATATAGACAGGCTGTGCAAAAAATGCTGGGAAATAGTCACTGTTGCATATGCTCATTTATCCTTCTGCTTGATGACACCAGTGTTAATGATGTTGTTGATAGTGCAGAGTGATGCTCGTTTTTATACCCAAGCATCAGGGAGGGAACAGTTCTGATCCATCAGGAAAATTTCCTGGCTGGGGAGAGGTTGATGGGATTTGGGTGACAGATGGTGACACTGCCTATGAAGCTTTAATCAGCTGTTGTACACATTGCCTCTAGGAAAATCAGCTGCTGGGAATTTCCTTCTTAATCCTCTTGAGCCCAAGAATGCAGATAAGCTCAAAGTGAAGATAGCTGACCTAGGAAATGCCTGCTGGGTGGTAAGTTTGGTCTTTTCACATTGACTTTTTAAAGCTGCAGATTCAGTCAGTTTGCCAAGATGGAAAATAATCTGTAAAACGCATCCTTAGACCTGGCTGTGAAAGCAGTGACAGTTTGAAACTATGACAGGGAAGAAAGAGGGGAAGCAGAGACACAAAGAAAGAAATGGTTCTGTAAACACAAGATTTCAGGCCATGCTTTGGGTGCCTCACTGGCATTTGGTTACTTCTTACAGGTCTGTGAGCTGTGTGACACACAGAGTGTAGAAATCTGCTGTGTGACATTGCTGAAGGAGTTTCTCAGTCTCCAGGAGAGCCTCCAAAGTTGCAAACAATTGCTCTGATGTGCTGGTTGTGTAGCCTGTCAGACCATTGCAGTGCCTTCACAAGCACATGAAAGAGACTCACACAATAAAACTCCCAAGTTTTATTCTTTGATGGTTGTGCTTGCTGCTTTCAAATGTTTGACATTTCAAATAGAAGAAATATCTCTTTTTACTTGGCTTCTAAAATGGCAAATTACTTCAGATCTGTTGGGAGAGATGAGTCTCAGCTCAATCAGGCTGGCAGTGCCTGGCAAGGTGCTTTCTCACCTTGGTGTTGCTTATCTGCTCTAAGGCAGCAGGACCATGGCCTGTCTGCCAGGACTGGCTAGGAGATGCTGCAGACTCTTCCTTTATTCTGCTTTTGTGGCTTGCTTTCCTCTGAATTGCTGGACTGTTTCACTTGGAGGAGGAATATCTCATGTACAGCATTTAAACAGCACTTAGAGAATATAAGGAAACAGTTCATGAGGATGCAAAATGCAGCTGGAATGTAATGGTAATGAGCTGTGATCTACTCTAACCTTCCAGGTTGTTGATTCTTCTCTTCTAAGCAGTCTTGAGCTGTTAATAAAACATTTCTTCTCTTTAGCACAAGCATTTCACTGAAGACATCCAGACAAGGCAGTACAGGTCCCTGGAGGTGCTGATAGGGTCAGGGTACAACACCCCTGCAGACATCTGGAGCACAGCCTGCATGGTGAGTTCTGCCAGCTGGGGATGTTTCTGCCCTCTGAGCTGCTGAGGGACTGGCAAAAACCCCTTACAAGTGTTCAGTCAGCTTCCAGATTTGTTGAGTAATAGGTTTCCACACCAGAGCTGGTTTGTAAGTTTATCTTTTTTTCTCCACATGTGGCTTTCCTTTTGAAAGTTTTGTTGTCCAGCATCAGCAGATTTCAAATATGATTGTAGCTTGCCATCATGCTTTCTGGAAAAACAGGACAACCAGGCAATTCTGAACACAATGTCTTTTTATATACAAAAAAACCCTTTCTGCTGCATCTAGCACTGTTTCACAGTGCCTTCAGTAGCATTTCTAATTTTAATCATCCTCTGCAGGTTTGGAATCGATGTTTACTCTGAGTAATGCTGAGATGAGGAAGAAGCTGTTCCTTTAACAGCTGCCAAATGTTGAATATGACAATGAAAAAAATCAGTCAAGCCAGTTACTGCATGTGCCTCTTCAGTGTCTCCACTCTGTCTCTTCTACAAATCAAAGCTTGGGTTTTATAATTTAAGCTTGGAAAAATAGACATTTTTGCTGTCTTGGAAAACAAGCTGGGATTTTGATGAATGTGGTGAAAGAAAATGCAGAATGATTTCTCTGCAGAGCATGTGGCCAGAATTACACAGTGTGCCTGAGTCCATTGTTTGGCACCAGCAGTTCTTAAAGAAAATTGGGAATTAAAGAAGGTCAGGGGTAGTACAAGTTCAGTTGTACTGAAGGTCAGTTCTGAGTACAAGTGAACACATAAGGGGTGAATGTTACAGAATTTAGGAGTGGTGAGCTGAAATGAGTGCAGATGTTTTTCTCATTTCAAATGTGTTTTCATCTCTGCAGACAGATGTTCAGAGATTAACTGTTTGAAAAACATGGGAAGACTGGGGAGAGGGAAGAATCCCAGAAAACCCCAAGCAAAACAAAACAAAACAACCAACCCCAGAAACTGTAGTTTGGACATGGTGGTATTTTTGCAAAACTCTGAAGAGGAAAGGCTTAGCATGTGAAATACCTTAACTTTGTGGTTAACTGGCAGCCCTGCACCCAAAATTCATCCCAGGTGTGCCTATGATGCTTTCAGTGCAGTTTTTAAAGCATTGCAAAGTCACTGCAGACTTGAGGCTGTAATGGAATATTTAGGATTATAGCTGTTTACTGTAGTTTTGCAGATTGTTCTTGCCCACAGCTTTGCTTCTGGCCCACAGAGATTTGCAGAGTCAACCTGCAGCACACCTTAGAGTGTTTTGAAGTGATTTAATGTGCTCATTTCTGTTTGTTTAGGCCTTTGAGTTGGCAACAGGGGACTATCTGTTCGAGCCTCACTCTGGGGAAGATTACTCACGAGATGAAGGTTTGTTTGTCTCAGGTTTTCCTTTTTAAAGCAGGACTTGAAATCCAATGGTTGCCTCTTCAAAATGAGCCTTGTCTTACAAATCAGTAATGCAAAAGCTCCTTGCAAAAAGATTATTTACCCAAATCAGCTCAAGCCTTTGCAGTAAAACACTGTGCAATGAAGTCCATGCTCTTGTTCTGGTGTTTTGCATTCCTCTTGCTGCTGGATTCTCTACCTTGTGTTTCAAACTGATTGTGCCTCAAATTGCCCATATTTGTTTTCCCCTTGCTCCTTGTCTTTGTTGTTGCTTAGTGTAACCTGGTTTCAGGTGGGTCTCCAAAGTAATTTTTAAGGGATAGTTCTTTATATCCCAGAGCATGAAACTAGCATAGAGAGTTTTTATGTGGATGAATCTCATTGTCTTTTTTGTTTTTTCATTTTTCACATGCAGATCATATTGCATTGATCATAGAACTTCTGGGGAAAATACCTCGCAAGCTCATTTTGGCAGGAAAATATTCCAAGGAGTTTTTCACCAAAAAAGGTAAAAGGAAACAAAGCAAATATCACTTTATCCCCTCATCCCTTGCCCAAATACACAGGAGTGTCTTGCTGGAAATGCCTGTTAGAAATTGCCAGCAAAGATGGCATCTTTAAGTCTTTCCTTTGTTTTATGAAATGCTTTATCAGTAAAACTGCAGCTAAGTGTAAGGCACCTTAAATAGTGCCTGGCATCATGAGCCATTGTTGCTCAGAGCACAGAACATTATCATGAAGTTCTGAGTACCCCAGAAATGCACTGGAGTCAAAAAATTAGGTTTTGACCTAGTTTAATAACTCTGTTTATAAAAACAAGCCCTTCTTTATTAGCAGTGTGTTGCTTTCTCAAACAGTGCTCCATGCACTGCAGGTATCCCAGAGTCAGTGGCACAGTTTATCTGTCATGTCAAGCAGCATAATTGTTGATTTAATGAAGTTAATATTTGCTGATAGGGGGTCTGAAATAGCAGGAGGTGAAAAAGAGCCCTTTGAGGAAGTACATTTCTACAACAGGCTTCTAAAGCAGATAGAAAAGGGGGTTTAACATAATTGACTTCCCCCTTCAGCATGCCCTAGCAGTGTGTATTCCCTTAGGACAGTCTCTGAGCTCACTCTGTCATGTTTAGCTGTTTAGCCAATTTTACTGAGCTGCTCTGTTCCTTTATCTTACACTTAAACCATTTGTCTTGGGTTTTCAGGTGATCTGAAGCACATCACCAAACTGAAGCCCTGGGGCCTTTTTGAAGTGTTGGTGGAAAAATACGAGTGGGCCCAAGATGAGGCAGCTGGATTCACAGACTTCTTACTCCCTATGCTGGAGCTGATCCCAGAGAAACGAGCTACAGCAGCAGAATGTCTCAGGCACCCCTGGCTTAACTCCTAGAAGCTTCCAAGCAATGCCACAACGTTAAACTCTGGTTTACAGCATAGCCTACACACCCAGCTGCCCTTTCCCAGATCCATTTTTCTCCTTGTTCACTTTCAGTGTGGAGTTCTTCCTTCAAGGCTTCCAAGATTTTAGATAAATCTAACCTGTTCTGCTGAGTTTGTTTGTGTGACTTAATGGGGACTCTCCTCAGCCAGTGGGCATCATCTGTGTTTCTGCCTTGATTGGGCTTCACCAAAGACTAATTGACTAGAATAAGAGATTTTTCCTCAGTCTCCTCACTGTAAAGCACCATGTGTGACAGATGTGAGCTCACCCGTGCTTGGATATCTCCCTTAGCTAAATTCCAACTCTCCTTTCTTCCCGTGAAGATCTCACTGACTCAGGAGTCAATTTTCCCACTGTTGATCCAGTAGCTACTGATGGGGTGAGAAGTAACAGTTGGCATCAAGGTGCTGCCAGATCCTTGGCAGAGCAAAGACCTTGAAATCCTCCATCACTCTCTACTGTATTCTTTGCTTTCCAGTCAGAAATGTTTATTTAGTTCTAGCTGCTTTTGGAAGAGCTTTTTAAACCTAGGTTTTAGTAGGCTTTATTTCTTCCTCCAAAGTGCTCTGTCCATTTACTTTTTCTCCTTCCCCATGCCCTTGATAGTCAGAATAGTTTCTGGATTTGGTGATGTTTTCTACTTCAACACCTGTGACTAAAAGGTGACAGCAAAATCAGCAGAAGCTGGACCTGACTCAACGCACAACCCTCAGCAGACAGATGGGTGCACCCTCAGCCTGCAGAGAGAGCCTTATTGCAGGCACCTCTTAACTCTTAATTATAGTGAGCCATACATTTTGGGGGGTTTTTATCCCTTACTGGCACTTTTTTTGCCTTGCTCGAGGTGGTATTCATGAGAGATTGGCTTTCACTGATGCAGTCTGCTCTGACTTTTCATTTTTGATCATTCACTTTTTTTTCCAAGGGAAGGGTTGCAGTGCCTGTATCACAGCCATGCTGCAGCCCTGCACTTTGAAAATCAACACTTGAAATTCCAGTGTAAAGATTTCTTTTAATTTGCTTCAGGTGCAGGCCTTCAGAAATAATAACTTCCCAGGATGGGACTGCCTTTTATTTTCTGGGCCATTAGCACAAGAAGAGAGCTAGCAGAAGTGGAAGAGAAGTGACTTTTCCACGTAGATACTGGATTAGAAGCTGTTTCTAGAGTTACCCCGAGTAAGAAATGTTCTATGGGGTTTCTGTGTAATTCTCAGAGGGGGTTTGGATATAATGGGTTAAATGAATTAATTTTAATTAAAAGTTAAATGACTGTGGCATTTGATAGTTCTGTGATGGCTTCTTCTAGACTTGCCCATCCTGTTACAGATTCAGTGCATCCCACTCTTCTCTGAGCAAGATTTGGCAGCATTGAGACTTCAGAGTCACTTCCTTACTCTGGACCAAACAGGCCTTTGGATTTGTGGTGGCTTGCAGAGGACAGAAGTTGCTGGAGACCATGCAGATGCTCTCCAAGACCAGTTCCAGTGCCAAGCTGCCACTGTTATGTGTCACTTCTGTGTGTGTGTTTGGGAATTGTGGTTCATAGGATCATTCACTCACAAACCAGGTCATTTAATCCACTTGAACAGAGTTTCTCCAGTTCAGAGCCTGATTTGGCTTATTTATGCAAATCATGCTGCATGTTCCTTTAGTGGTTAGATCAGGTTCTCTATGCATATAATAAAAAAAAGGCAGGTAACAAACCAAAAAGTGTTTTAAACTGCTGAGTTAACCTTTTCTTTTGTTGTGTTTGGTTTTTTTTTTTCCTTTTATCTGGCATTTTGCAGTTGTGGGTCACTTCTGTATCTGTTATAGGAAGACTGCAGACAGTGCTGGGTTCCAGCTGAGTGAAGATAACATTGGCAGGGCAAATGATCCCTGTGGTCCTGAAAGCTCACCCAGTGCTGCCTGCTTGAGACTGGCTGATGAAGGAACATTTCCCACAAGGGGTCTGCACTCCTTGACTGTTGACAGCCCCTGCCCATCCTTCCTTCCCTTCCCTCTGCCAGCCCTGACTGGAGGAGGGGTTTTTTTACCATGATAGTCAAGGCTAGAGCCAGTTTGTGAGTGGAAGCCCTGCAGAAGCAGCTGTCATGATTCAGTCTTGTACTGTCTGTTCACTTGGGGTCTGTTCATTTCCAAACTGCTGTGACATGCTCACGCTAAAGGATTTGTACTTGCTGTGTCAGTCTAAAACCTGAAGGAAAATACATTTTTATTCTTTCTACTTGGGTGCTTTGTCTTTTTTTTTTTTTTTCTCCTTTGTGAAAGCCCTGCAATAAACAGATTATTTAATAACTGAGCCCTAGTCTTCATACATTCCCCTTGTAATTCTGTTCTGAGTCAGGGGCTCAGGGATGGAATTTGCTTCACTAGTGAACACTCAGTTTTGATTTCCAGAATGAGATAGGTAAAGATTTTGTTGCTGGTGTTGTGATCCATTTTAAAAAGGGGAGAAGAGTAAAAAATAGGACAACTCTGCAGGAATTTTTCCATTCTAAAATACATTTTTCTTCAAGTCTGTCATCTTTCTGCTTATCTAGCCAAAAGTCTCAATAAAACCTTCCCACTTTTTTAGAGGGAAGCATAAAACTGGAAGGTATTTGTTAGAACTGAACTGAATTGAATGCTGCAGGAACCAGCAATTTACAGCAAGTAGAGATGAAAATAATAATGCAGGGTGATTTGGGGCTCTGACCAGGTAATAGCTGCTTTGTCTTCTGCAGAAATGGGCTGTGCCAAGGGCTGCCGTGGCTGGGTGTTGGATGGATGGGAAATGATGGTTTAATCAGATTAATTGGGAGGTGCAGGGAGCTGATGCTGACTGGCACCATCTGCTGTGCTCTGCAGGTGCTGGCCCAGCCCAGCACGGTGGCTTTTGGTTTTGCTGTCTGGTTTTTTTTTGGTTTTTTTTCCCAGGAAAGTGCCCTTTTCCAGAGGTGGTGTTTGATGATTGTTGCTCAGAGCAGGAAACTGATTCAAGGCTCAGCTTGGAATTGGCCTGTCATGGTATTTTTCCAGTAAAAGGGCAACCTGGAATATGGCAGAGGGTTTCCTCTGCCCTCAGGAGAAAAGCACAAAACCCAAAACACTGATATTTTGGTGGTGGTTTTTTTTTCTTTTTAATTCATAAGTAATTTCCTTGAAAGAAGGTGTACAAACCCCCCAAAAAGCAGCAAATTGCCATCCTTGCCCTCTTGTCCCTCCTGCTGATGGACTCAGGAAAAGCTCTTATGTCCATTTTGGGCTCTTTCCACCAAATAAGCTCCACAAGAGCTGTGAGCCAAGAGCAGCCCCATGGGTGAAGAAAACAGCTGTAGAAAATCCACAGAATTTGGTAAGTTTAAGCTTCCTAGAAGAGTTGCTTCAAAGAAAAGGGCTGATGGAAGAAGAGCTCTGGATGTCCCTGGGAACAGAAAGAGTAAGGCAGCTGTTGGGAAACGTAGTTTGACTTCAAATTTTATGCTTCTTTTATTTTGCACTTGGCAAAGGTTTGTGCTTTACCAGCTTTGGGAGGCAAAGCCAAGACAATTTCTTTAACCACAAATAAAATCAATGTGGCCACAGCACCAAAATCAGCTGTCAGTGCTTTGGTAATCAGAACACACCAGAGACATTGTGGATGCTGGGAATATTAAAAATCTGTGTGGGTTATCACTTACATGGTGATCAGCTCTGTCAGTCATTTCCCTCTTCTGCAAAACAAAAAGAGAATTGCAGAGTTAGTGTGTAAAAGTGAAAGGATGAGTGTGTTTTGTTTTCAAAAAGGAAGATGTTTAAAACAAGATGAGAAGAAAGCCCCAGAGGTCTGGGAAATGTAATCTGGGTGATTTTGGGCTCGGAAATGTAATCTGGGTGAGTTTGGGCTCCTGCCTTGTTCTCCATCAGCTTTCTGCCTGCTGCTGGCTCTCTCCCCCTGCAGAGCAGTGTGTGACTGTGGCAGGGATGGAGCCACCCACCATCCACCCAAGCAGCAGCAATGACCTCGATGCCTTAAGGTTTAGCTTTCATATTTTCCAAATTCTGCTCTGCATTGGTATTTAACCCTGAACTTCATATAAAGCATTAGCAGGTTCTCCTCACAGCTCAGTCCCACACAAATCCTTTTCCAGCCCCAGAACCAAGGACTCCGCTGCAGCTGCAGCCCAAAAAGTGCAAACAGCAGGGGATGGAGGAGAGCAACCTGGGAGGGTGGGACTGCATCCCCTGGGGCTGGAACTGGACAATGAACCCCAACGTGGAAATGCACCAAAACTTATCAAAGTGTGAGAACTCCTGACTCTGAGTCCATCTGGGGTGGAGCCATGGCCAAGCTTTGCACTGCCCAAGGTGCATCCTTTGAAGACCTTTTATTAAATCTGCTTTATTCCTTTAACTCTGTGAACGGCTGTGCAGGAGCCTTCAGGAGCAATCCCACCACACCCACCTTTATTCTCCACTTTGAAATCCGAGGGGAGGAGGTTGTCCTGCCTGTTGCCCAGCACGAAGGCCAGGAAGGAGAGGATGAGGGCGTCCAGGATGCCGATGATGCACAGGATGTAAGCCCAGCGCACGGTGCAGGCGCCCAGGGTGTATTTGTCAGTTTTGTCCCCGCACATTCTCCTCACCTCGCTCGAGTCCCAGCCATCAGGGTAGATCAGGCAGCCAATCATCAGCCCTGTAGCTGCAGGGACAGGGGGACACTGAGCTCCTGAGCTGATGATGATGCCCAAGATTTTTAGCTTTTTATGTTTTACGGAAATTTGTAGCTTTGTAGATTGCTGTAGCTTCTAGTATTTTTCTAATCTTTCTTCTCTACCTTTAGGAATAGGAAGCTAACCTTAAAAGCACATTCCTAAATATTGTTTAGTCTTATTCCAAGAAGAGAGCTAACTTTAAACCTTCTCTTTTCCAACCAGAATCTGGACCAGACACAATAAAAATGGGGCAGAAGAAACCCCTGGACTGCTTCCAGAGGGTCAGAGTCCCAGGAATTATTACCTAACCAAGGAACCTTTTGACTGGACAGTGGTGATAAGTGCACTAATCTCCTAACCTTATGAAAATTGTAGAATTACTGTACCACATGTACTTTTCACCATGTTATTCACCTGAAAGCTTTCAGCTAAAGGTTTGTTTTTATACTCACCCCAGTTGGAAAGATGCATTCTATTTTCCAGGCACCAATACTGAAGTGGAGAGAGCAGCTGGAGGAGCAAACATCCTGCTGCAAACACATCAGGGGCTACAGAGCTGTCCCTTAAAGGCTGCTCATCCCCGTGGGCTGTGCTGTGCTGCACAGGCAGGGAGGAGCAGGATCTGCTGTGCTGCCTCCCCACGAGCCAAGGACGTGCAGCACCAACATCTCCTGTCCCAGCGTTGCCCAGGCAACGTCCCTGCTCCCTCTGCACAGATCCCTGGCCCTGGCACTCCTAGGAAATATCAAAACAAATCTGGAATGGCTTCAGTCTGTGTGGGTGGAAACCCTGGCCTAGCACCTTGCAGCTGATTCCAGCTCAGGGTTTGCTAAGGTGGAGCTGCTGTCAGCAGCAGCCTTGTGGGCAGATTAATTCTGCTTGTTCAGCTGCGGTGGTTCCAGCAGCAGCTCCTGCTGTGCCTGCTCAGAGCTCACACACAGCCTTGGGAGCTGCTCCAGCCTGGTCATGGGGTCCCCAGCACCTCAGCTCACCTCTGCCATGGCAGCTGCACCATCCCCGCTGCCAGCAGGTCACTGAAGGGCAGCTCACGCCCCAAAATCTCAGAAGTGCCTTTTTCCCCTGCTCAGAGAAATTTTATTTACTGGACAAGAACAATGCCCAGGCTTGGGGTGAGTTCATATGCAAGGTTTTGGGACATGATTAACAGAGGCCCTTCACATGCTCCATTCCTATGCTGTAAGTAACTGCTGCAGATGTGACTCCTGTGAGAGGAGTGAGAGGAGTCCCTGACTCCTCTCAGACAAGAAACCAGCCTGTGGCAGACAAGCAGGTGTTTGTCCCTGCCCCTCATGGACATCTGCAGCCTCCTGAAATGCACCTTGTCCCACACCTGCGCTCCTCCTCTTCCACCAGCTGCTCAGAAACCAGAACCCCCTTCTGGGGCTGTGGCCTTGTCCTTTGCCAATGTTTGCTTTTCCCTTGGCTTGGGGACAAGCCAGCAGCAAGGTGAGCAGGCAGCTTCCTTGGGCTGCAGGGAGGATTTCCCTTCATGGAAAAGCAGTTGGGTACCTGCATACAGAATAAATCTTGCCTGTAACTAAGAGAGAAATGGGGAAAGTGGGAAAGAAATAATTTCTGTGAAAGTGTGCCCTGGTTCAGAGCAAAGGCCAGGAAATCGATCCTCTCTTAGCCAGCCTACTCTGTAAAATAATTCCTAAAATGCAGCAGTACCTGTCCATCTGGCAGAACTGCCTGTGACAATTTTCTCTTCCCCCATTCAGAACAGCAACAACAAAAAATGGAAAAACCCCAACTCCCACAGCAAAGCCTGTCTCTGCTCCTGCTCCCCAGGAGGCTGAGCTGCCCCAAGCTTCTTATCTAAATCTTTGCTTGAGCTTGATTCTTGAGCTGGGAACTGAAGGAACCGCGCTGCCCCCTCCCACGGGGGCCATCGGGGCTGTGCTCCCGGCTCGCATCAATCATTCAGGAGCAGCACAGGCTCGGGTTCCAGCAGGAGTTGGGTTACCAGGTGTCTCAAGTGCCTCGGGGAGAGATGGGGAAGGCTTGAGAACCGCGGGGATGAGCAGCAAAGGGAGAAAATGCGAGCGGTGGTGCCGAATCAGCCAGCCAGTCCCCTCCTCGTGCTGCATCCTCCCCGTGCGTTAATCCCTGAGCTCGGGGAGTCACTGCAAGGGGCCAGCGAGCTGTGACAGCTGTCACCGCTGTCCGCCCGCTCCGCTCCGCAGCATCCCAGACCCCGGAGAGCGCTCTGTGCCCTGGGGGGGTTTGGTGCTCTGGAACTGATCCTCTGAAGCCTCCCTGCGGCTGAGCAGGAGCAGTGGCGCTGGGAGAAGCTGCCCCAGGCGAGTTTTGGCAGCCACAAGGTTTGGCAGCGGCTCCCCGGGAAGCATCACCCGGCATGCGGCGAGTCCGCTGCGCCTCAGCTGCTCTGGAAGGAGTTTTTTACTAAAAACTCCCCACCGGTAACCAGTAAGGGGGAGCAAATGGCATGGAGGTGACACTGGGGTCTCTTAACCGGCCAAACCCCCATCCCCGGCAGAGTGGAGGGCAGAAAGGGAAAAGGGGCGGCCCGTGGCGGCCCCCCCGCTCCCCGCGCATCCCCCCAGCCCCGCTCACCCGCTGCCAGCTGCATCCAGGCACAGACTTTGTACACGGTGGCTGCGTTGCAGAAGAAGAAGAGGCTGAAGCAGAGGATGGTGCCGATGATGAGGAAGGTGGAGATGCCTACGAAGAACATGGCAGTTTTGAAGGCACTGGAGGGGATGGTGCCGAAGTCCAGCGGGCTGCCCTTGCAGATGAGCTCACCGGTGAGCGCGTTGCCGATGCAGTAGGAGAAGAGGCCGAAGTAGCCGGCCTGCGGCGTGTCGATGCTGTCGCCGATCCAGTAGGGCTGGATGAAGGTCACCACCATCAGGATGGAGAAGCAGAGCGTGAAGAGAGCCCAGAGCACCCCCATGGCCCGCGCATTCCGCACATAGTTGGTGTGGTAGATCCGGGCCGCCTCCTGCGCCGGCAGCAGCTTGGACATGGCGGGGGAGCGGCCCCGGCCCCGCTCCGGCCCCGCTCCGGCCCCGGGGCTCCCGCTCCCGGCCCCGGCCCCGCTCCGGCCCCGCCCGGCGGCAGCGGGGGCGGCGGGAGGCTCCGGCGGCGGCGGGACCGCCCCGGGGGGCGGCGGCGAGACCTCCTCCCACCCGCACCGAGCCGGGGGGGACTCGGGAGGAGCCGGAGCGACCCCGCTCCCGCAGCCGGAGGGGGCGGGCGGTGCCTTTCGGGACGCGCTCCCGGGATGCTCCCTCCCGAGGATGTGCCGTGCGTGCGGGGGATGCTCCCTCGGGATGCGCCCTTCGCCTCCTCCGTGTGCCCTGAGATGCACCCTGGGGTAACCCAGATATCCCCAGTGTGCACCCCACCGTCTGTCCTGGGGTGCACCCTGTGCCCCTGGGCTGTGCCCTGCAATGCCCGCAGGGGTGTCCTCTGCCCCCCTGTGCCCCTGGGCTGTGCCCTGCAATGCCCTCAGGGGTGCCCTCTGTCCCCCTGTGCCCCTGAGCTGTGCCCTGCAATGCCCACAGGGGTGCCCTCTGTCCCCCGTGTGCCCCTGTGCCGTGCCCTGCAATGCCCGCAGGGGTGCCCTCTGTCCCCCTGTGCCCCTGGGCTGTGCCCTGCAATGCCCACAGGGGTGTCCTCTGCCCCCCTGTGCCCCCAGTAAGGCCCTGGGCTGTGCCCTGCACCCTACATCCTGAGTGACCACACAAGTCCAGCTCCTGTCATGGGCACTGCAGCCAGTGCCAGCCCCAGCATCACCCCTGTGGCTGTCCCAGTCCAGGGCTTTGTGGCCATTAATCATGCCCAAGAGCAGCCAAGCCACTGTGGGCATGAAAACCTGTGCTGTTCTCAGGGTTGTTTTCCTTCCATCAGCCCCACTCCCCCCCCAAGCACTGAAACAGAGCAAATATTTGGCAGGGCAGGCCCAAGTGGTGGCCCTTGGGCTGGGGACCTTGGTGGGCTCTGGATCCTTGCAGGGGGCTGTGCTTTCCTGCACGACACGAACCTCCTCCAGCAGGTTCCTTGGGGCCTGTGGCTCCATGTGAGAGGTGGAGGATCTGGTGGCTTTCCCAGAGCTCCTGCTGTGGCAACCAGCCCTCGCTTTGCCCAGGAGCCACCAGCAGCACCCAGCAAGGAGGGCACCCCAGAGAGCTCCAGCTCCAGGGATCCTGCTGCCAGCAGGGAGCAGAGGAGGAAGAAGCAGCACAGGAGTGAAGCTGTCCATTAGGGCCCCTAGGCTGTGTGTTCCCTGCTAGCACCAGGCAGGCAAGGAGACTCCAAGAGGCTCCTGAGGGTGCTGATTAGGTGAGGGTTAATTGGGGGTCCCAGCCCCAGGAGCAGTCGGGTTTCTGGGGGAGAAGGGGGGAAAGGGAAGGGAGGGGGAGGGAGGGAGAGCCTGGGGGGAAAGGGGACAAGAGAGAGCATCTGGTCTGCCTCCCACAGCTTAACAGGGAGATTCAAAGTGGGCGTGGAACAAGACTTGGGTCAATGGGATTACAGATCCATGATAGTGCAGGTGAGGGTCACAGGCTTAGAATAAACCCCACATTTTGGGGGGGGGGGAGGAGGGAGACAGAGCAAGCCACTGAACTAAAATGTAACACCACACAGAAGGGCCATTGTTTTGTGTTCCCTTTGGCCAAAGGAGCTACTAGAGGGCAGGTTGTCATGGCCAGTGGGGACAGTCACCTGGGAACAGGACTTGGGAGCCCTGGCTGCCCAGACATCGCTGGGCCCTTGCCCTGGGCAGTGCAGCAGTGTCCCAATGCCACGAGTTGAGGTGTGATAGGAGCAGCCACATCAGCAGATAGAGATTGTGGCTGGCTATAAAACACCTGCTGGCCCTGTGGCAGGCCCACATCAAGCCCACCATGGCCAAAGTGCTGCCTGCCTGCCTGCTCCTGGCCCTGCTGCTCCTGGCCCCAGCCCTGCTGGCACAGGAGGAGCGAGGGCTCGTCATCAACTTGGTAAGGGGAGACCAGCCCTGTGCTTGGCAGGAGGGTCCCACTGCTGCAAGGGACACACACGGAGGGTTGGAGGTGTCTGTGGGGTTTTCTGGCGTTGTGAGGGAGCTTGGAGCCTGGGAAATCAGCTCTGTAAAGGGATAGGGAACACAGAAAGGGGATCAGACAAGCTCTCAGCTGCTTGAGCCAGCCAGGACCACCAGCCTGGATGGTTCAAAGGGGCTGGGGAGGGAAAATGCTTTCCCTGTGGTGTCTCAGCCCTCCTGTGAGTCCACTGGGTGATATTTTGGGCCAGACTGAGGAAATGCTGCAGAGTGGGAGGTTGGGGCATGGGGATAGCAGTGCTGAGCCTCAGCACCCCCCCAAACCCCGTGGGCTCACAGCTAGGGTGAGAATAAAGGGGAGCAGAGAGGGGCCTGCTGCTCAGGCCCTGCCTTGTGCTGCAGGACACCGGGGAGCTGTGCCTGCAGAGTGCCCAGTGCAAGAGCGGCTGCTGCCACCGGGTCGACGGCCTCAGCCTGGCCCGCTGCGCCCCGAAGGCAGCCGAGTCCCAGGAGTGCTCCCCAAAGGTAGGTGCTGCCCTGCTCCCGGGGCTGGGCGGGCGTGGGGCACATCCCCCACGCTGCACTGAGCCCTCCTTCCCTGCAGAGCATCTATGGGGTCTACTACAAGTGTCCCTGCGAGAGCGGCCTGACCTGTGACGCCGATAAAAGCATCGTGGGCTCCATCACCAACAGCAACTTCGGCGTCTGCAAGGACCGCCGCGAGTCCCGCAGGCGGTGAAGACCCTGTGCCCCTCCATGCTGTCCCTGCCACCCTGCCTTTCCCCCTCTCCTGGGCCTAGCTGTGGGAGAATTTGAATAAAGACCAGCTTCTGCCGAGTTGCAAGGTGGCATTTTCACTCAAGCCAGCTCCCTGTCACAGGGACAGCAGGGCCAGACAGTCCCTGAAGAAGCCACCTGGACACGATGGCTTTACCTGTGTGTGTGTGCAATCATCCAACAATCTGGGCTAGGCCAGCAGCAAGCTGTGGGCTGAGCTCTGCCCGAGGTGAGTTTTAAAGAGGGGAGGCAGAGAAGGGGAAGGTGCAGCAGCCCCAGGATCTGAGGGAGCTGCTTGGGTTGTGCTGGCCTGGGTTTATTTCCTGCTGTGGCACAGATGTACCACAGCAGGCTGAGGAAGAGGAGGCACCTGTCTGGCAGAGCTGGAGATGAGGGGATCATCAGAGAGGGTGTTCTTGGCTTCTCCAGCGCAAACTTCACCCCGTGTTTTTCTGCCCCTGGGGATCACAAGAACCAGGCACCCACAGTGCCACTCCCCACTGCCCCGAGGGCTCTGCACCAGATGGGGAGGCCACAAAGGCTGGGGGCAACCCCTGGCAGCTGAGGAGGTGCTGCAGGAAAGTTTATTTCCAGGACAAGGGTGACTGGCAGCTTGAGGATCTGCACCTGCAGAAACACCAGGGACACATCTGGGAGGGTGGCACAGCGTGGGGGAGTCCCCATTGTTGAAGGGGACATGAGGGGCAATATGGGGACCTGCTGGCCCCTGCCAGTCTGGCTCAGAGGGGCTGCAAGAGGAGAAAATTCTGAGCTGGATTTTAAACTTGCGGCGGGTGGTTAAAATCTGGAGGGTCTTGTTCTCTTTGTCGTGGTGGTCCTGGCAGGAGGCCACCAGATCACTGGGGCAGGGTGAGGTGTGGGACAAGGGATAGCTGGGGACAGGGATGGGGACAGCAGCCCCTGTCCTGCAGCAGCCAGCCAGCCCCAGGGGACCCGGCACACGGGGTGTCTCCCTGGATCCCCATCTCTGCGGGGTCCCCAAGCAGTGGAAACACCTCGGAGGGGCTGGGACACCCCCGGGGAGCCCTGCCCGCCCCGGCCGGGCTCTGCGCTCCCGGCAGGGGCAGGATGTGAGCGAGCAACGCCCGGCACCGGCAGAGGGCAGCGGCACCGTGCCCACGGCCCGGCAGGGACCCCGGCCCGGCAGGGACCCCCAGCCCAGGGCAGGGCAGCCTTGGGGGTCCCTGGAATGTCCCCCCAGCTCTGCCACCCCTCGAGCGCTGCGCTGGGCGGGAAGGGGGGGCGGTGATGTTTGGGGCAGGGCTGAACTCTGGGGAGCTGGACGGGGGTTTTGTGGTGTCCCCGTTTTTGTGGTGTCCCCACGCTGGCAGAAGGACGATGGGGGCACCAGAGAGGTGCGAAGAGGGGGGTTGTGCTGAGGTGGGGTTCGCATAAATCCCCTTCCTCCCGCCCCATCTCAGCCCTATATTTACTGGTGAAGCCGCAGCTTTGTTTTGGCAGCTCTCGGCTGGTAAATATTGGCTAGAACCGAAAAGCAGACGCCTGACTCACGGCGTCTTAACAAACACAGGAAGGGGCCCCTGGCGCGTGTGGGGTGCTGGCAGCTCGGGGGACAGGGGGACCCCGGCAGGGTGGGGACAGCCTCAGGGCAAAGCCCGGGCTGAGCGGGGCATCCTTGAGCAGGAGGGCTCTGCTGCAGCCAGGGTCCCTGTGGGGGACCTGGGGGGGAAGGAGGGGTACGAGCTTTGGGGTGCCCCTTCCTCCTCCCCTGCCCTGCACAGGGTAAAAAGCAGCGGGGAACATGAGACTGAAGGGAGCGAGGGCAGCCCGAGAGCCTCCCCCCGCAGCAGGATTGCCCCCACATTGTCCAAGCCCATCCCCTCCGGCTCACCCCAGGGGTGCCCCACTTCCCAGGGAGGTGTGTGGCACATCCCCCCGCCCCGCTGCCCCCTCACCCGCCCTGCCCGCTGTTACCGAGGGTACAGGATGTTCTCACCCAGCCCAGCTCCCCAACCTCTCCCCGCCTCTCCCCCCCTTCCGCCAGCCCTCGGCCTTCACCTCTCCTCCTCTGCACTGCTTTAACCCTTTTTTTTCACCCCCAGACATCGCCTTTTCCTCTTCTTCTTTTTCTCCTTCTTGATTTCTTTTTAATTTCTGTGCAGATGCATTGAAACTCCCTCTCTGCCCGTTCCGGGGGATCCCTGCACCCCCAGCTCGCTGCAGCTGCAGTGGGGTGCCCACCCAATTCCCAGCTTTGCAGACCCCCCCAGAAAAGTCCCCCCCACTGCCGGCTTTGCGAAACACTCCAAGGAAAACGTGTGCGTGTGTGTCTGTGGGTGTTTGCTCCTGCACCCTCCCCCTGGGGCACCGAGGCTGCCAGTCCCTGCCCCAGGAGGGGGAAATGTGGTTTTTTTGGGGGGCTGAGCAGCCCCTGCCCCCCCCCCCGGTGGAAGGGACAGGCAGCAGCCCTGCAGCTCCAGCTTAGGACCGTGATTTCAGCGGGGGAACACCCCCGACACAGCCTAATTAATTCCATGTCCCCACGCACAGTTTGGGGACAGTTTGCTGCTCCAGTTTGCTGCAGCCTGGGGTGAGGATGGGCCTGATCCTGCAGCAGGGTCAGAGGCACTCCTGGGCTTTGGGTTGGGGGGCCCAGGGGGGGCTTTGGGGCAGTTCAGGGCAGTTTGTGCCTGAGGGGCTGCCCAGAGCCGTCTGGAGTGCACAGAGGTGTTTGGGGGTGCACGGAGGCACCCGGGGCTCCCTGGCTGCTCTTGGCTCTGGGTTTGTCCCCCCCATGAGCCTTTACCCCTGGTGGTGCCCAGGACATGGCTGGGGGTGGCTGGGCCAGCCCGAGCCCCTCTCAGGGTGTCCCTTGACCACAGCAGGATCCAGAGGGATGAAACACATCCCTGCAGGGTGTGGGACACCCCAGGCAGCACCGGGGATTTGGGGAATCCCAAATCCTCTGGGAGATGCCCCAGTGTGCCCCCACCACCCTCTGCTGGCCTGGCACACCTCAAGCTGTGCCTGCAGCAGCCAAACCTCTGTGGCAGCTCCAGTCGTGGGGCACAGTGGGGTGCAGACCCCAGCTGCAGACCCCAGGGATGCGGGGGCCTGATCCTGTGACTTAGGGTTTTCCTAAATCTGGGCCAGGTTTTCACTGTCCCAGGGAGATGGCTTTGGGATGGTGCTGGCGAGAAGCCATCCTTCAAGCTCTCTCTGGAAGAAAAGCAACCTTTCTAGCAAAAAGAAAAAAAAAAAAATTCATGGAAAGCTCTGGTTTGCCTCCCCTTGCCAAAACCAATTGTTGATGATTTTTCACGGCTGCTTTGGCTTTGCCTTTGCCTGTGACAGAGGGAACAATGTCAGACATGCTCCTGTTTTCCCACTCTGATTTTTTTCCCCTGAAGCTGGAAGAGGGGAAGGATTAGACTGAAGGACAGGGACCTATCCCAGGCAAATATCAGCCCCAGGGGCTCCCAAACCTGGCACGAGGACCTCAGCCTTTCCTCCACCCTCAGGGTTGGCCTTGGGGCTGCAAGTGGGGTCTCTTGAAGATGTCCCCCCAGAGCTGCTGAGGGCTGAGGACTGCCCAGCTCAGGGCACTAGTGGAGGCTGCAAGTGGGACATGGGGATGCAGAAATGGCCCTGGGAGGACATCCAGGCACCCACACACCTCTAGAACCCCCCTGATGCTGTTCACCAGGGCACGAGTGGAAAAAATCCTCATCCTGAATGATTTGTGCTGCTGGAAGCAGAGCACTGCAGGGAGGTGGGGAGGGCAAGGAGGGGATTTTGGGCTGCACCAGTCCGGGGAGATCTCGAGGCTGGGTGCCCTGCAACAGCCAGCTTGGGGGAAGTGCTCCCTGCAGCTGGGTTCCCCTCAGTGGGTATTTTTAGCCTTAAATTCCCTGAAGTGCTGGTGAGCTGGGCTGGGGGAGCAGACCGAGGTTGAGGAGGGGAGGATTTTGGGGAGGGGAGCACCTCCGTGACATTGCTGGGGATTCACTCTTGGGGGGTGCTAAAGGGTGTTGGGGGGATGCTGGGGGGATGCAGGGGGTGAGGGGGGATATTGGCAGGGATGTCGGGGTGGACATGGGGGGAACAGGGAGGGGATACTGGAGGGGGATATTGAAAGGGATGATTTGGGGGGGGGGGGGGTCCTGGGAGGTGCTGAGGGAATTTTGGGGGGGATGCCAGGGGGTTCCTGGGGGTTCCTGGGGGTTGCCGGGCGGTGGTGCTGGGGGCCACCCCGGACCCCCCCAGGCTGGAGCCCCGAGCGGGCCGGGCCCAGCCGCCCGGCGGGCCCCGGGTGGCCCTGGCCGGGTGCCCCCCCGCCGGCCCGGCGCTGAGTCAGGCTGTTCCCGGCGCTCCCGGTACATCGCGTCCCCACGCCGGGCGCCTGGCACGGCGCCCGCCCGGTGCGGCTCCCGGCAGGGGCACGGCCCGCTCCGGCCCCGCCGGCTCCTCCGGCCTCCCGGGCTGCGGCTCCCGGCACGGAGAGCCTGAGACCGGCCCCGAAGCCCCGGGAGCTGCCGGCGGAGCTCCGGGGGGCGCCGGCCCCGGTCCGCTCTGTGCCCAGCCCTGCCGCCTGTGCCCCCAGCCCGCGGCTCTCCGGGCGCCCCGCAAGCGCTGGGGCACCTGCGGGCGATCTCCGGGGGTTCTTGGGTCTCGGATCCGTCTGGCAGGAGCATCTCCATGGCGGGGCACAGCCGAGGGTCCCGGGGGGGATCCATCCCCCCGTCAGCCCTGCCCCAGCCCCGGGCAGAGGCGCCAGCTCGCACCCCCGCCCGGCAGCCCCAGGCACCCCCAGGCATCCGCCCTCCCCGGCGGAGGCTGGTACAGTTCGTTACGTCCAGACCGGAATGTACTTTGTGTTAGAAGTGGCCACAAGCCAGGAAGGCAAAGCCGGACTTTATTTATCCTCCCTGCTCCGGCCCCGCTGCTGCATCCTGCCCTTACTCGTGTGGGGCTGGATCTCCGGCAGGGCTGGGGGAGCCCTGGGCTCTGTCCGCCTCTCTGCTGCTCATTGCCAGCCGGGGAAGGCAGCGATTTTCCCCTTTTCCTCAGAAGGGAAATAATCTGGGAAAATATTTGCGTCCTTTCGTCGGGTAAAAGCTGTCCCGGTGTCTGGAAGGAAGCGCCGTGAGGAAGATGGGAGCTCAGGGATGGATCTAGGATCAGGGGAGCCTCTGAGGGAGGTGCCCCTGTCTGCTGGCTTGGGGGCTTTTTGCAACAAGGGCCAGGATTTGGGCCACAATCTGGTAATTTATGGATTAGGAATAAATGCACCTGGAAAGAACCACTGCAGGGCAGGGCAGGATCAGGCCCGTGACAGAGCAGGGACTTCCCTGGGGGTCCCCACGTGTGAGGGGGATGTGTTGGCCCCTCGGCTGTTAAAAAGCCGTGGTGGGAGCCGTGAGTCCAGGCAGAGAGGGGGAGCCTCGGGAGGGATCAGAGGGGTTGCCCCTGTGTCTGGGGGCTGGCCGATCATTCCGCACCCGGGGGAGCATCCCCCCCTCCGGCCTTCCCGCAGGGACATCGGAGGGGAATGTCCTATCTCACACAGAAAGCGGCTTCCCAGCTGCTCTGCATCCCCGGCCTCCGCAGTCCTCATGCCAAGCAGGTGGTCCTGCCCTGCTGCCCCATCCCCCCTTGTCCCCACGTCCCCGTGTCCGTCCATTCCTGGAGCTCGGCTGCACCCACAGCCCGTGGCAAGGACACGGTGTTCCGCTGTTCCCTGCCGCCTGTTGTGCAAGCCCTGGCTGCACCTCCCATAAACACCCAGCTCCCCACCGCCACGGCTCCTGCCCCGCTGCCCCCCGGTGCCCGCGGCAAACGGGGCACCCGAGGGGTGCACACACCGCGGGTGAGGGGAGGTGAAGCCACGGCACCCAAAAAAGCTGCTTTGATCCCCAAAATGGGCAATGGTGGGCTGGGTTCTGGGGGTAGGGTGGGTTTGATCCCCCTGCCCCGGGACCAGCGGTTTGTGCTGCTACACGCGAAAGGAAATGGAGAGAAAAGAGAAAAGCCACATCCTCCACTCTCGAGAGACTCACTGATGTGGCTCTTCACAAGGTGGAGGGACTCCTCTCCTCCCCACGCTCTCCAGGCAGATTAACGCCGGTTATTTTTAGCAGAAGACAAGGATGAATAAAAATATCCCCTGCTTTATTTTAATTATTTTTTTTCTCTCTCACCTCGCACGAGCAGCTCGGGAGCCAGCAGGGCAGGTGCCTTGGCTTTGCTCCCTGCTTCCAGACTTTCCCCAAGACTCCCTGTCCTTTCGGAGCTGGGCTCGGGGCTGGGGCAGGACATGTGTGGCCAGCTGGAGGGCGAGGGGGAACAAGCAGTACCCCTGGCAGGCGTCACAAAGCCACACGGGATTATTTATGGAACAGATTTCCTCCAGGTTGTGTTACAGGGGTGGGGGTGAACGGGGCAGACCCCAGCACCGGGCGAGTGGAGGGTTTAGGACATCTCCCCACCCAGGAAAGCAGAGTGAGCTGAGGGGTCTGGCCCTGGCAGAGCAGTGATTTGGAAGATGTCTTTTATTTTCTAAAAAGCCAACTCTGATCTTTATTCCCATGCATTTTTCTGGGGGTGCTTTCTATGCAAACAAACCAATTTATCATTTTTGTAGAACAAGGACCGACCAGGCTGACCCCCCTCGTTGCTGCCATTGGTCCTGTGAGGTTTTTCAGGGTTTTGGTGTTATCTCAGGGGCCTGATGGAATTATGCTGTGGGTTTTCCTGGTATTGCAAACCCACAGTATCTCAATTTTGTTTTTTAAATGAATATGTAAAGCTCTTGGAAATTTAAAGCCGGGAGGGAAATGTTTGAAACCAGATGCAAGATTCACCCGGGTTATTTTAGAGGGGGATAAATTAAATGTCATTAAAACAATTTTTTTTTTTTCTTTTCTAAAGTGGGCTTTAATTTTCACTCTATTTCTGATGAGTGACACCAATGTCTAAATTACAGCTGGGGCAATGAAACTCAGCATATAGAGCAGACCTGTGAGAAAGCACCCACCAATGCAGCGCTGCCTTCAGCCTGGCCCTGAAGGTTTTATTGGATCAGCCTGTGGGAACGAGGGCGCAGGTTGGGAGCTGTGGGCACTCAGTACAACACAAACCTGCTAAAAAAAATGACCACTTTATAAAAACACTCAGAGATGTCCCAATTTAAATCTGCCCCCAAATTTTGTTGCCCCCATTGGCTCAGGCGCTGCAGCAATGAGCAGGGATGAGATGTTTAATCACAAAAGCCCTGATTTCTAATCTCGGGGCGGGGGGGGTATTCTTGAGGCAGCTCTTGACAAAAATCTTAATTCTTTTATCCCGAACTGGAACATTTCTCCGTGTTCCAGCAGCCGCTCTGTCCGCCAAACCCGCAGCTCTGTCCCCAGCTATGAGGCAATTTTCACTCTCCAGCGCGGTGCTTCCTGTACCTCCCGGAGGAGCTGCGAGGGACTGGGCTGCCCCTGGGCAGCTGGGGGGAACGAAGGCACCTCCGGGGCACCTCGGGGACACCTGCGGGACTGGGCTGTCCTTGCGGGGTTGGGACAGCCCGGGGGCGAGGAGCGCTGCGCTGCATGGAGCTGAGCCCCGGGGCATGGCAGGGGGTCAAGCAGCCCGGGGCCCTTCCCGGGGCGGGCTGTCCCTGTCGCTGTCCCTGTCGCTGTCGCTGTCGCTGTCCCTGTCGCTGTCGCTGTCGCTGTCCCTGTCCCTGTCCCTGTCGCTGTCCCTGTCCCTGTCGCTGTCCCTGTCGCTGTCCCTGCCCCTGTCGCTGTCCCTGTCCCTGTCCCTGTCCCTGTCCCTGTCCCTGTCGCTGTCGCTGTCCCTGTCCCTGTCCCTGTCCCTGTCCCTGTCCCTCTCCCTGTCCCCGTCCCCGCTCCCGCCGGTGCCACCCGGGGGAACGCGCGGGCACAACGCTCTGATTTGCATACCGCCTCCGCCGCAGCCAATGGCAAGGTGGGACTTGGAGACGGGCAGGCAGTACAGCCAATGAGACGCGAGCAGGGCGGGGCGCGGGGCGCGGGGCGGGGCGGCCCGGCCGGGCGGGCGCGCGGGGCTGTCGGAGCCGGGCGGCGGCGACAGCGGCGACAGCGGCGACAGCCCCGGCGACAGCCCCGGCGACAGCCCCGGCGACAGGTGGGACCCGCGGGCCGGGGAGCCCCGCGAGCGGCTCTGCGCTGCCGCCACACCCCGCGTGGGGCTGCGGGACTGCCCGGGATCGGGCGGTGCGTGAGCGAGCGGCAGCGCGGGGCTGGGGACCCCGCTGGGGACACGCGGGGGACAGCGGCCACCCGAGTGGGGAAGGGGCGCTGGGGATGGGGATGGGGATGGGGATGGGGATGGTGGCGTCCGCGGGGGTTGGTGCCCCGTGGAGCTCCCGAGGTGCCGGCAGGAGTTCCCGTGGGGATGCTCCGGTACATCCCGGGCTGCCGCCGCCGCCGCCGCTGCCCGGGCGGATTCCGCTTCTCCCGGCCCCAGGCGGGGCTCCCGGAGCGCTTCTTCTGTCAGCCCCGAGCGGAGAGACCCCGCGGGGTGTGTGCATCACTGCGCACAGCCCTTGGCAGCAGGTAGAAGTGGCTGCACGAGGTAAATGTGATTTTTTCAAAAAGTTTCTGCGATTTTTCCCCTCCTCTCCGGGCATAAAAACTCTTGCAGAACTTCTGTTTTTAAAAGGCACGTTCGAGTGAGCTTGCTCTTCCCAGGAAACTGAGTTTTACACAATGGGCTGTAGGAACTCGTAGGAGATGTGTCTGACATCGGTGTGTCCCCAGGCTGCAGCTTCCAGCCGAGCCTCCAAAGCTGCACCGAATTTCTGCCCCCACCGGTGCAAATAAAAGTACCCTTAAAAACAAAAGTACCCTTTAAAAAAACAAAAAAGCCAGGAGCTGATACTTTGTGTTTTTAAAGACAGAGTTTAAACAGTGTCTCACCCTAAGGAGCTGTTAAACTTCAGGTGGGTTTGGGGACATCACTGGGATATCAAAGCCAGCCTGGGAACCGGCATTAAAAGTTAAAAAAAAGTTGAAAGCACAAATTGCTGCTTCCTTTAAAACATGAGCAAGCTGCCTCCCTCCTGCCTCCTCCCCTGTCTTGAAGGGCTGGAGAGAAGAAAATCATTAAATACGTCTGGCAGAGCCTGTATCTGGCTTTTTAATTTTTTTTTTAAATAAATGCAAATAACCTCATCTTCCCAAGGCTGTGTTTGCCCAGCACACACTTCAGTCATGATGAGGTCCTTTCCCAGCACTGTTAGAGCACCTTCCTTCCTGCTAGGATGAACCAAAAAATAAGGACAATTCCTGAGTAAAAAGCATCCCTCAGGAACATCACTGCTGTGTAGTTATGTATGTTTTAATTAATTACCTGCTTGCAGAAGGAGAAAGTTTGCTGGAAGGTTTGAGATGCTTGGCACCAAGACCTCCTCGGGCTGGCTGCAGCTCCCAGACTAGCTCAGGGGAAAAATATTTTGTAAATAGTTTAAAAAATAGTTTGTCCTCAGATACTTCTCATTTTATACTATTTTATATCAATTTTATTTTATAGTCTCTCTCGGTTACATGAATTTATATAAAGTTGTTGCAGCCCCTTGAGGGAGCTGTGAAGCTCCTCCTGATCCTGTGCACATTACAGGGAAATAGATATTACTTAGTGAGGATTTTTTTATTATTTTAGTGCTCTGTGCTTGTGGGTGTATAGAAGTGGCCACGAGTGCTCCAACGTACAAGTTGTTCATGTAACTTGTTTTTCATGGAGCTGACAGGCTTTTTCCATAACTAGTAATTGTGATTAGTAAGGATTTCTGATTTTGCAAGAGAGTGCATTGGAAAATAAGGAAAATAATAGGAAAGTGACTGTCAGAAAAGAAGAGTCAGGACTGTGGGGGACTGCAGTTAAATCATCCTCTACCTGCAGTGTCCCATCTTTGTAAATAGCAGTATTCCTCCTAGATGGAAAAATACTCTCATTGCAAGTACTTTTTGATTTACATTGAATTTAACCGCTGACTAAAACGAGCCTGGCAAAGAGCATCGTTCCTGGGATGTGCCACAGTCCCAAAAAGGAGCCCAGGTGGGATGCAGCCTCCCTCCCCAGCCCAGGGGATGCCCTCCAGTGTGTGTGTCAGAGCCTGTCCTCACCCCTGTGCTGCCAGGGGCTGCAGCATTGTCCCCAAACCCCTGGTCTGCCCCTCGCAGCGTCTCCAGCCGTGGCAGTGCCACCCCAGTCCCCTCCTGCAGTTTGTCCTCTTGTGATGCTTCTCCAAGAAATCCTCCCTTGGCACCAGAGCAGGCTGCTTGCGCTGGGAATTGCTGTTTGCCCAAAATAATTTGGCATTTATAGGCCCCTGGTGCAGATGGTCTTGGGTGCTGGGTTATTTCTGGGTGCCAGAGCTGCTGCTGGCAGGGCTGGATGCTGAGCTGGGGATTCCCCCCTGGGGATGCTCCAGGTGCTGCTGAGCCCTCATTTCTGGGGATAAATCATCAAACCCAGCGTTCCCCCTGCCAGGGGTCACCTGGCTGCAAATTCCTTGGAGAAAACCCCAAATCCGAGCAGTGAGATGTTTTTAGAAACAAACAACAAAAAATTATATAAATCCAAGTTTAATTGCCACATCTATACTGGAGGAAAGGCTAAATTAAAACAGAATTGGCAAACAAGGAGTTTCTTGTTTATTTCTGTTTTGTGTTTATTTTAGTCCCCCCCAAACTGTCACTTGAAATTCAATTTGCTCAGCACTGGTGTAGCTGCTGCCAGGAGGCTGCTCTGAGTCGCCTGTGGAGGGCTTGGACTTCACTTGGTGTGCTGTATGGGGAGGGAAACTTCCCATTTAACAGCCAGAGGTGGAATGTTTAATTCCAAAAGCCCAGCTGGTCTGTCGTCCCTGCTTGTTTTGACCAGAGGAGAAAACACAACTGCAAGGACCTCGCTCATTTTTGGTGGCAGAAAACCCAGTGAGAGGGTGCCAAGGAGTGGGTAGTGGGATGTCAAGTACTTTCTCACATTTTACAGATGGTTTATATAACCTGCTTGGCTATATTATTATTTTCTTTCCCTGTCCAGTTACATAATCCCAATTTATGAAGGAGGAGGTTGCATTCCCCACTGTTTCATGTCTATATATTACAGCCTCTGAGCTTGTTGGGGTGCTTGGCCTCCCTGCCAGGCATCTCCCAGGAAGCTCAGGTGTGGAACAGCTCTTGACACCCTCATTATTACTATATTTCCTGGATTATGTTGTTTTAGCCCCTCAGGAGAGGATAGGTGCAGGCTGCTGCCTCTCCCTGCTGATGCAGAGCAGAGACTGTGGGCATTCCTGGTTTTTCCAGTGTTTTGAGGGTCTGTTCCTGTGGCAGAGGCTTGCTGTGATTTTTCTGGTGGAAGCAGCTGAAATCCTTGCTAGGGGCAGGTGGGAAAGGAGCTGCAGAGCATCTCTGTGCAGAATCCTCAGCCTCAGGCTGCCCCTGGCACCTTCTCCCCTGGGGACAGCAGCCACCCATCCCTGTCTGTGGATTTTGTTTTCCCTGGTGTGAGTTTATCCTTCAAAATAAGGGAGGAGAAAAGAAAATGCTGCCTTTTTTCTTAATTCCCTTTGAGATGGAAGTGGAGGGTGTTGTGTCTGTGGGTACCCACTCTGGAGGAGATGGACCACAGGCTGCTCACAAGAGAGCTCAGAGCAGCTTTATCCCTCTGATTTTATTTATTTTTTTTTATTTTGAAGTGACCTGGGAAAGCCAAGCAAGCATTTCCTTGCTAGAAAACCAGCAGAAGGGCCAGATTCTTTTTAATGGGTTTATATTGTGAACTGGGGGGATAAAACCACTCCTCTCTGAAAGTCTTTTGTGTGTTGCTGGCATGGGCCTGTTCACCTCACCCCAGGGGATGCAGAGACACTGAACCCATCTTGCTTTTGCCTGAGATATTTATTCTGGCAAGGTTAGTGACCCATCCTGCTCACTTGTTCCTCTCACTGCAGCTGAGGAACAGCCTCTTATCCCACTTTTTTTTTTTTTAATCAATTAGTTATGACTTGAACCTTAAATAAAACCATTTCAGAAGCTTAAAAGCATTAGCTAGGCAGAATGATGCAGTCAATGTGATGGGAGCATCCACTGCTCTATTTAGGTGAGCTGCACTCAGTTTTCTTTTTCACTTTGTTATCCTCTTAATTGTTTTAAAACCTTCCCCTGATGGTGCTTTTCTGCTCATAGGCAGATACCTGGTGGTCCTTGGGAGGTGTCTGGGACTGCATCCCTCTCTGAAGTGTCCCTCAGGGTGCTGGGCAATCCAAGCAGCTCTGTTTGCATTTTGGTTTTTTGCTGGAACAGGAGCTGCTGTGCCTGGCCTGCCGGGGTGTTGGCTGCTTGCACAACGTGCAGGCTAGGAAGTAAATTGATCCATGGGAGCTCTTAGCTGGTGAACAATAGTTTCAATTTTATGGCTTCCCTGTTTATTTTGAAGGAGGTGGAGAAAGTCAGGTGGCCAGGATTTAAAAAAACGAAAAAAAATTAATTAACTGTGTGAGACATGGCACTCAATGTCTAGGTGTGTTGGGATGCAGCTGAGGATTATGTGGAGCTGCTTGTCCACCTTAGGAAGGTCATATTTTGTTAGAAATCCCAATTTTAACTCATTACCATCACCTTCCTTGGTCTCTGCTCAGCAGGCTGGCCCTGAGGTGTCTTAAAGCATCCAGGAGAAATCACTGCTCTGCTCTTCCCTCTGCTGCTGCACAGGCACAGCTTGCTCAGCAAGAAGGGATTTTATTAGAAAAAACCAGTTTGTGATGGAAGGGGAAGCAGTCCACTGTGGGACAGTGGAGAGAGTCAGCTGCTGCACTAATTGGGTTATTCTTCATGATCAGTCTGTGCTGGGGCTGGGGGATGCATGTGCAGCCCTGTGGGGTTGGGGTTTTCCAAGGGGCTGGGATCTGGGATCTGGGGTGATGATCACCAGGATCCAGGGCCCCACATCCCCCTGCTGTGCGTTCAGATTTGTTTTTTTCAAGCCTGACCTTTGCATTTTCAAGAAACTCCCTCCTGTGTTGCAATCTGAAGCTTTTAGGGCTGTTGTGGTGCTGTGGAAGTGAAAGTGCTTTGTGCTAAGCGGGTCTTAAAAAACAAACCCCAGAGCAGCCAACTCTTATTTTTTCGTCCTGTTAATTTTCATCCCAGTGAAACAGTTGGACAGGATATAGCCTTGGTTTGTTTTTTGTAAAGCTGATGGTAAGATGCTGTTTTGTGGAAACAGCAAGTCAAAACAGGTTTTGGCCATAGTCTTCATCACCCATTTCTGATCATGGTGGAGCAAGATCTGTGGCTCAAAACTGCTCTGTTCCCCCTTCTTCTTCTGAAATCTTATTTTAGAATTAAAAAAGCCTGTGTGGTTTTTTCATCCTTTTTTCTTTTTTCCCCCCTCTCTTCTTACCAGGTATTTCCCCGCTGTGTCTCGGGACCTGGACTCTCCCTGCACCTTCAAACCTTCTCCAAGGATTGCATGGTGGCAAGGTGAGACGCCTCAAAACCCTGCCCAGCCTTGCTGCTCCCCATCCCTTTCCCCTCCTGGGAGCCTCTGGGAGGGATCTGCAACATGAAGTTTCCATTTGGAGCTGGCAAATTCCCGGTATGCCGATTTCTAGGAAAACGGGGCTGGGGATCCTGTGGTTGGTGAAACCCTAGCATGTGTGATACCTGTCTGTCCTCAGCCCAGGGTCAAACATCTGCATCCCATTCTCCCCTCTGAATTTTCACCTATTCCTCAGTGTTGGGAGACAGCAAGACCTGTGTGGAGAGGGAATTGTTAAATTAAAAGGCTTGTTTTTATTTATTTCTGTGCTTCTGCGACCCATCCATGTTTGTATCCCAGGGAAATGAGCAGTGTGGATGTTCAGAGGAGAGAGGATGGTTTGTCCTGGCTTCATTTACAGACTTGCAACATTAATCCTGTGGGTAGTAGCAGCAATGGGAAAGCAGGATCTGCTTGGGGTGTCAGAAACACCCGGGGGCTTTTGCACAGAGTAATTAATTAATGCCCTCCCTGTATCCAGAGTGTACAAACAAGAAGATTCAGGCTCTGACACCAGCAGCAAGCTTGCTGTGCTCGGTGACATCCCTGCCTGCTCTCTATTTAAACCTCAGGGAGTAGCAGATTTTTTTTTTTTTGCCCTACAACTGTTTGTTTCAAATTAATTGGGATTTTGGCCCCTGGCCAGCCTCCTCCTGTCGCTCCAAATGGGAGATAAGTGGGAGCAGTGCACTCTTTTCTCTAACCTACTTGGAGCCGTCTGTGCTGGCCGGGGGAGCCGGGAGCTCTTTCCTAACGTGGGCCACATCTCCAGGGCTGGCTCCTGCGGCTCCTTCCCTCCCAGGGCTGCTGACGCAGAGCTCTCCCCTCCCGCCCGCCTTGGCCAGCTTCCCTGGATGACTCCTCTAATTGCTTACGTAGAAAAATAATGAGAAGGATGCGTGGGGTGTATTTTTAGATGTCTCTTGGTGGGATTTAGCGAGCGGCAAGCCGGAGCCAGCACCTCCCTGTCCGTCTCCTGCATCCCAGCCCTGGCTGCTGGGTGGAGCTGGGGAGGTTCTGTCCCCTCAAGGTGGTGATGCTTGGGCAAGCTTTGCTGCTCCTCGGGCTTCTCCTGGTCCTTATGGGTGGGTGATGGATGATGTGTCCCTGGTGCTGCACAGGATCTGTGCTGGGAGGTCCTGAGCTGATGCCGTGCCCGTGCTGGGATGGGCATCACCTCCTCCTCACTCCTCTCTGAGAGGAAGGCTGTGGTGGCTTGGAGACCATCCCAGCACCCAAATCATTGAATCATGGAAAGGTTTGCATTGGAAGGAAACTTTAAAGGCCATCTAGTCCAGCCAGGTTGCTCAGGGCTCTGTCCAAACTCACCCAAATGTTCCCAGGAATTGGACATCCATTACCCTTTTGGGTAACCGGTGCTTCACCACCCACATCATCAAACATTTCTTCCAAAGTAGCCCATGGCACGTTTTCCTATCAATACCTGTGAGGTAATGGCTCTCACCACGTGTTGCTTTGCTTTTTAATGCTTTTTTTAAAAGATGTTCCCATCTGAAACCCCAGCAGCGCAGAGCAAAGGGAGCAGGATCCCATTAAATATCACCCAAAAGACTGTGATAATTGAGCTTTGCAACAAGTAGTTCCCTTATTTTTCTCTTTGCTTCTTCCATTTCAGGGCTCTTTGTGTCTCAGTGGCTTCCTGTGCTGGGGGGGCCAGGCTCCAGTCCTTCCCTTTCCACCCGGGTGCGAGGAAAGCAATTCTTCTTGCAGCACGACTTATCTCTCCTTGGAGCTGAAAACATCCTTTCTTTGCTCTTTTTGAATCCCCCAAATGAATGATTTCTCCTGCTGGTTAACATCAGCTTCCACGCTGAAGACTGTGGGAAAGTTTCACAATTACAGTGGCTTTAATAGATCTGGTTTATGTCTTAAAAATCCCATCGCTTTCTAATTCTCCGTCACATGTTTCCTTGATGATGTGTCGCCCAGCAGTGCAGCTACCAAAATAGCCCCATGGTCTGAAGGAAATCATCAGGAAATATGTTTTTGAAACTGTAGGCAATTCTTTTTTTCACCAGGAACCATTGGAAAAAGTCTGTGTTCAATGGAAAACGTGGCTTTTCTGGCACCTTGGCTGCTTATGTGGTGACATTTGGGAGCACAGAGTCCTCCAGCAGTTTGCCCAAAAACCCCTCAGCTCCTCAGATTGTTGCTATGAATTTTCTCTTTATCCACCCAAATAGCTGGGATTTTTTTTGGTGTTGGGTTTGCTTTAATTTTGGGGGAAAATGCTTGCTTGTGCACTGTGTTCCCATGCAGGGTGACAAACCCTTTCCTTTCCACGGCCTCCCGTGGTCCTGCCAGGCTGACAGGGTGTGTGCTGTGTCCCCCCAGGTCCAGGGAGACCATGACCACTGATGAGGCCACCAAGAGTGAAGGGGAGGTGCAGGCAGCAGCTCTGGCTGAGCGTGGGGAGGACATCACACCATCCAAGGACCGAGGGGTTCTGAAGGTGAGGGGGATCTGCCAAGAGTGTCCTGCCTTCCTGCACTCTGGGGTGCACAGTCACCTCCCTGGGCTGCATCCCAGCCCCCAGGGTCACAGCTCCAGGGCTGTAGGATTGATTCTTTCATTTCCAAGGCAAAGAGGATGAGCATTGCTTGGAGTAAAGGAGAATGCCGTGGTGGTTGAGGCTGGTGGGCCCAGGCTGCTCCATGAATTTCACTGCTATTGTGTTCCTAATCAGATTATTAGCTGTAAATCCACAAAGCATTTCTGTGTGTGACTCACAAACATTAGAAAGAGCACATTACTGAGGTCATCCAGTCTGCTCCACAGCCCCTTTTTCATATTCAGGGCCATTTCTGGATAGTTCTGCTCCTCAGCACTTACACTTCTCCACTTGAATAGGACCTTTCCTCCAAGAATAGCATCCTCCCCTGCTCCATCCTCAGCTCGAGAACTGCTTGTTCCCGGCTGCAGCCTTCAGAAAAAAGTGTTGACAAGGAGTGAGTAGTGAACTGACACACCCCTGTGAGTAAAATGTGTACGGACAGCGAGCGAGTGGAGCTGCCCTCGCCGCGGCTTTGGAGCCCTGGTGTTTATCCTCCCAGCGTGGACTGGTCTCTGCTCCCAGCCCAGGCCAGCTCCACTGCTGTGGCTCCACTTTGAGATTTGTTTTTCGGAGCTGATGATGGGCAAATTTAGGGGCAGACTGAATAGCTCCTTCCTGTTACTCAGGGCAGCACTGGGGTGTACGTGCATATGTATAAATGTATTTATGTAAATGCCAGTGCGTGCTTATCTCCCTCCCCTTCCACATTCATCCATGGCCCCAGCTCACGTTTGGTTTCTCTCTCTCAGATCATTAAGAGACCTGGGAGTGGGGGTGAGTGTCCCATGATTGGAGACAAGGTTTATGTGCACTACAAAGGCAAACTGGCCAACGGGAAGAAGTTTGACTCCAGCCGCGATCGGAACGAGCCCTTCATCTTCAGCCTGGGCAAGGGTGAGCTGGCCCAGGGGTCCATCCTGGGATAGTGGAGGGTGGGATCCCCCTGGAGTCACCCCTGATCCTGCTGCAGGAGGGCTGGACAGCGTCAGCCCTGCCTTAAGGCACTGGTGAATGTGGGGTTGTTTTGGGTGCCTTCTTGCTGCGCCAGCTTTGTTCCTGGGCTGCTGCTTTCTCCCTCCTGCCTGACACCTGCCTTTCTCCTAGGTCAGGTAATCAAGGCATGGGACATTGGGGTGGCCACCATGAAGAAGGGAGAGATCTGCTACTTGCTCTGCAAACCCGAGTACGCCTACGGCTCTGCTGGCAGTGCCCCCAAAATCCCCTCCAATGCCACCCTCTTTTTTGAGGCAAGTAATGCTGGTGAGCTGGTGTGTGGATGAGCAAGCTTGTTCCTTTCTGCCTTGCCTGCCATCTCAGAAATAAAAATTTTTTAATTATTATTAATAATAATGAAAAGACAAAGCCCAAACAACAAAAAAATCCACAACAACAACAAAAAAACCATCCCAACTTGGATTCCTGAAACGTGTCCCTCTGCTCCAGGAACTGCTGCCAGGGCTTTCTCAGAAATGTGTGTCTGAGCTGGAAGGCTGGGACTGAAACTCCAGTTTAGCAGAGTCCTGGTGCTGGGGCGGGGAGTGGGCAGATTCCTGGTTTCTACATGCACATGGGAAGGAGAAAGCAGCTGGGGAATGCCTCCAGGTGCTAAAAAACCATTCGTGCTGAGGGCTGGTAGGAAAGTTAAGTTTTGGGCACAGAGGGCTCCCTGGGCAGGGCTCACTGGGACATGGAAGGAGGGGGGAGTCTGTCCTAAATTAAGGCTCAGGCCCTCCAAGTCAAGTGTGGACTAAGCTGAGGGTCAGAGCTGGTCCCGCCAGAGGATGAAGGGGAAGCTCCTGCCCACACTGGGGGACTTTGAAAGCATCTTGCAGCAGCAGCTGTGTTGTACCCTGACAGGTTCAATAAACTTATTTTTGCTGTTGCTTTGTGTTATGCTTCAGGTACTGGATGTGTCCCAGTTTCTAATAAATCCTGTGTATTTTGCTGTGGTCTGGATCTGGGTTTTATGGGCAACTTCTCGTCAGCTGAAAGGAGAATGATCTGGCTTGCTTCTGCAGCCAGGGGATGAACTGCTGCTCTCTGTTGTTTTTCTCTTCTCCCTTCCCCTTCCCTACTCTCTGCCCACTCTTCCTTTATTATTTTTTAGGTCGAGCTGCTTGACTTCAAAGGCGAGGACTTGTTTGAGGATGGAGGAATAATCCGGAGGATCAAGAGGAAGGGGGAAGGTTACTCCAACCCCAACGAAGGCGCTACCGTGGAGAGTGAGTGCTGGTCCCTGGTGGGACGAGCAGGGCTCAGTCCTGAGCTGATCCCTGTCCTGAGCTGATCCCTGGCAGTGCTGCTGGCAGGGCACAGGCTGAAGGTGGCTGTGCATGCTGGTGGGATGCAGTGATGCCCATCCAGGGGCCAGGTGGGCTGGAGAGCAGCTGGGGATGCTCCTCTGAGCTCTTGCTAAGTGCTTTGGAGGCTCAGCAGTTTCTTTGGCCTCCTCATTCCAATGCTGGTGGTATTTTTGGGGGGGTCTCATCACATTTCTTACAGAATGGGGCTCTTTCCTTCCCTTATGGCCACAGGGCTGCTGATGGCAGGGGACTGAGGCTGAGGTGGTCTCAGCTGGCACGGGAGGATGAGGAGCTCACAGCCCACTGGGCTCTGCCTCTTCTGGTCCCATTTCTGGAGCAGACATTTCATGGGGCTGGGCAGGGGAGGGCAGAGGGGTTTGGGGTTTTTGTCTTTCTAAGATATGCTCAGACACACACACAGGGCTCGCTCCATATGGGACAGGTTTACTTTCATTTCTTAATTCCAGAGCTCCTGTTCACAACGATCCTAAAGTCCCTTTATCAACTGAGAAATTGAATCTGAGTTCTGAGAGTTTACCAAGCTTAATTGACTGGTTCTTCTAACAGGACTTTCTTTTAGGGAAAAATGAGATTTTGAATCAAATTCCACTGTCTGGGCAGTGGTCACTGTGCTGGGGGTGGCACAGCAGTCCACCCTGGGGCAGGGCTGTGATGGTTTACCTCAGCTGTGTAGTTTGGGGGGTGCTGGAATTAGGCTGGAATAAATCACTCTTCCAGGAACAAGTACCTCCGGGTTTTTAGAGGCTTTAAGTTTTACAGACCCTAAATCCCAGCTCTGGTCCCTAAAACCTGTGCTGCAGTTGAAATCTGGCATTCCAGCTTTTGTTACATCCTTTCCCCCCACCCCCCTCCTCCTTCTCCGTTTTTAATCTGAGTACAAATTGCTGTCAGCACATCAAGTTCGTGTGCCAGCCGCACTCAGTACACTCTGTTCTCAGCTCTTCAAAAACAAAATCGCTGCAGGCACTGAGAGAACAATAAGTCAGAGCTGCAACCGGAGTGATGTTCCTTCAGTGACTTTTTTTTCTCTGTAATCCAAGAGCGGCTGAACCAGCTGATCCACTCCTGGAAACCCGAGCTGAGATTTTCCCCTCTGTGCTCGGTGTATTTTCTGTGCAATTAAAACGGAGCAGAACTCTCCTTGGAAGGAAGGATCACAACATCCCCTTGTGCATCCTGTTTCAAAGTGGATCCTCCCATCACCAGCACATCCCACAGGGGATGTGGGGGAGCTGCAGTGCTGTTTTTGGGGTCGGGGATTAGGGATCTGTGCTGGCCAGGAACGTGCAGGGAGATGCACAGGGCTGTGGGGTGGCTGGCTTACCTGTATTTTAGGCAGGATTTTCCACATTTTCTGTGCCTAAAAAGCCAGCCAGCTTGGTTTTTGAGTAGTGCAAAAGCAGAGGTTGTCACTGGTGGAGCTGGATTTGCTTTTTGTCCTCATCCCAAGCTGGGTGGGCTCACAGCAGCCTGACTGCTGTGGTCACTGTGCACCAGTGATGGATGCAGGATGTGTCCCAGGGAGTTGGCAAGCACCTGAGCATCCTCTGCTTGAGTCCCAGCATGGCTTTGGTGGCAAGAGAGGATTGACAAGGCAGAGCCTGGCATCCTGCCCCATCCTTGGGTTCTCTTATGCCAGCTGGACCCGCCCTTGCAGTGGGGGCTGCCAGGTCTGGCTTGGTCTGTGCCTCTCATCCTAAGGGACTTCTGAGGGTCCCAGGGCAGGGGATGGACACGAATTTCCTTCAGCCCAGGCTGCAGCTCTCCTGTGCAGAGCCCAGACCCTCATGGGTGTTTCTGGGACCCCGCTTGTCCTGCCCCTCACCTGCCACCACAGCAGGATGCTCAGTGCCCTGCAGCATCTCAGGTTGTGTTCCCCTCAAACAAAGGTAAAGCTCATGTCTTTGCAGGCTGCAAAACCTTTAAGAACAGTTGGGAATTTTTCCACTTACAAAGCTTTTTTTGTTGTTGTTGTTTGTTTTAGCTTTTTTTTTTTCCCCAACAATACGTAGGAGTTCCTTGTGAAATTGCTTTTACTTGATGCCTGCCTCCTTGTGTGTGTATGCCTTTTACCCTGCAAGCAGAATGCAAAGGTTGTAAAAGCGTCCCCAAAGCCTGGAACGTCTTCAGGTTTGAATAAATAAAGAATAATCTTGCTGTGGAAAGCCAGCCAGGAGAGCCAGGTGCTGAATGTGCCAGGTACCCAGTGTCCGCTCTGCCTGCGCTTCTGCCAGCCTCTGGGGCTGGAACAGCACGGCTCCTGGTTGAAGATTAAAAATAAAAAAGTTTATCTTGTACTTTGAGTTCTCAGAGTCAGGAGAACGTGGCCTTGTTTTGGAGGCAGGAGTCAAGGCAGTATAGCACAGTATAGAAGATTTGTAATCACCGTGATAAACTCTGCCTGGCGCCGTGCCAGGAGCAATATCCAGTTCCAGTAAGACTTGACTCGTGCACTTGAGTACGAGGGGAACATATTAGTCACGATGTTTTTCTGTTGTTTGGTCCCTGCTTAGACAAGATATGCCTGCCTTGCTTTTCAGCAAAGTTCCCAAGCCCTCCCCATCCCTCTTCTCCAGGCTGCCCCCAGCCCTGGGTATTCCCTCTTCCAGGCTCTGCTGAGTTTTGGGAGAGATGCTTTATAAAATGCTTTCTAAGACACTTTGGAGCCCACCTTTGGGTGATTCTGGGTGCCATCCTGGCCCTCTTTCCCCTCTGCAGTTCACCTGGAGGGATTCTGTGGCGGCCGCAGGTTCGACTGCAAGGACGTGAAATTCGTCGTGGGCGAAGGGGAGGACCACGACATCCCCATTGGCATTGACAAGGCCCTGGAGAAGATGCAGAGGGGAGAGCACTGCATCCTCTACCTCAGCCCACGGTGAGGAGCATCTCCACAGCGATGCTGAGCGGGTCTCAGCTTCCAGCCCATGTGGGAGAGGGTGATCCTGAAAATAGAATTCCCTGGGAGAGTCTCAGAGGACACCAGCAGGAGCAGCAGGGGTGACCAGTGGCATGTAAACAGGAATATGGAGATGCTTTAAAAAAAAACAGGTTGAAGGGCTTTAGCCAAGTCCAGTGTCTGAGATGGAAATGTCTCCCTGGAAATGACCAGGCTGTGTAAAAAGATGGCTTTGATGCAGCCAGGAGGGATGATTCCCAATATATGCACTGACTGCATATCCACAGGGACCTTTGCTCGTGGAGAGTAACATCACCCTGTCCCCAAAATGTTAGAAAGCCTTGGGTGGCAATCTGGGTGTGCCTTTATGGGTGAGCTCTGCTGAAAACAAGGTTTTCCCCCTTCTCTGAGAGCCTCCCCCTGCCCTGCAGGTACGGCTTTGGCGAGGCTGGGAAGCCAAAATTCGGCATCCAGGGGAACGCGGAGCTGGTCTACGAGGTGACCCTGAAGAGCTTTGAGAAGGTGAGGGCAGAGGTGCTCCTGTCCCTCCCTGGGCTGCAGGAATGTCAGGGCCTGTGTAGCCTCCAGCCTTTGTCCCTGGCGTGGCTGCAGCCCAACCCCTGCAGAAGTGGACACGTCACCGAGGAGCTTCGTGTTCTCAATTTGTTCTTCTCTGTTGGTTTGTTTTATTCTTGTGGCTGAGGTCCAAGGCTGGGTGTCTTATTTGTTCCTAACCTTGTCCTTTTGTACTTTCTTTTTATTTTAATATTATTTTTTCGTCTTCTTTTTTTTTCCCGTCTTCTTTTTCTTTTTTTTCCTCCTCCTTTTTTCTCCTTTTTTTCCTCCCTTTTTCTCTTCTTTTCTCCTCTTTTCTCCTCATTTTTCCTTTTTTCTATTTTTTTTCTTTTTCTAATTTTTCTGCTTTTTCTCTCCTTTTTTTCTCCATTTTTTTCTCTTTTCCTTTTAGTTTTTTTTTCCCCATTTTTTCCTCTTTTTTTTTTCCCCCCCCTGGACTGCACAGATAAAAGCTGGCCCATGCTGCCAGCCCTTGGCTGTGCCCGTGAGGAGGCTGGGGATGGGGTGCAGGAGAAGCCCATGGGATTTGCACATCCCTGGATGGGTCCCCTGCCTGTGCCATCACTCTGGCCAAAGCAGGGGCAGGACCTGTCCCCAGGCTCTGTGGTACAGCCCTGCTGAGCCCTGAGTGTCACCACGCTGGCCCAGAGAGTGGCACGGTCCTGCCGGGGCAGGGGAGGCTGCTCTGCTCCACTGGGAGTGCTCCAAGTGTTCCTTTGCAGGCCAAGGAGTCGTGGGAGATGGACACCAAGGAGAAGCTGGAGCAGGCGGCCGTGGTCAAGGAGAAGGGCACGATGTACTTCAAGGTTTGTGAGCTTGGGGGTGGCAGAGGGGAGCTGGGGCTGAATTTGGCAGCCATCAGTGTCAGAGAAGCCAGACAGGGCTGGGGAAGGTGAGTCCTGCCCTCACTCTGCCTTTTTCTCACTCCTTGATGCTCCCTGAGGTATCTCATCCCTTTCCAGCATTGCCTTGGCTCTGTGTGCTCCCTGCACAGCAGGGCAGCAGATCAAACCCTTCCCAGGCCAACGCTGAGGGGCTTTGCATTCCCTTTCCCAGCTGGGGCATCCCAGCTCCCCACTGTTCTGGCTCAGCTTTCCCCAAACCTGCTGCTTCTGTAGGAGTTGGGATCCTCCTCCTTCCCTGTATTTATGGAACACCCCACATGGCACTTGTCACCTGCTCACGGGACACTCCAGGGGCACACTGAGCCTCTGTTTTTGCTCCTTTCAGGAAGGCAAGTACCTGCAGGCAGTGATCCAGTATGGGAAGATTGTGTCCTGGCTGGAGATGGAGTATGGCTTGTCTGAAAAGGAGTCTAAAGCCTCTGACTCCTTCCTGCTGGCTGCCTTCCTCAACCTGGCCATGTGCTACCTGAAGCTGCGGGAGTACGCCAAGGCTGTCGAGTGCTGTGACAAGGTAGGGGTGCCCTGGTGCCATCCCTGGCTCACCAGAAACTGATGCCTTTATAGGCTACCTAAACACAGAGGCCAGACAAAATTAAGGGAATAAAAAGCATTTATATTTATTGAAGGGCCTTGAGGGACATTTAGGGGCTACACCCAAAAAAATGGACAATGGGTCACGAGTTTACACTCGGCCATTTTCATATTGGGGGTTGATCTTCCACTTACAGCTTCAGGTAATGAAGTAATTTACCCCAAGTTTTCTCCCCCACAACTCCCTTTTGTTTCCATCTCTTGGGGCCTGAGGCAGTGAGGTGTCCTTGATTCCAGGCCTGGAGAGGAATTGTTGTGTCTGACCAAAATGGGAGAACAGCAGTTGACACTGTGCATGGAGTTTAGAGTTATACACTAAAGAATTACAGGATTACAAATATATGAAAATTATAAAAGCTAAAGTCCTGAGGCATCAGCATGAGCCTGGAGGATGAAGCATCCTCTTGTCCTGCATGTTCTCATTGAGAGTTTGGTGGAGTTTTTTAAAATTTCTTTTCGTGTCAGAAGGAATACCTCTGCCACACTCAGGGGTACTTTAAGAAGAGATAATAAAACTATATTAATGATCTCTCAGCTGCTGATGGAGATGAGGCCATTTTTGTCGAGCAAGATGCAAGTGCTCTGGAGATTTGAAGCCACCTTGTCCTAATTTTGACAGATTTATTGAGGCTTCAGCTGTAGGGGATCTCTTGGGAGGGCTCAGAGATGTTAACAGACCTGTGTGTGTTCCCAGGCTCTGGGGTTGGACCAGGACAACGAGAAAGGCTTGTACAGGAGGGGTGAAGCCAGGTTATTGATGAACGAGTTCGAGCTGGCCAAATGTGACTTTCAAAAAGTGCTGGAAGTGAACCCCCAGAACAAAGCAGCGAAATCCCAGATCTCTGTGTGCCAGAAGAAAACCAAGGAGCACAACGAGAGGGACCGGAGGATCTATGCCAACATGTTCACAAAGTTTGCAGAGAGGGATGCAAAGGTGAGTGTTGCTCGTTTCTGGCCACCCAGGGTTCTGCTGAGGGATGCTCCACAGGTTTGTGATGAGAAGAGATGGATTAAACCAAATTAAATTAGAGATCAGGATGGAGGATGGGGCCTGGATAGATTAAATTATAGGTCAGGATGGGATAGAGCCTGCTGAAGTGGGAAGAAGTGTTTTACTTCTTGGTCTCTCTTATGCAGAGGGTGCCATCAGGTGCTCAGTTATCAATAAAAGCATTTGCAGTGTGAGTTCACAGGGGCTGATAACAGGGCTGGCATTAGTACTTCAGTTGGCTGCTCCCAGCTAGTGACTGTTGATCTCCTGTGGCCAGTAAAATGAAGTATCATTCCATCTCTGGCAGGAGTATTTTGAGACATGATAGTGTGGATTTCCTGAAGCTGGTAAGGCAATACCTGCTCCTGTGCTTGGGTGGAGAGATCGCTGTCTCAGAACAGGCTCTCATCCAAAATTCCACTGAACAAAACCCGCTGTACTGTAACGAGAGAGGACACAGCTTTGCAAGCCATCTGCATGGGTCATTTTTAGTATCACCTCTTCTGGAGCAGTGTCTGGAGGTTGAGGCTGTGGATTAAGTGACTGGTGCAGCCCCTGGGGAGCAGCATGCTGGGGCAACTGGCTCGGGCAAGGATCAGAGCCAGCCTGGGCAGCTGCTGGCACTGTGCTTGGCTTGTGTGGCCAGCTGTGACGGGCACAGTCACTGCTGGAGCTGGCATAAGGCGTCCCTGTGCCTGAGTGCTCCTCTCCTGCACCCTCTTGATGGGCTGCACCCATGGCTCAGTCCTGTATCTCCACCCTGGCACTGCTGCCTTACCTCCTCATCCCTCTCTTCCCTTTCCATCCATCCATCCATCCATCCATCCATCCATCCATCCATCCATCCATCCATCCATCCATCCAGGCTCACTCTGTGTCAGTGCCCTGCTTCTGGTCAGGTGGGTCACATCATTCCCAGGGCTCCCACACCAAAAGCTTTAACCTCTCCCAGCCACTGAGTCAAGGAAGCAGAACCCACCAGCGGGAGCTGCGCTGCTCGATGGGCACGGGGGAGTTGTGGGGGGCAATTTTACCTCTCCACTTCCAGGCTGGACTGCCTGAGCCTATTCCCAGCATCCCTGTCTCTTGCCTGCCCCTTCCCTCTCCCCTCTCCAACTCAGTGTGTTTTATTTGCTGTCTGGCAGGAAGCAGCCAGCAAAACTGGTGCGGAAAAAGCAGCGGAGAAGGCGGCGTGCGGAAAAGGACCGAAAACTCCTGGTGCTGAAGGTGAAGAGGCTGAAGGACACGTATGATGGAGGAGGAGGGGATGGGATAGCCTCCTGCCCTCGGCCCACACTGAGAAAGGTTGCTGCCAAACCTTGGGACTTGCCAGTGTTTTCTTGTAAAGCTTGTTACAGTTTGTGTGATCGTGGAAGCCAAAAGCGCCTCGCAAAGAAAAGCGACCCCGTCCCACCGCCCTGGGTGCACTGGGGGCAGAGCAGGAGTGGCAGGACACCGTGGGACCACTGCACGTGGAACAAACACCCTTTAAACAGCAGGGAAAAGAAAAGAAGTTATTATGATGATAAATTAAAACGCCTGGCTCCTGGGAGGTTTCCGTAGACAGCTCGTTCCAGCTCCCTGGGCTTTGTGTCCGCTCTCAGCACGGCATCCTCTGAAAGGAGCTGGGATGTGAGATGTGCTCCTTGTACCCTGCAGTGCTGCCTCTGGCTGTCCCAGCACAGCCTCGGGGGCAGGGATTGGCTTTGTCCCCTGCTGATTCCTTGCCTGTGGCCAAAGGTTGCTGGGCAGAGCCAGGATGAGAACACACACGGCCTCTGCTGCAGCCCCTGGGTGCAGGGATATCTTTAGTCTTTAAAGCACTGTTTGGGGAGGGGGAGCACACACAGATTTTACCTTCTGAAGGAGCTGGTTCCTGTTTCTTTAGAGGGCAAAAATGCCTGTCCAGCTTTGCAGGCGCTCAACCCACAGCCTGCACCCCATCCCTCGGCTCCCAGCTTTAAATGGGAGTTTTATTGCTTTTATTGGGATCTGCAAGTGGGGAAATAAAGGAGCAGGTGGACATGTGGTTCAGAAAGCCAGTGGCTGGGACTGAGCTGGTGCCATGGGTTTGTCACTGAGCAGCTTTCCCATGGTGAGGGGGTCCTGGGTGCATGGTGTCCCTGCACCAGAGCTGCTGCTGCCTCCTCAGCCATCAGCCCTGTCCATCCTGAAGGGGCACTGTCTCTACCCCATGAGAACAGCTTTCCAGTTGTTATTTTTCCTGTCTCTATAATAATACCCCTTTTGGAGCTTGAAAATAAACAACTGAAAGAAAAAAAGGAAAAAAAGAAACAGTACTCTTTCTCTGGATGCTGCTCAGCAGACGGGGTGGCTGTGGGGAGGATGGGTGGGTGCTCCTCGGGGGGGAGATGCCCCAGCAGTTGAGGAATTATTGGTGTCTCCAAGAGCTGCTGCTGCCCCTTTTTCTCAGTGCCATTGTTCTCTGGGAGCCAGTGAAGGTCCAGCAATCCCTGCTTTGGAAATGCCTGGCTGGGGGATGCTCCTTGGGGGTCTCAGTTGTTTTTCCAGCCTGGGAGGTTCATCCTTATGCTTTTTTCTCCTGCCCTCCAGTGTATTTTCTGGGAGGGGTTTTCCTGAGGGTCACTGAGTGGGTGGAGGGGTCATTTGTGCCCCTTGAGTGGGGAGAGAACAGAAAGCTGAGCCAGTGGGGTATTAGGACTGCCCATCCTTCTTTTATACCCCCCTCCACAATCTTGGCAGACTAAGCCAGATTTGGTTAAAACTCCTCTTCTCCAGTCCCAACAGGTGGTACCTGAAGCATCAATTCTCAAGCCTGTCTGTTTTCCCACCTGCAGCAGTGGCACAGCATCCACGTGGCTGCTCCAGCTGCTCATCCATTTCAGCAGCAGGAATTTTCTACCACCATGGGATGCACCTCCCTGGAAGCTGCTGTGAGACCCAGAGCCTCTGCAAAACGTGGGCTCTTCATTTTTTCCTTGCAGGGCAAAAAAGCCCTTTGGGGGCAGCCCAAGCCACATTTTCCATAGGAAACAATCTCAACAGGGGAAAACAAAAAAAAATCAACTTGCTTTGCAGTTTTCGGGCTTGCTCCCCGTTTTTAAGCAGGTTTTTGGTTTATTTTGGCTTGGTGCTTTTCTGTCCCTTGGAAGAGAAATTGAACTCGTGTGGGTGATGAGGTTTAGAGATGAAAGGGAAACAGGAGGGTTTTGCAAGGAGGATTAAGAAGCTCCCGGTGCCGGTGGGTGTGCAGTGCTCAAATGCCATCTAGTGGCACCAAGCACGGGCTGGGGGTTTGGGGGACACCGTGGTGGGCTGGGCAAGGCCAAGGGTCCGGTGGGGACACTGGGGACACTTGGCTTGTCTGGCTTTGCAACCCAACACCATCCATGGGGGCTTCTGAGGAGGAATACCAAGAGTTAAATGTTAAGTGGTGTAATGAGGAGGTGAGGCACGAACAGGAGGTTATGAAACACATCCAAAGAGACCTCGGGACACGGACAGGGGTCAGGGCAGAGCAGTGCTCAGCACAGAAACCCTTAGCACGGCCCAGAGCTGGGATGCTGCCTTCCCCTGAACGGGGTCTCCATGCACTGCTCACACAGAACAGCCCAAATCCTGCTCTTCACTCACCAAGGAGACATTTCTGGGTGAAAAACAAAATACCCAGGGAGGATAACCCTAAAGCCACTCCTCTGCCCACTGGCTGTGCTGTGCCAGGGACCCCAACCAGCCAGGGGGAACCTGTGCACCCCAAAAGGGTCTGGGGGTGGCTGACCCCCTGCACTCCTGCAGAGCCCCCTTTTCCTGTGATTACTCCCTGCCAGCTGCTCTCCCTGGCTGCCAGCCCCTGAAATCCTATTAACCGAGTTTCAGGAGAAATAAAGTTAATCACCTCCTCCACCTGCTCTTCCTCCTTTCCCTTCTCCTCCTCCCAGCGCAGAGATTGCGGAGGCGGCCGAGCCGATGCTGCGAGGCCGCTTCGGCTCCTGTGGCTGGGACTGACCCGGTGGCCCTGGGCTGCGAGGGGCTGCAGGGCAGGGCGGGACCGAGCCGAGCCGAGCCGAGCCGGGAGCGATGCCGCTGCAGACGGAGATCCTGCGGGAGGTCTGGGCTGCCGACAGGTCGGTGCCGGGGACAGGGTGGGATCTGTGGGGTGGGATCTGCTGCGTGGGATCTGTGAGATGGGATCCACTGGGTGGGATCAGCAGGGTGGGTGATGTGGGATGGGATCTGCAGGATGGGATCTGTGAGATGGGATCCACTGGGTGGGATCTGCAGTGTGGGATCCATGGTGTGCTCCCCCAGCACACTCCTCTCTCCTCCCTTCTTTTCTCCTGTTTTTCAATTTCAGCACAGTTTAGTGAGCAGTTTTATCACAGTGTTGTTTCTTTGGGAGTTGATGGGATGATGCTCGTTGATTTACAAAGAGGAAAAGTTTGTTTGATGAGGATCCCCAAATTAAGCTCCTTGCTGTCCCCCCCCCAGCCAAAGCAGAGCCTGTCCTGGGCTCCTGGTTAGGAAGGATGCTGTCAGGCAAGCTCGACCCAGTCAAGACAGGAACCAAATGAAAGAGTGACCTTTCCCCCCTTACCAAAACTCGGGGCAATCCCGTGCCCCCAGGCTCTGTGGAGGGCTGAAAGCCCTCACCCTTCTGGTTTCTGTGCCCCACAGCCCCAGTGAAGAGCCGGGGAGCCCTCAGCAGCACAAGCCCAAACAGGTGAGAAAAAATCCTTCCCTCCATCCCATGTGCCACCATCCCCTGCTGTGGGCTGTCCACGAGGGCTGGGGACATCAGAGACCCTCAAACCCCAGAGTCCTTGCAAGGGCAACTTGGCATGGCTCTACTGGGGTGCTGCAGCCTGTGAGGGCATGAGATTTTTGGGAACCCCTTCCAGAGCAGGTGGGTGGAGACAATTCCGCAGCCCTCCCTTCTTTGTGCGCCCTTCTGAATCCCCCCTTCCACCACTTCGAAGCAGCCCATGAGGAGGGTTCCTAGTTCTTAGATAACAGTTTAATTAAGCCCCTCAGTTAAGCTGTAAACTGTGACTCACTTTCCCCAGGCCATGATCCTGAAAGTCAGTCCCCCCTTCCCTGAATTTCAGAACAGCCCCCAGGTGCCCCCCAGCCTTGGAAGGGTGTCAGGAGTAATTTCATCCACCACCCAATTTAATTTTTAATCAGCAGCTCCTCCTTGAAGGGCTTTGTTAAGTAAGGGAGTGGTTGCCCACCCTGCAGCTGCTTAAGGGATTAGGGGGTGCAAAGGAGATTTTCTGTGTGAGCTCATGACACGGAAGAAAGCAGCCAGTTTCTACCTTCACCATGGAGCCCCCAGCTCCCCCTCCCCAAATTCACAGTCCTGGGATCCCACTGGGATCCATCAGCATCCCACTTTTTGCAAAACACCTTCACACACTGCCCTGGAGCACAAGGGAGAAGTGCTGCAAGGGGAAGATGCTCTGTTGGGCAGTGGAAGCCTCGGTGCAGCTGGATTTGCTGAGATCACTTTCTGAGAGCCCTGAGCTGACACCCACTCCCCAAATACCTCCTGCCCAGAGCCTGGTGCTGACCCACATGCTCTGTATTTGGTAAATCGGGGTTATTTATAGCCCCAGCTCACCAGGATTAGGTATGCTGTGCCTAATCCTCCTGCTTCCCTGCTCCTGCTGACCTCCTTGCCATCCACAGGAGCCTCTTGGGGGTGTGAGGGCAGATGGAGGTGAGAGTCCAGGCTGTCTGCCCCTCTCTATGCCCCTGTCCCAGCTCAGGTACCCAGCGTGGCCACCAGTGCCCAGAGGGCTCCCAGCCAGGGTCCCCATGGCCACAGTGAGATTTGTCCCTCTGTGCTGGCACGGTGTCACAGCAGCACCATCATCACCTCCCTCATCTCCAGGGCTGTCCCAGGGCAGATGTTCTGAGTGTCTGCTAACAGACCTTTCTGTTTTCCTCCCTCTGCTTCCTCGGGGGGCTGCCCATGGTAAGTCACACTTTGGAAGGTGTCAGTGTGTCCCTGTTCCAGAACGTGTCCCCTGCTCCCATGTTAGGCCAGGGAAAAGCCCGGCTGTATTTCTGAAAGGGACCCAGTGCTGCATGAGCAGGGGTTCCCTGCAAAGGGAAAAGGTGTTTAAGGCTGGCACCACCTCTGCAGCACCGTCCATGAGGGCAGAAGCTGAAGAAGAAGAGGCAGGAGCCCGGGCTGGAGCCCGAGGCCAAACCACGGCGGCCGCGGGTGAAGAAGCCGAGTGAGGGAGGGGCTGCAGAGGAGGCTCCAGCCCCGGCACAGGGTGAGCACAGACCCCCACAGCCCACGGAAATGGGGGGAAATCCCCCACCCTGCACCTGAGGCACTCTCCATCGTGGGCATCTCTTGAAATACACAGGGGTGAAGAAGGTGAGGAAGAAGAAGGAGGAGAAGGGGGAGGAGGAGAGCGACAAGGACCCCTCCTCCAAATTCACCAAGGAGCCTCGCAAGAAGAAGGAAAGCCTGGCTCCCCGCTCCCAAGTGCCCAAGGGCTCCAAGAAGCCACAAGGTGCGGGAGTAGCACCCATCCCTCGGCAGGCACTTGCTTGTGTCACCTCGCGTCCCCTCGTGTGCCCCTGTACCAGGTCCTGATAACCTCCGCCGCTGCTCCCAGTGCCCGCTGGGGCTCTCCTGGAGCTCTGCACATCCCCGGCAGAGTTTCCTGCCTAAAACCCAGCTGCGGAGCTGGGAGAAATGGGGATGCGGCAGCGGAGCTGCGCTCATTGCCCTGCTCGGGGAGTTGATATCGAGGGGCAGAGTGGGCAGAGGGGGGTGACACACTCCCTGGGCGGGTGGCACTGAGCTCCCCGGACACTTCTCGGCAGCGAAAAGCGGCTCGGCTGGGCTGGGCTGGGCTGGGCTGCGGCCGCGAGAGAGCGCTGTGGCTGCAGCCGCGCTGCCCGCGCCGGACACGGCCCCAGCCCCGCCGGACCCCCGGCACCACCCCGGGGACAGCAGGAGGGACGGTGTGTTGGCTGATGCTGTGGTCACTTCTGGGCAGAGCCGGCTGAGGATGAGGATGATGAGGAAGAGGAAGAAGAGGTGGAGAATAAAAACCCGCCAAAAAAGCTCAAGAAGAAGGTTCCCAAAGAGCCCCTCTCAGGCGGGGGGGAGAAGAAGCTGAAGCCGAAGGGTGAGTGCCCAGGGGACAGGGATGGCTTAGCCCAGCTCTGGGATCTGTCCTTGCTGGGATGAGGGAAGTGCCTTCACTGCCCCGGGAGGCTCAGGGGGCTGCAGAGCCATCGCCCCCTCCCCAGGCGATCTCCCCCCAGCTCAGCCCTTTCTGTTGCTCCGACCCTGTCCCCTCCTTGTCCCCATCACTGCCCATTCCCATCCCCCTGGCTGGCTGGTCATCAGCTCCTCTGTCCCAGCAGAAGACAAGAGTGACCCTGACAGCAAAGCCAAATCTGCCAAAAGCACCAAGAAGGAGCCGATGTCCGTGTTCCAGGTGAAGAAGGAGAAGAAAAGCAAGAAGAAAGGTATAGGATGAGCTGGAGGAGGTGGCAGCCAGTCCTGCTGCCTGGCATCTCCCTGAGCCCACAGCCCCCAGTGTTGTGTGACCATGTCCCCCATGTCCCTCACAGCTGCCACCAGCAGTGATGAAGAGGATGATTCCGACTCCAGCACCAAACCCATTAGGTCAGAGAAGAAAAACCCAGCATCCCTCTTTCAGACTGGTGGGGATCCCCCAAAAGAGAAAAAATCCAAAAAGAAAGGTGAGAGCCTGGCGCTGGAGGGTGGTGGGTTCTGGTGGAGCTTCTGGGGGTGCAGGGAGCTTGGCCATGGAGAGGGGGCTACAATCACTGATGTTGGCACGGGTCTGTGCTGAGCTTCATTTTGGGGCTCAGTAGAGTCAGGATCTTCTCCCTTCTGTGTCCCTCCTTGTTCCTGCCAGCAGTTCCTCCCAAAGGGGCTGAGAGTGAGGAGGAGACCCCAGAGACCCTGCAGAAAAACTCCAACAAGAAGGGGAAAGCAAAGAAATCAAAGAAGGTACAAAAGACCCCTCAGAGCCGTGGGGAACCCCTCAGGATGGGGGAAGAGCAGCTCTTCCCCTCAGGGCAGGTCAGGAGCTTTGCAGCATCCCCCAGTGAGAGCCACCAGAGTGTCCCCAAAGCCACCAGCTGCAGAGCCCAGGGGGGATGGACAGCAAGGAGCAATGAGCTGGGGAGGAAGGGAGGGGGGCTCTGGGCTCACCATCCCCTCTCACGCTGCAGCAGAAGGAGGAGAGGCCCCCGTCCCCTGTCATCGAGGTGGAAAACCTGGAGGAGTTCGTGCTGCAGCCGGCACCGCAGGGCGTGACCGTCAAGTGCCGGGTGACGCGGGACAAGAAGGGCATGGACAGGGGGCTGTACCCCACCTACTACCTTCACTTGGACAATGACAAGAAGGTGATTTGGGGTGGGGGCACGGACGCCCCTGGGGCTCTGCAGCCATCCCAGAGAGCACCCTCAGGGTTTGGGGGGATGCTCGCCTCACCCCGCTGGGCTGGTGCGTCCTGAGTGAGGCTGCTCCCCTCTCCTGCAGTTCCTGTGGGTGGTGCCTGGGAGGATGAGCTAACAGTGGCTGGAGAGCCACTAAAGCTGGGCTGGGCTCAGCCCCTCCTGCCCTGTAATGCAGACAGTATTTTGGGGATCATCTTCGTGACTTGCTCAAGGTCATGGCAGTGACGTGTTGGGGGACAGCAGTGATGATGGCAGTGACAATGTCCCATTCCCACATGGTCCCATTGCTCTACCAGGTGTTCCTCCTTGCTGGGAGGAAGCGTAAGAAGAGCAAAACCTCCAACTACCTCATCTCCATCGACCCCACTGACCTGTCACGGGGTGGAGAGAACTTCATTGGGAAGCTGAGGTAGGAGCAGAGCTGGCACCTCAGTTTGGTGGCACCCCATTTCTGCAGCACCCTCTTCCCACTCCATGGCTTACAGGCTGTCCCAGGCTATGGCTGGCGCAGACAGGAGCTTAAATTCAGCATTTCCCACTGCCGTGTCTGACCTGAGGAGTGGTGGGGGGCTGAGAGGGGAAAACAAGCTTGGCCGGTTCCTCCCAGCAGACAGGTCATGGCTAGCAAAGGCACCTGGCAAGTCCCAGCCTGCACTGCCAGCAGCCACACAGCAATGCTGGGGGTCCCCGTGGTGGCAGCACCCTATCACACCCCGATTTAGGGGACCCTTTAACCCAAGAAAATCACTGCAGAGTGGGAAGGTCGGCATTGGTGGGGAGCAGCAGCGGGGGTTTGCGGCCAGACCAAAACCAAGGCTGTGCCTGGAGAGAGGTCACGGAGGGGGCAGAGGGGACTCAGTGGCCTCAGCCACGGCCATGTCCCACCCTTGGCTGCAGATCCAACCTGATGGGAACGAGGTTCACCGTGTTCGACAACGGCGCCAACCCCGACAGGGCCAACGCTGACTGGTCCAACGTGCGGCAGGAGCTCTCGGCCGTGGTCTACGTAAGAGCAGCACACAGGGAGCCCCTTCCCGCCTCTCCCGGGCAGGGACAGAGGGGTTCCCACCCTGCACCCCTGCACTGGGGCTTGCAGACACGTGGGGTGGGCTGGAGCCACCCCCGAGCCCTCGTTCAGCCCCCATGAGAGGCTGTAACCTGTGGTGGTTGCTGGGTTTAGGGACTGGGTTTCTCTTGCAGGAGACCAACGTTTTAGGGTTCAAAGGCCCCCGGAAGATGACTGTCATCATCCCTGGGATGAATGCTGACTGTGAGAGGGTGCCCATCCGGCCCCGGAACGTAAGTCAGGGGCCAGACTGGGAGAAACTCCTTGGGAGCTGGGTTTGCTGGGAACCACCTTGGATTTTACCCATCTTGGGGCATGGAGAGGCTTTCAGGTGTCCCTGAAATTCAAGGTGTCCCTGGGAGGTGGGAGACATGGTGTCTGGTTTTTTCCCAATGATAGATCCCATTTCCAGCCGGATATTGTTACAGAGCATCCCCCAGGATGCCACAGGAGGTGGCAGGGCTCTGGAGGGATCACCCCAACTCTGCTCCCCTCCCTCTTTCCCCTCCCCAGGATAACGACGGCCTCCTGATGCGATGGCAGAACAGGAACATGGACAACGTGATCGAGCTGCACAACAAAGCCCCGGTGTGGAACGACGAGACCCAGTCCTACGTCCTCAATTTCCACGGCCGGGTCACCCACGCCTCCGTCAAAAATTTCCAGATCGTGCACAGCAGTGACCGTAAGCTGGGACAGGGGATAGGGTGGAGGAGCACGCCTCATGAGCTGGCCCCAGCACCCACTGTTTTTGTTGAAGTTCAGTTTTTTCATGCTCTGGAGTCCTGCCTGCCTTTGCTGGAGCTGGGATGAAGCCAGACAGGACTTCCCCAGAAAGACCTGCCCTTAGGCCCTGGTGCTGGCAGGGGCAGCGTGTGGGGCTCCTGTTGCCAGCCAGATTTAGGGCAAGGACAGATCCTGTGGGGTGCTGAGCCCCCATCACACTGCAGCCACCCCCTCAGCCCAGAGCATTGTCCCCAGCACACAGCCCACGCTGCTGGCAGGCTCACCCTGGGGCGCACTGTGCCTGGGGGACAGTCCCTCAGGGGTGGCAGCAGCCCTGCCTGGATGCGGCTGCTCGTCACCTGTCCGCGCAGTCAGAAGCCCTTGGCCTCCGGGGTGTTGGGTTACGGGACAGAAAAAGCCTCTTGAGGGCCCCTGGTTATTTTTACAGATTTCCTGTCACCCGCCCTCCAGCAGCAGCAATCCCACGGTCAGGGGGGTGGGGTGAGTGGGGTCCCTGTCCCTTGGGGGGCTGTGGCACCCAGGGAGAGAGAGGAGTGCTGGAGGGACCAGAGAAAACGATGCTTTTTGGTGATCTGTGCTGCAGCACAGCACAGGAATCACAGGCTGAGTTCGGGTGGGGGTGCGTGGGCAGTTTCTTTGGGCCTCTGCAGCGTGGGCTGGCTGGGGAGCGGCAGGCTGGGTGCACAGGTGACAGCCCGGTGGCTCCCCTCTCTCTCTCGCAGCTGACTACATCGTGATGCAGTTTGGGCGTGTGGCAGATGACGCCTTCACCATGGACTACAACTACCCCCTGTGCGCCGTGCAGGCCTTTGCCATCGCCCTCTCCAGCTTCGACGGGAAGCTGGCCTGCGAGTAGCATCTGCCCCAGGACCACCAGGGCCACCAGGGCTGCCAGGATCACTGGGACCACCGGGGCTGCCAGGACCACCAGGGCCACCAGGAAACCGGGGCCACCAGGGCTGCTGCCAGTGTCCGGAGGATGCTCCTGCATCCCTGTCCTGCTCTGGTCCCTGCATTTCCACCTTCTTGCAGTTTCGGCTCTTCCTGGGGAGGTGCGAGGCACCTGGTGCCCACTGAGTGCTGTGGGATGCTCACCCAGCTGCAGCCACCCTGCCTCTCCAGGCAAATTCGGGGCAAATCGCTGGGCTGGGGTGATGGCAGAGCCGGGCTGGAGGTAAATTCGTATTCAGCAGATGAGGCTGACTGCAGTCCCTGTCTCATCCCTTTGGACTCAGATCCTGGAAACTCATCTGCCCTCCCCCCTGCTTTTTTTTTTGTTGGATTTTTTTGGTTTTTTGTTTGTTTGTTTTTGGGGGTTGTTTGTTTGTTATGGTTTATGCTCAGTCTCCCAGTGAGAAGGGGGTAGGTGGTCTCCTCATTTTGTGTTTCCTCATCCCTGCCCACATGCAGGTGGGCTCTGCCTAAGCTCCCAGCTAAAGCCCCCAACCCAGCTTGTTGCCTACCAGGCACAAAACCCCTCTTTTGCCCCATTTTACCCTGGTGTGAGCGGATGGCTGGTGCCCGTGGTGTGTTTGTACCCACTGGGTCTCGCCTCACTGCCCAGAAATTGCTTTTTAGGGATTTGGGTCCCTAAGAAGCAGCCTGGCACCGGCAGCACACAGGCACGTGCCGAGGGGTGACAGTGCCAGCAGAGGAGGGCTGGCAGGCACGTGAGGCAGAGCTTGCATTGCTGGCAGGTGGCCCAGCTGGGTCAGTGCAGCCAGGAGAGACCTGGAAGAGAAAACTCAGGGTGCACCAGGAAGCAGTGAGTGACTCATGAGGTGTGGCACGGTGCTGAGTCACGCTCAGCACCCAGACGGGCCCTGCTGAGCTCCCCGTGCCCTCAACCCTCGCTACCCCTTCACTCTGTGGTGCCCCCCGAGACCTCACGTGCCCCAGGTGTCCCCACAGCTGCCTCACTGGTGCTCTCTGTTCATGAGAGCTGGTGGACAGAAGGTGCCCTGTCTCAGATTGATGGGGAGATGCTGAAGAGAGGCAGCTCACTGGGAGCAGGACAGCTCATGCCCCCAGTTTCACCAGTTATGGGGTGAGGATTTGGCTGCACGAAGAAATCTGATTAATTCAGTGGTGAGAAAAATGGGAACATGCCAAGGAGCCCTGAAATGCCATCCTCAGCTCTCTGGCACTGTTTCACTCCTGCTCAGCTCACACACTGACTCCAGAACCATGTGGGATTCCCTTCCCAGGGCCCAAAGGAGTTTTTCCCCCATTCTGGGGGTGATATGAGCCCCCCAAGTCAATGTAGCTGAGAGGCAGCTGCAGCAGAAAGGCTGAGGAGCAGACAGATGAGATGGATGGGGTTGTGCAAGAGGGATGCTCATCCTCTCTGGGCAGTGTTGCAACATCACCATGGGCTGAGCGAGGAGCTGAGGACAGATGACAGTGACAGGGGCACCATGAGCTGCTGGACCACTGGTGAACATCTGCCCCAGTGGCTTTGCAGATGGGAGTGGAGCTCTTCCCCAGCTGTATGAATCTGGGCTCCATGATTCTTGGGCAGATGCTCATGGTGGGGCAGGCAGAGGTGGACAGCTTGGGGACAAGCCAGCCCGCGTGGGACATCATCCATCAGCCACACAGCGAGCTCAGAGAACATCTTGTGAGCTAAAGGGAGAACCAGCCACAGCAGTTCAGGGCCGGCATCCCTGATGAGGTATGGCCAGCAAATGTGGGGAAAGCAAGAGCTTTCTGCCCAAATCCAGCCACAAACCCAACATCTGTTTGAAATCGGGACGAGCTCAGCTGACGGTTGAGCCAATGCTTGTCCCCATTTCCTCCAGGGCAAGGAGAAAATAAGTGGCCGGGTGAGAGAGAGGGATTTGGGCTCCCCACACTCTCTGCTGTTATCCCAGCTGCTCCCCAGGTTGATTCTCCCTCCCCTCACCCAAAAAGTTTCTATTTTCCATTTTCCCACTGTTGCTTGCAAACCCTTCAGCTTTCCCTGGCTTGTCACCCGTGGCAGAGCAGAACCCCTGTCAGGGGTGTCCCTTGGAGCGTCACCCAAAGTCAGAGCAGCCGCTGCATCAGGCGCCCACCCGAAATCCCTTTTACAAACCCTCTAACGCAAACCAACTGCGGCAGAAGAAACAAACGAAAACAATTTAATGGGGCGATGGATGTTCGGGCCCTTTGTTTGCGCTGGCTGTTAACACCAGAGGAGATGAGGGATGGAAGCAGTTGAAATGTGGATCTGCTCTGGCCGGCGGAAAGTGTGACGGATGCGCCGGCAGACCAATGGCTGAGGATGCCGGGGTGTGCGTGGGTGTGAAAGGAATGCTTGCTGCAAGAAAAGATAAAAAAAAAAAGAAGAAGAAGAAAGAGCCTTATCAATGGTGTTTGAGTCCAAAGCGTGTGTATTCCTTAGAGAAAGGGTTTCCTCAATCCCCAGGGATGATGTTTTCCCTGCAGTGTGGGACTTTGGGGTTTCTGAAGCTTTTTAAGGGTGCTGGCTTTGGGCTGGTGCTGTAGGTGTGGATTTAACCCTTCAAAGTGTTCATGCAGGGGCACAAGCGTGGCCAGTGGCCAGAGGCGACTGTCGTCAGCTCCTCAAGGGAACCTCCTGGGAAATGAGTTTTATTTTTGCAGAGGTGCTTATAAGGCAAAGGGGAGGAAAAAGAAAAGGCCCCACCTCTCTGCTGAGCAGCACATCCCAGCCAGGACCAGTGTCACTGCAGTGCTGGTGGCTCTCTGTGGTTCATCCTCATCCTGTCCTGATGAGTGGAAAGATGCTGGTCCAGAGCTGAGCAGGAAGGTGGATGTGGGGGCTCTTCTCCAACCACTGGCTTCTCCCTCTTCCGCAGACCCCTAGGATTTGGGGGGCTCCATACACCCAGCTCTGAGCCCTGTTCTCTTGTGGGGGCTGACAGATATTCTGTGGGTTCCAAATGCCCCACTGGGAAGGCAGCCTGAGGAGGGAAGGGCTGCTACATCCTGGGGGTGTGGGAGGGGAGACCAGCCCTGGGAAACTCCTCGTCCAGCAATGGAAGGGCTGGAGATGCTTGGTTCCCAGCAAGCTGCCATGGCCTCAGCCCTGGGGGATCTCTCTCCAGCTTTGAAGTGGCAAAACTTTAATTAATTGAAGAAGTGATTGCCATGAGGTGTTCTCTCTTCCCTCTCTTCCCTCCCCCTCCCCTCTATTTATTTGGTAACATTTTTTAGAGAGAAAGGCAGACTGATTGGTTGGCTCAGCTGTGGTTTTGCAGGATGGGCTCCTCGATGCAGCAAGCGACAGGCGGCAGTGGGAACGCCAGTATTTTTCAACTGCTTTTTAAAAGGAGTAATTTTTAAATTAGTGAATCCATTCTGGAGAAGTGTTGGAGTTTTACAATGTTGTAGCTGTTCTTGGTGTGTTGCCTAGACTTGGATGTTCTGGCCATAAGAAAATATTATTTATGGTGTTGCAGCTTGCAGCTCTTTTATATTATAATTTGAGAAAGGAAGTTGCTGTTCCCACCAGTGGACAAAAAAAATAGCAGAAACAAGGACTATGGACTTCTGAAGGAGGAAAATAAATAAAAGCTAAGAGGCAGAATAGAAACAAACCACTGAGCCAGCCCTGAAGATCTTTGCACTCCTGAACAAGCTCATCCCAGCATCACCATCAGTTGTGCTGGATGCTGTAGCCAGACCCCTGCCCAAATGGCAAGGCCAGAGCAGCAGGGACCCCCTCAGCACTCCCCTGCTCAGTGTTACATGTGTTCCTAAACATTTGTGGATCAGGCTTTTTATTCATGGGCTAATGCACACTTGTTTGCTCATGCCTTACTCAGCCTAAACTCCTATTGAACTCAATTAAGGCTGTCATCTCCAGGAGCACTCAATGTCATTTTTGCCCAAGTAAGGGATGAGTAACGAGGCTCTGAACAGCCCTTGGAGAATAGCAGCCATTTTGTTGCAGTTTTTGGTCCAGATTTCTTACAAGTTAGCAGCAGGCCAAGGGTGGAAGAATGCGATATGGCTTTATGAATCACACACAATTGCTGAATGCGCTGGATGCTTCAGAGCCTGTCACTTCACGGACTGAAGCATTGGCTGTCTTGTCCCAAAACGCATGAATACAACCAAGCTCATGATGAAAATTAGAAAAATATGTTTCTAGAAGGAATGGGATGCAAAGAACATCCCTTCTCCCAGCAGGGCGCTGGGAGGATTCCTCACCCTGATTTATCTCTGGGGGTTTTGGGTACTGTGGCCCAGCCCTGTGGAGTCCCAGGGGGACTGGGGCTCTTGCCCCTTTTGGGGCTGCAGCTCCTGATGGTCAGGCTGGGTCATGGCCAGGGATTTGTATGTGATCAGCTTGCTGTGGCTTAGCACATTACCACCCATCAGCTCACTCAGAGGAAGTGACCATGGCGTGGATCCTGGCTGAATTCCCTTGAGAAATCCCAACAGCGTGGGCTGAATTCCCACCCTGGGCACCATGGAGTGTGTGTCTGCGAGAAATGGGGCATCTGCAGATGGGTGGGATGCAGGGGACTGAGAGAGTGTGTGTGTGTGAGGATGAGGAGAGGGATGAGGGCATTTGGAGGGAGATGAAGATGTCAGGATGGGAAGGAAGAGGAGGATGAAGGTGTGTGGCAGGGCATTACAGTGTGCAGAGGACAATGAAAATGTACAGAAGGGGATGGAGGTGAGCACAGGGACGCCAGTGAGTGAAGGGGGGTGGGACTGAAGAGTGGGCACAGAAGGTGATGAAGATGTGCAGAAGGGGATGAAGGTGTGCAGGAGTGACCCTGGCTGGCTGCGGACGGGACAGGACAAGACGGAACAGCAGCACCTTCACGCCCTGGCCCAAGGCCGCATCCCAGGCCCGCATCCCGGGAATGCCGGAGGGAGAAGGAGGAAGAGGAGGAAGATGAGGAAGGCTCATAGAGGGCGCTCCCATAACCCGGGCCGAGCCGAACTCCAGGGCTGCCCTTTCCCAAAAAATAAACCTCCCTGCGTAAGGGAAGTCCCGCGTCCCCGCTGCCTGCTGCCCCGACGGGGAGGCCGGGAGGGTCGGGCGGGAGGAAGGGCCGGGAAGAGGAGGAGGAGGAGGAGGAGGAGGTGGAGAAGGAGGTTAGGGGAGGAGGAGGAGGCCCGGCCCGGCCCCGCCGCCTCCTGATTGACTCCCAACTTTCCGCTCCTCCCTCGCATAAACTTTCCCGTCCCTGCGCCTGGCTCCGTGCGCGGACCCGGGAGCCCGCCGCGCTCCCCGCATTCCTGCCGCCCGCCCCGGCCCGGCCCGGCCCCGGCCCCGCTCCGGCCCCGGCCCCGCTCCCGGCACCCGCGGCCGGCCCAGCCCCTCCGGAGCACGGAGCAGGTAAGCGCTCGCCGGGAAGAGACTCCCAACCCCCCTTCCTCCGCCTCCTCCTCCTCCAGCCCCTCCTTCCTCCCGGCCCGCAGCCCTCCGCCTGCACCGAGCCCCGGCGGATGGCGGGGGGCGGCGGGGTCGCTCCAGCCCTGCTCGCCCCCCAGCCGGAGCTCGGTGCCTCCCCCCGGGGCTCCCCACAAGGGGTGTGTGCCTGGGGGGCACAGTCGGGCTGTTTTCACTCCCCCCCGTCGGGTCCCCGGGCTCCCGCCCCGTCGGGGCTGCGCTGCCCCCGCACCGGTCCCCGCCGAGTCCCCCCGCGGCGCATCCCCGGGGTGACAAAGGGGCCTTGTGCCCGCACGTCGGGAGCGTTCGGGGCGGGCGCCGGACGCTGCGGACGGGGATTGCCCGCCCCGGCCGAAGCCCCCCGGGGAAGCGGCGCGGGAGGGTCGCGGGTGAGGTGCGGGGTCACCCGCGTGTCACGCTACATGTGTGTCACACGCATGTAGGGGATGACCATGCACTGACTGTATGCTAAACACTTTGTGCCTCGTCATAGAGGTGCTTTGCTAACAAGGCGGCAATTAGATGTATAATTTTCAGCAGTGTGTCATCTTTATTATTATTATTATTATTTTATTTTTACACCCTCCTTGGGTTTGGTGTTGTTTTTTTTCCCCTTAACCCCCTTGGAAGGAAAATACGGCCAAGCCCTCGCAGAGCCACCCACCTCCAACCCCCCGAAACCGCTCAGGCCCGATACAGCACATTTGGCTTCTACTGACTGAGAAAAAACCAGTTTGGGGAGAAACCAGCTGGAAATGATACCGGCGGCCCGGCTGGTGTGGCGGGCACCCTGCAGCTGCTCACTGCTGTTGGGTGGTTGGCATGGGGTGGCAGGGGGAAAGGTGAAGGCTGAGATTTTGGGGGGTTTTGGTGCTTTGCAGGGAGCCGGGACAAGCCGGGCTGGGCGATGGTCCCATCAGCGAAGCGATAATCTCCTGTGTCAGGCACGCCAGGGTATTTTGGGCTCCGGCATCCTCTCTCCCCTCCTATCGCTTTACCCCGCGCGGGTACGTGCGTGTCGTGAGTCAGGGCATTGGCAGTGCCCGGCCACCCTGGGGGGCCCTGCCAGCCCGGCTGCCAGCCTCCCCTTGGCCTTAGGGTGCTCGTGATGCTGAGTGGAGAATTGGGGTTTGCCAGGCTGATGCACCCCCTGGAGCTGGGGCTTCTGTGGCCTCACAGCCCTCAGCCCTTGGGGGTCATTTCCCCCAAGACTGGGAGAAAAAGGGTCCCCAAAGCGGGTGAGCGGTGATGGCTTGCTGAGGTCACTCAGTGGTGAAGCTGGAAGAGAAATGGGTAAGGGGGCTGGGAGCCTGGTGGCAGGGCAGGTGACGGTCACTGTGGCAGTGCCCTAGCACTGCCCCACAAGAGATGATGAGCATGACTGTCCCGTGGGGAGAAGGCGCTGGATTTGCCCCTGCTTGGCTGTTACAGGGTCAGCATTCCCATGGGAAGAGTCTGCAGACAGATGGCTGTGGGGTGAGCTACTCCTGACAGCTGGGTGGCACAGGGGGACATTGCCATCCCCAGGGACCTCGAGCTCCCGGCTACCTCCCCACTGTGGGCCTGTGGCTGGCACCACACTGGATTTTCTGACAGGAATAACCCTTTGAAAGCAGCGGGTCCAGCCACCTTCTATAAATGGCACCCAGGTACTTCAAGGAGCCTTGTCCTGCCCGTGGTGGCTGAAACTTTGGGGGGAGTGGAGGGATGTTTCAACCAGGGCATTTTGGACAGCATAACCCTCCAGCAGTTGTCCCACATCTAAAATCCCTTTCCTCCAAAGCAGAATCCTCCAGCTCCATCAAGAAAAGGGACTTGCATCCATTTGCCATGACAAGCGGTGGCTGTTTATCATGATATCAGAAACAGCATCTCCTTTTAATCACCATTTAATCCCCATCTTGCCACCACCAAGTGGGTTGGGAGGCGAGTCCCGGTGGCCCTGGCACTGTGCCCTAGGAAGGAGCCTTTTCCTGGCGGTGTGTGAGCAGGTCATGGCACTGAGGAGGTGGGGGTGGCAGTGGTAATCAGCTATAATTAATGTATTAAAAAGCAAGTAACCGCGCAGCTCCCATCAAACACACAGAGAGCACGAGGCTGGTGGCAGGTGAGCTTGGTGGTGAGGCTGGATGCAGCCAGAAAGGGCAAAACTTGGCAAATTTGGGCTGTTTTTGGGGAGGGAAATTGTGTTTTCCTGCGTTCGTACCTCTTCTTCTGTCTGTGGGAGTGGAAAATGGGAGGGAATAGGCGAGAAGGGGTAGGAAAACCCTAACCAGGGGTGCTGCTGGGATTTGTGTGGCAAGAGCCATCCTGAGGCTCTTCGTAGGTTGGAATCTCTCCATCCATCACAGAACTGGACGGATGCTTTGTAAAAACTATCCCATCTCTGGGAGCTTCCCTCTCTCATTAAATCCTTGATGGCTGTGGCAAGGGGCTGGCGGGACAGCCACAGTGTTTACATCACCCTAAGCGCCACTGATGGATGGGATAGCACCAACCACCCTTGACTTTGGGAGTTTCCATCCACGGGGGATTTGCCGAGCGGCCAGGCCGTGCCCTGACCTTCTCGGCTGTTTGTCCAAGGTGTGATTTGGGGTGGGGGCCAGGCCGGGAGCCGCGGCGGCCGAGCCCAGGCACCTGCGTGTTGTGGTTGGGGCAGGCACCTGAAGCGCATGGGCGTTCGCTATTGCCACCGTCACGTGGCGACTTATGAAATGTTTTTTTGGAGGGAGGGAGGGAAGGTAATGATGGGGTGAGCCGGCGGGGCCATGCCCCGCACCAGCCTGCAGCGGGCACGCGGCAGGAGCGGCCCCCCCTGCGCGATAACGCACGTCCGGATCCTGCTGCGGGTCTGGGCATGCTGCTGCAGCTCCCGCTGCTTCAGCTTTCCCCGCCTGTGAAATGGGAGCGAGGGGCCCCGGGAAAGCTCCTCGTGGTGTCGGTCAGCCGCTGGCCTGGCCGTGGTGGTGGGAGCAGGGGTCGTGTGGTGCTGGTGCTCCTTTTGGGCTCCCCGTGCAGCTCGTGGCAGGGTTTCCTGATGAGCCCATGAGGCTGAGCCCTTTGGAGGTGACGGGCCATGAACCCCACGGTCTCGTTCTTGGGGTTGGCAGATGGTGGCCTTGTGGTGACAGTGTTCACACAGGGCTCTACGCTGGCGCAGCTGTACCTGTGGGCAAAGGATTTGGGGAAATACGGATGGCACGAGGCGCGTCCCTTCCTGGCAACACAAATCCCGATGGAACTCCTTCCCCCATCCTGTCCCAAACAGATGTGATGCTCCAACACCCCCAGCGTCCCCCATTATGCTGCCATGAGACAACGGCAGCACCGAACCCCAGCGTGCCCACCGCTGGCTGCGGGGCGCTGGGTGTGTCAGAGGCTGTGCTGGGTCCCTGCTCCATAAAGCCGACCCAGAGCTCACCCTCGGGCACACTCCTGCGAGCCGGAGGCGCTGCGGTGGCTGCGGGACTGCGCTGCTCCCGGGGAGCGCTGGCTGCCGGGCGGCAGGCGAGGTGTGAGTGATGGAGGAGGCTGCTCGGTCCCCTTCCCCCTTTGCTGCCGGGGGATCGGGACGGACCCGGAGCGTGTGCTGGCAGAGCTCCCCGGGCTGCGGGGGGTGGCCGGGGAGGGGACAGCAGGGCTGCAGCTAATTTTAGGAGGTGGGCAGAGCCTCAGGGGAAGCAGCCGGCTGGAGGGAGGTGTCGCACTCGCACCGCGGTGCCCACGAGCGTCGAGAGTGAGCGCGGGGTGACCCTGGCTCTGGAGATGCTGCCGTGGGCTGGCAGGGGGGCCCCGCGCTGGCAGCCCAGCTTGGTGCTCTGAGGAAGAGCCGTGCCCGTGCGGATGTCCCGGCTGCTGGGGGGGCGGTGGGTCCGGGGAAACACCCCAGGGCAAAGCCCCGCATTCTCGGTTCGCCTTATCCAGGAGGCGGGCGAGCCCCGCGCTGCTCCGTGCCTCAGTTTCGCCGTGACCGTCTCGCCAGCGCTCCCCCGGCGGAGTGCGGTGGAGGCAGGAAGGCTGGCCGGGCTCGGGGATCCTCGCCTGTGAGCGCCAAGCCTTATTATTTCCCCACAACTGTCTCCTCCTCGCTCCTCGTAAAATTAGATCCAGCTGTTCACAATAGCCACTAACTTCTCTCCGGAAGATGTTCAAAGTTTACAGACGCGGGTGCGTGGAGGATGGGCTGCCGTTCCCATGCCAGCTCCTCGCCGCCCGCCCTTCCCCCAGAGGCAGCCAGCTCCTGCCTCCCCCCCGCCGGCTTAGGCAATTCGGGTTTAGGAAGAAGCACACCCGCACGCAGGCATGCGAGCTCCCGACCCAACCGAGCGTCGGGTTTTTATTAGCAGGAAGATCTGGGAGCTTCACAGTCCGGGAGAGAAGGTCTGGTCCAAGACCCTGCTTTTCCCTGCCCGGCTTTGTGCCGGCGCGCTCGGCGGATGAGTTGGGCAGGGTTCTGCTTTCCGTGCTTGCCAGCACCTGTGCCCAGCTATGGCACGAGTTTGGGCTCCAGCTCTTGCATGGGGTGGCTGCTGTGTCCCCTTGCAGCCTTGCCGGGGTGGCAGTGCAAAGTTGTCAGGGTCCAGCTGTGGTGTTTGGACATCAGCATGCGGGGCAGGGGTCTAACACACAGTGCTGGGCTCTCTGGCACTCCTGGGCCATGCTCCTCGCTGGAGCTCCTTCTTTTACCAAGAATACTGCCTTCATGTATTTTTAGCAGTTTTCCTCCCCAAGGATTCCAGAGCAATTTTTCAATCTGCGGGAGCTGGAGCCGCTGTGCCCGTCTGCAGCTCTGGGCTCGGGCAGGGGCAGGAGATGCTGGGAGAAGGCGATGAGCTGCCACGGGCTCCCAGCACGCTCCTGGCACGCACGAGGATTTGGGACTGTCTGGGGTGGTGGCAGCAAAATGGTGCTAAATCAAAATATCCCTTTCTGGGGAAAAGGCACTGAGGGGGTTTGTGCAGGGCAGCCTGTACCCGCTATTGCAGCTCCAGGAGGACCTCAGCTGCACACTGCTTCGAGCAGGAGGGCAGGGAAGCGTGCCCCCCCCAGGGGTGACAGTGGCCGGGTGACAGTGCAGTGTCACATTCTGTGTCAGACTGGCAGCCAGGGACATCTCCGTGTCTCAGCTGGGGTGCTGATGCCTGACAGCCACTCTGCCCGGTGTGTCAGGAGCTGATCCCCCCAGTCAGCTCTCACACCCCCATCCCACAGGGTTTTTCTGGCTGGGAGCTGAGCGTGGCAGTTGGTGCTAAGCCTGGGCTCCAGCGGGTGCCACAGTGCAGGCAGTGGGTACAGCTGCTGCCTGGGCAGGCTTGGGTTTCACGGGGGCGGAGGCGGCTGGGGGCAGGTGTGAAATTCATTGCAGCCTTCCTCCTCCTTCTCCTCCTCCTCCTTGCCTGGTAGTGTCCCCTGGGAGATGTTTTCCCTGGCTCTGCTGCAATGGCATAAAATGGGGTCAGCAGCACCTGGAGCTCTTCTGTGGAGGCATTTCTCCTCCTAGGAGCAGGACAGAGGGTTGGTGGGGTCGCTGGGATGCCTGGCAGTCCCCAGAGGTAGGGCACTGTCCCACTGCAGGCACAGAACTGCCTGACCCAGGCCTCATTAATGCTCCCCTGACACCAGAGACTCTTGTTTTCCTCTTGGGACAAGCTGAGAGTCCCCAAGGACTTGGGACTTGTTGATCACCCAGAGCTCATCTGCAGGTGATGTTGAGGAGAAGACATCCTGGAATGGATATATTTTGGCAAATTCAGCCATCCCCAATGTGGCTGTGTCCAGCACTGGCTGTGCCATGGGCTACCAGCACTGGGGGTGTCACGGGACAACATGGGGGTGGCCCATCCCCAGCAGGCAACTCCAACCCTGTTGTTTCCATCCTGCTCGTTTCATAACAGAGAGAGCAATTAATGCTCTAAAAGCTTTCTATTTATGCGCTGCTGGGTGAAACGCCCCGTCCTGGCTGGGCAGGGCAGCGTAATTGGGCCAGGGAGGCACGCCGGGTTACAGTGTCCGTCTGTCCTCTGCCCTCAGGTCCTGAGCCTGAAGACTCGAGCAAAACCGGCTCAGGTCCTGCAGAAGGCGAAACCCAGCTGTGCCACCCTGCCAGGACTGGGGAAAAGGAGGGGATGGAGAGGTTGGTTTGGATGCCCGTGATTCTGCCATTAGGAGGGAGCTGTGCCCAGGGTTTGCCTCATCCCCTTCCTCCTCTCTACCCCAAATATTTTGGGAGCAAATCCATTTTCTCTTTGTTCATCCACAGCTCCCTGGGATGAGGGGTCTGAGCATCCCTCAACCTCGCATGGCTGAGCAGGGACCAGCCACGTTCCTGCCAGCTCAGGGCTTTGCTGGGAGCTGAGGGACCCTTTGGCTGTTGGGGTCCAGCTGGAGCTGGGGGGCATGGGGAGCCTGGGGCAGCCCTGGCAGTTCTCCTGACCCTGGTGGGATGCTGCCACGTGGCTTCCTGCGGTTTCCTCACTCCGATTGCTTCCTGAGCCGCCCGCCAAGCCGGAAGGGACAGGAAGTGATAGAGGGGAGGAAATTACTTGGGCTGTCTCATGGGGAGCTGGCCTGGTGCACTGGGGGCTCTGCCACCGTCCGGGTCCCCAGACTGTGCCAGAGGACCCTTCAGAGAGGACGTGGCCAGTTAGGAGGGGCAAACCTGGGTGGGAGAGAGCGGGGTGGCCACTGCTCCCTCCCCGAGCCAGGGAATCCCTCGCCGCAGCCTGAGCTGTTTGGAAGAGGAGCACAATGTAAACAAACCTCCTTTCACCGCCCTCGTGCCGCGCCACCCGCCCCGGTGAGCCCTGGCTGTCCCTGGGACAGCCGTGTGCCAGCCAGGATGGTGTTTCCCTGCAGGAATGGGGCACGGTGTTCCCAAAGGGTCCCTGGGCAAGGTGCCAGGGATGTGGGGCTCCTGTGAAGAGCTGCAGGGTCATCCTTGGCAGAGCCAAGAGCATCCCGCTCTGGGCACTGCGCTGGACGCGGCAGCATCTTCTCTGCTGTGTTGGGGTCTTGCCGGTGTCCCCCAGGAGCTCCACAGCTTTTGGGTTTCCTTCCAGGGGGCTCTGCAGAGCTGTGACCGTGTGGGCAGCATTCCTCCTGGCCGTGTCACCAGGTGGGGAGAGGCAGGAGCAGGGACACGGCTCCAGCCAGCGCTCCCCTGCCTGAAATGAGGGGCACGGTAGTGAAAGCCTCTACCTGCCTACAAATCAGTGCCAGCTGTGCCCTCACTGAGCCCCAGTGTGCCAGGACAGGAGGAGCTGGGGTGCCCTAGAGCCCCAGCTTTGAGGTCTCACAGAGCAGTCCCTGGCAGGGGCTGCACACTCAGCACCAGGAAGGATGGGGCCTCGTGTCCCCCTCACCTCCAGAGTGTGGGTGCCATCAGTCACAGTGACAGGGAGGGGGTGACAGCAGCCTCGTGTTCCCCCACGGGGCTGATGCAGGCGGCACTGGGCCCATGCACGGCTGAGCTGCTCGGTGCTGATCCTGCCCAGGCTTGTCATGAACTTTTATCCTTTTGCCGTGGGGTCTGGGTGCAGGGGGGAGGGAGAAGGGCTGGCTGCCCTGGGCCCCCTGCATGGGGAGGCAGGATGGAGGCAGGTGTCCCCAGTACCTTTGCAGAGTCTTTTTGTCCCAGTGTCCCCTGCCACCTGGGCAGCCCCAGGTAAGAAGGGGTCCTCGGGGCTGCTCTGCCCCACACCTTGTCCCTCTGGACAGTGCCAGCTGGGGACGTGCTGTGCTGCAATCCCCCTGCTGGAGCGAGTGCTGGTGACCGTGCCCTCCAATCCAGGTGGTTTGAGGAGAAGCTGTGACAACAGCCACCACCCCTGTCCCAGTTTGGGCGGGACACAAGGGTTTGGGGCAGTGCAAGGGCTGCTGGGAGCGTGCCTCATGGTGCACCAGATGGAATGATGCTTTTGGGGCTGACCATGCTGGGGAAGAGGAATATGCTGTCCCCAGCTAGGCAGTGTGGGTCAAGGATAAGGTCTGGGTTCATGGGGGCAGTGTGGGAGTGGCGGGCACCTCTGCCCATGTCACAATGTCCCCGTGCTGCCAGCCCCAGGTGCTGTCCCCTGTGCCACCCTGCACGTCCCTGACCCGATCCCTATCGCAGCTGGTTGTGCTGGATCCAGCAGCGCCTTGCTCCTGACTTTTGACACTCACAGCGTGCCCATGGTGCTTCTCTGACTACAGATGCTGCATCCAAAGTATTTCCTTCCCTCACCCACCACAAACCACCCATTTCTCAGGTGCTCTTCCCTCTTGGCATCCCCCTTAGCTTTTTCAGGGTTTTAGGAGGTTCCCTGTAGCTCTAGCAGCGTCCCCAGCCCCAAGCAGCTCTCCCAACAGGGTGGCTGCCTGCTGCCTGCTCAAGCCCCAGGTTTCCCTCACATCCCCTGCCCCTGGTGCTGGGGCCAAGCCCTGGGAGCCATGGGAACACTGTCCCAATCTCCTGGGCAGCCTTGACCTCGAAGGGAGATAAGGGCTGCCCTGGAGGCATCCTGCCCTGGAGGCATCCTCCCCTTCCTGCTCCGGGCACCACATCCACTGGGGGACCTCGCAAGGGTGCAGCCCCCTCCGTCACCCTATAAAGCCGTGGGCTGGAGCTTGTGCCCCCCACAAATTCAGGGTGTGAGGGGCGAGTGAGCTGGAAGTGGGGACACCCTCCTCGGCTGGGTGCCAGTGACCATCCCCACTTATGAGTGATGAGCATCCTCAGAGCGGGCAAGCATCCCCTGGGGATGTGGGTCAGTGGTCCTGGGATGCCCAAACCCTGTGGAGGTGCCCGTGCTCTGGGAGGGGTGGTCTCCCTGCCCTGCTCCCTGGGGAGCAGCTGCGAGGCAGGAGCCGGTGACATTATTTTCTGGCAGGTCCGGTCCCCTTGCCTGTGCTGAGCAGGTCTGGCCGCGGTCTCCGCGGGCCGTCCAGCCGTGCCGGTTCCCTAATTGCTGCTGTTGTTGGTGTTTTGTAAGGGCAGGGTGGAGCGGCACTCGGCCGTGCCTTGCGTCAGCGCGGTGCATGCACCCTCCCTCCAGGAAATCCAATGTCTTCGCCTGGCCAGAAGCAGGTTCGGTGGAGGAGGAGAAGGAGGAGGAGCTGCTTCCTCGCACCTTGGCCGGGGCCCCAGCATCACCCTCCCTCCTCTCCCAGCTTCCCTGAAAAGGCTGGGCTGGGATTTCCCTGCTGGAGGGGGAGTGGGGTGGGAGGGGGCTGGGGACCTCCAAGGGAGGGGGACACGTGTGTCACAGGCAGGGTGTGGGGTCAGCTGTCACCCTGCCTGTGCAGGCAGTGCCTGGCACGGTGACCCAGGGCACTGGGCACTCTGCCTGCAGGGGTGCAGCCAGCCCCTGGTGGTTTTGCTCCCAGCCCTACAGCTTTTCCCTTGGCCCCCAAAACACCCATCAGCTGGGGAGGGCAGGGGCTCTGCTGAGTCCCTGTAAAGTCACCCTCTGGCACCGGCTCTTGGGGCTTTCTCCCGTTAGGGTGAGCTGATGGCAGCCCTGTGGAGCTCTGTGGGTGCTGCTGGGTCCCTGGCACTGAGATTTTGTGACTCTGGGGGCTCCTGAGCTGCCACAGTGCTGAGGGGTGTGGGTTTGCCACGGGGCTGCTGTAGGGTCTGAGGCCTTTGGAGGCTGCTGCAGAAGCTGAGGAGTCTCAGGTTCCCCCATGTCTGGGGGTCCTGGGGGCTCAGCACCGAGGCAGTCGCACCCCACTCGACAGAGCCCTGATGCTCTGGGCTGTAATGGGGAGTGAGGGTCCCCCTGGGCCTGTCCCTATATGCCACACTCTCCATCCCTGTGTCCCCTGCCCTCCCATCCCCAAAACCCTGCGGGGTTTGGGCCCTGCACCGCTGCCCCACGGAGCCGGCAGCAGCAGGCACGGCCGGGGTGCCTCTGGCCCGTCCGGCAGCGCTGCCGCCATCCCTGCCTTGGCCGGCTGGCTCGATCCTACAATCCAGTTCTCCTTATTTGGCCACAGTGCTCAGCAAGAGGGGGAGCGGCGGCGGGGGGGACGGGCGGCGGGACCGGAGGGGCTGACATCACATCGCGACGAGGGAGAGAGGAGGGATGGGGGGGCTAAGTTTCTTTTTTTATAAAAGGAAAAAAAAAAAAAAAAAAGGCAGCGAGCAAGGCCTCGCAGCGCACTTGAGCCAGCGGGCTCAGCAGTTCCTTTAAAAGGAGATGTCTGTGCCGGAGACCTTTGTACACTCCCAGCCCGTCCGGGAAGCGCGGCGGCGCAGGAGACACCTCTCCGCTCCCACCGCCGGCAGCTGCCGCCAAACATGTTATTGCAAAACACTGAAACGCTGCGCTGGGAGCTGGGCAGGAGGAGGAGGAAGAGGAGGAGGATTGAAGGCTCCCCAGCATCACCCACCAGCTGGGGAGGGCCCGGGGCCCTAGCTGAGCATCCTCAGGGTGGGGGGCCTCTCCTGGTATCAGGGGAAGGGCTGCTGGATGGCTCTGGCCACCTGGTTCCCATTAGTGGGGTCTGGCTTGGAGCTGCTCAGCATCGCCCTTCAAATCCCAGCTCTGCCTTTGCCAGGCATGGTGGAGCTGGGATTTTGGGGCCTAGGGGTGTTTTTTGGGCCAGCTTGCCCAAAGAGACTGGTGTTTGGCAGTGGGTACTGGAGCAGGGTCAGGGTTCACAGGCTGTGGGGCTGCTGCCACCCTGTCCCGAGGTGTCAGCCATAAACACCATGTGCCCAAGTTCCTTGTATGGGTAATACAGTAGCTGGGGGCAGTTTCCTTCCCAGACTTTTTTTGAGTGGATCCTGGGTGGTCACTTGTGGCTTGGGTTTGGGGGTACTCATAGAAATCATGCTCTGCCCCCAAGGAAAGCCTGTTTGTGTGTCTGATGCCTTACAATGAATTGCTGCTCTGAGTGACAGTGAGAACAGAGCAAGGGCCAGGACCAGACCTGGCACCTTGCTGTCACTGCACCCCATGCCCCAGCAAGGCTTCCTGGCTCTGACAGGTGTCCCCTGTGTCCCAGCAGGTTGTCCCATATCCGTGGGGGCTCAGGGTCGGAGCCCAGAGCAGCCAGCACCATAGCGTCCAACAGCTGGAACGCCAGCGGCAGCCCTGGGGAGGGGCGGGAAGATGGCCAGGACGGCATGGACAAGAGTCTGGACAATGATGCCGAGGGTGTGTGGAGTCCAGACATCGAGCAGAGCTTCCAGGAGGCGCTGGCGATCTACCCACCCTGCGGCCGGAGGAAAATCATCCTCTCAGATGAGGGCAAGATGTACGGTGAGTGCTGGGGCAGGGAGGAAGCAGTGAGTGGGACAGGGTGGCATGGCTGAACTGAAAAACCTCCTGGCCCAAACCCATGCTGGGGTATGGCCCTCGAGCATCCCCCAACCCCGAAAGCAGCTGGCTCGGGTTCATCCTGGGGCTGGGCTGGGCTGGGGAGGTGGCGGTGACCTGTGTCCCTCCCTCGGCACTGGCTCTCCCTCCCGCTCCCGCCCTCTCTCGGCCCTGCCGGACTGACTGGTTTGGTGAAGCCGTGGGGCAGGGAGCGGGCACGGGACTGCAGGGCCAGGGCAGCCCCAGCCCTCCTGCTCCCCTGTGCCTCCACAAACCTCCCCTAACCGGACCTGGTGGCCAGAGCACCCTGTGGCAAGGGTCACTCACCCACCCCGAGCCACCCGCACCCAGCTCAGCTTTTGGTGATTTTGTTGGTCAGCCCCACTGGGGGGATGATTTTGGAGTGTCAGCCTCATTTTTGGCATCTTCCCAAACTCGCTATCCCTGCCAGGGGAGGGACTGGTACCTCCTGCCCTGCACATCCCGTGATGTCACCCCCAAAGGCCAGTGGCCGTCAGGAGCAGGCTGCAGTATTACCAGCAGCCCACGGTGACAGCAGGACCAGGGCTGGCATCTCTATCCCCAGCCTCCAAAATTCACCTGCCCAGATGCTGCTGTCACAGCAATGGCTCCCCCAGTGCCGCTAGAGAGGGGCAAAAGGCACGAGGCTGGCTGGAGAGCACTATGCCACTGTCCCCACACCCGTGCCAGCTACCTGTGCCACCCCATTTGCCAGGGCCCCCACCCACGGCATGGGGGCTGCTGGAGGAGCGGGCCGAGGGGGAGGCGGGGGAGCACAGGGCTTCCCAAGCCTATGCATTTTTTGGATTTCTCTGGGAATAGCTGAAGTGCCGCCGGGAGCCTGGCCCTTCGAAGCACGCCCCAACCGGTTTTTCCAGCCTTTCAGAGACATCTGGCAGCCGCTTAAAGAGGCAGCAGCCCCTGCTGGCCTTTCATCTCCCCCCACCTTCCCCAGCACCTCCCAACTGGGACCCCCAGGACCCCTGGCTGGCATTACCAAGAGTACCAGGGGCACTGGCGGCACAGGCAATGCCAGCATGTGGCATTATGGTGTGCCAGTGCCCCTGCTCTCCTTCCCCACCCCTCTTTTTGGGGGTTCCATGGGTGCCCAGGGTGGTGCCAGCTCCTGCCATGCTGGTGTCAGCACTGTGGGGGTGGCAAAGCAAGGTGGGAGCCGGGGAGCCAGGACCCAGCACGGGCACACTGGGCCTTGCTACACACTCGGTTATTTTTAACCCAGCCTGTCCAACTGGTTCACGTGGTGGTGTCAGGGGAGAGGAATTTGGGGAATGTGGTAATTTGGAGGAGGACGTGCCCTCTCGGAGGGAATGGCACGGTCCAGATGAATCACAGGGAAAGGGACAAGGGACAGGGCACGTGGGCACAGGGATGGCTGCGAGGGGGCAGCCTTGGGCACGGTGTGTGGCAGGATGGGTGCAGGAGGTGCTGGCCCTGGATGCTGGGCACGAGGGCTGGCACTGGCTCACTGAGTCCCCAAAGGCCCCACATTTCTCTCCTGTATTTTTTCCCCATATTTCATTCCTACGGGCAGGGTGTGGGGGCAGAGGATGGGATTCAGGAGCAGGGCTCGCAAGGGGGGGGTTTGAAGGTGTACCCCCAAAGTGGGGCTCAGCAGCAGCGTCCCTGCTGCAGGTGTCATCTCACCTGGGCTTGAAGGACACCCTTGCAGACCTGGCCCCTGCTAGGTGCTAAGGAGGGGTCGAGCTGTGCCTCAGGGTGACACCAGGGTGCCATGCCGGCTGTGCCAGGGGTACCCCCTTTGTCACCCACCCACCAGCTCCTGCCTGGCGTGGGCACCCCAAGGGGCAGCTGTCTCTGCGTGCCACCTGGCCCTGTCTGTCCCCATGTGTGTACCCCCAGGAGGGCCCAGTTGCTGTGGGGCTGGGAGGGGGCCAATCGGGGTGGAAGGGAGGGGGGGGGTGTATTTTTTTTTTAAGGGATTTTTTTTTATTTTTTACTTTTAAAGCCGAAACCCGCTCCAAGGGCATTTCGACAAGTTCCAACCGCGACCATCTGGTCCATTAAAATAAATCTGGCGTGCCTGGCTGCCCCCGTGCGCGGGGGGGCGGCGGCGGGGGCCGGGGGGGCCGGGGCCGGGAGAAGAAAGCTCCCAGCTGCTCTGACGTTTGAACGTAGATTGGCCACAGCTGGCCCCTGAAATGTGGCGCAAAAGCAACTTCTGCTTCGAATTAGACCAGGACGTTAGGAAATACTGGTGGAAAGGCCAGCACGGCTTGTGAACGGGAAGCGGGGTGCCGGGATGGGGGGGCCAGCCCGGGACCCCTGCGGGCACGGCTGCCCGGGGTGGGCTCGCTGGCTCTGCTGGGGGCTGCCATGGGCTTTGAGGGGCTCTGTGGTTTGTGGCGGGGGTCCTGGTGGCTGTCACCTCGCTCTGAGCCCCGGGGCTGGGGAGGCAGCGGGGTGGGAGCCACCAGCGGGGGGGATGTCCTGGCGTGGCCACCTCCGTGTCCCCGAGGTCGCCCCGACGCTGTCGCGGCAGCGCCACCTCCTGGCAGCGCCTCCCTCGCCGGCCCGGGGGGCGCGGGGCCGGGGCTGCGACCCCCCCGAGTGCCGGGGCTGAGACCCCCCCCGAGTGCCGGGGCTGATGCCCCCGGAGTGCGGGGCTGGTACCCCCCAAGTGCCGGGGCGATGCCCCCCGTGTGCCAGGGCTGACCCCAGGCTCTGCCCGCAGGTCGTAACGAGCTGATCGCCCGCTACATCAAGCTGCGAACGGGGAAGACACGGACGAGGAAGCAGGTGAGGCGTTGCTCTGCTTTTTCTCCTGGGGTGGGTTCGGGGTGGGGTGGGAGGCGGTGCCAGGTAAGCCCGAAGGGGAGCAGATGTCCCACTGTCATCTGTGTCCCTTCCTCCAGCCACTGCTGCTGCCAGCAGGTCCCCCATCCTCTGCGAGGAGCTTCATCTGTGAGCACAAAACCCCTGGGGTTTCCTCAGTCCCAGGATGCCTTGAAACGGGGGGTGTGGGGACATGCAGCCCCCCACCTGGCTGGGGTGGCCCTGTGGCTGGCAGGAGCCCCCAGACTCTCTCTGGGCAGTGTGTGTGTGTCTGTGTGCCTGCATGGGTCTCTCTGCTGCGCCTTCTGGGTCTGGGAACCGTTCCTATCTCTGCCCCTTGCCAGGCTTTATGCCACCTGTGCCAGGTGCCCCAGCAAAGGCACCCCAAACCCCATGGGCTGAGAGCAAGGCACCCCCATGCCAGCCAGGGATCCAGGGACGGGCTGTGTGGAGCTGTGGTGCTGGTCCTGGTGGGGCTGGAGGTACCACGGAGCCCTTGCCCTGCTCTCACTGCCCTGCCTGGTTGGATGCTGGGGCAGGCAGGGATGCAGGCACACAGGGCAGGAGCACACAGCCCTTGCTTCACCAAACCTGTCTGAGGAGTTGGGAGCCAGGCCACCCATCCCAACAGAGCCCATGGCCTTGGATGCTTGGGAGCATCCCCCACCACAGGGAGATGGTTGGGTTTGGGACACTGATTCTGGGACAGTCCCATGCCACAAGTCCCCGCAAGAGAGGGACGCTGGTCCCTAGCACGGCAGAGGTCATTCCTCCAGGACTTATGCTGGAAAGGAGAGGGACCAGGGTCTGGCTGCTGGTTTTGTGTTCAGACCAGTGCCAAGCAGCACTTCATTTCTGGATTAAAGACTTAACTGGGCCCCCCCTCCAAGGGGGAAGGATGCTCTGGGGGGACTCGGGAAAGGCATGGGAGAGAGAACCCACAGCATTGATCTCTCTGTGCAGTCGTCTCCTGGGCAGCCTGGTGTCTCCTCCTGGACAGCCTGGCACTGGTGGGAGCAGGTTTTTGCCAAAATCAGCCCTCAAGCCCTGTGGGTGCATGGACACCCACCCTTCCTGTGGCTGGGCCCCCAGCCATGCTGTGCCTTTACTGCCTGGACATCAGCCCCTTTTCTTTAGATCTTGCTCTTACAGGAGCCTGGACACAAAACCCCAACTTTCTCACCTTTCCCACATGCAAAACCAGCAGGAGCCCTGGGGCAATGTCCCAGTCCCTCCTGGACCCACAGGCCCCACCGAGTAACCCGAAGCACCTCAAACCTGCCAGGCTTATGATGCTGGCAGGGTCTGTCTGTCCATCCCCAAGAGGTGCTAAATGGGGACCCCCCTCAACTGCAGCAGCTCTACACCAAGGAGCTCCACCCCATCCTGGGGTGGGCACAAACCAGCATCGGCCAGCACCAGGGTGCCCCACCGCTTTCCTTCCTGCAGCTCCTGGCGGGCGCAGCACCCTCAGCGTCTCGGGGAGCAGCCACAGCGCTGCCCCTCTCCTGCACTCCCTGCCCCGGGGACAGAGCCTGCCCTGCAGGATCTTCACTCTCTCTGTGTTTTCCTTTTGAACGGCGTGGCGGGCCCTAGGTGTCCAGCCACATACAGGTTCTAGCTCGGAAGAAGGTGCGGGAGTACCAGGTTGGCATCAAGGTACGTTGGCGCCCTTGCCCAGGTGTCCGCGGCGGTGTCTCTGTGAGCATGGGCAGCCCCTCTCCTTCCTCCTCCTTTCCTCTGGTTGACGGCTCTGCTGTTCCCCCTCTCCTTCTGCTCTCTCTCTGCAGGTCTCTAGCCACTTGCAGGTTCTTGCCCGACGGAAATCTCGTGAGATTCAGTCCAAGCTGAAGGTACGCCCTGCCTCGCCTGGCCCCCGCCCGCTGGCCACTAACGCACTCGGCTCTGCGGTGTGCTGCTTGCTTTCCTGTTTTACCTCTCTTTTTTTGGTGTTTTTTTTTCTTCCCCCTCACTTGGCTCCTTGGGTCAGATGGTTTTTACAGGCATCGTTGTGGGGTGCCCAGAGAGAAGTGCAAGAAGGGGCAGCAGAGCTCTGCTCGTTCCTCCAGGAGGGTGAATGTGGTGCCAGATCCCCTCCTTGCATCCAGGCAAGGACTCTGCCATGGGGAGATGTGGGTTTAAACCCTCCTCTGGTGATGTATGAGGGCTGCCCCCTCTTTTGGGCCATCAGGGGTTCTCCCACAGGCAGAAAGGCTCCCCAGGGCAGGCAGTGAGGCAAAGTGAGGTTCAAGCAAGGTGTGCCAAGGCCCGCTCCCCTCCACAGCTGAGCTGACCCAGCTCAGAGCAGGTGCTGGTGCGATGTGGGCAGAAGCAGGAGGGCCCCAGGGGTCCCTGCAGGTGCCAGCCCAGTGGCTTGTGATGCACCAGGGTGTGAGCACTGCCAGGGGTGTGAGTGGCAGCAGGTCCAGCTGGGGCCATGCTGCTGGGAGGGAGGGCACAGTGCCAGGAGCCAAGGGAGCCAAGTGAGAAAAAAATGGATCATTCTCTCTCTCTTTTCTGGTTGGCTTTTCTTTTCTTTTCTTCCTTCCTTCTTTCCTTCCTCCTAACTGGAGCCCAACTAACCTTTCCATAACTGTTCCCGCCAAACTTTGTGGTGGCAGTGGGGAGGGTGATGATGGGGGGGGCATGGCCAGGACAGGGCATCACCAAAGGACCAAGCCCTGCTTGGGTTGGACCCACATGATGCGAGGTGGGGGACAGAGAGGTCCTCAGTGCACAGCCACCCACTGGGGACAGCCAGCTCCTGCCGTGTGCCTCAGTTATCTCTGCACTGTCACGCCAGGGAGCAGCTCCTTGGGTAGCCCCAGGGGTGATTTGCTGCCTTGCTGTGTGAGTGGGAGCCCAGGAAATCTTTCAGCCTGCTGACCTTGAGGTCCCAAAGGCATCACCAGCTCTCCCTCTCCTGGGTGCTGTGTCCATCTCCAGCATTGAGGCTGGCAGTGCAGGCCCCTGTCAGAGTTGGCAGCGAGGGGCATTGTCAGAGCTGGAGCATTTTCATCCTCAAGGCTTTAATAAACTCCAGCTCATGCTGCCTGGGAGCCCACCAAGATGTGCCCCCCAAAGTCCTTCAGCAGGGACCCCAGTGCCCCATGAGAGGGATGCCAGGAGGGCTCCCATGGCCAGACCAGGGTTTGGTCTGCTAGGACAAACCAGGGAGAGCATCTGAAACTTATTTTGGGATGCTCCTTTGGGCTTCTATGCCTTAAACCCAGTCTCCAGCCCCAAGAGGAGCAGTCACAGAAGCGAGGGGGCAGGAAGCAGGGTGAACAGCAGCAGAAGCCTTTACAAAAGTAAAATAAAATCTTCCCTTGCCACATGGCACAGTGCAGAACAAGGGGAAGTTGGAGGCAGGAGTGACCCCAGGGGTCCATGGCTGTGCTCTCCATCCCCAGCCATGCTCCCTGAAGGATTCTGGCATGGAGCAGCCAGGGCAGAGATCCCACTGAACAATACTTGGAGGACACAGAACATCCCTTCTCCAGATCAGTGCAGGCAGCCCCCTGCCCTCAGCCAGCACTGTGGGGTGACCCATGTCCTGTGGGATGAAGACATTTCCACGAGCAGGATCTGTGGTTTTGAGCTGCAGCCACGAGCAGGATCTGTGTTTTTGAGCTGCAGTCAGGTGTGTGTTCGTGCTCCCGGCATGTGGCTGCACGCCCGCCCTCTGCCCTGCCCCAGGTGAAAATAAATGAAGCATTGATCCCTGGGGAAGGTTCAGAGGGAAAGCAGAGGGTGTGCTCTGGGACCAGCATGAACGTGTCCCAGCAATGCAGGTGGAGGAGCAGCCCTGCTCCGGGCAAGACCTGGGAGCCCTGGAGCTCCTGCCCAGCAGTGCTGTGACTTTTGGAGCAGAAGGAAAAACAATTGGTCTCCTCTGTCAGTGCACACACAGCACAGGGGGTGAGCTCAGGGTTTTCCTTGCAGTGCCTGTGGGGGAATTGGTGCCCAAGTCCCAGGGCATCCCAGCAGCTCTTCATCTTTGTGCCCCAAGCACAAGCACTGGAGGCTTCTGAGGAGGCTGTAGAGGATATTAAAAAGCCAAGAAAGGCACAGGCCTGGCTCACCACAGTGACCTCTTAAAAGAGTGGGTGGGGGACTTCAGCCTCCTATTCCTGGTGGGATTAAGCCTGGGCATCAGTGTGCATCCCCTGACCAGCCAGGTCAAGGGCTTCACTCCCCAGGCTGGGCTGTGGTGATGAGCCAGGGTCGGGGTGGTGATGACCCAGTTGTGCTGGTTTCAGCTGGGGTAGAGTTAATTCTCTTCACCCCCATGCCTGTGCTGTGGAGAAAATTAACTCTGCCCCAGCTGACACCTGCACTGACTTAGGGGAGGTGTACAGAGTACCCAAAGGTTCCCATGTCACTCTAACCTTTTTTTTTCCTTTCTTTTGCGGACAGGCCATGAACTTGGTAAGTTGATCTTGAGTCTGAAATTCCTTTTGTTCCCCATTGCATTATGCCCTCTCCAGTGGAGGGGCTCAAAACCCTTCACATCCCCAAGGGGGGAGGGCCACCAGCAGCAGTGGGAGGGGGCATTTTCCAGACCCATCATCTTTTGCCCAGAGGATATTGGCAAGCTTCAGATGTTAATTAATGTTTGAGAGGGGGTGGGGGGATCCCTCTGCACCGGTCCCTGGCTGGGCTGTGGGATTGGCTGCTACTTTACAAAACCTGTCAGGCACGCTGGGACGAGGGAGCTCACTCTGCCCCTGTAAGCCCACTTCCCCCCTGTCCCCCCTTTTCCCCTCAGGACCAGGTCTCGAAGGATAAGGCTCTGCAGAGCATGGCTTCCATGTCCTCGGCGCAGATCGTGTCCGCCAGCGTCCTGCAGAACAAGCTCAGCCCCCCCCCTCCTCTTCCTCAGGCCGTCTTCTCTGCTGCCCCCAGGGTGAGGACAGCCCCACGCTCCCCCATGGGGACATCCCAGGCTGGGGGGGGACGCCAGGGCTGCACACGGGGCAGGGGGATGTTCCACTGCCATTCTCAGCCGCGGTGGCAGTGCAGGGCTCCCTGCTGCTGTTTGCAGCAGGTGAGGAGGGAAATGCTGGCAGTGGGGACAGTCAGAAGCCACTGACTCTTCCCTGTGCTGTTTTCCCAGTTTTGGAGTGGGCCTATCCCAGGACAGCCTGGACCCTCTCAGGAGTAAGTACAGACCCCTCCACACCTGGCACCAGCTGGACCCCACCTTGGCAAGGGGCTGGGGCATCCCAGGCTTGGTAACCTGATGATTCTTTTTCCTTTCCAGCATTAAACCGTTTGCACAACCAGCTTACCCCATCCAGCCACCCATGCCTCCATCACTAGCCAGTAAGTCATGTCCTTACCCCCTTGGAGGGAACCCAGGGTCCCTGCCAGAGTTTGTCCTCTGTCCCCTCCCACGCATGGTGCCACCCACCTGTGTCTCCTCCCCAGCTCTACTGGGGGAAAAGCCTGGGTTGAAATCCAGCAAAAAGCTCCACAGTGAGCACGACCCTCCAGTCCCTTCCCACCCAGTAATCCCCAAGTTTTATCCACCCTGTGCTGGGTGGGAGGTGGATGTGGGAGGTGAGGGATGCAGTGGGGACAGCAGCATTGCAAGGGGGGCTCACCCCCATGTTTTATCCACCCTGTGCTGGGTGGGAGGTGGATATGGGAGGTGGGGGATGCAGCAGCATTGCAGGGGGGGCTCACCCCCATGTTTCAGCCACCCTGTGCTGGGTGGGAGGTGGATATGGGAGATGGGGGATGCAGCAGCATTGCAGGGGGGGCTCACCCCCATGTCTCAGCCACCCTGTGCTGGGTGGGAGGTGGATATGGGAGGTGGGGGACGCAGCAGCATTGCACGGGGGGCTCACCCCGGTTCCTGGCTGCCCCTCCACCCCCGTGCCCCTCCCCCTGCCCCAGGTTACGAGCCCTTGGCTCCGCTCCCGCCAGCTGCCTCGGCCGTGCCGGTCTGGCAGGACCGCACCATCGCCTCCTCCAAGCTGCGGCTCCTCGAGTACTCCGCCTTCATGGAGGTGCCCCGGGACGCCGAAACGGTAACGGTCCCCTCTGTCCCCTCCCTGTGCCACCGCCCGCCCGGGATGGTGCTCATCCATCCCCGTGCCTGGTGGCATCTTGCTCCTGCCTGACCTGTGCTGCTGCTGTCCCCACCCCGCTCCCTACAGTACAGCAAACACCTCTTCGTGCACATCGGCCAGACGAACCCCTCGTACAGCGACCCGCTGCTGGAGGCCGTGGACATCCGCCAGATCTACGACAAGTTCCCCGAGAAGAAAGGCGGCCTCAAGGAGCTCTATGAGCGTGGGCCCCAGAACTCCTTCTTTCTCGTCAAGTTTTGGGTATGCTGCTGGGAGGGTTGGGTGGGGAGGGTTGTGCTCGAGCTACAGGCTCGTTGTGGCAGAGCTGGAGCACCCTGGGCAGCTCTGAAGGCTGGTGTCCCTTGTCCCTCGAGAGCTGGGTGTGGTGGTGCCCCATGGGAGCCTCTGTCCCTCTCCTCTCTTCAGGCGGATCTGAACAGCACGATCCAGGACGGGCCAGGGACCTTCTATGGTGTCAGCAGCCAGTACAGCAGTGCAGAGAACATGACCATCACAGTCTCCACCAAGGTGTGCTCCTTTGGGAAGCAGGTCGTGGAGAAGGTGGAGGTGAGTTCCGTGTCCCACTGCATCGGGAAGGGGTCGGAGTTGGTCCGGGGCAGGTCCCGGGATGGAGAAAATCCCAGAGCTGGGTGAAGGACAGATGGGTGCCTGTACCATGTTTATGGGTGGAGGGGAGAGGACATTGCCACGTCCCACCAGCAGCCGTGGGACAGCTGCTCACCCTGGCTGTCCCCTGCAGACGGAGTACGCGCGGCTGGAGAACGGCCGGTTCGTCTACCGCATCCACCGCTCTCCCATGTGCGAGTACATGATCAACTTCATCCACAAACTCAAGCACCTCCCAGAGAAGTACATGATGAACAGTGTCCTGGAGAATTTCACCATCCTGCAGGTACCTCCCCTCCTTTTCCAGGGGGTGTGTCCCACCAGGAGTGTGGAGCCCGCACTTGCATCGACCCTGCTGGCCCCGCATAGACCTGGCTGTGCCTGGGCCCACACAGACCCTGAATTCCAGGGAGCAGATCTTGGTGGTGCAAACAAAGTGGCTGTGCCCAAGGCTGGACAAGTCTTCTACATAATAGGGAGCAAAATTTTCATGGTGCAATTAAATTGGCTGTGCCTGAGTTTGTTTGACTTCACCAAATAATCTGTAGCAGTTTTTGGTGGTGCAAATGCAGCGGCTTGGCCTGAGCCAATGCAACCTCCCCCAGACAAATTTTTGGTGGTAGAGTTTGGGCTGTTCTTGAGCCTGTGCAGCATCCCCAAAACTGGGTAGTAAATCTTGATGGTGCAATTAAATTGGCTGTGCTACTGCCTGTGTGACCCCACAAATAATGGGTGGCAAATCTTTTCATGGTGCAAGGTGGCTTTGCCTAAGCCCATGCAGCCCCCCAGATAACAGCATCTGCCCACGGGCACAGCACTCCCCTGACACACTCTGCTCTGCTGCAGGTTGTTACCAACAGGGATACCCAGGAAACCCTGCTCTGCATTGCCTTCGTTTTCGAGGTCTCCACCAGCGAGCACGGCGCCCAGCACCACGTGTACAAGTTGGTCAAGGACTAGGGGCCCTTGGGACAGGCAGGGGCACGAGGGGCGTGCAGGGGAGGGAGGGGGCCCTGCAGAAAAGCCACCCTTTGTGCCTGTTGCCTTGTGAGAAGTCATTTGAAGACGAGAGGAGGAAGGAGGAGGAAGAAAAACAAAAACAATAGCCAAAAAAGACTGACTTGTGATCGCAGATGTTTTCTACTTAGGAACAGTTTCTTTTTTTTTTTTTTTTAATAAATAAATAAAATTACCAAAAAAAAAAAAAAAAAAGAAAAAAAAAGAAAAAGAAGAGAAGAATGGGAAAGGAAGTGTAGGGAGAAAGGAAACCCACATCTGGTGCTGGAGAGGGAGAGAGCAGCCCTCGGTGTTGCTGATGAAGGCCAGGATCCCACCGTGCCACCAGCAGCAGCAGCAGGACGTGGGAGCAGAGAAGGACCCCTCCTTTCACCCCAGCCTCGCTCAGAAGTGGCCCCAGCCCTGAGTGGAGAGGAGAGCAGCGAGCACTGATGGCCAGGAGGATGCAGCACCATGCCAGGTCTGAAACTGACTGGCATGGCAGCAACAGTGGCACTGGCACCGCGTGGCACAGCCTGGGGGACATGGGGACGGACGTGCAGGGCCGAGTGGAGGAGGGGGACGCTGCCACCCCCCAGGGATGCCCCTTCTCCATGCCCAGCTGGGGCACTGGGAGCCAGTGGCAGTAGGGCATGAGGGCATTGACAATGCAAACCAGGGGGGGTTTATGGCTCCTTTTTTTCCTTTTTTTTTTTTTTTTTTCCCAAATGAAAGTGCTTTTTAATACTTTTTAAAAAGACACCCTGCTTGTAATCAGGCTGATGGCCCTCTGCAGTGCCCAGGTGCTCCCTCCCACCCTGCATGGAAGTGTCTTGTTTAGGGAAAGGTTTGGGATGCCTCCATCTCTCGCTGGGATTTGTGGGGGATTCCTTGTGCTGTGTTCAGGAATTGCACTTGGGGTGGGTGGCTCAGGCTCAGTGTCCCCACTGTGGTCACTTGCTGAGGAGTCATGAGTAGAGAGCAGTGAGGGCAGGTTGCCTGATTTATTTTGTATATGTACATTTTCCTTGTTTCAGGTTTTTTTGGATTTTTTTTTTTTGTTCGTTCACCTTTTTTTGCCTTTTTTCTGCAATGACTGTTCCAAACTGCTCCATCCACTCTCCTGCATCCTGTGGGAAGTGGCCAGGGAGGTGCAGGGAAAAACAAATTGAGCAGTGCAGGGCCAAGCTGTCAGTGGGCAGAGTTTGGGACAGAAAGGACAGGGACAGAGAGGGGACAGAGAACAGGAGGAGTGCCAGGATAAGGGACTGGGTCAGCTTGGAGGTATTTTTGTGGCTGCAGCCCAAAGTAAGCCAAGGCAGAGTGCCCAGTCCTGAGGCTGCAACTGCAAGGGCAAAGTCTAGGGAAAGCAACCTCAGAGTGCAGGAGGGTCACAGAGGGACAGAGGTGGCAGGAAGCAGGGTGGCAGGAGGCTGGCAGGGGGACAGAGAGCCTGAGGTGGCCAGGTCTGGATGGGTTTCTCATGTTGGCAGGGGAGTGAAGGCAGTGGGAAGGAGGGCAGGAGTGTTTTGAGGGGCACTGCAGCTGCTTTGGGAGGGGGACTGGGCAGATTTAGGCTCTGTGCTGCCAGTGCAAGGAGCAGGAACAGCCCCAGAGCTCAGGAAAGCACCTTGGCTGCTGCATTGATTCCACATGTCCTGTGAAGCACAGGGACCTCAACCTCTTGTTGCTGGGAAAAGCCACCCATCCCTGTGGGATGGAGCAGAGCTGTCCCTGCCCCGTGCCAGGCCAAGGGCTCAGTGGTGGGACTGGACTGAGGTGGCTGCTGTGAGCAGGGCAGACAGAGCAGGGAGGGAAAGAGAGAGGGAAAAAGCCAAGGCCAGGCACTGGGAAACCATGCCAGGGCTGTGCTGGGCCAAGTTCTCATATGTAGCATGTTTGTTGTTTTGTAGGTTTTTGGTTTGGTTTTTTTTTTTTTTTTCCTTCTGTTTCACTCACTGATCTAAAACTCTGGGAATGAAAACTCAAAACTCCCCCACCATAAAACACAGGCATGTCCACTCCCAGCCCTGATGGGGGATGAAGCTCTTTGTTAACTGGACAGGTTTGTGCCTCCATCCATCCCTGCTGCCTGCACCGAGCCCAGGGCTCACACTGCACCCCACGCACACAGACTGGTGCCCCCAGCAGCCCTGGCTGGGGTTTAGTCATGATCCCAGAGACACTTTCTCAACTCCCCCAGCCCCTCCGTTCGCCTCCAGTGTATTTATGAATTTCACATGAAGTACTGTTTTATTTTTTTAAAGACTTTGTAAAGCTTACCAGGGTTACAATCACCATTTTTAGAGCTGCGTCAGTCCACAATGTTAAAAATCCATTTTTTTATGTATTATATTTTTTTGTGTATTTTTTTTAATCCAGCTGTGATGGGTTGTATCATATATTTGTTGTGTTTACTGTATCTGTTCAACTTCAAAGAGAGGAGACTGTGGAGCTCCGAGAAAACTACAGTCTGCTGAAAAAAACCATTAAAATTATTTGTTCATGGGTTGGCTCAAGCAGTTCTGAGGTTCATATTTTATTTCTTGGGATTTCCAGCCAGAACTATGAGAGCTGCCGTGTCCCCTGTAACCCCTTGTCTGGGTAACGCTGGGTACCCCAATTCTGGGTACCAGGATGCCGCATCCCGCTGTGTTTTGCTCTAGTTTGCATCACTGCTGCAGGGTTTGCTTGGGAAAAGTTGGGTTGGCCGTGGCAGAACCTTCCCTGTGTTTCCCCGCAGCACCCCCGGGTTCAGGAACACTTTTAGGGGGTGGCATCCTCAACCACAGGGTGACAGAGGGGTTGGTGTGTCACCACCACCCCTCCAAACGCTGCTCGCGGTGTCCCAGCTGTCGGTACCCACACCCCATCCTACACTCAGGGACACACAGGCGTTCCACCACCGCCCGCACCCCGCCATCCCTCCCGCACCCCCGGCGCGCCCCGTTACACCCATCACACCCCGTCACACCCACCACACCCGCCCGGGCTCCCTCCGCCCCTCCCGGCCCCATTCACCCCCCCACGGCCCCGGCTCCGGCCGCGATCCCGGTCCTGCCCCTTCCGCCCCGCTCCGCTGCCTGCCGGGACGCGTAGTCCCGCGGCCCCGCGCCGCTCCCGGCCCGCCGCAGGTCCGCTCCCGTCCCCGCCGATCGCTGCGCGCCCCGCCGCTCCCGGCCCCGCCGCTCCCGGTCCCGCTTCCCCCGGCCCCACTTCCCCCGGCCCCTCTGCTCCCGGCCCCGCTGCTCCCGGTCCCGCTCCCCCCGGTCCCGCTACTCCCGTCCCCGCTGCTCTCGGCCCCGCCGTTCCCGGCCCCGCCGCTCCCGGTCCCGCCGCTCCCCCCGGCCCCGCTCCGCCTGTTGCTCCGCTGCTCCCGGCCCCGCTCCTCCTGCAGCTCCGATCCTCCCCTTGCTCCGCGCCTCCGGTTACCCCGCTGCCGCCCCCGCTCGTCCTGCGGCTCCGCTCCTCCTCCTGCTCCTCTCCCCCGTTCCCGTCCCCGCTCTCCTGTTTCCCGCTCCCCCCGCTCCTGTCCCCGCTCCCCCGCTTGCCCCGCTCCGGTCCCCGCTCCACCTGTTGCCGCTGTCCCGCTCCCGTCCCCGCCGCATCTCGCGGGGAGCGCCCCTGGGGGCTCAGGCTCGGTGGAAGCCGCCGGCATTAATTAGCGCGGCTCAGGAACGGGGTGAGCCGGCCGGGTAATCCCGCCGGGGCAGGCAGAGCCTGGCTGCCCGCACCGGCATCCTGGAGCTCCGGGGCTGCTCTTTTTAGCTTCTAAACCGGAAATTGGGACAATCGCGCGGGGTGAGGCAGAGGGGAAGCGGAGCTGGCGGAGAGCTCGGGGTGCTCCGGAGCTGCTGGCTCCTCCGGGGTTTGGGGTCCCAAAAAGGATCCGTGGGCTTCCCGAGTGGGGAGGTATGTGACAGTGTCCCATCCCAGTGCCTCGCAGATCCATTTGAAACCAGGATGCAAGTCCAGGATCACAACGCGCTGACAGGCAGAGGGGTTGAGCCCTGTAGCCCATCCCTGGCCCACCAGTGTCCCCAGCCACTGCGTGTAGGGTGACGTGGGTGGTTTGAGTACATGGATCCCTGTACGGGGGCACTTTAGGGTTTGGGGTGGTCCTTGTGTGCAGGAAAGGAGGTGAATGGCCTGGAGCACCCCGAGCCCTTTTCCTTCCTTCCTGGCCTTTGCCTCGGCTCAGCCCTTCCGCCTTCCCAGCCTGGCTCCTTGGCTCTGTGCTGCAGCTTGCACCGGCTCCCGGGGGCTGCCACTCCTGCCCGCTCCCCGCAGGTGCCCCCTGTGCCCGGCGCTGCCCGCTGACCCCACAGAGCCCCGACAAGCCATGGAGGGAGAGCCCACCCTGCGCCTCCGGATCTTCAACCTCAACTGCTGGTGAGTCCAGACTTCACCAGGTCTGTGCCAGGCTGTGTGGGGGAGATGGGGGCACCACACCGGGGAGGGGGTCCCACCTTGGGGTCACCTTTGTGTCCCCTTCATTTTGGGGTCACGCCACTCTCCGCTCCCCAGAGGGTCATGAGGTGCTTGGCTGGGTAGTGCCTCCTGTCCCTTCCGTGCTTGTTAGCCCCAGAAAAAACCCCATTTGCACCCCAAGCAAGGATGAGCTGCCTCATTCTGCAGGCAGGAGAAGCTGTCCCCAAACAGCCTCCCTGCATTTTGGGCCCATGTCCTCGCATGGCCCTTCCATCTTTCCCGTGTGCATTCTGCTTCTGCTGGTACTGGAGCCCTCTTTCTCTCCCTCGTTTTGGGTCACAATGGCCCCAGGAGCCCCATGACCCTGTCCCCACCAGGCTTTGACTGTCACCCCTCTCTGGCAGGGCCATCCGCTACCTGAGCAAGCGGCGGCAGCAGCGCGTCCGGCTCATCGGGGACACGCTGCGCCAGGAGGGCTTTGACCTGGTGCTGCTGCAGGAGGTGAGGGCGGTTTGTGAGCTGAGTGCACCCATTCCCAGCCTGGGAGATGGACTTGACCATTCTCAGCCTGTCCCTCTGTCCTCCAGGTGTGGAGTGAGCAGGACTACAGTGAGCTGAAGGTGAAACTAGCAGGCTGTTATCCCTTCTCCCATTACTTCCGCAGGTGAGAAGGGCAAGCTCAGCCTCCTGGGGCTGTCTGTGGGGCAGTGCCAGGGCTGTGCCATGTCCTTGGGGTAAGCTCAGCCTCCTGGGGCTGTCTGTGGGGCAGTGCCAGGGCTGTGCCATGTCCTTGGGGTAAGCTCAGCCTCCTGGGGCTGTCTGTGGGGCAGTGCCAGGGCTGTGCCATGTCCTCGGGGTTTGCCACTTGCAGAGACCACTGCAGGTCCTTTAGGTCACCTCTGTTGCTGTGGGAGACCCCATGCCTGGACAGTGGGGTGATCTCAGGAGCGCACTGGGATCCAGGCACCCCGGGAGTCCTCCTGGCCCAGGGCTAGGGTGAGGCAGAGGTTTTGGGAACCACGTGTCCTCACTGTGCTTCCTCCTTCCCACAGTGGGGTGATCGGCAGTGGCCTCTGCGTCTTCTCCAGGTTCCCCATTCTGGACATGCTCCTCTACCAGTACTCACTGAACGGGTACCCCTACATGGTAGGTGGGGTGGGGGGCATGTGGCACCATGGTGTCCATCCCCACAGAGCCTCAGTAGCCCTGACCCGCCCTTCCTCCCCTTGGGCAGCTCCAGCACGGCGACTGGTTCTGCGGCAAGTCCGTCGGTCTCGTCGTTATGAAGATCTCAGGGATCATCTTCAACGTCTACGTCACCCACGTGAGGAACCCAGGGAAAAACCCAATGGGGAGGGGGAAAATGAGTGGCCATACCCCTGTTTTACTGTTCCCTTGCTTTAACCCTGCTCTCCACCCTCTGCCCTGGACTATGCACTGATTTAATAAAATATTGCTCGGGGCAGGGACCCATAACCTGGTTGTGCAGTGGGATGAGCATCCCAGGCTCTCCCCCGTGGGGGTGACATAAAGACAGAGGTGTTGGCAGGGATTGTTTGGAGGGGTTGGGTGGGTTTGAAGGGAGCCTGGGAGCAGGGCAGGAGTCACAGCCCCTTTGCTTTCCCTCTCTCACCAGCTGCACGCTGAGTACTGCCGGGACAAGGACGCCTACCTGCCCCACCGCCTGGTGCAGGCCTGGGAGCTGGCACAGTTCATCAGGTGAGCAGCCCTGGGGTGTCCCCCTGCAGGCCCCCAGGACACGTGTGGTCACCCCTGCCCCTGGGGCTTGCACTGCAAAGAGCTCCCATTTGCACCAGTCCCAGTCAGGAATAAGGTGGAGGAGCACTGGGCAGGTCCCAGTCACTCCAGTCAGGTGCCAGGCAGGGCAGGGAAGGACAGCCACCCCTGTCCCCACAGACACACCTCAAAGGCAGCAGATGTGGTGCTGCTGGGAGGGGACCTGAATATGCACCCTGAAGATGTGGGCATCCGGCTGCTGCGTGGCTGGACAGGGCTGCAGGACGCCTTTGCTGAGGCCGTGCACTTTGAGGTGAGCTGAGGGGCTGAGGGGCGTCCCTGGGCACACCAAGAGCCCCCAACTCACCCAGGCTCTTGTCTCAGGGCTGTAAGAACGGCTGCACCCTTGTCCCTGACAACTGCTTCACTGACAAGTCCGAGCTGCTGCCCTTCCCGCTGGGCATCCGCATTGACTACATCCTCTACAAGGTAACAGGGATGTCTGCTCACCAGCTGTGAGTGGTGGGGGTGAGGCATGCTGTGACCCCCTTGTCCCCTCACCCAGGCCATCTCCAGCTTCACAGTGAAGTGTGAAGAGCTGAAGACCACCACGGGGCGAGCCCCAGGCATGGACATCCCCTTCTCAGACCATGAAGCTGTGATGGCAACACTGCACATCCAGAGGCAGGGACAGCCTGCAGGTGCCACCCTTGGCACAGCTGGTACGTTGGGGGGCTGCTGCCAGCATCCATTATGTGCTGGGGGGCTGGTGGATGGACTGGTGGGGTTGGATGGAGCTCTTTGGGGATGTTTCCCCTTTTTGTGCTGCTTGAGGAGGGCTGCAGAGCGGTGGGCATGGGGAGAAGGCTGTTGGGGTGGTATGGGGGGGTATGGGGATGGTATATGGGGGTCCCACCCTGCTGAGGACCCCTGTCCCCACAGACCCAGCACTGGCAGACGTGGTGACAGAGGCACGGACGGAGGTGGGCGTGGGGCTGCGGGCGGCGCGGCGGCAGCGCTACTCCTCGGGCAGGATGGCCGTGCTGGCCCTGCTGCTGCTGCTGCTCCAGGCTGCGGCTGCACTGGCCACGCTGGCTGGACTGGGCGCAGAGCAGCCCTTCCCCAAGCTCTCCTTCTGCCTGCTGGCCTTCCTCGCCCTCGGCGTCCTCATCCTCGCCACCGGGCTCCACCTGTTTCACACCATGGAGGTGAAGATGCTGCACGGCACCGAGGACCAGATGTGGATGGTGCTGAGGGCCCTGCAGGAGCGTCCCAGCGAAGGCTGAGCTGAGGCTCTGGCTGCCCCACAATGTCCCCCTTGGCCACACCACGTCCCCTTTTTCATCCTTGTTTTTAGCTGACTTCGGGTCTTAGGCGAGCAGCACTGCAGCCAATGCAGTAGTGCAGGTTTGGCAGCTGCCTCTGGGTGAAATTAAGGTTTTTGGGGTAGATTTATTGCACTGACCCCTGTGAGAGCCACAATGGAGGCAGATTTTTATTGCTGTCTTTTTAAATACACTATTTTGTACACGGAGGGACCCACTGGGCTGGCTGGAAGGCTTGAGACACTAAGGCTCCTCTTGCTTGGGGTGGCCTCAAAGTTTACCCTGGTGGCTGTTCTGGCAACCAGTCCTGACTGATGGAAAATAAAGGCAATATTTTAACCTTTGGCACTGGGTATGGGGGGGCTTTATTTGAAGGGAGGGGGTTTGCAGCAGGATTGTAGGGCTGGTACAAACACAGGGAGGGATGGAAGAGGTGCTGAGGGGAATGGCAGGATGAGGGCTGAGCACAGGGTGGTGCTGCTAAGAGAGGAACCTATGCCTGGGACCCCCATCCCAACACATCTGGGCTGCCATGAGCACCATTTGGCCACAGAGGCAACAGCCAGGGACGCCAGGGGCATCTGAGGTCTGTGCAAAGGCCAGTGTGGCATTGCCAAGCAGAAGAAATCCCAAAGGGGCAAGGAGGGCACAGCCACTGGTGTCCCTTGTCCTCGGTGTTAGAGTGTTGGCCCTGAGCACAATTCCCTGAGGAGCTCCAGGACAAAAAGCCCTTCCCTGGCCCAGGGGACTCATGGCAGGGTTCTGACCCTGGTTTCCTGCAGCAGCTGGGGACAGCGTGGACGTGGCATCCAAAAGCAGTGGTGCAGAGCAGCTGGACCAGCCCAGTCTGTCACTGGCCCCACCTTGTACAGGCAGATGTCCCTTGAGGTGGACAGTCCAGACTGGATGCCCTCAGCTGGGAAGGATGTCCCAGGGTGGCTTTGAGGGACCATTCCTGAAGGTGCCCCTGCACATATGACATCTGCCCTGTGGCCTGTCTCTGGTGGCCAGTCACCTCCTTGCTGCTGGGAGCCACCACAGCCCCCTTTTGCAGTCCCCTGTGAGTTTTCCAGCCAGCACAAGGCAAAGGCACTGCAGCCACGCACAGGAATGCCCTCTCAGCCCCCCAAGGCTGAGTGCTGCTCGGTGTCTCCTCACATGGGCATCCACCAGCGGCTCTGGTCCCTCCGTGACAGACTTTGGCAAGCAGGGAGCTGGAATTGCTGTGGCAGCTGCTGGCACCTCGGGCATCGCCACTTCCAGAGGTAGCTCAGGGTGGTGCTCAGCCCAGGACTCACTCACACACACTCTGCTGGTCCCCCAGGGAGGACTGGTGGCCCCAGGGCTGTGCAGATCAAGCCTGGAGCTCACTGAGCCGCTTCTCCTCCTGCAACTGGATGAGGATGTTCCGCTTATTCACCACCTCCACCAGCTGCTTCAGGATCTCCTGCTCAGCCTTCTCATCCTCAGGTGTCTTCAGGGCATCTGTGGGTACAGGGGGCCAGAGTAGAGCTGGGAAAGCCACAAGCCCTGACCTGCTCCCTGCACCGTGCAAAGGGATCCTCTCCCAGGCATGTGCTGGCACTCACCCTCCTTGTTCATGTAACTCCGGAGCTTCTCGTCGAGCTGACACTGCTGCTCCTCCAGCTTCAGTTCCTGCACCCTATGGGGAGGAAAAGGGTGTGCTGGGCACTGGCCTGGCAGGGGACTGGGGTGAGCTGAGCCCCCACACCGAGCAGGGAGCATCCCCCCAAGCCTCACGCGATCATGAGGTCCGACTCCTCGCTCATCAGATTGTTCTTCTTCTGCACCAGGTACAGCAGCTGGTTTGTCCACTGTGTGTGCTGGTCAGCCAGGCTCTCTGCACGGACAGAGGAATGGTCAGCAGGGTGCAGACCCCCACTGCAGGGTCACAGTGCTCTGTCCACCCTGCTTTACCATTCTCTTCCCGGAGTAATTTCTCCAGCTT